>NC_139019.1:80404379-81875198 GCF_964374135.1 Grampus griseus
CTACAGGGATATATTGTACAACACAGGGAAAATAACCAATATTTGATAATAATTATAAATGGAGTATAAAAGAAAACAAATATTTTTAACAAGGTCATGACGAATCTTTTAAATGCATTTTTATATTCACTAACTTTCCCATCATTTTTAAATACTGTAGAACAAAATCGAAGTTTGTTTTTCCTCTACCATAAATGCTCTTTGAGGAGCATTTAACTTATAAGGAAACTGACAATTATCTGGATGAGAAAAAAGGAAAATTTACAAAAACTGTGACCATACTAATGATGCAGAACAGAAGCCATTATTCATCAGGTGTATATCTATGAAATAATTCATTTCAAATAATTAATGCATACTAAGTACTTAATAAACATATCCCTTCATTCATCTGGAGGACACAATAAAATGTCAACTCCAGTGTGTCACACCTTTCTATAATACCTGTTCCTTGGCTTAAGGATTACCAGTCAATCACTTCTAGCCAACAGAATAAGGTAAAAGTGATAGGACAGCCAGTCACTCCACTGATTATGTTACATTACATAAAACTCTATCTTAGCCAACTGACATATCCTCCTGGGCTTGAAGAAGGGAGCTGCTCTGTTGTGAGAATGTCCCCCAAGGGAGAGGATCATGTGACAAGGATCTGTGAGTATCCCTGAGAAGAGAGAAGGACTTCCAGTTGACAGCCACCAACAAACGGGAAACACTGTTTTTTTTTTCTCTTTCTTTTTTTTTTTTTAACAACTGAAAGGAACTCCATTCTACCAACAACCATGTGAACCTGAAAAAGAATCTTGGCCTCCAAAATGGAATACAGCCCTGCAGACAACTTCAGGGTTGCTTCCAGAGGCCCTGACCAGAGGATCCAATAAAGTTGTGCCTGAGAGAGACCTTCAAGATGGCGGAAGAGTAAGACATGGAGATCAACTTCCTCCCAAAAAATACATCAGAAATACATCGACATGTGGAACAACTCCTACAGAACACCTACTGAATGCTGGCAGAAGACCTCAGACTTCTCAAAAGGCAAGAAACTTCCCCACGTACCTGGGTAGGGCAAAAGAAAAAACAGAGGCAAAAGAATAGGGAAGGGACCTGCACCTCTGGGAGGGAGCTGTGAAGGAGGAAAGGTTTCCACACACTAGGAAGCCCCTTCACTGATGGAGAGAGGGGGTGGGCAGGGGGCAACTTCGGAGCCACGGAGGAGAGCGCAGCAACAGGGGTTCAGAGGACAAATCGGAGAGATTCCTGCACAGAGGATCGGTGCCGACCAGCACTCACCAGCCCGAGAGGCTTGTCTGCTCACCCGCCGGGGCGGGTGGGGGCTGGGAGCTGAGGCTCAGGCTTCAGAGGTAGGATCGCAGGGAGAGCACTGGGGTTGGTGGCGTGAACACAGCCTGAAGGAGGCTAGTGCACCATGTCTAGCCGGGAGGGAGTGCAGGAAAAAGTCTCGACCTAAGAGGTAAGAGACCATTGTTTCGGGTTGCGCGAGGAGAGGGGATTCAGAGCACCACCTAAACGAGCTCCAGAGACGGGCATGAGTCGCAGCTATCAGCGCGGACCCCAGACACGGGCATGAAACGCTAAGGCTGCTGCTGCAGCCACCAAGAAGCCTGTGTAAGCACAGGTCACTATCCACACCTCCCCTCCCGGGAGCCTGTGCAGCCCGCCACTGCCAGGGTGCCGTGATCCAGGGACAACTTCCCCAGAAGAATACACGGTGTGCCTCAGGCTGTTTCAATGTCACGCCGGCCTCTGTTGCCACAGGCTTGCCCTGCATTATGTAACCCTCCCTCAACACGGCCTGATGAGCCAGAGCCCCTTAATCAGCTACTCCTTTAACCCCGTCCTGTCTGAGCAAAGAACAGACGCTCTTAGGCAACCTACACACAGAGGCGGGGCCAAATCCAAAGCTGAAAGCTGAACCCCAGAGGCTGTGTGAACAAAGAAGACAAGGGATATTTATCCCAGCAGCCTCAGAGAAGATTAAATCTCCAGAATCACTTGATGTACTCTGCATCTCTGGAATACATGAATAGACAATGAGTCATCACAAAATTGAGGCAGTGGACTTCAGGAGCAACGACATATACATTTTTTTCCTTTTTCTCTTTTGTCAGTATGTATGTGTATGCTTCTTTGTGTGACTTTGTTTGTAGAGCTTGCTTTTACCATTTGTCCTCAGGTTATGTCTGTCTGTTCTTTTGCTTTGTTTGTTTTTCTTTTTAGTATAATTTATAGCGCTTGTTATCATTGGTGGATTTGTTTTTGGTTTGGTTGCTCTCTTCTTTCTTTTTTAATTTTACTTTTTAATTTTTTTTACTTTTAATAATTATTTTTATTTTAATAACTTTTTTACTTTATTTTATTTTTTCTTTCTTTCTTTCTTTCTCCATTTTCTTCTGAGCCGTGGGGCTGACAGGGTCATGGTGCTCAGGCCAGGTGTCAGGCCTGTGCCTCTGAGGTGGAACAGCCAAGTTCAGGACACTGGTCCACCAGAGACCTCCCAGCTCCATGTAATATCAAACGGCAAAAGCACAACCAGAGATCTCCATCTCAATGCTAAGACCCAGCTCAACTCAACGACCAGCAAGCTACCGTGCTTGACACCCTATGCCAAAAAACTAGCAAGACAGGAACACAACCTGACCCATTAGCAGAGAGGTTGCCTAAAATCATAAAAAAGTCACTGCAAAACACAACACCGCATGCAGTCCTTCCCACCAGAAAGACAAGATACAGCCTCATCCACCAGAACACAGGCACTACTCCCCTCCACCAGGAAGGCAACACAACCCACTGAACCAAACTTAGCCACTGGGGGCAGACACCAAAAACAACAGGAACTATGAACCTGCAGCCTACGAAAAGGAGACACCCCAAACACAGTAAGTTAAGCAAAATGAGAAGACAGAGAAACACACAGTAGATGAAAGAGCAAGGTAAAAACCCATCAGACCAAACAAATGAAGAGGAAATAGGCAGTCTACCTGAAAAAGAATTCAGAGTAATGATAGTAAAGATGATCCAATATCTTGGAAATAGAATGGAGAAAATACCAAAAACTTTTAACAAGGACCTAGAAGAACTAAAGAGCAAACAAACAATCTTGAGCAACACAATAAGTGAAATTAAAAATTTGCTAGAAGGAATCAATAGCAGAAAAACTGAGGCAGAAGAATGGAGAAGTGACCTGGAAGATGAAATAGTGGAAATAACCACTGCAGAGCAGAATAAACAAAACACAATGAAAAGAATTGAGGACAGTTTCAGGGACATCTGGTACAACATTAAACACACCAATATTTGAATTATAGGGGTCCCCGAAGAAGAGAAAAAGAAAGGGACTGAAAAAAGTATTTGAACAGATTATAGTTGAAAATTTCCCTAATATGGGAAAGGAAATAGTCTATCACGTCCAGGAAGCACAGAGAGTCCTACACAATAAAAATCCAAGGAGAAACAGGCCAGGACACATATTAATCAAACTATCAAAAATTAAATACAAAGAAAATATATTAAAACTGCAAGGGAAAAATAACAAAAAACATACAAGAGAAGGTTGACAGCTGATCTTTCAGCAGAAGTCTGAAAGCCACAAGAGAGTGGCAGGATATATTTAAAGTGATGAAAGGGAAAAACCTACACCCAAGATTACTCTACCCAGCAAAGATCTCATTCAGATTCAATGGAGAAATTAAAACTTTTACAGACAATCTAAAGCTAAGAGATTTCAGCACCACCAAACCAGCTTTACAGCAAATGTAAAGGAACTTCTCTAGACAGGAAACACAACAGAAGGAAAAGACCTACAATAACAAACCCAAAACAATTAAGAAAATGGTAATAGGAACAACATACTGATAATTACCTTAAATGTAAATGGATTAAATGCTCCAACCAAAAGACATAGACTGGCTGAAAAAATACAGAAACAAGACCTGTAGACATGCTGTGTACAAGAGACCCATGCCAGACCTAGGGACACATACTGAGGTGAGGCAATGGAAAAAGATATTCCATCCAAATGGAAATCAACAGAAATTTAGAGTAGCAATTCTCATATCAGACAAAATATACTTTAAAATAAAGACTATTACAAAGGACAAAGAAGGACACTACATAATGATCAAGGGATCAATCCAAGAAGAAAATATAATAATTGTACATATTTATGCACCCAACATAGGAGCACCTCAATACATAAGGTAAATGCTAACAGTCATAAAAGGGGAAATCAACAGTAACACAATCATAGTAGGGGACTTTAACACCCCACTTTCACCAATGGACAGATCATCCAAAATGAAAATAAATAAGGATAAGCTTTAAATGATACATTAAACAAGATGGATTTGATATTTATAAGATTTCCATCCAAAAACAACAGAATACACTTTATTCTCAAGTGCTCATGGAACATTCTCCAGGATAGATCATACCTTGGGTCACAAATCAAGCCCTGGAAAATTTAAGAAAATTGAAATTGTAACAACTATCTTTTCTGACCACAACGCTATGAGACTAGGTATCAATTACAGGAAAAAATCTGTAAAATATACAAACACATGGAGGCTAAACAATACAATACTTAGTAACCAAGGGATCACTGAGGAACTCAAAGAGGAAAGCAAAAAATACCTAGAAACAAATGACAATGAAAACACGACGACCCAAAACCTATGGGATGCAGCAAAAGCAGTTGTAAGAAGGAAGTTTATAGCAATACAATCCTACCTCAGGAAACAAAAAACATCTCAAATAAACAACCTAACCTTACATCTAAAGCAATTAGAGAAAGAAGAACAAAAAACCCCCAAAGTTAGCAGAAGGAAAGAAATCATAAAGATAAGATCAGAAAAAAGTGAAAAAGAAATGAAAGAAACAAGAGTAAAGATCAATAAAACTAAAAGCTGGTTCTTTGAGAAGATAAACAAAATTGATAAACTATTATCCAGACTCCTCAAGAAAAAAAGGGAGAAAACTCAAATCAATAGAATTAGAAATGAAAAAGGAGAAGTAACAACTGACACTGTAGAAATACAAAGGATCATGACAGATTACTACAAGCAACCCTATGCCAATACAATGGACAACCTGGAAGAAATGGACAAATTAGAAAAGCACAACCTTCTGAGACGGAACCAGGAAGAAATAAAAAATATAAACAGACCAATCACAATCACCGAAATTGAGGCTGTGATTAAAAATCTTCCAACAAACAAAAGCCCAGGACCAGATGGCTTCACAGGCGAATTCTATCAAATATTGAGAGAACAGCTAACACCTATTCTTCTCAAACTCTTCCAAATATAGCAGAGGGAGGAACACTCCCAAACTTATTCTATGAGACCACCATCACCCTGAGACCAAAACCAGACAAAGATATCATAAAGAAAGAAAACTACAGGCCAATATCACTGATGAACATAGATGTAAAAATCCTCAACAAAACAGTAGCAAACAGAATCAAACAGCACATTAAAAGGATCATACACCATGATCAAGTGGGGTTTATCTCAGGAATGCAAGGATTCTTCAATATATGCAAATCAATCAACGTGATACACAATTGTCTGTAACAAATTGAAGGATAAAAACAATATGATCATCTCAATAAATGCAGAAAAAGCTTTAGACTAAATTCAACAACAATTTATGATAAAAACTCTCCAGAAAGTTGGCATAGAGGGAACTTACCTCAACATAATGAAGGCCATATATGACAAACCCACAGCTAACATCATTCTCAATGGTGAAAAACTGAAACCATTTCCACTAAGATCAGGAACAAGACAAGGTTGCTCACTCTCACCACTATTATTCAACATTGATTTGGAAGTTTTAGCTACAGCAATGAGAGAAGAAAAGAAATAAAAGGAATCCAATTCAGAAAAGAAGAAGTAAAACTGTCACTGTTTGCACATGACATGATAATATACGTAGAGATTCCTAAAGACTGTACCAGAAAACTACTAGAGCTAATTAATGAATTTGGTAAAGTAGCAGGATACAAAATTCATGCACAGAAATCTCTTGCATTCCTATACACTAATGATGAAAAATCTGAAAATGAAATTATGGAAACACTCCCATTTACCATTTCAACAAAAAGAATAAAGTAACTAGGAATAAACCTACCTAAGGTGACAGAAGACCTGTATGAAGGAAACTATAAGACACTGATGAAAGAAACTAAAGATGATACAAACAGATGGAGAGATATACCGTGTTCTTGGACTGGAAGAATCAACATTGTGAAAATGACTCTACTACCCAAAGCAATCTACAGATTCAATGCACTCCCTATCAAACTACCAATGGCATTTTTCACCAGAACTAGAACAAAAAATTTCACAACTTGTATGTAAACACAAAAGACCCTGAAGAGTCAAAACAATCTTGAGAAAGGAGAACAGAGGTGGAGGAATCAGGCTCCTAGACTTCAGACTGTTCTACAAAGCTACAGTAATCAAGACAGTATGGTACTGGCACAAAAGAAGAAATAGAAATATAGATCAATGGAATAGGATAGAAAGCCCAGAGATAAACCTATGCACATTTGGTCACCTTATTTTTGATAAAGTAGGGAAGAATATACAATGGAGAAAAGACAGCCTTTTCAATAACTGGTGCTGGGAAAACGACAGTTACATGTAAAAGAATGAAATTAGAACACTCCCTAACAGCATACACAAAAATAAACTCAAAATGGATTAAAGAGCTAAATGTAAAGCCAGACACTATAAAACTCTTAGTGGAAAACATAGGCAGAACACGCGATGACATAAATCACAGAAAGATCCTTTTTGACTCACCTCCTAGAGAAATGGAAATAAAAAATAAATAAACAAATGGGACCTAATGAAACTTAAAAGCTTTTGCACAACAAAGGAAAACTTAAGACGAAAAGACAACTCTCAGAACGGGAGAAAATATTTGCAAGTGAAGCAACTGACAAAGGATTTATCTCCAAAATTTACAAGCAGCTCATGCAGCGTAATATCAAAAAAACAAACAACGCAATCCAAAAATGGGGAGAAGCCCTAAATAGCCATTTCTCCAAAAAAGATACACAGATTGTGAACAAACACGTGAAAGGATGTTCAACATCACTAATCATTAGAGAAATGCAAATCAAAACTACAATGAGGTATCACCTCACACCAGTCAGAATGGCCATCATCAAAAACTGTACAAACAATAAATGCTGGAGAGGGTGTGGAGAAAAGGGAACCCTCTTGCACTTTTGCTAGGAATGTAAATTGATACAGCCACTATGGAGAACAGTATGGAGGTTCCTTAAAAAACTACAAATAGAACTACCATATGACCCAGCAATCCCACTGCTGGGCATATACGCTGAGAAAACCATAATTCAAAAAGAGTCATGTACCACAATGTTCATTGCAGCACTATTTACAATAGTTAGGACATGGAAGCAACCTAAGTGTCCATCGACTGATGAATGGATAAAGAAGATGTGTCACATATATACAGTGGAATATTATTCATCCATAAAGGGAAGCAAAATTGAGTTATTTGTAGTGAGGTGGATGGACCTAGAGTCTGTCATACAGAGTGAAGTAAGTCAGAAAAAGAAAAACAAATACCGTATGCTAACACATATATATGAAATCTAAAAAAAAGGAAAAAAATGGTTCTGATGAACCTAGGGGCAGGACAGGAATAATGACGCAGATGTAGAGAATGGACTTCAGGACACAGGAACAGGGAAGGGTAAACTGGGACGAAGTGAGAGTCACATGGACATATATACACTACCAAATGTAAAAAAGATAGCTAGTGGGAAGCAGCTGCATAGCACAGGGAGATCAGCTAGGTGCTTTGTGACCAGGTAGAGGGGTGAGATAGGGAGGGTTGGAGGTAGATGCAAGAGGGAGGAGATATGGGGATCTATGTATATGTATAGCTGTTTCACTTTGTTACACAGCAGAAACTAACACACCATTGTAAAGCAATTATAATCCAATAAGGATGTTTAAAAAAAAAAAAAGCTGTGCCAGAAAACGGAGACAAATATGTTGTTTTAAGTTGCTTTGTTTAGTACAATGCGCTACAGAGCAATAGAAAACTAATCCACTTTTTAAAATTTCTCTGAAATCATACCATTTAAGGTGATTTTATTATTTTTTTTAATTCACATTAATGGAAGGAGATTTTAAATGGTGAGGCAATTGTGCATGAGTGGGCCTACCTGTACATGTGTCTATACAGAATTCCACATCAAGTGTGACATATGCCTCTAAAACTAAGTTCTAATTAAAATACCTCAAACAATTTATATCATTTTAATCAGTTATTGTATGTTTCACTGGTAATGAAAAATGTTGTGCTAACCTGAATTAAATGAACTCGTAAGCCTAGGAAAGTAAAACAATTATGTGGTCCTCTATGGTGTATACTTTTTATGTTTGTGTATTTATATATTTACATTTTAATTTTAGATAGCCAGTCCTTTAAAATTGTATTACTATGGAAGGAGTAGTAGGTAACTGATTACTACTATTTCTACAAAAATAATGCTGAAGAATGAATCTGCAAATGAGGGATATCTTAATATATGAAGCAGATGAGAATATTCAAGAGGCACCTAGGACCTTACTCAGTGCTGCTTTAACTTGCCATGGTAACAGGTACTAATGTGCTTTAACATTTGACAAAATACTAATATTTAAAAAGAGAAGACTGTAATTTTGTCCAGAGAGTTGCTCTCACCAAAAATAATTGTTTTATGTGATACACACACACACATATATATACACACACACACACAAAACACATATATAATGGAATATTATTCCTTACAAAAGAAGGAAATCCTACTGTTTGCAATATGGGTAAAACTGGAGGGCATTATGCTAAGTGAAATAAGCCAGACAGAGAGAGACAAATACTGTATGTTCTCACATATATATGGAATCTGAAAAACTGAACTTATAGAATCAGAGAGCATATTAGTGGTTGCCAGGGGCTGGGGGAGGGGGAAATAAGGAGAGGTTGGTAAAAGGATACAAACGTTAAGTTATAAGAGATATAAGTTCTGAGGATCTAATGTATAACATGACTATAGTTGATAATACTGTATTGTATAATTGAAATTTGCTAAGAGAGTAGACTTAAGTGTTCTCAACAATAACAAAAAAGGTAAATATATGAGGTGAGAAATGTGTTAATTAACTCAATGGTAGGAATCCTTTTATTTGTTAGTTAATACATTAATAAAAAAAAGAATATTTTCTCAAAGTCAAAAAAAATGTTTTACTAGGGTGAACTATCATTAAATCAAATTCTATTCTGTGAAAATGAGAAATTCTTGGGCACATTTTGACAAAATATATTTAAAGGGTTTATTGCAAAGATTTGATTGTTACTCTACTCTATTGTGGATATTTTAAAATTTGTTTTCTGATTTTTAAGTAGAAAAATACAGAATAGGTACAAAGTAAAATACATAATATTATATTTATTATTTTGATTATTTAAAGGCAACTTGATATCCTCAATTATTTTATGTTTTTATTATTGGCCTCTTTATTCATAACATTTAAGGTTTTCATTTAGAAATTTTGTTTGTCTAGTAAAACATCACTTTTTTAAAACTTTTAAATTTATATTGGAGTATAGCTGATTAACAATGTTGTGATAGTTTCAGGTGCACAACAAAGCAACTCAGCCATACATATTACATGTATCCATTCTCCCACAAACTCCCCTCCCATCCCGGCAGCTGCATAACATTGGGCAGAGTTCCCTGTGCTCTGTCCTTGACATGTACACACTGCTATATTTAAAACATCACTGTGATTAAAGGAATAACACAAGTAGTTACGTAATAGAATAACACAAAGTTTTATCATTCTGACAAGGCTATCACGCTTTGCACAATGTGGCAAAAGCAAGATTACAGAAAGTTTTAACTACTTCAATTTTAACACAAGTTCCACTGACTTCCTTGATTTCCCCAGGCAGAAGGTAAATTTTTTGACATTTAAAGAAATTCCCTAGCAACGCGTTTGCCAATGCATTGTACTTGCCAATTATGATCATTCCAGTTCAATAAATGCTGTCTGGAAACAAAAGGAATGAAGTAGAAATACTCCCAACTGATACATTATTTTTGAAGGATTGGCATTACATAATTAGCAAATGTTATTAAATGCCTTTACGTATCATTAGTGAAGAAGAATGGAAAACTGTTTAATGGTTACCCCTCTCTGTGCTTTAAATGGATTGATAGTGCATGAAGCCATTTAAAGACATAAAATATAAGATGACAGGCAGGACCATCTGTTTTATATATTCATTATCCTATACAATTTATTTTGCATAATTATTTCATTAAAAAAGAATTCATTGAATTGATACAGTGTCCATAAAAGAAGGTGAAATGCCTACATACACCTCTGATTACAAACTTATCTGTAGTAACATTTCAATGACATTTATATTAGAATTACAATATATAGCTTTTTTTTTTTTTTTTCCGGTAAGCAGGCCTCTCACTGTTGTGGCCTCTCCAGCTGCAGAGCACAGGCTCCAGATACGCAGGCTCAGCAGCCATGGCTCACGGGCCCAGCTGCTCCGCGGCATGTGGGATGCTCCTGGACCGGGGCATGAACCTGTGTTCCCTGCATCGGCAGGTGGACTCTCAACTACTGCACCACCAGGGAAGCCCTATATAGCTTTTATTTATGTTCTCGTACTCTTTGAAATTGTTGTCATTACAAAACGTGACTTGTAATAGAAGTTCTTACAATGCAAGTGATAGTGTAGTTTTGTTAAATAAATCTTTGTCTTTGAAAAGCCATGTTTTCAAAAATTTATCATTTTATCTGAAAAAATTGCTCTTAAAATATTTGAATGATAACCCCATTTCCACTATTAACAAAAACATCTCAAGAATTAAACAAGTTGAAGATGATTACTTTTCTGTACAAAGTAATAAAGTATTTACCTGACTATGGATCAGAACTATTCCAGATTTTTTTTCATTTAACAAGAAGGAAAGGTATGGGACTGGAGTTTGAGCAACAAACATGAAACATTAAAATCTATAATTGTTACAAAGCAATAGAGGTAGGTTATAGAGCTGGCCAGCCAAGTCCCTGCAATAAATTAGAAAGATGTGCTGTATAATTGTTACCCCCATAGGAAACTTTATACAACTAATGAAATATAAACTACTCCCCCCAACATGAAAGAGAATCTTTTTAGGAGTATTAAAAATGTTTTTAAAAGAACATGCAAAACAGCATCTCTTTATCTCTCTTGAGTATTGTGGCAATATGTAAAGACTTACTAACAAAGTAGATAACATCTTTTTATAAATATTTAATTTAAAAGGAACATGCAAAAAAAGAATTTATAGAATACTCTTGTCAGTATCTATGTAACTCTGTTCAGTATTGTTGTAGCATGTAGTATAAGGTTCTAAATGAAACAACAGAAGCTATTACAAACAATCAAGAAAGCCACCTTCAGAATATGACACCTAAAGCACAAGCAACAAAATAAAAAATAAACAAGTGGGACTACATCAAAGTAAATAGTTTCTTCACAGCAAAGAATCAACAAAATGGAAAGACAAACTATGGAATGGAAAAAAAATTGCAAACCACATGTATCTGATAAGGGATAATATCTGACATACATAAAGAACTCATATAACTCAATAGCAAAAAACCAAACAATTCAGTTAAAAATAGGTAGAGGGACTGAATACACATTTTCCTAAAGAACAAAAATGAATGGCCAACAGGTACTTGAAAAGGTGCTCAACATCACTAGTCATTAGGGAAATGCAAATCAAAACCACAATGAGGTATCACCTCACGTCTGTCAGAAAGGCTATCATTAAAAAAAAAAAAAAAGACAAGAGAATAAATGCTAGCAAGGATGTGGAGAAAAGGGAATTCATGTGCACTATTGGTGGGATTGTAAATTGGTACAGCCAGTTAGGACAAGAGTATGGAGGTTCCCCTCACCACCACAAACTGAAAATAGAACTACCATATGATCCAGCAATTCCACTTCTGGGTATATATCCAAAGGAAACAAAACACCAAGTCAAAGAGATACCTGCACCCCCATATTCATAGCAGCATTATTTACAAAAATTAAAACATGGATAGAAACTAAGTGTCCACTAAAAGATGAATGGATAAAGAAGTTTTGTGTGTGTGTGTATATATATATATATATATATATATATATATATATATATATATACACATACTGGAATACTATTCGGTCATTAAAAAGGAGGAAATCTTGCTATTTGCATAAACATGAGGTGCAGATTGAGGGCATAATGTTAAGTGAAATAAGTGAGATAACGACAAATACTGTATGACCTAAGTGATATGTGGAATATTTTTTAAAAAAGAAAAATAATCTTATAGAAAAAGAGATCAGATCTGTGGTTACCAGAGGTGGGGGGGTAATAGGAGGAAAACTGTCAAAAGGTACAAACTTCCAGTTACAAAATGAGTAAGTACTGGGGATGTAATATACAACAAGTTGACTAGTTGACTATAGTTAATGCTGCTTTATAGCATATATCTAAGTTGTTAAGAATATATCCTAAGCATTCTCATCACAGGGAAAAACCTTTTTATTCTTTATCTTTTTGTATCTGTATGAGATGGTGGTTGTTAACTAAACTTCTTGTGGTAATCATTTCATAATAGATGTGCATCAAATCATTATGCTGAACACCTCAAACTTCTATGGTACTATATGTCATTTATATCTCAATAAAACCAGGAAAATAAAGAACACTAAAATCCAGGAAATCACCAAGGAACAACTCAAAAGGAAAAAAACAAGAAAGCAGCCTCCAGAATGTTCCATGAAGTTGACAGTCACTGTCATCAAAATTTTTGAAACTGAAAAATGTATAGAGCAATAATATTTATTGAGTATGAGTAATTTATTTACTATTCCAATTTTAAGCCATTCACCATGCTTCCCCCAAAAGTTGGAAGTTTGTAGTAGAAAAAAGAAAATGCTGACCTAAAAAATTACAGAAATTACAAAACATCAGGGAAGAAGTTACGTAATATTCTTATCACATTGACTCTGCTTTCACTAACAAAGTATGTTATAAGTCAATCTGGTTTTAGATCCTGTTACTTAAAATACAAAATTAGTTTAACCTCCTCACTACTAAGTTCCTGTCATATACTTTTAAAAGGGAAACATTTATGTTTCAAAAAAAGTACTTATAAAATGCCCCATTCAAAGACTTTCTCAGTCTGACCATGCCATGTCATATTCACAGTTATGTTCAGAATATGAATTATGCAAATTTGATGCAAATACTACTGAAAACACAACTTTAATCTTGATATCATTCATCTCTTAATACCAGATGGTTTGTATTTATCTAGAACCAGGAAACAGCACTCACACGTAGGCAGCCAAAATAAGTCAAAAGTCTACATTTAAAATCTCACACACTTTACATATGGTTAGCCCAAACCCAAACTATTTAGATTCTAAATACATGCAGAATAAATTCTGTTACATGACAGATTTCTTTAGGCTGGCGACAGTATGGTAAGGAGGAATATTTTAGACTCTTTACAAATAACTGTGGCAAAAAAGATAGTTGGTGGTGTACGGTATTCTGTCAAGGATTCTGGTAATGTATTATCCTCAGTCCTTAAACAGAAATAGTCTTGGTGCTTACCTTAAAAGCACCCCTCACTTGTAATTTTAAAAGGTTATAATATTAGAGTGCCCTTCACACAGAGTTTTATTTACAAGAGTTGCACATTGTTTTCACTTGCTGTTCTGCATCTTGGCCATCATACCACTGGTACATAAGATAATTTTGAAAGAGTTTCATTGAATGTTTAAAGTATTACAGAAGTATTTTAATCTATGCATCTTTTGGATTTTAGAAGAAATTTTATTCTTTGAAGTAAAAAGGAAAGAGTTGCAAACTCTGTACCTGTGTATATATGTATTTTGGGCAATAAAACAGCATGGTCTGAGAATGCAAAAATACAAAAACAAAACAAAAAAATGGCAAGAGGCTTATTTAGCTCTAAAAAGATTTACATACATTTCAATGATACAGAGAAAGAAATTATGTTTTCTAATGTAAAGCTCTTAGAAAAGGAAGGGGGCTGAAATCTCTTTCCTTATTTTCAACAGGGAGAATTAGCCTTTTAGTTTGTATGTGCCCTTATAACAGTTAACAGGATTTTGAATGATTTGATGTCAAGTCCATAAGAGTTATACAATACATCAGTCTTTACTATAAATAAAGAAGGTGATTGTATGAAGGTAATTTTTTTTTTTTTTTTTTTTTTTTTTTTTTTGTGGTACGCGGGCCTCTCACTGTTGTGGCCTCTCCCGTTGTGGAGCACAGGCTCCGGATGCGCAGGCTCAGCGGCCATGGCTCACGGGCCCAGCCACTCCGCGGCATGCGGGATCTTCCCGGATCGGGGCACGAACCCGTGTCCCCTGCATCGGCAGGCGGACTCTCCACCACTGCGCCACCAGGGAAGACCGAAGGTAGTTTTTAAATTGGCTATTGGAGATTTCAAGGTACTTTGAAGCCGGAAGAGTTCATGCAATTTTATCCATATTGGTCTGTAAGGATTTGTGACAGCTTTCCCTGGCAATTTTCTACCATACATCTTATATTTTTATCCTCTTATTTTTTTTCTAGAAATCAGGTGGGGTTTACTCTCCTCTGTTATTATTTTGGAGGCATTTTACCCTATCAACAAAAGTAGAAGGCAGAATTTTAACCCTATCCCAAATAAGAATAATTTATCCTTATTGTTCCTCATAATGACAATTGTTCATTTTAGTTTTCTTTGAAACAGACATCTTAACTTCTGAAAATTAATTACAGGCTTATATTTTTGTTAATATAAAAATGGATGTGAATATGGTATTGTAATAAGGTGAAAATTCAATAAAGTGTATATACCAACACTATAAAAGTTTTAAAGTTTTTTTATAAGTTACCAAGGACCTGCTATCAAAGTCAAACTGGAGTTATGGATTCAAAAATTACAACTAGAGGAGGATAGTTAAAGTATTGATTTGTACTAAAGATAGATACTATTTTTGATTCTGTTAATTTAATGACACCAAGCAAAGCAGTGTGCTGTCAGCATGTGCAGGTAACACTGAAGGCTGTCAGAAGTCTTCCAAATACAATGAGTAGTAGTAAAATGCAGTAACTTTTAGTTGTTGACAGGCTAGACCAGAATTTTAACTTTAACTGAAACAATTTAATATATTTATCTTTTCAATTGTTTTGTATAACCTGACTACTATTTCTTAGCTTTGCATTATTTTAATAGAATTGTTTATTTAAAATTTTTAAATTATCACATGACAAGAGAAATACAAAGTCAGAATATCTAGCTAGCATCTGAAGAGCCTAAGTAAACATTATGCCAATCTTCAGAGCTGTACAAAAAGATAGAGTAATTTCACAGGTTCTAGGAAGTCTCCTACATACTTTTTGTTTTCTTGGGTAACTAGTGATTCTGTTCAAGTCCTTAAAAGAACTTCACAAGATGCTTTGCCCTTCTAAAGCGAAGCAAATTATAAAATATTTTATTTATAAAATAAAATATTCCATGGAAAGGAAACACATTTCTCTTGCCATATAGAGTCTCCCTGACTCTACATTAAGGCTACATTTGAGGTTTGGGGCCAGCTTCTACCTAGACAGCTACGTTTGGTTCACTTTATCAATGCTTTACTAGTCACTTGTTCCTCTCATGAAATTGACAAAGTTTTACCCATCTATGCTGATCTTTTACACTAGAAATACAATAAAGACTTTTATTATGGAGAATTTCAAAAGCATATATCATGTAAACCTAATGGCATAATGAAACCCCATCACTGATACAGTAACTATCAACTCAAAAGCCAATCCTGATCTACTTGTACCACATCTTCAAATATTTCAGTTTATATCACCAAAAGATAAGGACTGTTTTTCAACATGACCACAAAGCAATGGTTTCAACACACACACACATGCATGCGCAACTTAACATCATCAAATATCTATTTAGTGTGCTCAAGTGTCCAATTCCAAAGGAAGTCCTTTTGATTTTTTTTACAGTTCATTTTAATCAGGATCTAAATAACTTCACACATGACTGATTGACATATATCTTATATTTACTTTAGTCTATACTTTTCTACCATCTTTTTTTTTTTCCTTACACTTAACTCGATACAGAAATCAGGTCATTTGTTCTGTAGAAAGTCCCTCTGTGTAGATTTTTGCTTAATGTCTCTTTAAGGTGTAGTTTAGCATATTACCCTGTCTTCTGTATGTCAGAATCAAGTCTAATTCATTGTTTATGCTGAGTTCTTCCAAAATAGGCAGGTAAAAACTTGTTACCTCTAAGAGACTTATTAAACTATATCATTGCAAAACAAATAGACATGGCTTGAGTGGAATAGCCAAAAATGGCTGTTCTCTTCTAAAAATAATAGGAATACTCTTTTTTATGAAGAATGTTCAGTAACCTTCTAAATCCTTTCCTTCTGAAATAAAGCATTAGTAAGAGAGAATACTATGAGAATACTATGAGTATCAGTAAAGCCCACCTTTTGTTCATATAGTCTCCAGTTGGTGTTTTATTAAACTTCATTCACCATTTTCCTCCCCCCGTTGAACCAGTCTATGCTTCCATACAACCTCAGGATAAGCCGTAGAACAGCTGGACATAATTCCTTTAGGCTTAATAGTTATAGTGTTTTGTAATGAATGATGACTATATTTCACCACAGAACCTTTACTTAGGGAGGCTTGTAGTTTAGATGGGTCATTCATCACTGATTCCAAAAGGAAAGACAGAAACTAGAATCTCATTTCCTCGAGAATGAATAGTCTGCACTTGGGTTAAACTCCACAGATAACATTATCTTTTGTTTTCTCTGTTTCTGTGTATGTTTTTTCATCATCTTATGCAATTTTGGGGCCATGGCTGAAAGCTAGTCAGTTTCCTTTCTTGAACAGCAAAATCCACACCCCAAATACTTACCTTAACAGGCTTTTATACTCAGGGAGCCATTACTCACCAGCCCTAATTGCGCCAGGGACAACCCCTATGCCCAGGAGCCTGCCAAATTTTCAAATTAGCCATTTAACAGGGAGCCCAGGAAACCTTATCAACCCACCCCCTACCATATATAAGCTGATTTCTAAAGCTCAAGTTTACCTTTTACCCTGTCCCTGGATCTACCCACTATGTATTGTGTCTGGCAGCCTTCTCTGGTTTAGAGCTGTAAGTAACAAATAGTTCTGCCTTTCATCTGTGTGAGTGTCAGTATGTTTTACTGACACTGCCAGCCAAAAAAATCCTTAGATTTTATAACACATCAGTCAAATCTCATTTCTCTAATCTGATTAATTTAGTTATATTAAAAAAATAGTTTATTATATCATAAACTCTAATGTCTGAAGAAAAGTTAGAAAAACACAAGGAGAAATAAATTATAAGAAATATAAAGTAATTAACAAATGAGAAGTATCCTAACATTGCTCTTGTCAGGTCACTACTATAAAGACACTAATTCAGTAGGTGTATTGATAGAAGCAGGACACATTTTAAGCTTACTGTGACTGCTTTCTGAGGATACTGTTTATATAACTTGGAGATGCAGAAATACATACTTTTTTAAACAAAGTTAAATAATGAATATATTTAGTCTATACATATGGAAATAATCTAAATAGTAAAGAGAAATGAGTTAGACATATTTCCACACAGGTGAATACATTAAAAAATACTTTTCAATTATACTAATAGGTGAAATAGATAAGCTGTGACAATTATTCTTAATTAGTTTCCATAAACTTTTTAAACTGACTGAAAAGAATGTACACTTGATAACTACAACCAATTTTCCCTTCAAAATACTTTACCAGTTACATGTACACTAACTGGCTGAGAATGCACGTTTTATCTCACAGTATTAATGACACTGAATAATACTATTTGTTACTTTTAAAAATTTTTTTTTGCGGTATGCGGGCCTCTCCCCACTGTGGCCTCTCCCGTTGCGGAGCACAGGCTCTGGCGCAGGCTCAGCGGCCATGGCTCATGGGCCCAGCCGCTCCGCGGCATGTGGGATCTTCCCAGACCGGGGCACGAACCCGTGTCCCCTGCATCAGCAGGCGGACTCTCAACCACTGCGCCACAAGGGAAGCCCTATTTGTTACTTTCTTAGGACAAAACATTGGATCTTATTTAGTTATACTCTGGTAGCCCCTGGTAACTAATAAGTTTGAAAATGTTTTCATATATTGCACTTAACAATCATATCCAGCTCCTTACCCTGTTTTTTCCAGTCCCAATCTTGGTAACCAATTCCAACTCATGCCACTTTCCTTATTACTCACCATCCTACAAGCCTCTAGCAACATTCTAACGGTTCCTAGAGTGTATCAACCACTCTTACCTGAGAGCAGTTTTACTTCTTGTTCTCCATGACTATGTCCTCATTCCCACAACCCCAGACCCGATTCTTTGAATTCTATTCCTTTTGATCATTTCAATCTCTTTCCAGACTATTATCCTCTATTATTTTTATTTCATTTACCACAGTTTTCATTATATGTACACATTTATTATTGTTTGCTTACTGTCTATTTATGTAACTAGCCTCTGTTTAACACAGTACTTTTTGGATAATGCCACTTGCACAGGCAGCTGCCTGATTTATTTCTCTTCATCTGTCCAGATGAGGTCAACACAAATAGAACTTTTCTGAATCACCTCTACGTTCCTGCTTGATATATATATCCTTACATATGATTCTCTTTGACAATGCTGTCAAACTTCACCTTCTCTGAAACATCATGAAATCTCATGTGTTTATGCATTCATACATTTTGCCTGGAAAGTCCCCACTACAGCCCTTCTAATCCTTCATCAATTAGGCTCAGCTTCTATCTTATCTATCTTCATCCTCTGCTTGCAAAACAGCCAGCAGACAGCACATTCTGAAAGATCACTAGGTAGTGAACTCCTTGAAAGTAGGAACTCTATGGTTGTTATACTACAGATTAACAGTGTTGTATAGAAGGTGACTGGTAATTGTGTCTTTAATGAATTAGGAGCATTCTGAAACCTTAATGGCATTAATTTTGCATAAGATTAGAGAAATTTCTTGCCAAATACCCCAAGCCTAAATAAGCCACTAATATAAGAATTCTAGGAACATAACCATGAGTCAGTAGATGGTATGGGGGACTAGAGGAGCATTCTTGCTCAGACCAGTTTAGCACACTGAGACAAATATAATAATTAGAGTAAAATAGATAGCTAGTGGGAAGCAGCCACATAGCACAGGGAGATCAGCTTGGTGCTTTGTGACCACCTAGAGGGGTGAGATAGGGAGGGTGGGAGGAAGATGCAAGAGGGAGGAGATACGGGGATATATGTATATGTATAGCTGATTCACTTTGTTATAAAGCAGAAACTAACACACCATTGTAAAGAAATTATACTCCAATAAAGATGTTAAAAAAATAATAATAATAATTAGAGTAGTTTGTGAAAAAAAGCAGCATCACTTACATAAAAGTGGGAAAGCAAGACCAAACCTGATCAGATATTAGTAGCCTAGGCAGTTCTCTCAGGTATCATTTGGCTGAAGAATTTAATCTGCTGCTTAGTAAGAAAGACTCAAAGATATGAAAACCCTGAACAGAACTATTAGATTTCACATATATTTTTTCTCTGGACGTATGTGTTTAGTAAACAAAGAATATTTTCCCACTACATAGGATGAATTCAGTTATTCCCAGGTAATTAAGTTTTAGTTATTAATTTTCAGGTTAGATGTATCTTTATCCAAAATGATTGCCATAGTCAAGACTTCGGTACTGTATTTCGATTTTTCAGTGTAGGAAAAGAAAATGAAAGAGAGAGAGAGAAAGAATCTCTCGACACTTAAGTGATCATTAGCATATAATGCCCAAATTAAGTGTAAGTGAATTTAATAGTAAATAAGTTCTCATACAGTTTAAAACCAGATTTTAAAAACTGACTGAAATAGTGAGCTTAGAGAAATTGTAACTTATAAGATTTTATTAGGGGAAACTCTTGGTTTTAACCACAAATTCAATATATTTCCTAATTCCCCTTTTGATTTTTGAGTACTTTTCTTAACATCAAATATTATGAGCCTCAGATACTCATCATATAGTCTCTTTCATCCTTCCCTCCCTACCCCCAGCTATACTAACTCCCAGGATTGTATTATTTTGATAGCAACCCTAAGAACGGCTGTCTGGACTTCATTTCTTAATATATGTTATTTTATTTCTTTGAATTCATACACATACAAAATATTTTACTTATGGTTAATGTATTATATTTTATTGTATGCAAAATATTTAATTCTGACTAAAATCCTATGTGACTTTAATAATATATTATTGTTAGAATATGATGCTATTGGTAATGTGTACTCACCATATAAATGAGATATTTGTCATAAAGGAGATTTTGAGGCTAGAAAGATTAACAAATTAGTTTTAGTTTATAGGTCATAAATAACTTCTTTAGAGCTTGATATATGTAGTTTATTAAAAGTCAGATATAGGAGATAGCATGAAACTTCAGAATAAACATGAATATATTACCTCATGAAAATTAGGCTTATGATAGTACACATTACCAAATGCATCTTGTCTAAATCCCTTCATTAAGGGCATATTAATTACTTTTTAGAACAAAATGGAAACATGGTCTAATAAATTGAATGTAATGAAATTGCAATCTTTAATGTGTTAATTTTCTTTTTCCTTTTCTACCCTTTAACAAAATATGCTTAAATCTGTTTCAAAAAATTGGTACATAATAAATTCTCTAAATGAAATGCCTTTCAATTTTTAAGTAACCCTGTGTTCAACAAAACATCTAAAAAGAACTCACTAAAAATGCCACATATTGAACCAAAAGCATTCCTTGAACTACACACGCCTACTGGTGTGACTGGCTGGCATAAGCTGGTATTCAGCCCCATGAAGGGTCTTATACTCCCATTAATAACACACTTTTTTCAAATGAACTAAGTTTCAATAATCATTGAGCAGGATAGGTGTTGGCCTTGACTTCTAATATCACAATATTCTTGAATATTTCTTCCTGATTTTGCAGTGATATATGTGTTATTATCTATATTTAAGAATTATTTCTAACCATATATAAAACCGTATATATATATATATACCTGACAGTGTATGTATATATATATATATATATATACTGTTACTGCCACTGATGAGAATAAAAAGGTACAGAGGGTTTAAGCTTGTCAGTGGAAGATTCCGTTTTCATATTCAGGTAGTCTGGACCTGGAGTCCAAAATTTATTTATTTTTTATTTTTTTATTTTTTTTTTGCGGTACGCGGGCCTCTCACTGTTGTGGCCTCTCCCGCTGCAGAGCACAGGCTCTGGATGCGCAGGCTCAGTGGCCATGGCTCACGGGCCCAGCCGCTCTGCGGCATGTGGGATCTTCCTGGACCGGGGCACGAACCTGTGTCCCCTGCATTGGCAGGCGGACGCTCAACCACTGTGCCACCAGGGAAGCCCTGGAGTCCAAAAGTTAATCACATGAGTGACTGCTTCTTACTACCTCATGATGTAAGGAAAATATTACAAAATAGCTAATTCTGAGTGAGAAGGTCAGGGTAGATGCCAGTCAAGGTAACAATTTTCAATGTCATACTGGGCACCCATGCACTATATAGATATATTAGATAGGAATATGGATATATATATATATATGGATACAGATATAGATACAAATATATGTATTATATAGATATCCAACAATAAGGAGCTTGGATTTCAGATATTCCTAAATTTAATTTTTGTCTGTTTTTCTCTAATGATAAAGCAAGATAAAGACTAATGATTTAATCCAGGAGTACTTTCCTCAGCAAAGGATAAAATCCCACAAAAAAACACAATGACTTCAAAACAACAATTATACCAACAATGAAAAATTGCAATCCATCAAACTTCTTCACAAATAACAAGTACATCATACCAAAGAGTCTGGGTGGTTTCAAATTAGCTGACAAGGGTAAATTTCTAAAATTGGATATACCTGCTTTTAAATATTCAGAGGAATTAAAAGAGAAAAAGATTTTCCTTTTGTGCCTTTCCAAGTCCCTCAGGAGCAGTGAAACTTAATTATTCTCATCCTCCTTTCAGTAACTCTCATGTACCATCTATCTCTATATCGTAGAAACACCTTCTGCTTCTTTGCTGAATTCTAGGATTCTTGGCCTGTATTTCCATAGTTCACATTTTTATGTTACATAAAAAGATTTGGATGCAATAAATTAAGCATCAGTACTATGAAAATACAGACAACTGCTGAGTACACTCCTTTGTCATGGTAAACATTGTGACTACCAGTGAGATGGATTTGAGACTTTAATGACAGATAACACTGCTGCCAGTTTTTAGTTTGGAGATTACCTGACTTCTTTTTTTCCCCCTACTAACATGAGAAAATTCAGTTTAAGATTTTTGGGGTTTTGGGGTTTTTTTTTTTTTTTTTCCATTTTTTGGCCCCATGGCATGTGGGATCTTAGTTCCACCACCAGGAATCGAACACAGGCCCCCTGCAGTGGAAGAAGTCTTAACCACTGGACCGCCAGGGAAGTCCCTAGAAGATTCAGTTTAAATGTTAACTGTAATCACTGTGTGGTTAGATTCATATGTTGAAATGTAATCTAATGCTGCGAAAATGGGACACTGTGGAATATGAAGCAAACCCATCGATATTAAAGTGCCTGGCCACTTCATTTTCAAAACAAGGTGGATATGCTCAAATCGTCAAGGATTTTATGAGAATTGTGAAAGTATAGGAGACAATTTATGTTAATGTGCAAATTGAATATAGAAAAAGAAAGACAGGTTTCACACAATTAAATTAGCCATTTCATTCCCTAAGTGAAAGCATAGTTTCTGCAATGAGAATTTTGTAACTGATCAAACTTTTAAATTTTCCTCATCTGGTTATAAGAAAATTATGCAAGATTGTACAGGCTAAAAATCTCATCTGAACCAGTAAGTAATAGAAAACTGCTTTTATTTTTGCAATTTCAGAAAACAGTTCAAAAAGCTGTACATTATGTGATCAACAAAAAGTAAACAACTGTAGTCATATCTCTGTTCAACTTCTCTCTAAAATGTTTCTTATCAAATAATCCAAGAAAAAAAATTAAGTAAATAAAGTGGAAATTGAACTTCATGATTTCTTTTTGATTAAACTTCAATGATTAGAGTAAGCTGTATGTAGTTAGAATCTTCCTGTGCTGTATGATTTTTAGGACATATTTTATACACATTTCCCTAAGGCCTCTCCCACCACCCTTTGCCCAAAACTACTGATTAACTTATTATTTTTGCGTGTTATTTTACTGACTGCAAGACTAACTGTCAAAATTTTAAATGATAGGAATTCAGGCAAGTTAAAAATAAAGACTACAATTATTTTCAGGAATGTTAATAGGTACTTTTCAATTAGATATTTTACCATTTTACAAATGAGAAGATTGAGACTCAAAGAGAGTAACTCCTTTGAACAATGTTATACTAAATTGTTTATTTAAGATTTAAGAGTTTACTTACATTAAATAATTAAGATCACCTCATGCTTAAAATTCAAAACTATTTTGGAAATTAAATTGCATGTAATATATAGAAATATCTGAAAGAATACATCTATGAAGTTTGTAAAGATTTTAAAGATAAAAATGGCTATTTTATAATATAAGGCAAAGTATTTCTTCAATATAGATCTGACTTGGGGAAAAATGTCTTAGAAGAAAATGCTGAAGTTTTCCTTTTTTCACTTTTATGCCTATCCCCCTTAAATGAGACACAGCTAAAAATATAATATACTAGACAGGAAAAAAAACCTACTTTTCCAGTTTAGCAGCATTGATTATTTTAACATTAATTTATGTATAACTGACATCACTGAATTTAGAGAAGCAGCCTTTCTTAAGTAGAAAAAGACCTGGTATTGGAGACAAAGATCTGACTTTTTTTCTATTCTTTAGCTACTTTATTGTATTCTCTTTGGGCGTCTAAATAATGTATCTATTACAAAAAGATCAATTCACATTCCTGACGGTAATTATAGTATTTATTTTAACATACCCAAATTCCTATCATTTGGAATTTCAATAATGACTCTTGTTTGCAGCAAAAAAAATGACAAAAATAATTAGCATTAGGTTTGTCAGGTATTTGAGGGCAAGAGTGGTGAGAAATACCTTAAAAATATGGGAAACATATGTGACAAACCCTGAAAAATTCTACAGAATTCTTCCTCAGTTTTACTCAAAAGCAAAGAAAACAAATGAAGAAAAAAAAGGCAAATTCTTTTTCATGAAAATTGCATAGTAGCATTCCTTATGTTTGCACAATTGTACCATTAAATTAAAAAGTGTTTAAAGTAATTTGAATTACACATTGTCAAAGGATCATGGATTAGTCTCATTAAACAATTACCTCTGAGGCAACTGAAGTTTCCAGAGTCTGATTATAAATGGCAAAGTTCCCATATCAAGGGAAGCGGACTTTACTTGAGGGTAAAGTATGCTTCTTAATGATAAAAATATAAATGGAAAAATCTGCAACCACATTTAAATGTTAGCCCCTCTCAGAATAATGATTATCATATGTGCTTTATCCTTGGGTATGAAAACAATAAAATGCTATAAAAATATATTCTTTCAAAAATAGTTTAAAAAGCAGGAATGGATGACAAATATAATTTCAGCTGTTAAGTTAGTGAACATAAATACTGAATCAGCTGCTTTAATTGCTATTCGTTTTGTTCACCAATTTCAGCTGAACTGGTCTTCTAGAATCATATAAATGTAAAAACACAACGGAGCCTTCAGTGTTTGGCAATCTGTCATCTAGTTATCCTGTACAACAACAACAAAAAGTTAGAGAAATATCCAGAGGCCAAAAATTACACTCAAGTAGAGAAGAAATTGAACAAGTGTAGTGGGTGGCTGCCCAGGGAACCCATATTAAATTCCACTTGCCTAGATTTTCCTCTTTAATAGGACACAGGGAAGAGGAAGCAAGCCTAAGCCCCAATCAAAACAGGAAGACAGAACCAAGAGAATTTGCATAAAGCTGGGTCCTCCCAGAAAGCCAATTCCAGCAAATATAAACTAGGAGAAGATCCACCAAAAGGGGGTGGAAGGTGAAGAAATGTGCCCATTTTGACCATCATACTTGAGATGGGAATACCAGAGACTCTCTCTCAGAATCTATAAATCAGCCTTCAAATGGGTACCTAGCTATGATTCATATGACCTGTCAGATCTGAAAAACCCCTTCCTTCCCCACTGCAAGCCAAGGACTTGGTCTAAATTGATCTTCCTTTCTTAAGGTGTATATTTATGGAAACAAATGCAAATCACCTAAGTAAGTATGACTTTCAATCCAGGCCTTATTAAATTCCTATAAAATGTAAAAACTATGAATTCCTATCCTCTCCCCTTCCCTCCCACCCTTTTTCTCATACAGACACAGACGTAAATTCACGTGGAAACAAAGCACTGTAAGTAAAAATCAGAGGGAAAAAAATGAATTTCACAATCAGAACCAGCAAGTCAACAGGTACTAAAATTAGCAATTATGGGACATAAAGTAAGAACACTTAATATCTTCAAAGAAACAAAAAAGGGACTATAAACTAGAAGCTCAATGAATGTTAAACAATGAAGCAGACACAGAAGAAAAGATCAGCAACAAAAGATTGTTTTTTTGGATGTCAGAATGATAAAAAGGTGTCAAATATGAGAGGTTATGAAACATCAAAAATACAGTGAGAGGTCTTAAGGCGTATTTGACTTCTGAAAAAAGGTAATATTTAAAACAGAGAAAAGACAATGTTTGAAGGGATAAATGTTAACAATTGTTGAAAGAAATGAACCTTCAATTTAGGAAACTCAACATATCCCAACCATGGTTTAAAACATAATAAATCCATACCTCAACACATTGTAGTGACATTTTGTAATATTAAAGATTAAGAGAAGCTCTTAATGGTAGCTTGGCAGAAATGACAGCTTCACAAATATCTTTCAAGAAAGAAGAAAAAGACATTTTTGCATAAGCAAATACTGAGAGTTGACCATTAAAAGGTTCCTATTAGAGCAATATCTAAAGGATGTTAAGGAAAAAGAAAAAATGGTCAAGGGTCTAAGATACAAGAGATAACACAGACACACACACACAAAACAGGAAAATGCTGTTTTAGAGATAAAAAGGAAACTTTGATTCTTAAATGCTTTCAAGAAAAAATACTGTGAGCTTCAATCTATTGTTTTAAATTGCCTTAATTTGAAATATGTATATTCAGCATAAATCACTAAGTCAGAGACAAGGAGATTTCTAAGTAGGTTTGCTGCCTCCATAACCTAATCAATTCAAATAAAGTTTTCAAGGACTTTATTATACGTTATCTTAGAAATGACCCCAAAATCTCATAATTCCCTTTTATAAGAAATAAACTGTATTTTTCCAGTTAATTCCCAAACTGTTTAAAAGTTTGGGTAGAGAATTAAATAAAATGAAGAGATCTTTGCATTTCAAATACTCAAATTCAGAAATTCACAATTTAAATGGTTACCAAGAAAACCTTGTTTAGCATAATATAGGAATGAGAACGTTTAGGCCCAAATAAGGTTTTGTCAACTAATTAAAAATATGGATGAAGTAATAAAATGTAGCTTTACAAATCTGAAGGTTATCTATGATTATATATTACCAACCATATTTTCTAACAAAGTTACCATAAGGTAACATTCAGTACATTTTAAAATAATTACTAAAATTTAAATGTTATAAAATTCTGACACTTAAAAACTTGATAAGCACTAATTTAAATACTGATTGTAAATCTCTTTGAAGATTTTGGCATAAAATTTTAGCCCATTTTTAACTATTCCTCTAGAATAATTTTAAGAACCCATAATCATTCCATTCTGATGAAGCACAAAGCATAATTAATGAATGTTCAGCTGCACAAAAATCCAGAATAAATTGTATTCACCACCCCCAAATGTTATTTTAAAGAATTAAAAGATCTGTCATAGCCCTTCCCTTTTCTCTAAATAAAAATTCTTATGAAGCCGTATGTAAGGATATTGGGTATTGTGTCTTCCACAGTATAGTATACTTACAAATTGCTTCAAAGGTTTTGAAAGAATTAAAGCTTCTTCTACTTATCAAGAAGTTTACCATCTAGTGTGGCCAACAGAATCAATCCTCAATTACCGTACAGGGTGGTTGTTAGGTAAGCCTTTATTGGGCTATAACTGACAAACAAAAAACCGCACACATTTAATGTATACATCTTGATGAGTTTGGACATATGCATGAACTCATGATATCATCACCACTAAGGTACTAAACAAAACATCTCCAAAAACAAAATTTAATGGGAAAAAAAAAGAAGGCAAGTTTAAACTATAAAGTAGACAATAGGATATTAAAAGACTCACGGAAGGTGTAACAGCAATCGTTTGATTCGAATTGGGTATAGACACTTGACTTTTACCTCGTTATCTACTATTCTAACTATGTTAGGAGAGTTTCCCGTCCAAAAGAGAGGAGGTTTAAATTTTAAAGAAGTTGTATAAAAAACCTGGGAAAATAAATGGGAAAAATAAAGACCCCTTGATTTGAAGAGATGCTGTAGAGAATTTTTATTAGTGAAAGAGACTCTAAGAATAGTTCAAACTTCTGGCTTCATTTTTTTGTGACAGCACAATATAAAACTCATAACACAGAACCGTGGATAAAGAGACAGAAGTAAAAAATGTCTTCACCCAACTTAACACTGAATGATTGTTGTTACCCCCAGTAAGTCTTTTAACATCCCGTTGTCTACTCTGCTTTGTAGTTTAAACTTTCATTTTTTTTAATTAAATTGTGTTTTTACATAAATGAAACTTGTGGGGAGGTTAGTCAGCAAGCTTTCTTTTTCTGTGACACTTGCCGAGTGTCTGTAGGGCTTACTTCCTTTCTGTTACCACCACACCTCAAAAGTACAGCTACCCATACAATGTGGTTTTCTGCCCCCCAGAAATGATACCTCCCCAAACTGCTGCATTTGTTCCTGCACATTTTCCAAGTCCTTTTATTTTGTCCGTCCAATAGCCAGTGCTGTGATCCTCCAGAGTTCAGACCTGTTACTTAAATTCTAATTCAGACTGGACTTTCTCCTGGTGTGAACCCTCGTTGTGATTTGTGGGTCTTCCCCAGGAGGACCTTGATAGCCTCCTCTATTATGCTCAATCCTAAACTCATTCTTTGAAAGTGTTTAAATAAGTTTAGAAACTTACTCTGTGCTTTATTTCCCCATTCACTACATGTACTTTGAAGTCTGGATAGTTATGTTGTAGGCATGGAATATAGGTGATGGTATACACGTTCCCTTCATTGATATTTATAGTTCATGAATGATGTGGTCACCATTTTTCTATGGGAACTTTTCGAAGTGTCCAGGCAGTTATTGTTTAAAGTGTTCCACATTTTAGTGTTGTCTGAGGGTATTTCTCCTTGCATAGTTTACTTTGTTCCTCTATCCTTTCTATTTTCTGTAATTTGGAATTTAGATCTGTGT
Organism: Grampus griseus; assembly: GCF_964374135.1. NCBI lineage: Eukaryota > Metazoa > Chordata > Mammalia > Artiodactyla > Delphinidae > Grampus > Grampus griseus. Next base: position 80,433,096 of record NC_139019.1, read on the forward strand.
TTAAAACATAGAAAACATACATGAGTCTGTGTGCTTCATTTTTTATCATAACAGCAGATGAAGAATTTAAGGTTGTCTCATTAAGAAAACCAATTTCACTCACATAATGATTAAGTTGATGACAGCCAGATATCTTCACTGTATCCTTTTTTTTCTTTGCAATTAGCAAATAATAGGAGGAAAAAATTTAGTCAGCAACACAAAATGTAACTGAGCGTCTGAAAAGTTTATGTGAATATATAAAGAATAAATCTCTCAAATACTGTCATTATCATCTCTTGAATAAATGAGAAGGAAAATAAAATTCAGTTCAGCAAAATCTTACAAATTTTTCCATTTAGTATTTTCACTAAAAATGCCAATGAAATAAAATGCTTAAAATATTATATAGGTGAAAAATCACTTGGATCTTACCCATAGTTTTCATAATTTAACTAGACAGGTATTGATTAGTTTCATAAAACAATTTTTCCTGAGAATTTCTTGTTTTAATTTTGTCATTGCACTGCCAAAATAAATATGCAAAATATTTGGGAAGGCAAGCCAAAAAATTACTATCCCATAAAACAGAATTCAATTTATTAGAGAAAACATGATAACCTTATTTAAAAAAAAAATTATAATGCTTACTCATGATGAAAAAGGTGTAACAAGACAACCTATAAGCTAGAGATTATATTTGATTAAAAATTGCTGTAAGAATTTGAATAACATTAAAAAAAACAAAGTATAATAGTTAATGATCAGAAAAAAACACACTAATAATTTTTAACATTTTGACTGTTCTAAAGAAGGGTTACACCCAGGAACATTAATGAAAGGAATTAAGCTGATTAGAAAATATAAACTTAGGAGTGTTTGTTTTCTGTGTCTCTGTTTCTGTCTCATTGTATCAATACTTCATAACCATTGGGAGCCATAAATAAGTAAATGAATTGGAACTGAAGGAAAGATTTCTACTGGGAGATGAAGCATAAGGAATATTCAAGAAGATACCTGTGACCTATCAGTTATGAGTAGCTAGATTTGCATGAAGGCACGAGTCTAACTCAGATGATCTCTAAGGACCCTTTCAAGGTCTTTAATTCTATTATACAGGTGCCACTCCGTGGTGAAAGAACATAGGATTTAGAGTACGAGATTGGATTTGTGTTCAAACTTTACCTCTGGCTGCTATGATATCATGAGCAAAATCACTTAGACTGTGCTGTCATTCCTCAGTGATGCAGCTAACATTCATAATAAATTCCCCAGATTTCAATGTATTGTAATTTGAAATATTTATCAATATCTTTATGTGTATATCTGTATGCATGTATACAGATAAATTTGAAATTGCAGTATTAGCTATATGTATTTGAATGAATGTATAGATATACATAATTTAAATTACTGTAAGAGTTGTAGTTCAGTATATAAATCATCCATGCAATATATCTTTATATTTGCCAAATCTTCCTTTTGTTTAAAATGTTTCCTGGATAATCCTTTTTATAGATTACAATGTGTTGAGATGAATCTATAGCAGCTCTGTACCTATAGTGCAGATGAAAAAGCTGCGTTTTACCTATATGAACTATTTAGAATTTTGTTAACACTCGAGTGAACAATTGAGTAATTTCCTTTGGTAATAGACCTAATATAGCAGAGAAGCCATGTCTTTTCATGTGCTACCCACAGTAGACTTCGAGAGTTTATTCTGCTACACAGGAATTTTGATGATGAATGTATTATGACTAAGTGACATTACTTTTCTCCTCCAAATTAAGTTGCTACTTTATTTTTCAATTATAATGCGCAGGAAATGTAGCATTAAGTTTGGCAAAAAGGAGGAAAATAAATGAGTAAGGGGATGAAAAATAAGTATTTTTAATAACAGTACCCTATTCTATTTAACTTTCAAAGACAGCTTATGTTAATGTGCCTCAACGTTTCTTCTTGTTCTATATCTACATCCATGTTATACAGACCCCTTAATATTTATGATTAATGTTGAGTTTTTCTCAACATTAACTGGTGGAAACTGATAATGTGATCATGAATGTGAATTTAGAATCACCCAAGAACAAAACAATATTGATAATCACTAATTTCTCAAGTGCTATAATAAAAATTCCCCCTTTAAATTGCAATTTTGGTCCTCTAAATTACACTAAACATCGAAAGTTTAAAAATTAAACCACCATCACATTGTCTCCATTTTAGTATCTGATAAAATGTTGCAAAGTGTCCAGGTTTGTCTGCCTAATGGGAAAATAAAATTAGTGCAATCATAATGAAAGATTATTAGTTTCATGGTAAGGTCACAGGGGAAAATCCTTCCACACATATACACACACACAGGAAGTAGATTTCCCAGATTAAGAAAAGAGACATTTTAGATACAGTGAGAACTATAAAGAAAGTAGCCGGCATTTTACTGAATATGAGGAGGGGGACATACTTTAATAACATAATTGACAAAAACTATTCAGTGTGAACTGTTAAGTGAAAAATAACAATCCAAGCCAGAAATAAAGGTCTGTAAAAGGGGACTGATTCAGAGAAGTTTAAGGGAAGAACAAACTATAGCATTGGAAAGAGGGTCAATAGAGGGTTTAAGAAAGTAGGTTTGGTTTCTATAAGAGAAGCCCTTCTCACAGTTAAAATTGCTTTAGTGAGTTATCAAGGAAAAAATCAAGTTCCATAGACTTTAGAATTTGTAGCATACAAATATGATCAAATGAAGTGAAGAGTGTGGTAAAATGCATGTAGTTCTTATTTTAGAGAACTGATTTAGTCAATCTCAGCTAATCCTTTGCTATTACTAAAGTTATGATTTAAAGAACTTGTCTACATCACTTAAGAAAATTATATCTAAACTTAGTGGACACATCTAGATTGTACCTTGTCAGAATTCCAGGGTCCAAAATGGTTCTACAAATTTGTATTCTATACGAGGTAGCCATGTAGTAAAAAGAAAACTTAAGTCAGAAATAATTATATTGAAACTGACATTTATGTTGCATTTGTTGGGTATCCTATATTCTGTTAAATACTTTGTATCATTAATTTTATTTAATTCTTACAAATAAACTTTATCACAGCTTATTGTAACATTCATTTTACTCAAGGCTTATTGTAACATTCATTTTACAGATAAAAGAACTTAGGTTTAGAGAAAAAAAATGGGTTATCCATAGATCCAAGTTTTTAACTGGTGGGTCTAGGATTTAACTGATGCAGTTTGCTGCTAGCATTAATTTAATAACCAGCAGGAGTAAATTCTATTCTATAATGTTGTTTCATGATTTCTGTCTTTTGTTTCTAGGATTAGGGATAAAGACAGTGCAGCCAAACAAAGAGACATAGTGATATGGGAGTGGGCATCCCACAGAAGTGTGCATTCAGGACAGGAGCCAGGATATCAGTCTACATCCCCCTGGTACATGTGATATACATAAAGGCCTTCACAAAGTCTCTACAATTGGGAGGTACAGTGCTAAGTGGCTGTCTTCACACAGCCCACAAAATCCTCTTCCAGCCACATTTTTATGGGACCAGTACAAAGACATGTCATCCATCTTCCCTACACTGCTTTCCTTTTACCTATTGATTTACCAGTCTTTTAAAAGGAGGAACTCCTGTAGTAGGAGTTATATTCTTAAGATATAGTTCCAAAAAACTCAGGCTTCTGACCTCATCTCCAAATTATTATTTTCAGTGATGAATTTCTGACTTGAAAACCTATTCTAACTTATTTTTCCAGATCCTTACTTAACTTCCAAAGTAGTTATTCCCGCTGCTAAGCTCCTTTGTGGGGGAAAAAATAACAGCAACAAGAAATGCATTAGCCTTTCAAGATGTTATATACTTTTAGAAAAGCTCATTTATTTTTGGAAGTGCTCTGTGATACATAAAAATCCCACAGAAATGTTTACAACATGGGGATTATTTCCTTTAATGTTTAGAATAATGTTGCACCAGAATAAAGCAGATTCAATATTTTTAAATCATTCACTCTTATTCCATTTCAAAGTTATCATTTGTAGAAAACTGATTTTAATAAAGCATAAAAACCTTAAACTGTGTTCTTTCATGAAAAATAACCAGATAAAATGAGTAATGGGCCAAGAAATTGTAATTTATTCCTTTCCAAATAATTTCTTTTATCTAGATGTACTGTTTTTCTAATATACTGATATTAAGAAACAATATATTGCCTGAAGAATGAAACAAACACCATTCTGAATTAACATCCAAGTCATGTGGTACTAATCAATTTCTCTTCATAGCAGCAAACCAAGTTTGTAAATTAAAAATCATATCAACTTTGCTGTTTGTGCAAAGTAATTGAAATGATGTATAAAAAAGGCAGAGTCCCTGCAACATAGTAGTTTTCAATACAACAGTATTTTTTGTGTAAAATTATGGTTAGCCTGGTTTGGATAAAATGGGACCTTCAAAATCACGAGTCCAGTTTGCTTGGAAAACTTTTCTAAAGACTATTTCTACTGCTGTTATTGTTCACTGACTTTTAAAATTGTTTTTGTATTTACTGTTTGATGAACAATTCGCCATCTGCCATGTCTAGATATGAAAATTAATTGCTAATGAATGTGGCTGAAGTCCACAGGACCATTGAGGACGCCTTGACTCCAGAGTCTCTGTGACAGCCTCCCTTCCCTACCTGTGACTGATGACTGCTGTCTGTGGTCACATGTTGCTTCACCTGATAGCTGTGAAATGTACAGAATGTTGCTTCATAATTCACGAAATGATTATGAAGCTAAATATTCCTGGAAAAACAATGCTTCTGAAGAAAGTCTAAAACTTCAACTAAATTAGGAAAAGGGTGTTAAGTATGCACCAGAATTGCCCACCTGCATGCAAAATGAGACTGTTAAAATCTTGAAAAGTTTTCAATACCTACCGATGGAACTTATCCATTATCCACAAATTTACTCCTTGCCTTCACCAATAACTGATATGCTCACAGTACATCATCTGAGTTAAATTATGTTATTTGTAAATCTTTTTGAAATAAAATTAATTAGTGCTGAGAAATGAAATGTGACAGATTTTCAACTGGTATGAGAGCAGCAATGATTCTCTGAGTGATGCCATTAAATGCCTCTCCTTGGCGTTAGGAGATCATTCTTCTTTATACTGGCAATTGCGTACAATAAATTCACTTAGATTTTAATCTCATCCCTAAATATGGTTACCTAAATACTAGAGGGTTATCTTTTTACATATTTTCCTAAAATGCAATTGCATTATTAGATCAATTTTTTGGTGTATCTTTATTATTATTTATAGATGAAAGAATAAAGATCATCATCTACACATAGTACAGGTTATAGATGATTAATTATATAACAATCATGGATACATGAATGAAAAAAATAAAAGGAACTAAATTAAGATTGTGGTTATCATCATACTTCATCTTTTTAAGCCCACTGACCTACCTTGAATATGATATTACAATTGACTTAATCTTACCAATTCCTTACTTCCACAGATAACTTATTCTCCTTGAAAGTTTCCTTGACACCCAGTTAAAGTATTATTTTCTATGACCACTGACACTTTGGGCATCTCTTAGATAAACTATTGAATCCTTACTTATGTTTACATATTCTATCTCCATCACAAGTTATAAGATCTTCTTAATATATCTATAGATCAAAATCTATTGACAGTTAGTGGTCTATCCATCCATCTTCTTTTTGATTACAATGCAATGAACTGAAGTGGAAAAAAAAAACTGGGATCATTCTCTTAATTATCCTGAGTTTATACAATTTTTCCAATAACTCCAATGGTTTCCCTATGCTTTCCTAATTTATTTTTATAATTTTTGATTAGAAAATTAGAAGCATTTCTCAAAATAACTTATTGACAGAAGAGACAGAACAAGCTGCTTGGCCAGCCTGTGTTGCCAAATAACCACTTAGTTTCATTTAAGGCAATCTCCATGATCCGATTTCCAAATCAAAACCCTGCAGTTCTGGGAACAACATAACAGCATTTGCCACCATTCCCAGTTTATTTTACCCAAAGGAATAGCAACAGCAATACAATCATACATTTTTTTCCCACAACACATGAAAACCAAAATTTTCAGAGCTCAAAAGCTTAAGGTACCCTTTATGTTCATAGTTCAAAAAAAAAAAAGTCTTGTTAGTAAATGACTAATGTTTGTGTTAGCAGAAACTACCCAAATTAAAACTTTATTCTCGGAATACGATTCAATTAAACTATAAAAATACTAAGAAAGGGGAAGTCATTTTTAAAAGTTTAATCTTTCAACAGATGTTATACATACAAATCTATTTAATATAATCTCTCCATTAGCAATATAGCTCCTTTAGCACAATATACTTCATTGGGAATTGCTAAGTCTTTTCTTAGATTTCCTGGTTACTCTGTTATCTAAGGAAAAAAAGGGAAAAGCTGAATATTGTACCAATAAATTAGAGAAAATCAAATCAGGGAAAATAAAGACCTGGAATATAAAGTATATACTTCATAACTTTTAATAAATGTTCAGGTCTTCAAGTCCAGTGGTATCTGTTTTTATTTTTCTTAAAATAATACTAAACTATTAGCCTAAGAAAAATGAGCTATATCTCAGGATCTCAAATGTATATTTTTGCCAATAGTATCTTATTATTAATTTATGAATCACAATTGCTTTCTGTTCATCTCCTATTAATGCTTTTTCTAGAGTGATGTTATTATTCAGACTCCAGGAAAGAGCTTTATTATGTATAAAGCTTGATTATGTGTCAGAGTCACTTAGGGAATATTTTAAAAATACAGAATCTTGGCCTCATTCCATCCATACCGAATCAGAATCTTTATGGTGAGGCAAAGTGATCTAATTTTTTTTTTGTGATCTAATTTTTAAACCTCTTCATTTGGCTCAAAAGCCAGTACAGCAATTGACAAATGAATTACCATCCATAGCAAGGGGTGATGCATAGTATTGTATTAGAAGGGGCCATAATTTGTAGGGAGAATTTAAGGGTTAAAATATAGTGAAAATCTCTGAATGATGGCTGGGGTATTGTGGGAATATACTACAGATCTTTCAGCCACGTAGCATGCACAGATGATGCTTTCCTAATCAAAACTTTAAAAGGGAACCAGGAGAATACAGAAGGGAATTCATTTACTGAAACCTCTCCTATGTCATAAGTTCTGTTGGCCACTCTATACACATTATATCATTAATCTTATGAGAATTCCAAAAGGAAACCATTTATATTTAAATTATTCTGATATAGAGATACTGAGTTATTAATGTATTCCCCAAAGTCATGTAGCTAACAATTAGATCTTATTTAAAAGCTTATGAATTCCATGTTATCATATATTCTGTGACAGGCTTTCAAAAGGGTAGACCTGAAAAAGAAGTTCTGATATAATTTGGTAAGAGTATACCTCTTATATAATTTAAGAAGTCATTCATAATAGGAAATACTGTTCTCAGCTTAACCTGACCACTTACGAATAACAAGTTGAAAAGTGGATATGAAGATCTCAGGGAGGAAAATGGATTCTAAAATTTGGAGTCTGTAATTGCCAAAGAATGAAGGTCATGTTTAGCCATGTATGTTTTCTACATTTGAGAGAAACATATTAACAAAAATTAACTTCATAAAACCAAGATAAAGCTTCAGAAATTTAGTTATGATCCCCTGAATGGTATTTTCAGCCAACAAAATAATCTCCAGTAAGAAATAGTCTCAGGGTAAAGATCAAATCCAGAGCGTTTCTAGTAGAATGCAGACTTACGGCAAAGTTTAGATCAAAAATGTGTGATAAAATTCTTTGATAAGATGTTGGAAGGATCATAAATATTTAAGGTGACATCTCTAATACTTTCTCATGAGGGTCTTATGTGGTATAAAAAAGTCTAAAACGTTAAGTTCTGATTATACACTAATGAACATATATTTTTTAAAAGAAAATTGCCTAAAAATTCCAAGTGGAATGAGAAGGAAATCCAAAAAAGAGGGGATATATGTATAAGTATAGCTGATTCACTTTGCTGTACAGTATAAACTAACACAATATTGTAAGGCAACTATACTCCAATTTAAAAAAAATCAAATTGGATATCCAGGAATTCTTTGGAACTCATATATTAAACAACATAGAATATTGCTGTTAGTAAGTATGGAAATGCATAGGTTTCTTCTTCTTGTTTTGTTTGTTTGGGAGGGTAAACTTCCACAAATTCCCTTATTTTTAAAAAAGAATAAAAGAGAAAGCCTATGGATAACATTTTCAATTAAATTAGATGACAAGACCAGAATATGGGGGTTTGGCTGTTTATATTTGAAGGCCTGTAACTAAGTTATCTAACTCCCACATTCAGCCAACATATGTTGGTAAGGCAGGTATAGGGAGCATAGAAGCACATGGTAGTCACTGGCCCATAGACATTATAGACTCTGCTTAGGTATATGTCACAAGTTCCTTGATTAAGATCATTTCTGCTCTCAGAAATTGATTTTAACTCTGCACTCTGAGTTAACCTTCGTTTTGATCAACAATTCATGTTTGCAGCTGAGTACCTTTCTAAATCTGCTTCCTGACATTTGAAGTTTGTGAGCCCAGGGGACTGTTTTATTTTCAATTGTCTCTGCCTCTTTCAGTCCCAGCTGGTGATGCTGTGTCTGACCCAATTCTCTTAAAATCTTTGTGATCATCCTATGAATCTTATTGGTGTTCCTACTATAAAACCAAAGTCACACTCACAAATTTCTTCAAGATTGACTCCTCTCAATAAGATCTGTGGACTGAGTGTTAAACTACTATTGCATGACAGCTTCATGATCTTAGAAGCCAATTTTCCTAGCAGAAAAAGTCTAGAAAGCATGTCTATAAGTTCCTCAAAAGTCATTTTTCTCCAGCTGAGATGACATAAGAGATGTCACCTTAACCCTTTCCAGTGTTTTGACTAAGAATTTTAGAGCAACATCCTTAATTTAATCCTTCTCTGAGGCTACATTTTACTGGAAGTTCCCTGAATTTGATTTTTACTCTGAGGCCATTTCTTACTTTGAGAACATTTTGGCTCGAAAGCATCCAGGCTACCTTATATGTCCTAGAAAGTCTGCTTAACAACTGGGTAGTTCCTTCTTGAATTCATCTGTATGTTTCTCAGCAAATACAGATAAAACATCAATTGGCATTTTTAACACTCTTCCTGGAATTACCCTTAGCCAGAATCACCAGTTCATTGAGTACATTTTCTATTTTCCAAGCTACAAAAGGCAACCATTTTGCTATACTTTCTACTACTCCATAACGCAGGCAGCTCTCTATCCAGACTCCAATAACAATTTCCTCATTATTTATCCAGCTTCTAACACCAGTTTCCTCAAGGTCTTCCTGGCCACTTCCTGTGATCCAGTTCCAAAACCAATGCCACATATTTTATGTTTTTGTTCACCAACACTCCAGTCCTCATAACAATTTTCATTCTTCTATCACTGGGTGACAAACCACCAAAAAACTTAACAGCTTAGGAAAAAAGGTAGTAGTTTTGTGGTTCTGCATCTTCACTGGGCTCAGCTGCACTGTTCTCACTGGGTCTCATACAATGTTAGTCATATAGCAGTTGGTGCTAGAATCAATCATCTGAGGCTTGACTGGGCTGGATTATGCAAGTTGGTACCTTCACTAAAATGTGTGGTGTTTCTGCTCTTCCATGTGGTAGTTTCTCTCTCTCTCTCTCCCCCATCCCAGAATGTCACAAGGTCACCAGAATGGCCTGGGCTTCTTACTTGTACTTCAGTGGAAAACTTTACAATACCAAGGTGACACAATTCTGTGTGATCTGATTTTAGTTTTTATTGCCTTTGAACTATCGTACAACTCTTTAAGTTGTAGTAACTGACAGCAATGTAAAAGAATTCTTGTTTATAGAGACTTAGACCTGACAAAAGATCATTTCTGTCATTACTTTATTGGACAAAGCAGTCTCAAGGCCTACCGATCTTCAAAGGGATGGAAAAATCAACTTCTCCTTTGATGGGATGATCAAGGTCACATTTCAAAAGAGCATATGGAATAGAAGATAACTTTGTAGTCACCTTTGGAAAACACAGTCTGCTTACAATACATTTTAGCAACCCTCTGTCTTAGACACTCTTTGTTATTATTTTACTGATCCCGTGGTACAAAATTTATTAGATTTTTTTATAGTAGTCATATAAATTCATTAATTCTCTGTGACTTTCATTGATAAAGTCCAGAATGTTTTTATTTTCTTTATCTAAATTCTTCACTGTAGTCAGAAGCAGCTATCTCACTGTTTTAGTACATTTGGGATGCTATAATAAAATCCTAGAGACTGGGTGCCTTATAAACAACAAATTTATTTCTTACAGTTCTGGAGGCTGGCAAGTCCAAGGTACCAGCAGTTTCAGTGTCTGGTGAGGGCCAGCTTCCTAGATGGCTCTCTTTTCCCTGCAATCTCACATGAGGGAACAAGGGATCTTTAACATGGTGGAATGGATAAGTGGCCTCTTTTAAGGGCACTAATGCCATTCATGAGGACTCTACCATCATGACCTAATTACCTCCCAAAAGACCCATCTTCTAAAACCATCACCTTGTGCATTAGGAATTCAACATGTAAATTTTAGGGGAGCAAAAAAATATTCAATCTGTAGCACCCACTTCATAGAATTCCTACATTCCTCATTCCAATAATAATCCACTAAGCAGGCAAATGCCCACTAGTTAAATTTTAGGAAAATTTTGTCCCACTAGGATTAAGAATTGCTAGGATAATTTCAATTATGATGATTTGGGGGTCATCATTAACTTCAAATATAATCATACCAGATAACTAATCCTAGATTAATTTATTTGAGTGACTCTTATATAAAACACTTTATTAATCAGGGTTGAGTAGAAGAAACAACTACTACAGGAATTTGAAGTAATAATAATGATGATGATGCAAAAAATAAGTACCAGCAAATACTGAAATTGTTGAAAATAACTCTCAACTGAAATTATTGACCTGGTTCCAAAAAAAAAAATGGAGAACTGACCCTGATAGCAACTACTAGTGAGACCAGGACTAAAATGATGCCAAATTCAGTAACCCATTGCTCTCAACACTTATTCTTGTTGCTTATCCTACAGGTAAATCTGCGGTTAGAGTAGTGACACCCAAAGCTTTGTTTCAGAGATAAAGAAATTGAGTCATGATATTGCCAACTATTGGTGCTGTTACCACCATAAATGGCAAATCTGTGAGTGCCTCCAAAGCCCCTGCAGCACTGGAGTCTTTGAAATAACATTTTTTGATTTCCCAGCCTCTCAAGCAAGGTGTATGGAATGGATTTGGAATGATTCAACGTGCAACATCCATCAATATATTTTTATATAAATCTTTATGCACATATATTAGTAACACTGTGATGTACACTGTAAGAAATAGAAGTTTAAAGATGGTAAGTAAAAAAATTAAATGGCTAATAATCACAAATTTTATTATAGGTGTAGAGATTATTGCGTATGTGCAAAATGGCAAAATACAGAAATTCTTAGAATCAGTAAGTATTTTTACCATGAATACTGGATGAAAGCTCAATATAAAATAATAATTTGTATAGCTATATACTAGTGAATGTTTTTAAATGTTAAATATCATTATAATAGTATAAGAGAGCTAATATAAGGAACAAACCTAATGAAATTTGTGTAAGACCTCTGCAATTTTTAAATAATGGCTAATAGAAAGTTGAAAAAATACTTTAAAAATGAAGGTAACTGTCTATGATTCATTTTTGTGAATATTCAACATTGTAAAAAATATTACTTCTCCTAAATTGGTTGAAAGATTCAATGTGATCTCAATCAAAATCCCACCCGAATTTTGTGAAAACTGACAAGCTGAATTTTAAAATTAACATGGAAATTAGAATTAAAATAATCAAAATAATCTTAAAATAGAAAGCAATGTTGGAGGACTTATAATAACAGATACCAAGACTTTTTATAAAGCTGTGGTTATAAAGACAGCATGACAGTGGTGAAATGCTCTACAAACACACCAATAGCACCAAATAGAGTGAGTGAACTCATTAAAGACAGAGGCCAGTCTTTTTATAGCTAAATCTTGGAAGCAACATCCTATTACTTCTGCAGTGCTCCATCTAATTCCATGGGGAATGAATTACATACGGACATGAATATCAGTAGGAAGGAATAATTGAGGGCCACCTTAGAGGTTGCCTACTACAATATGTAGAAAAAATGAATACAGTTGACCCTTAAACATGAATTTGAACAGCAAGTGTCCACTTACATGGAGATTTTTCAGTAAATTTAGTACCTGTTCTTTCATTTTACAGATCTTTAAATTGACTGGTGTGGAGAAATTTTTGTATTTGAATAGAGGTCACAATACATAGAATCAAAAGGACTAGGGTTTGAGTCCTGATTCTAACCAAACAGTTCCAGCTTCCTGCTTTTGGGTGAATCATTAATCAATTCATTTGTTTTTGAGGCAGAGATAGCAGTATGCAGATTTTCCACTTTGTGGGGGACCTTGCCCCTAACCCCCAGCTTTGTTCAAGGGTCAGCTGTATAACCATTACCTCACGTTCAAGAAACAAATAAAACTCTAATTTCAGATGGAACATAGACCTAGACATACAAGTAAAATAATAAACCTTCTAGAAAAAGAATATAAGAAATTAGCTTTATGATTTTATACTGAGGAATATTTATTTTAAGCAAAACACAGTAAGTAGTAATCATAAAAATATGGTCAATCAGGTGTCACTAAAATTAAGAATACCAAATCATTCTAAGATATCTTTGAGAAAGTAAAAATCAAATCACAGGCTGAGATAGAATTTTTGATATACATATATACATCAAAGGACTGTGACAGAAATGTTTGTGGGTTTTTTGTTGTGTTTTTTTTTTGCGGTACGCGGGCCTCTCACTGTTGTGGCCTCTCCGGCTGTGGAGCATAGGCTCTGGACGCGCAGGCTCAGCGGCCATGGCTCACGGGCCCAGCCGCCCCGCGGCATGTGGGATCTTCCCAGACCAGGGCACGAACCCGTGTCCCCTGCATTGGCAGGCGGACCCTCAACCACTGCGCCACCAGGGAAGCCCTGTTTGTGTTTTTTAAACAAGAAAAACACACCAATAGAAAAACAATAAAAGCAGCAAAAAAAAATTGAACAAATGCCTAGCAAAAGAGGATATCCAACTAGCCAATAAGGATATGAAAAAGTGCTTTAGCCATTAGGTAAATGAAAATTAAATTCCTGAGATACCACTGCACCCAAATGAATGGAATACAATTAATAGAAATGAAAGTAACAAGTAGTAGAGAGGATGTGAATCAACTATTACATTGTTACACTGGTGATGAAAGTATAACTTGATACAATCACTTTTCAAACATGTCTGGCAGTAGCAACTAAAGCTAAGGTATACCCTATGACAAACCATTCTAACCAAGGACTTATGCAAGAATGTTCAGAGCAGAATTATTTATCTTAACACCAAACTGGAAATAACCATCAATGATAAAAGGTATAAGCAAATTGTATATTCACATAAGGGAAAACTACACAGCAATTAAAAAAAAAAAACTACTGGTGCAACATGAGTGAATATCACTAGATAAAACATTGAGTGAACAATGTCAAAAATCAAAGCCTATGTATGATATGATTTTACTTGTATGAGTTCATTAACTGCTGGCACTAATATATGGTGTTCATAATGTTTACCTCAGGGGAATTTTCTATATATTGATCTTGGTGATAGCTACAATTGTGTATACACAGTAAAATTCCTTTGAATTATATATTTAATTCATATGTACAGTATGCTCAATTAAACATTAGCACACATGTTGCCTCCCACTTGGTGTATTTTGCCTTTTTAATTAGATGTATAGAATCATTTGTAATTCAGAATACTTGTTTTTAAAAAGTGGTGACAGTTTAAAATTAAAATAAAAAGCAATTAAAACAATTTTTTTTGAAGTAATGGGATTGCCACAGTTGAAATCTGATTTTCCTGAACTCATTCCCATATGATCATTAAAGGAAAAGTGAATTTATGGTATTAGGTCAGGATTAAATTGGGCAGGAATTTGTCACATACTGCAAATGGAGACAGTTTTTCATTCTCCACATTTATCTTTTAATCAAAATGTCATATGCATAGTTAGTTTAGAGTTACTCATAGCCTTTGCTGCATGGTATCACAAAAGGGATCATTGTATTATAATCTTTTCCATGAAGCTCTCAAGAATCATTCAACTCTTCTGAATGACAAGAGAATCTTCTAAAATCTTTGTAGACAGACTGTATCTGTCTTTTGTAAAATTACTCAACACCTCAAAGGATACAGCTAATTAAAATGGGTGTGTGATATCAATATCCTAATTAACCACTGAAATATTTTCCAGTAAAAATAAAACACAAAGAACATTTTAAAGACCTGATGTATTTGTATGAAGCAAAATATGTAGGCTATGTGGATCAACCTATATTTCTCCTGAAGTAAGGGGGAATTAAAAATAATGAAGTCAAGAAATGACACTGTTTTTCTGGTTAGTCTACTTGTTTGTTGAGTACAATGTAAAGAAAGAAGAAACTTCTAAATTTTTTAAGTACCAGAATAAGAGGCATTTACAGTATTCTAAATTTTCAAAAAGCCTTCTTTAGAGTATAAAAAGAAATCAAATACACACATTGAGGAATATTTCAAGTAAAAATGATATAAAATTCATCTGATTCAAAAGAAGATAAGGATTATTCTCTATCACAGATAAATACAGTCTCTTAGTCCTAATAGGCTATTTTTATTAAAATGTAATTTGCATGCCATAAAATTTGCCATTTAAAAATGGATAATCAGATACTGCACACAGTTGCTGCCTATAAATGTCATCTAAAGGGGACAAATAAATGGGAAATGCAAAAGAATGTTCATTTTAGGATTAGATACATTTTTTTTAACCAAGAGAAATGAGGCTGGAATATTTAAAATATTGTTCTGATAAATGATTTAAAATCAGGTGCATTCCCTCTCTTAAGCCATACAAATGCCACTTTATGAACAAAGGTGTCAGTTAATAGCTTTCTTAAAAGTTTGACAGTCTTTAAAAAAAAATAACTTATTTTGGGCTTCCCTGGTGGCACAGTGGTTGAGAGTCTGCCTGCCGATGCAGGGGACGTGGGTTTGTGCCGCGGTCTGGGAAGATCCCACATGCCGCGGAGCGGCTGGGTCCGTGAGCCATGGCCGCTGGGCCTGCGCGTCCGGAGCCTGTGCTCCGCAACGGGAGAGGCCACAACAGTGAGAGGCCCGCGTACCGCAAAAAAAAAAAAAAAATTAAAAAAAAACACAAAACTTACTTTATATTCATAAGTAACAAATTCTTGATCCTGTGATTTCTAGTGATATTTTAATTATTGTAGCAGGATTCACATTCCCATACCTGTTTTTGTTTTGTTTTGTTTTGTTTGCGGTACGCGGGCCTCTCACTGTTGTGGCCTCTCCCGTTGCGGAGCACAGGCTCCGGACGCACAGGCTCAGCGGCCGTGGCTCACGGGCCCAGCCGCTCCGTGGCATGTGGGATCTTCCCGGACCGGGGCACGAACCCGTGTCCCCTGCATCGGCAGGCGGACTGTCAACCACTGCGCCACCAGGGAAGCCCCCCATACCTGTTTTATATTACTAAGTTTGGTCAAATATACGGCCTGACTAAGTGAAATATTCTGATTATTATGTATAAATCATTTAACTTTATAAATTCATTCCTCCACCCACACTCTGGAATGTCAAAGCACTTTTAATATTTTGTTCTGGTAATAAGTATTCTATGGAAAATCTCACATATAATCCCATGGAATAACAGAAATAACATTTTTATATATGACTTAATCGTTAATCAAGGGTATTTTTTCAGATGGTAAACATTAACTTTAGTGTACAGTTTGTTTAGATCAAATAGCAATTCAGTTTTTTTCTTTTATTTCATAAAATATTATTCACAAATCAGAAGGCAAATTTAGCTAATTGTTATGTGAGCAATTTCCAGAATCTAGTATTATTATCTCTCAAAGTAATAGTGGGGTTTTTTTTTAGGTAAAAGTGGATATTCTTTTGCAAATTCCATTGCCATATGTAAAACATGACAGGATTGATGCTAAAATAACCACAAGTATTTTTTACTTATGCGTGCAAAGTTAAAAATTTCCATGGCAGTATTCCCTTTATATACCTACTTTAGGAATCTGGGACCGTTACCAAATATTTTAATTTGTTTGAATCTTAACCTTTCTATACAATTTTAATTCAGAAATGTATACTAAAAGAGTTTTCTTACCAGAAAAGAAAAAAGAGCTGATAATAGATTTTCACTAAATTTGCATGAATGCCAGAGTAGAAAAAGTTTTTAAAAATGTTTTCATACTCTTGTTTGTATTACATTGTCTATGCAGATTTATATGAAAAACCAACGTAGAGAAAAGAGTGAAAGCTGGAGGAAAAGTTGGGACCGGGTAGCTTACCAAAGCACTAAGATCATTATTGTCAATTTCAAAACATTTGGAAAACAGAATTGTAAATGTGGAAATCTCATAAAATTTTAAGGCCAGAACATCCCAGAAAGAATCATGAGTTACTAGATTTTTTTAATTGTTAATTTACATCTCTTGTAATCTTATATAATTTTTAGCTCTTGCTCCATATTGTATGCTTAGAAAATGGGGAAAAGAGAAGGTGCAGGATAAATGTAAGAGGAGAAAACCATACTGCTGCTCCTGGGTAAGATGGAGTTACTTGTGATGATTGACCCCTCCACTGAAAACATGTAAGGAAAGCGGGATAATATACAGTTGACCCTTGAACAACGCTGGTTTGCATTGCTTGGGTCCACTTAAAGCATATTTTTTGCAACAGTAAATAGCGGATTGTTTTCAATAGCAAATACTATGGTACTACACGGTCTAAGCTTGGTTGTATCCGCGGATGTGGAGGAACCTCTAGTTCAAAGGGCAGATGACAAGTTATAGGTGAATTTTGACGTGGTGGTAGGTGGGTGTCCCTAACCCCAGCATTATTTAAAGGCTCAACTGCACAGATAACTTATAAATGAAAGCATTCGTGTGCCTCTATGGAAACCAGGGCTTGAAGGGTTAAGATCCCACAGAAAGGGAAACCTAAGACTAGAGAGCCATTGTTTTCCTCAAGTCTATATTTGCCTGTTACAGGTGTAGTGCCAGAGGCCGAGAATCCAAATAAGGAGCCAAAACTGTGAAGCAGAGAGGTCATGGATCTTTTGGCCAGCCTTAGCTTACTGGAGTCACAAAATGGAGTTCAGGGCTGCCAAAACCTTGAATAGAGGGTCTAACAGTCTAGAGACAGAGGGACGAGGCACAGAGAAATGAGACAGACTCTCTGGTTTTCCTACTGAACGATGAACCAGACTTAAATATGTGGATGTAAAGGGCATAATCAAATAAGCAGAAAGCCAGCTTCCCTGGTGGCACAGTGGTTGAGAGTCCACCTGCCGTTGCAGGGGACATGGGTTCATGCCCCGGTCCGGGAGGATCCCACGTGCCGCGGAGCAGCTGGGCCCGTGAGCCATGGCCAGTGGGCCTGTGCGTCCGGAGCCTGTGCTCCACAACGGGAGAGGCCACAGCAGTGAGAGGCCCGCATAAAAAAAAAAAAAAAAAGCAGAAAGCCACTAAAAAGCAGAGCAGAGTTTTTGGCAATCTTACAGTGCTAAGCAGACAAAAATGGGAGTCCAGTACACACCCTACAGGAGAATGGGCCCAAGTATAGCCTGATGGATTTAACTGAAATCTGCAGGATTAGAGCCTATCACACATTCTGTAGGCCTTGTAGTTGTAGTTAAACAAGAAGCCTTATTGGACTGAGTGTCCAAATGACACCCTTGTGCACACATCATTTGTTTGTTTGGTTTAAAAAAAATCACATGAAATATTCAGCTTTTTACATTTTCCAAAAAAATAAATGTGAGAATGTTATTTTTTATTACTGAAGAATTGTAGCTTGACATGTTATTTGGATTGCAAACTATGTATTTTTTTAAAGTGAGCAGTTATTAACTGTGAAAAATATTTTCTATCTCAACGAGGTAGAATAGAAAAACATCTACTAATAGAGTATTTCTTTTGGTCAAGGGAGATATTTGTTTTGAAATCCAATGAATTGTTAGTGACAGAATCAGAGTAAAGATAATATTTGACAAACTATGTTCAATCGAATTTCAATTTGATTTTTGCCTAGAATATGGTGTACTTTCAGTACAGGTGGTTAAAAATGGCATGTTGTTTTACATTTTTTTTTTTTTTTTTTTTTGCGGTACGCGGGCCTCTCACTGCTGTGGTCTCTCCCGTTGCGGAGCACAGGCTCCGGATGCGCAGGCTCAGCGACCATGGCTCACGGGCCCAGCCGCTCCGCATGTGGGATCCTCCCAGACCCGGACACGAACCCGTGTCCCCTGCATCGGCAGGGGGACTCTCAACCACTGCGCCACCAGGGAAGCCCTGTTTCACATTTTTTATCTTTATAATTTATTCTTTTTATAACTATGTTCCTCAGTACTATTGTTACTGCTATGTTTATTATCCCAACTTTAAAAACCAAGGTCAGGTAAGGCTAATCATCTTATCTAAGTAATACAAGAAAAAGCAGAAAAACCAGAATCCTAATCTCAGAGTTACTCCAAGACCAGTGCTTTTAAAAACTCCGACGTTATAATACTGTCTGGAGTTTCCATGTCCATAATAAGTGATCTGAATTAAGTGCTGACTAATACCTAAAAATAAGAGAACAACATTTGATAGAAAAAATAGTTGCTGTAACGCCAGAAATCTGAGTTGGTGGATCATAGAGAAATGAGTAAAGCAAGCTCAAGAGGGCCAGTGTAGGGTTGAAAATAACATCCGTGGCAGCGCAAATCAACATTCAACGCTGTACTCACATTCAGAAGTAAAGTGAACAGCCTGGATTCAGGGTAGCCAGGTTCCCGCTTTAAAGTAAAGTAAGTTAGAAATCACACAGAAAGTCAAGACGTGTCATCAAAATGAAAACAGGGAAGCATCCAGTAATCAAGATACATATACAGAACCTCCTGTATTTCAATCAAGAAATATTCTATACATTCTCGTATAAGAGATAACTTTAAAACCAACCTCAGTAAATGGGATAAACGTTTCCATATTTAGAAGAGTCAGTGAGGGCACACCAAAGTGAAGGCACATTCAATTCTTACTGAGAATTCTGAACTCAAAATATGGCTCCTGTTTGCAGGGACCAAGACAAACCACATAAAGTCAATCACAAAGAATATGGGGTAAGTCTTACTTGAAAAAACGAAAAAAAAAGGCCAGGAGGACCTAGGAAAGGTGTGATGCTAATAATGTACATCCATTTTTTTCTTAGACTGTCTTTGGCATGTCTTAGTCTCTAGGAAAAACTTTTCACCTGAAATGCACAGAATCTATTATTTTATATACATAAACTATGATGTGCTTGGAGAACGTCAATCTTTTTCCAGCACTTCTCTAATCACAGAACCCTTATTAACACCTTGAGCCAAAGCTAATAATTTTTTGTTTTGTTTTTTTGTTTGTTTTTGTTTTTGTTTTGTTTGCGGTACGCAGGCCTCTTACTGTTGTGGCCTCTCCCATTGCGGAGCACAGGCTCTGGACGCGCAGGCTCGGCAGCCATGGCTCACGGGCCCAGCCGCTCCGCAGCATGTGGGATCCTCCCAGACCGGGGCACGAACCCCCATCCCCTGCATCGGCGGGCGGACTCTCAACCACTGCGCCACCAGGGAAGCCCGCTAATAATTTTTTATTTGATTTAGGGAATCATTCTCCAATGGTTTGAGGACATCATATTTAAAATTTTTATTCTAACTGCAGTCGATTATGAATTAGGAATGATATCTCCAAAAATGTTAATCTCATTAGCTAACCTAGAATCCCACCTAGAATATGTCAGTATCTTCTCATTGCTCTTACAATGAATATGAAATTCCTGAGTGTGGTTTACAAGTCCCTAAATGACCTGACCCCACCTAAGACTCCTTTTTCATCTCACATCAACATTCTACTCTTTCCAATCATGCTACAAATGCTTTATTTCAGTCCTTGTATGCAGCATACTCTATCATGAAACTGAATGTTTTAAGATATGTTCCCTCTCCCTTTTTAGATATGCTCTACCCCCTTCTCTGTTTACTTAACTCTTTTTCATTCTTTAGATTTCAAATCAAGTGTAACTTCTGGGAAACCTTTGGTAATTTTCCAGACTTTATTAGGTCCCTTTTTATAAGTTACCATACGATCATTTACTTCTCTTTTGTTGCAAATAACACAGTTGCATTATCATATTTGCTTTGGAACATTATTATTTATATCCATTATTTGACTATGAACACAATGAAATAAAACAGTTGCATTTGTTAAGAACTTATTTCCAGTTTTGATCAATGTGTATTAGACTTCTCGATTAGCAATCAATACTTTTGGAATGAATGTATAAAGTTTTAGTTGATAGGTGATAAAGGCAAAAGCATCACTGACAGTCACAACTTGGCCTCATCCTATCAGCTAGGCCTTGGTGTTGCAAGGAGCTGGTCTGGCACTCATGACCAGGTCTTGGCGTTCTTCTGTTGGACATAAACAATTTTATAAAACATCATCATCAGACAAGGCTCTTCTGTGACCATGATGGATCAAGACAAAAACAAAACCACTGTCTAACCAGGTCTGAAAACTGACAAAAACAAATACTTTCCTTGCACAAAACTGACCAAACAACCCCCCATCCTAGATAAGATCAGTCACTGCTGCTGCCCTGCCAATTTCAGAGTCAGCCTCACTCTAGTCGTCCCTTCTTCTAGGTAAGATTTGGATTTCAAAACAGTACAAATTTCCCTGGTGCTTTAAGCATGACATAATTAGCTAACTTTACTGTCCTTACAGTGTGCTAGCCACTTAACTCACTGAGCAGAGAGCACAGTTAGTATTAATTTCAATTCCCCAAGTCTGATTAGGGTGATAGAAATATAATTAAAGAAGAGCAAAGAATCAGAAAGAGTGTATGAGTAAGATATCCAGGATCCATAAGTTGAATATTATATTTGTGATTAATATTCTAATAGCATAAATAGCACTGCACATTCACACTCCAGGGAGCTCAGAGAAAGTCAGAGAATACTGTGGAGGACGATAATGTTGACGATGATGCGTATGAGAACCGATTTGACAGATGTTCAATATAATAGTTTGCTGAGGTCTCTTTTAAAAAAGATTGACTTCGAAGAGATTTGCATGGATTGAGAACATTACCTGGATAGTAACCTCCTTGAGGATAAGAACCACATCTTAAGAATTCTTAAATCCACTAAATGTTGAGCCCTATTACTCATAAAATGTAGGAGTCAATGTAGTTTTGTAAGTATGAGTTTCAACTAGTTTTAAAATAGTCTCTGAAACAGTGACTATTTTAGCTATTAAGAAAAAAATCTGTTTTAGATAATGCTTAACATATAAAAACAGTAAAATATAGCATTCATTTCTTAATTCTCTCATAAATAGAAGGAAGTAAGATAACTGGGAAGACTGCTGAGAAGCTACTCATGGACTACAAGAAAAAAATGGATTAAACAAGAGTTTTAAAACACAAAGATTAACAGATTACATTTTAAAAATAAATCCAGCAATGGACTATCAAATTTAATGTAAAAATGTATATCTGGAAATTTAAAAATACTGTAACTTATGAATTAAATAAGAAATTAGAATTCCAAACCATCTAGAAATGAATTATAATAAAAGCATTATATCAGAATTTCTGTAACAAAGAAAATAATGATTTGAATGAAATCTATAGTCCTGAATATTTATACTATGAAAGAAATATGGATGAAAATCAGCACACTGGGTCTCCAACCTAAGAAGTTGAGAAAGTAGCAGCAGAATAAATCAAAAGAAAATGAAGAAATAAAAGACTAAATACTTGTCGAATATAGGTGACTAGTGTCTAAATATCAAGTTCCAGAAGATTGTTTCAATATGACAGCCTCTTTATAAGTACAAAACAAATGAAATGACTGTTTACATGTTTGTAGATATATAAGAAAACATATATATATAATTTTATGATATATGATCTATGATAAACATATAATAAAACATGTGCATATACAATAAAGCATATTTATATAAATTTTTATATATTCATATCACTTATACAATATCATATCAATTTTTTCATATCTATGATAAAAGAAATTATATATTTTATATACATTTGACATATGCATCATATATTATATACCATAACATATATCGCATGACAAACTATGTATTTATATATCATATTTTTTTACTATATGTGTGTGTATATATATGCGTGTCTATATATATATATATATATATATATATATATGCACACATATTGAAACAAAAGAGTGATAAACAGAAAATTCAGGATAGTGGTTTCAGAGGAGCCAACTATAAAAGCAGAGGAGAATCCAACAGTCAGATATCAGTTTTTGGTATGATTTTTAATTCTAGATTGGATGACAGGTAAAATACCTGCAGATATCAACATTATATTCTTAAATATTTTAAAATAAGACAGTAAAGAACATTATACATGCACTGAATACACTAGTAAGTTATTTACTGAAGATTATGACTAATCTACTTCTGAGCTCTAAAACTCAATAGAAACATATATTAATGCATTCCATTTGGCAAAGGCCTTTCAAATACATTATTTTTGTGTGTGAGAACTGTTGTTCAGAAATGGCGTTTAAGTTCACATAAGATCTTAACAGCTGATGTGAATACTGGGTGAATCTCTGACTGGTTTTGCTCATTAGTTCATTTATAATTTATCAGAAATATGAAAGAGTATTAAACAATCCTTAATTTTTCTCAGATGGCTACAACACTGAGGCCCTTACCTACTACAGTGCTCCTTACATGTAAGATCCTTTGAGTACATTGTGGTTACTTAACTAGGTTGAGTCTTAGAGTCTGTTCAAATCTACTATAATATTTTACTTAAGTTTTTTTAAAAAAGCATATTCAATATATTACAAAAATAAGCCAACTTATTTTTGTTGTCATTTAAAATCAAAACGAATGATGTAGTTAGCTCATCTGAAGGAAAGGTGCTTATAACTGGTGTGTAAGGATTGCAACGGATTCAGTACCAGTAAGGGAAACAAGTTAATAAGGAAAGATGACAGATTTTACATGAAAATTTAGACATATGAGACACATTGAAAATTTGGGCCTAAACTACCTGTTTCCATTTATTTACCATCCATTTTATTAAACAGTAGACTATGGATGTCATTAATTCAATGACCTGTAATTCACTGGGCTAAGGTTCTATTGGAACTCACAAAGGCTTATTCATTGTGACTGAAATGGCTATTCTTGTTTGTAAAGCAGTGGTTACTCATATTTTATATATAAGAGTGTAAGTCTAAGTGACTCAGTTTCCTTGCTTACAACCATAGCACAATTTTTGACCTACTCTTTTTTAGGCATATTGATCATTATCCTTACCCTTGCCTTCAACTAAAGAGACTATTGGAGAAAAATATCCATACTGGGAAGAATCAGAAGCTCTGGTGACAAGCTGTATGAATTGTTTATGTTACAGAATTTTTTTAACTTAATATCATGAAATATACATTACAAAATTGAATACTAGGGATAGCAAGAAGAAATGATTCAAGTACTTAAAGAAATTACTTATTGAATATTCCAGATGCCATCTCATATATTTTCCTATGAGGGGCAGTTACAATGCTGTCATGATCCCCATTATATGGTTGAGGTTCCTCAGATATCTCAGCTGGCAAATATCAGAATGTGATGGGATACATTCTGTTTGTCTTCAAAGCCTGAATTATATTTTCTTTAAAATTTCTTAAGCCCAAATATATAACATAAAACAAACAAACCTGAGTGCCAACAGGCCAAATAGTGGAGAAGTCTTCCCCATGATAGGGAATTTCACCCTAGCTATACCTACCCTCAGACAAGAAGCACTAACACTGATTTTGATTGTCAAGGCCTTGTACAAGGGAATCCTTAGGGTTCTGATTCCCACTTGAAGGTTCCCTAAGTAAGTGTTTGCCTTGTGCAAATATCCTTTTTCCTAATTGCTAAACATGATCTATTTAATCTCTAAAGTCGAGTATCTGTCTTTTTAACTCTACATATTTTTCTCTTTATTTCCTTCATTCTATTCTGGTTTGTATAAAGAAAGAAGGGTCCATCTGCCAGTTTGTTCTCCTGTCACAGTGCCTGGTTCTTGCTGGCAAATGCTGAAGAATGTTGATTCCTTAAAAGCAAACTGTCAATATATTTAAATCACTTACGTGCTTGCCCCGACCCATTACCCTATGCCATTCTGCTCTTTACAAGAAAATGTGTCGCCTTTTAT
Source organism: Grampus griseus (assembly GCF_964374135.1). Lineage (NCBI taxonomy): Eukaryota > Metazoa > Chordata > Mammalia > Artiodactyla > Delphinidae > Grampus > Grampus griseus. The sequence goes on from NC_139019.1 coordinate 80,457,603, forward strand.
GTTTAATGATTATTGCTGCCTATTTTTCTGTCTATGTCTAGGGGCAAGTTCAGAGATGATAAAATGAAATATTTGACAAGTTCTGAGTCAAAAGTGCAATGTTAATTGACGTTAAGTCATCTTTGACAGCATTAGAAGAAAAGGCTAATATGAGCAGTGTTATTTTTTAAGAAAACCCTCTTAATGTCTTATTCACTCACACAGAGTTATGTAAAATATTTATTAAAATGCAGTTGATTTTTTTTTGCTTTTTAAGTCATTTTGAAGAAAACTGTACTAGTTAAGGAATATGAGAAAAATTAAGAAAATATCTAATTACTATGTATGCTCTATATTTTGTTTAACATGTATTTCTCTTGATATCTTATAAAAAAGTGTAAGGCAAAAAAATAAAGGATAAGTTATTTTTGTTCTATCCAGTAATGACTGAGACCATCACAAATAAATCAGGTTTCTACTGAAATGACTGTAATTGATATATAAATGTATATATCCATTCAACAAATGTTGTTCATTTATCAGGTATGATGAGGTATATATCCCAGAAGAGACAATATGATGTATAGACTGCAAAAGATTTAAAAGCTACTCACACATAACACACACATGTGTGTACATGAGTGTGTATCTGTGTGTGTGAGAAAATGGTAGGATAAATTTAAATATTTGCATTTAGCTAAAGTATGTATTGAGATCCTGGTATTCACAATGGATAGATCAAAACACAGTAGTATGCCAAATTCAATAAAGAGGTAGTTCAGAATAGAATAAAAAATCATTTTCTAAGTTTATTCTATGGGATAGGAAAGAAGGAATCCTTTCCAGAATCTGGTCTCAAGGGAAAATATTATTCTTTGAAAAAATAGTTATTTTTTTAACAGAAAAAAAATTGCTGATGATTTATTTTAATCAAAAGTAATGCAACAAAAATCAACACTGTATTCTGTGCTTTGCTTCATGGTATCTACCCAGGACAATAGCTTATTTATTAGAATAATCGTATTTGTGTTAAAATGTCACAGAAAGTTTTTGGTACTACTGAATTAGCTGTATGAAATCCTAGACCTTTGAAATCCTAGACCTTTAGGGTCATTCTCAAAAATAAACAGATACGACTTTCTCTCAATAGGATAAAAGGAGGTATGAATGGAGCTAGATATCAAGTTTGTTATTTTGAATTGCTAGAGAGGGATGTTTATGCTAAGGTTAAGATGAAGTATTTTATGAGAGGAAGAGTGCAGGAGAGAGGAAAGTACACTAAGTAACTGAGAACAAAGGAAACAATATGAATCGGTTTTTGTAGGTGAAGATACATTGATGGAGTCAAGGAAGAAAAAGATAAAGATGTGTTAGTTTATTCCTGTTCCTTTTCTTCCAAATTGTGTTTTCAACAATCCCTCTTGCCCCACCTCACCCCTTTATTTTGACAGCTACGATAGATGCTGAGTTCTCATTGTTAATATCTCAAAGAAGTTTGTGTGGCATGTAAACAAATGTTCCTGGCACATGGGGCTGTAGATCAAAAGACGATTCATCCTTTAAAAAACACCTTAGCTTGAAAGCTTTCAGAAAGTAGATGGATTTTAAAAGCAGATCAAAAGACAAACTGCAGACCAAACAAACTGGTAACTGCATAAGGCAAAATAAGTTAAATCCTATGATGGTTCCTCTAATCAGAACCTGCAGAGGGAGCATCTAATCTCAGTGTCATACAATTTTAATATACAGTTCTAAATTGGGTAGTTCACAAACACTAACATTAACCAATAATTTATGCCCTCTTTCTCCCATTAGTAGGCTGTACATCTGACTGTAATAAAAGAAGCCAATATAGAAGATGTCCATGTCTTAAGATTACTGATAGCCTTGTCTTGTTTACAGATGAACCATCGATCAGATTCAGTCTTTAGGTCCATAGCGTGACTCATATTAGTAAATACCATTTGCTGACACAGTGTTTAACAAGGTAAATATGCACTTTAAAAGTAAAGGGAAAGTGAGCTAAAAAGCTGATAATTTTAAGTAGGCTTTTAAGAAATTTATGCTCCATCAGTATGCGAATGTTCTTTGTTGCCTATTTTAGTAATTTCAACATTTGAACTATCAGGGTATCTTGAATTAACATCTCATGAATCTCAAGCTTTGAAAAAACTTTACTAAAACTTAGCATTAACAAATTTTCAAATATTATTAATAAAAAGAAAACACCAATAACCAGTATTTCCAACTTGTATTAATAAATTACAGTAAAAATGAAGGAAACATGATATATAAGTTAGCATGTTTAGCCTTTTTATTATTGTTGTTAGTTTATGATATCTGTCCAGTTTAGCTGCATGCTTACTTTGTTTTGTTTTTAATACAAATCTTCCTATGTCTTAGTATGTTTTTAAATTTTAAGGTTTATTAATTTCATACAAATGCTACAAACTTACAAAAATCAATTTAAAGCTTATTTTATGTAAAATATATTTGAATTTTGGGTAATGTATTTTCAAATTAATTTTTTTGCTTTTTGATTACTTCAGTCAACATTTGCCACTTTCAATCAGAGGGAAGAGAAGTTCTGAGAGCCTCTGAGTCACCTACAAATACTCTTAGGGTCCAGGTTTTAAAACCCTGAGGAAAAGGAGATCAAGATGGCAGAGCAAAAGGACATAAAGCTCCCCTCCCTCCACCAGCACATCAAAAATACATCTATATGTGGAACAATTCTCACTGAAAACTAACTGGAAACTGGAAGAAGGTTCTTCTGTGTAACTAAGACTGTAAGAAAGATATGTAATTGGATAGGAAGGGATGAAAAGTGATCAGGTCAGGAATTGTGTCCCTGGGAGGGGATTCAAAAGAAAAGGGAGTGAGTAGGTCACCACCCTGTGAGTGAGTAGGTCGAACCAGACTGGGTGTCCCATTCTCAGGGTCCTAGGTGGAGGAGACAAGCCCCCCTAGCTAGCTGAAGGACCTCTGGGACAGACAGAAAGGCTGGAGAAGCCTGGACTCCATTCACAAAAAGCACATGCACATACGCTGGCTTACCCCCATAGCAGGGCAGAGAGAGGTTTGCACTAGTAGCTACTGGGTTTCCCATGACGATCTTACTACACACCTTAGCCTGAACCAAGCAAATGCTTCAGCTCCACTCACTCTATGCCACAGTGTGACACTAGATCTGGGGCAGCCAAGACCTGGGAAAAGTCTCAACCTTGGGACACAGAGGTAACTGGTCCTGAGGAGGAGCCCAGGTGGGGCTATGGTGGCTATTGTTGGCACTTACTCAAGCAGTGGTCCAGAAGCAGCCTAGATTTCTGACAGCAGATGCTCATACACAGGTCACCCCTGCACCCATATGCAGAGAAACACCACACAGGCCCCACCTCCCCTGCAGAGCATTGCCACAACTGGGCAGGAGTGTTGGAGGCTAGGGACAGTGATCATCTGTGAGAGACAAAGGGGTTTAGCCCCCCAGGCAAGGAAGTGAGAGATCTGCAGTAGCAGCTGCCTGGTTTTCTGTGACCACCTTGCCAGGCACCCCAGCCCAAACTGAGTAATGTTCCAGCTCTCCTCAGACCATGCCACCGCATGACATTGGATCTGAGGTAGCCACAACTGCAGAATAGATGCACCCGTGTGCTGCATTTCAACAGAGTCACATATGTCTACCCAGGCAGCACATCAGATCTCTATATGTGCAAGGGCCCCACTTGCTTCAGCACTCTCCTTTTCTGGGGCAAAAGTACCAGTGCAGGAAGAGGCGAAAAAACACACTTGAAACAGACAGAGCCAGCCCAAGCCTGACCCTCATGGTTTCTGCTCCAAATGTGGGATCTGAACCCACCCTTGACCCACACTCAGTGGTGTTAACGGCCACTGAGCAAAAAGGAAGTCCCACTTTACACCCAGCGCTGGCTTTACCCCTCCATCTCCAGCCCCACCCCTTACCAAGGTGATAGCTACCAGCACATTCTAAGGAAAGATTTGACTAGTATCCACATCAAATCCACCCCTCCCATCAAAAGCATTGGACACATGCAGTCTGTATATGGATGCTCTCACTTAAGAACACCCCTTCAAGACCACAATAGGTAACTGTTTCATCTAGATTTACAGAAGCACAGAAAGTTAAGTAAAGTGAAAAGGCAGAAGAATGACTCTCAACTGAAAGAGCAAGAGAAAACCCCTGAAAAAATAATGAAACAGAAATAAACAATTTACCAGATAAAGAATTCAAAACATTGGTAATAAAAATGTTAACTGAATTAGGAAAAAGAATTGATGTAAACTCTGAGCATTTTAGCAAGGGACTAGAAAATATTAAAAAGACCCAATCAAAAATGAATAATTCAATAGCTGAAATAAAAAACACACTAGAAAGGATGAATAACAGAATAAATAATACAGAAAATGCATAAATGAACTGGAAGATAGAATAATGGAAATCACCAATTAGAAAAGAAGAAAGACAAATTTTTAAAAATGAACGTAATCTAAGATATCTCTGGCATAACATTAAGCATCTCAACATCCATATTATAGGGATTCTAGAAGGAAAGAGAGAGAGAAGGGAATCAAAAATATATTTGAAGAAATTATGGCTAAAAACTTCCTAAACCTGAAAAGGAAACATATCCAAGTACAGGAAGCACAGAGGATCTCAAACAAGATGAACCCAAACAGATCCACAACAAGACGTATCAGAATTAAAATAGCAAAAGTTAAAGATAACGAGAGAATTCTAAAGGCAGCAAGAGAAAAACAAAGAGTCATATACAAGGGAATCCCAATAAGGCTATCAGCTGATTTCTCTGCAGAAACATCACAGGCCAGAAGGGAGTGACATGATATATTCAAAGTACTGAAAGGAAAAAATGTGCAATCCAGGAAACTCTACTCAGCAAGATTATCATTTAGAATAGAAGGAGAGATAAAGAACTTCTTAGACAAGCAAAACCTAAAAGAATTCATCAGTACTAAACCTACCCTAAAGGAAATGTTGATGGGTATTCTCTAAATGGAAAAGAAGAATCTACAGGAATGAGAAAATCCCACTAGGAAAGGCAGCCATATAGTAAGGATTAGAGACCACTTTTAAAAGCCAGTATATAGTTTAAAAGATAAAAAAAGTATAAAAGCAACTGTAGTTACAATACACAGTTAAGGGATAAGCACGAAGATGTAAAATACAACATTAAAAACACAAAATGTTGGGGAGGGGAATAAAAAATGTTTGTCTTTCAGAATGTGTTTGAACTTAAATGACTACCAGTTTAAAATAAGTAGATATAATTATGGGTCAACATATATCAACCCCACAGTAACCAAAAATCAAAAACCTACAACAGATACACAAAAAAACAGAAAGGAACACAACCATACTACTAAAGTAAAATATAAAGGAAGAAAGAAAAAGAAATGAACAGAGAAGAGCTACCCAAAAAATTGGAAAACAAGTACTAAAATGGCAGTAAGTACATACCTATCAATAATTACTTTAAATGTCAATGGACTAAGTGCTCCAATCAAAAGATAGGTAAAAAAGACAAGACCAATCTGTACACTGCCTACAAGAGACTCACTTCAGGGCTAAAGACACATAGACTGAAAGTGAGGGGATGAAAAAGATATTTCATGCAACCAGAAATGACAAGAAAGCAAGGGGTAAGTGTAGCAATACTTGTTTCAGATGAAATAGGTTTTAAAACAAAGACTACAACAAAAGACAAAGATGGGCATTATATAATAATAAAGGGATCAATACAAGAAGAGATTATTACCCTTGTTAACATATATGCAGGCCAACACAGGAGCACCTAAATATATAAAGTAAATGATAACAGACATAAAGGGAGAAATTGAAAATAATACAATAATATAGGGGACTTTAACACCCCACTTACATTAATGGACACATCATCCAGACAGAAAATCAATAACACAATTTTGATCTTAAATGACATGATAAACCAGTAGGACTTAATCAATATCTACAGGATATTCCATCCCCAAACAGCAGAACACACATTCTTTTCAAGTGCACAAGGGACATTCTCCAGGATAGACCACATGCTAGGCCACAAAACAAGTCTCAATAAATTTAAGAGGATAGAATTACAGTGAGTATTTTTTTTTCTGACCACAATGGTATGAAACTAGAAATTGACTCTACAGAGAAAAACAGGAAAAGAACAAATATGTTGAGACTAAACAACGTGCTACTAAAAAACCAATGAGTTTAGGGGGCGATTGAATGGGAAATCAGGAAATACCTTGAGACAAATGAGGATAGAAACCCAACACTCCAAAAATCTGTGGGATGCAGCAAAAGCATTTCTAAGAGGGAAGTTTATGTAATACAGGCTTTCCTCAAGAAACAAGAAAAATCTCAAATAAACAACTTAACCTACCATTTAAAAGAATTAGAAAAAGAACAAAGCCCAGAGTCAGCAGAAGAAAGGAAATATTAAAGATCAGAGAGGAAATAAATATAATAGAGGCCAAAATAACCCAGAAAAGATCAATGAAACCAAGAACTGGGTTTTTTTGAAAAGATAAAATTGACAAACCACTAGTCAGGTTCACCAAGGAGAAAAGAGAGAGGACCCAAATAAACAAAATAAGAAATGAAAGAGGAGAAATAAACAATACCACAGATACAAAATATCATAAGAGAATATTAAAATAGTTATATGTCAACAAATTGTACAACCTAGAAGAAATGGACATATTTCTAGAAACATACAATCTGCCAAGACTGAATCAAGAAGAAATAAACAATTTGACCAGATTGATGATGTATATTGAAATTCAATCTGTAATTTAAAAAATAACTCCCAAAAAACATAAGTCCAGAACCAGATAGCTTCACAGAGGAATTCTACAAAACATATAAAGATGAGCTAATACCTACACTTCTCAAACTATTGCAAAAAAACTGAAGAGGAGGGACCACTCCCTAATTTATTCTACAAGGTCACCATTACCCTGATATCAAAACCAAAGACACTACAAAAAAAGAAAACTACAGGTCAATATCTTTGATGAACACAGATGCAAAAATTCACAACAAAATATTAGTAAACCAAATTCAACAATATATAAAAAGGGTCATAAACCATGGTCAAGTTCAATTTATTCCAAGGTCACAAGGAAGATTCAACATTTGCAAGTCAATTAATGTACTATACCGCATGAACAAAAGGAAGGATAGAAATCACAAAATCTTCAATAGACAAAGAAAAAGCATTTGACAAAATTCAATATCCATCCATAAAAATAAAAGTGTGTATGGATGGAAAATATCTGAATAAAGGCCATTTATGAAAAATCCATAGCCAACACTAATCATACTTAATGATGAAAAGCTGAAAGGCTTCTCACCAAATTCAGGAACAAGACAAGGATGCTCATTCTCACCACTTCTAATTAACATAGTATTGGAAGTCCTAGCCACAACAATCAGACATAAATAAATAAAGGCACCCAAATTGGAAGGGAAGAGGTAAAACTGTCTCTATTTGCAGATGATATGATAATTTATATAGAAAACCCTAAAGTCTCCATCCAAAAACTATTAGAAAAAATAAATGCATTCAGTAAAGTGGCAGTATACAAGATTAATATACAGAAATCTATTGTGTTTATATGCCCTAATAATGAACTATCAGAATGAGAAAGTAAAATAAAAAAAAATATCTTTTAAAATAATATCAAGGGGCTTCCCTGGTGGCGCAGTGGTTGAGAGTCCGCCTGCCGATGCAGGGGACATGGGTTCATGCCCCGGTCTGGGAGGATCCTACATGCCGCGGAGCAGCTGGGCCCGTGAGCCATGGCCGCTGAGCCTGCGCGTCTGGAGCCTGTGCTCCGCAACGGGAGAGGCCGCAGCAGTGAGAGGCCCGCGTACCGCAAAAAAAGAAAAAAAAAAAAAAAAGCAAGCAAGAATAGCCAGGAAAACAGTAGAGAAAGAAGAGGAAAAAGGTAGAGGAAAGTGAGGGGACAACTTTGCCCTTCATTCAAAGACTCTGTTATTATATAAATTATCAGATAAGTTATTGGAAAGGATAGAAAACCTGAAATTGAAAAAAAATGAAAATTTAATACATGAAAATGGTCTCATCTTAAATAAGTTGGGAAATATGTTGACTTTTTAATAGAAAGTTTTGGGAGAACTATTCGTAGAAGAATGAAAATAGCTATATAGAAACATCACTTGGTAAACACTAAGATAGAGTCAAATGTAGGAGAAACTTAAACGTTAAAAAAAAGGAGGAAAATATACAAGTACTAGTTAAATTATGTGAGTAAATAACTCTATGACTCAAAACAGACAAAAACTTTAACTATGATTACAAATTCAGAAACAAGAAAGGAAAAATTGACACATTTAATTACTTAAAAATATAAAGAATAAAACAAAACATGGCAAATCAAACCAGTATAAATAAAAATTGTTTTTAAATGACTAACTGGAAAAATATTCATAATTTATATCTCCATCTAATACTTAAATATCTTCTAAAATAGAAACTAAATACGCCAACAACTCTATTGAAGAATTGGTTAGAGATTTAAACATAATGACTACAGAGAAAAGAAAGCAAATAGCTCTTAATCATATGAAAACATGATCAGTTTTCTTATAAAATACAAAAAATTAACTACATTGAAATGTCAAGTCTTTGCTATCAAAATGCCACAATCCAAACTTTTGATAACATACTCCATTGCCAAGACTATGGAATGTCAAACAGTACAATCTTATAGAAAGAAATTTGCCAATATTTAGCAAAATCACATATACATTTTAGACTTTAGGCCAGCAATAATACTTCTAGTAATTTTTTTTTACAAAGTTGTATGCATAAGGCTATTCACTAAACATTTTTATAATGGCAGCATACTAGAAACATAGACATCTAAATGTCTGTCAGTAGGGAACTGGTTCAATGAGGTATGGTTTATCTACATAATAGATATTATTCAGCCATAAAAGGAATGGGAAATACTTTCTTCGTATTGATATGGAGTAGATCACAAGGATATGAAATGAGAAAGCAAGATGAAAATAAAGTGTATATTATGCTACTATTTTTATATTATTATTTTTATGCTAATACGAATTAGGAAAGGGATACTATATAAATTTATATACATATTTACTTTCATTAGGTTAACAGTGGAAAACTAAAGCACAATTCAAAAAATTATCATAAGGCTTAGTAGGATATAAATAACAAAGAAGCAGAATTTTTAAATTTACCATGTTTTGAAGGTATGACTCCAGTTTCAGGTAAATATTTTATACAATTTAAAACAAGATTGTATTTAAAAGCAATTTCTAAAAATAGTTAAATAAAGCACATGAACCTAGCTGTGTCTCAGTGGTGGGTTTACAATGCAGAAAATAACTATTCCAAATGGCTTTCAACACAGACATTTGTTCATAAATCCCCACTGGTATATATCCTAGATACAACAACACACAATAGCATCAATAATGGGGAGATAGAGACAGAGAAACTTAAACTGTCTTCAGTAATCATATTATTGGTAGCCTGCTTTCTTCTCTTGAAATTACGCAGGGTTTGTGATGGAATCTTGCTTTTGGTCTATAGCACCAGGTGACATCCTGGGGCTACCAAATTTTTTTGTCAAAAACAAAGTTACACAAAAGGTCCAAGCGAAGTTCATGCTCATAGCAGACAGAAAGCAGAGCAGGGCGCTGAAATGGCGAGAACACTGGTATGTCATCAGATGTTCTAAGTATTTGCCTGTTCAGTCACTTCAATTTTAAGTCCTTAAGCTTCATACCTAAATTTTCCTAGTCTGTCTTTACTCATTTTAATGTGGTGAAAATAATACTTATCTACCTCCATAAGTTGCTGTGAAAATAAATGAGAAAATGTTTGAAAGATCTTTGAATGTGGTTTGCTTTTAACAAATTTAAGATACATTTACTAATGAAATGCATAAGAAAGCCAAAAGTGAATAACAAAAACAATATATGTATCCATATATGTATATGAGTTACTTTGGGGCAATTAACTGTTTTTCAGATGAGAATACTAATGTGGCATTTTTTCTGGAAATATTTTTTTGGAGTTGAATCACAAGATTTAGACCCCCACATAAGTTAAAATACTAAATAGTTTCAATATTATAGAATACTATAATTAATAGAACAGTAAATTTGCAATGTCTCAAGACTCATCCTGATAAACCAGGGGTTATATCCCACATATAAAATTTTGATGGAGTAGTATTTGTTTTAAGGGACAGTCCCTGAAGCAGTGCCTCTCTCCTCAGTGAGGTGTTTTTTACTCTCGTGTCTGGTAAAGTGCTTTTTTATGGCATGTGCTTTGCATATCAAACAGTTCACATACAGTTTTCTTTCAAATTGGTTTGTTTCAATGCATATATGTATACATGTTTAAATGTGCCTATCTTGTCAAGCTACATGTGATTACAACATTTAAGTTGTCATCTTCTAAAGAGGGTTTTATTTTTTCCTCTTGCAAAACTTTCAATAACTAAGCTTTGAAGATTTTTGCTCTGATCTTAAAAAAGGTATATATATTTCTCCACCAATTACCTTTTCATTGATTTCCATTTAAATATCAGAGCTCCCATATCGGCTTGCTCTGAGTATAGTGAAATATTTTAGATAGTTTTCATTTACAACTTATTCTAAGTGATTCTAATAAGGCAGGCAAGGATTTAAATCCCATAGCTAGAGTATTGATTTTTTTTTTTAACCCTATGAAATTTTGAAATGTTTTTTAACCCTATGTACAATTTTGCCCTGTAGCTTTAAGAATTTTTATCCTTCCTATAATGAGCTACCAGCATCATTTACCTACAGATAAAAAATAAAATAATTTTTTTCCATGTGAGTTCAGACTATATTTCTGACATAGGTTTAATCCTTTCTCAGATATTTATCAATACAACCTCATTGAAGTTTTTAAAATTGTATTCATAAAAATAGCTTTATTTCCTTAAAATTTATAACTTACTTGTGTCTGAAAGTGATGTATATGCACTAGACCATGTTATTAAATTGAATATATCTAAAGTATCCCTTTTTAAATTTGCATCACACATTTTGTCAGGTCAAATATATTCAGCTGATGTTGCTTGAAGTCACTGTACTGTGTATTGTTCACCAAAACAGCCATTGGAATTTTGCCACAATGTTAAACATATTCTTGCACTGTTTATAAAACCAAGGCCTAATCACACTTGGACCATTAGAAGATGTGGTTCCTACAAGTGTCAGAAAGGGAAAGATAGAGGGAAATACCATACAAACTTGGGAAATAAAATTGGGTGAAAATTTCTCCAAAAAAAAGAAAAATTGCAAAAAACAAATGTACTCAGTTGAGGTACATTATATAAAGTGAAGATTACATTTATACTTTGGTAAAGAATATCAAATTAATTTACAAGGGTGGGGACTATCTTGCATATGAAAATATAAAATTTTATTACATTAACCCATAATATGTTAATAAACAGTAGTTATTGTTAATGTTATAATTTAATCCATTCTCCTGATATCAACTCTGGTGTCACACAAAGAGAACTAGACTTGGAGCTAGAAAACGAGGGCTAGAATATATTCTTCCATTTACTAGCTCTTTGACTTGAGATATGTGACTCATTGTCTCTGAACCTGAGATTTCTGACATATTAAAAAGGGACCATAGTAAAATTATGAAATTAACCATTCCTCACAAACCTTACATAATAGTAGAAAGGAGAGAGAAAATATAAGTTGGTTAATACACATATTCATGTATATACCTGAGTAATCACTGGGCCTCAGTAATATGCACCTCATGTTAATAAACTTATTTCATAGCAAAACTTCTTTTATACCAAATAAGTAAGGCAAAAGACTCACTCACATTGGATTTATGGTATTAACATCATGCAAAGCAGCTGGTCTGATGGACTAATGGAATGACCTATTGAAGATTCAATAACTGTGCCAGCTAGGAGACAACATTCTACAAAGCTGGGTGCTCTCCTAGGTAATGTTTTATATGCTTTGAACCAGTGACCAATATATAGTGCTCTTTCATCTACAGCCAGAATGTAGGTCCAGATAACACCTAAGGGATATAAACAGGAATTATGTTTCTCATTATTAAACCTAATGTCCTATATGTAATATTTTGATTTATTTTTCCCTTTACTTAGGGCTCTACTGATTCAGAGAAATGCTTCCTCCAGGAAATGTAACAATGGTTATACTGATAATCAACACTACCATTTTGCTATCCCCAGTGGTAAAGGTAATGGAAATCTACAGAAACCCATTAGAGGAAAAATACAGAGAGCTGAGACCCCAAATGATCTTGTTTAATGGATTAAGGCTTCAGATAGAATTACAGTTATTAATCAGCTGACTCTAAGATGGGGAGATTATACTAGATTATCCAGGTGGGCTCAATGTAATCACAAGCGTTCTTGTAAGTGGAAGAATGAGACTGAAGAGGTAGAGTCAAAGATTAACACGCTATGCTGTTAGCTTTGAAGATGAAGGAAGGAGTCTTGAGTCAAGGAATACAGATGGTCTCTAAAAGCTGAAAAAGGCAAGGAAATTGATTCTTCTCTAGACCTTCTAGAAGGAATGCAGTCCTTCTGACATCTTGCTTTTAGCCAGTGAGACCCATTGCAGATTTCTGACCTCCAAAACTGTAAGATAATAAATTTGTATTGTTTTAAGCCAAAATTTGTGATACTTTGTCTACACCAATAACAAAAAACTAATACATGCATAAAATTATTGCTTTTCAGCCAAAAATGGCCGATATAAGCAATTTAATGTAGTTCAAATTATATATGACAACTGATTTTTAAAAATCCACTAATAGACTCCCCAGTGGTTACCTATGTATCTGTTACCATTTTACCTTTATGTATTTAATTTGCCTCTCATTTTTTCTGTAACCTCAATTGTAATTCTGGGCAACTGTGTGATTTATTGATGCTTGACATTTGGCAGGGAGTCTTGGTCAAAAATGTAGAGCTAAATAGGTCTTACCAAGGTAAGATGTATGATACAGAGGCAGGCTGATTTTTTTCAAAATATTTACCCTCCTCCTCTTTTATTTTAAGTGATATGAGGTTTTATAGTATTAAATAGAGGATTTAAAATGGTACTTAAAATACAATTGCAATAGGAGTGAAATTTTGCCTTTTTCCCCCTGAAAACCTTATTCATTATCTCCACCAAAGGGCTAGGATTGGGGATATGTATAGTCTTAAATTCCATAATGTCTTATTAGACATCATAATATCAAAGGAAATTTCTTTTTTTTTTTTTTTTTTTTTTTTTTTTTTTTTTGCAGTACGCGGGCCTCTCACTGCTGCGGCCTCTCCCGTTGCGGAGCACAGGCTCCGGACGCGCAGGCTCAGCGACCATGGCCCACGGGCCCAGCTGCTCCGCGGCATGTGGGATCCTCCCGGACCAGAGCACGAACCCGTGTCCCCTGAATCGGCAGGCGGACTCTCAACCACTGGGCCACCAGGGAAGCCCCCAAAGGAAATTTTATAAATGCCTGGAGACTCTTCTAAGTTTTCTAACTGCCAAGAGAATCTTCTAAAATCCTCCTAGTCAGACTGGTTTCGATTTCTTTCAAGGTACTCCCATGATCTCCAAGGCCACAGATTCTGAAATGTATGTCCAGAAGCACAGAGCTAAATTTTAATAAGGCTTTGATGTGTTTATGTGTAGTCAATAATCAGGTCATTTGAACAAACCTCTACTCACAAAAAGTCAGGAGGACTTTTGGAATAACAAGTATAATATTTCTGTATTGCTGTTTTAATTAACCTGCCTACACTATGAAAACAAATCTCAATATTTTTTAAAGTTACATGGGTATGTGGCTTTTGCATTTTTCTAAATTTTCAAATAGATTCATCTAATGAAAAACAAAGACTTTTAAGACATACATGTGGAAAGAAAAACAGCGGGAGGGAAGAATATTTCAAGTATTTTTAGCATAATTCTGGCCATTTCTGCTATGGAATTTTAATTCTCTTAAGTATGTAAAAACAGTTTTTCTGTCAGCCCTTAAAGGTAAGAATATATGACACATACGGGAACAACACTCCTCCCCCACCGAAATAAAATTAGATAAACTTATCACAACACACAATTCAAGGTGTATTTAGTACTCACTATCCCAAGAGGAAAGGGTTTGTATGAGTTAAAATAACTTGTTTGTAAGTATATTGCTATTAAAAACTCAATGATTTAGGCTGTGAAAGTTGCAAAGTTTAGATTTCCATCCGTTTTCCATCACATTGGCCAATCAAAAAATATACTGCATTTTCTTATTTTTATTCCTTTCATTTCCCACCTACAATTGTCATATCTTTGAACTTAAATGATTTATCTGTACTTTTTATATTATACTGATTCATGTATTCTTTAAGAAACTCTTTATAGTATTTAATATCATCAGTTAACCCTTTAATGCTCATGTCTTGTTCGACATTTAAAACTTAAATAATCTGAACTTTTTCTATATCCCACATAATCACTAAGTATCAAATAGACACTGCAGCAGATACTGTTGCCCTGACTATATCCTGTCCACACTTACAACTTTTCAATAGAGGCTGCCCCTGTAGAACATCTAAACTGTCTGTCTGAGGGACTTTTTGATTTTTTTTTCTTGCTATAGGAGTACAATTACTTTCAATCACAACAAACCGAAAGCGTCAGAGAGATATTGCCCTTAGAAGTAGGGCTCAACTAAGGAGTGATGGGAGTGAATGGCTGAATACAGTAGCTTCTTCTAACTTAATTGATATAACTCTAAGATGCATTCTCTGTCTCCCACAATTCCCCAGCTGGATGAACTCCAATTGTCCCCCTATGTTGCCTTCTTTCTCTTATCATTCTTTCCCACTACCTTATTGATGTTTCCTGGAATCATTTCTCAAAAAATAAATTTTACTCAAACTCTATCTCAAGGTCTGCTTCTGGGTAGCCTAAACTAAGACATTATTTATTGAAAAATTAAAGAGCAATAAACAAGAAACAAAACTGATATAAGGTGTTGTACTATAGAGACACTGGAAAATCTGATTGCAGAGTAGTCTTTGGGAGCCCCATTGGGATAGGACAAAATGTCTAGAGACTGTAAAAAGTAACACAAAAGAATGAACAATGAAAACCTTCAGTGATAGATATTATATATCCATAGCACTGGGATAGATTAAAAATAGAGCCAGATTATCTTATTATGATAAAAGACATTGCTATAATCAAATCCATGTCTACTGATCAAAATCATATATAATTCTAAATCCAGTATAAGGTAACTTGGCCATTCACTTGCACATTATTGAACATGGGCAGAAAACAACCTGTAGTTGATCCCCAGTAACTGTGGCACGCCACACCACACCTCTTGCCAAGAACCACAGTGTAAGCCCACGTGCTTTGTAATTTTCTGAGGGCAGGGAGGATGGGAAGCACATCTTTATTGTCCCACTCTGTCTGGAACACTGGGAGGATTGACTGCATATCCCCTTGAATCCCTTCCAAAAGATTTAGTTTGCATTTGATGACAAAATATGGCTATAACTCAAACTATTGATCTTAAGGAATGAGAGCATCCTATAATGCAGGAGATAAAGAAATGGTTTTGTGATGAGCAATAAAGGCTTTATCTGCCTAGTATCTTATGGGGATATTCACTGCTAAGTATTAAAATAATGCAGTCACTAACCTACACTTTGAACAAAGGCTAGTATTGATATGCAATCTTCAATATCAAAATATAAATATTTTAAAAATGATAATTATTATACAAAGAAAAATGAATTACATGTCTAAAAGCCATGCTGCAATGAGCTCAAATCTGCTGAAAGGCATTTCAAGGTACTCAGAATGATTCATAGAGGAAATATGAACTTGGAAGCAGAGACAGATTTGATTGGAGGCAAAGACATATCAGCAAAAGTGTGTAGGAGAAACAAAGGTATTGCAATGGAGAATCTTGAATAGATTGAATCACCTGGAGCTTGAGAAGAGGAGGAATGAACCTGGCTTTTTTTCTCTTTACTAAAAGAATAAGCCTGGATTTTCACACTATGCATATGCTATGGAGTAAAGTTTGGGAAGCAGGAGAAATAATTAACTTTTATTGAGAATCATGCCATTCAAAGTATCATGCTGGACCCTAAAATACATTAATTCATTACATTTACATAATCTTTTGAAATAGATTTCATAATCTGAATTTTGAATCTACTGAAGCTAACGTTTCTGTAAGTAAACTCATTTGTTCTAGGTAACTCTCCTAGACCACAGCTGAATCAGCATTCCAAATTAGAATCATACAATAACACAAACCAAGTACTATCATTAATTACAAATGCCATTCAATGGAGAAGTGTCATGATATTATGGACAAAGAAATTCATTCCAATAACTAGTCAGTGAAAACTTATATGGAGAGATACAAGGAAATAGGAAAGACATAGTTTCCATTTCGTGAAAAATCTTACACTTAATAATAATTTGATATACACTCTAGCCTTTTTCAGAATCTTCAAAATTAACTAAGTTACTTTATTCACAATATTTTCTTTTCTTACAGAGGAATTATCAGGCAAAATATTACCTCTCCTTGCCTTACAGTCTATGTGACTCTGAAGCACTCTTTTTTTTCACTTTTATTAGTTGAATTTTGAAATAAGCATGAATCAGTTTTTTAAAAATAGAAAACTCAAAAAAAGGCTATAATAAGAACACATTATGAAAGAAAATCCAATCACACATAAAAATATTAAGATGGAAAACTGGTGAAATGTGGTATTTGCCATTTAAAGCCTCGTCATATTGCTCAATAAATTACTGTAACGGGTGTCAGAAATACTATTTGAAAGATCTGGAGGCCTTTGTTGTAGCTTCATCTTACTCTGTTTAATTACTGTCTATCTCAGTAACATTAATTCAGCTCCCTAACTGTAGTGCAGAAACACCATGAATTAGTAAAGGAAAAAGGATGGTGGCAGTGAACTATCTACTTAAATATCTTTGAGAAATTAGCAAATAGCAACACTTTCTTTAAAAAAATGAGATGAATTATCATTGCAAAACAGTTGA
Organism: Grampus griseus; assembly: GCF_964374135.1. NCBI lineage: Eukaryota > Metazoa > Chordata > Mammalia > Artiodactyla > Delphinidae > Grampus > Grampus griseus. Next base: position 80,474,734 of record NC_139019.1, read on the forward strand.
CTATGATTAAAACAATATATTTGCAGCAAAAACATGATAACCAGAGGATCATAAAAAGGAATTAAAACAAAAAAGAACCACATTTACTACTAATGACCCTATATAAGTGTATATTTAGTTAAAATAAAGCAGACACACATAACCCATATAATTATGTATCATATATACTTTCATGATTCACAAATTTATTATATAGGAAGAAAACTATTAATAACTTTTCATTAATTTTGCACAACTGAATGCTTCTCACTTTTTATTTTGACCTTGAGTGTATAAAAGCATACTAAACGGGTCAAGTAAAAATTTCCCTTGGATATGATGTAAGTTTTATTTTTTCTCAATGACTATTAAAAGAGATTCAAACATAAATCTAACTTTATAGAATAACAGCATTTAAATCATTTAACTCAAGCACATTAACACTAAAGTTAAATAAATTTCCTCCCAATTTCATATGGTCTTCCATTAATTTTCCAAAGATGCTACAAATTTGCTTTTATGTTTGCCTTTACCTTCCTAGGAATTTAATTAAAAGGAGTGAGAGACAATTGCATAATCGGCATTGCTGTTTTCCTACCTATGAACAGGTTTACGCTTGCCTTTTTTATTGGCTATGAAGTACTTGTACTACTATTATATTTTTTTAAGCAGTACTTAACAGTGTTTCTATTGTTTTTTATTCAAGAGAATAAAATTGACATTCTTTAAAATAATTATTCAATTAAAAGGAATAAACTGGCATACTGCAAATTTTAATATACTCTAGCAGCTCATTAAATTGAAAGGCTAATACGATATGCTGTAGAAAGGCTGTGTCACTCTGAGTTGTTTACAAAGGGTGCTAATTAAGTGCTTTGCCTGATTTATTGCTGTAACTTATCCTTCTGTCAGCTCTACAGAAATTTTCTAAGATGTGAGAGCAAAAGAATGGACTTAGCCAATGTTAGATATCCTGTTTATCTCCAAGAAAATAGAAGGACTCGCTCATCTTCTTTGAGTCTCCATTATGCTTTCTCTTCCATTTAAAAGCTGTATTAATGTTTCTATTTTTTTAAAAAAACCTAGAGGCTTCTGGTCTCAGGAAATGCGGGAAGCTGGAAAGGGTGTCTTTCCCCCTGGGAAAATTTCAAATTCATGAAAACATCAGAAATCTGAAATCACAGGGTAACAAACTAACCTGAAATCTGGAGAGAGAGAGGATTGGATTGGAGCGTTGGATTCCTGGAGGCAAGTGACGCCAGAGGGCATATAAACTGATGGCATATAGAGAGTGGATATACTCTCCCTTCTGAAACAATCAAAATGTGGAAAAAAATACATGAGACAACAGTAAGCAAGATATTGTACACCAGGCAACAAAAGGAATCCCTGAAAGATGAGGAAATAAGGTAAATGCTACAATTTTGATCCAGTGTATGAAGTTTCCAGGTACAGGGAGTGAGAGCCCGGCTGCAGCCTAGTGGATGCCCTGAGTTGAGCTGGGAATCCGGGGAAAGTTAAGCGGGCCACAGTTCCTGGGACAGAGTATCAGAGAGGACAGAGTTATGCAGAGAATGAACCCAGAAGTCTTCAGAGAGACTCACTTGAGTATTTGTTTAAGCACTGATCAGGGCATGCCTGTGATGAAACCACTAGGGTCTGGAGAAAACCCTTCCAAAAGGATGAGAGGTAACAGTACACAAGGTTCACAGAGGGACGAGGGCCATGGACAGTGTCTGTCCCACGAGCCAGACTCAAAAAACTCAAAAGCCATGGGGACTGTATTATCAATAGATGCTAAAACGAATGGGTGCAAGTTTGATGAGAAATAGTATATCTACATTGTATTAAAATATCTCCCCTCTAATATAAAGGGAAACAATAGTAAACTACAGTTGGAAAAACCTACCTACATAAGCTTAAGCAAAGCAATCAAAATTAACACTACCATAATAGGACAATCCAAAATTGTGTGTCTCCTGATATTATTTGCTGAGAAACATAGCATAGCTTTTGTGATATCCTTGTAAAAAAAAATGTATCACGAGTCAAATAATGAGGAAACACCAGAGAAACCCTAGTTGAGATATTCTTCAGAATAACTACCTTGTTCTCTGACCAAATGATTGTTGTGTGCGACTGACAGCTCTATTGTATTTATGCATGAAATGTTCCTTTTATAGGAAAAATGCCCTGAAATATTTAATTATGTCTGCCACTTACACAGAAATGGGTCATGTTTATACACACACACACACACACATACACACACACACACACACGGGGAGAAAATGATAAAGAAAATGCAGTAAAATGATAACATTTAGGGAAGATGGGTAAAGGGTAAATAGGAGTTTTTTGGTACTATTCCTGTAAATGTTCTCTGATTTTGAAATTATTTCAAAAAATTAAAAATCCAAACATATATTAGTGTAATTAAAAGTGAAAATAAGAAACACAGCCTTAATTAAAGAAATTTTCAAGTACTTCTTTGCTTTAATAATGCTATCACTGGAACAAACTTTATCATTATCACATAAAATCTTACAGAAATGTTTGTGGTCTAAAGAAGTTATAGAAATGCATACTCTGTTCTAAATCACATGAAAGACAATTTATTAAAGAATGACCAGAGAATCTTGATCTAAGTCAGTTACATCACAAGTAAGACAGGGTTACAAGAAGAATTGAAGGGATGTTGCTGGATTGATACTTTTTTTAAATCAGGAAATAGAGATAGAAAACCTCATCTAAACTTCTGAATAGTTTTCAGCTGTGTATACTGAGTTCAGGAGACATAGGTATAATTTGTATAAGAAAGCATATCCTGACATTCAAAGTTAGATTTTCCGGCACTTCACTTTTCCCTTTTTTCCCAATGTTTTTAACTTAAATTGAGATAACAGTGCTAGGAAGAAATATCTATTAACATAAAAATATTTATCATGTACTGTCATCCTTTAACCAAATCTTGTGCTGTTCTCCTCATGTATTCATCTTCAGCATTAACAACCTACTAAGCATTCTTTGATTTTACTAACAGTGTTAAAAGTCAGGGTCCTTGAACTTGCTTTTGTCTTTTCTAGGAATCTTCCCTTCCAGACATTTTACAATGCATTCTCCAGGCTTCGGATTTCATCAGCTCTCTGCCCAAATGCCATGTTCTTACTGAGGTTTTCTCTGACCACTCTCTAAAATATTGTCTTTTTACAATCACTCTCCATAAATCAGACTTATTTCCCTTTGTAGCAAGTGAAGCACATTATATGTTTACCTGTTATCTCTTCAAGGACACCTAGTGTACAGGAGAGTTAGAAGCAAATTAATCAAATGTTCAAAATTAATTCCAAATCCAATAGCTTTGCTACTGATTTCACCAAGATACATTTTAAAAATAATTTCTTGAATGTTGGGCCAACAGGTATTCTGGCATTGGTTTTGTTTTATTATTTCCCAGGAAGCCAATAATAAAATACAATGAAGCTAATATACTTTTTCCTGATTTTATGCCTATGTCTGGCTTTTTATATGAAGATGTCCTTCTGAGCCATGAGACTATGGCAAACCCTCAAACTTTTGGCAAGAGAGAAATGAATGTGTGGGCCACTGACTAGGACCAGTGCTCAAGGCTCTGGGCCACAAACAGGGCTGGGTTGAAGAGACTCTTTGCTGCTTATTTCAGGCGATGCCCGAGATCTGGGTCTGTCTATTTCTCCCAAGGGAGTCATGTCAAAACTTCCAGTTTTAAGAATATATTCAGCCTTTTTCATATCTAAAATATATAAAAGAAAAAATTAAGGTTGTAACTGCATTAAATTGAAGTTACCAACTTTTAAAAGATACGCATACATGCTAATGTTAACTTTGGAAAAAAATTTTTTTAAACTATGCCTAGAGAGAGAATCCTCAAAAAGTTACAAGCAAACAAACAAAAACCCCACACACACCACTACTGATTTGGAAGAAAATTTTCTTAACAGAACATTTCTATAACAATTGTGTGTGAAGTAAAAAACACTTGGAAAATGAAAATAGTTGCAACACATAGTTTAGTCAGCTATACAATATATTAGCAACTAGAATTTAGACAATCTAAATGATCTTATAAAACCTAAGTTGTTCTTGTCTGGCTTTGCAGTTTGAACTTCTGCCTTGCATGCTTCCACCAAATTTCAAATTGATCTTAGAATGTTTCATTTGTTTCTCTTGGATACTTTGAAATCTATTTTAATCAAATGGGAAATTAAAATAAAATAAAACTTTAAATGATTTGGCCCTCTTTCTTTCTATCAGCCTCTCTCAAATATTCCATTTGCCTGCTCTGTCATATCTCGCCTGAGTAAAATCCCTTCAGTTCAGCTCTACCTAATTCGCTGATGGAACTGGAATCTGCTTTGTTCTGTTTCTATTGAATCAAAATAGGAAGAAAAATGGGCTCTCTTCACAAGCTCTGGGCTTTGCTTAAAATAGGACCACCTCAGTGGGAGTTCTGCCATACCTGGTTGCTTTGTCTCAGCTCTGCTGGACTGTGAACCGGCCCAGCAATGTATTTCTGCTCATACAGATTGTTTTGCTTGGTTGTTTTATGAATAAGCATCTGATTCTCTCTGTCTTTGCTTTATTGAAAAATCCTCATCACTTTTGGTTTTGGCACCCAGCAGAGTTAAAGGACATATTCAAAGCAAAGTCTGGGAGCAAATTTGATAGCTTTAGTGAATAAACAGCGAGGTTTTATTTTAAATGATTCATGCCTACTTTGAAAAAATACTGCTAAGTATCTAAGTGGGAAAATTTAATGCGTATTTTGTCAGACAATATGGTTTATGAGTTTGTCTATATTTAAATGTGTGGAAAATGTGCACATTGTTCTACTCAAGTTATTACCCTTGAGATAAGAATATGAATTGCAATAGTATAAACCCATTAACTACTGTCTTGATTATTTTACCCAACTAAAAGGGTGGTCTACTGCAGCTTCTTACAACTTTAAAATAATGTGATGGCAACTGGTCACATGACTGTGGAGGGAGAGATTTCTTTTTAAACCCACCAGTACTACTGGCCCATCTCCTTCCTTTCATGACACTTAAGACTAAAAAATGTAGCTGTTCTATTCTTGAGCTCCTCATGTGTGAGCTGGCCAACCAATTAATCTAACCTACGTAAGACAAACAAAAATTTTTCCAAAAAATTTTTTGTTCCCTTCAGCTACTCTTTCAGGTCCTTTCATATATTTTCTAAATATCTCTACCTTATCTCCATTCTAACTCCACACTTAATAAACCAAGGTACTGGGTGCTTTTAGGTCTTTTCCAAGGTCCCCATATCTCAAAAATAAGAAAAGGATATTCTGACTAGCTTAAGCCTTTAAAGGCACTAAAGTTATTTTAGTATCAAGAAACTATGACCTGAAAGTTTATGAACATATTTTTACATCAGTGTCAGGATTCCCCTTTTTATGTTGAGCAGATTTCTGACATCCTAAGGAATCTTAAAGAAAAACAACTACTAATCTGGTCTGTAGCAACTTGAGAGGTTTTACAAATTTGGGGCAGCAAATGGTCATATAGAGAAGACTGAAAAATGTCCCAAAGTTCAAAAGTAGAAATTAGAACACTCCTTAACACCATACACCAAAATAAACTCAAAATGGATTAAAGACCTGAAGGTAAGGCCAGACACTATAAAACTCTTAGAGGAAAACATGGGAAGAACACTCTTTGCCATAAATCACAGCAAGATCTTTTTTGACCCACCTCCTAGAGCAATGAAAATAAAAACAAAAATAAACAAATGGGACCTAATGAAACTTAACAACTTTTGCACAGCAAAGGAAACCATAAACAAGATGAAAAGACATCCCTCAGATGGGAGAAAATATTTGCAAATGAAGCAATGGACAAAGGATTAGTTTCCAAAATATACAAACTGCTCATGCAGCTCAATATCAAAAAACAAACAACCCAAACAAAAAACGAGTGAAAGACCTAAATAGACATTTCTCCAAAGAAGACGTACAGATGGCTAACAAACACATGAAAATATGCTCAGCATCACTAATTATTAGAGAAATGCAAATCAAACTACAATGACGTATAACTTCACACCGATCAGAATGGCCATCATAAAAAATCAACAAACAATCAATGCTGGAGAGGGTGTGGAGAAAAGGGAACCCTCTTGCACTGTTGGTGGGAATGTAAATTGATACAGCCACTATGGAGAACAGTATGGAGGTTCCTTAATAAACTACAAATAGAACTACCATACTACCCAGCAATCCCACTACTGGGCATATACCCAGGGAAAACCATAATTCAAAAGACACATGCACCCCAATGTTCATTGCAGCACTATTTACAATAGCCAGGTCACGGAAGCAACGTAAATGCTCATAGACAGACGAATGGATAAAGAAGATGTGGCACATATATAAATGGAATATTATTCAACCATAAAAAGGAACGAAATTGGGTCATTTGTAGAGATGTGGATGGACCTAGAGACTGTCATACAGAGTGAAGTAAGTCAGAAAGAGAAAAACAAATATCGTATATTAACACATATATGTGGAAAGCAGATATTTGTGGATATTTGCAGAGCAGAAATAGAGACACAGACATAGAGAACAAATGTATGGATACCAATGGGGAAGGAAGGGGTGGGATGAATTGGGAGATTGGGGCCGACATATATATATATACTATTGACACTATGTCTAAAAATAGATAAGTAATGAGAACTTACTGTGTAGTTCAGGGAACTCTACTCAATGCTCTGTGGTGACCTAAATGGTGACCTAAATCCAAAAAAAGAGGGGATATATGTATACGTATAGCTGACTCACTTTGTTGTACAGTAGAAACTAATATAACATTGTAAAGCAACTATACTCCAATAAAAATTAATTATAAAAACATAAAAATAAAAATGGAATGATTTTTTTTAAGTATATATTGTTGTCCCTGGCTTATATCTCTTTCAAAAAGAACTTTACTTGTATACAGCTCTTAAAAACCTCATTTCATTTCAGGCAATGAAATGAGCAATACCAGAAGTAGCCAATCAGGAGAAACTGGATAAATCAGTTTGAAAATAAATGAATCTTATTTTGGGACATCCCTTCCTAATCTCCTTGTGAATGTTTGACATTTAAATACATGTCATCCATAATCCCTGGCAGAACTGACCTTCTTGAAATGTCACAGAACTTGTGCCATGCTGATGTCCAGATGAATATACTAGCATGTAGCCGCTACATTCAATCACGGAGGAATGGTCAAAAGCACAGTAAGGTAATAAGAGAACACAAATTATTATGTGGTGATTCTTTTCAAACAGATTTGAAAGGGAAACATCTATAACTTTATCTCAAGGGGGAATGGCAAAGAGGGAATGAAGCTGTGGTAGCCAGACTACTAAAATGACCCCAGTGACCCTTACTCTTACACATATAATCTCTCCCCCTTAAGTGTGGGTGAAATTTATAGCTATATCACTCATAACATGGTAAAAGGGATTTTACAGCAGTAATTAAGGGCACTGATTTGATCCCTCGACTTTCGGCCAATCAAAAGAGAAATGACCTAAATAAGACTGACCTAATTTCATGAGCCCTTTAAATCTGAGTCCAGAGGTGAGAGACAAAGAAAATCTAAACTCTACAACAGTCTGTAAACTACAAAATCTATGTTGGGATTTGCAGTCTCACGTGTAGCAGTCTATTGACCTCTCTCACTCATTACCTAAAATATCTCTCATTTTAAACCAATCCTTTCTCCTATCGGGGTAGTTACATTTTCCTCCCTTCGGATATCTTATAGTTCAATAAGCTGTTTTAAGAAACTAGCTCCATAACTGTTAAAAGTGTTACAATCTGTTTTTCAACTTCCATGTTCTCCTGGAGGACTTTTTACAATTCCTCTTGATGAGAAAAAAGAAAGTTAAGATAATCCAACTCTATAGTAAGGAATTTCAGTATAGGATTAGTCAGTAATCCCATTGTTCCTTGATCTTCAACCTTGAAGTAAATCCAATAGTATAAATGATATAGAATTTGAATAGACAGTGAATAAGAAGTAGCAAGAATGAGAGTAAGACACATATATGTCAGATACATCCTGTAAAAATTCAGGTACCTGTCTAATCAGTGAACTTCCTAAGGAAGCAGAGTTCTGAGTATTGTCAGAATGTCCCCCTTTAAAATAAAAGACAGGTTTTTGCATTGACTGTTGGATTCTTTGGATTTCAGAGTCAATATATGCTACATTCATACAGTTTGCTCTGACCCATTTATCAGAGAACCCACGATGTTGCTAGGTATGAAAGGGGCACAGAATAAGGGAAAGCTTTGAAGTAATTCCAGGTTATTCTACAAAATATCAGGACACTCAGACTTCTAATGGTGCTTAAAATGGCTGTGGTAAATAAATGCATTTGAAAATTCTGAATAAAAATTGTTTCAGGGATCCATAGGGTTTTGTGGTACAGTCACGCCATCAGCCACTAGCCAGTACCTTACAGCTAAGGTAAGGTAGCTAAGGGATACCTAAGGGTAAGGTAACTAAGGGATACCTAAACAATGTGAATTGAACTGCTTGTCACAATTATGTGATGTCATCTGGCATACCAAGACATAATATTGTATGTGTTCAGGAAAAAAGAATTTTATAAAATGGAAATATTTGATAAAACTTCAGACTCAAGCCTGTTTAGAAGGCATAAGGAAGTTGCATGAGCCTGAGATTCCAGCACAAGGCAGACACAGGCTCCCAGGTCAGCTGGCTTCTCACTCCTATGGTAGTGGGAGACACTGCCAGGGAACTGGAAGGTGGAAGTTGACAGAAGTCAAAGTGGCTCCCCTTTCTCTCTGCTTCCTATCCCATCTCATTTATGGCTCTTCCTCCAGCCAGACAGGTGGTTGGATTTCTAGTTTTCACCAGGTGATTCTAGATCTGAGCTTCAATAACACTTCTGTGACCCTTTGTTCCTGCAGTAGCTTCCTGTTGTTTCCATCTACTATTTTCTGGTGTGACTCACAGTCCATTGCTTGGCTTCTCAGTAGTTCTATTACCTGTGCAATCAATGCCTTATACTAAATTCCTTTCATTTAAATATTTGTAGTGATTTCTGTTTTCTTGGTTGGACCCTGAACATAAGATAGATAAAATTTAATTGCAAATTATATAAGATTCTACTTAACTAAGTTATATGAATATTCATAATGAGTTAACAATTATGTTGCCAATAAAATGGGTGATCACAATGTCACATGGCTGAATGGGTAAGAGGAACTTTTGAGATTCCATCTGTTTAAGAGAAACAAACATAGATTAGAACGCCACTTGGGAAGCCAAAAGTGAGTGTCAACATAAATGCTTTTATTTTAGTATTTTAGTCTGAAAATTATCTATGTATGTATCTATATTTCTTTCTGTATCATGCCAAATGTCTTTCTTTTTATCTATCATTATAATTTATTACCCCTAGAACTGTGTCCTGTTTCAGTTATGCTGGATTCAAATATTAACAACTACATTTCAATGCATACATTTTAAAAGAATAGATATAGCTTTAAATAATATTTGTCCTCAAAATTAATTATGACTCAAGGCAAATTTTATTTTAATTGTAATAAAACCAGTAGGCTGTCTATCTGGCTAAGAATGAAACTGGTGTAAATCCCAGGAGTCAAATGTAGGATAAACTTCACTTTCTAATTTGATAATTCTCTATTGTCATCTATATCATTTCTTTGACAATTCAGATTTTAGTGAATTCCCTTCATCTTCATTTGTACGAATCAAAAAAAATGAACATATTGCAAAATATCCACATGCAAAAATATCCAACATCACTGTTTAAACTTCTCTCTCTCAGGGAAACATAAATTCATCTAGACTAGAATTTTGCCATTACTGCTGTCAGAAATTTGCAGACTGATTTTTGGATCACAGCAGATGGTGGTTGGTGGTAGGAAAGGTTTCCATGTTTCCATTTTACTAAGGTTTCTTAACAAGAACCCTTGTCTAAAAATATGTTTAATTCAACTGAAAATCATTTACACAATTTGAATGAAAGTAAACCAGAACATTTGAAAATATAATAAGAAAAATCAGCCTCCAGAGAGCTTGGACTAAGCAATGGAAGAGTACAATTTGACAGTTGTTTTTTTTAAAATCCATTTTCATTCTTACTTTCCTTTATCATGAGAATCTACCAGCTCTCTCTCAAAATGTCACCCTTTACAGTTCAGTTGGCATTTGGGATGAAAAGAAAGCACTTTTTTTCCAAGTGTGCACAAGGTTATTTCTTTGAATGAACTATCACTTTATCTAAGCAACAGTAACATCTTAAATACCCTTTTTCCCCATTGACCTACATATCTGTTCCAGATTAAGTGTAAAACCAGAAATTCAATCATTTTTTATCCTTGATAACATGGTCTTATCTAATATTTGCCTTGTGGATATAATTTGAAAGGGAGAATTTCATTAACATTTAATCTCAGTAAACACGTAAGGAAATGCAATTTGTTTTTGATAAATATTCTAATTTCAGTAAATGTCCTATCTTATTTTCTCTGTAGATTTCTATCTATGGGAACATATATTACTGCTTATGTTACAAATTAACAACACTGTGATATAGTTTTTAGTTAGTCTAAATGCAACATTCTTTTTTAGTATTTGCTAATGCAGTTAAATGAGTTTAAATTCCACTGATATCTTAAGGCTAGCTATAAATAAAATGTTCTAGCACTTTCCAAAAATTTTGAGGATGCAGGGATAATTTTTTTAAATGAGGCAAAAATGCTTAACCTATATTAATAACTCAGAGTCAAAAGACAAATTCGAGCAAGTATCTAAATATTTTTTGATGTAACCAAGAAAAATACCTAACTTGAAGTACCTTTAAAATTGTCTCATCTCTAAAGGTGTACAATAGATGTGTCCTTAGTACAGAAACAAACAGGTCCACAACAGTGATTTTAAAATGAAAACATAGTATCCATCTCACTTATCACAAAGTGTGCCAAAATGACAAAAAAAATAAAAAGACTGTACTTGAATATAATTAGAAAATGCTCCTTCATGGAAAAAAAATAGAATCTGTTATTATTAAACATTTAACAAAAAACCCAACCAAACAATGGAGAGGTAAAAGACAAGAGAGAATGAAAAGGGCCATGTAATATTTGAAAAAATGTCAAACTCAATAGTAATCATTAAACCAGGATAAGGATGTTTAGAGGCCAATTCTCTCCTAAGGTTTATTTTATTCAGATTGTAACTTTTCTAGAAAGTTTTTGAATCCAACATTATTGGTTTAACATGTACTGTCTTTTGCTCTATACTCCACCCATGTGAATTTCCTCAAGTTCTAGTAAAATGGTTATGAAAGGCATGGGCTCTCCACAAATTATCACGCTTCTTAAGGGCACAATTTCCTGGGCCTGGGGTCTGTCCATGAAGAGAGGAGGCAATAAAATGCTTTGCTTTCTTAGTGTGATAGAAGTGAATAGCATAAAGAATAATCAATTTCACAAGGTGAATCTATTCAACACAAAGCTATGATTCAAAAGCACAGTTGGTGAGAAATTGTTTCTACAGAAAGATCTCTGAATCTGAATCTACCAGCTCTCTCAAATGTACTATCATTTCATTTATGTTTATGTCATCCCTGATTTTAAGGACTTGGGTGAGGTTAATTTACAGAATCAAATAATAGGCAAGTATATAAAAATGGATGATAGGGCTTCCCTGGTGGCGCAGTGGTTGGGAATCCTCCTGCCAACACAAGGGACGTGGGTTTGAGCCCTAGTCCGGGAAGATCCCACATACCACCGAGCAACTAAGCCCGTGGGCCACAGCTACTGAGCCTGCACTCTAGAGCCTGCAAGCCACAACTACTGAGCCTGAGTGTCACACTACTGAAGCCCGCGTGCCTAGAGCCCGTGCTCCACAACAAGAGAAGCCACCGCAATGAGAAGCCCGTGCCCTGAAATGAAAAGTAGCCCCTGCTCGCCGCATTTAGAGAAAGCCCACGCGCAGCAACAAAGACCCAAGGCAGCCAAAAATAAATAAAATCAATTTTTAAAAAATGGATGTAAAAACAGAGGTGAACACATTATTGAATATATTCAATTTTCTTTATACCAAAAAAAGTAATCATTGAAATATAAACTAAAATAATAAAGTATGATTATTCTCTCTTGGATATCCTATTAATCACAATCCTTGGTTCTTTCCACTTGCTTATACCTTGTCTATTAATGGCACACTTCTATTTATTTAGTTAATTATTTAATATATTTGATAATACAAGTTCGTAATAATAAACCAAAGCCACAATCTGAAAATCACCCATAGCTAACATCTGATCATTTGGTGCCCTGAGTCTCGAGAACATAATATACCCTTGCTTTTCCTCTATTAAACTCTTCATAATATAAAATAGTTAGTAGACATTAGCTCTATGTAACTTTTATGTGGTTTTTAATAAATTCTTTATATATTCTCCTATATTATTTGAACTTCTACAGTCGTTTATAAATTCATAATCAGAATACTGATCCAATTTTCCCTTTCTTTTAAACATCTTTATTGGAGTATAATTGCTTTACATTGTTGTGTTAGTTGCTGCTGTATAACAAAGTGAACTAGCTATATGTATACATATATCCCCATATCACCTCCCTCTTGCGTCTCCCTCCCACCCTCCCTATCCCACCCCTCTAGGTGGTCACAAAGCACCCAGCTGATCTCCCTGTGCTATGCAGCTGCTTCCCACTAGCTATCTATTTTACATTTGGTAGTGTATATATGTCAATACCACTCTCTTACTTTGTCCCAGCTTACCCTTTCCCCTCCCCATGTCCTAAAGTCCATTCTCTACATCTGAGTCTTTATTCCTGTCCTGCCCCTAGATTCCATATATATGTACAGGTGAGTATTATTCCATTGTATATATGTGCCAAATCTTTTTTATCCATTCATCTGTCGATGGACATTTAGGTTGCTTCCATGTCCTGGCTATTGTAAATAGAGCTGCAATGAACATTGTGGTACATGACTCTTTTTGAATTATGGTTTTCTCAGGTATATGCCCAGTAGTGGGATTGCTGGGTCATATGGTAGTTCTATTTTTAGTTTTTTAAGAAACCTCCATACTGCTCTCCATAGAGGGTGTATCAATTCACATTCCCACCAACAGTGCAAGAGGGTTCCCTTTTCTCCACACCCACTCCAGCATTTATTTTTTGTAGATTTTTTGACGATGGCCCTTGTGACTGGTGTGGGGTGATACCTCATTGTAGTTTTGATTTGCATTTCTCTAATGATTAGTGATGTTGAGCATCCTTTCATGTGTTTGTTGGCAATCTGTATATCTTCTTTGGAGAAATGTCTATTTAGGTCTTCTGTCCATTTTTGGATTGGGTTGTTTGTTTCTTTGATATTGAGCTGCATGAGCTGCTGATATATTTTGGAGATTAATCCTTTGTCAGTTGCTTCATTTGCAAATATTTTCTCTTATTCTGAGGGTTGTCTTTTCATCTTGTTTATGGTATCCTTTGCTGTGCAAAAGATTTTAAGTTTCATTAGGTCCCATTAGTTTATTTTTGTTTTTACTTCCATTTCCCTAGGAGGTGAGTCAAAAAGGATCTTGCTGTGGTTTATGTCATAGAGTGTTCTGCCTATGTTTTCCTCTAAGAGTTTTATAGTGTCTGGCCTTACATTTAGGTCTTTGATCCATTTTGAGTTTATTTTTGTGTATGGTGTTAGGGAGTGTTCTAATTTCGTACTTTTACATGTACCTGCCCAGTTTTCCCAGCATCACTTACTGAAGAGGCTATCTTTTCTCCATTGTATGATCTTGCCTCCTTTATGAAAGATAAGGTGACCATATGTGCGTGGTTTATCTTTGGGCTTGCCATCCTGTTCCATTGATCTATATTTCTGTTTCTGTGCCAGTACCATACTATCTTGATTACTGTAGCTTTCTAGTACAGTCTGAAGTCAGGAAGCCTGATTCCTCCAGCTCCATTTTTCTTTTGCCAGATTGCTTTAGCTACTCGAGGTCTTTTGTGTTTCCATACAAATTGTGAAATTTTTTGTTCTAGTTCTGGTGAAAAATGCCATTGGTAGTTGGATAGGGATTGCATTGAATCTGTAGATTGCTTTAGGTAGTATAGTCATTTTCACAATGTTGATTCTTCCAATCCAAGACCATGGTATATTTCTCTGTTTGTATCATCTTTAATTTCTTTCAGCAGTGTCTTATAGTTTTTGGCAAACAGCTCTTTTGTCTCCTTGAGTAGGTTTATTCCTAGGTATTTTATTCTTTTTGTTGCAATAGTAAAATGGGAATGTTTCCTTAATTTCTCTTTCAGATTTTTCATCATTAGTATATAGGAATGCAAGAGATTTCTGTGCATTAACTTTATATCCTGCTACTTTACCAAAATCACTGACTAGCTGTAGTAGTTTTCAGGTAGCATCTTTAGGATTCCCTATGTACAGTATCAAGTCACCTGCAAACAGTGACAACTTTACTTCTTCTTTTCCGATTTGGATTGCTTTTATTTCTTTTTCATCTCTGATTGCTGTGGCTAAAAATTCCAAAACTGTGTTGAATAATAGTGGTGAGAGTGGGCAACTTTGTCTTGTTCCTGATCTTAGTGGAAATGGTTTCAGTTTTTCACCACTGAGAACAATGTTGGCTGTGAGTTTGTCATATATGGCCTTTATTATGTTGAGGAAAGTTCTCTCTATGCCTACTTTCTGGAGAGTTGTTATCATAAATGGGTGTTGAATTTTGTCAAAAGCTTTTTCTGCATCTATTGAGATGATCATACGGTTTTTCTCCTTCAATTTGTTAATATGGTGTATCACATTGATTGATTTGCATACATTGAAGAATCTTTGCATTCCTGGGATAAAACCCACTTGATCATCCTTCTTCTGCTGTGTACTTCTGTCTTCTCACGTTACTTAGCTTATCTGTGTTTGGGGGTCTCCTTTTTGCAGGCTGCTGGTTCATAATTACTGTTGTTTTTGGTATCTGCCCCCAGTGGGTAAGTTTGATGCAGTGGGTTGTACAGGCTTCCTGGTGGAGGGGACTGCTACCTGTGGTCTGGTGGATGAGGCTGGATCTTGTCTTGGTGGGATGGACTGCATCTGGTGTGTTTTGGGGTGTCTGTGAACTTATTATGATTTTAGGCAGCCTCTCTGCTAATGGGTGGAGTTGTGTTCCTGTCTTGGTAATTGTTTGGCATGGGATGTCCAGCACTGAAGCATGCTGTTCATTGAGTGGAGCTGGGTCCTAGTGTTGAGACAGAGATCTCTGGGAGAGCTCTCGCTGACTGATATTACGTGGGGCCAGGAGGTCTGGGGTGGTCCAGTGTCCTGAACCTAGCTTTCCTCCCTCAGAGCCTCAGGCATGACACCCGGCCGGAGCACCAAGACCCTGTCAACCACACGGCTCAGTAGAAAAGGGAGGAACAAAAAAGAAAAAGAATACATACATACATAAAATAATTATGAAAATAAAAAAATTTAAGAAAATTATTAAAATAGAAAAAAAGAGAGCAACCAAACCAATAAACAACTCCACCAGTGACAAGTGCTAAAAACTAAACTAAAATAAACATATAAATCAGAAACTAGTCAGTCGTATACAGCAAACCCCTAGTCTACAGAGGTATTCCACAGATGCAGGGTACGTCAAGTTGATTGTGAAGATTTAATCTGCTATTCTTGAGGCTTCACGGAGAAATTTCCCTTTCTCTTCTTTGTTCGCACAGCTCCTGGGGTTCAGCTTTGGATTTGGCCCCACCTCTGCGTGTAGGTCGCCTGAGGGCGTCTGTTCTTCGCTCAGACAGGACGAGGTTAAAGGAGCAGCTGATTCGGGGGCTCTGGCTCACTCAGGCCGGGGTGGGGGTGGGGTGGGGGGAGGGGCACGGAGTGCGGGGCGGGCCTGTGGCGGCAGAGGCCGGCGTGACATTGCAGCAGCCTGAGGCCCAACGTGTGTTCTCCCAAGGAAGTTGTCCCTGGATCCCGGGACCCTGGCAGTGGCAGGCTGCACAGGCTCCCGGGAGGGGAGGTGTGGATAGTGACCTGTGCTCGCACACAGGCTTCTTGGTGGCTGCAGCAGCAGCCTTAGCGTTTCATGCCCGTCTCTGGGGTCCGCGCTGATAGCCGCAGCTCGCGCCCGTCTCTGGAGCTCATTTAGGTGGTGCTCTGAATCCCCTCTCCTCGCACACCAGGAAACAATGGTCTCTTGCCTCTTAGGCAGTTCCAGACTTTTTCCCGGACTCCCTCCCGGCTAGCAGTGGTGCACTAACCCCTTCAGGTTGTGTTCACGCCGCCAACCCCAGCCCTCTCCCTGCGCTCCGACCGAAGCCCGAGCCTCAACTCCCAGCCCCGCCCGCCCCGGTGGGTGAGCGGACAAGCCTCTCGGGCTGGTGAGTGCTGGTCGGCACCGCTCCTCTGTGCGGGAATCTCTCCGCTTTGCCCTCCGCACCCCTGTTGCTGTGCTCTCCTCCGCGGCTCCGAAGCTCCCCCCTCTGCCCCCCGCAGTCTCCGCCCGCGAAGGGGCTTCTAGTGTGTGGAAATCTTTCCTCCTTCACAGCTCCCTCCCACTAGTGCGGGTCCTGTCCCTATTCTTTTGTCTTTGTTTATTCTTTTTTCTTTTGCCCTACCCAGGTACGTGGGGGAGTTTCTTGCTTTTGGGGAGGTCTGAGGTCTTCTGCCAGTGTTCAGTAGGTGTTCTGTAGGAGTTGTTCCACATGTAGATGTATTTTTGATGTATTTGACGGGAGGAAGGTGATCTCCATGTCTTACTCCTCCACTATCTTGAAGGTCCTCCTCCAATTTTTGTCTTTAAACACACATAAAAAGAATTTTTGCTACTTCAATTGCTTAAAGCATCTCTTCCCACCTTTGAATCTACTTTCCATCTTTGAATTTGCTTATTTTGAATCAATTTCCTTGGTACTCAGCAATTTTTGCTTAAACAGAAGAGTTTTCAGTTTTGCCTATTTTACGTTTTCCTTTATTTTATATAACTTAGTTTTAAATTCTATTTTGTTATTTTAAATCCCATTCTGAATTATCTCTCATAGATATGAGATAAACAAATTTGTGGAAAAAGCTGTTCAATAGCTTGGATATAAATAGAGCAAAAGTTGGAATGTGTTTTACAGAGCTGTACAGGTTTAAAGCCCTTTGGTGCATTTCAGTAGAATTCCATGCAAAAACTACCCTCAAGCATTTGAACTAATTTGAAATCTAGGAGCAAGGAACTGCATCTATGTTATACCAGGTATATAAGAATGAGATCTGATCTAATACTCATAATATTAATATTATGAGTATATATTAGTATTATAATAGTATTATAATATTAATACTTTTTAATATAGTTATTTTGATTTCCATTTCTGACATATTAAATTTTATGCTCTAAGTGGTTAAATAATTGGTCCATGGTCACATAATTTGCAAATATCAGAGCTGGGGTTTTAATATGTATTACTGTATGTGAGTATGTATCTGAGTGTCTCTGTAATAGGACTTCCTTTGAGTGGAATATAAGAATAGAATTACATAAATATTTCTAAAACAATCTAGTTTCTATATCACAAAAGTACATGACCTATTACTTGAAAACTATCAATCATTGGTTCATATTATGGAATAAGAAGGTTGTGATGAGCAACACTTTCCCCAGAAGACATTTCAGTATAATCACTTCTCATATTGTATTCCAGAAAATAATCAGATGGTCCTCAACTTTTACATAAACGTTTTCTTTAGCCAAAATTCCACTAAGTAAACAAACTAAAGGTACACTCTTATGATAACCAACATATGGAAAAAGCAAATGAATCCGAAATCATTCACCAAATCTAGGTTTGGATGAGTTTCTTTATTGGTAACATATTCTAGCTCTTTGTATTAGATAGGTCAGATTGTGCTCAGCTGAGACCTAATAGGATGTATCTCTTCAATGACTTTCGTAAGAAACACGTCTGCTGAATCTCACTACAGATATACTAAAGATTCTAATTTAGTAACTCTTAGGTAAGACCCAGGAATCTAAATTTTAACAACCATATCAGTACTACAGATAATCAGGAAATTTGGGGAAGCACTACATTAACGTAAGACAAGAAAGGAAAATAAAATAATGTATTAAGTGCTAGGTACTTTCTAAATCATAAATAATTTAACCCTCGTAAAAATACTGTAAGTTAGGTAACTCCATTTTGAAAGTGGAGAAAACAAATTTTAGAGTGATTAAATATCTTTCTCATACTAAATAAATAGGAGATCATTTTGCTCATAAAGTGTACACTTTTTTTTACTTCATTATTGTGTGTATCCTGCAGGTTTGGGAACCTAATTTAAGCATCTGTCAATCACTACCATAACTTCAGAACACAAGGCAATAACGAGAATTTAATTCACCAAAGTTTCAACCTTAAAGTCACACGGATCTGGGGAAAGTGCTTCACTGGAGATATCTTCAGGGATACCAGTCTGAATCAAACCTGAATATACTTTTCAAATTCATAATCTATCAATGCTATATTTCATTTCTATCAATGCTTGCACATCTAACGTTTTAGTATTGTTAAATATTATTAGATACCAGCATTGTGTTTAAACTATTGAAAAAGAAACAAGCCTTTCAGTCCAGCATGTAGGAAGCCTAGAAGTGGCCACTCTCGCTTAGCAACAAGTAAATGCTAAACAAACTAAAAAACAAACAACTCTTCTTAGATCCATAAGAGAAGTAAAGTCATTAACCAAACTGCTGCCTCCCAAACTGGAGAGAACAGGCAAATACAAAATAAAAAGAAAAAAAAACAATCACAACTTACTGAGCAGAAAACACCATGGGAACCAGCTCCTAGGCAGGGAAGCCCGAACTGTGATTGAAGACTTACTGGAGGCTCAGTGGGAGACTTAAAAACTCCAGGGAGACCCAATCATCACTGACCCCACCCACACTTTCATGAGTTCCACCTGTTCAAGTTCTAACAGGTTCTCAAAGGGATTATCGGAGAAAAATTCCCTCGGGCTTCTGTCCCGGGAGAGAGAGAACCATTTTGATACATCCCAGAGCATTCTGTTTTTCTTAACAAGGCCTGCACTCAGGAGAAACTATTTAACCAAAGCCAAAACTGCTGAAGTTTCATCAGCATCTAATTGACATGGGGGAAGGGAAACATCCAACCCAGCTGATTCTATTCTTCCATGTGGAGAAAGTGAAGTACTCAGTTCTAGCGAAATCTAGCCATCCTGCCAATCCTAAAAGTGGTGGGGAGGGACTGAGAAGCACATGTGAAGTTCACGTTCTAGAGGCAAAGACACACTAAAAGACGGAGACCTAATCATAGGACTGTAGAACACTTCTCTCCCCACAACTTACTACCACATTACTAAAGACTTAATTACAATAGTTCCTTTTTATCCATTACATCATTCCTGGCTATCTCTCTCTCTCACACACACACACCACACACACAATTACAAGACATATTGAAAGGCAAAAAACACATTTTGAAGAGACAGAGACATACTGAAAGGCAAAAAGACATTTTGAAGAGACACAGCAAGCATCAAAACCAGTCTCAGATGTGGCAGGGATGTTGAAAACATCAACCCAGGAATTTAAAAAGAACAATGATTAACATATTAAGGGATCTAATGGATAAACTAGACAGCATGCAAGAACAGAAAGGTAATGTAAGCAGACAGATGGAAATCTAAGAAAGAACCAAGAAGAAATTCTAGAGATCAAAAACCTTGCAACAAAAATGGAAAATGACTTTAAGAATGCCTATGAAGATGAACTTAGCAGACTGGACCATGACTGAGAACAGAATCTCTGAGCTTGAGAATTCTCAGTAGAAACCTCCAAAACTGAAAAGCAAACAAAAAAAAGACTGAAAAAGAAACATAACAGAGTATCTAAGAACTATGGGATGCCTACAAAAGGTGTAAACATACATTTAGGGGGAATACCAGAAGGAGGAGAGAAAAGAACAGAAGAAATAGTTGAAACAATAATGACTGAGAATTTCCCTAAATTAATGTCAGACACCAAACTGCAGATCCAGGAAGCTCAGAGAACACCTGTCAGGATATCATAAAACCTAAACCTAGGCATATCATATTCAAGCTACAGATAATCAAATATAAATTAAAAGATTCTGAAACAAGCCAGAGACAAAAACCTTACCTAAAGAAGAGCAAATATAAGAATGACATCCAACTGCCTCTCAGAAACCATGCAACCAAGAAAAGAGTGGAATGAATTATTTAAAGTGTTAAGAGAAAATAAAAACACAATGTAGCATTCTGGTCTCTGCAAAATTATCTTTGAAAAGTGAAGGAGAAATAAAGACTCTCTCAGCAAAACAAAAATTGAGGAAAGTTGTTATCTATAGAGTTGCCTTGTAAGAAATAATTAAAAAGTTCATTAGAGAGAAGGAAAATAATATAAGTCAGAAACTTTGATCTACATAAAGAAAGAAAAAACACAGGTGAAGGAATAAGTGAAGGTAAAAAAATTACTTTTCTTATTCTTAATTAATCTAAAGATGTAGTATAAGTGCCTGACACTAAGGTTTTGATTGCCAAGGCATTCATTTCAAAAGACATCCGTCTTGAATAAATACATGGCTAGCTGTATGACACAGCTCCTAGCAAAACAACCAGATAAGAAATTAGGCCTCCACACCCAGGAAGTTTCCTTTTAAGAAAACCCTGGGCCACCACTCCAGTGACCCCAGCTCCACCCTCCCATGCCCAAATTCCCACCTCTTATGCTACAGATTGGCCAGTAATGAGTGATACAGTGAAACCCAGACAACCCACCCTCAGATCCTAATAAAAGTGGAGCCTAAATCCATGTTATCTCTCTCCCCCCTTCCCCCCACCACTCCTTTCCTCACAACCTCACTCTGTGACCCTTGGGCATGCCATGTGTTCTCTAAGACCTTTGAGTAATCAATCTTTTTCCACAAAGTTCTCCGATGTTTTTTGCTGAAATGTGTCCTGTGACATAATATGCATCATAATAGAAAACAGAAGGGGTGTCCCAGCCATAGTATTGGCCCCAGTGGGGGAAATGTGTGTGGGGTTCCCTCTGAGTAATATGGGCCCAGGCAAGTGCCTCAGGCATTCCTAGCTGAGAGCATCACCATCAACAGGCTGGGACTGACACAACAGATAAAGAGTTTGTTAATATAATAATAGCAACATTGTATTTGATATGTATGCTTTTATATGTTTATGTATAGGAGAAACGTATGACAGCAATGAGACAAGGAACAAGAGGGAGGGATTAGGATTATTTTATTATGATACACTACCTATGAAGCAGTATAGTGTTATTTAAAAGTAGAATTGGATTAGTTGTAAATGTGTATGGCAAACTCTAGGGCAATCACTAAAAAAAAGAAGTAAAGAAAGAAAATTTTTAAAGTATGAAAAAGAAATATAACTACAACTGATAGGCTAAGAAAAGAGAAAAATAGATTAATAGAAAATGCTCAATTAAAGCCACAAAAGGCAGAGAAAGAGTGGAAGATAAAATAGGAGCAAACAACAAGGGGAAAAAATAGAAAACTGTAACAGTAGATATTAATCCAACTATATAATCATGTTGAATGTCAATGGTCTAAAGGCACCAATTAGAAGATAGATGTCAGAGTGAATCAAACAACAGACACAACTATATGTTGTCTACAAGGGTCCTACTTAAAGTAAAAAGACAAATATAGATTAAAAGTGGATAAAGGAAAATATAACATACTAACAGTAATCCAAAGAAATGGGAGTAGATATATTGATTTCAAACAAAGCAGAACTCAAAGTAAAGAAAGGTATCAGGGGCAGTATGTAAAAAGGGGCATACATAATGATAACGGGGAAAATCCTCCAAGAAGACAGAATGATCCTTAGTATATATGCACCTAACAACAGAGCATCAGCACATTGACAAATTTACAAAAAGGGATTGTCAAAAACATACAGTATGCACATAACATAGAATTAAAATGTTATGAATACTTTATAAAACTAAAAAGTTGCATTTTAATCATTACATCTTATTTAAAATATTTTGAATATATCTCCCCAAATGAATGTATAATACTTGGCAAAGTAAAGCTACATCATGCATACATTCTAAGTATTTGTGTGCTTTACAAGGGTTAAGCATTTATTTTGAGAGTACTATAGAGCTATAGTGCTTCAGTATACACATATGTACAACATATCAGTTAATTTATACAAAATCATATACATATAACATCATAAGTTCTAAAAAATGTGAAATTTATAGGATCTAATGATATTTATTTTTCTATTAAATAGCACAGGTTTTCATATCTTCAGGTTACTAAATCCTCAAAACATACTTTGAGGTGCACCATAAATTTATTAATGAAGTAATGGGTTCAAAAGTATTGATTTTCTCAAGGTCACACAGTTATTAATCTGCTTCTGGATTTGACCAAAGTTTATTGATTCCAATTTGGGACATTTAAAATTTTATATCACACTTCCTTATGCTCACTTAAAAATACTCCGGCAGCTATAGATCTAAATTAATATCAATACATTGAATATAACTGCCGTGTGTACTAGGAGATAGACTGAAATGAAGAGTTGACAGGTTTGTAAAAGTAAACTTAAAAATTAACTTTAGAACATATGAGTTTCAAAGGCTCTTCTTCCTTAGGGATGCTTGGGTATAATTTCATAGGAAGAACACAACTCTAGCAATTATTAGTTACTGTAATCTCCTGGTGCGAATGTAAGTAATTATCAATACATACCATCAAGACCATAAGGGAAAGACTGTAAAACATGAATCTTTAAGTCATTTAAATTGCTTTAAGAGATGAAACTATGCAGAAACAATTGTATGCAAAGAGAAGTTTTGCATCTCACAGTACTAAAATTTTAGAAGGAATGTTTTAAAATTAAATCTAAAACTCCTGTTTCCTTAATAAATATTTATTGAATATATGTGATATGTCAACTTGCTTAGTTCTGGGGATGTCTAATCTCTGTTCCCATGAGGTGGAGTAGGAGGACTGAAATAGATTCTTTAAATAGATCACTTACAATACAACGAAATAAGTGCAATGAGAGATGTGGAAAGGGTATTATAAAAACATAGAGGGTAAGGGGATAAGGGGAAAGAGTGAAAGAGTCACTGATAGCTTTCACAGTCTAAAATCAATTTAAATAGGTAAAAAGGAGTTCAGCAGGTGAAAAGGTGATGGAAAAGCATTTCAAACAGAGATCATGCATCCAAAAAAGCCAAGCATGGGGTGATGTAAATGCATAGAACATCATAAATATAAAACCTGAGTGACAACAATGAAGCTAGAGCATCAGACAGATATGGAGACTTATTAAATAAAAATGTATGGCATTTTTTTCTAGAGTCTAATTAAATTGTAAAAAGATGAATGGCATATTTAGATTCATATTTTAAGTGGGCCTCTGTGATTTTAATTTTTTTAATTAATTAATTTATTTATTTATGGCTGTGTTGGGTCTTTATTGCTGCTCACGGACTTTCTCTAGTTGCGGAGAGTGGGGGCTACTCTTCATTGCCGTGCGCGGGCTTCTCATCGCGGTGGCTTCTCTTGTTGCAGAGCACGGGCTCTAGGCGAGCAGGCTTCAGTAGTTGTAGCATGCAGGCTCAGTAGTTGTGGTGCGCGGGCTTAGTTGCTCCACGACATGTGGGATCTTCCCCAGCCAGGGATCGAACCCGTGTCCCCTACATTGGCAGGTGGATTCTTAACCACTGCGCCACCAAGGAAGTCCTGTGATTTTAATTTTGATACCACTTAAAACAATATTAAAATATTAAGTATCTCATCATACATTTTTAGTTGACATTTTTCTTAAGTTAATTTGAAATTCATATGCCATCTTAAGAAAAATACAAAGAAATGTTGTGTACCCTTTACCCAGCTTCCCATATTGGTAATACTTTGAAAAATTAGTACAATATCGTGATAGGATACTGACATTGATACGATCCACTAATCTTATTTACACTTCCCTAGTTTCACTTCTTATTTGCCTGTGCTTTTGTGTGCACGCATGCACATGTTTAGTTCCATACAATTTTGTCACCTGTGTACATTTCTGAATCAACCACCACAGCCAAGATACTAAACAGTTCCTTGGTCACAAGGATCCCAGTTTTGCCTTTCTGTAACCATACGCTCTTGCCCTTCCTTTATCCTCCCTAAATCTAGGCAACCAATAATACATTCTCCATTTCTAAAGTTTATTTCAAAAGTTACATACATAGAACCATACATTATATAACTTTTGAGATTGGCTTTCACACAACATAATTCTCTGGAGATTCATCCAAGTCGTCGTGTATATTAATAGTTCATTCTCAATTATTGCAGAGTAATATTCCATGGTATGTATTTACTACAGTTGTTTTGCTCTTTAACTCTTGAAGGATACCTGGGCTGTTTCCAGTTTGGGCTATTAAAAATAAGATTGACTCTTATGAATATTCATGTAGAGGTTTTGTGTGAACACAAGTTTTCATCTCTATGGAATAAACAACCAGTAGTGCAATTGCTGGGTTGAATTGTAATTACAGCTCTAGTTTTATAGAAAACTGCCAAAGTATTTTCTAGAGTGCCTGTGCCATTTTATATTCTCACCAGCAGTGTAAGAGTTATGCAGTTTCTTTACTCCTTTCCACTATTCGACATTTTCACTCTTCTTTATTTCAGTCACTCTGATAGCTAAGTAGTGATATCTCATTATGATTTTAATTTGTATTTCCTTAATGTCTAATGACATTATATGTGTTTATATGTTATCTGCATATCCTCATCAGTGAAATGTCCAGTCATGCCACTTGCCCATTTTCTAATTGGATTTTTACAAATATTCCATGTGTTTATAGAGATTTTCCTGTTGTCTTTCTATTTTAATTTGATTCTTTTATGAACAGAAAAGACACTCTCTATACTTTCAATTCTTTAAATTTATGATATAAGCTATGGGCTATTTTGGTGAATATTTCATTTTGGAAAAATGTTTATTTTGCTGTTATTGGTTGCTATTCAATATGTAACATGTAGATCTTGCTAGTTGACTGTGCTGTTCCATGTATCTTTGATTTCTTCATTGACCTACTGAACAACTGCTCAGTAGCATGTTGTTCAGTCTCCACGTATTTGTGATTTTACAAGGTTTCTTCGTGTATTCAATTTCTACTTTCATATCATTGTGATTGAAGAAGCTGCTTGATATGATTCCAATCTTAAATTTGTTGAGGGTTGTTTTGTGTCTTAACATATGGCTTATCCTTGATAAAGTTCCATGCGCACTTAAGAAAAATGTGTATTTTGCTTTATTTGGATGAAATATTCTACACAAATCTATCAAATCCATCTGGTCTAATGTTTCATTTAAGGCTACTCTTGTTGAATTTCAGTCTGGATGATCTATCCATTAATGAAGATGGTGTATTAAAGTCCCCTACTATTATTTTGTTGCTGTCAATTTCTCCATTCAGGTCTGGTAATAATTGTTTTATATATTTTGGTGCTCCTATGGTAGGTGCATATATATTAATAACTGTTATGTCTTTTTATGCTTTGTCTTATTGATTTATCATTATATATTGTCCATTTTCGTCTCTTGTTACTTCTTTTAGCTGGAAGTCTATTTTGTCCGATATGAGTATGGCTGATATGAGTATGGCTATACCCACTTTCTTTTGGCTGCCATCTTCTAGGAGGATCATCTTCCATCCCTTCACTTTGAGCCTATTTTTACCTTTATAGCTGAGTTGAGTCTCCCGAAGGCAGCATATAATTTGGTTTTGTTTTTTAATCAATCCAGCTACTCTGTCTTTTGATTGGTGAACTCAATCCATTTATATTTAGGGTGCTTATTAATAGATGAGGACTTAGTATGGCCATTTCATCTTTTGTTTTCTGGTTGTTCTATATCTCCATTGTTTCTTTTTCCTTGTGTTTCTGTCTGCCATTTTCCTTTGGTGCTTTTCTATCACGTTTTTCTGTTTCCTCTTTTTTTTACGTTTTGTGTCTCTGCTCTAGATTTATGACCTGTGATTACCACGATGTTTGTATAAAACAACTCATAGATAAAATAGTCCTTTTTCTGCTGACAGCATTTTATCTTCATTTACCTATACAGGTTCCATCCTTTTCCTCTTACCCTTTTGTGTTTTTGTTGTCTCAAATTATCCCTTTTATATTTGGAATTTGTTACCAAATTGAAGTAGCTATAGTGATTTTTTCCCTTTTTCTCCCTTTAAACTTTATGCTATAATAATGTGTTTAAAAACCTATTCTGATTAAAGGTTGTAATTTTCTGGTTCTGTCATTTATCATCTTACTCAAAGTTTTGTGTACTTTTTCCTTTTTCTGGTATAAGAATACATTTCAACATTTCTTATAAAGGTCTAGTGTTGATGAACTACCTCAGCTTTTGTTTGTCTGGGAAAGTATTGCTCGTTCATATCTAAATGATAACTCCTCTGGACAGAGTAATCTTGGGTGACAGTTTTATCATTCAGTATTTTGAGAATGTCATTCCACTCTCTCCCGTCCTGCAGAGTTTCCGCCGAGAAATCTGTGGATTGCCTAATGGGGGTTCCTTTGTAGGTTACCATTCTTTTTCCCCTGGCTGCCTTTAAATTTCTTTCTTTGCCATTGACTTTGGACAATTTTAATATAATATGCCTTCAAGAAGGTCTTTTTGCATTGAGGTAATTATGTGTCCTCTTAGTTTCATGGATTTGTACATCCAGTTCCTTCCCCAGTTTTGGGAAGTTTTCAACTATTATTTCTTTAAATAAACTCTCTGCTTATCTTCTTCTTCTCTTCTCCTTCTGGGATACCCTTTACCTTAATGTTGCCCTTCCTAAAAGAGTTAGATACTTCTGATACAATTTCCTAAATATTTTTTTAATTTCTCTTTCCTCTTCTACTTGTATCATTTCTAGATTTCCATCATTGATCTTACAAATTCTCTCTTCCATATACTCTGTTCTGTATCCAATGCTTTTTTTTCTAATTTATTTATTTATTTTTGGCTGCATTGGGTCTTCATTGCTGCACAGGGGCTCTCTCCTTGCGGCAAGCAGGGGTACTCTTCATTGCAGTGTGTGTGCTTCTCATTGCGGTGGCTTCTCTTGTTGTGGAGCATGGACTGTAGGTGGGCAGGCTCAGTAGTCATGGCCCACAGGCTTCAGTAGTTGTGGCTTGCGGGCTCCAGATCACAGGCTCAGTGGTTGTGGCGCATGGGCTTAGCTGCTCTGCATCTTGTGGGATCTTCCAGGACCAGGGCTCGAACCTGTGTTCCCTGCATTGGCAGGCAGATGCTTAACCACTGTGCCACCAGGGAAGTCCCTCCAATGCTTTTTAATGCATTCTTCATCTCATTTATTGTGCTCTTCAGCTCCAGAATTTATTTGGTTCTTTTTATAGAGTTTCAGTCTCTTTGGTAAAGTATTTATTCTGTTCATTAATTTTATTCCTGAGCTCATTGAACTGCCCAAGTGTTCTTGTAGCTCACTAAGTTCCTTCGTGACAGCTATTTTGAGTTCTCAATATTCCATGATGCGATATTCCGTGACGTTAAGTTTGGTTTCTGGAGAATTGTTGTTTTCTTTTTGTGGTACAATGTTACTGTGATTCTTCATGAGTTCACGAGTTGTTCCTCTGCTGACATATCTGATGCAACAGTGCCTTTCTATCTGATTCTAATGATTCAATAGGTTAGAAATTAGAGGCTTTTCTTGTTTTCCAGTAGGTGGCGCTATAGCAGAAGGTTTGGTTTCTCTTTTCTGAGCTGCCTCTGGTGATATATGAGAGTCAGCACTCTCCACCACCTCTGTCGGAGGGGTTGTGCCATGGCCGCATTATTGCTTTTTGTGCCTTCAGAGCTGTTGGTGCCTTTCTGCTGCCAGTGTCACTGGCATCGCTGCCTAGGACACTGGAATGGTGGGCTCTCCCACTGTGTCTGGGATCCCTTGACTCACAGGCTCCACCTCCACAGGGGAGTGTGGGAGGTGGAATTACCTGGGTCCTTCTGCCTTGTCTGGCATTTGTAAGGTTCACAGGCTCTGCTAGTGTGGGTGGAGGGGGCAGGGGGCCAGAGTCATTGGCACCTCAGTGGCTGGAGGGACGGAGTCCCATGCCCCACCACCATTGTTGCCCAGTTACCTGAAGCCGTGGGCACCACTGTGGCCAGGAGGCTGGAGTCATGTTCTCTGGGGCTGCAGGCTCTGCTGCTCTGCGCAGAGGGCTGGGATGGCAGGCACCACCTCTTCTGTTCTCCACGGTTCCACCTCCTCTGCGTTTTCCAGTCACCCGCCTTTAGGTGTACAAGTGTATGGAATTCTCTCGTGTCCTGGTGCATTGGGCAGAGGCACCTTTGTTGAGTTGTGGATGTTTTATTCATTGTAGATTGAAGGGGAGAGCCAAAGGGAGCTTATCATCTGCCATTCTGTTGACTTCACTCCTGTGTCAATTCTTATGTATCATGTTGTCTTATAATTCAAATCCAATACATGAATACCTTTAAACAAATTAGCATTATCTCACAAAAATTCTTATACTTTCGTTCCTTCATTACTTAAGCTTTCATATTTCAAACTGTGAAAAGTACAACATGCCCATATATCTCTAACTGCTACAATTAAAAAGGTTTTTCCTTTAGCTACCTAACATTCAATGGAGAAAAAATCTTCCTGATGTATTCTCAATGGTGATAATAACCTTTGAAGGTACTTTCTGATGGTACTAAACAACCACCAAAATTTTTGAATAATTACCTAAATATATTTGCACATTTTATAAAAAAAGAATATTGTTCCATTGCAATTTCTTAGTAAACAAAAAATTGTGTATCACAATACATTAAAACTTGAGTGCTTGTGTACTGAATAGTACCTTGAAGTAATAACAATGGCAGGTAATTTATAGCTCACTGAATATTTTCTTTCTTGCATTTAATAATTAAAGATACTCTGTCTAGTCACTTCATTATCCAATAGACTTGGACATTAGAAAGTACAGGTTCAAAATCATTACTTAACATCTGCAACAATGAAGATCACAAAGAAGTACCCAATATTAAATTAATCAATTTTAGTCATTGAAAGTAAGTAATTTAGAAAATAATTCTATCCATCTGAACATTTTGGAAATACACTGGTGAGAATCAACAAAATTAAAACTAATGTCCAATTCAAAACTTAATATCAGAATTGAAGAGAACAGTACACAAGACCAAAATTTAATGATATAATTTATTCACATTTTCAAGTCTCTCCCTTTAATTTTTCTTTAGGACTTGTCTCAGCTAGATGGCAACTCACTTTCCTCTGATGTGCTCTTTAATCTCCATCAGGGCAAAAGCTTACTACCTTCTCATGATTTACACACTTAGCCTTTTGGAAGATGAAAATTATTAAAGTGATTTGTTGGTTTCTCGATTGATTTTGTAATCAATGCCAAACTACTTCATAGTTGCTCTTCCTAGGTCAGAATATCCACACTTCCCATTAAGCTCTTGAATCAAAAGTACTAATGTGATAGTAGAAAGAGACATATCCCAAAGAAGAAATAAATCAAAACAGAAATCTCCCCAAAGAAAAGGATATTCACTTACAGTGAATAATCAAAGCAAATTACAAAAAACAGGAAGCACAATAGTTAATGCTATAAAACTGTGTAAATATATTTGTATGGTGCATTACTAAGTCTGTTCATAAAAATATAGTACAAGTCAATCTTGAGTAAATACAGAAATACTCTGACAGAAGTGGTGAATCAATAAAGAAAAAGGCAGTTAGCAACAGAATAATTATGAATGGGTTTCATGCTTCAAAAGACAGCATACAGAATCTATTCAATTTGATCACTGCTATAAAAGTCCCATTTCCATCAACTGAATGTGTTTTTCTGGAACCATTGAAATTCAATCATTTGTGCATACTACTACTTAGAATGACCATTTTTATGAGTAGTAACATGGCTTTTCATGTCATTTGCATTCATATAATTTTGTATATAATTACTTATTTTGATCAAAGATTTCCAACTGCTAACTGTGTTAAAATAACCAAAATTCATGCATAGTCATCACCTCCATTAAATTAGACCTCTTGGATTATTCTGAGTGTTCTTTGGAGGACATGATTCCTAATCTCTCATATAATCAATTGAAATTACACTTTGGGTTCATATATTGGTCAGAAAGGATAGATCAATGTAGCATGGATTGGTCAGGACACACAGGAATCCTGTCTCTTGAAGAGCCATGATGTTACATACTTCCAGGCAGTTGTGACTTTTGAGTAGCAACTGAGCAACTGTACGTGTCACAGACAGTACTAGGGGTTACTGGTTACATGATACTGCTTGACAAGGTTCCCGTAGCTATACTTTTACATATTTTGAATGTGTATGTGTGTGTGTGTGTGTGTGTGTGTGTGTATGTATTTCCCAAGGGCAAACCACTTGGATGTGATTTTATAGGAATTCAGTGAATAAACCTTTTAGTAATCAAATTTCAAAACAAGTGGGTTTAGCAAGGTCATATTTATAACTTTACTGTAGAAATGTTTAGAGTCAATATATGAAAATAAGCTTAAATCTCTATCAGTCAGGGTTCTCCAGAGAAACAGAACCAATAAGATGTGTGTTTTATACATATACATATACACATACATATACACATGCATATACACATGCATATACATAGGCATATACATATATATGCATAGGCATGTACATTTATCTATCAAGACAGAGAAAGAGAGAAAGATTGGTTTTATTTATTATAAGGAATAGGCTCACAGGATTATGAAGACTGGTAAATTTAAGTCTGAAGTGTGGTCCAGCAGACTTGAGACCTAGGAGAGCCAATGGTGTAGATGAAGTCTGAAGGTGTCAGCTGAAGAATTCACTTAACTCGGGGAAGGGTCATTCTATTTGATCTATTCAGGCTTTCAGCTGATTGGATGAGGCCTGCTCATATTCTGAAGTACAATCTGCTTTACTCTGCCAATTAAAATGTTGTGTGACATAATCATTGACTAACGGGAACAACTACCAATCAATAATCTCTTTTCATACTTTCCATATCATCCCAATCCTTTTGTAACATACAATTGAATTTTCTGCATTAAAGATTATCTATAACCTCCTAATTGACAAAAGTGGCATGTTTTTTCTGCTCTTAGATTATTTGATAGAATATTTAACTTTGATGATCCTTCATTCTTTTTTTTCAGTTTGTTTCTTTTGTCGTGATCTAACAGCCTTGTCCAAGTTGTCTTCTAAAACCAGATGCAACTCTCAAAGCCAGTTGTAATTAATTCTTCCTTTAAAAGATTAGCTAATGTGTTCTTTCCTTTTTATTTCTATTGCCACTGCTCCAGAAAAGGATACTCATCATCTTCCCACAGACTAATTCAATACCTTTCTGTTATACTTGTTTTCCGTCCTGCCTTCCACATACCCAATATTTACCACTGCCGCTGCCAGACTAACACTTCAAAATCACAGTTCTTTTCATACCAGCCCCTTTGTCAAATCATTCACTAGCTTATTTATAGAATTTGTAGTACTTCACTGTATGGCCTAATTTACTTTCCCTTATGCATAATAATATTCATCTGTTGTTGTCTGCTTCCCGCCCCAGAATATTTCAGGTACCCACATGAGTTTGCAACAGTTCTAAAAGTGAAGGGCATATCCCTTCTTCTGTAGGTGAACTTCTTAAAGATCTTATTTAAGTATTACCTCCCCTATGATGCCTTTCTTCATTCTCCCTGAACACCCAAGATGCACATCAATCATTATTTCTGCTCATCTCCACTAGGATCGTTACAGTTCCTAATTTCCCTGCTTCCAGTGATATTCTCTAAATAGTTGTATGCCTGGAGGATTCTCCTTGGTCTACATGTCTTAACTCAGATTTTGTCTCCTCACAGATGTTTTCCTTGACTTTAACTCAGTATAAACTTCATGATACTTTTCAGTGTCTAAATTTATCTCTTTGTTGTATTTATTCACTTTTTTTTTTTAACTATCTCATGTACTCAATGTAAACTCTTATGGAGACAGGAATCTTTTATGAAGACAATTATTTCAGAGCAGTTTTAGGTTCACAGCAAAAATGAGGGGAAGGTACATATATCTCCTGGTCTCACACATGCATAGTCTTCTCCATCAACATCTTCCACCAGAGTTGTACATTTGTTACATCTGATGAACCTACGCTGACAAATCATAGTCACTCAAAGTCCATAGTTTACATTACAGTCACTCTTGATATTTTACATTCTATGGGTTTGGACAAATGCATAGTGACACATATCCATCATGATGGTAACATATACAGTATTTTCAATGCCCTATAAATCCTCTGTGCTCTGGCTATTTATCCTTTTCTTCCCACAAACCGTGGTAACCATGGTTCTTTTAACTGACTATAGTTTTGCCTTTTCCAGAATGTCATGCAGTTGGAATCATACAGTACGTAGCCTTTTCAGATTGGCTTCTTTCACTTAGTAATATGAATTTAAGTTTCTTTCATGTGTTTTCATGGTTTGACAGCTCATTTCTTTTTAGCACTGCACAGTATTTCATTGTTTGGATGTATCACGTTTATTTCTCTAATCATCTACTAAAGAACATCTTGGTTGCTTCCAAATTTTGGCAATTATGAATAAAGCTACTATAAACATACATATGAAGGTTTTACATATGGATATAAGTTTTCGACTTTTTTGGGAAAATACCAAGGAGCACAGTTATTGGACTGTATACTAAAAGTATGTTTCATTTTGTAAGATACCTCCAAACTGTCTTCCAAAGGAGTTGTATCATTTTGTATTCCCATCAGTGATGAATGAGAGTTCCTTTTGCTTCATGTCTTCATCAGCATTTCATGTTATCAATGTTTTGAAGTTTTGCCATTCTAGTAAGTATGTAGTGGTATCTCATTGTTTTAATTTACATCCCCCTGATGACATATGATGTGCAGCATCTTTTCATATGCTTATTTATATGTGTATATCTTAATTGGTGAGGTGTCTGTTCAGTCCATTTCTAAGTGTGTTGTTTGTTTTTTTTATTGTTGAGTTTTAAGAGTTCTTTGTATATTTTGGATAATAGTCCTGTGTCAGATGTGTCTTTTGCATAGTTTTTTTTTTTTTTCCTGTTCTGGTTTTTATGCTGGAATTTAAGTGTTTTTCTCATGGAAGGTACTCAGTAAGTATTGGCTATGAATTTTTTATCACAGTTTTTAAAACTTTTCTCTTACCTTAATAGGATTTTTTGAAGATAAGACATATAACTTATTTTTGTGTCCTATCTCATCACATAGTTTGGAATATGTTAACTGTTAAATTATGTTTGTTAAATGGGTCACAATCTTTTAATTTTTTTTTAAATTGAAGTATAGTTTATGTACAATATTACGTAAGTTACAGGTGGACAACATAGTGATTCACAATGTTTAAAAGTTCTACTCCGTTCATAGTTATTATCAAATATTGGCTATATTCCCTATGTTGTACAATATATCTTCATAGCTTATTTACTTCATACACAATGGTTTGTACCGCTTAATCCCTTACCCCTATCTTGGATAATAATCTTAACCAAATATTAGTGCAAGTATTTGAGAAACAGTGGAACATGGTGGGAAAATATAACTCAAACGTTTGAGTACTTCTGAAATGATAGGAACTCTGGTGAGGAGATTTTATACTGTACATATTACAGATAAGGAAACAACAGTAAGAGATTTTATCAAATTATCTAGTTTATGAGAATGGGGCCTATATTCTTATCTCAGCATACCTGAATGCAATATTTTGCATCTTATGCTCTTCTATTTGGATTCAGGAAGGAAAAAATCTCAAAAAACAACACTGGCTTTCACTTGAGTTTCAATTTCTTCATTGCACAACAGAAGACATAGTAATAACTACTTTATATTTTTTAAATCATGCAGATAAAACGAGATAATGTATCTCTAATGCTTAGCTCACTTGATATGAATACTGTGAGGTTACATTTGGTCATTTATACCTTACAGTTAATGATAGGCAGTGGCCTCACTGTTGAAGAGGAGGAAATACAGTGTGCAAACCATGGTTGTCTGTCTCTTGTCTGAAGGAAGCCCTTACTGTACCCAGCCTTTTCTGTTTAGGGCTAAGGGATTTCCACATCATTGGCTAGGTATATATCATGGGTCCTAAGAAATGGAATCACAAAATTAAGTAAATTTCATTTCATACTATTATCTGTGTTGTTTTCTTCAGGTTACATATCAATCAAACCAAATGGTACAAGAATCACATACGGAAACAAGATTATGTAGAAATAATCATAGTATATAATTATAATCATAGAATAAAGCAATACTCCCCATCTTTTTTAGTTGTCTTAAATAAGGTCCATTCGTATTTTAAACTCTTTTAGGGACATTTTAAGTATAACTAGTTATCTATCACCAAAGTTTTAAAAAAAGACAAACAAGATATAAATTAATCCTGGTCTATATAATTCCAGAATTCACATTTATCATTAAAAGCCAAACAAACCTGACATACTTTGTAGTGAGGAACAGTTACTGTACAGTTGTAAAGGGTACTTTTTCCACTCTAATTTTATATGTAGGTCTTATATTTATAAAGAGACACATTATTTTGGAACGCATAAATTTAACTATGAGAGAGGAAATTTCTTGATATGTATCTACAAGTGGTTCTCAATAATTCAAAGAGTGGTTTTTAGTGATAAGATCTTGGGACCACTGCCATGTTTTAATCAAGTTCTATTTGAAATTCTGAAATATTAATACTATTTCATTTAAGTAAAATCAACTTCTATTACCAGAATAATTTCAATAGAATTTAATGGAAAATCTTGAATAGTTATGAGTCATCTCCTATTAATGAACACATCAAAACTTCAGTAGATAATTAGAAGTATGAAAGAAATATGTATATTCAAGTAGAATAGCAACTCTCAAAAACAAGTCTAAGTTTTAGTTCAATACATAGTGGACTTACACTCTATCATAAATGTTTAAATTCAAGCCTTAATACAAAACTATTGGATGTTTTACTTTTATAATGCATGTCTTTCTAGTTTAGAATTCATACTTTCAGTAAGTTGAAAAATAAAAACCAAAAATTCCAACAGGTCCACTTCCAGTTAGTGTTTTCCTTCAAATCAAAAGTGACATATAGAGCAACATTCAAAGTAAAACTCCCCTCATGGAGTAACACTAAATGGTACCATGCCCTTCTTTCTTGCAGATACAGACCCTTAAAATAATTGAGTTTTACCAAAGATGTCCAAAAGTTTTTCTAAATATACTAGAGTGGGACCATTCTGACACAATAACGTATGCCACAAACTGCCAAAGGCTGTAAAATGTGCCACCAGTATAAATTGTTTTAAAAATGGAGTTGGGCAAGTATTTGGAGAAAAGAAATACTGAAGGGCAGATCTGCTAAATCAAAGGGAAGTGATGGGCAATAAATGCCAAGCTACTGAATTCTTGCAAGATTTACTGCAAATTCTTCCTGTGCAGTAGCCTCATTTTTTTTTCTTGTAAGGAAAATGAAGTTATTACAAGGTATCATGCCAAATCTCATGAAATGTCATGACAGAGCACTAAAAAATGGTCACTTTCTGCATGAAGCTCCTGAAGATGATTCTGTAGTATTAAAACTCCCCAGTGAACTACAGCTATTTTTAGGGGGGAAAAAAAAACTTTGTTCATTTTATTTAATTTCTTAATACAGGGCATTTTTTATTATTTTGTGTTTTTACATTTAACATTTATTTGGAAGACTTCCAGTAATGTCACTGTTCATGGAAACTAACCTGTTATTTTTTAATAAGGAAGAAGTCATTGACTCCTTCCCAGATAGGGCATGTATTTAGCTTTGTTTTTCCAGTAAACAAGATGCATTTCAGTTTTAGTCACTTTCCCTGACCCACATATTACTAAATACATTTATTTATAGAACTGAGATTTATTTAACAAAATTAAACTAACAGGCATATGCAGAGATGTGAACCATGATGATGGTGTTATAAACACTACAGTAGTTACCTACAAATATTGGGTCAAACTCAGTGGATCAGAAACTGAGTTCTCTAAGCCAGACACAATTCCCCACCAACACACTGTCATTCTTTCTGTAAACCTCTTTCGTTGAATCACTCCAGAATCCTTTCCTCAAACTGTAAACATTGGAATCGACCTTGGGTTCTCTTCCTCCCTTATACCTACTATGATGGACTCAGAGATGTTCCACCTCCCAAATCTCCCTGCAAAGATGCTCTTGTTTCCCAGATACTAACAAAGGCTGTCACCAGACAGTCTTTGGCAGTTGGCCCCTTCAGGGGTTGCCTTGGCTTCAATGAACTGCCTCAGCCAAAGTCATGCTGTTGGGAGTGTGACCTACATTCAATGATTAATTTTACAGGGAGTATAGAAACCCACTAATTTTAGCCCAAAGCAGGACATCTCTGACCAGGAATTTCAGCCTCAGGATCCCCGTTAGGTCTGCTGAGACTGTTTGGACTATATCACAGCTGGATTTCTCTCTCTGCCCATCCCTTACTTCTTCTTTCCCCTTTCTAAAGGTACTGATAACATCATCAACCCTTATAAACACCCTGAACACTAAACTGTCTCAAAGTCTGCTCAGAAAAACCTATATGCTATCCTTCCATACATCACCCCTTAAATATTTTCAGTTGTACCTCTAATTATATAAAAAATGCATCTAGTTTTATCATCTTCATTGATTCTGCCTCATTATAGTCTATCATTTCTACATGAGGTCAAAGAGAGACCTCCTAAATGAGGTCATCTTTTCTAGTCCTGTACCTTCAAGTACATACCCCACACAACCGGAAAGAGCTTTAGTGCAAAATAGATTGTCTCTTTCTTTATTCCCTTAGTGATCACCCAACAGTTACAGAATAAGGTTTATATCCTTTACACTGCATGCCAAGTCTTCTATTTTTAAGTCATGGTGTACTTTTTCAATCGCAACACATTTTATTCAATCTTGTATACCCTGGATTTCAGCCTTGCTCACTGTTTCTTCTTCCCTAAATGTCTGCTTCCCCTCAACCTTGTATGTTTGCATTGATTTCTCTTCCTGAAATATTATTCTTTGTCTTGTAAATTTTTCTTCCCAGATTCAGCTAAAACCACACTTTCTCTCTGATGCCTTTTTGAATTAAATCCTCTCCGATTTCCAAAACTGAGTTGAGTGCTCCCACTCTCTGCTGCCACAACTCTCTGTGCATATGTCAAAAGACATTGTTGGAATTCCCTAGTGGCGCAGTGGTTAAGAATCCGCCTGCCAATGCAGGGGACACGGGTTCGAGCCCTGGTCCGCGAAGATCCCACACGCCGTGGAGCAACTAAGCCCGTGTGCCACAACTACTGAGACTGTGCTCTAGAGCCCATGAGCCACAGCTACTGAAGCCCGCATGCCTAGAGCCCGTACTCCGCAACAAGAGAAGCCACCGCAATGAGAAGCCCGGGCACCGCAACGAAGAGTAGCTCCCGCTCGCCGCAGCTAGAGAAAGCCTGTGCACAGCAACAAAGAGCCAACAGCAGCCAAAAATAAAATAAATAAATTTATATAATTTAAAAAAATGTCATGTTGTATAATTTTACTTTATCAATCCATTGCTTTTATTAGAATTTAGTTTCCTGATGGTTGTGAATGCCTTTACATCTCTATCAAAGGCACTGGCACATAGGTGTTCTATAACTTACGTAGGCTCTGAATAACTAATGAACACATTAAATAAGTACTTTAAAATTCTTTTCTCAGTTGAAAATAATTATGGTTAGTAGAGAAACAAACAATATTGATATAGATGGGCTTTGATTTGTCTGATAAATTTTACATTCATCTGACAAACTTCACTTCTGAGGAGCCCTATAAGTGGATAATTTTCTATATAGGATTTTTATCTTTCAAGTATTGATTAAAAGAGCTTTGATGAAGATAACATTTAGTCGGATATGATTTAAAATTACTGCTTAAGTCCTTTTATAAACATTTGGCATTAATAATAAAGAAAATAAATTTTGTAACCAAAGGTTTCCTCTCTTAAAATATGAACAAATTTAACAAAGAGGCTATAAAATGACATATACTGTGTGCTCGACATGTGTGGGTTGTTTGCATATTTACATTTATCTTACAGGTATACAATTTAAAGAGATAAATCACATTTATTTTCATATTTTATATATATGTGTACAGATATAGATTTTAATGCTCTACAGTTTTAAATTCAGAAGGACAAATAAAGGCCAAACTACAATTTCTCTGGTTTATCTTATTTTTTCAAGTTCTCTTTTTTATCAATCTTACCTTTAAATTAATGTGTAGGGTCTAAATCAATATCCTTCCAGGGCTTTTGTTACCTTATCTTGATGTGGTGTTTCTGAACTAATGATAAAAATGCAGCTTATGTTTAGGTTTAGCTCTTCAATTTGAATCTACTGAAGGGCGAACGTACTTCTTTGAACTATCACAACCTTTTAGATTAAAAATAATTATTTTCTGTTTTAATAAAACAGCAATATTGTTGTTCTTTTTCTTCTCCTTCTCCTTCTTCTTTAGAAACTTTTAAATTTCTTTTAAAATTCTTTCCAGTGTTATTACTCTTCTTTGTAGATTCTCCCTGAAGGAAATTTAAACGTTCAAAAATAATTTTCCAAAAATTATTGAGGGATCTACAAATGTCATTCAGCATGATTTTCTGTGATTACTTGCATCAGACTCACTGAGAGTATGTCTGTGGGATTCCTTTTATTCATTCAAAGTCACACATCCTTTAAAAAAGAATATATAATTTTCTTTAAAGAATATAATCCTGCCTTCAGAAAAATACTTATAATAATAATTATTATTATTATAAAAAGGTTTTCTTCACTGAAAGAATAGACATTTTAAATTTCAGAGAACTTGTGTTCCATTTAACTATTTTTTAGACTAAATATTCATCTCTTTTTAACAGTTTTTCATACATTATTTAATCTAGATCCTACCTTCTCTGGGTCACACTAACCATTCACGTGCATTTTTACCTAGGTGAATACTAAAAGATGGTATGCAGAACTTAACACTAATGTTCCAGTAGGCTGATAGTGCAGAGTTGCAATGAAACTACCATTATTTAGGTAGGCTAAATCACTTTAGCTTTTGAACAAATCATGCTGGAACATATGATTCATCTGCCCATCAGAAACTGCAGAAATGAAATTCTTTTTCAAACACTGGTGATTTTCTTTCAGTATTTTTCCCCTTTTTCTGCCTCCTAAGTCTCCTTCATGCTTCTCTTACAATATTTTGTTCTCCATTTTCTTTGTAAATATTTGAAATTGTTTTTATGATACCCATAGCATGCTTTTACGTTTTTTGTTGTTCTTTTTTTGTTTTTAATAAAAGAACTTTTGTGAAAGATCTCATTAGGTCCATTCTCTTATCCCAAATACCCACACTTGATACAATTGAATTGAGTGTTGTTTTTTACTGTTTCATTAATTTTTGGTAGTATTTAGATGAATGTCAGTCACATAATAGATGCTCGATTCATTTTTGCTATAATTGTCTGCAATAAAAGAAAATAGATTGCAGCATGATTTTATCAATTGCAACCCAATTTAAAAAATTAAAAATCAGATAAAACATAATCATCCAAAATTTTCAGGACTGAAAGTTAAAAATATCATAAATACCCAACCTAATTAAACAAAAATATATAAACCACTTTAAATATCGGTTTTTTAGATGATATTATTATTAAGCTACATAAGGAAAAATTCAAATCATATATTACATATAAAAGTAAGATAAAACTGTGTCTTAAGGCAGATTAGAGCTACATATAAAGCAATTTGGATGAATGCTTTCAAATCTCATTAACTCATACCCTTGGGGTTATTTGAGGTTATTTTCAAAGCTAAAGCTCCAAAAGAGAAACAGTTGACAGCCTCAGGAGGTTCTTAGACATTTGAGTGCTTTAGGAAAAAGAAATTTTATTTTAATATATATATATATATATATATTTTGCGGTACGCGGGCCTCTCCCTGTTGTGGCCTCTCCCGTTGCAGAGCACAGGCTCCGGACCCACAGGCTCAGCGGCCATGGCTCATGGGTCCAGCCGCTCCGCAGCATGTGGGATCTTCGTGGACCGGGGCACGAACCCGTGTCCCCTGCATCGGCAGGTGGACTCTCAACCACTGAGCCACCAGGGAAGCCCAAAATCTTATTTTTTTTTTAATTAATTTATTTATTTTTGCTGTGTTGCATCTTCGTTTCTGTGCGAGGGCTTTCTCTAGTTGTGGCAAGCGGGGGCCACTCTTCATCACGGTGCGCGGGCCTCTGACTATCGCGGCCTCTCTTGTTGCGGAGCACAGGCTCCAGACGCGCCGGCTCAGTAGTTGTGGCTCACGGGCCTAGTCGCTCCACGGCATGTGGGATCCTCCCAGACCAGGGCTCGAACCCGTGTCCCCTGCATTAGCAGGCAGACTCTCAACCACTGCGCCACCAGGGAAGCCCCCAAAATCTTATTTTAAACAAATGTTTTATTAGTCAAAATTTTAAGGAGCACTGAATAAGTGAAGTAAATACACCAATATTTAAAAGTAATTGTAACTAGTTGAGGAACTGATGGATATTTTTGTTTTGCTGTATGTCTACATTTGCTAAATTTTATTTGATAAGGAGATTATGCTTTTTTAAGCTCAGCAGCAATTTATTTGCAAGCACATGAAAGATAATACTTTAAATATAAATCATAAAACCTTTTAAAATTAGTCCAATGATAGTTATGTATCAATTTTAGATACAGTAGTATAGTAAATGGCATTAATGAAACATAAAGTGCATATTTTAAATATTATAACTTATTA
Organism: Grampus griseus; assembly: GCF_964374135.1. Lineage (NCBI taxonomy): Eukaryota > Metazoa > Chordata > Mammalia > Artiodactyla > Delphinidae > Grampus > Grampus griseus. The sequence goes on from NC_139019.1 coordinate 80,515,756, forward strand.
TATATGCAAGTTTTATCAAAATCCATATATAATCAAAATGTATACTAAATGAAAAACATGAGTACATGAACAGTGAAAATAGAAAATATTAATGTAATTAAATTCATAGGTACAACAAATATAGTAGATATTATTGGGAATATGAAGGTAAAAGTATATATCTTTAAGTTAATTATCTGTGTATTCTTAACATGACCAAAATTGGGCCAAACAGAGAAAGATACTGGGTGGGCCTAAAAGTGCCTTCAATTTTTTAAGTGAAAATAAAAGACACATTTTTCATTTTCACCAAGAACTTTATTGAACAATATATTTACCCTTTTGTTCCGCTACCTTCTGCCATTTTTCAGGCAACTTCATAATTCCATCTTCCCAAAACTTTTTATCTTTTTGAGCAAAGAACTGTTCCATGTGCCTTTTATAGTCTTCCAAGGAACTGAAATTTTTTCCATTAAGAGAATTTTGTAAAGACTGAGATGAATGGAAATCTGAAGGTGCAATGTCTGGTGAACACAGTAGATGAATCAGAACTTCCCAGACAAGCTGTAACAGTTTTTGCCTGGTCATCAAATAAACATGCTGTTTTGTGTTATCCTGATGGAAGGTTTTGCATTTTCTGTTGACTAATTCTGGACGCTTTTTATCGAGTGACGCTTTCAGTTGGTCCAATTGGGAGCAGTATTTGTTGGAATTAATCATTTGTTTTCTGAAAGGAGCTCATAATAGAGGACTTCTTTCCAATCCCACCATATACACAACATCACCTTCTTTGGATGAAGACCAGCCTTTGGTGTGGTTGGTGGTGTTTTTTTTGCTTGCCCCATGATCTGTTCTGTTCCACATTGCTGGACAGTATCCACTTTTCATAGGTCATCACAATTTGTTTTAAAAATGGAACATTTTCATTACGTTTCAGTAGAGAATTTCATGTGGAAGTATGGTCAAGGCTTTTGTTGCTTAACTTATGTGGAACCCAAACATAGAAGCAATGAACATAACCAAGCTGGTGCAAATGATTTTCAGCACTTGATTTGGATATTTTGAGTATGTCAGCTATCTCCTGTGTGGTACAATGTTGATTGTTCTCAATTAATGTCTTGATTTGATCATTATCAACTTCAACTGGTCTACCCAACCATGGAGTATTGTCCAGCGAGAAAACTCCAGCACAAAACTTCACAAACCACTTTTGACACATTCGATCAGTCACAGCATTTTCTCCATACACTGCACAAATCTTTTTCTGCATTTCAGGTGCGTTGTTACCTTTCTTGAGATAATAAAGCATAATATGCCAAAAATGTTATTTTTCTTCCGTCTTCAATATTAAAATGGCTACCCCCAAATTCACCAATTTTGATGTCTTTTTTTTAAATGCACGCTGATATGACAGCTATCACATACAATCTAACAAAACTGTCTCGAATGAAGTTAAAGACAACTAAGTGCTACTAGAGCCATCTTATGGAAAAAAACGAACGAACCTTTTGGCCCACCCAATACTTTAAAGTGCAAATATATAACATAGAGCCTCAATCTGCCTTTTAAAGTATCTTTTATATTATTTTGCATTTGTTCATTGTGTATTAGAATGTAAAATTAAGTTGGTGAAAACATCAGATGAATTAGCAAAATTACTTGAGATGCTCAAAAACTGAAAATAATGCTTATGAATGAAATATTAATATAAAGATTTGGAAACTATTATACAATTGATCCAATAGGGCACATATATACACAAACACACAAAAACATATATAAATATTATGGTGAGCCATTAGCACTTGATCATTGGGATTATTTATTTAAAATATTTAGGTTGTAGGTAAAGACACTTGAGGAAAACTGGCTCAAAATGGAGGAAAAAGAATCTCTGGATCTGAGAAACAAACTAATATAAGTGAAAAATTATAAAGATAAGAAAATATGGAGGGGCAGAGTCAAGATGGTGGCGGAGGAGGACGCAGAGTTCACGTATCCCCACAGCTAGGGCGCCTGCTGGATGCTGGTGTGGGACCTCGATGCCCAAGGAGATGGGAGGAACACCCAAGCGACCGAGTAGGATGTGGGGGGCATGAGGGAGAGGAGAAGTGGAGGCTGGACAGGACTGGTGCTCCTGAGGGGTGTCTTGGAGGGGGGATGGTTTCCCACAACTGGAGGGACCCTCAGGGGCTCAGAAGTACAGGGGGGAGCACGCTGAGAGTTTTCCCTGCCAAATCAGGCCCAGGAAGGCTGTGGGGCTCCCGGGCCTGGTCCTCCACCCTCCGAAGTCCCCTCTGGGCCATGATGGTCCTAGGGGCATAGGAGGGAGGTGGGGGGAGAATAGGAGAGGCAGACAGGGAGGGGCTCTCCAGGATCAGAGGATCAGGGGAGGCATGGTGGGAGTTTCCCCTTAACACTCAGCCCTGGGAAGCCTGCTGGGCTCCCAGGCCAGGTCTCCCACCCTCCAAGGCCAAAGGCACACCTGGGCCCCTTTTTGCTCCTGTTGAGCCTAAGCCCCACCACCCAACCCAACCCCCCAGGGCCTTTTCCTAAGCATAGGCCCTGCCCACCATCTAAACCCCGGCCCAGCCTAAGCCCTGACCCCCACAGTCAAGGCCTTTTCCAGCATTTTTTTTTTTCCTCCTCTGTTTTACTATTGTGGTTCTGTTCTACCTTCTGGTTGTTTTTTCATCTATATTTTTATTTTTTTAAAATTCTTTCTAACATATCTCTTAGTTTTCTAATTTTATTTTATACTCTTTGTTATTGTTCTGCCCCTTTTTTATTTCTTCTCTTTTTCCTTTTTTTTTCTCGCCACCCACATGGCTTATGGGATCTTGGTTCACGAGCCAGGGGTCAGGCCAGAACTCCTGGGGTGGGAGCTCCAAGTCTGAACCATTGGACTAACAGAGGACCTCAGACCCCAGGGAATATTCATCAGAGTGAGGCCTCCTGGAGGTCCTCATCTTGGCACCAAGACCCAACAGCCTACTCAACAGCCTACAAACTCCTGTGCTGGAAGCTTCAGGCCAAAAAACCAGTAAGACAGGAACACAATCCCACCCATCAAAAAAAAAAAAATGATGACGAAAAAATGTCACAGATGAAGGAGCAAGGTAAAAACCTACAAGACGAAATAAATAAAGAGGAAATAGGTGGTCTACCTGAAAAAGAATTCACAGTAATGATAGTAAAGATGATCCAGAATCTCAGAAATAGAATGGAGGCATGGATTGAGAAAATATGAGAAATGTTTAACAAAGATCTAGAAGAACTAAAGAACAAACAAACAGAGATGAACAACACAATAACTGAAATAAAAAGTACACTAGAAGGAATCAATAACAGAATAACTGAGGCAGAAGAAGAAATAAGTGAGCTGGAAGACAGAATGGTAGAAATAACTGCCAAGGAGCAGAATAAAGGAAAAAGAATGAAAAGAATTAAAGACAACCTCAGAGACCTCTGGGACAACACTAAATGCACCAACATTCAAATTATAGGGGTCCCAGAAGAAGAAGAGAAAAAGAAAGCGTCTGAGAAAATATTTGAAGAGATTATAGAGGAAAACTTACCTAACATGGGAAAGGAAATAATCACCCTAGTCCAGGAAGCACAGAGAGTCCCATACAGGATAAACTCTAGGGGAAACACACCAAGACACATATTAATCAAACTAACAAAAATTAAATTCAAAGAAAAAATATTAAAAGCAGCAAGGGAAAAGCAAAAAATAATATACAAAGGAATCCCCACAAGGTTACTGGCTGATTTTTCAGCAGAAACTCTGCAGGCCAGAAGGGAGTGGCAAGATATACTTAAAGTGATGAAAGAGAAAAAGCTACAACCAAGATTTCTCCACTCGGCAAGGATCTCATTCAGATTTGACAAAGAAATCAAAAGCTTTTCAGACAGCAAAAGCTAAGAGAATTCAGCACCACCAAACCAGCTTTACAACAAACACTAAAGGAACTTCTTTAGACAGGAAACACAAGAGAAGAAAACGATCCACAAAAACAAACCCAAAACAATTAAGAAAATGGTAATAGGAACATACATATTGATAATAACCTTGAATGTAAATGGATTAAATGCTCCAACTAAAAGACACAGACTGGCCAAATGGATACAAAAACAAGACCCATATATCTGCTGTCTGCAAGAGACCCACTTCAGACCTAGGAACACATGCAGACTGAAAGTGAACAGATGGAAAAAGGTATTCCATGCAAATGGAAATCAAAAGAAAGCTGGAGTAGCAATACTCATATCAGACAAAATAGACTTTAAAATAAAGACTATTACAAGAGATAAGGCAGGACAGTATGTAATGATCAAGGGATCAGTCTAAGAAGAATATATAACAATTATAAATATTTATGCACCCAATATAGGAGCACCTCAATACATAAGGCAAATGCTAACAGCCATAAAAGGGGAACTCAACAGTAACACAATAATGGTAGGGAACTTTAACACCCTACTTACACCAATGGACAGATCATCCAAAATGAAAATAAATAAGGAAACACAAGCTTTAAAGGACACAATAGACCAGATAGATTTAATTGATACTTATAGGACATTCCACCTGGAAGTGGCAGAATACACTTTCTTCTCAAGTGCACACAGAACATTCTCCAGGATAGATCACATCTTGGGTCACAAATCAAGTCTCAGAAAATTTAAGAAAACTGAAATTTATCAAGCATCTTTTCTGACCACAACTCTATGAGACTGGAAATCAATTACAGGAAAAAAACTGTATAAAACACAAATACACGGAGACTAAACAGTGCACTACTAAATAACCAAGAGATAACTGAAGAAATTAAAAAATACATGGAAACAAATGATAATGAAAACACATCCCAAAAGCTATGGGACACAGAAAAAGCAGTTCTAGGAGGGAAGTTAATAGCAATCCAAACTCACCTCAAGAAACAGGAAAAATCACAATCTAACCTTACACCTAAAGCAACTAGAGAAAGAAGAACAAAGAAAACCCAAAGTCAGTAGAAGGAAAGGAATCATAAAGATCAGAGCAGAAATAAGTGAAACAGAAATGAAGAAAACAATAGCAAAATCAATAAAACTAAAAGTTGATTCTTTGGGAAATAAAATTGATAAACCTTTTGTCAGATTCATCAAGAAAAAAAGGGAGAAGATGCAAATCAATAAAATCAGAAATGAAAAGGAGAAATCACAACTGACATCGCAGAAATACATAGGATTATGAGACTACTACAAACAACTATATGCCAATAAAATGGACAACCATGAAGAAATGGACAAATTGTTGGAAAGGTAGAATTTTCCAAGACTGAACCAAGAAGATTTAGAAAATATAAAAGACCTATCACAAGTAATGAAATTGAAACTGTAATTAAAAATCTTCCAACAAACAAAAGTCCAGGACCGAGGGCTTCACAGGCGGATTCTATCCAACATTTAGAAAAGAGCTAAAATTGATCATTCTCAAACTCTTCCAAAAAATTGCAGAGGGAGGAACACTGCCAAATTCGTTCTATGAAGACACCATCACCCTGATACCAAAACCAGAAAAAGATATCACAAAAAAAGAAAATTATAGACCAATATCGCTGATGAACATAGATGCAAAAATCCTGAACAAAATACTAGCAAACAGACTCCAACAACACCTTAAAAGGATCATACACCATGATCAAGTGGGATTTATTCCAGGAATACAAGGATTCTTCAATATACACAAATCAATCAATGTGATACACCATATTAACAAATTAAGGAATAAAAACCATATGATCGGGGCTTCCCTGGTGGCAGAGTGGTTGAGAGTCTGCCTCCTGATACAGGGGACGTGGGTTTGTGCCCCGGTCCGGGAAGATCCCACATGCCGCAGAGCGGCTGGGCCCGTGAGCCACGGCTGCTGAGCCTGTGCGTCCAGAGCCTGTGCTCCGCAATGGGAGAGGCCACAACAGTGAGAGGCCCACGTACCGCAAAACAAAAAAACAAAACCTTATGATCATCTCAATAGATGCAGAAAAAGCTTTAGACAAAATTCAACACCCATTTATGATAAAAACTCTCCAGAAAGTGGGCATAGAGGGAACCTACCTCAACAGAATAAAGGCCATATATGACAAACCCACAGCAAACATCATACTCAATGGTGAAAAACTGAAAGCATTTCCACTATGATCAGGAACAAGACAAGGATGTCCACTCTCGCCACTCTTATTCAACATAGTTTTGGAAGTCCTAGCTATGGCAATCAGAGAAGAAAAAGAAATAAAAGGAATACAAATTGGAAAAGAAGTAAAACAGTCATTGTTTGCAGATGACATGATACTATACATAGAAAATCCTAAAGACGCCACCAGAAAACTACTAGAACTAATCAATTAATTTAGTAAGGCTGCAGGATACAAAATTAATGCACAGAAATCTCTGGCATTCCTATATACTAACAACAAAAAGTCAGAAAGAGAAATTAAGGAAACGATCCCGTTTACCATAGCAACAAAAAGAATAAAATACCTAGGAATAAACCTACCTAAGGAGGCAAAAGACTTGTACTCAGAAAACTATAAAACGCTAATGAAAGAAATCAAAGATGACATAAATAGATGGAGAATTAAACCATGTTCTTGGATTGGAAGAATCAATATTGTGAAAATAACTATACCACCCAAAGCAATCCACAGATTCAATGCAATCCCTATCCAACTACCAATGGCATTCTTCACAGAATTAGACCAAAAAATTTTACAATTTGTATGGAAACACAAAAGACCTTGAATAGCCAAAGCAATCTTGAGAAAGAAAAATGGAGCTGGAGGAATCAGGCTCCCTGACTTCAAACTATACTACAAAGCTACAGTAATCAAGGCAGTATGGTACTGGCACAAAAACAGAAATAGAGATCAATGGTACAGGATAGAAAGCCCAAAGGTCAACCCACACACATATGGTCACCTAATTTATGACAAAGGAGTCAAGAACATACAATGGAGAAAAGACAGCCTCTTCAATAAGTGGTGCTGGGAAAACTGGACAGCTACATGTAAAAGAATGAAATTAGAACATGTCCTAACACCATATACAAAAATAAACTCAAAATGGATTAAAGACCTAAATGTAAGACCAGACACTATAAAACTCTTAGAGGAAAATGTAGGAAAAACACTCTTTGACATAAACCACCGCAAGATCTTTTTTGACCCACCTCCTAGAGCAATGAAAAAAAAACAAAAATAAACAAATGGGATCTAATTAAACTTAACAGCTTTTGCACAACAAAGGAAACCATAAATAAGATGAAAAGACAACCCTCAGAATGGGAGAAAATATTTGCAAGTGAAGCAACTGACAAAGGATTAATCTCCAAAATATACAAACAGCTCATGGAGCTCAATATCAAAAAAACCCAAACAACCCAATTAAAAAATAGGCAGAAGCCCTAAATAGACATTTTACCAAAGAAGACATAAAGATGGCCAAGAAGCACATGAAAAGATGTTCAACATCACTAAATATTAGAGAAATGCAAATCAAAACTCCGAGGTATCACCTCACACTGGTCAGAATGGCCATCATCAAAAAAATCTACAAATAATAAATGATGGAGAGGGTGTGGAGAAAAGGGAACCCTCTTGTACTACTGGTGGGAATGTAAATTGATACAACCACTATGGAAAACAGTATGGAGGTTCCTTAGCAAGCTAAAAATAGAACTACCATATGACCCAGCAATCCCACTACTCGGCATATATTCTGAGAAAACCATAAGTCAAAAGGACACATGTACCCCAGCATTCATTGTAATAGCCAGGACATGGAAATAACCTAAATGTCCAATGATAGATGAATGGATAAAGAAGATGTGGTATATATATACAATGGAATATTACTCAGCCATAAAAAAGGAACAAAATTTGGTCATTTGTAGAGACATGGATGGCCCTAGAGACTGTCATACAGAGTGAAGTAAGCCAGAAAGTGAAAAACAAATACCATATATTAAAGCATATATGCGGAATCTAGAAAAATGTTACAGATGAACATATTTGTAGGGCAGGAATAGAGACATAGACGTAGAGAATGGACATGAGGACACAGGGCAGGAAGGGAAGGGTGGGACTAATTGGGAAATTAGGTTTGACATAAATACACTACCATGTGTAAACTAGATGGCTAGTGGGAACCTGCTGTATAGCACAGGGAACTCAGCTCAGTACTCTGTGACGACCTAGATGGGTGGGATAAGCGGGTGAGAGGGAGGCCCAAGAAGGAGGGGATATAGGTATACATATAGCTGATTAACTTCATTGTACAGCAGAAAGTAACACAACATTGTTAAGCAATCTTACTTCAATAAAAAAAAAAGAAAATATGATGTAGACATCTTAGTCATATTTTACATTAAAGTCTGAAATTCAATTAAATATTACAGAGCAGATACATCTGAGTTTTTCTCAGTCTGAAAACGCTAACAAGACAAAAGGAAAATTCAAAGATTTCAGTTTCAGCAGAAAGAATATTCTCATTTTCTTCCTGGTCCAATTAATGGGTGTATTAGGAGTGATATTTATCTAATTTTAAGAGCACAATAAATATTTGACATAGGAAGCCTGCTGGAATCATATCCAAGTTAAAGCAACTAGGCTTTGCTTTAGTGAAGTTATATAAAGTTTTCAAAGCAACTCAGTGGTCACATGAGACAGTATAACACACCCACCAGAATGACGAAAATTTTTAAAAATTAACAATGCCAAGCAGAGTGATTTAAGTAACATTGTTATACTAAGGGAATGGAATTATGTACATTAATAAGAATAAATGAGTGGACTTTTTCACAATCAATGAGTAACATAGGTGAATCTCATAAAAATAAGTTTAACTAAAAACAGCCAGACAGATAAATGATGTAAAACTGGTAAATCTAAACAATGGTGATAGAATTCAGGATATTGGGTTCTTAGGGAAGAGGGTTGACTGGAAGGATCCAAGAAAGGAGCATCTGGGTACAGTAACTATCTATTTCTTATCAAGCTTGTGGTTCCAGGGTACATTCATTTTGAGAAAATCCATTGAGCTGACCATTTGTGATTTGTGTATTTTTCTGTATGTGTTCCATAGAATTTTACTTTAAAAAAAAGAATTATGTTAGATGGAATAAAAAACTATATTCATATTCTACAGATTGGAAAAGGAGCCACATTGAAATCTTTGTTTAGGATGTAGAGTTTGAAAGCAGTAGAATCAGCTCTTAGACAATGATTCCTAGAAAAGCATCACGTTTGCTATAGAGAAAAGAGGGGGGATGAGGTAAAAATTCACATGACTTAAAAGGTTGAATTCAAGATCTTTGTGACTGTATTTTAAATGCATGCTTAACAATAAATACCTCATTTCTAAACATAAGTGGAAATTGAATGCATTCGATTCAGAATAACTGAGAACTATATATTGAAGTTGGAGTGACCTCCTCTTGGATTGGGAACACATTTACTCAGTCTTTCCTGGTTCATGGACCAAAAACATCAGGAGAGAGAAAAATGCAATGTCTTTTTAATTACAATGCTACTTTTTAACAGATATAATAAAATTAGAGTTTTTATTCATGACAAAGCCATGGATCTGATAAATTAATGCCCTCTGGTTTTGTCCTAAATAAAATGTCTGATTTAGGAAACTACTTTAATCCAGATTATATTTTCATTCACATGAGTCTAAAATTCAAAGGCAAATGAATGGGGAATAAATAACTAGCTAATTAAGCCTAGCACAAAAGTGGAAGTGATTCTTTGTCCACAAAATGGGGAAGTGAAAAAGAAATGATATTGCATTACAAAGGAAATCATTTCATGCAATAAAACATCCACTATTACTTGTTTTTGTGTTTTGGTGGGGTTTTTGTTTTTTCTTTTTCCCATTAATTTACAGGGACAGGATATAACTTTTAGAGTGGACCAGAGAAGCAAAGTTTTCTCTTATTTCACTTGATCTGAAGTTGACTCAGATAATCAAGTCCCTGGAGAATGTGAAAGGACAAGAGTTTAAAATGCAAGGAGTGGAGGAGACAAACTGAAGCTACACAGGGGTTACGGTAACTTAAGTGGAACAAAAGGCATTCCTAAACTCAGACTTAGGTACAGATTTTCAGCTTCCCTGTATCATTTAGTAGCTTTCAGTTTACTTATGGCAAACACTATCAAACTTTTATTGCTACAATCTTAAGGGTCAGGGAGTTTTCAGAAATCTTCATCTTAGACATTTCCAAGAGTCTGGGCATAAAACAGACAGATGTCGTTTCGGGGGGCTCTGAGGAGCTCGGGTCCTTTATGTCTCAATGCAGAAAGAATTCAGTGCGAGGCAAGGTGATAGATAAGAAGTGATTTATTAGAATAGGGTGCTTGTGAGGCTTACAAGTGGGCAGGAGAGGAGATGCCAGGCCGAGAACTTAGCGGGCTACAGATTTATAATCAAAGGAAAAGTGGGGAGGGGGAGAAGACCACCTTCCTCCTCATTCTTGAGTAGACGTCACGCTTCCATCATCAGCTCCTCCTCCGGGTTGGGCAGGGAAGTTTTCTTTCCCCCACATGGTCAAGCTAGGACTGTCAGGGCACTGTGGAAAATTATTTTAGGTCTCAGTACAGTGAGGATCTTTCACTTTGAAATGTCACCTTTCCATAAATTATTGGTTTTTTTGTGTGCAGAGAACATGTCCTAGGGGTCATTAACTTACTGAGCTTACTGGGCAGGATGTGGGTCTTATGCCACCATTGTTTTATTGTTTTGGGGCACATCTCCTGCTTCTATGGCATGGTTTTGCTGCTAAGCAGGCCTGCTTGGTTTTGTGGTTAAGCCAACCTGCTTTCTTGAGTGATCATTAACTTACAGGGGTCTCCCATACTTTTTTCTTTACTTACAATCCCCTAGTGGAATTAACTATTTAATCACCTACTTTGTCCCTTTACTCTGTCCCTATCAGGTAGAGGGAAATATAATGGGCCACCAAAGATGGCATTTTCTACTTCTAGTTAACCATGGAACTCATGGGAATGTGAGCATTTGGGGGTTTTGAAAACTGACTTCTATTATGCCTTATTATACAAGCATGAATGCAGAGAAAACAGATTAGTTTTAAATGAATGACAGTAGGCAGCAATTTCATGCTGATGCTATATAGCTGACCTTATTTATAAATTTTAATACATTTAATTCTGTTTTGGAATTAAATATATGGCTTTCATGCAAATGTCCACAGCTCATGAAAGGCAATAAGTTCATAAACTCTGCCGTTAATAAAATTATTTGTTATAGAAAATATTCTCAGTTTAAAAAAAAAACCTCAATACTTGCTAATGTGGAAAGTATACATATTATGCACAGTTATTTTAAAAACTACAATATAGAATTACTTATGCAATGAAATAATATTTCTCAATGGCCTGACATATATATCTCTGGTCCTGCAGTATTTATAGATTCTTGAAACATACTCTCTACACATCTGAGACACCTGGCCTTTAACTTGCAGTCGCCTCTGTCCACTACCTCTAAACTCAGTCATGAAGAGAGGCAAAATAAATTTTGAGCCAACACAATGTAATTCGTTACCTAGTGCAATTGTTGCTGGTCTAGAAATCCAGTTGTGGTATTTGGAACTCAACAAAAGAAGCAGAACAGCAGGGTGACAGAGATTCTGGACTCTACAGCTAAATAGCCAGATTTCAGACCCCAGTTCCTCCGGTCACTAGCTGTGTGGCCCTGAACAAGTCACTTAATCCCCCTCTACCCAGGCTTTCTCATTTGTAATCTAGGGATACTAATAATAATGCTAACCTTACAGGGTTATATAAAAATGAAATGGATTCTTAGTTGTAAACTGCTTAGAATCAAGTCTGGCACATTCATATTCATAAATTTAAAACATAAATATATAACTCTAGTCTCCACTTGGTTCGTTTCAATTCACTCTGGGCCAAAATCACTGCCCAGGTGATGGCCTGCTTTCTTGAGAGATGTAATATTTTCCTTTAACTCTAAATGGGTAGGCCAGGCTCCACTATGGTGCTAATGATATGCACGATTGCTCACTAAATGCTTCCTGAATCTCTATTACACTGTCATCAAGTTCTTCCTGTCTTTTAGGAATTCTATTACCCCTATTTTAATCTCCCACATGTTTTCTGATTTGCATGATTTACTGATCTATCAAGTATTTTATGCTGCCAAGTAAACCTATCGATCTATCTACAGTCTTTTTTTGAGCACTCTCCCCATGACAACCACTGTGCTAAGTGCTTTTCTCCCTTATTTAATCCCCATGGTAGCGTTTAGGGGGTAGGACCTATCATTATCCTTATTTTGCAACCGAGAAAAGTAAAGCTTATAGAAGTTAAGATATGTGCCCAAAGTTATATAGCATGGGTCAGGCAGAGCTCACATATGAACATATTTGGTGACTATGATATCAAGTTTTCCTTGGAAGAGGGAAGTGGGTAAGTCTGAAACAGAGACAGACACCTTAAGGGTCTGTTATTCCTGTTATAGAAAAGCTCTCCCCCACTGCTTATTTGTTCTGTTCCTCCTATTCCTCCTCCTACTCCTCTTCAGTTCAGCATGGATATTTCAGCCACGTTAGTTTGGGGAAACTAAGCTAGTACCTCCTGTTTTGCTACCATCAAACTTGATTTTCCTATTCCCCTAACTATAGCTGAAGGATGTTAGCAGATAGCCATGGTTAGTTCAATAATTGATTTAGTATCCATTAATACAACATATTATTGAATGCTAGGAATTGTTTATAATGTGGGAATATAGCAGGGAATAAAACAATAACAATAAAAAGCTCAATTTCCTTAGAAGAAAAGGAATAAAGACTGTGCATCTATATCTATCTACCTATATTTCCATACATATGTATGTACATATGTATACATATGTACACAGTGTAATACCAGCTAGAGGCATTATTTAAAAAAAAACTCTTACATAGCAATTGATAGTTTTATATGCTTTTAAAAAATATTAATTGCCTTAATGTCATGTAAAATAATTACAAGGTAATTAGAGTATACTTTAAACTGAAACTTCAAAACATTGCTCATGATACACTGGCTCTACTATTATATGCAGACACAAGAAATAATCTTATCAGAATCATTAAACAGAGGTGGTTAGATGTAATCATACTCATAATCCACAGAGAAATTTCATGGATATTTAAAGTATGAAAAACCCATCAAATAGAAACAGAGGAAGACAACGTAGTGAACTAGTTGCAGATCTAACCTAAATTATGTTTATATCCTTAGATGGTGGCACAGAAAGTCACCTAGCCAAAATAATTAATGTGTTTATATAAAGTTTATATAAACTCATCAAATGGATGAGTTTACTCTTCTATTCCTGGGGCAACGTGCCTTAAATGATTCCAAAGAAATATAAGAAAACATTTTTCTTCCCATAAGTGTGTTTAAGATCCTCAAGTACTTGTATCCCAGTCCTATTAAAAAGTTAAAATATTCATCTATTAACTGAAGATCTAGGCTAAAACTTGATGATTAGCAATTCAATTTGTTTTCTTAAGACCCATAATAAAAATTCCTAAAAATATATGACCAAAACTACAAATTAAGCATCACTGTCTTTTTGGCATAAAGGAGAATTGTTTTTTCAAATAACTTTTTATTCACATTTGAACAATCAAATGTTTTAAATTATTGTTGCTGAAATAATAGTTTTGTACATATATAGATATGTAAAGTCCATCTTTGCCAGTTCATGTGAAAGAGGGAAAAGTAATGTTTGTAGAGTTTGGACTGTAACATGTTATTCAGAAAACAGAAATAACCTCTATGTCAAGGTTTAGAGGAGGCAACGTAATCCTAATGTCCAAAAAGAAAGGGAATGAAAAAAGTAGTAGGAGTACAAATAGGATATCAAAGACACTTAAGGGAAAAGAGAATTCTTAACCTTCTTATGCTTCCCTCTTAAATCTGAAAATGGGTTAAAATGTGTGTTATAAATTCAATGTTTTGTATTTATGCCCAGAAAGGAAATTACATTAAAATACATACATCCAAGTAAAACTGCTCAAGAAGGGAGGAGAAATTTGTCCAGTTTGCCACCTCAGCTCAGAATCTGTAGCCTCAAATCAAGGTGAATCAAAATATCATTCCCCATAACTTGAATTTTGGATAAAAATTCATAGAAATTCACTATTCTCTGCAGATTTCAGATTGTCATTTAGGTATTCCTGTTAGTCTCAAATCCAATCACTTACATCTGTTAGTTTTAATCAAGCAAGATTGGGTGCATCTAAAACAAATATTTGCCTGAACACAAAAATAAGTGACCTATAACAACCTTATATAATAATATAACTGAATTGTTCTAAAACCAGTTTACTATAGTATAATAAGCAACTTGGAAATGGCACAGTTTAAGGTATTTAGATTTCTCAAATATCCTTATCAAATATCCCACTTTATTTGAGTTATAGGTTTTAAGTGAATATTTATAAAGGAATTTGCTTAATTTTTACAACAGGAATTTTGTGTTACTAAGTCTTGTTCACACCTAATTACTCTGTGCTCTCTGATCTCTCTCAATGATAATTTTACACAAATCAGCTCTCAAGACTTTCATACATTTTGAAGTCTTTAGGATACTGTTGCTTGCAAGGAAACAGATTTAGTGCATGCATTTCACAGCACATTTACTAACCATTTAACAACTTGAGTGAGACAAGCCCAACACTCTGGCTTATATTCCTTTTTATAATTTTCCCATACTCCACATTATATTTTAGCTAAATTTTCAGGGAAACTCAGCAAAGACAGACCTTGTTTCTTAACTCCACTATCACCCTCCCCCACTACCATCCTCCTTCTACTTCTAAAGCCTTTGGCATCTATTCCATATTCTTTGTTTTTGTAGATATCACTGACAATACACAAGATTTTACATTTGGCAAAATTCCCAAAGGAGAGAGTCTTTTGTAAAGAAGCCGGTCCTTTATCTTCGTTTTCAAGGAGGTTGTAGGGAAGGAGGTGAAAAGAGGAACACTGCCAGAAGTTGTGAAATCCCCATGCTGCCGACCATCACTGTTCCTGTACAGCTCAGTTATGCCCCTTGGGATTTCATTAAGACTATTCAATGGTAGCTGTGACACAGTAAATAGAAAAATCTACATCCAATTGTTAGAGTTCTCATATAACTCAAGTTCAACCAGCCAATGGAAAAAGACAAAGAGCCCTTTCTCCTGTTTCCTCAGGCCTTTTTGCAAGCTTGACACAACTCAAGTGAGTCAGAAGTCTTACCTGGCTCTTGTTAATTTCCCTACTCTCCTGGCAGTCAGTAGGAGGAAAACTGCAGAAAGACCTTTTTTTTCTGGATTCCCCACCTTTCTTGATCTGTATCCCCTTCTCTAGGGACAATTCTTGTTTGAAACAAAAAAAGATTCTTGTTTTAGTATCAAGATTTCCTCTCTTGCATCTGGATCTTCAGTAAAAGGAATGTGTATTGGACTGGGTGTAGGAACATTTTGAAAAATTCCAGCATGGATCATTAATCTCATTAATGTAACTGTAGAAGACCCTGTCTGATCCTAGCATGTTTCCCTAACAGAGGGTCGACTGAGCTATTCGAGGAAGTCCCCTTAGGGACTACACTCTACTTACTGCTCCAAGCTGTGAACTCACCTGCCCTGCCAATCCTGGGGTTTTCAAGCAACCAGAAAATGACATGGGATACCAGTGAAACACGGCCAGTCCACAATCAACTTATTTATAATGGCTATGACCAAATCTGTAATATCTCAGTAGTTCCTGAACATGCAGCAGCAATAATTTATTGTGTTTTAATTATTATTTTTTATTTTAAAAAGCCCTATTTATTAAGGAAGATTTTCAAACAAATACAAATAGAATAGTATAATGAACTCCCAGGTACCCATCACCACTCACTTCAACCCATGAACACTCTTATTTCATCTAAATCCTCCATTCCCCCCTCCCATATTATTTTGAAGCAAATCTCAGGCCTCATACTATTTCATCCATAAATAATTAAGCATGTATCTCAGAAAAATAAAGCCTCTAAATAAAAGTACACAGTACTATTGTCATATCTTAAAAAATTAAAAATAATTCTTTAATATCATCAAATACCTAGTCAGTATTTTAATTTGCAATTGCCTGACAAACTTCCTATTTTATTTTGTTTTTTTTAAATTCCATATTGGAGTAGAGTTGATTAACAATGTTGTGATAGTTCCGGGTGTACAGCAAAGTAATTCAGTTACACATATACAGGTATCTAGTTTGGGACTGACATGTACACATGGCTATATTTAAAATGGATAACCAGCAAGGACCTACTGTATAGCACAGGGAACTCTGCTCAGTATTATGTAACAACCTAAATGGGAAAAGAATTTGAAAAAGAATGGATACATGTCTATGTTTTAATTATTATTTTTTAATGTACCTATAAAGGATTGACTTAATTATATAGTTCATGGAATATTATAATTATTAATCTGTTCAAGACCTACATCATTTTTGTTTTTTCAATTTCATTTATGTATTCATCCTTTTTTTTTTTTTTTTTTTTGCGGTACGCGGGCCTCTCACTGTTGTGGCCTCTCCCGTTGCGGAGCACAGGCTCCGGATGCACAGGCCCAGCGGCCATGGCTCACGGTCCCAGCTGCTCCGCGGCATGTGGGATCTTCCTGGACCGGGGCACGAACCCGTGTCCCCTGCATCGGCAAGCAGACTCTCAACCACTGCGCCACCAGGGAGAACTTTTCTCTCCATTTACGACTTCCCTGATCTCTAACCACCCCCAAAGGCAACCATCTAATGTGTTCATTGTGTATCCTTCTGTTGGTATGTGTCATGCTAAAACAGGTCCTTGTTTAGTTTAATAAATTTTTTACTAACACAAATGTTCCTGTATAATAATTTGCAAAATTTTTTGTTTACTTGTTTCAGTCTACACTGCATTGCTAAGTTCACCTTGTCTGTGGCTTTGGTTTTACTTTGTTTCACTTCATTCTATATTAACATATGTCCAGCTGTCATGTGGTATTCAATTCAGTGCATCAGCCACAGTTTCCTAAGTAACGCCACACTGAGGGTCCCCTGCGTTACATCCAACTTTCTGTCACAACATACATCACTGTAATCAGTATTCTTGTTCATATCCTCCTATGTTACCTGTGAGGACTTATTTGGGATGTATACCTAGCAGAAGAGTTGCTCTGTTATGAGGAGTATGTGCACTTTATTTAATGAAAAACTACCAGTTTTTGCTCCAGAAAAGAGCAGTGCATGAGACTTACTATGTCCCTGGTTCCAAAACAAAAGTTTGCATTATTCAGCTTTCTAACTTTTTGTCAGGCTAGTAGGCATAAGGTGATACTTAAATGTTTTTCAGCAGTTTTATTGATATCTAACTGACATACAAGAAACAGAATATATTTAAATTGCATACCCCAACCAAGGATCAAACCCAGGCCCTCAACAGTGAAAGTGCAGAATCCTGACCGCTGGACTGCCGGGGCATTCTCCCCACCCACCACCTTTTTTAAAAAAAATAAGGTGGGGACAGAGTGGGCTTCTGGGGAACAGCAATGCCCCCTCCACTTCCTTCTGGGAGGTGCAGGGCTGGGTGCCTACGTGCCATGCTCAGGGTGGGCAGGGCGCTGTGGCTCCTTCATGGGTTCATTTATTTTATAGTTTATTGTTTTTTAATGGCTTATGTGATAGGTTTTGACACATGAAACTATCATCACAATTAAGATAGTGAAAATAGCCATCACACCTAAAAGTTTTTTTCATGTCCCTTTCGAAATTTTCCCTTTCTTAGCTGGTTCATTTAGTTATTTTTTCACTTATTAGAATGGCTAGAAACTCCACCACAATGGCAAACAGAAGCAGTGAGTACTGGCATTCTTTCGTTGTTCCTGATCTCAGGAGAAAGCCTGCAGATGCCTTTACCAGTCTGAAGAAATTCCCTTCACTTTTTAGTTTACTGAGGCTTTACCAAGAATAGATGTTGGGTTTTATCCGTGCTTTTTCTGCATTTGTCATTTATATGATCATATGACTATTCTCTTTTTTAGTCTGTAAATATGATGAATTATATTATTTGATTTTTTAAATGTTAACCAACCTTACATTCCTGGGATAGATGCCGATAAATCATTATGTATTGCCCTTTGTATATATTGCAGGATTTTATTAAATCTTTAAGATAATATTTTCATCTATGCTTATAGAGATACTAAGATTTAGTGTTCTCTTTAGTATCTTTGTGTATAGGTGTTTCACCATTATTTCTTCCTTAAATATTGATGAATACTTAAGTGAAGACATATGGTCTTGAGTTTCCTTGGGGGAAGGCTTTTAACTAAAACATCAACTTCTTTGTAAGATATAGGGCTACTATATCAGTAGACACAGTTATCTGTGTCTTCTTGAGTAAGTTTTGATAGTTTGTTTCTTTCAACGAATAGGTCCATTTCATCTAGGTTATGAAATGTATTGCAGTAATTTTTAGGGGCTTGAGGTTTATCAATTTTAGTGTGGTCTGCAAATAATTTACTGTTTATTTCATTGGGTTTCTCTATTGTTTTCTGATTTCTATTTCACTGATTTCCAAACTTTGATCTTTCTTGTCTTCCGTACTTTGCATTTCATTTTGCTCTTCTTTTTCTAGGTTCTTAAGATAGAAATTGAGGCCAATAATTCCACACCTTTCTGTCTCGAAATACAGGCATTTAGAGCTATAAATTTTCTCTTAAGTACTGTCTTAGCAGCATCCCATACATTTTGATAAGTTGTGTTTCCATTTTCATTCAGATTAATATGTATTCTAATTTCCCTTTTGGTTTCCATTTTCATTCAGATTAATATGTATTTCTAATTTCCCTTTTGGTTTCTTCTTTGACACATGACTTATTTAGAAATGTGTACTCTAGTTTGCAAATACTTAACAAATTTTCTAAAGATCTTACTGTTATTAATTCCTAATGCAATTCTATTGTGATCAGTAAACATACTTCGTGTGTGACTCTATTTTTAATTTATTGAAGCTTCTTTTTTTTTTTTGAAGCTTCTTTTGATTCCCAGAATATAGCTTTTCTTAGTAAAATTTTCATGTGCATTTGAAAAGATTGAGTGTTCTGCTATTTTTGGTGAAGTGGTCTATGAGTCAAAAAGTTAATTGATAGTATTATACAAGTCTTCCATATCCCTGTTGATTTTCAGTCTACTTGCAATGCCTCTTGCCAACTATCCAGATCATTGTACATATTATTTATTCATTTTAAATTGTTCTCTTGTTCGCATTGCAAATTGTGTATCATTTGATTTTTTTAGTTGGTTATTGCTGACATATAAAAATACTATTTTTATTTGATCATGTATTTGTCAATATTCCTGAATGACATAATTATTTCAAGTAGCTTTTACTATTAATTTTACTGGGTTTCTTTTTTTCAGGTAGTTGATTATATCACTTGTAAATAATGAGAAACTGATCTCTACCTTTCAATCATTACAGCTCCTTTTTCTCTCTTTTCTCATGGAAATGTTGACAGTGAGTTCTTAGAGACATTTTCTTTCATCATTCTTTACTAGATCTAGTTTTGTCATCCATAAAACACATTAAAAGTAAACTGCTACTAAGTATACATAACGTATATAATTATCTTTACTTTCTTAATTTCTGCTACCCTCTTCTTGAATTTATTTCTCTTCTTCTTTGAATAGCTCCTCCAGGAGTATTTTCAAAATATGATTGTATGACAATCTAAGGCATTACTTGTCTGAGAATATTCTTATATTACTCTAGAATTTTAATAATATCTTGGCTGGATGCAAAACTGTAGTTCTAAAATATTTCTAATTGTCTGTTTTTATATTTTCTTTAAATATTTAAAAATATTAATCCATTGTCTTCCTTCCTCCAGGAGGCTCATATCTTTTTCGTTTTTAGGCTATCTGTTCTTTATGTCCAGTGTGTTGTTTTTGCTTTATTATATTTGCATTCTTCAGTTGATTATAATTTTTTACCTGTGAGTTCATTGTCAGAGGCAGTAACCTGGTAAGCCAGAAGTCTTTTTTAAAAAAAGTATGATTTGAAGTGTTTCCTGATTTCTGTTCTTAAATATTTCTACCATGTCCAGTAACAAACTACCAAAGTGTTGTCACTGAATTCAGAGTTGGGAAGAGAGGTTCACAGTTGGCTATCCGTAATAGGTACAAACTGATTCCAACACACCACCAGATCAGCTACTCTTACATATAGAATATATTGAGGAAGGGATAAAGCTAGGAACACATCTTACCCTTCCAGTTGAGTTGGAGAGGAGAGGCAATCAGTCTTAGGATGAGGATCCCAACCATCACAGATTCAGTGAGGATCATATTCCTTTGCTTTTACTCCAATAGACAATTTCTCTGTTCATTATTAAATTCTTAGAAATATGAAGAATTGGAAGGAAACAGTTACCTTAGGTTCTAAACCAGTGTCCCTGAAGGTGAAGGAGAGATAATGCATTTGTGGAATAAGAACTCAAGTCAGTTTGATCAGTCTTCAAAAGGTTTTAAAAATTGTGCATTCCAATGTGGTTTTACCCTGCTTGGTAAGTTCTATATGGGAGAACTGGACTGCTGTTACCAATTTCTGTGGTGAAGAGGCAAAAAATTATTATTAGATGACAATGATGGTATGGGGACATGGCCAGAACCAATCTTTAAGAATTACCTTCACTTGTTACTCTCAGTGCTGCCCCTAGGTGTCTTTCACCCCAGGCTGCAACCATGAACACTCCCCTCTCTCCCCTGCACACACACACACAGGAGTTCACAAGAACATTTAGTTCCCCAACAGTTTCTAATGTTTTGTCCTTTTTGTTAATTAC
Organism: Grampus griseus; assembly: GCF_964374135.1. NCBI lineage: Eukaryota > Metazoa > Chordata > Mammalia > Artiodactyla > Delphinidae > Grampus > Grampus griseus. The sequence goes on from NC_139019.1 coordinate 80,536,667, forward strand.
CTCTTGCATACTTTCTCTCTCATTTACTTAGTTTCATCAAGGTCGATCTTGAGGAAGGGAACTTGCAACCCTTCAAAACTTCTCCCCAGAACATCCTATAATTTAGACTACTGTAAATTGCACTATGATATGAATTTAAATCAGGCTATCTGTGAAGAGTCTAGATAATTAATTTATCACTTTTTCATACTGATTGTTTTCTATTCTAGGGATATTAAGTTTAAATTCAATTGGAAGATAAATAAAGAATTAAATCCAATTCAGCTGTTACATAACATTTTAGAACAAACAAATAAACCAAAAATGAGTAAGTCTTGACTGTCACAAGTAAGGAAAATACAGAGAAAATGTCTTCTTTTTCTTTTCCCAACACTCTTACACCCTAAAGCTGCCTGTGTATTGAAAAGGAAATAATTTATTCTACACTGAAATATAAATCTAAGAAAGTTTTACAGCAGAGGTCTACCAAGAGCTCCTGTATGTAAATTCCTTTATCAGTTTAATTGGGCATCTAGAGGTATGTGGCCATTGGGAACAACTGAAAGTATTTATAAAAACTGAAGCATATGAGGAAGATAATTATGAAGCCTACATGCATGAAAAATCAAGCTTCATCTTTTACTTGAAGGACAATTTACTAGAACTTGAAAGAATCTTGAGACTAAGTGTTAACAATGTGTTAACACTGGATCATTATATGCAAGGTTGGATTTTAGAGCTCTCCTCTAAAATTCCTCACGAATTTGAAAGAGGAATAAGTTACTTCCTGCAGTAACAAAGTGATTCAACTCCTTGACGACAGGTGCCAAGTAAAATTGCTGAAATTGGTAACTTTGAATATCAGACTATTCTGTTTAATTTCTTTGAAATAAAAAGTATATTTTTTATAAATTTCATTGCATGAATTACGTGTTTCCTTTAAAATAATGAAGTAGCAATATTTGTTATTTATTAAAAATTTCTTACATGGACAGGGAATATTGCCTGCCATTCCAGAAAACAAAAAATGTTGCCTACCATCCCAGTTCTACAAGGATCAAGTCATTAGCCACTGCAGCTGCCTACTTACAGTGGACCCTGAGTGTGAAGAAAAACAGGAAGCATTCTGTGTGCTGGATACTGGCCCTAGATAGTTGTAATGCATATCTAAGGAATAATTTCAATGAACCCAGATCCTTGCCTCTTCCCATACACAGAAAAACACTAAAATCATTAACTTAAGATGTCTGTTCATGGTGAGTAGCAGTAACCTTTTGATGTTCAACTACGTTTTTTTTTCTTTTTCCTGGGCTACAGCCGTCAAGAAGATCCCCAAATAAAACTTAACTAGCAACTTCCAGGTTGTGCATTTTTCTTCAGTAAGCACTTATGAACATCAATTGATACATTTGATATAAGAGGAAAGAACTATACAGCTACATAAAATTAGGCAAAGTGATAAGTATTCAGGAATGAGAGGGTACCCAAAGGTATGTTTGCATTCCCTTGTCTTTGCATTCATAACACCAAACACAAATCTCCATTGACCTAATTGTAACTTTGACTGACAGCAAGTGATTAAGCAGTTTCCCCTCACTGATGAAATCTACCCACCCACTTTTATATCTTCAATATTTCAGATAGCTGGTCGGATAGGAGGATCTCATTAACTATTGCCTAAAATGTATTTAGCACCTAATACTAGGGAAAGAAATCAGTGATCAACAAATTGAAGCGGGGCTTCCCTGGTGGCGCAGTGGTGAGCGGCTAGGACCGTGAGCCATGGCCACTGAGCCTGCGCGTCCAGAGCCTGTGTTCCACAACAGGAGAGGCCACAACAGTGAGAGGCCTGCGTACCGCAAAAAAACAAACAACAAAAAAAAAACAAATTGAAGCGGATACCTGAAAGAAAATCTCACCATTCATAATTTTTCTTTCAGAATGAAGTCAAAATTAACAAAAATAGGTTTTACATTTCAAAAACAAAACCATTAATTAATATGATTCATATTCTGTAAGAATTCAAAAGTTGCCAAATCCAACCACTTATAAATAATTACACTTTTATATTTAATTCCTTAAAAGTTTTAAGTGCATCAGCTTGCTAAGGCATATATAAGTTAAATGATCCTTTCAAAAGTATAGAATTTCCATTTTTAAAATGATTCATTTAGTCACAGATTGATAGCACTTTAAGATTAATGACTGGCCACACATGTTTCATAATTCAATAATTTTCTAATCTTGTTAAAAGCATCATTTTAGACACCACTTCATTCAGGTACTACTTCATTTTTCTTCTTTATAATCTAAAGTGAATGTAACTTTCTTGTTCATAAATTTTAAACTACCCCAATTTATTTTCACAAAACTAAATATTCATATCTGCTACATGTCATTGTTTAATAAACTTGAAATTGCTTTAAAGAATCCCACCCACAAAAATAAACTCACATTGTTTATTTTTTATATGTAAAGAATGGCAGAATATCATAATTTCATATTTTAGTCAAATTTTTACATTAGCAAAGTACACTAATAAATCCGTTCTTCTGCAGAAAAAAAAAAATCCTTCTATTTGGAATATCTACACCTCCTATGTGGGGGTGGATCTCAGTTTATTTTCATGCCATAGAGGAAATAATGCTTTGTGTAAACTAGGGAAATTCTTCTCCGGCAAAGTACAGATTTAGTTTGTTAGAGTTACCTTCACTCATAAAATATATTTTAGAAAAATAGAAACTATTTTGTCTAAAAGTAGGAAGAAATCAAACCAGTAACAATGACAAACAGGCTGATTAACTTTATCCAAGGGTAATGCCCAAACTTGTTCTTATCTCAAGTAAGAAGTGTTTATTATCAAATCCGCAGCCCCATAGAAGTGACAATTTTTTCAGAATGAGTAATATCCACATAAAGATGGAAAAATATTTAATATTCTCCTTGGTTCTTTTTTCCCTTCACTATAGAGATTCTATTCAGATTTTTATACCATTAAGTAATGTTCACAAAATGATAGAAGCATCACCAGAACTATCTTTTCCCACTGCAACACATTAAATCATATACTTTCAAAGTGGTCTAGCATCTATTGCATCATGGAAAAAGCTTCCTGGGAAAGAGTCAGGCCCTCCTGCTTAGTAGCAGAAACACCAGAATTTAAACGCATAATGTGTCATATGTATTAATGAATAATATTGGAATTAATGAAGTAAAATTATAATCATTTCTTGGACTATCATGAGTTTATGCTCTTGCTTATAAATCTAATATCAGTAATTCCTAGTTGTTTAATGACCTAAAATGTCCATATTTACACCAAAATGTTTAAATGATTAAAATTTATAAAATAAAATTAAGTTAAAGATAAGACAACTTACTTTAAAATGTAATAAATAGAAGACTTATAAGGTGGTGGCATGAATTGCAATCAAGCACAACAGAGTGATTTTCTATGACTTCAAAAGATTGGTTAAGCACACCATAAACATATGAATTATCATCATAGTGTTATAAGATCTCAAATTGAAAGTTTTGATTGATGCCTGAGATGCATTATATATGAGGTATCAGTGAGACGGGAGGTAAACCAATATGCACATTTATAAAGGAAATAAATTAGAACTCTTTAGATGACTCTTGAAATCTCTCACTAACTTTAAGCATATACAAAGCATTAAAAAGAGATTTGGTGGGAGAAAATGAACGGAAAATGTATTTTAAGGAATAGTTGCTACTTTGTTTTGAGTTTCAACATTCACAAGAAGGAGAGAGAGGGGTGTGTGGCCCTCGCCTCAAACCTGAGAACAGCAACAGTGAGACAACTCAGAAAGAGTGGTACTTGTCTCTATTTAATGGGTCCCTTTGGGCTTGTGTTTGATATACATGCCTGAAGAATTTAAGACTAGATTCTATCCCTATTGGCATGTGGTAATATGGAAGCAGGTGAGGAGAAGGAGAGAGAGGGAGAGAGAGACAGAGAGGGAGACAGAAAGAGAGAGGAAGAGAAAGACAGACAGAGAATGTTTTAGGAAGTAGTATTGTCAACAGCATGACAAACTGTATTTCCCAAGGACTGAGATGGGTCATTTAAGAAAGATATTATATTTAGTCCCCCAAGATCTTCAGATGACAAGGAAGAATGTGGAAACTCCTAAGGAACTGAGGAAGGAGCAGCAGCTAGAGTAACAAAATCTTTATTGCCTGTGAAATGGAAGTTGTAAGGAGTTTACAAACCCATAAAATGCCCTACATGAGAATCAGGTTTAAACCCTTGCCTAGACCAGAGTGTTTGAGGCCATCTTAAGTTATTATAAAGTCAAAGAAGTCTTTATTTCCCCTTATTTTCTACCCATATTCTTAACCCTACAGGGGTCAAAATTCATGATAAGTAAGCCAGAGGAAGAGGAAACTGCCCACACCCTTCATCACAACACACTTTAGCAGAAAATATGTCCTCCATAAATATGACCCATTAGTGAACGTGGAGAAGATTTAACTCTCAACCAAGATTGTAGTTATGATTAGTTGATGAAATTAGGAATTTAATTACTTAATTGCAACTTGTTTTCATTACTTGAGAGTAACCATAAAGTCATGATTCTGTACAGTATGGTGACAATAGTTAATAATACTACATTTTATGTTTGAACGCTGCTAAGAAAGTAGATCTTAAAAGGTCTAATGATGAGGGGATTCAAGATGGTGGAAGAATAAGGCATGGAGATGACCTTCCTTCACACAAGTACATCAGAAATACATCTACATGTGGAACAACCCCTACAGAATACCTACTGAACGCTGGCAGAAGACCTCAGACCTCCCAAAACTCCCCACAAACCTGGGTATGGCAAAAGAAAAAAGAAAAAACAGAGACAAAAAATAGGGATGGGACTTGCACCAGTGGGAGGGACTTGTGAAGGAGGAAAGGTTTCCACACACTAGGAAGCCCCTTTGCGGGCAGAGACTGCGGGGGGTGGAGGGGGGAAGCTTCAGAGCCACAGAGGAGAGCACAGCAATAGGGGTGCGGAGGGCAAAGTGTGGGGATTCCCACATGGAGGATTGGTGCCGACCACCACTCACCAGCCCGAGAGGCTTGTCTGCTCATCCACCGGGATGGGAGGGGGCTGGGAGCTGAGGCTCGGGCTTTGGTCGGTTGCAGGGAGAGGACTGGGGTTGGCTGTGTGAACACAGCCTGAAGGAGGCTAGTGCGCCATAGCTAGCCAGGAGGGAGTCTGGGAAAAGGTCTGGAGCTGCCAAAGAGGCAAGAGACTTTTTCTTGCCTCTTTGCTTTCTGGTGCACGAGGAGAGGGAATTCAGAGTGCCGCTTAAAGGAGCCCCAGAGACGGGCGCAAGCAGCGGCTATCAGCATGGACCCCAGAGACGGGCATGAGACACTAAGGCTGCTGCTGTCACCACCAAGAAGCCTGTGTGCAAGCACAGGTCACTATCCACACCTCCCCTCCTGGAAGCCTGTGCAGCCCGCCACTGCCAGGGTCCCGGGATCCAGGGACAACTTCCCCGGGAGAATACACGGCGAGCCTCAGGCTGGTGCAACATCACGCTGGCCCCTGCCACTGCAGGCTCGCCCCTCATCCGTACCCCTCCCTTCCCCTGGCCTGAGTGAGCCAGAGCCCCCTAATCAGGTGCTCTTCTAACCCCATCCTGTCTGAGTGAAGAATGGACGCTCTCAGGCAACCTACATGCAGAAGCGGGTCCAAATCCAAAGCTGAGCCCCAGGAGATGTGCGAACAAAGAAGAGAAAGGGAAATCTCTCCCAGCAGCCTCAGGAGCAGTGGATTAAATCTCCACAATCAACTTGATGTACTCTGCATCTGTGGAATACCTGAAGAGACAACGAATCATCTCAAATTGAGGATGTGGACTATAGGAGCAACGATATATATATATTTTTCCCTTTTCTCTTTTCGTGAGTGTGTATGTGTATGCTTCTGTGTGATTTTGTCTGTATACCTTTGCTTTTACCATTAGTCCTAGGGTCCTCTCTGTACGTTTGTTTGTTTGTTTTTCTTTTAGTATAGTTTTTAGCACTTGTTATCATTGGTGGATTTGTTTTTTGGTTTGTTTCCTCTTGTCTTTCTTTTTCTGTTTATTACTTAATTATTTTTGATCTTTTATTTTAATAACATTTTACTTTACCTTATCTTTTCCTTTCTTTCTTTCCTTTTTTCACCCATTTATTCTGAGCGGTGTGGAAAACAGGCTCTTTGTGCTCCAGCCAAGATTCAGGGCTGTGCCTCTGAGGTGGGAGAGCCAATTTCAGGACATTGGTCCACCACAGACCCCACAGCACCATGTAATATCAAATGGTGAAAATCTCCCAGATATCTCCATCTCAATGCCAAGACCCAGCTCCACCCAACGACTAGCAAGTTACAGTTCTGGACACCCTATGCCAAACAAATAGCAAGACAGGAACACAAAACCAACCATTAGCAGAGAGGCTGCCTAAAATCATAATAAGGCCACAGACACCCCAAAACACACCACCAGAAGTGGACCTGCCCACCAGAAAGACAAGATCCAGCCTCATCCAGCAGAACACAGGCATTAGTCCTGTCCACCAGGAAGCCTACACAATCCACAGAACCAACCTTAGCCACTTGGGAGAGACATGGAAAACAACAGGAAGTACAAACCTGCAGCTTGCGAAAAGGAGACCCCAAACACAGTAAGTTAAGCAAAATGAGAAGACAGAGAAACACAAAGCACATGAAGGAGCAAGGTAAAAACCCACCAGGCCTAACAAATGAAGAGGAAATAGGCAGTCTACCTGAAAGAGAATTCAGAATAATGATAGTAAAGATGATCAAAAATCTTGGAAATAGAATGGAGAAAATAAAAGAAACGTTTAACAAGGACCTAGAAGAACTAAAGAGCAAACAACAATAATGAACAACACAATAAATGAAATTAAAAATTCTCTAGAAGAGATCAATAGCAGAATAATTAAGGCAGAAGAATGGATAAGTGACCTGGAATATAAAATGGTGGAAATAACTATGGTAGAGCAGAATAAAGAAAAAAGAATGAAAAGAATTGAGAACAGTCTCAGAGACCTCTGGGACAACATTAAACACAACAACATTTGAAATATAGGGGTCCCAGAAGAAGAAGAGAAAAAGAAAGGGACTGAAAAAATATTTGAAGAGATTACAGGTGAAAACTTCCCTAATATAGGAATGGAAACAGTTAATCAAGTCCAGGAAGCACAGAGAGTCCCATACAGCATAAATCCAAGGAGAAACATGCCAAGACACATAATAATCAAACTATAAAAAAATTAAATACAAAGAAAAAATATTAAAAGCAGCAAGGGAAAAACAACAAATAACATAAAAGGGAATCCCCATAAGGTTAACAGCTGATCTTTCAGCAGAAACTGCAAGCCAGAAGGGAGTGGCAGGACATATTTAAAGTGATGAAAGGGAAAAACCTACAACCAAGATTACTCTACCCAGTAAGGAACTCATTCAGATTCGACAGAGAAATTAAAATCTTTACAGAAAGCAAAAGCTAAGAGAATTAAGCACCAACACACCAGATTTATAACAAACGCTAAAGAAACTTCCTTAGGCAGGAAACACAAGAGAAGGAAAAGACCTACAATAACAAACCCAAAACAATTAAGAAAATGGGAATAGGAACATACATATCGATAATTACCTTAGATGTAAATGGATTAAATACTCCAACCAAAAGACATAGACTGGCAGAATGGATACAAAAAAAGATCCATATATATGCTGTCTACAAGAGACCAAATTCAGACCTAGGGACACATACAGACTGAAAGTGAGGAGATGGAAAAAGATATTCCATGAAATGGAAATCAAAAGAAAGCTGGAGTAGCAATTCTCATATCAGACAAAATAGACTTTAAAACAAAGACTATTACAGCAGACAAAGAAGGACACAACATCGTGATCAAGGGATCAATCCAAGACGAAGATCTAACAATTGTAAATATTTATACACGCAACATAGGAGCACCTCAATACATAAGGCAAATACTAAGAGCCATAAAAGGGGAAATCGACAGTAACACAATCATAGTAGGGGACTTTAACACCGCACTTTGACTAATGGACAGATCATCCAAACTGAAAATAAATAAGGAAATGCAAACTTTAAATGATACATTAAACAAGATGGATTAATTGATATTTATAGTACATTCCATCCAAAAACAACAGAATACATTTTTTTCTCAAGTGCTCATAGAACATTCTCCAGTATAGATCATACCTTGGGTCACAAATCAAGCCTTGAAAAATTTAAGAAAATTGAAATTGTAACAACTATCTTTTCCGACCACAACGCTATGAGAATAGATATCAATTACAGGAAAAAATCTGTAAGAAATACAAATACATGGAGGCTAAAGAATACAATACTTAATAACCAAGAGATCACTGAAGAAATCAAAAAGGAAATCAAAAAATACCTAGAAACAAATGACAATGAAAACAGGACGACCCAAAACATATGGGATGCAGCAAAAGCAGTTCTAAGAGGGAAGTTTATAGCAATAAAATCCTACTTTAAGAAACAAGAAACATCTCAAATAAACAACCTAAACTTACACCTAAAGCAATTAGAGAAAGAAGAACAAAAAAACCCCAAAGTTAGCAGAAGGAAAGAAATCATAAAGAGCAGATCAGAAACAAATTAAAAAGAAATGAAGAAAACAATAGCAAAGATCAATAAAACTAAAAGCTGGTTCTTTGAGAAGATAAACAAAATTGATAAACCATTAGCCAGACTCATCAAGAAAAAAAAGGGAGAAGCCTCAAATGAGTAGAATTAGAAATGAAAAAGGAGAAGTAACAACTGACTGTGCAGAAATACAAAGGATCATGAGAGATTACTAGAAGCAACTATATGCCAATAAAATGGACAACCTGGAAGAAATGAACAAATTCTTAGAAAAGCACAACCTTCCGACACGGAACCAGGAAGAAATAGAAAATATAAACAGACTAATCACAAGCACTGAAACTGAGACTGTGATTAAAAATCTTCCTACAAACAAAAGCCCAGGACTAGATGGGTTCACAGACGAACTCTATCAAATAGTGAGAGAACAGCTAACACCTATCCTTCTCAAACTCTTCCAAATATAGCAAACGGAGGAACACTCCCAAAGTCATTCTACGAGACCAGCATCACATTGAGACCAAAACTAGACAAAAATGTCACAAAGAAAGATAACTACAGGCCAATATCACTGATGAACACAGATGCAAAAATCCTCAACAAAATAATAGCAAACAGAATCCAACAGCACATTAAAAAGATCATACACCATGATCAAGTGGGATTTATCCCAGGAATGCAATGATTTTTCAGCATATGCAAATCAATCAGTGTGATACACCATAATAAGAAATTGAAGGATAAAAACCATATGATCATCTCAATAGATGCAGAGAAAGCTTTTGACAAAATTCAACACAGATTTATGACAAAAACCCTCCAGAAAGTAGGCATAGAGGGAACCTACCTCAACATAATAAAGGCCATATATGACAAACCCACAGCCAACATTGTCCTCAAATTTGAAAAACTGAAACCATTTCCACTAAGATCAGAAACAAGACAAGGTTGCCCACTCTCACCACTATTATTCAACATAGTTTTGGAAGTTTTAGCCACAGCAATCAGAAAAGAAAAAGAAATAAAAGGAATCCAAATCAGAAAAGAAGAAGTAAAGCTGTCACTGTTTGCAGATGACATGATACTATACATACAGAATCCTAAAGATGTTACCAGCAAAATACTAGAGCTAATCAATGAATCTGGTGAAGTAGCAGGATTCAAAATTAATGCACAGAAATCTCTTGCATTCCTATACACTAATGATAAAAAATCTGAAAGTGAAATTAAGAAAACACTCCCATTTACCATCGCAAGAAAAAGAATAAAATACCTAGGAATAAACCTACCTAAGGGGACAACAGACCTGTATGTAGAAAACTGTAAGACAGTGATGAAAGAAATTAAAGATGATAAAAACATATGGAGAGATATACCATGTTCTTGGATTAGAAGAATCAACATTGTGAAAATGACTATACTACCCAAAGCAATCTACAGATTCAATGCAATCCCTATCAAACTACCACTGGCATTTGTCACAGAACTAGAACAAAAAGTTTCACAATTTGTATGGAAACACAAAAGACCCCAAATAGCCAAAGCAATCTTGAGAATGAAAAACGGAGCTGGAGGAATCAGGCTCCCTGACTTCAGACTATACTACAAAGCTACAGTTATCAAGACAGTATGGTACTGGCACAAAAACAGAAAGATCGATAAATGGAACAGGATAGAAAGCCCAGAGATAAACCCATGTACATATGGTCACCTTATCTTTGGTAAAGGAGGCAAGAATATACAATGGAGAAAAGACAGCCTGTTCAATAAGTGGTGCTGGAAAAACTGGACAGCTACATGTAAAAGAATGAAATTAGAACACTCCCTAACACCATACACAAAAATAAACTCAAAATGGATTAAAGACCTAAATGTAAGGTCAGACACTATCAAACTCTTAGAGGAAAACATAGGCAGAACACTCCATGACATAAAACACAGCAAGATCCTTTTTGACCCACCTCCTAGAGAAATGGAAATAAAAACAAAAATAAACAAATGGGACCTAATGAAACTTAAAAGCTTTTGCACAGCAAAGGAAACCATAAACAAGACAAAAAGAAAACCCTCAGAATGAGAGAAAATGAAGCAACTGCCAAAGGATTAATCTTCAAAATTTACAAGCAGCTCATGCAGTTCAACATGAAAAAAACCAAACAATCCAAAACCCTCAGAATGAGAGAAAATGAAGCAACTGACAAAGGATTAAGCTTCAAAATTTACAAGCAGCTCATGCAGCTCAACATCAAAAAAACAAACAATCCAAAAATGGGCAGAAGACCTAAATAGACATTTCTCCAAAGAAGATATACAGATTCCTAACAAACACATGAAAGAACGCTCAACATCATTAATCATTAGAGAAATGTAAATCAAAACTGCAATGAAATATCATCTCACACCGGTCAGAATGGTCATTATCAAAAAATCTACAAACAATAAATGCTGGAGAGGGCGTGGAGAAAAGGGAACCCTCTTGCACTGTTGGTGGGAATGTAAATTGATACAGCCACTATGGAGAACAGTATGGAGGTTCCTTAAAAAACTATAAATAGAACTACCATAGGACCCAGCAATCCCACTACTGGGCATATACCCCGAGAAAACCATAATGCAAAAAGAGTCATGTACCGCAATGTTCATTTCAGCTCTATATACAATAGCCAGGACATGGAAGCAATCTTAGTGTCCATCAACAGATGAATGGATAAAGAGATGTGGCACATATATACAATGGAATATTATTCAGCCATAAAAAGAAACAAAATTGAGTTATTTGTAGTGAGGTGGATAGACCTAGAGTCTGTCACACAGAGTGAAGTAATTCAAAAAGAGAAAAACAAATACCGTATGCTAACACATGTATATGGAATATAAAAAAAAATGGTCATGAAGAACCTGGGGGCAAGACGGGAATAAAGACCCAGACCTACTAGAGTATTGACTTGAGGACACGGGGAGTGGGATGGGTAAGCTGGGACAAAGTGAGAGAGAGGCATGGACATATATACACTACCAAATGTAAATAGATAGCAGTGGGAAGCAGCCGCATAGCACAGGGAGATCAGCTCGGTGCTTTGTGACCACCTAGAGGGGTGGGAGGGAGGGAGACCCAAGAGGGAAGAGATATGAGGACATATGTATATGTATAACTGATTCACTTTGTTATAAAGCAGAAACTAACACACCACTGTAAAGCAATTATACTCCAATAAAGATATTAAAAAATAAAAAGTTCTAATGACAAGAGAAAAATTTGTAACTATGTATAGGATGTTCAGTAGGCTTATTGTGGTGATCATTTCATAATACATACAAATATCAAATCATTATGTTGGACTCCTGAAACTAATATAATGTTGTATGTCAATTATATTTCAATTAAAAAAAATTTGAAAATCATGATTCTTCTTATAATTTTCATGCAGTGTCACAACAAAAACTTTCTGTACTACATGAATTTTATGTCACTGGGAAATAATGATAAGTTGTTTTTTATTGATATCCCATGATTCATGCTTGTCCAATATGCTGGTTACAGTAGAAAAGAAAACTCCATCTGGGTATTAAAATACACACAAATATCCTTGAAGGTAAATGTATTTTTAACAACACAATAGATAGGTTTTCTCTCCCAACTTGAATTTTTAAATCTGGCTGACAACATTGATGGCAGAAATCCTGAATTCTTCAAAACAAAACAAAACAAAAAATTCAAATCTGCCAAATATATCCATGATGTCAGGAAATCTCTAAGCAGGTGAGGTGTTCAATGCAGAAGGAATGTAATTTAGAGGGGAACAGAATCAAAGCAGATGCTCTTTTATCTGTAGAAGTCAGAAGGATTTTTGTTTTTAGGCATGCATGTATTTTCTGTTCAGTTTCACAACTATCACAAGAGTCTAAGCAGTGTAATATAATGGATTTCACATGTAATTGTGAAACTGAAACTTTATAAGAGCACTGACTGCAGTCCTGTTAATCAGTTCTTTCCTATATTAGAGGTTATAAAAACTAACCCACTCTTTTGACATCTCATTTCAAAAATAACAAATTTGTCATTAAACCAGAGCTATAAATTCAAGTTTATTGATATCTCTATTGGCACAGTGGCAAGTAGAAGCTATAAATATTACTTACATTCTTATTACTAACTTGAGATTCCAATTGAGAAGGAAGATAAATCACTCTTAGTTCTTAGAAGATAATCAAGAAATGGACAAGGAGATTATATAGTTTCCTATATAGTGGAAAATTGGATTTAAAATGAAGTTGTTCAAATTTCTACTTAATTCAAACTTATCAACTTTCCTGATATTCTAATTTCTCAATCAATAAAAGGCAGTTAAGGAACTTACACCAATAGTCTTCTCACTTTCATGCAACATTTATGTAACTGGTAAAATTCTAGGAAATAGAAATATAGTCGTGAACAACATTAGATACAGATGCCATTTCCATAAAGAAAACATCCTAGTGAATACAAGCCAGTATATTTTTTAGGATGGCACAAAATGATTTCCTTGTGGGGAATTCTCTAGTGGTCCAGTGGTTAGGACTCTGTGCTTCCACTGCGGGGGACATGGGTTCAATCCCTGGTCAGGGAACCAATGTCCCACATGCTGCGCAGTGCAGCCAAAAAAGAAAAGAAGATCCCTTGCGGTGCAGGAAGAAACTACAACTTTAAATTCTATTCTCAACTAAAAAATACTCTAAATTTTTTTGCCCCAAATTCTTCTGAACTGTCCTTGACAAGATCATTGATGATCCCACAGTGCCAAACTCCACAGATCAACTCGTAATCTGCATTATATTCAAGTTCTCAGTGGTAATTATTATAGCTGGCTACTGACTAATTCTTTAAACACTTTCTGCACTTGATCTCTGGGCCACCTCAGTGTCCTGGTTCCCCACCCAATTCTGCTCCTGTTCAGTCTCATTTACCAGGTCTTCTTCTTTCCCATTTCTAAATGTTGCTGTGCCTTTTTTTCTCTGTTCTCGATAACTTCTCTCTTTACATCTGTCCCTAGGTTATCTCATTCATTCCTTTAAGTTTAAATACCATCCACACTTTGGTAACTTTCAATTTTATTTACAGTTCTGATCACTCTCCTGAAATCCTGAATCATATATCCTAGTACCTGCTTGACATCACCATGTAGATGACTAACAAGTATCCAAGAATAACTAGGCCAGACCTAAAATACACATTTGTACCTACACATCTGCTCTTCTCTACATGATGCCTCCTCTTATCCAGATGCTCACCCAAAAAACTTTACGGCAAGCTTGAATCATCTCTTTGTCTCATAGCAAATGCATCAGCAGTTCCTCTTGCTTTTCAGTCACAGGTTCCAGTCAATATCCTTTGCTGCCTGGACACTGTTACAGTCAACTTCTCTCCTGTTTCCACTTTTTCCCATACATAGTCTCCTTCTCCACAGATTCTGAATGACCTTTTGAATATATCATTCTTACCATAACATTTCTCCATCAAACTCTTCCATTAGTTTTCTGTAACACATAAGATAATATATGACAACCTTACAATGGCTACAACATATGAACTTGCACCCCCCAAACTCCCTGGCTTATCTCTTTCCCTTGCTCTTGTCATTTCAGTCAAGACTGCTTTCCCTATGATTCTTTGAATCCACCAAACAAATACCTACTTCAGAGTTTTGAGCTTGCTCTTTCTTCCACTCTTTTCCCAAATATTGGCATGGCACCAAGTCACAGTTAATTCAGATGTCACTTCATAAGTCCTTCCCTGACCTATCTTATTAAAGATACCTAACACATATCTCATCCTGTGCTCATTATCTGTATTTTACTTCACAGCATTTATCACTAGCTTATATTATATTATATATGTTTGTTGTCTATGTACCACTAAAATGTAAGCTTCATTAGGGAAGGGACATTGTATTTTACTCACTGCAATACAGAATCTAGCAGAGCGTAAGTACTAAAAAATGTATTAAGCAAAGGAATGATTGCTACATATGTTACCATGATGGAAGAGTGTTAATTCCATAATGTGAAATTGGTGCAAATATTCATCTTCAGGGTGATCCAACTGTAGTGCACTGCAGTGTACCTGTTCCCAAATAACTGAAGTTAAAAATGTGTGTTATGTGTATGTGTGTGTGTGTGTGTATATATATACATATATATATAAAATATGTGGATTATTATATGTATTTGAAGTTAGAAGTATTCATTAGTTTCAATAGGTATTAGATATGTATTAGTTTAATTGAAGTTAAAATTTATACTTATTATATATTATATATCTAAAACATATTTAGTATATAAATAAATATAATTATTTTATATATATATTTACTATATCTTATACATTTTAACTTTATATGTAATATATATTCAATATATAATTATTCATATCATTATATTTTATATAAATAATAATTCTATACTTAATGTATAATATATAATTATTAATATATGTCTAGCTTCAATTAAACTAATACTAAAAAATAGAAAATAGTTTTTTTAATATTTCTTCAAAAAGCATATATTGAAATATTACTAATAATAAACCTCCAGGAGAATGAAAAACTGGCAAACCAGATATTTAATCCTATCAAGAGTATACCATAAGTCACATTAAGGAGTCAAAAAAATGATAATAAAATCAGATATGACAAAAAGTCAGAAAATTTATTTAAAATCAGGACAGTAACTATTTGAAGTAATTATTTTGATCCACTATCATTAATAATAAACTTTATCCCAATAGTAGTATATTATGCTTTGAGATAAGTGCTAATGGTTAGTAACTAGAATGTGAAGCCACATGTCTACCATTTAGTTCACTGATATTTAAAGAAATATAATCTTCATTCCAATATTTTACAAATTTCACTAAATTTAACAATATTTGAAAAATTCATACTTGAAAAACTCCATTGTCATTTATAACCTAATACCCACAAACCATTGAGAAAACATTTCCCATTCCAACTACACAAACGAATAAAATGATATATACAAAACAATATGGGAATAAACTAAAATGCATTCCTCTCTTACCAAATGATGTTAAGAGAGATAAAGAAGACAAACATCAGGAAAATGATGGAAATCTCTCAAATCTGTTTAAAAAATGAAATGCTCCAAAGCTATAATTTTTATAAGTCAAAAGAAGGTAATTCATAAAAGATATGTACTCAACAATAAATTATTTTTAAAAAACTAATAGGATGCTTTATGAAAAAACTGGGAGACTGTAACCATTGATGTGTTGGTTGATTTGACTGGCACTATAATGACTCAGCGATAAATTTACTGAATTTATACTACGTGCTTCATTCACTAAATGATTCACAAATGAAATGATGCTTCTGAGAAACTGAGCCAGCATTCTCAAAGTATTATACATTGTCATCGGTGTTACTGATTTTACATACTCAAAACATTTAGAATGGAATATAATCGTGAAAATACTTTCCCTGAAATGGGGATGAACCATAAAACAGTTGCACTGCACAGCACCTGTTCAGTATTCCATTCAAAACAGTTGTTCCAAATTTGCTGATATAGTTGGTGATGAAAAGTGACTGTAGGTAAATGGTGCCAAGCACCTTTTTAGTAGAAAAAATAATATACATATAATCAGTTTACAGCACTGTCAAGTTAAAATCACTGTTTTAAAAATGAGTGAAAATATTTTAAATGAAAATTGTACTACAATAAGAACATTTGAAAAGGAATAGCTGAAAATATTTTTACCATCATATAATTGTTACAAGACATGAGGTCCTCCACATCCTTGCCAATGCTTGGTACAGTCAGTCTTTTTAACTTTACCTGCTCTAATATATATGTAGTAGTTTCTTATTGTGAAACTAATTTACATTTCTGTAATGACTGATAATGCTGAGCATGTCTACATATGTTTATTTGTTATCCATATATCTTCTTTGCTGAAGTGACTGTTCAAATCCTTTGCTTATTTTTTGATTGAATTATTTATTATTGAGTTTTGAGAATTACTTATATATTCTGGATACAATTCCTTTAATAGACAGATGACTTGCAAAAAGATTATTTTTCACAAGTCTGTGACTGCTCTTTTGATTGTCTTAACAGTTTTGACCAAAGAGAAGACATTCAGAATTTTGATGAAGTCCAATTTGTCCTTTTCTTTCATTTATGGTTAGTGCTTTTGGCATCCTATATTAAAAAAGTCTGTCCCTAACTTAAGTTTACAAAAACTGTCTCCTATATTTTCTTTTAGAAGTTTTATAATTTAGGTTGTCCTTTTTGTTCTACAATAGATTTTGAGTTAACTTTTGTGTCTAGTGCAAGATATGGAACTAAGGTATTTTTTGTTTGTTTATTTGTTTTATATAAAGATATACAAAGGTCATGGCAACCTTTTTTGAAAAGACTAACCCTGTTTTTCACTGAATTGTCTTTGCACCTTTGTCAAAAATCAGTGGTCCCTTATGTGTGGATTTATGGACTTTGTTTCATTCATCTACTTTTTAAAAAAATAATTTTTAATACATTTTTAAAAATATTTTTTAAATTTATTTATTTTATTTATTTATTTTTGGCTGCATTGGGTCTTCATTGCTGTGCACTGGCTCTCTCTAGTTGCAGCAAGCAGGGGCTACTCTTCCTCATGGTGCGCATGCTTCTCATTACTGTGGCTTCTCTTGTTGCAAAGCACGGGCTCTAGGCATGCAGGTTTCAGTAGTTGTGGCATGCAGGCTCAGTAGTTGTGGCTCGTGGGCTTAGTTGCTCCACAGCATGTGGGATCTTCCCGGACCAGGGATCGAACCCATGTCCCTGGCATTGGCAGGTGGATTCTCCACCTGGGAAGTCCCTCATTTGTCTGCTTTTGTATTTTTACCCCAATACCACTCTCTCTTTATTATTATAGTTTTAGTTACATAATAATGTTGATATCAGATAGTGTTACTCCTTCACTTTTGTTCTTCTTTTCAATGTTGTATTCGCTATTGTACGTAATCTTTTGGACTTCCAAATAAATATTATAATCACTTTGCAAACTTCTACTAAAAAAAAGCCTGCTGTACTTTTTCATTGAGCTCACACTGCATCTGTAGGCAATTTGGTGGAGAATTAACATCTTAACAATATTGACTTTTCTGACACATAAACACAGTATATATCACCATTTATCTAGACATTATTTTATTCATTAATTTCTCCCAGCAGTGTTTATAGTTTTTAGTGTTTGGGTCTTAGAAATATGATATCAGATTTATCTCTCTTGTGAAGTAAGTCAGAAAGAGAAAAACAAATACCGTATTCTAACACATATATATGGAATCTAAAAAAAAAAAAAAGGTTCTGAAGAACCTAGGGGCAGGACAGGTATAAAGATGTCGATGTAGAGAATGGACTTGAGGACACGGGAAGGGGGAAGGGTAAACTGAGACAAAGTGAGAGAGTGGCATGGACATATATGCACTACCAAATGTAAAATAGATAGCTAGTGGGAAGCAGCCGCATAGCACAGGGAGATCAGCTCGGTGCTTTGTGACCACCTAGAGGGGTGGGATAGGGAGGGTGGGATGGAGATGTAAGAGGGAGGGGATATGGGGATATCTGTATATGTATAGCTGATTCACTTTGTTATAAAGCCGAAACTAACACACCATTGTAAAACAATTATACTCCAATAAAGATGTTAAAAAAAAAAAAAAAGACCAAAACAAGGAATAGTTTACACATCATGAAAGGAGAAGTCTCTCTCTTCAAAAATGTAACTTCTAAAGATTTGATGATCCTAATGTTGGAAGAGGTATGTTGCTAAATTTTTTGATGCCTTTTCACCCTGATCAAATATGTTCAAACCAGGGTCCTTATTTAACATAAACCTTGTAAACACGTTAAATAAGCAATCCACTCATGGTTACTTGAACACTGAATCAGTAAATTGCTTTGTTTAAAAAAAAAGATTTATCTCTCTTTCACATTTTGATGCTAATATAAATGTTGAAATATTACCACTTAAAAAAGCTTCAAAATTGAAAACTAAAAAAGAAACAAATCTAACAAAGGATATGGAACAACTTTCTGTAAAAGTATAAAACCTTATTAAAACTTCATATAATAAAGAATGCCAAGCAAATAAAGATATATTCATAATTAGAAGTTCCAATACCTAAAGTCCTCATCTTTGCCCAAATTGATCTATAGATTCAATGAAAACAGATAAAATCCTAGCAAGTAATGGTGTGGGTTTGTGTGTGTGTGTGCATGACTAAAACTTCAAAAACATGTTCTAAAATTTTATGGAATGGTAAAGATTAAGGAATAATCAAGGCACCAATGAAAACAATATGTGAGAACAAGACTGAATTTGTGTAAACTTATAATAATTTAGAAAGCGCAATATTAGAATAAGAATAGATTAAGGATCAATAGAACTTAATGGAAATTTTACCATACAAATAGCATTGCAGTTTAATGGAGGAAGTTTTTAATATTTAATAAATAATGCTGAGACATCCAAGAGAAACTGGAAACCAAACACACATACACCAAAATCCTTTCCACCATTACCAACCTATATGAGAAAGATAAAGACATAAAACTTTTAAAAACTTCTATTCCTCAGAACATACAATAAAGCAAGTGGAACAGCAAGATAAAACTGGAGGAAGACATCTGTAACACATAATACTCTTAATGGATTTAAGTCCATAAAAATAAACGATGGCTACAAACACTAGTGGTAGCATTAAAATATATAAACAACCTAATAGAAAAAAGTAAATGTTTTGAAAAAGTACCACATAGAAGAGAAAATGCAAGTAACTAAGTGAAAGAATATGCACAGCTTGCCAACCAGAAAAATCATAAGTTTATACAATCTTAAGATATAATTTATACCCATGACATTGTTAGAAATTTTAAAAAAACAAAAAACTTGACCATATCAATTGGTGGTAAGGGTTTAAAGCAAACTGGACACTTAGATTGATGAGGGTATTAAACACTTTCACAAAAACTCGGCATCCCTCATCTATTACAGTTTAAAAATCTCATTCCCTATAGCCCTAGGAATTCTACTTCTGTATATGCCCAGGGAAACGCTAAACAAGTGTATTAAGAGGTATTTGCAAAATTATGTATAGCAATAATGGCCATCAACAACACTACCCTCCATTGCATATCTTCATAAATTTTCTCATATTTGACTTTTCATTTAACTTCTGTTAGCACCTACTCAAATGGCATATATTAAAGACTAACGTGTGGGCTCCTATAATGGGGATAATATTCTTAATGTCTGAAACAAATGTATTTTAATATCCTCTTACTTTATTCCATTTGTAAACTGAGCCATGATGCATATGTACCTAGGATAATTTTTAAAAATTGAAAGATAAACATGGAATTCATTAAACATGGGATTCTAGGTTGATATTGCATCATGAAGTTGTCATTATGTTTATTTTGTCATCCTCTGTTTATGATAAGAAGCAGACATCATTGTTCCCCTGAATGTGAATTGTCTTTTACTCTGCCAACTTTACAGAATTCTTTTTTCTTTAGTTTTTAGCTGTATGACTATGATGGGCCAAGGTATGCATTTTTGTACTGTTTATACTGACTGAGGTTCCTGAACTTTTTTCACCTCTGCTTCCTTTGTGCTGGGCTGTTTATTTATTTATTCCTATTTGGAACAATTTCTCCACTATCTCTTCAAATATTCCTCCTTCCTTGGTCTCTTTCTTCTTCTGGAACTCTAACTGCACATATGTTAATCATATGGTATTTTCCTTCAAGTTGTTAAATCTCTGTTTAGTTATTGGTATCTTTCTCCTTGCTGTACTTCAGTTTGGATATTTTCTATTGACCTGTCTTTGCATTCAATGGCCTAGACACAGAAAACTGCTGTATCCAATCTGCTATTAAGTTTGTCTGATGAATTCTTCAATTCAGATACTGTCTTTTTCAATTCTACAATTTCCCTTTGGTTTGCTGAGTTGAGTCTACATAGCCAGATACTGAGCTGTGCTTTAGTTCTGCTCTGCTTACACTTACTCTCAGTGCATGATAAGCTTTGAATTCTTCTCATGCCACCTTGAGCCTGGAATGTGGGCTGGGGGGATTTTCTCAGTCGGCTCCCTCTTAACTAAAGACTTCCCTTTACACTTGTGCCTCAAAGAGGTCTCTCCACGCTCTTATCCCTACCCCCGTAGTATTCTGATGTCAACTGTTACTCAGAGTGCTAGCCTGACTTGTGACTGAGAGAGCAAACTGGTCTGGCTCACCTCAGCGGTAGGGAGGCACTGTGTTCCTGGCTCTCAAAGAGGGTGGTTCAGTTATCCTGCTCTCCTCCAAGTAGTAGGCGATCTTTAATGGTCTGGAAACATGACGTTTTCCTATCTCTCCCCCAGGCATACAGGATTTTTTTGTTGCTGTTGTTCTATTCTGTTCCTCTAGCTGCAAGTAGTCTTCATTTGTGCCCTATCCCAGAAAATAAAAAGCCAACTAAGAGCACTGGATGCAGTGCTGCAGGGGAGACAGAACTGGGTGGGGCAGTATGCCTTTCCAATAGTGGCTGAGTCACACCGTCCTCTCCTGGGGGAAGGCTTTTCCAAGCTCTCACATGACCCTATCTCCTGAGGACCCAGACAGTCTGTGGAGAAGAGCCTGCTAATGCAAACACCCCTTGCTCGTGCCTGTTGCATACCCATATGCTACCCTGCAATTGCCTTCAGCAATATGTTACAGCATTACTGAATTCTTATCAATTAGTAATTTTCCCAATGCCTGTCCCAGGGAAGAAAGCATTCACGGTCCATCTCTCCATGGAAGCACCTGCCTTTCCTTGGATTTCAGATGAGTTGGTTGTCCTGTGATCTCAGCTCTCTGAAGTGTTCAGGAAACATCGTATTTTATAGAGCATGTGGATTTTACATTACAATAAGTGCAGCATTCTTGCCAGTTTTATATATCCTAAGCTGAAGCTGAGAATCTATTATTATTTTAACTTTATTACAGGGTCACACTTTCTTGTATCTTTACATGCATTTTTATTTTTAATATGTTCAATTTTTTTTATACAGGTGCGATAAATATTGAATCATTTAGTATGTTTGCCTTTATTCTGTTTTGGTTTTCCCAGTAAGGGCTTGTCCTTTCCTCGTGCAGGGAGTTAAGATGAAGCTAATCATAAGTCGAGCTGAGCTGGGACTGGGTTGAAGCTTTATTTAATTTCAATTCAACTCTGAATTGAATTCCAGCTGCATCCTTGAACCTAAATTTCTGATAGCATTGCAATATCTGTGTTTTCTACTCTATACCCACAGATGCTTACTTAGCAAATTCTTATGGGTTATAACTGCCTGGCCAAGAGATTTAGTTTTACACTGGGGCTCTTCCAGATTCCAAACAGTCATACCTGGGCTTTTTTTAATGAAAGCCCAAGCTTTCCTTAAAATTTAGTCTTGTTTCTCCTTATTCCAGAAAAAGTCTCTCTTTCTATGGCATGCCTCCTCCTTTACTCTCTCTTATCTTGTAGCACGCAGTCATTTCTCATTTAGGAAAAGCTCACTTCTCTTTGGAATTGTGTCCTTTAGATATTGTTGCATCCAATACACTCGGAAGGCTTTAAAGTTAAGTGTTATTTTGTTTGCTTATCCAGTGTTTTCTTATATGATGAGCACAATCTCACATCATAGCTGGAAATGAGTATATCAGGCCCTAATTTTTAATTTCATAAAAATCAAGCTCAAGAGTTTCTATTTCAGTTTTACCTTAGAGAGTTCATGTCTGTGTTTAAAGTACAATTGAAAGATTTTTTCCTTTATTGTCAATGGAAATAATAATTCCCCACTACGCCTAAGTCAAAATGTTGATGAACCAACACAACTTTCTTGTCACACTAACATCATTTCCCATTTAACAATCACATATGGCTGGTTGTTAGAAACACGCTGCAGCAGAACAGAGAGAAATTGCAATCTCTATGTTAGAAATTCCTTTATCTCCATAGTAGGATTCAGGAGCCAATTTTTTGAGTAAGGTACATTCCCTAGAGCTGATGGGGAGTTCATATTTTGCTATACTTGGTATAAAATCACTTACAATTTAATATTTTCCAAAATATTTGAGGATGTATTCAACATAATTAGGTTAAAATAAAGCCAGGTTATTTTTGCACTCTTGTGGAACAGCAATTATTCCATCATTTTACAACTCTCTTCGTTAAAAAAGATATTTACCCCTTCAAATATGCCCATAAAATATACAGACGATTTTAATATGACTCTATTAATAAGTATGAAATGAAAGAAAATTACTATAATACATGGGTAAAATCACATACCTGTTGATTTTACGTTTAATCTTGGATTTTTATCAAACTTCATTTGGTTCCCTATAGGTCACTTCAATAACCTACATTAACAAAAATATTATTTTATAGCATGTTCTTTGTTCTAATAAGAAGCATCCTAAAACAGATTCTTCTTTAAATATTAATTTTCCTAACAGGTAAAGTTTTAATACTTTTAACAAGTTAATCCTCTAAATGCCTCTAAATGGCTTAAAGTTAGATTGTAAACATATATTTTTCTATAAATCAATAATCAAAACTCTGTGAGCTGTAATAAGAAATATTCATGTGTACATACTGACTTTCCATTTTTAGTGGAATGATCTTTAAAAGAAAGTACTTTGTTGATCCATTAGTATAGACTAACAATCTTTTCAATATCTGAAAAGTAAAACATTTCATCAGTCAATTAAAATTTAGTTGATGTGATACCATGATTGTACCTACTTTAAAATATCTAAGTGACTAAAATGTTTCAAATTTATCTGAATGTTTGACATAATCACAAAAGATTATTTTACTCAGTCCCTATTAATATTTTAAATAGCTAAACCTATGTGCACTGCAACCCTTTAGGTTGAGAGAAAAATACTGAATATAAAGGTAATTTACTCTTTTAAAAAAGTCTATATTAAATCAATATTTTGCTTCCTTCTAAAAATAATTTAGTTCCTTTGTTCTTTGCACTATGACTAATAATTTAAAACTCCTATATGGAAGTACTAATGTTTTTATTGTCCCTTATTAATTACTCTCTATGAGATGAAAGCTAAAATATTTCGGGTTTAGAAGAGATCTCAGCACATAGTGGGAGACCAGGGTAACAGTCAAAATGTAATTATTACTATAGCATTCCAAACTTTAGAATCAGTCACATATAATACTATTCATATGAGAATTGCTTACAATTTGTTTTTCAATAGATGAGCCTTTAATTTGTGTCATGAATCGGCACCGTTATGATTCACAGATAGTGGAAAAGTAAAAAAGAGAGAGAGAGAGAGCTAAGCTATATGTACCTTCTGCCAGAGTAGGGAAACCTGCTCTAACAGAGAAATTAGGCTCTGCATAATGAAGCCTTTAGGGGAAGGAGATGCTACAATGTGTTTAAAGCCAAAACCACAACCAGTCTCATGGCCAAAATAGACTTGGGAGAGCATCTTTGAGCTTGTTGGTATTCTGGTGTTACCATTAAGTCAGAAACTGCCAACATCTTAGCTGTTTTCTTACTGCCCTTGACCATTTTTCCCAGAAGCTGTTACTGTGCATTCTCCTTCTGAGGTTCTGGTCATTGTTATCTTTGAATTTCTCATGCTAACCAGAAATATGAGATTTTCATATAGATTTTTATACTGTAGGGTCATGTAAAATAAGGCCAGGTTATGTCAGTACCAAGGAGATTTGCTGGATAGTTTCCTCTTCCCATTCTCTCCTAGAGAAAGACAATAATTAGACTATAAAGAAAGAAGAAAATCAAGACTTTCATAATATTTAGTCAAATACTGAACATGTGAATGAATACAGCAGTGGTTTTACATTACCAGATTGACCCTATGCTAGCATTAGCTCACTACATGAAGAATTAAACATTTAAAGAAATGTGATTAGTTGCAGAACTCAAGGGGAAAAAGATTACAGATGCTACTTTTTTTCACCCTAATTTTTTGCTTATTACCTTAAACAACAATTCAACTGTTGTGTCAGCGATGATTACTTAGATAACAAATAACTGAAACCCTCCTCCCCCTTGGCAACCACAAGTCTGTTCTCTATGTCTGTGAGGCTGTTTCTGTTTCATAGATAGTTTCATTTGTGTCATATTTTAGATTCCACATATAAGTGATATCATATGTTATTTGTCTTTCTCTTTCTTACTTACTTAGCTTAGTATGATAATGTCTAGTTGCATCCATGGCATTATTTCATTTTTTTATGGCTGAGTAATATTCCATTGTACATATGTACCACATCTTATTCATCCATTCCTCTGTCAGTGGCAGGAATGGATAAAGGTTTAGATTACTTTCATGTCCTGGTTACTGTCAATAGTGCTGCAATGAACACTGGGTTGCATGTACCTTTTTGAATTATAGTTTCGTCTGAATAGATGCCCCGGAGTGGGATTGCTGGATCATATGGTAACTATTTTTAGTTTTTTGAGGAAACTCCATACTGTTTTCCATAGTTGCTGTATTCCCACGAATAGCATAGGAGGGTTCTGTTTTCTTCACACCCTCTGCAGCATTTGTTATTGCAGACTTTTAAATGATGGCCATTCTGACCAGTGTGAGGTGGCACCTCACTGTAGTTTTGATTTGCATTTCTCTAATAACTAGTGATGATGGCTTCTTTTCCTAATAGCTCAATCATATCATTAAGAACATATGTAATTTCAATCTCCCTTCTTTTCCAATAATCCAAAGCAAACTTTCCTTTAATATCACTGACCCACTTTACATTAGGAGTCCTTTCTATGCAATCTTTGTCAATAAGAAATGCCATTTACTCACTGACCCGCATTTGGAGTTGCTATTACTCTCCCAAACAGCATTACTGATCAACAGTTTCAACTCTGATTGTTTCAAAAAAAGGAAAAATTTGCCAAATTATAGTCGATACAGTTATAATGTGGTATGCTCCCTTAATCTGTCATTTAAATTGAATGTTTCTGTCATCAGTTATTTTTACTTGACTTTTATTTGGATTCTTCTAGCTTTTACCCTGAATGAAACCCCTCACTCCTTGTCCCTCCCTCCCCAATTAATACCTTTTTGGCCAAACAGTATTATGTAGTATTGAATTCTCTCACTGGCATCTCTTTGACAATGGGAATTTCATGATGAATTTGAAAAATCCTCTGGTTATGATTAATGTTTTTCAGATTGAGAATTACGTTAATGGTACATATAGAAGATTGGAATGTCCCCATCCAGGGACTGTGTGTTTGGGGAAGAGTGGGTATATCCAAGCATTCTCTCTTTCTTTTTCTCTTTCTTACCTTGGGACTGTAGGTTCTTAAGAGAATTTTTTTCGCTCTGTGAAGGTACATGATCATTAGAGTAATCCCCAAATATTCTAATCAATTTGACTTGTAGCTTTTATTGTATTCTGTTCTCAATCTTTAATTGTCAAGCAAAATCTAATTAAGTAATCACAGACTGAATTCTAGCCATACAGTATTACCATCACAAACACACATAAGCACACACACATATGTATACACACGCATTCACACATTCATGCATGCACACACATGCACACACACACATATGGCCACCCATCCACATATATTCTGCCTCATGAAAACCTATTTGGAGAAAATTATTAACAAATTACTCATTTTATGACACTTTAAAAATATCTTCTCTGCTAGTTATGCAGTTTTATAAAGCTTTTCCTGCTTTCTCTCTTCTGCTCCAAGGTTATAGACTTGTTTCTCCTATACTCTTTATCAGCTTTTCTGAACAATGCTCTTATTAACTTTATAGTATCTTTGCTCTTGTATTTGTATGTATTTACTGCTAACAGTAAAACTACAATTGTGTCTAGAAGAGCAGTGACAACTATGATTCCTTCTATAGAGTTTAAAGATCTACCTGACACTTGATCTGTAGTACAGATGTAAGGCTTAACTAAGGAATGTGATGTGTGTGTGTGTGTGTGTGTGTGTGTGTGTGCGTGTGCACCCAAAACTACAAAGGCAAAGAGGCTGCATAACACGTGTAGGGTACAATTTTAAACTTACTTATTTTTACTCAACTCCAGGTCACTCTGTATTTCCCCCCTCCAAAACCTGTCTCAGTGAATAAACCAATAAAATTATCAATGAATATTTAGTAAAATATTTGCACTAGGTTGGCAAACAGTGCTTCATACTTTGTCAACACATTTATACTCTAAAATCTAGTAAATTCTTGAACTTGACCTGCTTAAAAATGTATTTCGAAGTTTAGGGCCACCCACAAATTTTTAATACACAGAGATGCTTGCTCAAATCTGCAGTCACATCCCAAAAGCCTTCCATACGAATTCTGGGGTGCAGATTGTACAAGTAACTCTCAGTGTAAAATCACGAATGTAATGACTGCAAGTGAATCACGATGAATTCTATTATATATTACACAATACCAAATGACAGGATACATACAATTTAGTATCAAAACACAGAATGTTAAACTCTGAAGTCCAGATAACAGGCCTTCTGCTCTGAAGAAAGTAAATCTCATGCTGGGGTTTAATGATCCCAGTATTTGATATACTGAAGTAGCTGGTTAAAGGTGGTAGAAAATTTTCACAGTTTTGACCAGAATTGACTCCTTGATACAAAACGATCCAATATGTATAAAATGAGGATAGTGATAGTCATGAGAATAAAACGTTATGTCTAATAAGGTTTGCTATCTCATTATTTCATTATTTCCCTGCTTATTGTTTTCAGATTGAGTATATCAATGTCTATTGAAAATACTTGGGAAATACAAAGTGATAAAAAATTGATAGAAAATATATGCCTCATTCATGGATTAAAAATTGAATAATTACATGATGTCAATTTTTTACCAAATGATTTACAGATTCAATGCAGTTACAATTTTAAAAAACCAGTAGGTCCCAGCAAACTAAAAATAGAGGGGAACTTCCTCAAATTTATTTTTTAAAATCTATAAAAACTCTACAGGTAACATCATACTCCGTGGTGAGAAACTAGAAGCTTTCTCGCTAAGGTCAAGAGCAAGGCAAGGATGCCCCTACTCACCCTCCCTTTTCAATATCATACTGAAAGTCCTCGATAATGGAATAAGAAAGAAAAGGAAAAAAACATACAGACCGGGAAGAAAGAAACAAATCTGTCCTTGTTCGCGGATAACATAGAAAACATTTTCTATATAGAAACTGCATAAGAATTGAAAAAAACTCTTAGAACTAATAAGTGATTGTAACAAGGTTGCAGGTTAACATCCAGAAGTCAATTGCTTTCCTATACACCAGCAAAGAGCAACTAGAACTTGAAATTTAAAAAATAACTTTTACATTAGCACTCCCCAAAATAAAATACTTAGGTGTAAATCTAACAGGATAAGTACAAGATCTATATGAGGAAAATTACAAAACTCTGATGAAAGAAATCAAAGATGAACTATATAAATGGGGTGACATTCCATGTTCATGGTCAGAAAGACTCAATATTATCAAGATGTCAGTTCTTCCCAATCTTATCATAATACAGGTTCAATACTATCATAATCCAAACTTTGTGCATTTTGAAAAACTGACCCTAAAATTTATATGGAGAGACAAAAGAATCAAAATAACCAACACAATATTGAAGGAGAACATCAGAGGACTGACACTATCCAACTTCAAGAATTATTGTAAAGCTATAGTAATTAAGATAGTGTGGTATTGAGGAAAGAATATACAAATAGATTAATGGAACAGAATAGAGGGCCTAGAAATAGAACCACACAAATATAGTCAACTGTTCTTTTACAAAGTTGCAAAGACAACAAAGTAGAGGAAAGACAGCCTTTTTAACGAATGTTCCTGGAATATTTGGAAAATGAAAAAAATGAATCTACTTATGAATGGATTGTACATGAATGGATCATAGGTATAAATGTAAATCGCAAAACTATAAAATTCCTAGAAGATAACATGGGAGAATACGTGGATAATCTTGAATTTGGCAATGACTTTTTAGAAACAACACCAAAGGCATGATCCATAAAAGAAATAATAGATGTTAGATTTCATTAAAATTAAAAACCACTGCTCTGTGAAAGATACTGTCAAGACAATGAGAAGACAAGTTAAGGTGGGAGAAAATATTTGCAAAAAACCCATTTGATAAAAGATAATTACTCAAAATATATAAAAACTCTTAAAGGTCAACAATAACATTAAAATTTGGAAGACACGCAGCAACTAGAACTTGCTTACATTATTGATGGAAGGGTGAAATGGTACAACTACTTTAGAGAACTGTTCAGTAGTTTCTTAGGAAGTTAAACAGATCTTCCCTGGGATCCACCAATTCCACAGCTGAATGTATTTACTTAGTAAAAATACTTATATGGGAATGCTCATAGCATTATTATTCATAATTAAAAAACTGGAAACAAAAGTTATTAATAAGAGAATAGATTAAGAATTAATTATAATATAATCATAGAATACTAATCAATAATAAAAGATGAATTACTGACACAAAGTAAGCTCAAAGAACATTATATTAAGACTCTCAAAAACATTATATTAAGCAAAAAAAGTCAAATACAAAGAGTGCATACTTCATAAGTCCATTTATATGAAATTCAAAAGGAGACAAAACTAATCTATAATGATAAAAATCACAAAGAAGTTACTTCTTGGGAAATAAAGTTGAAGTAGAACTGTCTGGAAAGTGGCACAGAGAAACATTGTGGTGCAATAAAAACACTCTCAGTTGATTCAAGAGGTGTTTACCAGGGAATATAAATTGTCACTTAATTTATATTTATGTTATTCTTTCAGCTGAACACTGAGATCTGTGAATTTTTTTGCACATTAATACTGCCTCAATAAAATATATAACCAATATATATAATAAAACTAATAAAATACATCTACATTATTAACATGTTCTTAGGGCTTATAACTACATGAAGTATTTCTTAAGAATGAATAATTCATTTAAATACTATTGTTTAAATACTATATTTTTAAACTACATGTTTAATGTTTATTGTATAAAGTTTTAGCTTTGTGGATAAAGTGGGATACATACAGAGGAGTATTATTATTATTATAAGTATCACAGAATGTTTGCTTATATATAAGGTATTCTGTTATAATCATGTCTGTCTGCAACAGAAGTAATGGTATGTTTTTTTTTGTTGTTTGTTTTTTTGCGGTACGTGGGCCTCTCACTGTTGCGGCCTCTCCTGTTGCGGAGCACAGGCTCCGGACCCGCAGCCTCAGCGGCCATGGCTCACGGGCCCAGCCGCTCCGCGGCATGTGGGATCTTCCCGGACCGGGGCACGAACCCGTGTCCCCTGCATCGGCAGGCGGACTCTCAACCACTGCGCCACCAGGGAAGCCCAATGATACGTATTTTAAAGATAATTTCCCACTTTAGAAAATTATAAAAATACTATGAAAGGAGAAAATGTGTACATTAAGAGGTTTTCTTCCAAAAGTGTTAAAAACTATTCTTTCAGTTTGATAGCATCTGTATCACTAGGAGTCTCTCAGTAGTACAGTTCTAGCACATCCCAATCCTGGAAACAAAGATAAACTCAGAGAAAGAACTGGTAGTATATAGTCTCTGGCACTTTGATGCTAAAGGTTGTGATATTCAGGGAAACTTTTATGATAGGGACTGAGGCATTCAAATTTTTTTTTAAAGAACCATAAGTAGTTGGAGCACTGTTAACTTGGGAGATTTAACTAGGATTTGGAGAGCAAAGATTCATTTACATGCACAAATCCTGTGAATGTAGAACTCTCAAAAAATCAGGTATTCAATATCTACTCTACTAGTTCTTCAAATAAGACAAGTAATGACTCAACACTACTGAAGTAGCAGCTATAATCAGCAAATAAATAAATAAGATGATAAATATGGTAGTTTTCTCAGGTCACATTTTGTTTTCCTTTGCTGAAACACAAATGTTGACTAACCTTAAATTACTTTTCAAAAAGTGTAATGCTAGTCTACCAGTGGAATCAGATATGGTACTACCTTAATAATGCATGCCAATATTTCCAAAAATTCAATTATTTTGTCTTATATATGTTACACATTAGTGTGAGTTAAACAGTATTTATGTTATCCATTAATGTAAAAGTTAAGCTCATGGTATGTCCTGTTGGTTGAGTGTGTCCTCCCAAAAAGGTACATTGAAGTCATAACCCTCAGTACCTATGACTGTGATGTTAATTGGAAATAAGGTTTTTGCAGATGTAATCAAGGTAAGATGAGGTCATACTGGATTAAGATAGGCCCCAAATCCAATGACTGATGTCAGAAAGACAGATAGGCGCACAGAGTAGTCAGCTATGTGAAGACAGAAGGCATGGAGTGATGCTACCACGATGCAAGGAGTGCCAAGGACTGCCTGCAAGAACCAGAAGCTAGGAAGAGGCAGGAAATATTCTTCTCTAGAACCATCAGAGGTAGCACTGGCCCTGATGACACCCTGATTTCAGACTTAGCCTCCAGAACTCTGAGAGAATAAATGTCTTTGCTTTAAACCACCCAATTTGTGGTAATTTGTTATGGCAGTCCTAGCAAAGTAATACAATATGTTTTTTTTTTAATTATTATTGCCTAAGGAAGTAAGACATATACCTTTGTATAAATAATTTCACTTCTTGAATTTGGCTTTTTTCTTAAGTTTGCCTGATCTTTAGCAACTTTGTGAAATAGTTTCTAAAAATATATTGGTATCACTAAAATAAAATTTGAATGTACTTTTATTTTAAAATATGAAGAAGAAATTAATTATGCCTAACAATGCAATAAAATCATTACAGGACATTTGGTCCTGTCCAAAACATCCATTGAGACATTTGGTCCATGCCAAAAGCTTCTTGAAATTTGGTCCTGTCCAAAAAATCCACTAAGTCCATGCTGAAAAGTCCTTGAAATTAACTTCATCAAAAAGTCCTTGAAATTAGATCCTGTCCAAAGTGTCCATTGAGACATTTGCGCCATGGTTCATTAAATAACACAAACATTTAACTTTGTTAAAATTTCATTTACATTATTTTTATTGTAATTTATGGAATTTGAATTTCACATTTATTCTTATTCTTCCTCATCATGAAGTTTTACAGAGTTACACTCAAGTCGGTGAGCAATTGCTATCAAGTATGTATGACCTGTTATTAGCTTTATATTCATTATATCTGTTAACAATTTTGGTTCTATGAATTTACTTTTGTCAGTAACATTGTGAAGTTGGTGGCTATATTTGAGTGTGACCACCAAGAACCTGATAATTTGTTCATTGTTTTGCTATTAATCTTTTAACACTTCGATAAATCTTCAAATTGAAGGATAATGTACTACCACCAGCTTTTGAAATTTGCTATGCCAGCCTTCCACTGCATTGTTCATCCTGTGATTGTCATTCAGTACTGATGTAAAAACATTTCAAATTTCTGGTGAAAATCGTGGAGCTTCTGTTCTTCTGCCTCTGCCACATCTTCCATGTACATACATTCTGAAAACATAATCCATCAGGTCATCCGAATTTTCTTCTGTATTCTCCACAAGGTACTCAAAAATTTCATTTACATTTTCCAAAGATGCAAATGGAAATCCAAACAATAAGTATGCACACTTATGTGTGTTACTTTCCATTGTCAAATACTCATATGTTAGAACCAAAGAAGATATTTTTAGGCCCAGTGATTGTGAAAAGTGAAACAAACATCCTTTTACTCATGCATTTGGTAGGAGTAGTCGAATCACATTCATATTTGCAATTTTAAAATCCATCATGCACAATGAAAGGTTAATGTTGAGATTTCTTTCCCATGCAAATGCAAGTACTTTCATATATATATCTGTAAGTGTCTTCTTGCTTCTTCATTGTTAGTGCATAAGTCTATGGCATAGTATAACCTCATACTACACCATGCAGAGTAAGTAACTGAGTGAACTGTGTCGGTGCCATCTTGAAGGTGCCATCACTGAATAATGTGGAACTGGTACTTATAAAATCAAATATTTTCATAAGTTGTATAAATAAGAATTCTTCTCTCATCTTGAGCACTGGAATTGTTTATAAGAAATGATTCTCCATATCTGGTTACTTTATATGCCTCTAGAATTTCAACTCCATGTAATGAAGTTGGGTTTGGAGATCAAGGTGGGCTTTTAATTCTTTTTACTTGCCTCTTTAATGAGTTTGTTTCTGCTAGCATTAACAGGATCTCTTTATCATGAATATCATGGAATGTTCTTCCAAGTACCTGTGGTGATGTTCCATTTGGTTCTTCTTCTGCTATTTTAACCCATTCAGGGTTTTCCTTACTTCCCCTTCAACACCAATGTTGTGCTGATGTTTTCCTGTCCTATCCTGAACGACTGTAATCTCATCCAAATCCTGATTAGTTGTACATCAAGCATTGCAGATTCTCCTCTCTCTGTGGTACCTGTACCTTTTACTGCTATCTCTGTTAAAGTAATAAAAATGGTAACAAAAATATTAATAATGTAGCATTGGCTTTTTTGTGTGTGAACATACTATTTCTGACATATTCCACTGAGAATTTTTAAATAAAGATGTATTGCCAAGCAACAGAAGAAGGGTTTTTTTTTTTTTTTTTTTTTTCTTTTGTAGCCATCAGACCAAATATGCTCCTGGATATTTTGGATAGGAACAAATTTCAAGGACCTTTTGGTGTGGGCTAAGTGTCTCAGTGGACATTTTGGGCAGGACCAAATGTCCACTAGTTGATAAAATTTTCTATTTTATCTGTGATTCAAAAATATAACATTTGGATAAATGCTTTTGCACAACAAAATCTTATATGCTCATTTCTGTCACATCTACTCTTCTCAGAGTAGTAATTTTCATGTTAAAGTTCAAAAGCCATGCCTTGTAAGATAAAGTTTGCTCTGCATTATTTTGGATGAATTGCACAGAATTTGATTAGCTTCTCAGAATGTGGTTATTGAAATTATTAATTTAATTGACTTAAAGGCCATCAAGAGAAGAGCTAAATAACAAGATATATATATTCACCTATTTCTTATAAAAATAGTTATTTTACTAAATATAATTATCTAGTACCCTATGATATTGCTGGATTATCAAGGCCAAATCGGTCAAGATTATTACTACAAGTCAAGGCCTTGTTAAATTTAGAGGTAAATGCTTATTAACCTGCCTCTCGAGCTTTATATTTAGAAGGGATGAATAGAGTAAATTACTGTTGATGAGCTAATCTTCAAACGATCTAGTTAGCTGCCATGGACACTGTAGCCATAGCTCGTGGCTCTAAGTCTAGCACACTCTGGGCAGATGAGTGCTGGGGTGATAAATGGTGGGATGCAAATTTAAGCTGGGGCTACTGAAAATCAATGAGCAGAGATAAGGAATGTCCAGAGACAAGGACATTCCAAGCAGAGACAAGGAATATGTCTTTTTATACAAAAGATCAAAAACTTTCACAACTTGAATAAATAGTATTGAGATTTAATCTGAATAAAATCCAGAAATTATGACCAGTTAATTAGTTCCCTGCAATTTATTTATCAAACTATTTTTCATTCATGTTCTTTTAATGAAATGATTTATAATACTATAGTTCAATTTATTTTAATAAATCACTTATGGATTTCAGTATTTTCTGAACATTTGTATCCATGTGTTTTCCTGTTTTACATACTATTCTTATACATGAATTATTGAAGCAAAATATAATTTCTCAACCATTGAGTACTAGAAATAAAAACATATTAATTAAAATAGTAGACTTTATGAAACCAAAGTCACTATACAACTATGAAATACTACGATTATCATTCTCATATATTTAAATATGTTTAAGTTCTTATATGTTCATCTCTATTATATATTAGTTTACTATTATAAATATTAGGAAATTTTTAGTAATTATAATAAAATTCAAATAACAAAGATTATCAAAATATCATGGCCTATAATGAATATAGATAAAAAGTCATAGTTTCTATATACATCCTAGAATTTGTGTTCCAGATATGAATACTAATTAAAAATAAAGAACAACCTACTTTTTATTCTAGGAATCTATGATTTTTGAACCCATTCAGAATTCAATACTTAACTGAGCTACTCATTATATTACCAAGTAATGTCTAGCAGAATAATTACTACATGTTCAGTGGCAGCCTTTCCAACATAATGGATTTAAAAATATATAAATATTAATAAAAATATAAACTAACATTTAAAACATATTCATAGAATGTGTACAATGCAAATATGTATGTCAAAATGCATATGACATAATGTTTATAATATGCTGCCAATTTAATACATTACAAAAGAGCATAATCAGACTACATATTTAATATAATTTGTTATTGCCTTTAATTAAGAAAAACCCATTTAAAATTTTTAAAAATCAGTTAGAATTTATTTAAAAGACGATTCTGATTTAAAAGAAGTTCTTTCCTATTTAAAGTACCTTAAAATATCCTCAAGATCCACTTTAGCTTCTTTAAGAGACAGTTCCACATTTTAGATGTCAGTGTTAGAACCTGATGAAATAATATTTTGCTCAAACTGACATGTGCAATTTGAATTAATTGATGGCTACACCTTATAAATTACTGTTGATGAAGCACGGTTAAGAGAAAATTGGTCTACAATATTTATTAACTACTCAGGTAGTAAATACCTGCTGTCATCTATCTATTTCTCAAGTTACCCTGCTTGAGATTCAAGAGATATGCAATGTTATCCTTCCTGATATTCAAGACAGCCCTGAAGTTCATTTAAGAAAGCAGTGAACCCAAAAATCCACCCCAGAAAATTTTGAATATAACTCCACTCAGTAATACAATATCTGAGTCTGTAAAACTTGATTAACTTTCACATGCATCTATGACATATTTTGAGAGAATTAAATGAGCTAAAATAGACAAAACAAACAAAAGCAACAAAAGTTAAAATATAAGTACAACCAGTCATGTTTTTCTCTTTGCACCAATTTGTCATATAACTTAATTTGATCTCCAGTGAGTCAGATAATATTCCTCTCTTAATATTCCCTTAACAATTACAATAACTGAGCTTGCCAATATCATCAAATGAAGTGAACCAATAAATTGAATTGCCTCCACAATAGTTTACTCTTAAAGCAATATCTATTATATTACTATTTGGAAACTGTTATCAGAAATAGCATAAGCTGAAGAAATTTCATATTTCAGATAAAGGACCGTACTTAAAAAACTAGATTTCTTTAGCTTTTTGCACATGAATCATTATTTCTGCTTATTCTCACTAGAACCTTTGCAATTCCTGATGTCCCTGCCTGCAGTGGTATTCTCTAAATAGTTGCATGGCTGGATTTTCCTTGGACTTCATGTCTTACAAACATCAAACATCATCACCTAAAAATGTTTTCTTTGACCTAAACTAGCATAATCTTCATAACACTTAGTGTCTAAAATTATCTCTCTGTTGTATTTATTCACCTTTTCCTTTTTAAACTATCTCGTGTAAGCTCCATAGAAGCAGAAATCTTTTTTTTTTTTTTTAATTAAGACAATTTTTTTAGAGCAGTCTCAGGTTCACAGCAAAGTTGAGGGAAGTCTGAAAATAAAGGAAATCTCATTTCCAATGGGGTCAGGAAGCCCTAAGGGGGAGCTCTCATGCACGACCACTCATCACACAGCTTGCTTACTCCAGCCTGAGAAAGTGTACCTTGCATCCACCACCAGGAAGAAGTTTACTTTACAAATCCCAACAGGAAGAAGAAGGATTTTCTCTTCACCCAGCAAGAGCTCAGCCAAAGAGAAGCTGCCATAATTCAGCCAATTAGAAGCCACCAGCATCCTGAATTCTTGATCACATCCAACAAACTTTCACTCAGAAAAGCTCCCCCAAGATCCCCTTTCCCCTACAAAAGAACACTCCTCTCCTTTGTAATCTGAACTTGCCTATGCTTTGCCATCGTTTGCTTGTCCCGAATTGTAATTCCTCTACTATTCCCAAATAAACTCTGATTTCACTGATAGAATAACTGGCTATTTTTACAGAAATTTCTCATGTACTTCCCTGCTCCCACACATGAATAGCCTCCTCCATTATCATCATCCCCCCACCAGAGTGGCACATTTGTTACAACTGATGAACCTACATTGACAAAAAAGAATCACCTAAAGTCCATAGTTTACATTATGGTTCCCTCTTAGTGTTTCACATTCTGTGGGTTTGGATGAATGTATAATGACATATATCCATGATTATGGTAACATACAGAGTATTTTCACTGCTCTAAAAATCCTCTGTGATCTGGCTATTTATCTTCCCTTACCACAATGCCTGATCTTTTAACAAACTCTGTTGTTTTGTCTTTTCCAGAATGTCATATAGCTGGAATCATACAATATATAGTCTTTTCAGACTGGCTTAGTTCATTTAGAAATATGCATTAAAGTTTCCTCCATGTCTTTTCTTGCCTTCAAAATTAGGCAAAATCAGGCAAAATTTCTTGCCTAATTTTTTTTCTGAATAATAGTAATATGTATTAAAGGTTCCTCCATTTTTTTTCATGTCATGATAGCTCATTCCCTTTTAGTGCTGAATAATAGTGCACAATCTAGACATATCATTTTCTTTATCCTATTGAAGGACATCTTGGTTGCTTCTAAAATTTGGCAATTATGAATGAAGCTGTAAGAAATATCTGAGTGCACACTTTTGAGTGGACATATATTTTCAACTGGCTAAAAAAATTATTTTATTTAGATAAATACCCAGTAGCATGATTGCTGGTCTATAATAAGAGTATGTTTTGTTTTGTATGAAATTGCCAAAATGTCTTCCAAAGTGGCTGTACCATTTTGTATTCCCACCAACAATGAATAAGAGTTTCTGTTGCTGTACAGCCTCAGCAGCATTTGGTGTTTGTCAGTGTTTGGGAGTTTGCCATTCTAATAGGTGTGTAGAAGTATTTCACTGTTTTAATTTACAATTGTCTAATTACATATAATATTGAGTGTGTTCTCATATGCTTATTCAGCATCTATATATCTTCTTTGGTGTGGTGTCTATTCAGATCTTTGGCTCATTTTCTGAATGGTTCCTTTTCTTATTGTTCACTTTTAAGAGTTCTTTATATGTTTTGGATAACAGTTCTTTATCAGATGCGTCTTTAGCAAATATTTTCTTCCAGTTTCTGGCTTATCTTCTCATTCTCTTGAAAGTATATTTTTCACAACAGAAGTTTTCAATTTCCATGAAGTCCAATTTATCGATTTTTCCATTCATAGATCATATGTTTATGACTAAATCTGATCATAATTCACATCTCTTCTAAGTGGATTTCTTTTTTCTTATCTGTCACTTCTAAAGCCTTTTAATCTTAATATCACAAGAACTGAGTAAGGAATGAGTTATTGAAAATTTTCAAAATAATTGTAGTGATATCCATTAGGCAAATAATAGTTGTATGGGTGTTAAATATATTTATTTTTATTAGTCTTATTGAGATGTAAATTAACAAAAAACTGCACATATATACAATTTGATGGGTTTGAACATATGCAAACACCCATAAAACCACCATCACAATCAAATTAATATATCCATCCCCTCCAAATATTTCCTCTTGCCCCTTTGTTTTTCTTTGTTTGTTTGCTTTGTGGTAAGAACACCTGACTTGAGATCTACCCTCCTAACAAAATTTTAAGTGTACAATATGGTTTTGTTAACTACAGGCACTAAGAGATATCTGCACTCCCATGTTCAATGCAGCATTATTTACAACAGCCAAGGTATGGAAGCAACCTAAGTGCCCATCAATAGATGAATAAATAAAGAAGATATGGTGTGTGTGTGTGTGTGTGTGTGTCTGTGTATAAAATGGAATATTACTCAGCCATGAAAAAAATGTAACCTTGCCATTTGCAACAACATGGGTGAATCTAGAGGGCATTATGCTAAGAGAAATAAGTCAGTCAGAGAAAGACAAATACCATATGACTTCATGTATACATGGAATCTTAAAAAGAAATGAACAAATGTAACAAAATAGACACAGAGTTAAAGATACAGAAAACAAACAGGTGGCTGCCAGAGGTGAGGGAAGTGGGCAAAGGAAAGAAGTAGGTGAGGAAGATCAAAAGGTATCAATACAAACTTCTAGTAGCAAAATAAATGAGTCACAGATATGAATTGTACAGTGTGGGGAATACAGCCAATAACTATGTAATATCTTTGTATGGTGACATATTTAACTAGACATCATAGTGATCATTTTGAAATGTATAGAAATATAGAATCACTACATTGTATAACAGGAACTAACATAGTGTTTTAGGTCAATTATACTTCAAAAACAAACAAACTCATTGAAAAAGAGATCAGATTTGTGTTCACAAGATGAGGGGTAGGTGGAGGGGAAATTGGATGAAGGCAATCAAAAGGTACAAACTACCAGGTATAAGATAAATAAGTAGTAGGGATATGATGTACAACATGATAAATATAATTAACACTGCTGTATCATAAGAGTTCTTATCACAAGGAAAAATATTTTTTCTATTTCTTTAATTTTGT
Organism: Grampus griseus; assembly: GCF_964374135.1. Classification (NCBI taxonomy): domain Eukaryota; kingdom Metazoa; phylum Chordata; class Mammalia; order Artiodactyla; family Delphinidae; genus Grampus; species Grampus griseus. The sequence continues at coordinate 80,575,949 of NC_139019.1, forward strand.
AACTATATAAGAAGATGGATATTCACTAAACTTTTGTGCTAATCACTTCATGATGTATTAAGTCAAATCATTAGGCTGTATACCTTAAACTTACATGGTGCTATAGGTCAATTATATCTCAATGAAACTGGAAGAAAAAAAATGTGGTATATGCATACAGTGGAATATTATTCAGCCTTAAAGAAGGAAATCCTGCCAAATGCCACATATGGATGAAACTGGGGGCATTATGCTATCTGAAATAAGCCAGTCACAGGAAAAATACTTCAGGATCCCCTTTGTATGAGGTCACTAAAATAGGCAAACTCACAGAAGCAGAGAGTAGAATGATAATTGCCAGAGACTGGGTGGGAAGAGGAAATGAGGAGTTGTTTGAAGGGTATAACTTTTCAGTTATGAAAGATAAAGGCATTCTAAATGCATATATTGAAGCAGCCTTAGAAATTACAGTTTGTTTGTAACCTATCCTTTCTCTAAAAAGAAAACTATATGACTTCTTTAATCCTACATTCCCCAAATCCAGGGGTACAATCCACTTGAGGATACTTTAATTCTTTAATCACAATTATTATTTAATGTTTAAAGTTATCTAGAGCAGTAGAAATGGAGACATGCTTGTAGATATACTAAATATACTAAAAGACCTAAACCATTATATTTCATTTCTTTGTGAATTATATTCTTTAGTAAAAGATAAATCTGTACCAACAAGTAGCAAAATTGCTTACATAACTTCAGGGACTTTTCTTTCCGAAAACATGTTTGTTTATATGGTGTTCTATCCCTCTCCCAAGAGTGTTTTACAGCCTAGAGGCATAAGAAATGTTCTAGATGAGATGGAAAGATTTGTAATAAGGGAACTAGAGGAGATTGACAATTTTCTTGGCAAGTAGACCCTAAAATCTAAGGCAACTGTATACAGTAATATGACATTACAGTGGGAGGTAAGGAAGAGTTAATGTTTCTTAAGAATGGAATTCTAGGCTATTAATTAAACAATTTCTTCAGGATTGTCACTTTTTTATGGATGTGAGTCAAAGTGCAATTTAATGAGAAGGTGTATCCTCTGCCATTAAATCAATTAAATACATATTTAAAAATCGTACACTAAAGTTCTCAAATTCTTGTGCAGCACTTGCAGCCCTCCATACTGCCTCACTATGCTCTTTTATCTCTGGGTATAATATTTATTTCTAATAATTGCATTCCTTATCTTTGAAATGAGGTAACTGTGGGGGGATAAGTTTATCATGCAAAATATATTAATCACCCTCCTAGGTCTTAGAAGTATTTTAGTGCATGTCAAGCCTTGAAAATATCCTGGGGGTGTAATGGTGTCATTATGTTCACATTTTGAGTTATATCCCATTGCTTAATATTTGTTTTGAAAAAGACAGCCTCATCAAATCACAGGCTGCTCACTTCGCATTGCAGTCCATACTCACAAAATATAAGGAAAATGGAACAGAGTTGCTGGTTAACTTAGAACAAAATGTTAATTGATCTCTATTTATTTTACCTAAACATACTTGCCTTGTGAATCTACCCAATCAGATGTTTCTATAGCTCCTGGAATAATTGATATTTCAAGTAAGGTCAGTAATGCAACAAGATGAGGGTTACATTTATAGCCTGGCTCCACTGTTTCTTGTTTCCCTACATTTATATCTTGAACTCCTAAAGAATAAGCTCTAACTTGATGGAACAAAATTATTCTGTGCTTCCACAGCATAAAGTGCTTTCAATTTCCTTCTCCATTTAAGAATTGATAAAACTTCAATTATTTTTATGCTTTATCTTTTCAGAAAAAGTGATAATTTTTTAAACTGAAATTTTATTTATACATTGATTTTTGTTATTATTTCTTAGGAAAGTATCAGATCTCCATCCCCAGATGGGGATGAAAAGGCTCACAGCCATGTGCAATTTCTTGAAAGCCTATTTAGAATACAAGGGAAGAACCTGCAAACTCTCATGATTTCTTGCTTTGAGTTAATAGAGGGATGGTATTTCTGAGAGGTAATATCTTGGGAAGTAACTCCTCCAAGTATTCAGATACATCATCTAGGGACATATGTATCCATCGAAAGTGGATAGGAAAGCAGGGACCTGGGGTATGAAACCAAAGAAATAAAAACCAAAAGTCGATACCAAACAAAATACTCATCAAAGGATTAATATAATGGACGAGACTTCAAAGAGGTCAAAATGACCTGGGCTTTTTCCTTCACTCTCTCCTTCCCTCCCTCCCTCCCTCCCTCCCTCCCTCCCTTCCTTCCTTCCTCCCTCCCTCCTTCCCTCCCTTCCCTTCTTGAAGGCCATCTATCTATCTATCAAACAGTATTATACATATTGTGATCTATTTTAACATTTATATAACAACATGCAAAACCAAGCATGCATGCAAACGTGCAGAGCTGGGCCTCATTCAGAAATACTGTCAAAAGTCTGCACTGTAAGCTCTGCATGATTGAGAAGCTAGGCAGGGCAAAATAACCTCTCAGAATTCTCCTGTGATAGTCACTGGCAGATGATAGCAGTCAGTCCCTGGAGGTATTTTAGGGTTGCAGCTATTCTCTAGAGAATATCTTGTACTCTGAGATGGGTTGGGAAGAATCATCAAGGAAAGAAAGCAAATAGTATAGAATTCTGAGAAAGATGCCTCTTTTATTCTTGTGGTTTAAATAGATTCATGCTTTGTCATAAGCATAAGCCCACAGTATACATAAACACTAATTTTTTTTTTTTTTTTTTTTTTTTTTTTTTTTGGCGGTATGCAGGCCTCTCACTGCTGTGGCCTCTCCCGTTGCGGAGCACAGGCTCCGGACGCGCAGGCTCAGCGGCCATGGCTCACGGGCCCAGCCGCTCCGCGGCATGTGGGATCTTCCCGGATCGGGGTACGAACCCGTGTCCCCTGCATCGGCAGGCGGACTCTCAACCACTGCGCCACCAGGGAAGCCTCATAAACACTAATTTTTAAAAGGATGTTATTTCTATAGATAAGTTTTTTACAATCAAAAGCAAAAAAAGGATTCGTAAATTATATTCCAAAAATAATTTTAGAAGTGCAGATATCAGCATGTAGGCAGGTAAACATGTCTCTTTTTAGAGGATGGACCTGGGTGGTTTCAGAGGCAACGCTGGCAGCCTGTTAATTACTAACAGTTTATGGACAACCTGTACTGCTGGCACCTTCTGAGAAAAATCCATAACCTTTCCTCCCCAAAAAGTGTTAAGGCATGGCAAATAAATAGTTTCTACAAATGTAGTTCTCTTTTACAGGTGTTATAAAGAGTATGTTTTCATTTACAAAGTATTTTTCAACCATAGTATAAATGGCTTTTGCACTGGCATTTGGTTTTATATTATGTTCATTTATTTTCTTTTTAAAAGAAATCTTTCTCTCTTTTTACAAAACAAAGTCCGAATCAATATTCACATGAATAAAAGCTGGTTTAATAGAATAATGGATTAGAAACCAAAACAAATGAAATGCTGCCACTATAAAAGGTTTTTCTTTCCCCTTAACAATTCAAAATAAGAAAATTGAATTAATATTTAACCTCTCATTACTATAGCCAGTTCAAATATTAATTGCCATCTTCTGTATAGATGGGACTTTCAGTCTTTACTTCTGAGTTGTGACACAAAATTTTGACATTTAAATGAACTATTGGAGGAGAGTTAGGAAAAGAGAGAAATGATGCCAAAATTACTGAAATCTAAAGAATGCATCTATTTGTTTAAGCCCTGATTTAGGCATCACTGCTCAGAAAAAAACTGTTGAGCCTTACTTTAAACAAGAACAAATTAAGTACTGAATTTACTCTCCAGAATTTTCTTTGATAATTAACAAATTGTTACTCTTTCCTATATATTGCTTCTATCAATCAGCTGAGCAGGATGGTAAAATTGTGATGATAAAAGTATTTTAATAACCAAAAGCCATAGGAATCACATTAGCCTGGAATAATAAAGATAGGTAGCAAAACTTCAGGCAAGGTGAGGCAAGGCTCTTCCTTTTTTATTAGTTTTGCTTGTACTGATGGAAGATTAAAATGGTAGAGGGAGGTTTTATTTGCTATACTTAAAGCTTTGGCAAAAATTATCATAGCTCTACAGTACAAGCAAATTTTAACGGCCATAGTCATGATTTAGGACAGTTTTGATTATCTGTTCCTTTAAGACCAGTTTTGGAGGTTACCAATCAATGATCTATGACCTAGACATTCACTGAGTCCTCTTTTGTTTGATCTGAGGGGTGGTAATTTTTTAAGCTGTTTTTATAATTAAGAAAATCTCATTTAAAAATTCCAAATTTTCAGTTTTTCTTGAAAAATTGGAAGGTCTACACCCAAACCTCCATGTGCAAGGAGATTAATAAAGGTTACACCCTTTAGATAGGGCATTTTCTCTCTTGATTGTCACAGTTTACATCTGTTCCTATCAGTTCGTACCAGTAAGACTGGCTTTTGATTGGCATACACCGTCTTTCTTGTACACTTGCCCCTTGAACTACATAGGTTTGAACTGTGTGGGCCCACGTATACGTGGATTTTTTTCAATAAGTATATTGGAAAAGTTTTGGAGATTTGTGATAATTTGAAAAACCTCACAAAGGGCACAGCTTAGACATATCAAAAAATGAATAAAAAGTTAGGTAAGTCATGAATGCATAAAATACATGTAGATACTAGTCTATTTTATCATTTACTAACATAAAAAATACACAAATCTATTATAAAAGTCAAAATTTATCAAAACTTACCTATGTTAGCACTTACAGATGATACCATTTGCAGGTGAGAGAAATGTAAACAAATGTAAAGATACAGTACTAAATCATAACCTCATAATTAACTGCAGTACATACTCTACTACTGTAATAATTTCGTAGCCACCTCCTGTTGCTCTTGTGCTGAGCTCACGTGTTGAGAGTATCAGCTTAAAATGCCAGGTGACAATAACCATCTCCGAGTGAGCAGTTCGTCTCTCCAGTAATTGCATAAAAAATATTTCATGATGGATAAAGAAGATGTGGTACATATATACAATGGAATATTACTCAGCCATAAAAAGAAACGAAACTGAGCTATTTGTAATGAGGTGGATAGACCTAGAGTCTGTCATACAGAGTGAAGTAAGTCAGAAAGAAAAAGATAAATACCGTATGCTAACACATATATATGGAATTTAAGAAAAAAAAAAAGTCATGAAGAACCTAGGGGTAAGACAGGAATAAAGACACAGACCTACTGGAGAACGGACTTGAGGATATGGGGAGGGGGAAGGGTGAGCTGTGACAGGGTGAGAGAGAGTCATGGACATATACACACTAACAAACGTAAGGTAGATAGCTAGTGGGAAGCAGCCGCATGGCATAGGGATATCGGCTCGGTGCTTTGTGTCTGCCTGGAGGGGTGGGATAGGGAGGGTGGGAGGGAGGGAGATGCAAGAGGGAAGAGATATGGGAACATATGTATATGTGTAACTGGTTCACTTTGTTGTAAAGCAGAAACTAACACACCATTGTAAAGCAATTATACCCCAATAAAGATGTTAAAAAAAAAAATGCAAAGGGCCATCTTCCCCCACCTCCTCCAAATTTGTTACTGAGATAGGAAAAAAATGTCCTTGTTGCTTTCTCCCATGTTCAAAACACATTATAGAATTTTACCCTTGCTATAAATATACATTTTACATTTGATTTTCCTAATGTTTACTGGCAAACTTCTGGGTCACTGGAAGAATTGATTCCATGGCCTCACTGGCAGCAGGGCACCAAAATTTAAAAGCAGCCTGGGGAACTGGATGTCATTGGCATCCTCATCCTAATGTCTCCTCAAACTATAAACTAATCATTTAAATTATTAAAGCAGAGTACGTTCACATGCACAAGTATAAAGGTCTAAGCTAGATTTTTATTTGATGACTTCTTCCCTACTTTATTTATTAAACATACAGGACATCAGTTTTAAGTACTGGTGATCCAATTTTGGATCACAGTGAATGAGCATGAGCTTTGGAATCAGACAGCCTGGGGTTCGAGTTTGGGCTCAGCCAATTATTAACTGTGACCTTGGGCACATTTCTTTGTATAGCTCAGAGCCTGAAGCCTGTTAAGCATTGTCAGTAAACTTTGCTTGTACCAGCAATTCAGTACAAGCAAAGTATTTAATCTCTTGCCTATTCTTAGTGATCATAGTCAGAATGAGTTCAAACCACAAAAATCAATAATGATCTTTAACAGGGGAATCTTCTCCCTCTTCCCCTTGGAGAGAGGGGGCAGTAACAAAATTCCAAGTTGATTGAGGCTCCACTACCTATGAGATCATGGAAATGATTTTTCCAAGGGACCCAACAATTTGTCCTGAAAAAGCTAAGAAAATAAAATATAAAAAGTAAAAAAAAAAAAAAGAAATATTTCATGGTCCTTACATATTTTTCATTGTGTTTAGTGCAATAGCTTGAATAACACCATGGGACCCATATGAAATGCCACTAGTGATGCTGGAAGTGCTCCCAAGAAGCAGGGAAAAGTAACAACATTACAAGAAAATGTGAATTGCTTGATGTGTACCATGGATTCAGGTTTGCAGCTTCAGTTGCCCGCATTTTAAGATAAATGAATCTAGCATAAAGACCACTGTAAAAAAAGAAAAGGAAATTCATGAATCTGTCACTGCAGCTATGCCAGCAGGCAGGAAAACTTAGCACTTTTTGCAAAATAACTTTTTATCTCATATTGAAAATGCAGCTTTTATGTGGGTGCAGGATTGCTATAAGGCATACCTATAGATTCCAATATGATTTGAGAAAAAGCAAAGGCATTATATGACAACTTAAAGCAAAAAGAAGGTGAAGGATCTAAAGCTGGAGAATTTAAGGTCAGCAAAGGATGGTTTGATAATCTTAGAAAGAGGTTTGGCTTTAAAAATGTCAAGATAACAGAAGAAGCAACTTCTGCTGACCACGAGTCACCAGACAAGTTCCCATGCCATTAAGAAAATCATTGAAGAGAAAGAATATTTGCCTGAACAGGTTTTTAATGTAGATGAAAATGCCCTATTCTGAAAAAATAAAGCCACAAAGGACATTTATTAGTAAGGAAGAGAAGTGAGCACCAAGATTTAAGGTAGGAAGGGACAGACTAACACTACAGTTTTGTACAAATGCAGTCAGGATTATAATCAGGACTGCCCTTATCTGTAAAGCTTCTAGACCCCAAGTCTTGAAGGAAAAAGATAAACACCAGTCTTTTGGTTGTATAACAAGAAGGCCTGGACAATGAGAACCCATTCCTGGATTGATTCCATCGTTGATTTGTCCCTGAAGTAAGGAAGTGCCCTGCCGGTAAGGGATGGACTTTTAAAGTTCTTTTGATATTGGACAATGCCTGTGGCCTCCCAGAACCCCATGAGTTCAACATCAAAGGTGTTGACGTGGTCTACTTGACACAAACACAATGTCTCTAATTCAGCCTCTAGATCAGGGAGTCACAAGGACCTTTAAGGCTTATTACACACAGTACAAAAGGATTGTCAACAGTATGCAAGAGAAGAGAGAAATGAAAATCTAATAACTGTCCAACAAGAACTGTTTGAGCCATTTTTGTGTCATCATCATCATTGCCTAAGTATCCATCAGGTGGAACATCATGTGTAAGACTTGTATTGAAGTGAATAGCCTATCCTTATATAGGCATTAGGTGATAGTTAATAAGAAACTAATAATGTGTCAGTTTTCTTACTATTTTATAACTTTGCTTTCAAAAGACTGTATTACCATATAGTATATGCCTCTCTCTTTCTGGTAACTGAAGAAAATGCATGGTGACCTATTGTCACAGGTAAATTGTTTTTTAAAAATGTAACAATGTTTCCAATACTGTATTATCAGTATGACTGTAATACTATGTACCATAAAAATGTTATAACAATCATTCATTAGTATATAGGCTAGGCTACAGTGAATCAATCACATTGCTGCTTCTTTGTTATCAATGCATGAGTCATTATACCTGTAAATAAATATGAATTTATTTTTCACATTATTTTTTCATTTTTGATGTCTAGTGTTAGAAATATGTGTAACATCTACAGTGTTTTGAGTTCTATAGGTATAGATTATATAAACTCACCAACAATGCTCTAGGCTTATTCATAAACATATTCATTTATATTCCACTTGTAGTTATTTTACACAGCTAGATAATACTGCAAGTGTTATATTCAATATGCAATACAAGACTTGCTAAGATGCTCAAAAGAATGTAATTCTTAGCCCAAAACCAGATATGAGTTTGAGGATAATATATGATCTTCAGATCAAGTAAGACTTTTCTTGACTAAGAAAAATCAATTTTAAGAATATGTGCTAATAAGGAAAATAATCAGTATGTCCACACATGTCCTTTGAGATTCTTAGTGCTATTTATTAAAAGCTTCAGTTTTTTCCAATTAATATAAAAAACTAAATTATTAAAGCACAAATAATATGTGAAGATGTTTTGTACATGAAACAAAGCATGGGATGAATTGTACTTGCTTTTAAATTTAAAATTTTATATATATTAAAAATTGAGAAGGACTATTTGCTACCATGATACCAGGGACAGTGAAACAATAAATTCTGTTCTATAAACAATTTAACTTGTGGAAATTTAATCTTCTTTAAATATAATTATAGTCAGTTTTCTCAGAATCATTTCATTCTCTCCCCGGTCTTCTCTCTCTTGCTGTGATCATTATTATATTATAATGTTGTGTTGGTTTTCCTCATGACCAAACAGGCTGATGGTCAAATAATGTCCAGAATGATATCAACATTGAGCCCATTGTTGCATTACACCTTGCACTGTCCCAGAATGGAAATAAAATGGACCACAGGGAAATATCTAAGCTGGGAAATGATTGAATTTTAAGACAGACACAGTGTATGAAAGTGATCCTTTGTTTACAAGTTTTTCCTAATACAAACTGCTTTCCTTACCAGACTAAACTTGTGGGAAGTCCTCATTTATTTGTACTGCAATTGGGTTCATTTTTGAAAAAGCCATAGAGAGATCATTACATCAACAATATCCATTGCCAGTATTAAACTGCCAAATAGACTCAATAAATAATTGTGCTGTTTTCTTCCCCCTCATCTTCCTATGCTCTCCCTATTATGTACTCTTACTCTTTCATCCTAGATTTGCAATGCAGCTTCAAGGCCTCATGTTATACATCAGCCTAAGGTGGGACTATGCTGTACACTCCTAGGTACTTAACACCCTCCTGCCACCCCCACCTCCATCTGTTATTCCTCAGGCTCACTTTCATTGATCCTAAAACTATGTCTGCTCTCTAACCAGCTCCATAAACATTAAAATGCAAACAACATGTTCTACTGAAATCTCAGAAACCTTCTCCATTTCTTTTTGCCCATTTGTCTAAGGAAGCATGTTTATAAAATACTCCATGACATACTAAGACAGACTGCTTTAGAGGAAAATCAGAGGTGTATCCAGGTTGTGAAGCTTAGAAAATTTGATGTGTCCTTTGTAAAAGAAAGCATAATTACAACTTTTAAATTAAGTCCAAAAGTGACTATATAAATCACAATGAATAGCAAATTTCAGAAAATTACAAATAGTGGATCACAAAATCCAGAAAAATATAATATTTTTATCCAATAACTATCTCACCACCTCTATAATACTTTTTTCTTACATTTTGATTGTTCTGATCACCATGTCAAATGAAAGGCATTTTGTAATACCATTGTCAATGTAGTAATAAAAAATATTATTCAGTCTTTCTTTAGTATAGTTGATGGAAACTTTTATTATTAGTTATTACCTAGAAAAGTTTCTTTCAACTTCAAACTTACTATTGGAAATGTTATATAAATTCCAGGGTTGTTTCCAAATTTGTTAAAACCTCTTTTGAGTTTCTTTCATGTGTGAACTTTAAGGTTTCAGGAATTTTCTTTTTGTTTGTTTTCCTGTGCAGTGTTTATGATAAGAAGCAGATATCATTGTTCCCCTGAATGTGAATTGTCTTTTACTCTGCCAGCTTTACAGAATTTATTTCTTTAGTTTTTAGCTGTATGACTATGATGGGCCAAGGTATGCGTTTTTGTACTGTTTATCCTGCCTAAGGTTCCTGAACTTCTTTCATCTCTGCTTCCTTTGTGTTGGGCTGTATATTTATTTTTTAATTTTTTTCCTATTTGGAACAATTTCTCCACTATTTCTTCAAATATTCCTCCCTCCTGGGTCTCCTTCCTCTTATGGAGCTCTAATTGCACATATGTTAATCATATGGTATTGCCAAATGTGGAGGTTAAGAGAATGAGATAGTTCACGTGAGCACAATACTTGGCATGTACTATCTATTTAATAAATAGTGCTACCTTTCTTATCTATCTCACCCCAAAACATTCCTGTAATGCAGATACTTATTGTGGAAAGTCATTAAAAAGACGTGATCTCTAGTCTGGCCCACAAGCTGGACCCGACAGTCAGAAGGTACCCCAAGGACACAGTCTTGAGATAACAGTGTAGGGATGAAATGGTCTGGACTGTGTACGTGACTAAACCCAGTTAAGGCCTCTATATAATCTTTCGAGATCCTGAACAGGCAGGTTCAGAAATAAACTTGTCTTTCAATAATTTCTCTTGCTTATTAAACCACCTACCAATCTGGAGAGTTTGCCTGTTTCTTAGATCTCTCCCTGCCCTCCATGAATGGGGCCAGTTTCAGGTAACAGGCAGGAAGCTCTGGAGGAAACTGCAAATCAACAATGCTATTATCGTCACTTTATAGATGAGGAAATTTAGGAACACAGCTAACAAATGGCAGGACCAGGCTAGGTTTCATATATCTGCCTCCTCACACTGTAGTTTATTTCTTTTCAGTTGGCACAGTGGCAGATTAACTTATCTCTCAAGGTTGACCCACAGGCACAGAGAGGGACAGGGGCCACTGGCCTAGAACTTCTCTAAAAAGTGCCCCTCTAAAGGGAATCTAGAGTTAGCACATGGAAAGAAGCTCTATCTCACCACCCATATCAGGACTTAGCAATAATCCAATGTCCCTTTGATCCTGGTTTTTCAGAAAACCCGGGAGCACAGGGTCACACATCTATCAGCTAAATTCCAACAGTTATCCTGATGTGATCTTTAACAACAATAAAAAAAGAAAATAACATACATTGCTTTTTTAAACCTTAAGCTATTGACATTTAGCAATATGGAGAGTTACAGAGTGCTATAGCTATGATGTTACACTTATGGAGAGTTGCTTCAGTAACAGCTGTTATTTAGAAATCTACCTGGGAGAACTGATTAGAAACATGAGACAATTTTCTTTGACGCCAAACCTAGTTATATCTCCACATCTTTAGTAAAATTATTTTTTAATGAAATGGAATAAGGTTAAACAGATTACCTGTGTTATGCCTTCCTTTCTTAACAACAAATTCATTTTTTTCCTTGGAATATGAAAATATGGACCCCACATGTATTTATTTTTAAAATCATTTCTAAAAGAATAAATAAAACTAAGCAAAAACTGATCTCTTCTGATAAATTTGACAGCTTTTCTGAAAGAGAAATATCCTTTCTCCATATATGATCCAGATATTCAATTGTAATAAGAAAGTGAATATGACATGACTCAGAGCTTGGTTACTAAGATGTCAGGCAATCCTGGGCTAAAATTCTGACACTATCACTTTTTTAAGCTCACTAGTGCATCTTTAAAATGACAATGATATAATTAACTCATAAACTTGTTGTGATGAATAAATAGGATAATGCCTTAGTTGAGCAATTAGCATAGAGTGATCACTCAACATTATCTGCTATTAGTTGTAGCACGGGTAATAAGACAGCTAAAATATTTTCATTATAAAATAGTCCTCACAGGTTATGGCTCTAGGTAGCAAAAGATTATGATTTCCCCAAAAAGCTCAGCACAAAAGGATTCCAGATTCATCCTCTTAGAAGCCTGAAACTTGTGTAGCTCACCCCACACTCATCCCCAGGTCTGCATTTTCAATGTAAGGTTGTACTTGGCTCTTTCATTGTTCAATAACCACTGTTCTTAATAAAGAAAAAAATAAATAAAAACAAAACAAAATGCCAATTTAGAGAATGCTAGCTACATTTTATTGTAAAGAAAGCATTCCAGAGCAATATCCAGGGCATTTCTAGCTTACCAAAACAAAGCATGACAGAAGGCATGGGTTACACCAAAGACACATTCAGTGCTTACAAATTAGGTCAGCAGGAGGGAGTGTCTACACTGTCCTGGGCATGGGACTAGGCTTTTCATATCTGTCACTCACTTTAATCACAGAGAAAGGTTCTGGTGTCCTTTTAACAAATAACAGAGATAACAAGACTCAGAGAGGTCAAGACTATGGAGGACAAAGGTCATACAATGGCAGGGCAAGCATCCTAACATGTCTTTCCCTGACTCCAGAGACCAAGCCCTTTCCTCTACATGAAACTGCCAGTAAATTGTCTGAAAATGGTAAAGGGGTATTTTCTTTATATGGAAGAACTTTGCATCTAAAACTTGGAAAACTTTCACAGCAAAAGAAGATATATGGTATATTTCCCATTGCAATGTTAACATTCATTACACTTTCTGAAAAATGGGAAAAGAAACAACGTTTAAGTCATGATTACTAGGGTCTCTTATTAAAATGGGAAATATTAAGTTTATTTCAAAAGTTATCAAATATTGGCAGTTGTAGACAACTCAATCAAAAATAGATTGAGAATCACTTTTATCCCTGTTAATTTGACAGACATTTAAAAAATTTTTCAAAATAAATTACTTACTAGATTCATCACTTATCAATACTTGCCATGTGATATACTTGAAAATGTGATTGTATTCCTTTAGCAATTAAAAAATAGAATAAGACTTCTCATAGTTAAAGTTTAATTAAAAAATTTACCTGTTTTCCTAAAGGATGTTGTCTTTTTTATACATACATGTCTCTGCACATGCTGGCTAAGAATTTAAGGGAAATTAAACACAAGTAAAATGATATTTAGGGAAGAGAATCAGGAATGTTCAACAAGGACTTGTTAGTAGTTATGACACCCAGCAGGGCCCTGTGGGGCTCCTGGGCACAAAGCCTTTCTGTGTCCCCCATTTCTTTGATTACAGGAAATAGCCTTCATTCAGCCTCCATGACCTTCCCTGAGTTCCAATGGGCAGATTCAAGCAGTTGTTAATTAGGGAAGGGAGGGGATGTGAGACAAGGGAAAAACAGTCAAGAGAAACAATAGTGCAGCCTTGGGGCAGGGTCCTGGTTCCCCATCAATGGATACACACAACAATTTGAGCTGTTTTACAGATACTGAAACCCCCTAATTTTATTCGTGTTTATTTTCAATTAAAAAGTGTAGAGTAAATCTGCCTAAATTTAATGTATCTCATATTTGTGAAAATCTCAAAACAATAACAGGCTCTGTGGTACTTTATCCCATGAATTGATCATGTCTTCTGGAAGCAGAAAATGTTTAATTATCCTCAAAGTTGATTACTCGTTTCTGCTAGATAGAACACTGTGCTCAGAGCTGGATAAGGAATTAGACATGTAAACAATCTATTTGCATCAGCTCTTCTTAATCTGATGTGTAATTTAATTCTCTTACAGTCTCTCTCTTAAAGTACTGTTGACTTTCTCAAGGGGCTGGTAACGGCAGGAGAAAAGTCCCTGTGCCCAACAAGTAAACCAGTGTTAAGTGTTGCTGGTATTCCAGTAGTTCTCCAAACCCTTTGAGCTCGTGAAAAAACATTCTATCAAGGGCCTGAGTTACCTTTCTCTATTGATTCTTTAACTTTGATACCGATTTTCAAACGTAGCAAGGCAGAAACTAGGTGAATTCAGTCATACCTTCAGGATATCCAGATATTTAATTTTGCAAATGACAATATTTAGATACATAACTATAAATATCTAAAGAGGCTAGAAACAAACAAAAAAACCCCACAGACCTTCTTTTTACCTTTTTTTGTTTTTAATTTGGGGCACAACTGAGTTTCAGAATCAATCTGCATCATTTTACAGTAAGTCCCCTACCTATGAACCTTAAAGTTGCTAACTTTCAAAGAAGCTAACATGGGTTCCATCAACATCAGGCATGAGTGAAATTGCAGCTTGCCTTCTGTCTCCTATTGCTGACAATCCTTCAGCTCTACCATCTCCCACCCCCGCTCCCTCCTCCCGTCAGTAACTCTTCTTGCCTTTTCACTCAATGCCAGCCCCATGTATGCCAGCTGTTGTACTGTACCACTGTACTTATCAAGGTACTGTATTGTAAGATTAAAAATGTTGTCTTTATTTTTTGTATTTGTTTGTTTTTTATGTATTATTTCTGTGAAAAGTATTATAAACCTATTACAGTACAGTACTATATAGCCAATTGTGTTAGTTGGGTACCTAGGCTAACTTTGTTGGACTTATGAATGCACTCTCAGAATAGAACTCGTTCATATGTAGGGGACTAACTGTACTTTGCTCATTACTTACACTCAAGTGGAAAAAATTAAATCTTGAGAATTAAAATATATTTCTTAGATTTATATTCACAAAAAGCTGAAACTAATTTGTTCATCCTAGCAACTTTTCATTCCTGATCTCTACAAATAGCAGACCATGCAGTCCTTCATGTTTCTTGGAAGCCTCTACTCAGGTACCTCAGAAAATTACAAAAGCACATCCCATTGACAGAAAATTACAAAAGTACATCCTACAGGGGCCATTTATAGAAACTCATAGTGACAAGTAAAGTTTGAGCCAGCAACTTAATGATGCTATTGAGATACAAAATACGGGGGAAACATTCCTCAACTCAGGACAGAGTAAGATGTGCCTGGTGCTTATCTGAAGGGTTTATTATAAGAACTGCTAGAAGGTCCTTCTTAAAATAAAAATTAATATCATGATATTAATATGAGACCACCATTCATCTTTAATGACAGTCATGATACCCACAGTATCAACAGAGAGAGTTTTAACTGGGTGGGTCTCATATAATTGTAAATGTAGGCATCTAATTTGAATCATGATTTGATAAAATAAAAAATTATATTCAAAATCTCTCAGGATTAATTCAGTTAGAACTTGTTATAACTCTAAGAAGGTGAATATAAATAATCCACAAATTTCTGTTCTACAAAATGCAGAGGTTATTTCTTAAATCTGATATGGATGAATTAAAACATGATAATGAACTAAATGAAGAACTCATGCTATGGAAAAGCAAACAAAAAATATTGTGCAAAGGATGATAATCCATCAAGCGTCCTTATCAATGATCTCTACCTCAAATCTTTATCATAATATGTAATCATTCATTCATTTGGGCAGTCAAAATTAATTTATTGAGTATCATCTCTGAACTCTAAGCACTGGGAATAGAGATGTATATACGTATTCCAGGAGCCCACAGGCCATAAGGGTGATAGACATGCAAGACACTCTTTATGATATTTCATGATAAGTAGCTTAGTTATACTATGCATGGGGTGCTGTCATACCACAAAGGCTGATCACCATACTCAGTCTGAAAGAGGAATGTTCTAAGAGTTTTTACTAAAACTGAGCCAGGTCAGAAAAATAAGAATAAGATCTAGAGTGGAAGGGAAACATTCTTTTAATAGAGAGCAGGATACATATTATACCTGTTCAAATTTTATATCTTCTAATAGACAACTGAGGTCAGAAATTTTGTCATTTTAATTTTTATGTCTATGATTTTATAAAATTCTTGCATGCAGTTGATGTTAAATTAAGATTATTAAATGAATTAAATGTTAAAAAAATAAATTCATCTGATTAGTCACTGAATACACATGCAAAAACTGAAGATATATACTTAAAAAGACACACACTGAATGCAAGTAAATTATCAAATAAAGTCAGAAGAGATTGAAGACAGAAAAAAAATAAAGTAATGAAGAAGTATAGTATGCTAAATAAAACTGACTTACTAGAAGTGATGTTGATATATGCCAGTAATAGGGGTCTGAAGGAGCACCAAAGACATTTGAGTTGAAATAAAAGGAGAGGGAAAGAGAAGTAAAATCACAATATAGGACTAAGTTGTAGGGACTATATACTGCATTCCTACTATTGATGAGGAATCTGCAATAGCGTAATATCAATGATGAAAATTTTGAATACAGAAAGTGATGGTGAGTCTCAGAGGCAAGATAGACCATCGTAATTAACATATAAAAGATTAACTGGAAATTTGAAGCACATGATGAGTTACCCTCTTAGAAAGCAGAAACATAAGGAATTCATCTGCCTGCAGCTTGGGATAAATGTTGTAATAGAAAGGAACAACAGAGAAAACATAATTAATTCCTCAGCTCCCATTTCATTTCTGACTATTCTGTCCAGAAGAATAATCATAAAGCTATAAAGGAGATAACAAGTGGTATTTGGTAGAGCTTAAGACCCAAGAAAAATAGAGGGCCTTAAGAAAAAGACATATGGATTTAAATACTTGGACTTGGGCACATTACATTCCCACAGGATTATTATAATGTAGAGATAAGATGCCTAAACTGATGGCAGTGAACTAAGAGGACAATAGGGAATGGAAGAGCTGAAGGAAGATTGGAGATGAAAAAAACAATCCCGATGAAAACAAAGTATAGCCTCCAAAATACAAATGTAGAGATTTCCATTATTCTCAAGGAGAATTCTGTAATGGATAAATTAAAATATTCTTCTCTTTAGAAAGGGTTCAGTTATGGAGGGAAGCCAACATGGTTTTATCTGGATGTGGTCATGGAAAACTAATTTAATTTATTTTTTCATTACTTCACCCATCCACTTCTGCAATGTCTATTGAAGGCTCTCCATGTGCTGGCAAGAGTAAAGATTTGGAGTTCTCAAAAAAGAAAACTTGATTCATGTGAAGTACCATATTTGGGTTTAAGCAATCAACTATAAGCATGCAGTTTTTTACTAGTGGAAGTGGAAAAAAAATTTAGACAATGTATATTGTACCAAAAGGCCACTGATACATGCTGTTACACTGAAAAAGACTCTTTATATTAAAGATATTTGAAGTGGTTGCTGGAGATGTAGCCTAAAGAATAGAAAGAAGTCTTCAGAGGGAACATAACAACTCTTCAAATAGGTAGACGGTTACCAAGTAAAAAAGAGAGTAAAAGCAGAATCTAGGAACCAACAGGCAAAAAGTTTATTTCATTCATTTAGAATTGAGGAAAATACATAATCCTTCATTAAACAATCCATGCAGAAGCTAGAGATTACTTATTGATTGGTTGGTGACAGAATGTTATTCTTAAACCTAGAATTATAATATTCTGTTAAAGTTTTATAGTCCCTTATTAATCTTGTGTTTAAAGGGTTTTTTGGAGAGAACACTGACAATTAGTAGAATAACAAAGTTCTTTATAGAAAATAATTCAGATTTATATAATCTTGAAAAAACATAATCAAGAGATCAATAATTGTCTATGATTTTCAAAATGGTTTCTTCTGAGAACAAAGACTGGTCATTGATATTTCCTATATGACAATGGGTTCAAACAATATGAAGAGTATTCTGCTAGGACAGACTAATAGACTTCTATTAATTTTTAAGTGCTGGACAGGCTAAGGAGAAAGGTTGTGAAACTTTCATAACAGGGAATCTTTTATGATAGTATAGCATCTCCTTTGGATGTTTTAGAGATTCATCTTGCCATACATGTCTCAGACAGTATCTAATATGGTATCTCCATGGTTTCCTCTTCCATTCCTATGGTCTGAAAATTTCCTCGTGTGTTCTAATAGTTTCTGTTTCCTACTGCTTTTGGAATAGCTTCTCCATTGGTAAGTAATATTTTGCACAATTTAATTTTATGATGGTAATTAGTGTTCTATCAGTTCTTCTCTGTTAAAGTCACTAACTTTTATCCTTTTTATATTAGTTATGCTGGATTATTTCAATAAATTAGATATCTATATATTCATTTTAAGTAATACATATCCTATGCTTTTATGAACAATGTTCTCAAAAATATGAGGTCTTTCCTTATTATCAAGTATCATTAAAAACACAACTGAAAACATTTCTCTCTCTTTTTAACACTCTACCGAATCAAGCTGAAATCATTTAGACATATGATTTTCTTTTGAAAATAAATTTTGCAATTTCTAATTCTATTAAATGCACTATTTACTAAAACTTTTTTTCCTGGTTTATTTTCATGAAATAGAAACATGTTTAATCCGACTGGATTTATTTGGCTTACCAAATAAGTGTATAAAACAGTTCAGGGATGATATGGCAGCTTTACAATGCAGGCTTTCATCTTCCTACTCAAATATCTTTAACTACAAGAAGGAAAAACCCAAACCAGCTGATTTTATCTTCCTTTAAAGTGATTTCTTGAGCTCTAACTAAAAATTCCTGCTTACATGCCAATGTCAAAAATGTAACACAGGCCACCCGTGTTGCATGAAAAGTTGGGAGATCAGGAAACTTATCCAGACACACAGCTGCCCCCCTCAGAATGGGTCCATATTATTAAGAAAGAAGAAAATGAACATCATTTATGCAAATAATTTCTGCCACAGGACTGAAAGGACACAAATTTCAAGGAAACAAAGAGTATGTAAAGATAGTATCTTGCAAAATAGGCTAGAAGAGTGTTCCCTTATAGGAAAACTGTCTCTTATATACGTATAGCCACTGTAGTCCACTGCTCTCTAATTCACAATATTTTGTTCAATAAGAAACAAAGGCATTCACAGAGAACGAACTTATGGTTACCAGGGGGGGAAGGGTGGAGGGAAGGGATAGATTGGGAGTTTGGGATTGACATGTACACACTGCTATATTTAAAATAGATAACCAACAAGGACCTACTGTTTAGCATAGGGAACATTGCTCAATATTCTGTAATAACCTAAATGGGAAAAGAATTTGAAAAAGAGTAGATACATGTATATGTATAACTGAATCACTTTGCTTACACCTGAAACTAACACAACATTGTTAATCAACTATATTCCAATATAAGATAAAAATTTAAAAAATAATAAAGAAACAAAGGCATTCAGTCCATTCAACAAATATTAATTAATCTCGCTATTATGGGTCAACAATACTTCAGGAAAATTCCTTGAAAAATGTTCATTGTTTCAGGTACAGTTCACCATGTAAATGAAATGAATACATGAGAAAAGAATGATAATATAATGCCCTTGCCCTCAACAAGTTCACCCTGAAACAAGTGACAAAAGAAGACACACAAATGACTATAGCACAGTGATATAAACACAAATAGAAGTATCAATAACATTCCATTGGAATAAAAAATAATTTATTCTCACTGGCATGGGGGAAGATCAAACAAATTGAAGGTAATGCAGGAACAAAGAGTATAAGAATTTTTCAAATGGGTCAAGGTTTTACAGAATATGGTTGGCAGAAACCATTCATTTTTCTAACAGATGTATTTAGACGTGGTTTTATAAACTCTTTAAAAGAAGCTTCAAGAGGGTAATTTAAAAAAGTAGATTTTATGGATCAGTGTTCACTGACCCAAAAAATTGCTTAGCCTTCCATGTCCCATGACTTAGTTTGTCATAATTTGAAAAATTTCTTAAAACCCATAGAATAATATTATAGTCCTGGAAATGATAACCCTCAAGTAGAAGATTATAGCAGAAGGCTGGCAGATGATTCAGGGGTTGTGAACTTTGCTAATAAAGTAAGTCAACTTTCACATCGAAAGACATAAAACACTAAGTGCTATCAAAGGGACATATGAACTCTTTAGCTAATTTTCCACCCTGTAATATTTTACCATTATACACTCTACATCCCAAACTGACATCCCTGAAATCAAATCCCATTATTAATTCATTTACCTATTAACACATAGGAAGCATCAGAACAAAATTCTTCACAGCACCTTGTGACTGGATTCAACCTCAGTGATTAAAGAAGAGACTGTCATTTTTATTAAAAAGGTTTTTTCAGGTATTGCTATCTGCATAGTAAGTTAAAAAAGAAATTAGTGAACTACAATTACCATTCTAAAAATATCCTTAGAGTTGAATATCCATTTCAAAAAGAAAAGAAGGAAAGAATATTTTGCTCAATGTACAAACTAGGTGACATAAAAGTCAAATATGTCCAGATATGACATGATTTTTAATCAAATATAATGGATTTGTTTTTCAAATAATATTCCTGGAGGCCAACAACATAAGGAAGTAAGAGTTACAGTGAACAAAACATGAGGTTACATTGGTTAACATTTCTTTGCCTACATCCCTTCAAAGACTTGAGAAAAATGAAGTTAACCAGACAAGAACAAACTGTGTATAAATAAAACATTCAATGAAAATCAGGAACTAAAATCTCTGAGAAAAGTAAATGTGTTTTCACATTAATAATAA
Organism: Grampus griseus; assembly: GCF_964374135.1. Lineage (NCBI taxonomy): Eukaryota > Metazoa > Chordata > Mammalia > Artiodactyla > Delphinidae > Grampus > Grampus griseus. Next base: position 80,596,397 of record NC_139019.1, read on the forward strand.
CTTGTTAATAAGTTATTGATTTACTTAGAGCTTTAATGTGTCAATGTTTATAATTACAATGCATGTGAAAATAAAAATGATGCAAATGTTTTCCACTGAGGAAAAGAAATCTATTGCTATCTGCATTACACACTCTCATTTTCTTAGATATTTATGAGAGTAGTACAAGATTTAATAAGAGCTATTTGTTTTTAAGCCATTTGTCATAAAATGAAGAAGAATCTCATCAAAAAATATGTTTTCCAAGTATTATTTATTTATAATAAATAATATATATTATCTATTATATAACAGCTCAACTATTAAGCTAATTTTGAAATTCAGTTTTGAATTAGCTTGAACTTTTTTTTTAATTTATATTTAAGTATAGTTGATTTACAATGTGTTAATTTCTGCTATACAGCAAAGTGACTCAGTTATACATATATACATAATTTTTTCATATTCTTTTCCATTATGGTTTGTCATAGGATATTGAATATAGTTCCCTGTGCTATACAACAGGATCCTGTTGTTTATTCATTCTATATATAATAGTTTGCATCTGCTAATCCCAAACTCCCAATCCATCCCTCCCCCTCCCCTACTCCCTCTTGGCAACCACAAGTGCGTTCTCTACGTCTGTGTGTTTCTGTTTTGTAGATAAGCTCATTTGTGTCATATTTTAGATTCCACATATAAGTGATATCATATGATATTTGTCTTTCTCTTTCTGACTTACTTCACTTAGTATGATGATTTCTAGGTTCAACCATGTTGCTGCAAATCACATTATTTCATTCTTTTTTATGGCTGAGTAATATTCCAGTGTATATATGTACCACATCTTCTTTATCCATTCCTCTGTTGGTGGACATTTAGGTTGTTTTCATGTCTTGGCTATTGTGAATAGTGCTGCAGTGAACATATGGATGCATGTATCCTTTCGAATTATACTTTTGTCTGGGGTATGTCCAGGAGTGGGACAGCTGGATCAGATGGCAACTCTATTTTTAGTTTTTTGAGGAACCTTCATACTGTGTTCCATGGTGGTTGTACCAATTTACATTCCCACCAACAGTGTAAGAGGGTTCCCTTTTCTCCACACCCTCTCCAGCATTTGTTACCTGTAGACTTTTTAATGATGGCCATTTTGACCAGTGTGAGGTAGCACCTCATTGTAGTTTTGATTTGCATTTCTCTGATAATTAGTGATGTTGGGCAGCTTTTCATGTGCCTCTTGGCCATCTGTATGTCTTCTTTGGAGAAATGTTTATTCATGTTTAGTTTGAAGTTTTAGTTGAAAATGAGCAACTAACATTTATCTTTGTGAAGGTTTCTTTTCATACTAACCTTCATCCATTTTATCTTTATTTGAAAACTTCGTGTATTTAACCATTCTTACAAAGGCTCTGGAAAACTGAATAGACCTCCTGGTCTCTGCCGCTGGCCTTGTGCTCCTAACCTCAACTCCATCTTCTTCAGTTTAAGAAACAGGATATTCTATTTCATATACAAGAGAAAATAAGGGTGAGACACTTTAAAAAGCACCTTTTCTTTTATTATTTTTCCACTGTACCCAAAAGAAATGGAACAGATTATCCTGCCTTTCATAAAGCTTTGGGTAGCTTCATAAGTTAACTACAAATATGATTTTTTAAACTGAGTTTGTATAAATCTATTTGTTGTTTTAATGCCCTTTGAATTTTAGTTGTTAACTATCATAACCATATTTGGAAAGTATGGCTTCAAGTAACCCATTGTTCAAGAAACAATCCTATCACTCCCAGTTATAGATACATCCTTTTGAACAAGTGACTTAAGTCTTCTAAGTCTTCATCTGTAAAGTGCGGATGACATTTATTTCGCAAGATTTTTTAAAGAGCCAAATAAGATAATAAATGTAAAGCATCATAATGACTGACCCACTAAATATTAAAACATTATTCACTTTCTCTCCTGGCAGCTAATATGTAAGTTGTTCTATTTGTTAGGCATCATTTTGAATTAGAAATTAACAAAAGTATATTTTAGTGATTTCAAGAAATCAACTATATATATCATTTTTTGCAGAAAGTTAAAGGTAGCATCTTGACGTTATAACTCTAATAAGTAAGCAAATCTAAGAATCAGATGATGCCTTATTGACTGTGTGATTATACTTAGTCACCTTCCGGGGTTCACTGTTAGCTTTCTTAACTCTAAAAGTTAGCACAATTTATATAGTTTTCTAAAAAATATTTTCTTCAAAAACATGAATCTGATGGAAAATAAAATAGTAGGAGAATTATGAATAGAGATGAAAGAAGATAAAACTCACTTAGATAAATAGCTATTTGTTTTGGTGTAAGAGGAAATGTATTTTTTTGTTGTTGCTTGTTTTAAATATTTCAAATTTTATTCTCTTTTGATATAAAACTATGGAACACTCATAGTTTTTGTCTAAAACTATGGATCATCTATACCTTGTTAGTAAGTACAAGAGAAAATGTATTAAACAGTATTTAGAAAGCAGTACCAGTAAACTTTATTAGAAGCATTAGATGTGTTATTAAAGTTGATATTAATTCATAATCTGCAATTGTTAAATGTGTATAACTTAATGTTAAAATCGCACCTTTATAATCTACAATTATAAACCCAGATTTTCTGTAGGCTTCATAAACCAGAGAAGTAGCTCAAATGTGCAAGAGCCAAGGGATAAATAATATTATAAATATACGTAACTATAAATATATATGCATTATATTTATGTGTAAATATTATACACATAATTATAGGCATAATGTTATATGTGCATGTGTATATATGTGTATATCAGTTATATTACCTAATTAAAACCATAACCTATAAATAGTTACTCAATCAACTATATTACTAGCAGTGTAGTCATTGTGTTTTCAATGTTGGTAAAGTTATTCAAATTTTCCACTTTCATAAAGTCCAAATTGAGCTCCAGATGCTGAAACTCTCCTTCTAAGTTAAAAGTTTGTTTCATATCCAAACCTTTCAAGTGCTAAATATTTGCTGAAAATTGGTTGAATCTATAACTGCTTTGGAGTTGGAAGAGTTTTAGGTATTATATGCAGTCATTCATTAACTTAGCTTCAGCAACTGTAGACACTATGTCACCCTGCATCTTCCTTATTTATATCTTTTATCAGTAAAGTAACTAATCTAGTTATCATGCTATCAGCCTATTCAGTCAGTGCTGAACTGAACCATTTCATGATTTCTTTTCCAGAGCACCTTTAGTGGAGGCACAGGTGAGAGCTGGCATTCTAGCTTCACTGAGTCTCCCTCAGAAACTTCTTTGCTCTGTGGTTTGTAGATAAATATCAGTGTTCTTCTATGTTCTTTTGCAAGGAGCTACCTTTCCTGAATGTTGATTTAGTAGAAACAATTCTAGGTGCATGCATACATATTATCTTATTAACGAATATGTATAATACCATGAAGTAGTTATTTTTAATTCCCATTTTCACAAATAAAAGAAAACTAAGAAAAATTTACTTTTCTTACAACAAATGCACATTGGTATATAGGAAAGTTAGGGGAGTTCATCTGATTTCTGTATCATCATCTTGAGTTGAATACTGACTCTTCACCATTTCTATAATGCATGCATTTTTTAATTTAACCATACCAGAAAAATAGGTGTGTTTCTTACTCATATTTCACAGATGAGAAAACAGGGCACTAAAGAGCTTAAGTATCTTATTATCAAAAACAATATTTAATTGATAAAATAAGGATTTATCCCCAAGATCATGTGACACAAGAGCTTCCACTCCTAACAACTACTCTTATTAGTATAGCTCAAGGTGGCAAGGTTCACAGATTAAGTGTGATCAGAAATATGTAACTACAAATCATCAGGATAAACAAAGGACTCCTTTCTAGTCTTAAAACAAATGATTTAATCTCCCCGATATTCAAAGGAATTCGGGATTTTGACTCCTATTGCATTGAAGCATAATAAAGTCATGACTATTACAATAACTATATTCTGTTATTTACATAGATTCAAAATTAGCCAAAGATATTTTTTCCTGGCATAATCTAGAGGAATATAATTCTAATTCTCATTTATTTTAGGTACTGAATATTAAATTTTTAAAAACTTAAACTAGTATATTTTTGTTCAAGAGTCTTACTACTTTCTTTCCACATTTCATTGCCCTTTATTGACTCCTTATTTCAGAGCATAAATTTTATTGTCACTCTTGTCAAAAATAATTTTTAAAATTTTACCATGGAAACAATTATGCACACACATATAACTGATTATTGTTCATCAGGAATATATCATGGTATGAAAAGAGGAAAACAGAATGCCTTGATCTATGAATATATTGAAATTTTAAGAATATGTTGATTATTATATCTAACATTCAAATGGGTAATTTAAGTGTCAATATCTATCTTTTCCTATTGATCTAATCTATATAACCATCTGTCTATAAACACATTTATACACACAAGCACACATATATATGTGTATGCATATTGTTTATGTGTATTTACATAGGTGCATGCATGCACACACACACACACACGCACACACATACATATAGACAGAGGAAGAGAGGTGACATACATTAATTTAGCCCCAATAATAATTAGATACCTAGAGTAGTAAACTGTATAAATGCTGCAAATGAAACAATGTTATCCTATCCTTACCCTACAGAGTATTATAATGGCAATAGGAAGATTAGGAAGATAACAAAATCCTTACTATCAACACATAAAACACATGTGATATAGGCAATTTCTAAATTCAAATGAATGTAAAGATTAAGTGTAGTTAATTAGAGAATATATTTTCAAGGCAATGAGTCTTATGCATGGAAGACCTCAGATGTAGAGAATATATCTAAAAACATGAAGTAAATTTGAGAATAATACTACAGAGTGATAAGCACAGAACACAGTTGGCCCTCAATATCTGCAGGTACTGCATACATGGTTTCAAGCAACCATGGATTAAAAATATTTTTTTAGGGCTTCCCTGGTGGCGCAGTGGTTGAGAGTCCACCTGCCGATGCAGGGGGAACAGGTTCGTGCCCTGGCCTGGGAAGATTCCACATGCCGCGGAGTGGCTAGGCCCGTGAGCCATTGCCGCTGGGCCTGTGCATCTGGAGCCTGTGCTCTGCAATGGGAGAGGCCACAACAGTGAGAGGCCCGCATACCGCAAAAAAATATATATATATATTTAAAAAAATCCATAAACTTCAGTAAAGCAACTATACTCCAAAAATATTTTTTAATTAAAAAAATTAAAAATATATATACAGTTGGGATTCAAAAAATGACAGTTATCAATGACCAAAAAAAAAAAATCCATAAACTTCCAAAAAGCAAAATTTGAATTTGCCACACAACAGCAACTACTTATGTAGCATTTATGTTGTATTTACCACTCTTTACACAGCACTTACATTGTTTTAGATATTATAAGTAATCCAGAGATGATTTTAAGTATATGGGAGGATTTGTGTAGGTTATACGCAAATACTATGCCATGTTCTGTAAGGGATGGCGCATCCGCAGATTTTGGTATCCAAGGGGTGGGTGGGATGAGGGGGGTCCTTGAACCAATCCCCTGTGGGTACCAAGGAACGACTGTACTACATGAAAACACTATATGAAAAACACAGAAAAACCTGGGTTTTATAAGAGATTCTCAGGGAATCTACTTTTGGAAAGCAGAAAGGCCATACTTAGAAATATTTATGTAGAAGACTTGGATGTTAAAATAACTTAAACTGATAGAAGTAGAACTGCTGCACATCAGTCTCTGGTGCTCAGAATGAATCTCGCTAAGGAGACACAAGAGATACTTATGTTGAGCCAGAGGTGACAATGAAGAAGTTTTGGGAAGACTGGAAAAGCACTATACATACATCCATCCTATGAAGCCTACTTTTGTTCGTAGGACACTTCATTATCAAGGAACAACCTCACCAACAAAATTTTGTTTCCCAATGTGGAATAGTAGATTGAAAAACTGGCTACAATCCCTCAGTCTTCCTTATGTTCACACCTTTTAAATGTTGCTTTACATTTATTTCTATCAAGGAGTGAAGTTTCTTTTTCCATCTCTTGAATATGTGCTGTCTGTGTGACATGGTTGGCCATTAGAATGTAGTATAAGTGACAGCATGCCAATTCTGAGTGTAGGGATCAAGTCCAGAGTCACTTCCCCTCTTTTCCTTGAAATCCTTCTCAGTTATCATGTAAATAAGTTCCAGCTTGCCTGCTGAAGAATGAGAAAGAACAGGGAACAGAGACAACCTCCTGGCTACAGTAATTCTACTTAACCACTTCCCAGTTGACCATCCTGTTGAGCTCAGACACATGTGTGAGCCTCGCCAAGACAAGAACAACTGCCCAGATAAGGCCAGCCCAACTGCCAAGTCATAGACTCAGCAGTTAAACCACTAAGATTTAGAGTCATTTGCTATACAGCAAAAGCTAACTGATACACATGGTCAATATCCTCCTGATGAAGGAATAAGGTTACTGTAGTTTATCACACAGGCAATCTAAATGCATTCCTATGTATATTAAAAAGTTTAATTGACACTTCACTCAATTATAAGATAAACTTCTTTTTCATCAAAATGTATTAGACAGGGCTTCCCTGGTGGCGCAGTGGTTGAGAGTCTGCCTGCCGATGCAGGGGACACGGGTTCGTGCCCCGGTCCGGGAAGATCCCACATGCCGCGGAGCGGCTGGGCCCGTGAGACATGGCCGCTGAGCCTGTGCGTCCGGAGCCTGTGCTCCGCAACGGGAGAGGCCACAACAGTGAGAGGCCTGTGCACCGCAAAAAAAAAAAAAAAAAAAAAAAAAAAAAGAAGTATTAGACAAGTCAGAGGTATCAGTCCTGCTTCTTTAAGTTATAATTTGAAATGAATATGCATTGTGATTTCTTTTTAATTTTATTTATTTTTGGCTGCATTGGGTCTTCGTTGCTGCGCGCGGACTTTCTCTACTTGCGGCAAGCAGGGGTTACTCTTCCTTGAGGTGCACGGGCTTCTCATTGTGATGGCTTCTTTTGTTGCAGAGCACGGGCTCTAGGCATGCGGGCTTCAGTAGTCGTGGCGCGTGGGCTCTAGAGAGCAGGCTCAGTAGTTGTGGCGCACGGGCTCAGTTGCTCCGTGGAAAGCGGGATCTTCCCAGACCACAGATCGAATCAGCGTCCCCTGCATTAGCAGGCAGATTCTTATTGCCTGCCATTGCGCCACCAGGAAGTCCCTGCATTGTGATTTTAGTCTCCGGTGAGTTCTGCATTACTGCTCTTGCCATATGAACACCAGGAGCTTTGTTGATTGTCCAGTTCACTTCTGGAATAATCACTATACAACCAACTTCTGGCTTTAAATCATTTTACATTAGAATGCCACACAACTGTCTAAAACATCAAAGAGAAGAAAGGAATTATTCTGCAAAAACATTTTGTATATTTTTAGTTAGGCTTAGTGTAACTCCAGATTGAGAAGCTTTCTAACATTTCACATAGTTGCCTTTCTTTGCAGACTCTGTATGTGTATGTGTGCATCAAATAACGAATGGTAATATAAAGTAAATTGCCTTTCTTATGGTCCAATGTTAATTAAAACCAAACATCCCTTCCACAATGCAGCTAATGTACATTAATTATTCTGTCTTGTGCAGATGTGACATGAGGGAACATGCAATTATTAACGGGAAAAAAAGTACACATTGTAACAATAATTGTCCGCAATGTGAAATACTATTGCTTTTCCCCTATGAGTAACTTGAATACTTGCCAAATAATCCTCTCTCCACCATTTAAATAATGTAAATTGTTCTTTCACAATAATATATACTTAGAATTACCTTTTTATAGAGTTTAACTAGAACATGTTTATTTCCATTTACCTTCCTTCCACAGTTTTAAACAATGCAAAAATCACAATAAGTTTTTAACGTTTTCTACTGGCATAAATTTAAACATAAAAAATGAGTGTTATTTTATAGAAGAAAGAGCATTGATAGCAGTCATAATTAACTTTGAATGCTACCCTTTTCTCTTTAAACTTGAGAAAATCTTTTTACTTTGCAGAGATTATTAAGTTGAAATACGAATACCTACAAGGGTAGTAGATGGAAAGTGCTTGTAAAGATTATAAGATAACATGTATAAAGTGGCCAAATCACAAATGATCTTTCCCAAATTGCTCTGTTATTAGGAACAGAAATTAAATCCATTGAGATAAATTTAGATTTTCAGATATCTAAACTCTCAATCTCAAATTATCTTTATCTGTCTTTTAAATCCTTTACCAAAGGACATTTTCTCTGTTTCTAAATAAAATTATATGATAAACATTTGAGGACCTCAATCAAATGCTGATACATCAGAAAAAGAAACTTTCTGAAGGACAACCACTGTCTCCCAGAGACTTTGTGTTCCCTCCCCAAAGGAGAAACTGGTGTTCCTCAAAGTGATGATGAAAAGCATGACTGAAAGGCAGAAATACAGCAGAGACCATTTTCGGCCCAGCACTGGTAGAGTAGATGAAAATGGTATGATGAAAGGTACTTGCAAACATGGGAAAAGAAGGATATAAGGATTTAATGGAGGTTGTACCTATATTGTGGAGGAGAGAAAATGGCTTGCTGAGAAATCAGTATTTAATTGGTGGACTACAGAAAAACTTTAAAAGATTTTAAGTGGAGAATTGATCAAATCAATAATTTATAATAAAATGTTGGTATCAACACATTTACTGATGGAATTCCTCTGAAAGATATGTCTAACTTTGCCTCCATAGAGTTAGTCTATACAGAGGTTTTCCAAAAAAATTTTTTGCCAACATTTACAAAATTGGACATATCACAATTACAAAGTGCAGACTTATGACTTTTTTAGGGTTTATTTGAATTCAGAAGATACATAAACAGAAAGCATAAATTCCTACTCAGCAATTGTAGTAGGTTTACAGATAAAGACTTAGTATCATATTTTGAGACACTGGAATTAGCAGCTGTGGCTCCCTCTGCTCTGCATTTATGCCTCCCACCAGTACATTTCATTTATCCATGGCTTTGGTATATCTGAGACAGCTGAAATCTAATAGCTGTATCCCCATTCCTAGAATATATCCTACCCCATATAAGTCCACAAAGTACCTTCAACAGTCCAATACGTTTGTGCATCACAGGATTTTCAGTACAGGCGTTCTTTGTTTTACTACACTTCGACTCATTGAAGGCTAGATGACGGTTAGCATTCTTCAGCAATAAAGTTTTTTTTTTTTGGCGGTACGTGGGCCTCTCACTGTTGTGGCCTCTCCCGTTGCAGAGCACAGGCTCCGGACGTGCAGGCTCAGCGGCCATGGCTTACGGGGCCAGCCGCTCCATGGCATGTGGGATCTTCCCGGACCGGGGCACAAACCCGTGTCCCCTGCATTGGCAGGCGGACTCTCAACCACTGCGCCACCAGGGAAGCCCAATAAAGTATTTTTTAATTAAGGTGTGTACACTGCTTTTTTTTTAGACTTAATGTTCTTGCACACTTAATAGACTATGGTACAGTGTAAACCTAACTTTCATATGCACTGGGAAACCAAAACATTTGTGTGACTTTCTTTAACTCGATGTTTGCTTTATTGTGATGGTCTGGAACCAAACCTGCCTGCAATACATCTGAGGTATGCCTGTTCTATTATCCACATAAGTTGATAAAATGTTTATTTCAAGTCTATTTTCTCAGGCAATTGTTCTGGTTAACAATAAGCGAGAATGGTTATGGATTAAAAAATTTAAGTTTAGAAGTCAAACTTTATATTTGATTATGCCTTCATATTTATTATTTTAAAGAAAGTTTAAATTCATTTCTTGTATTATCAAAGGAGAGGGAAAGACTCTAATTTAAAAATTGTATACTCAAAGAATGCTAATTTATTACATTGATGAGTTATAATAAATTGTGTCTACATGTTTATTTAATTTCACTTCATATTTAAATATTATATGAATATTTATTTTATCACTATAGTAAAAAGTTTTGCATTAAAATGATTACTTTTTGATTATAATACATAATAATTTAGCTAAATGAGTGTCTCTATGAACGCACTTGATTAGGCATATATGTGTCCTTGATCATAAAAATAGGGGGTTTTTGGAAGTTTGGAGGTGCATAGCTGAGACATTTAGAATACTACAGTTTTGACACTATTGGGGTTATGTGATTGATTTCTGACTAACTATAAGGTAAAGTCAAGGGAAAGGCAAAAATGAAAAAGGACACAGATGGGCATGATGCTCCTGCTGGCTGGAAAATCAATTCCTGGCACTTGAAGGGAACAAAGGAGGAGAAGAGATTTCCATATCTTAGATACATGCTGTGTCAACCAGAAGCTCAAGAAAACACAGGTGGTATAAAAGTAAATCTTTCTGGATTTTGTAACTTTCAAGTTCTAATTTGGTAGGTTTGCACCAACTGTTTACATAGCCATTGAGTCAGGCCCACAAGCTTAAAAATAATTATTTGCTCTCTGAAATAATTTCATAAAATAAACCAAGTCTTCAGCCTTTAAATCAAAAAATAATATAGTGTTAAAATTATGCCATTGCTAAGTGTTCATGTACAGTCTGTAGAATTAAGGCTTTCTGCTGGTAGTTTTGTTAATTTGACCCAGGATACCAGGAACATCTCACCAATCACCTCTGATGGTCCTCACTTGAACACACACACACACACGAAGAGATGGATATACAAAAGAAACAATATACAAATTAAAATTCCAGGGTATTAGCATATAAGCTGAAGTCACACCATGAAACAGGTCTGGTAAAGGCTGTGATGCAGAACATAGTTTAATGGATGCCCTTACTTTCCTTGTTTCTTAAACTTGGGCTTTATTTGCTTCATCTGCCTCCCTAACAGGAATCAAAGTAGCAGGGCAAGTGAGATCATCAGATATGTACAGCCAACAGCCCACTTAGGCAAACCTTAACCATACCAAAGTGGATGGTACACAAAGGAAATGGAAAATATGAAAGAATGGAGGAAGCACCACAGCTTTAGCACAATGATCTCACCTTCTAAAATGTATCACCCTATCAATGCCTTGGACTCAAGCAATTTGATCTGTAGCTTCTCCTCTACAGGAAGTGCTGGGGGGCGGGGGCAGAAAGAAGGAAGTAAAAGCATTATTCTAAGCCTTCTTTTTGCCCCTCTACCCTCATACTGCCTGTTTCTATTCATTTTATAAGTTCTGTTTATGTCTTAATAGATAAAATTAACTTCCTAGAATCATCAGCACACAGACTATTTGTATCCAGGTTTATAGATATTAAGTATATCCTCTGAAAGTGTTCTGTTTCTAAAGAAAAGGAAAATGCATTTCAGAAAAAGGCCATTAGTGAAAAGATACAAAACTTTAGCATTTTGCCATCTCATTTTGAGATGCAGTCCTGGACTTTAGGAATTTTAAATTATTCCTCTGATTCGCAGACAAAGCAAAGTTCAGTGAGGCAGTATTTTCATTAAGAAACAGTTAACTCAGTAATGGTCTGGGCCAACTGGAGAATGAAGAAAAGCAATTTAAAAGTGCACAGGATCTTTTTTAAGAATAATCACTTGTTCACCATATAAAATGAATAATTTAGATGGCCATTAGGCACAATTATTATAGGTGGGCAAAGGCAAATGGAAAATTGTATATTTTCATGGTTGCTAATTGCATCTTGGTTGAGGAAGAGAAATCCATGCATTTGCTGAATTGAACTAACACATTAAGACAAAACAACTATTTGGTTGCTTGTGAACTCATCAGAGTTTTAAATTACACATCGATCTATCTTTTTTCTAGTTTTTAACATTTTATTATGTAAAATTATATAAATACACCAAGCATCCAGATTCAACAATAAGTCACAGCAAATACTGTTTCACCTAAATCCCCACCCAATTTCTCTAATTACCCCACTCAGATTATTCTGATTAAGATTTATACATCCAATCATTTACTCTGTAAATTTTTATATTGATTTATCCTTATGTTCAGTTTTGATACCAATTCTGAGTTCTCATTTTTTTCCCAAATTACTGAAGCAAAGGAAGTGAGCCACATTTAACAACATATATCACCACACAGCTTTTCTTTTATGAACACACTGTTGTGGCTGATTCATGAGATAAAGGTATTGAACATATTTCAGGCTGCCTCAAGTGATTGTCATCATTACTTCTGTATATTACTTATAAAGGGGCTCAATGAATGCTTGTAGAATGAGTTCAGAGAATCTATAATTTATGACCAATTACTCTCATAAAATTCATGTCAATATTACATAAGAAAAAACACTCATAATATAAAAGTTATAACAGTGTCTACCACATATTGTCAGAATTAAGTTTGACAGTGCCTATACAGCACTTAACAAGTCCGGACCCGTGACGTACTATTAAATATTTGACCTTAATAATCATGTTGTTGTTTGTTATTAAAAGTGATTTTGTAATAGTAAGCACAAAGGAATGAAGATCTGCAAACTTTTCTGGGGCAGACTTGCCCACCTCATCATTCATAGAAAAATAACTCTTCAAAACCTTAAAAACACTTTAGAGCTTAGATTTATTTCTTCTGTGCCAATGGTACCAAAAATAGCCTATTACCCACTATATTGATACTTCAACCACAGTGGTAGAACTTTAGTTTTTTTTCTCAGTGCAGGACCTTCAAATACTCTGGATATCAACTATGTAAATATTCTAAGAGTGATGATCAATAGCTATTGCTCTCTTCCCCTTGAAAATTTGCCTAGAATCCCACTAATTAGTGAGGCAGTATGCTCTTGCTCTAGAGCTCTAATCTCTACATATAAGAGAGTCACCTTGGGAGAGAAATTGGACCAAGAAGCGGGAGGGTGAATATAGTTCATTACTACGAAAAGTACGTCAATCAATCTAGAAAAATTATTAAGAGAAAACAGAATTGAAATTTTGGTTAGATATTTCAGTAGCATAAACTATGCTCTCCCCTGCAAGATACTAGCAGTCTCCTTGTGTAATGGACTCTAACACACATGAAATAATTTGACAACTATGTTACACTAACTACTTTAGTTCCAAAATATAAATGTGGTATTAAAGTACATAATTAAAACTTAACTTATGGAGAGTTCTCCAAAGAAGACATACAGATGACCGAAAAGCACATGAAAAGATGCTCAACATCACTAATTATCAGAGAAATGCAAATCATAACTACAATGAGGTGCCACCGCACACTGGTCAAAATGGCCATCATTAAAAAGTCTACAAACAATAAATGCTGGAGAGGGTGTGGAGAAAAGGGAACCCTCCTACACTGTTGGTGGGAATGTAAATTGGTACAAACACTATGGAGAACAGTATGGAAGTTCCTTAAAAAACTAAAATAGAACCACCATATGATCCAGCAATCCCACTCCAGGGCATATATCTTGAGAAAACCATAATCCAAAAGGATACATGCACCCCAATGTTCACTGCAGCACTATTTACAATAGCCAAGACATGGAAGCAACCTAAATGTCCATCGATGGATGAATGGATAAAGAAGATGTGGTACATATATACAATGGAATACTACTCAGCCATAAAAAGAATGAAATAATGCCATCTGCAGCAACATGGACAGACCTAGAGATTATCATACTAAGTGAAGTAAGTCAGACAAAGACAAATATCATATGATATCACTCATATGTGGAATCTAATTTAAAAAAAAAACGATACAAACTTATGGTTACCAAAGGGGAAACACTGTGGGGAGAGATAAATCAGGAGCTTGGGATGAACACACACACACTACTGCATATAGGACAGATGACCAACAGGGACCTACTGTATAGCACAGGGAACTCTACCAATATTCTGTGATAACCTATATGAGAAAAGAATCTAAAAAAGAATGACTATATGTATATGAATACCGGAATCACTTTGTTGTACACCTGAACCTAACACAACATTGTAAATCAACTATACTCTAATAAATTTTTTTAAAACTTTATCTATAAAAAATATATAATACACACAAGAATTATATAAGAATATATGTGATTATAAATGGGGTCAAAATAAAAATTAGTGGTCCTTAACTGAAGTATGGTCAGAAATCATCCCCAGAAATTGTGATTATGTAACTCTGACCTAGATCCTCAAGAATTCGTACGTTAAAAAATGTCTAGAGGAAATTTTGATAAAGACTCCTTATTGAATGACACTGGTATGAAGACTATGACGTGAGCTGTACATGTTTACAACGTACAACACAGTATATCTGCAAAAATCATCTCCAGAAGAGGTAGCATGTCACTGTATGCCTCCATGGCTTCCCTGACTGGCCTGTCAAAACTATGTATGTGACTAGCACATAACAAGCACTAAATTAATATTTGATTAACTTTTTATTTATTTATTTTGATTAACTTTTTATTTATGAAGCAATGAAAGAGAAGTTAGATTTTATTGAGTCCGTCAAATAGAATATCAGAGAAAACTGACCAAATATCATAATTCACAGTGAATTAAAGAAAAATAATTCATTAAGCAAATGAGAGAGCAAAAATCTAAGGCTCAGGTTTATTGCATGAGATGTACTGAGTGTAGGTGAAATCTAGAGCATGGAGACTCAAGGTAGGGCCAGAAAAGATACATAAATGTTTTCCATGGATGTATGTATATTATTTTAAGAGGTCTTTCTGGAAACATTGTTAAAAATTAATCTAAAAAGTGACTTCTGCTATTCAGATCGGGATAAAATCTTCATTGTATATTAGAAACTCAACATGTCTCTCAAACTATTATGAAAGTTGCATTAATTATTTTAGAAGGCCAACATATATGTCAGAGATGTTCTCTTAGTATATTTGTTCATTATATGCTTGGTTTGTGTGTCCTTTTTAATCAAATGACCGCAATAACTGTCAATATAGTACCTAAATATATTACCTGCCATGTTAATCAGAATATGCTAAACTTTATCATATAACATTTTCACCTAATATTCAATACACTTAAAAAATTTTTTTTTAATTATAGCTAACTTGAATAGCTTACATCTTGCAGCACGTTAGGTTCTGTATTGCTTCCGTACTAAATTTTGGTGCGCCCTAAGTGCTCAATTTTACAACGAAATGAAAACACCATAGAAAAACAGTCCTATTACTGTGGGAAATGTGCCAACTACTGTATGTGTAGTTTCTGCCTAATACTCTAAGGGACAAGATTTATCTCCTGGTCTGAGACCTCTTCCAAATATGGAGATAGAAGCAAGAACCAATTAAATATCAGGCAAATATTTGATCATATTCTGAACCATGTTATTAATAAGCTGAACTGATTTCATTCCACTCTCTTGCTGAGTTGCCTGCATGCCTTAGTCCACTTGGGCATGGTGGAGGTTAGGGTTCATTTTTTAGAGAAATGTATATAATGTTCTTTACTTTCTGTGTTAGTAAACCAATGATAGCCAATGGCAACCCTGAACAGACTTTGTAATTACAGTGGAGCCCATTTTCTGATATCGTCTAATAAATTAGTGAAGAAACCTCAATAAATGTTCAGAGTTCATCCATATTCTTTCAGATATTTGTCTCTAAAGCCTCAGGCAATAAACCAATCAAATTTAAATAATTTTTTTAAAAGCCATTCCAGATACTGCTATGTCCTGACATGCCTTTTTTTTTTTTTTTTTTTTACCTAAAATGCTCCAGGTGTCCATATCTTGAGAACTGTATAAGCCAGTCTTTAATAGAAAGTTTCATTTAGGGGGAAAACAGCATAGGGTAGAAGTGGCAATTTTTTTTTTCCACCCAGGTCTCAGTGAAGAGTGAAAACTCACTTAAGTGAAAATGAATGTATCATCTGCAAAGACTTTTTTGAGACATAAATATTTTTATTTTTTATTTTTTTTTTGCGGTACGCAGGCCTCTCACTGTTGTGGCCTCTCCCGTTGCAGAGCACAGGCTCCGGACGCACAGGCTCAGCGGCCATGTGTCACGGGACCAGCCACTCGGCGGCATGTGGGATCCTTCCCGGAGCACGAACCCGTGTCCCCTGCATCGGCAGGCGGACTCTCAACCACTGCGCCACCAGGGAAGCCCTCATAAATATTTTTATTAACAAGGCATCAAGGAAGTCAATTTACTGATGATTTATGGATGATCATTTCACATATTTAAGTTAAAGAGACATTTATTAAACACCTGCTAGGGCTGAAGCACTATATTCAGTACTTTAGACCTGCCCCAGGAAAGACTATCATTACAGTGAGAAAACAGAAAAAATATGTAAGCATAGAGGAGGGACTCTTAGCATACCCTGGAAGGTTTTAGGATGTTTTTTATATGACCTTTGCCATTAATAAAACCTATCTCAAGTATAAATGTATAATTACTTGTATAAGTTCATTACTTCTAGACTGCAAGGTCCATGAGGATGGTGAAAAAGTCTATTTTTGACAGCTTTACCTCCAGAGTCCAGCATAGTATTTAGCACACAGTAGGTACTCTTGTTTGTTAACTAAAATAGCAAGTAATATGAGTTCTGTGTAAGTTGTGATCAAAAGATAAGTTAACACGTCAATCTAAAACTCCTTAACTATCCCTCCCCGCCACCATTTCCCCCAGATAACCATAAGTTCTTTCTCTAAGTCAGTGAGTCTGTTTCTGTTTTGTAAATAAGTTCATTTGTGTCCATTTTTTTTAGATTCTGCATATAAGCGATATCATACAATATTATTTAAAATGGATAACCAACAAGGACCTACTGTATAGCACAGAGAACTCTGCTGAATATTATGTAACAACCTAAATGGGAAAAGAATTTGAAAAAGAATAGATACACGTATATGTATAACTGAATCACTTTGCTGTACACCTGAAACTAGGACAACATTGTTAATCAACTCTACTCCAATACAAAATAAAAAGTTAAAAAAAAAAAAGATAAGTTGAATTAGCTGGGCAAAAATGTTTGCTGGGAAGGGCGAAGTTGAAGTGAAAGAAAGATGGGGTAGGATATTTGTGGATCCACTGAGTGGAGATCACAAGCCAAGGTATGGAGCCTGATAGGTGTGGGGTGCCACATGTGATATAGTTCCAAACAGGGCATTCCTGGAGATGGAAGCCTGAAAGTTAACTAGGGTTTATCCAAAACATGATAGGCTATGTTTCCCTTGGTAAGGAGCTAAAATCCATGCCTGAAGGACAAAGATGGCATAAACTTGCACTAATACTATCACTACCTTCTCAAATAAACCAAACAGGCTTAATTATTTTGTCACTGATCAAAGCACACTTTCATGCTGAGCCAATATGGTCTCTGAACAATCGATTTAAGCCAAAAATAGAAACCTTTTTTGCTGAGCCTGTTCAGGACAAAGAGAGGCTGTACAAGTTTTTCACGAGGGAGTAACAGCATCAAATGTGTGGTTTAGCTTACATTTTGTGTAAGGTTGACAAGAGATACTGCATGCAGTGAGATAATTTATGAAGTAAATCTAATAATTTATATGAAATATAAATAAAATATTCTATATTAAGGAAAAATGCCATGTGGAGCCTTGTTTTGTAACTGTTGATTTATTTATCCATTGTCATTTTGTCAATTTCCTAACATATTTATTTGTTCAGTTTTTATTATTTCTTCCTTCTCCTTTTTACTCCTTTGTAGTAGAACTTATAGTTTATTTTAATTCCATAAGAAATTGTTTTTACTGTTTATATACTCAGTAAGATTTCAAGGTACTGGACTTCCCCTCTGGAAATTGGGTTAAATATTTTAATATCTACAGTCTTTTATATATGGCTTATTTCTTTAAGTCTTCTGATAGAACATTCTCATACTACATGAGCTGCCCTAGATTAAAACAGAGCTTACTTTGGGTATAACTCATTGATTAGTATTTTCTTATGGAAACAAATAAAATACATCCTTTTAAACAAATTCCCTACGATAATTTTCATTTTACTTGTCTGGAGAGAATGAAATATGTTTATTAATATTACCTCCATTTTTAATTATTTTTCTTTATTAAATATAAATCTGCATATATTCTAAAGAAAGGTTTACTATGTGTTTTAACTCTCAGATATAATTAATTAATTTTATTCCAATGCATTTTTCTTTCAGATAGTTTTGATGAAAGGGAGAGCAACTGCCTGCATACATTATTTTTTTCACTTGCAATGTTTAAAAAATGGAGGTGATAGAAAGATATTGTCTTACAAAAATATATCGCACAGAAAACTAGAACCAAATGCCCAAAGACTGTCAAACAAAAGCTGTAAATCAGAGGTTGAAAGTTTGATTTCACAATTTTCTAATATTTACCACTTCACAATCCATCACGAAGTTGTTGATCTAAAAAAACCTAGGATCAGGCATCTAACAGATTGCAGTTTTGTTCACAGTATTTCCATAGCAGTGAGTTTTCATTTTTCTACTTAAAGATTTCCAAATATTCATGCCTAATTATACTAGTACAGTACCATATCATTGATCAAATTTTTTTCCCATAATCATTTTAATATTAACATCTAAATACTTCAATTTAAGCCTTATTCATTCTTTCCTCAACAAATTTTTCAGTGTCCTTGAATACAATAAGACGCAAATAGTCTGTTTCTTATGACACTTTCACCCACTAACTTTAGCATCATCAATGGATCTTGTATACAATATTTCTTTCTCTGGTATTTGCCTAATGGAAATTTCCTACTTCCATTGTTCCTTCTACATTCTACTTTAAGAAAGACCTGCTCTTCTCCATTATTTTTTTCAATTATTCATTTTTATAAGGAGGATCATGAATATTTATATTAGTCCACAGTTTATCCATAATTTGTATATCCATAATTTATCATAAACTGTTCAAAAATGAATATCGTTATTCATTTTGTTGTTCAAATTGTCCCAGATTTGGCCATTGAGATCTTCATGTTGG
Source organism: Grampus griseus (assembly GCF_964374135.1). NCBI lineage: Eukaryota > Metazoa > Chordata > Mammalia > Artiodactyla > Delphinidae > Grampus > Grampus griseus. Next base: position 80,615,356 of record NC_139019.1, read on the forward strand.
TGCTAGTGTCTTTTTTTATGACTTTACCATATTTTTGAGCACTTCATTAATTAGCATCCTGATGTTCTAGACTTACCTTGTAATTCACCTAACCTCACAAGATTTTTCCAAGGAGCCCTGATTTTTTTTTATTGGAAAATAGTATTTAGAAAGCAAGGTTTGGATGGTAGTTGTGCTCACTGCCATTAGATACTGTTCCTACATACGAACATGTACATCTATATATTTCTATGTCTACCCATTTGTGTGAGTGTGTGTGTGTGTGTGTGTGTGTGTGTGTGTGTGTGTGTGTAATCACATTGATAACTCTCATTCCAATCTATCACTACAGGGATCACTCTAGGCTTCCTCCTTTCCTTATTTGTAATTGTTTTCTCTAATAGTGTGAAACCTGACTGTCATGCACAATATTTTTACTTACTGTAGTGACACACGTAAGTAAAAATGAAGATGTTTCAGAATCACAAATTCTCCTGTAAGAAACAAATTTATTAACTAGAGTTAATAATCAACTATAGGGCTTCTCCTGTAAGAAACAAATTTATTAACTAGAGTTAATAATCAACTATAGGGCTTCCCTGGTGGCGCAGTGGTTGAGAGTCCGCCTGCCGATGCAGGGGACACGGGTTCGTGCCCCGGTCTGGGAAGATCCCACATGCCGCCGCGGAGCGGCTGGGCCCGTGAGCCATGGCCATTGAGCCTGCGCGTCCAGAGCCTGTGCTCCGCAACGGGAGAGGCCACATCAGTGAGAGGCCCACATATCACAAAAAAAAAAATAATAATAATAATAATCAACTATATTTCAATAAAAATTTTTTGAAAAAAAGATTAATATGGAGTAAGACCAATAATTTGTCAAACCACTGACAGAACGAATTAGTACTCAGTTACAAAATATGTCAATTATGTCTTCAAATTAATGATTCCTAATAGTATTTTTAATTTAAATAAATATGTGAAGCAAAGGACTTTGAGCCTGTGATTACTTACACATCCTACTCATCTTTAAGAATTTAGCTGAAAAAAATTGGGATGAAAAAACAATAGAGAGATAAATAAATGTAGACACAGGCATACATCGTTTTCTTGTGCTTTGCTTCATTGTGTTTTGCAGATATTGCTTTTTTTACAAATTGAAGCTTTGTGGCAACCCTGTGTCGGGCAAGTCAATTGGCACCATTTCTCCAACAGCATGTGCTGACTGCAAGTCTCTCACATTTTGGTAATTATCATAATATTTCAAACATTTTCGTTATTATTACTTTTGTTATGGTGAGCAGTGATCAGTGAGCTTTGATGATACTATTACAATTGTTTGGGGGCACCACCAATCACACCTATATAAAATGGCAAACAATCAACAAATGTTGTGTGTGTTCCGATTGCTCCACCAACAGGCAGTTCCCCCATCTCTCTCCCTCTCCTCAGGCCTCCCTATTCCCTGGGACACAATATTGAAATTAGGCCAATTAATAACCCTACAAATGTTTCTAAATATTCAAGTGAAAGCAAGAGTCACACATCTCTCACTTTAAATCCAAAGCTAGTACTGATTAAGCTTGGTGAGGAAGGCATGTCAAAAGCTGAGATAGCTGCATCAGCTGGAAGCACTGCTTGGAAGGCAGAAGCTTACATGGCTCTCTACAGCGGGGCACCGAGACCACCAGGAGCACGTGAGGAAGAAGAAAAAATGTCTTCTGTCCTCTACTCTGTATCCTGTGTAGAAGGCTCCTGATCATTCTCTCACAGCATTTATGTTCTTCCTCACATACCTGGAGAACTCTATTCTTCGTTCACTTTGCTTTCCTAAGAGTTCCTCTAGTGATCACTTTGACCATTTTCTCTTCATTTGTCCTCCTCGAGGACCTCGTTGTAATTATCTTGGGGGCAGGGCTGCTCTATGAAATATACTGCGGGAGAACTTTCTATGCCAGAATGCCTGTTCAGAAAATCCTTGAAAAATTCTTGGAAGTCAGTCCCAGCCATCTCTGTTTCCGTGTAATTAACAGTGCATTTATTGCTGTTGCCATTTTGGCTGTGGACTTCCCACTTTTTTCCAGAAGATTTGCCAAAACTGAGCTCTATGGGATAGGAGCAATGGATTTTGGAGTAGGAGGTTTTATTTTAGGGACTGCAATGGTTTGTCCAAAGGTTAGGAGAAAATATACAAAAGGGTCCAGACTTTGTTATCTTACAAAGTCATTGTACTCTGTTTGGCCATTACTTTTCCTAGGAATGGGACGATTAGTCATTATAAAATCCATAGGCTATCAGGAACATTTAACTGAGTATGGAGTTCACTGGAACTTTTTCTTTACCTTAATAGTTGTGAAATTGATAATATTAATGATATTGATTATTTTTTCCCTAAATAAATCCTGGATTGTGGCCATCAGCATTACTGTATTATACCAGCTAGCCTTTGATTTTACCCCACTGAAACAGTTAATTTTACATAGCACTGATGGCCGTGGCACAAGGGTTGGTTTATTAAATGCCAACCGAGAAGGAATAATTTCTACCTTGGGGTACATGGCAATACACATGGCTGGTGTTCAAACAGAGTCATACATGCTTAGAAAAAGATCACACATCAAAGACTGGATAAAAGTAGCATATTGGATTCTACTGACAGCCACTGGCCTCTTCATATCTCTTTACATAGTTTAGGTAAATGTAGAAGTAGCATCTGGAAGAAAGGCCTATTTAGGCTTTTGTATTCGGATAGTTGCTTCTTGCCTGATCCTTCTTAGTAGTTTATTACTGGGTGATATAATTTTGAGTTTTGCCAAATTTCTAATTTAAGGGGCAGCAGTACCATGTTCTTAGAAACTTATCCAGTCACCTACTGCAAATAAAAAGCATTCAGAATCTCTAGTCTCTGAAGCTGAAAGAAAGGAACGCATTCTTTGTTTAATCACAGCAATGAACAGAAACCAGTTAATTTTCTTCTTGCAGTCAAATGTAACAACTGCCCTAGTCAACCTGTTGGTAGATACATTACACAGCAGTATCTTGTGGGCCTTATTTGTGCTCAATCTGTACAGGTTTACCAACTGCTTAATTATATATGTGCTACACTTGTAAGATAAGACAATAAAATTTTGGTGATCAATACGGGTAGTATATGCTTTGAGCAATATTATATTTTTTTCTGTCTAAACGTATATTTTTATTATTTTTTTTGAATTTTTGAATTTTATTTTATTTTTTTATACAGCAGGTTCTTACTAATAAAAACCTAACTGAGAAATATTATTTTAATGAGGAAGAATAAATATAAAATATGAAGAAAATGGGTTTTGGCAACCCAGGGTTAACTGTATTTCATTATAAAATTAAGTTTCACTCCTACTCTAACAGTAGTGATGCTTAATATTTTAAATGTATCTCAACACTATGTAAAACAAACCAATACCAAAGAAACATAGCCTTGTGACTTGTTAGAATATTTATAAATTTCAGTATATTTTTCTTTTTTAAAAAAATTTTTGTGGAAGTCTAGTTGATTTACAATGTTGTGTTGGTTTCAGGTGTGCAGCAAAGAATCAGTTATACATATACATATATCCACTCTTTAAATTTCAGTATTTTAAAGAAACTGTTGTGTTTACAGTTGCACCACTGGAAGACTGGAGGGTGGGGAGGAGGATTTTTACTTTCCATCTTATATCATGTATTATCATTCTGTATTTTTTATTGTATGTATTTTATAATATTTACATTAAAATATCTCAGTTGTGGAATTGTCACACACACAAAAAAAGCCGAGATAGGCTGAAAGTTAGGCCACTTGTACCAGTTAGCCAAGTTGTTGATGCAAAGGAAAAGTTCTTGAAGGAAATTAAAACTGCTACTCCAGTGAAAATACAAATGAGAAGAAAGTGAAACAGCCTTATTGCTTATATGTAGAAAGTTTTAGTGGTCTGGAGAGAAGATCAAACCAGTCACAACATTCCCTTAAGCCAAAACCTAGTCCAGAGCAAGGCCCTAACTCTCTTCAATTCTATGAAGGCTGGGAGAGGTGAGGAAGCTGCAGAAGTAGTTTGAAGCTCATTTTGCTTCATAAGGTTGAAGGAAAGAAGCCGCTTCCATAACATAAAAGTACAAGGTGAAGCAGCAAGTGCTGATGTAGAAGCTGCAGTGGGTTATCTAGAAGATCTAAGATAATGAATGAAAGTGGCTACGCTAAACAAACAGACTTTCAATGTTAACGAAACAGGTTTATATCGGAAGATGACATCTGGGACTTTCATTGCTAGAGAGGAGTCAATGCCTGGCTTCAAAGCTTCAAAGGACAGTCTGATTTTCTTGTTAGAAGCTAGTGCAGCCCAAGACTTAAAATCGAAGCCAGTGCTCATTTACCATTCTGAAAATCCTAGGGCCCTTAAGTATTATGCTAAATCTACTCTGCCTGTGCTCTGAATGCAACAACAATGCCTGGATGACAACATCTGTTTACAACATGGCTTACTGAATATTTTAAGCCCACTGTTGAGACCTATTCTTAGAAAAAAAAAAGGATTCCCTTTCAAAAATATTACTGCTCATTGACAATACACCTGGTAGTCACCCAAAAGCTCTGATGGAGATGGACAAGGAGATTCATGTTGTTTTCATGCCTGCAAACATAACATCCATTCTGCAGCCCATGGATCAGGAGTAATTTAGAATTTCAGTTCTTATTCTTTAAGAAATACATTTCGTAAGGCTATAGCTGCCATAGATAGTGATTCCTCTGATGGATCTGGGCAAAGTCAGTTGAAAATCTGAAAAGGATTCACCCTTCTAGACGCCATGAAGAATATTTGTGATTCATGGGAAGGGGTCAAAAAATCAACTCCTGTTCATAGAACAGGAGTTTGGAAGAAAGTGATTCTAATGCACATGGATGACTTGAAGAGGTTCAAAATTTCAGCAGAAGAAATAACTGCAGATGTGGAAGAAACAGCAAGTGAACTAGAATTAGAAATGGAGGCTGAAGATTTGACTGAATTGCTGCAATCTCATGATAAAACTTAAATGGATGAGGAGTTGCTTCTTATGGATGAGCAAAAAAAAATGGTTTTTGAGATGGAAATTACTCCTGGTGAAGATGCTGTGAAGATTGTTGAAATAAAAGGATTTAGAATATTACATACACTTAGTTGCTAAAGCAGTGGCAGCATTTAAGAGGATTAGCTCCAATTTTGAAAGAAGTTCTACTGTGGGTAAAATGCCATCAAACAGCACTGTATGCTACAGAGAAAGTGCTCATGAAAGGAAGAGTCAATCAATGCAGCAAACTTCATTGTTGTCTTATTTTAAGAAACTGCCACAGCCACTCCAACCCTCAGTCAGCAGCCATCAATATCTAGGTAAGACTCTCCACCAGCAAAAATATTACAACTCCCTGAAGGCGCAGATGATGGTTAGCATTTTTTAGCAATAAAGAGTTTTTTTAATTAAAACGTGTACATTATATTTTTAGATATAATGCTACTGTCCACTTAATAGACTATAGTATAGTGTAAACTTAACTTTTATATGCACTGGGAAATCAAAAAATCTGTGTGACTTGCTTTACTGTGATATTCACTTTCTTGTGGTCTGGAACCAAACTGGTAATATCTCTGAGGTATGTCTGTATAGAGACAAATGGGGTAGAGATAGGGACAACTGGACAGACAGACAGACAGACAGACAGACACACACACACACACACACACACACACACTGGGAAAGACGCATTACAGGTTAAGGGCCATGTTACCTTAAAAGAGCCATCACCGTAATAGAATACCTCAGAACAAATGGACATAAAATTTTCAAGAGCAGTCTTTGGTTGTCATGGACATACTCTTTATTGCTTTTCCTCCCTCTATCCCTTCCAGTTTGCTTCCTTCCTACCTCATATTTTTTTTTTAAAGACATTCTTTCTGAAAACACACTTACATGAGGCTGATGCTAGAAAAAAAACCCTTGTCTGCTCTCAGGCATATCACAGTCTAACTAGAGTACAGACAAGTAAACAGAGAATTGCAATAAATAATTATGGAAGGTATTATGGCAGTGATATGCACTGGTTGCTTCGGAATAACATAGGACCTTTGGAAGCACGATATCCTCCTTCAAGTTACTGGCCGGCACCACCCTTATCACTCTATTCACTGATTACATATGATTCTATTACTAGTTTAGAAATCGTTTGTATTCATCTGTTCTGACTACTATAACAAAATACCACAGACTGAGTAGCTTAAAAACAACAGAAATGTATTTCTCACAGTTTTGGAGGCTGAAAGTCTGAGATTAGGGTGCCAGCATGGTCTGGTGAGGGTCTTCTGGATTTCAGACTTCTTGTATCCTCAGATGGCAAAAGAGGGTAAAGGGTGATATCTTGGGCCTCTTTTATAAGGGCATGAATTCAAATAAATGGAAAGATATCCTGTGTTTATGGATTGGAAGAACTAACATTGTTAAAATGTCCATACTATCCAAAGCCATCTACAGATTTACCATAATCCTTATCAAAACACCCATGACATTTTTTCCCCAGAACTAGAATAATCCTAAAATTTGTATAGAACCACAGAACACCCTGAATAGTCAAAGTAATCTTGAGAAAAACAAAACAAAACACAAAGCTGGAGGTATCACACTCCCTGATTTCAAACTATACTACAGAGCTACAGTTATTAAAACAGTATGGTACTGGCACAAAAACAGACATAGATCAATGGAACAGAAGACAAAGCCCAGAAATAAACCCTATGCATTTATGGTCAATTAATTTACAACAAAGAAGGCAAGAATATACAATGGGGAAAAGACAGTCTCTTCAATAAGTGGTGCTGGGAAAACTGGACAGTACATGCAAAAGAAGGAAATTAGAAGATTTTCTCACACCATATACAAAAATAAACTTAAAAAGGATTAAAGACCTAAATGGAAGACCTAAAACCATAAAACTTCTAGAAGAAAACATAGGCAGTATGCTTTTTGACATTGGTCTTAGCAATACGTTTTTGGATATGTCTCCTCAGGCAAAGGAAACAAAAGCAAAAATAAATGGGACCTAACCAAACTTAAAAGCTTTAGCACAGCAAAGGAAACTATCAACAAAACAAAAGGCTGCCTACTGAATGGAAGAAGACATTTGCAAATGACATGTATGATAACTGGTTAATATCCAAAATATATGAAGAACTCATAGAATTCAATATCAAAAAATAAACAGTCTAATTAGAAAAATGGTCAGAGGAACTCAACAGACATTTTTTCAAAGAAGACAAACAGATGGCCAACAAGTACATGAGAAGATGCTCAACATCACTAATCATCAGAGAAATGCAAATCAAAAACCACAATGAGATACCACCTCATAATGGTCAGAATGGCTATTATCAAAAAGACAACAAATAGAAAGCGTTGAAAAGGATGTAGAGAAAAGGGGCCCTGGTATACTGTTTGCGGCAATGTAAACTGGTGCAGCCACTATGAAAAAACAGTATGTGGAGGCTCCTCAAAAAATTAAAAATAGAACTACCATACAATCCGGAAATTCCACTCCTGGATATTTATCCAAAGTAAATGTAAACACTAATTCCAAAAGATATATGCATCCCAATGTCCACTGCAGCATTATTCACAATAGCCAAGATATGGATGCAACATAAGTGTCCATCAATGGATAAATGGATAAAGATGTGCCATATATCATGGAATATTGCTCAGTCATAAAAAAGAATAATATTTTGTCATTTGCAACAACATGGATGGACCTGGAGGATTTAAATAAGTCAGACAGAAAAATACAAATACTGTATGTTTTCATTTATTTGTGGAATCTAAAAAATAAAATGAACGAATATAACAAAACAAAACCAGACTCACAGATACAGAGAACAAACTAGCAGTTACCAGAGGTGGTTGGGGTAGGGGCGAAATAGGTGAAGGGGATTAAGAGATACAAATAATTAGGTTTTAAATAAATAAGTTACAAGGAATTAATGTACAAAACAGTGAATACAGCCAATATGTTAAAATAATTTTATATGTTGTATAATCTATAAAAATATTGAATCATTATGTTGTACACCTGAAACCAATGTAATATTGTAAATCAACTAAACTTCAATAAAAAATAAAAGTGTAAAGTTTCTTACCCAGAGGAGGTGCTTGATACAGTATGGTCTTCAACTTCTCTTTTATGTTTTTCTAAATATTATTAAATTTTTATTAAGAGATTTAACAATTTTTTGTTAAACTCAACTAAGTACTATACAATATTCTAGGAAGCAAGAAAGGAATCAATTATGCCTCTTGGATTTTAAGTTCAGTTAATAGATTGGTTTGATGATGCATGCTACTGAACTGAGGAAGAAAGGCACAGATTAGAATCAAAATTATATATTGCCTCATTATGCTTGAGATACCTTGACAACAAAGTAAAAAAGAGGCTAATGGACATTTTGTTATGTATTTTAAGCAAAATGGAAAAAATCACTGCTAAAGATATAAATAAGTATATGCATAGGAATAATATGATATGTGAGAAGGTAGAGACTGAAAACATGAACTATACATATACGAAGTCTTGCTGTAATGAAAAGCAAAGAAATGGAGCAATACCTGGATATTTAATTGATGTCAATGGGAGATTTAAAGTTTTATATACTAAAAAAAAGTTTGTCCCAAATGACTTTCAGAGAACTTCCTATGCATCTGCTTACTGTTGTTAGTGTTGTTTTCCCTTGTTAACATAGTGGAAGCAATATATAAAATGCTTGCTAGCTAACGCTCATCAATAATGCAAAGTATTTGACTACAAATATTGTATGGTTCAATCAATATTCCAGCTGAAACAAATTATCCTAGATTAGCAGCTAATTGTCTTGGGTTTTCCTAAATTGCTACCTTAAAATTTAATGAACTCTAGAAATTAAATAGGAGTTTAGAGATAAACAGAAAAAGGGTAGATTTCAACTGTGTGTTTTTTTTATTACTTCTTTCTTCCTTTATTATCTGTGACCACCATCTGCTCAGTTTCATATCACAGTTATTTGTTTTCCCGTTTAATCTGACTTAAAATTCAATTATGATCTCACCTTAATTAAAATAGCAGGAACTTTGTGAATATTACCATTAATACTAAATGGTGAGTTCCTTGGTGCATATATATTTCATTTGAATATGACCATAGATACTCCAAAAGTAGTTGTTCTTTATACAAATATATTTGTTAAGATAAATAGAATGTATTGAATCCTTTCTAAGAATCTGAACTAATTTCTGTTGGTTGAATTTGAAATGTGAATATATGACAAATGCAGGCCATATAGGAGATGTTCATCTGTTTTTTTATACACTACCTGTTTTTCTGTGTGATACATTTAGGGTAACAGCAACCATCCAAGTTTGCCTAGGACTGTCTGGTTTGAGCACTAAAAGGCCAGTCCAGGAAACCTCTCAGTTCTAGGCAAATTGGTGCAGTTGGTCACCACACATTCTAGAAACCACTTTATTTTAAAGATAAAATACAAATTGCTAAAAAATATTTTAAATAATCTACTTAAACATTAGTAATCTATTCAGTGTAATACAGTGTGTCTTCATTTTGAGAAAGAGTCTATGAAGTCTGTATTAAGAATTATTTCAAACCTGTTTTAGAAAGTGCATTGGTTCAAAGAAAGAAATTACCACTTTATAAGAGAGATTTACAATACAACCATATGATTTTATTTTTCTAAACAACTGTCTCTAAACCTAGGTTGAATCAATACTTCTCAATTTGCTTTCAACTTTCAGGCTTTTGCAACTAATGTAACACAAAAGTGCAAACCAAAGAGAAACAAACTTCTCAAGTTTTTAAATCTGGAGTTTAGAGAAGGGGTACATGATACATACTATAACTATTGCTCCGAAAAAACAAAAAAGCTTTTTTCATATAACTAAAGAAGCAGAAAGTCTCATGGTAATTATTAAAATGTTGCTTACATTTTTTTCCTCAACAGTGTCTATCATCGCTGATGAAATTATAAATATCCGAGAATTTGCCAACACTCAGCATTTTGTTCTTGATTCTCATTGCTGACAAAGATCACCTTTCACAACATAATGAACTTCAATAAAACCCCAGGACATGTCTTGGAAGAGTTTCAAGAAGACAGAAAAAAAAATAATGGTAAGAAAAGTCTTAAATGTGACCTTTTCCTTAATTTGGGGCATGGTCAATAGTGTAAAGAAAAATAGCCTGTTTGGGGAGACAGCATCAGATTTCACGTTATTAAAGAAAAGAAAAATCTGATTGTTTCAACAACTGGAGAACTTTTTCATCTATCTTTCAGGACAAAGAACATTATTAAATATGCTACAAGATATTCCAGCTGGTCCCAAATAAAATTTCAAGATTGTCAGGGTACATACAATTATTATATTCAAAACTTAATGTATCTCAAACAATCAAGTAAGCTACAAAACCAAAGCGCTCTACATACTCATTCTTCTACAATCACAGTATGTTAAAATTGGTCTCTGTGGCACTGTCCAGCTTGTACTTCTGCTTCCACATTCTGTTTCTTCTGTTATCACTTCCATCTACCCTGTCTAGACAGCCTTCCTCCAATATATGCAAACCATCTCATTATCTCCCTCACTCCTGTGTTAGGTGGAATATTCTGAAATTTTAGCATGACCCACTTTATAATTTTACTATATATCTCTATATTTATATATATGCATATCATCACCTTATAATAATAGCTAACTTTCACTGAGTATTATTTGCATGCCAGGTACTGTGCTAAACACATATTTATTATTTTATTAAAAACAACAATTCAAGGCAGTTTTTATTATATGTTCTATTTTACATATGAGGAAACCAGAAGCTCAGAGGAGTAAAGTTACTTGCCTCATTCAGGCAACTAAAAATGGTGGATTAGAGGCAGTAACCACATTAGACTTTACCACATTAGACTAAAAATAATAATTACACACACACACACACACACACACACACACACACACACACACACAGAGGTTTTCACTTTCTTACTCAAAGAAGGCACTCAATACAGGTTTCTATGGATGATAAAGATCTATTATCATGAAATTGGAAAGTGTAGTGTGACCAGGAAATCAGCCTATCTACTTGATAGTCCTCTAAACAAGTTTATCCATTTTGTGGACAAACACTACAAAGAAAGTGGTAAATTTGAGTAAGGTTTCATTCACAAGGTAACTTAAGGCAACCCAGAAACTTCCCAAATCTTGTCCTTAAATTTTTTACAGAAAGAGCTTAGAAGCCTCTCAGCCTGTCCTAGAGCAGATAAAATTTCAAAATAATAAATAAATATCTATGTATGTATATGTATTTTGTGTTCATAGAATTAGAAAAGTGATAGGTAGAATTGAAAGCAGCTCTTTTTCCCCTTTCCTGCTTGCCCATTTTTGTCCCTTTCCAACCTTGAAAGAACCTAATTATAGGAACAAGATCACTAGGCAATTTAAACTAACTTCTGACATGCTCTCCTGAATACACACTGTGCCTTGCCTAACCTGCTGATTCTTCTCCTAGATAAAAAGAAGTAGTTAAGAATGAAGAATTAAAAAAAGAAGAAGAAGAATTAAGTAGTTAAATAATGACCAGCTCTTCACCCCCAACAGCTCCCTTAGCAATCCTGCAGGCAAATCATGTGGGCAAGATAACATCCAAACAGAGAGTTGGAGTGCCTGCAAGTAATAGAGAATGATGCAGAACCCACCTCCTGCCTAGATGATTCACTGAGATTCTCCCCCACACCTCACCTTTTTCTCCTTTAAAAACTGTCATGGCTGAGCAGAACCTTTGGAGTTGGTCTCTGGACATGAGTCCAACTTCTCCCCAGATTGCTGGCTTTTCTGATTAAAGCATCTTTCCTTTCTACTGACAGTTGCCTCTCGATTATTGGCTTTTGAGTGGCAAGCAGCTGAACCTGAGTTCGGTAACAGAATTAGAAAATTGATAGATAAATAAATACATGGATAGATGACAGACAGAAAGATAGAAAGCTGAGTATCATGGAAAAGCAGCACTCATTGTGATGTTACACAGAGTGGGGAAATTGGTCACAGGTAAATGGCAAGGAAGGAAGGAAGGAAGGAAGGGAGGGAGGGAGGAAGGAAGGAAGGAAGGGAGGAAGGAAGGAAGGAAGGGAGGAAGGAAGGAAGGAAGGGAGGAAGGAAGGAAGGAAGGGAGGGGGAGAAGGAGAGAGAGAGAAAGAAAGAGGGAGGGAAGCAGGGAAGAAAAGAAATATTCACAGTCACAGGAAAAGAAAAATTACAGTGTGCATTTAGGAAGCACTAAAAGTGCAGCATTATTAAAAGCATGCTTAGGGCATTGGTTCTTTTTACTGCCTAACCTGGACCAAGAATACTAATATAATTTAACTTCAGTTTGTATTCTGTAAGGCAATCAATTGCGTATAAAATGTAAGTATAATATACTTTCTTATATGAAAGTTATAGCCACAGGAAGAGTATGTGTTTCTCTTAGTTCTATTTTCTCACTACCCTCTGAGTATTTCCAAATCAGCTTATATTTTGTTATACTGATACTCCAGTTATTTATTTTTCTGTCAAATTTAAATTACTCTCACAATCTCACACTTGTAACAAAGTGCATGTGATTCCAAACTTTACATATTTTACTGCCTTATTTTGTTTTGTATACATACTCAATAACTAACTTTCTCAAATTTATTTCCTATTGCAGTTCTGGCCAGATATATGAGCAATATTTTCCTTTAGACAGCTAGTGCTGCACTTGTTTCTTGTTTTAGTATGCACACTTTCATAATATTCCTTCTTAATGGCATTTCATATACACCTCTTTGTCATTTTCATTCTCTGTGTACTTGTCCCTTCTCCCAGCATTCTCCTTATACTTTACACTCATTCTCTCTACCTGCAAGTTCTTCTCAGAGGACATTTATTTCCTATCTGTGTAAAATCCATCTATCCTAAAGCAATTTCTAATTCTTTACAAAACTGAAATCCATTCTGTCTGTGCCTCAAGCTAATTTTTTAGTTTTATGTTCCTCCACGCCTCGGCCCAAATGAGGCACAGGCAGCATAACGAGCTCTGACCAAATTTCAAGGATGGCTTATGTGGCAAAGCAAATGGATTATGCTTCCATTTCACAAGATGACAGTAGCCACGAGACTCTTCACTAAAGTAATATAAAGCAAGGGGTGAGAGAGTCATTGGTATCAAAGCATTTCTCATAAAAGATGAAGAGAACTCTTCTTGAGACAGTTTCTCCTCTCTGGGGACTTATGCTAATTACAAAGCATCATAAACAAATTTTAAAACCTATTCTCAGAGAGGGAAAGACTCCAAAAACACCTCTCAAAGGGAAATAGCAATGTGATTATCACAACTTATTTCCTTCTATTTATTCTTTTTGTTTTCAATTTCATAACTTACCTTTTAATCTTGCTTCATATATCACACAGATATATAAAACAAGATTAGAAACACAATTACAAAGATAGTCATCAGAGGTACTCCTCCTGGTATTCTCCCTGAAACACATCCACAAATAAAAACTGCACTGGCATATAAATAGTGAATCACTGCCACATTCTAAGTCTGTATTTAAAGTTTGATAACTTGATATTTGTGAGGATCACTAGGGATAGTTAATCTTGTTAGAATGAAAATGTCATGAAAAATAATAAAGTTATTACAGATTTATAATACTATTACAGTATGTAAAAAGCGTGATATCATTTAGCATTGACTATGTGAAAATTCATGCAAATTCACAAATAATCATTGAGCACTATTCTAGACTTGCTCCTGAACCCACGAGAAACTCATACCACTTTGTACTTATTTTATGTTATGCAGTTTGTGATAGATAGCAAAATTTTAAAGAATTCACTATAAATTGTAGAAAATATTAAAGGACTCTCAAAGCTTCTATATATTTTACTTTTAACCCATACTCCCACAGTCTTATATAAGATTAATCTAGATCATCACATTGCACACTGACCCTATATAAAGGACCTTATACAGCCACATGAGGGAATCCTTTGTCAGGTTTCTGTATCATTGTTCTCATTCAGAACTATATTTTTGCTCCTGGTTCTAACCAATATTTACTCCCCTCATACATGGCTTCCATGTATGCTGTAGTGTGATACCTGTGCCCTTCAGAAAGATCTGCAAGGCATGAAAGGAGAATTGTCCATGCTGAGACTTTAGGACCGGAAGACTTCTCTGGTGGCAGTTCTAATCACGTTTCCCTGCTGCAAGTTCAGGTTGGCAGAGAGATGCTTTGTCATATCATTAAAGAGCCATGAGGCTACATAAAACTATGTAAAATAATGTCGCCTTTCTGAGTTAACAGTGTAGTTTTTGTCCCTGTCAAGAGGAGGGTCAGATTCAAAAAGAACATTTTGAATATCAGTAAAAATTATTACTAACAGGTTATATCTTGAAAACTGGAAATTGTGGTAACAAATTGTCAAATAATTTTGAAAATCTCTTTTAAATTATACTGGTTTTGCTTTTTTTAAGTTTGGATAACGAAACAGTGAAGTACACATACAAAAATGGTTTAAACTCACCTAAAATAGCACGTCTTTTCTGAATAGAATAGAGAAAATAAAAGGCTGTTTTTTCTCCTGTAGCCATAAATACTTGGTTTATAAATAAATACTGGATCAGATTACACATATTATGAAAAACTTAGAAGGTAGGCAGAATTATTATATCACATTCTTATTATTTACTATCCTGGAATTCCAAATAATTAATATAACTTTCTAACTATTAAACCCACTAATAAAACAGTTACTCAGAGTGAGGTTATGTCATTACCATGAGTTCTCAAAATGTCCATACTTTTTCTTTTATCATACTTATTGGAGTATAATAGCTTTACAATGTTGTGTTAGTTTCTGCCCTATAACAAAGTGAATCAGCTATATGTATACATATATCCCAATATCCCCTCCCTCTTGCATCTCTCTCCGACCCTCCCTATCCCACCCCTCTAGGTGGTCACAAAGCCCCCAGCTGATCTCCCTGTGCTATGCAGCTGCTTCCCACTAGCTATCTATTTTATACTTGATAGTGTATATATGCCCATGAGACTCTCTCACTTCGTCCCAGTTTACCCTTCCGCATCCCCGTGTCCTCAAGTCCATTCTCTACATCTGCGTCATTATTCCTGCCCTGCCCCCTAGGTTCATCAGAACCATTTTTTTTCTTTTTTTAGATTTCATATATATGTGTTAGCATATGGTATTTGTTTTTCTTTTTCTGACTTACTTCACTCTGTATGACAGACTCTAGGTCCATCCACCTCACTACAAATAACTCAATTTTGTTTCCTTTTATGGATGAATAATATTCCACTGTATATATGAGACACATCACATCTTCTTTATCCATTCATCTGTCGATGGACATTTAGGTTGCTTCCATGTCCTGACTATTGTAAATAGTTAGTGCTGCAATGAACACTGTGGTACATGACTCTTTTTGAATTATGGTTTTCTCAGAGTATATGCCCAGTAGTGGGATTGCTGGGTCATATGGTAATTCTATTTGTAGTTTTTTAAGGAACCTCCATACTGTTCTCCATAGTGGCTGTATCAATTTACATTCCCAGCAAAAGTGCAAGAGGGTTCCCTTTTCTCCACACCCTTTCCAGCATTTATTATTTGTAGATTTTTGATGATGGTCATTCTGACTGGTGTGAGGTGATACCTCATTGTAGTTTTGATTTGCATTTCTCTAATGTTGAGCATCCTTTCCTGTGTTTGTTGGCAATCTGTATAACTCCTTTGGAGAAATGTCTACTTAGGTCTTATGACCATTATTGGATTGGGTTGTTTGTTCTTTTGATACTGAACTGCATGAGCTGCTTCTACATTTTGTAGATTAATCCTTTGTCAGTTGCTTCATTTGCAAATATTTTCACCCATTCTGAGGGTTGTCTTTTCGTCTTGTTTATGGTTCCCTTGGCTACACAAAAGCTTTTAAGTTTCATTAGGTCCCATTTGTTTATTTTTGTTTTTATTTCCATTTATCTAGGAGGTGGGTCAAAAAGGATCTTGCTGTGATTTATGTCATAGAGTGTTCTGCCTATGTTTTCCTCTAAGAGTTTGATGGTGTCTGGCCTTACATTTAGGTCTTTAATCGATTTTCAGTTTGTTCTTGTGTATGGTGTTAGGGAGTGTTCTAATATCATTCTTTTACATGTAGCTGTCCAGTTTTCCCAGCACCACTTATTCAAGAGGCTATCTTTTCTCCATTGTATGCTCTTGCCTCCTTTATCAAAGATAAGGTGACCATATGTGCGTGGGTTTATCTCTGAGCTTTCTATCCTGTTCCATTGATCTATATTTCTGTTTTTGTGCCAATACCATAGATTTCTGTACTTTGTAGTATAATCTGAAGTCAGGGAGCCTGATTCCTCCAGCTCTGTTATTCTTTCTCAAGATTGCTTTGGCTATTCAGGGTCTATTGTGTTTCCATACAAATTGTGGAATCTTTTGTTCTATTTCTGTGAAAAATACCATTGGTAGTTTGATAGGGATTGTGCTGAATCTGTAGATTGCTTTGGGTAGTATAGTCATTTTCACAATGTTGATTCTTCCAATCCAAAAACATGGTATATCTCTCCATCTGTTGGTATCATCTTTAATTTCTTTCATCAGTGTCTTATAGTTTTCTACATACAGTTTATGGTCCCCTTAGGTAGGTTTATTCCTAGGTATTTTATTCTTTTTGTTGCAATTGTTAATGGGAGTGTTTCCTTAATTTCTATTTCATATTTTTCATCATTAGTGTATAGGAATGCAAGAGATTTCTGTGCATTAATTTTATATCCTGCCACTCTACCAAATTCATTGATTAGTCCTACTAGTTTTCTGGTAGCATCATTTGGATTCTCTATGTATAGTATCATGTCATCTGCAAACAGTGACAGCTTCACTTCTTCTTTTCTGATTTGGATTCATCTCTTTTTCTTCTCTGATTGCTGTGGCTAAAACTTCCAAAACTATGTTGAATAATAGTGGTGAGAGTGGGCAACCTTGTCTTGTTCCTGATCTTAGAGGAAATGATTTCAGTTTTTCACCATTGAGAATGATGTTGGCTGTGGGTTTGTCATATATGGCCTTTATTATGTTGAGGTAGGTTCCCTCTATGTCTACTTTCTGGAGAGTTTTTATCATAAATGGGTGTTGGATTTTATTGAAAGCTTCTTCTGCATCTGTTGACATTGTCAGATGGTTTTTATCCTTCAGTTTGTTAATATGGTGTATCACATTGATTGATTTGCATATACCTAATAATCCTTGCATTCCTGGGATAAACCCCACTTGATTATGGTGTATGATCCTTTTAATGTGCTGTTGGATTCTGTTTGCTAATATTTTGTTGAGGATATTTGCATCTACATTCATCACTGATATTGGCCAGTAGTTTTCTTTTTTTGTGACATCTTAGTCTGGTTTTGGTTTCAGGGTGATGGTGGCCTTATAGAATGAGTTTGGAAGCGTTCCTCCCTCTCATATATTTTGGAAGAGTTTGAGAAGGATAGGTGTTAGCTCTTCTCTAAATGTTTGATAGAACTTGCCTGTGAAGCCACCTAGGTTTTTGTTTGTTGTAAGATTTGTTTTTGTTTGTTGTATGATTTGTTTGTTGTAAGATTTTTAATCAGTTTCAATTTCAGTGCTTCTGATTGGTCTGTTTATATTTCCGATTTCTTCCTGGTTCAGTCTTGGAAGTTTGGGCTCTTCTAAGAATTTGTCCATTTCTTCCAGATTGTCCATTTTCTTGGCATACAGTTGCTTGTAGTAATCTCTTATGATCCTTTGTATTTCTGCAGTGTCAATTTTTCCTTCTTTTTCATTTCTAATTCTGTTGATTTGAGTCTTCTCCCTTTTTTTTCTTGATGAGTCTGGCTAATAGTTTATCAATTTTGTTTATCTTCTCAAAGAACCACATTTTAGTTTTATTGACCTTTGCTATCGTTTCCTTCATTTCTTTTTAATTTATTTCTGATCTGATCTTTATTATTTCTTTCCTTCTGCTAACTTTGGGTTTTTTTTGTTCTTCTTTCTCTAATTGCTTTAGGTGTAAGTTTAGGTTGTTTATTTGAGATGTTTCTTGTTTCTTGAGGTAGGATAGTATTGCTATAAACTTCACTCTTAGACCTGCTTTGCTGCATCCCATAGGTTTTGGGCCATAGTGTTTTCATTGTCCTTTGTCTCTACATATTTTTTTATTTCCTCTTCGGTTTCTACAGTGATCTCTTGGTTATTTAGTAGTGTATTGTTTAGTCTCCATGTGTTTGCATTTTTTACAGTTTTTTTGCTGTAACTGATATCTAGTCTCATAGCATTTTGGTCAGAAAAGATACTTGATACCATTTCAATTTTTAAAAATTTACCAAGGCTTGATTTGTGACCCAAGATATGGTCTATCCTGGAGAATGTTCCGTGAGCACTTGAGAAGAAAGTGTATTGTTGTTGTCCATCTGTTGTTTTTGGATGGAATGTCCTATAAATATCTATTAAGCCCATTTGTTTTATGTGTCCTTTAAAGCTTGTGTTTTCTTATTTATTTTCATTTGAGATGATCTGTCCATTTGTAAAAGTGGGATGTTAAAGTTCCCTACAATTATTATGTTACTGTCAATTTCCCCTTTTATGGTTGTTAGCATTTGCCTTATGTATTGAGGTGCACCTATGTTGGGTGCATAAATATTTACAATTGTTCTATCTTCTTCTTGGATTGATCCCTTGATCAATATGTCGTGTCCTTCTTTGTCTCTTGTAATAGACTTTATTTTAAAGTCTATTTTGTCTGATATGAGAATTGCTACTCTAGCTTTCTTCTGATTTCCATTTGCATGGAATATATTTTTCATTCCCCTCACTTTTAACCTGTATGTGTCCCTAGGTCTGAAGTGGGTCTCTTGTAGACAGAATATATACGGGTCTTATTTTGTATCCATTCAGCCAGTCTATGTGTTTTGGTTGGAACATTTAATCCATTTACATTTAAGATCAATAGTATGTTCCTATTACCATTTTCTTAATTGTTTTGGGTTTGTTTTTGTAGGTCTTTTCCTTCTCTTGTGTTTCCTGCCTAGAGAAGTTCCTTTAGCATTTGTTGTAAAGCTGGTTTGGTGGTGCTGAATTGTTAGCGTTTGCTTGTCTCTAAAGATTTTAAGTTCTCCATTCAATGTGAATGAGATCCTTGCTGGGTAGAGTAATCCTGATTGTAGGTTTTTCCCTTTCATCACCTTAAATACGTCCTGCCACTTCCTTCTGGCTTGCAGAGTTTCTGATGAAAGATCAGCTGTTAACCTTATGGGTATTCCCTTGTATGTTATTTGTTGCTTTTCCCTTGCTGCTTTTAATATTTTTTCTTTGTATTTAATTTTTGATCATTTGATTAATATATGTCTCAGTGTGTCTTTCTTTGGATTTATCCTGTATGGTACTCTCTGTGCTTCCTGGACTTGATTGACTATTTCCTTTCCCATGTTAGGGAATTTTTTGACTATAATCTCTTCAAATATTTTCTCAGTCCCTTTCTTTTTCTCTTCGTCTTCTGAGACCCCTATAATTTGAATGTTGGTGCGTTTAATGTTGTTGCAGAGGTTTCTGAGTCTGTCCTCAATTATTTTCATTCTTTTCTCTTTATTTTCCTCCCTGGCGGTTATTTCCACTATTTTATCTTCCAGCTCATTTATCCGTTCTTCTGCCTCAGCTATTCTGCTATTGATTCCTTGTAGAGTATTTTTAATTTCAGTTATTGTGTTGTTCATCACTTTTTGTTTGCTGTTTAATTCTTCTAGATCCTTGTTAAATGTCTCTTGTATTTTCTCCATTCTGTTTCTGACATTTTGGATCTTTACTGTCATTACTCTGAATTCTTTTTCAGGTAGACTGCGTATTTCCTCTTAATTTATTTGGTCTTCAGGTTTTTACCTTGCTCCTTCGTCTGTAACATATTTTTTTGCCATTTCTTTTTTTTTTTTTTTTGATGGGTGCAGCCGCATTCCTGTCTTACTGGTTGTTTGACCTGAGGTATCCAGCACTGGATTTTGCAAGCAGTTGGATAGACATGAGTCTTGGTCCTGAGATTAGGACCTCTGGGAGGTCTCACTCCAATTAATATTCCCTGGGGTCTGAGGTTCTCTGTTAGTCCAGGGGTTTGAACTCAGAGCTCCCACTCAGGAGCTCGGGCCCGACCTCCAGCCTGTGAACCAAGATCCCGCAAGCTGTGTGGCATGGCAAAAAAAAAAAAAAAAAAAAAGAAGGAAGAAAAGGAGTAATACAATATCAAAGAATAAAAAACAAAATAAAATTAGAAAGATAAAAAATATATTAGGAAAAATAAAACTGTATTTGAAACAACTGCAACAAAGTAAAATGAAACCACAACAGAAAAAAGAAAAAAAGAACAAAGGGGGTGCGAGGGGAACAAGCCAAAGGAGAGAACAATAACAAAGTATATAGAATAAAATAAAATTAAAAAAATAAAAGATTTATTAGGAAAAATAAAAATATAAATGAATGAACAACAATGAATCAACAAGGTAAAACAGAGCCCTAATCTCAAAGAGGAAAAAAGGAAAACCAAAAAAAAGCCTTGGCTATGGGGGTGGAGTTTAGGCTGGGGTGGAACTTAAGCAGGGGCAGGGTTTAGGGTGGGGCAGGACCTAGGCCAGTGGGGGCATGACGTTTGAGCGTGTAGCAGGGCCTAGGCTCAGGATGCACGCAGCCAGCAGGAGAAGGCCTTGGGGGCGGGGCCTAGGCAGGGTGACACTGAAGCATGGGGCAGGGCCTCTGCTTAGGACCTGTGCAGAAGGGGAAAGGCAGCACCTCCAAAGGAGGGCCTCTGGAGTGTGGAGTTCTGGAGTTTGGAGGTAAGGCCCTGGGTGGGAGTGTAGGGGCGGGGCTTGGGCTCTGCGTGGCAGCAGGGAGGCTCCGAGGGCAGAGGATTAGGTCTGGGAGTCCAACAGGCTCCCTGGTGCCTAAGTGGACAGGGAAAGAGCTGGCTGTGTTCCCTTCTGTTCCTCCGCACCCCCCCCAACATCTCCCCCATCCCTGTTGGACCCCTAAATGTGGGTGGGTCCTGCTGGGTGTAGGAACTCCTTCCCTCCCCTAGCCTCACCTCAGAGGTGCTAGCCTCAGAGGTCTGGGCTTTACTTTTGCTCCCCCTTCCCTCCCTTCCATTCCCTCTGGACCCACGTGGCTGGAGGGGGGCCTTGGTGGGCAGAGGATTAGGACTGGGATCTCAGCAGGCTTCCAGGGCCCACGTGGGTAAGGGAAACCTGGTCATGCTCCCTTTCAATCATCTGTCCTCCCAATGGTTCCCCAATTTCCCCCTTCGGGCGTGGGATCCCTTCCCCTCCCCCAACTACCCCTCAGGGGCGCCAGTCCTGTCTGGCCACCACTTCTCCTCCCGCTTCACTCCCCCCACTCCCCACGTCCTACCTGGTTGCTGGGGATTTCTCCCATTCCCCTAGGTGTCTGTGGTCCCCCACCAGTGCCTGGTAGGTGCCCTAGTTGTGCAGAGACACAAATTCTGCATCCTATACCCTTATTTTTTAGAGCTAAAAATGTATAGTATTTTTAATGTAGTTTTTTCCTTCTTTATGTTAGAATGAACTCGGAAAATTAGCAACTACAGTAAGAGAGGACAGAGAAGGTGACCTAAGCATATAAGTGTGTCTCTTTTCCCCCAACTTTCCTAAGAGTAACCAATTGGAAAGGGGGGAAGTATCAACCCCACCTAGAAATTCAAGAGGTGCTGATGAAAGAGTTATGAAGGACTATGCTCTGTTGCCAGGCCTAAAATCTCTACATCCACTTCCTCATTCTAAGGGGGCTTATTGACTTTTACTCTAGTTAATGTTCTCAGAAAAATACTCACCACAAATTTTAAAGTTATTAATTAACCACCTTCTTGCTGTCAGAAGAGGATTACTGAGGGTTCTACCTGCCTATCAAATCCTGAAGCCTCCAGCTGAACTGAAGAGTAGGCTGCCTTTAAGGTCATTCTTTTTCATCCCACTTAAGGTGAGGCAACTTTATACTGACCTACAGAAGGTGCCCAACAGTCCATCACTGGACCCTGCTTGGAGTTCAAAAGTGAGCATGACTTACCAGGGAAAATCAAATTGTGAAAAAAATATTTGATGTCAAGAGTCCATACTAGCTACTAATACCAAATAGTATATATTATGATATATAAATATAAGTAGGCAATTTAAACAAATTAAAGTCAACTGACAAATAAATAGAATGAATAACTGAAAAATAGAGACCTAGGGAAATAGAGCAAATGCACTGCAGTGAAGGCAAAAATAGTGAAAAAAATATAAAAGGAGAATTTTTTTAAAATGTGTTCATTGTACTTGCATACAAGTTTTAAAATAAAAGCACTTTAATGGGAGCATTTACACTTTCAATAAAATGAATTCAAATTATCATGAAAAATTTTGAAATAAGGAAAATTTTGTGTGGCAAGAGAAACATAATTGCTTAAAGTAAAAAAAATATTGATAGAGGATGTGAATAGTAAAATAACTCAGTGTAACAGGAGGTAAGTTATAGGTATACAAACAGAAAGCAGATGAAAAAGATAAAAAGCATAACTTAGGAAGAGAGAGAGAAGAGAAAGCAAAGATAAAAAGATAAATCAAACCCAGAATGTCCCATATCCCTGTGTGTCAGATAACATTCTATACATTAAAAGGAACAGAAGTCTACTCTAATCAATCAAAATTTAAATTTATAGTAAATGTACTGTTCCTATACGAACAGAGGTTCATTTTATTTCTGTACCTAGAACTGTATCTGGGACATGGTAGATTTCAGCAAATATTTCTTGGATAGATGTATGGATGAATGATGGACAGATGGATAATGGAAGAACAAACAGATAGATACTTTTAAAAAGAAAATTATACATGCTCTAATATTACTCTTTGGAAAACACACATTTCCATAATTTTCCTTGCTAACTTAGCTAAAGAATGACAAACTCTTGTTCCTTTTTTTTTAATGTTGTGTTAACTTCTGCTGTACAACAAAGTGATTCAGATATATATATAGATAGATAGATATAGATAGATATAGATATAGATATACACACACATATATATATATTCTTTTTTATATTCTTTTCCATTATGGTTTATCAAAGGGTATGGAATATAGTTCCCTGTGCTATACAGTAGGACCTTGTTGTTTATCCATTCTATATATAATAGTTTGCATCTGCTAATCCCAAACTCTCAATCCATCCCTCCCCCTCCCCCTCCCCCTTGGCAAGGACAAGTCTGTTCCTGTTTTGAAGATAGGTTCATTTGTATCATATTTTAGATTCCACATATAAGGGATATCATATGGTATTTGTTCTTTCTGACTTACTTCATTTAGCATAATAATCTCTAGGTCCATCCATGTTGCTGCAAATGGCATTATTTCATTCTTTTTTATGGCTGAGTAATATTCCATTGTATATATGTACCACATCTTCATTATCCATTCATCTGTTGATGGACATTTAAGTTGTTTCCATGTCTTGGCTATTGTGGCTAATGCTGCTATGAACATAGGGTTGCATGTATCTTTTTGAATTATAGTTCTCTTCAGATATATGCCAAGGAGTGGGATTGCAGGAGCATATGACAACTCTATTTTTAGTCTTTTGAGGAACCTCCATACTGTTCTCCACAGTGGCTGCACCAATTTACATTCCCACCTACAGTGCAGAAAGGGTCCCTTTTCTCCACACTCTCTTGTTCCTTGAATGAAATAATATTAAAAAATGTTACTATATTAACAATTTTGGTTTTAATCTGGAGATAAAAACAAATCTCTGAGTGCTGACAGATGGTTAAGTACTCTTGTATGATAAGATTTATTTTGGGAGAATCACAATTATAATGTAAGTAGTTTTTGTTTATTCTGATGATAAATATTTAATATATATTCTCCTGGAAACAAGAGAGTGACTAGAGTTACTTAGCAGTATGTGCCTAAGAGCACTAATGTATCTTTAAATAACAGCATTCAGGCATGCACATAATAACAAAACACAAATGGGAAGAAAGAAGACTCAGGGGATTGATTTATAATGGGATGTTAAACCTTTTAGCTCAAGGTCATCAGTTCAGATATAATCTAAGTCATCAGTCAGTGACATATTTACAATTTGCAGAAATAAGATGAAATAATTTATTCTTTCAAAAGGCAGTTTTATTAAAAATTGGGATGGAACAGGGCTCATATGAGAGAGTTTTATAGTTATGATTACTCAAATAAGATAAAGAATACCTACTGAGTGTCTATCTATAAGCCCAGCATTCTGCACCCCAAATATATCCATGTGAAACTCTCTCCTATATTTATGCACCAGAGGTCAATTACAGAATTCTGAGAATAATAAACTAAACATAATTAGGGATTAGAATTTTCAAAATGACTTAAGGGATTTTAACTTGTTAGCTGAAAAAAGAATCCTCTGAATCTTTAAATATGCATTTCTTCATTCTTAAGGAAAATGATTTTATGCATGAGAAGCTGCCTTTAATTAAACAAATTCCTCTATAAAACTCACAGCATATTTTATTTGAATAGGCTATATTAAATACAGAAAAGTTTACACATAAAGCAATTTTCAACTAAGAGAAAGAGACTTCAAATTTTTTCTGAAAATATTCTTTCGTGTTTATCCCTTTCATCACTTTATATTACTTTCTCTTTATTTTGCTGTTGCTTATTTAGACTTCATCACATCTTTTCTTTTTATTCTTTATTTTTTCAGTGGTAGTCTCTTGAGCCTTAATGACTTATTAAGAGATTACTAGTTGTACTTTCAGTGCAGTGCCAGGCTTGACTTTTCTATCACCTCACCTCTCCAACCTATGATTAACTTGTAGAATTTGTCTGGCAGAGAGGCAAACGCTTTCTTTCCAGGGGAAGAAATACATTACATGGTAGGGCCTTGTAGGATATTAGCCAGTTTTGTATCTAACTGAGAAATCTTACCCTAACACTACATATAAATGCCTAGTTTTTCAAATGATCTTTGAAGCCATCATAAATCTTACTAGTTCTCCATAAATGAATTTCTGGAATAAGGCATTTGTCATTTTAATGTTATGTTTGCATGATACTCATGATTTTTCACTCAGAATACTGTACTTTAACATTAAGAACATTTTCCTTAACATTAGCTAACGTCCATTTATGAGGCCTTAGAGGATAAAATTCTTCCAAGCATTTATTTGCTTTTCCTAATCAAATCATATGTTTTCATCTTATGGGCATTGAATTAACATATTCCATTGACCCCTTTGCTTTATCTACTCAAAAACTAGAAGCCAAATATTAGCAGCTTGTCCTCATGCATGCGCAAATTATTAGCACATAAGGTACTAAAATCTCTTCCTTAACAGGATAGAAAGCCCAGAGATAAACCCATGCACCTATGGTCACCTAATCTATGACAAAGGAGACAAGAATATACAATGGAGAAAAGACAGCCTCTTCAATAAGTGGTGCTAGGAAAACTGGACAGCTACACATAAAAGAATGAAATTAGAACACTCCCTAACACCATACACAAAAATAAACACCAAAATGGCTTAAATACCTGAATGTAAGGCCGGACACTATAAAACTCTTAGAGGAAAACATAGGCAAAACAGTCTTTGACATAAATCTCAGCAAGATCTTTTTTGACCCACCTCCTAGAGTAATGAAAATAAAAACAAAAATAAACAAATGAGACCTAATGAAACTTAAAAGCTTTTGCACAGCAGAGGGAACCATAAACAAGACAAAAAAACAACCCTCAGAATAGGAGAAAATATTTGTAAATGAAGCAGCTGACAAAGGATTAATCTCTAAAATATATAAACAGCTTGTGCAGCTCAATATCAAAAAACCAAACAACCCAATCCACAATGGGCAGAAGACCTAAATAGATGTTTCTCCAAAGAAGACATACAGATGGCCGACAAACACATGAAAAGATGCTCAACATCACTAATTATTAGAGAAATGCAAATCAAAACTACAATGAGGTATCACGTCACACTGGTCAGAATGGCCATAATAAAAATCTACAAACAATAAATCCTGGAGAGGGTGTGGAGAAAAGGGAACCTTCTTGCACTGTATGTGGGAATGTAAATTGATACAGCCACTATGGAGAACAGTATGAAGGTTCCTCAAAAAACTAAAAATAGAACTACCATATGACCCAGCAATCCCACCACTGGGCATTTACCCAGAGAAAACCATAATTCAAAAAGACACATGCATCCCAATGTTCAGTCCCCCAGCTCCCTGAGTCTTATAAGTGATTGACTGGAAGCATCCAATGTCAATATTTTGTGTATTTCTATTACTAGTTCATGCTATGGATCATCGGTGTCATTAAGATCTTTACATCTAGTCAGATTAAAGAACCAGTTCCAGAAACCTTAAAACCAATTCATAAAACTCATCCTTAAAATTCTCTTCCTCTAGAACCACTCTCATTACCATAATCTCTAGAGAAACAGAACCAAAAGGATACATATATTGATATAGATATGTATATATCTATACTTACATCTGTCTACCTATCAGCTATGCCTTTCTTAAAGTTAAAGCCAACATATAATTTTATTCATGGAAATTAAGGTGATATTTATAGCATATTCCTATTCTGACACCAATTACTATTTGTTAGTGGGGGTGATGGTGGTAACGGTGGTGGTGTTAATGGTGGTAATGTGTGTGTATATGGTATAGATATGAGAGTTTTTAAATATTAAAACAGACAGTAGAGAAGTGTATAGTATATATTCAGGAAATCTAATTATCTTAAACCTCATGCTGGGCAAAAGTAATCCACATACATTAAAACCAATACCCCAGTGGAGAAAAATCCATAGTGTTTTACATATTTATATGAACATCTGTTCCATACTGTTTTACACATTTATAGGAACAGGGTCCGTACTGTTTTACGTTTTATAGGAACAAGATGGAGGAGGGAGATCTATGTGAATTGTGATAATGCAAGTTTGCTTGTTAAGAAATTGGTCAGGTTAGAATGGGTTAGTGTCTAGACCACAGCTGCTGGTATCAGCCTATTCTTTTCTGGAGCTAACTCAGATCTATTGAGCATGTTCTCCTCCACTAAACTCTCAAAGTGAGAAAGGAAATGAGCCCCTAGGGCCATTCAAATCTTTCCTCTACCCACCTCCCAGGACTTGGGGATTGGTAAATATTATTCCCATCAGTTTTACTGACCCTGGGTTACAGGATTTCCATAATCAATAAGTAGCAATCAATAGATTTTGAGTCAAAAAATTAGAATTTGTGATTATTATTATATTATTACTATTCAAACAAAGGTATAGTTAGGTTTTTTGTTTCCTCTTAAATGCCTTCTGATTCTAACCAATACATAAGAATGTGGCTTAAGAAACCCAAATTTAGTCCAATATAACAAATGTCAGAATAATTCTCCACGCAACATACAGGTTCCTTTGGCAGGGTTCTGCTGTTGAGATTTATATTGCTTTAAAGGGAAGGTCAATTTAAATATTGGTGATGAAATATTACCACTTTTTAAGAAAAATAAATCTTTTTTTTTTTTTTTTTGCGGTACGTGGGCCTCTCACTGTTGTGGCCTCTCCCGTTGCCGAGCACAGGCTCCGGATGCGCAGGCTCAGCGGCCATGGCTCACGGGCCCAGCCGCTCCGCGGCATGTGGGATCTTCCCGGACCGGGGCACGAACCTGTGTCCCCTGCACTGGCAGGCGGACTCTCAACCACTGCACCACCAGGGAAGCCAAAGAAAAATAAATTTTAAAGTTAACATTTGCCAGACAAAGATCAAGTATCTCTGGCTCTGCCACTAAGAAGTCATCACTGCTGTGGTGTAAGTTACATTAACATAAGTCATGGATTAAATTTCAATATGTAAAGTCAATTTAAAATACGTATAACTTTAAAATATATTCATTTTTACATAACTTAAGACTCATTTACTTTATTCTGTCATCTCATAATTATAATAATGATAAAAGGTAAGAACAGATAACATGAGAAACGATAAAAGGTAAGAACAGATAACATGAGAAGCGGTCTGAAGATAAATAGCTTGTATCACAAAGAATGAGCATAGCATAACTAACACTATACATGATAAATAACAATTTAAATAAATAAGCCAAAGAAGAAAATGTACCAATTTTACTAGAAGGTGGGATTATATCCAAAATGATCACTGTTAACTTGAAATATTTTGA
This sequence comes from Grampus griseus, assembly GCF_964374135.1. NCBI lineage: Eukaryota > Metazoa > Chordata > Mammalia > Artiodactyla > Delphinidae > Grampus > Grampus griseus. The sequence goes on from NC_139019.1 coordinate 80,643,683, forward strand.
ATGCTCGAGAAGAGGGGAGAATATTATGTGTTTAAATTATGATCTTGTAAGAAAATGAAGGGATTGTATAACATTTAGCTAAATGTTGATTTTCACAAATTTGCATTCAAGTGCATTGCAATAGAGAATCAATAATAATATGGCAGTGATTTATATTTTACCATATCCTTTTGTCAATGGAACTTCAAACATTTCAATCACAACTACCAGATCATTTACTAGCTTTGAAACTAAATAACTTAGGTTCTGAAATTGTTTCACTTCATCAATGTTTAAATGACAAGAGGGAAATTTTTCTGTTGTTCTTCTTTTGAGAAATAGTAAATAATAAGGAGATAAAAATGACACAATGGAAAGATCTTGGCTTTAAAGTAATCTATGTTTTGTCTATGGCTTGGAGCAGTTTCTGAAATGTAAGTTGAGGCACCTGTACAGATTTCTTTAGAAAACTTAATTATGTATTTTCCCTGTTAATTTAGATTATTAGAATATAATATTACTTATAATATTTCTTATATTTATATTATATAAAAATATAATTATAGATATATCATGTTCATAGTTCATACAAGTTTAAAAAACAAAATTACCAATTGAATATGATCGTAATTTTAACATCAATAAAATTTAAATCAATAGCATTGATTTAATGTGTTGGATAATATAGATTTGCCAAAATGTGTACGATTATCTTACCATGGACCATGTGAAAAATTAATTCTTTCACTTTTTTCCTAATTAAACTATGAAAAAATTGGACTCATCAAGAATTCATTATGTACATATTGTCTTCCTTTTTCATTTCTCATTACTGCCAATCTGCTTGTAAATGCAAAAAACAAACATCAGCACTACATCACGTGGCAAAATGTTTTTATAGTTATATTCTACATGATCATAAAATTCCTTAGATATTCTAAATAAAGCAAAACGATAAAGTTTATAATTACCCATGGACTAAATGTTCACAAAAATATGTTTTAACCATCACCTTGGAGAATAAGTCATTTAACTTATTTGAACCTCAGATTCCTCATGTGTTAAATGAGTGAAGAGAAATGTAGACTAGATGACTGAGTTTTATTTTTTTCCTTTTGTCATCCATAATTCAGTGAAAAACATTTAACATACATCCATTGAGTACCTAAATGTCCATAAATGTGCAGGGTCTGAGATACTACTCTTCTTGAATGCTAAGAAGTTAGCCTGACATAGTTTCATGGATGTTGTCAGAAGTGACAAAAGAGTCTCAGGACAGAGCCAAGAGACGTTATTACTCATGGGTACAAAGAACTGTATGAACCTCACATTTGTATCATTATTTTCCTTTAACCACCAAATCCCGTGGGGAGGACAGTAAGTGGTCCAAATAGGTACTGTGCATGCAGTGGGTTTGAATCATAGCTGAGGAACTATAAAGGACTGCAAGCAAATCTGTCCTTTGCCTGGGAGGGAGACAATATCTTTATTATCTTGAACAGTAAGAAAAGAAGAGAAAAATACATGTCCTTGCTCTGGAAGTAGATACTACCTCTATTTTCCAAGGCTGTTTGCTACAAAAGTATCTTTAAGAAGGCAGTCTAGAACAAAAGGGTGTCAGATGCACCAGGAATTGCACTAAGCAGGTGGGAAAATGAACACGAATAATTCACAGTCTTTATTCTCAGGGAGCTAACCAACTAGTGACGGAGAATCAATACTTAAGTAGTTTTACTGCAGTAAAGTAAGTGTTAAACAGAACACTATGAACCCCTTGTTAGTTTACTGTATTAACAATGTAATTCACAAAGGAAAAGTGCCGTACAAAAGCTCAGGCACTGCAAGATCTCATTCTTGATTAACTCATCACCAACTGCGTTCAGCATCACACTGAATAGTCAATGTTATAAACTAAATGTTTGTGTTCCCTGAAAATCTATATGTTGAGGCTCTAATCCCCAGTGTGATAGTATTTGGAGATGGAATTAGGCTTAGATTAGGTTTCAAGAGTGGGAATTCGTGATGGGATTAATACCCTTATAAGAAAAGGAAGGCAGAGATCTCTCTCTCTCCCCAAATGCAAGTACTGAGGAAAAAGCCACATGAGCACACAGCAAGAAGGTAGCTCTCTATAAACCAGGAAAAGGGCCGTCACCAAGAACGGAATATAATGGCACCTTGTTCTTGGACTTTCCAGCCTCTAGAACTAGGAGAAACAAATGTCTGTTGTTTAAACTACAGACCAGTCTATGGTATTTTGTTACAGCAGCCTGAGCTGACCAAGACAGTCAATAAGGTTGCATAGTAAGGGTACTGAAACAATATGTGAATCCTGAATAACCTCCTGAAAACGTTATATGGTTTATTTAATGCAATGGTTTTCATACTTGGTTCCATATTTATTCATAAAATACATTTAACACTTTTCCTTATTTAATTATTTTATCTTGGCCATTTTCCTTTGATTCAATTTTGAAAAATAAATTATATACTTCACCTTACATGAGACCAGTTTGCGATGCACTGTAACTGCTTTTAAATTTCTAGTGAATTCTACCACAAAGGTGAAGCACTTAATCTGTAAAATATCCTTTGATGTTCTAACACTGAAGTTACTAGATAAGTATAGGGTACTCTTCTTGTTATTAATATTTATACTATTATACTAAGTAGGAAAAAGTATCATTTAAAAAATTCATTGTAAGCCTGCTATCATTGAGATTAAGAATGATAGTTCAAAGTAATAATTCATGGCTCATTTCTATCTGCAAATAGAAAATTTGAAAGTCAAGTCTAATTAGAAAATAGCATCATCATTCTTACAAACGATCCATAAACTGAGTTGTGATTCTTTTTTCCTTTCTTTGCAATTCTGTTCTGTTACAGTTTTATTTCCCTTATGACATTTTGATTTCACTTATGGAAGTTTTCTCTGAAAAGTGTCAATCCTAATCAGGTCTAAATTCTCCTTGGTAACATATTTTGTGTTAAATTTGAGGTGGACAGAGGAGCAGCAATCTCATTTTTAACTGAACTGACACCTGCCAGTCAGTTATCTAAATATAACTTTCACATGGTTTTAAGCCCTAGAGAAATTCTTCTGTATATTTTAGAAATTCAAAAAATTTTAGTAAGAAAAGTGATTTTCAAATAAGTTTTTAGTAATAACACTGAAATCACTGTAAATGACACATTTACCACTGAAGGTTTTCTTTTCTTTTCTTTCTTTTTTTTAAAATAAATTTCCAATGCTAATGATTTTCCCCAAACATTATTCCATTTCATCTATTTTGTAAAAGGCTTATGTAAATACAGAGATTGCTTAGGTTCCCCTTTTACCTTTAGGGAAAAGCTTCTGTGCTTTTAAAAATCTTTAATCATTCTATCATCTTCTTTTCAACAAAACCCATTAAATATACATAAATCAGTTTGAGTGTAGAAAGGAATTTTGAATACATAAGATGCAATATGACATTTTACAGTTAATTTGGGTTTTAATTTACCTCCATTATGTAGAAAATGACACTCTTAAAAAAGAAAGAGAGAGAAAAGAAAATGACACTCTAGGCTTGATATTCAATTCAGAAGCAATAAGACAATTATTGGATCTCATTCTTACAGCATTCTGAGCAGATATATAAACTCTGTGACACCATAAGCAATCTATTATAATATTAAACACATGACTCATGATACACTTTAGCAATTATATATTATTTCCCTTTTTTGAAGAAGCAGAAAAAATCTCTTTCTTATATTAAACACAAAGGAAAGCAAGGAATATTTACATATAATGAAAGGAAAAGTTGTCATCTGTAAGAAAATTACTAGATCCTCTTTTTTTGAAAGAAGAATAGATTCATAAGAAGTTACAAAACAGTACAAATAGGTCCTAGGTACCCTTTAAACCCTTTTCCCCCAATGGTTACATCTTCCATAGTTATAATAGATTATCAAAACCAGAAAATTGATATTGGTAGAATCAGTGCTTAAAGTTTATGCCATTTATCAAATGTAGACTCATGGAACATAAATACAGTCTAGATACAGCTCTATTCCACCTCCATTAAGATCTTCCTAGTTCTACCCCCCTCTAGTCACATTCACCCCCTTCCGCCTCACCATCTGTGGTGAGTTGAATAGCACTCCTTAAAAATTTGTTTCCTCCCAGAACCTGAGAATGTGACCTTATCTGGATATAGGATTTTTTCAGAAACAATTAGTTAAGGATCATGAGATGAATTCATCCTACATTTAGGATGAAATCTAAAGCCAATGACTTGTATCCTTAGGAGAAGAGGAGAGGACACACAAAAACACAGAGAAGTCACATGAGGACAGAGGCATAGACTGGAGTTATGCAACAAGCCAAGGAATGCCAAGAGTGGTCAGCAGCCACCAGAAGCTAGGAGAGGCATGGAACAATGTTTCTCAGGGGCTCCAGAGGAAACCCTGCTGACACTCTGATTTCAGACCTCTAGCCTCCAGAACTGTGAGGATAAATTTGTTTTAAGCACCTGGTTTGTGGGACTTTGTTACATCAGCCCTTGGAAACTAAATAAACTATTCTTAAATCCTGACTACTACTAATATGTTCTCTACCTCTTACAATTTTGTCATTTAGAGAATGCTATATAAATGAAGTCAAACAGTATGTGACCTTTTGAAATGAGCTACCTCACTCAGAATAATACTCTTGAGATCCATCCAAGTTGCTGCATGTATCAATAGTTCATTCCCTTTTATCATGGAATAGTAGTCCCCAATGTAGCTGTAGCAGAGGTTTAATCATTCATTCACCTACCCAGGGACATTTTGATTACAAACAGAGCTTCTATGAACATTTATGGACAGGCTTTTATGTTCTTAAATTTGTCAGGAATAAGTGTCCAGGAGTGTGATTGCTGGGTCATATGATAAGTATATGTTTATTTTTTAAAGAAACTGAAAATTATTTTTCAAAGTGACTATACCATTTTACATTCAAACCAGCCAGTTTCTCTGCATCCTTGCCAGCATTTGGTACTGTCATTCTGTCATTATGTTTTATTTTAGTTGATGCAATAGATGTGTAATGATATCTCTTCATGGTCCTTAGTTTGTATTTCCCTAACAGATACTGATGTCGAACATCCTTCCATGCGCTTAATTTCCATGTGCTTATTTTCCATCTGTATATCCTCTTCAGTAAAATCTCATGTCCTTTGCCTATTATCTAATTGACCTGACTCTGGTTTTTATGTTTTTTGTTTTTTTCCTATTTTTGTTTGTATGTTTGTTTGTTTGTCCCTTAAGAGTAATAACGAAAGTGGAGAGAAAAGGGTAGACCAGGTCCTCAGGACCTGAGGACAGTGGCGATCTCTCTGGATTTCCTTCTGCCTCATATATATCAGACAGAGTGGTTGGGTTCTGGTCAAGGCGCCAAACCAGAAATATCAATACGTGCAGACCAAAAATCAAAACAAAAGCAAAACAATAACAACAAAAGAACAAAAGCTTTTCTCTCTAGTACAAGGGCCAGAAAAAGGGCAGGCTAGCAACACAGAAAAACTTTTAACAATAACCATTCTACTTCAGGGATGCACCAAAGAAAAAACTGTGATCCTACCACCAACCCTCCAGAAATTCCAAGTGCAGAGCCTAGACGTGAACATTAATCAAACAGTAATGACTCACTCCAAATTTCTGCCAGGGTGGTACCAGAGTATGGAGCTGGGACTTTCATCCCAAATGAGTGACAATGAGCCCCCAGTGTGACGTCAGTGGAGATCACCTAGGGAGCCCATACTTCTATCCCGATGCATCAGTGAGGAGGTGTCCTTCCTCACTCCAAAGGGGCAGTTTCAGAGGAGGCCTAGGGAAAAATCAGGATTTCCACCACTGCTCAGCAGTAATGAGGTAACCTCCTCTTCTCACACAGGATACTATTAACAGCGGTCTAGTAGGGAGCCTGAATTAGAAAACCAGCACAGCAACCTATCCAGCCACCTGCCCGGCCGTGAGGAGGAATCCTTCTCTGCCCAATCCTGGATGTCAAGAAAGGAAAACAGAAAACCTAGATTCTAACCACTTCCAGCCGTGAGGAATTGTCCTCATCTCCCATAACTTGGAATTGTATCACAAGAAGCCTGGTAAAACACAAGATTTAAATAATAGCTACGGTTTCATGCACAATGCCCCAAATGTAGACGTTTTGACAGAAAACCGCCAAGAATAAGGGAGATCCCAACTTCAGTGAGGAAAGACAATCAACAGCTTGTCAACAAGAAGATGACACCAATATGAGAATTGTCTGACAAGGATTTAAAAACAGCCTTCATGAAAATGCTTCAACAGCAATTACAAATATCCTTGAAAGAAATAAAAAATAGAAAGTCTCAGCAAAAAATAGTAGAAACAAGATTCAAGTAGAAACTTTATAGTGAAAATTACAATGACCAAAATTTTAAAACAGTTGAATGGGCTAAGCAGCAGAATGGCGAAGAAAGATGAAAAAAATCAGTGAACTTGAGATGAAACAATAAAAATTTTCCAACCTGAACAACAGAGAAAATCGACTGGAAAAAAAAAAAAAAAGGTGAACAGAGACTCGGGGACATGTAGGAATATAACAAAAGGTCTATCATTCATGTTACGGGAGTTTCAGAAGAGTAGGAAAAAAGATATTGGGCCTGAAAAATATTTGAGGAAATAACGGATAACAGGAAAATCTCAAATTGCTTGGAAAGTAAACAGCACACCTACATAATGAAAGGGTCTAGATAAAGATAAAGATAAAGCCTAAAGAAAAAAAAATTTTAAATACATGGCACTCAATGAAAATGAAAATATAACATAACAATATTTCATGGAGAAAGCTAAAATAATTCTGAGAGAGAAATGTATAGTATGAAATGTTTTTTTAGAAAACAAGAAAATATCAAAAATCTAAGCCACTCAATATACTAGAAAAAGAAGAGCAAATTAAAAATACAAAGCAAGCAGAAAGAAGGTAACAATAACAGTAAGAGCAGAAAGCAATGAAAATGAAAAGGCAAAGGCAATAAAGAAAATCAGTGAAACAGAGGATACCACTACAGACCCTACACACAACAAAAGTATAAGGTAATTTACAAACAAATACTCACATTTGACAACTTAGATGTAATGGACCAATTTCTGGAAAAGTACAAACTCCACAATGCACCCAATTTAAAATAGATAATTTGATGAACACTATAACTATTCAGGAAATTGAAATTTTTCTTTAAAAACTCTCAAGAAAGAAACCTCCAGGACCATATGATTTCACTCACAAGTTCCACCAAACATTTAAAGAATTAACATCAATTCTACACAATCTTTTCAAAAACAAGAGGAAACACTTTCCTATTTATTCTATGAATCCAATTTTATTTATCAAAACCAGAAAAAGGCAACATAAAAAGAGAACTACAGACCATATCTCTCATTAATCAAGATGTAAAAATTCTCAAAATATTAGTAAATATAATTCAGAAATACATTTTTAAAGTATAAATCATGACCAAGTGGTTTTTATTTCAGGTATACAAGCTAGTCCGAAACTGTAAAATTAATTAATGTAATCCATTTTATCAACAAGCAAAAGGAGAAGAATAACATGACAATATCAAGTGATGCAGACAAAGCATTTGGAAAAAATCAACACCCATTCATGATAAAACTCAGAGAAATAAGGATATAGAGGGACTTCCGCACATTGATAACAAATATCTACCAAAACAAACAAACTTATAGCACATATCACACTTATAAAAGACTTAAAATTTTCCACCAATGATTAGGAACAAGGCAAGGGTGCCCACAATTACCACTGGTCTTTGAGTTAGCTGTGGAAGTTCTAACCAGCAAATAAGCCAAGAAAAGGAAATAACATGCAAACATGAGAGGAGATGAAATAAACCCTGTCTTCTATTTGCAGATGATATGATCTATGTAGAAAATTCCGAAGAATCTATAAGCAAACTGCTAGAACTAACAAGTTATTCAGCAAAGCTGTAGTATACGAGATCAACATACAAAATCTGTTGAATTTCTAGATCCTATAAATGAATACTTAATAAATGAAATAAAAAACACAATACCGTCATTGTTGGGCGCAAGGGTACGAGTGAGAAGCGGACGGAAGCAACGTGAGCGTAGAAGGCAGTGCCGGCACGCCGAAGGTCCCAGGAAGGGGCTCCCCAGAAACTTCATCGTGAGCGCCAGCGTCAGAACTGGAGAGCCCTCCCACAGCTCCCGCACCTGCCCAGGAGGTGCTCCAGTGCGCATGCGTAGCAAGGGTCTCTCTGCACCTGCTCTCACTAGCTGGCGACCTCTCGGGGCAGCCAGGTGGAGCCTGTTGTGGTGCTGCAGTGTGAGCTGAGGAGGTGTTGGGCACTCCTCGCCATGTTGTTACTGCTTCTCCCCGCCCAGGCTGAGGCAACTCACGGAAAACATGGCAACCACGATTTAGTAAAAAATATATATATACCATTTTACAAAAATTCAAAAAATATGAAATACTTTTGTGTAAATTTAATGAAACATGTATAGGACTTTATATTGATAATGATGAAACACCAATAAGATCTACATAAATTGAGAGAAACACCATTTAAATGGATTGAAAGATTCAACATAGTAAAAGTCAGTTCTCAAATTTATAGAGTTTTAATGCGATTTCTATCAAAATTCCATCGAAATTTTTTGTAGATATAGCTAAGATCATTCTAAAATTCATATGGAAATATAAGGGAAGTAGAATAGCAACAAAATTTTGAAAAACAAGAATAATTAGCAAGATTATTCTACCTGATCTGATGACTTATAAAGCCACAATAATCAAGACCATGGTAATGGCAGAGGTATAGACAGGTAGATTGGGGGAACAGAATAGAGAATCCAGAAATAGTCCCACGTAAGTGTGGTCAGCTGATTTTTGACAAAGATACATTTGCAATTTAATGAAAAAAACAAAAGCATTTTACAGCAAATGGTGCTGGAGTAATTAGCCAAAAAACAAAAAGTACCTCAAAATGCATTATAGATTCAAATGTGTATCATAAAACTATAAAAATTCTGGAAGATAACACAGGAGAAAATCTCCTGCATCTAGGGCTTGGTGAAGAGTTCCTAGACAGTCATCAAAGGAGTGATCAGTAGAAGAAAAAAAAATCAATAAATTGGACTTCAACAAAGCATTTTTTTTCTGCAAAAGACCCAATTAAGAGATGAAAAAAGCTACAAACCTGGAGAAAATACTTGCAAACCTTACATGTAACAAAGGACTCATCTCAAACATATAAATAAATTTAGACCCTAGTTTATATCTTTTTACAGTATACTATTTTCTAAATCTTTGTTGAAATTAATCAGCTAATTAGATCATGCCTGATGCAAATATACTATTTTTACGAGTGCAATGGGAGGTGAACTTCATGAAGAAGCACAGTCCAGAAAATGGATATTTTTAATCTTTTAGCAAATAGGCAAAAAAAATCATTTATGTAACTAAAATGTTAAAAAATATTTTATGCCCAACAGTTTGGGCATGTTGTAGCTCGATATGCCTGGCAAGTCACTGCCTATAAAGGCTGCACACACATTTACTGTTCATTGTTTAACAATGCCTAAACTAATAGAATCTTTGTCCTGTACATTTCATTTTCCACCATGCAACTCTCAAGTCTTTGAGACAATGGCTTGCTGCACATTTTATGATTTCTTTTGATTAAGAATCTAGCAGGCTTCTATTATATAAAGTTTTAGAATAGGCAGAAATAATCTGTGGTTACAGAAACCAGATCTTTAGCAGGCCATAGCGTAGGAAGGATTGATTGTAAAGGCCAGTGAAGGAACTTTCGGGGATGACTGAAAGTTTCTGTATCTTAAATAGCGGTGGTTACATGACTATGTATTTGTCAACATTTACCAAATGTTTACAGCTGATGCTCTATCAAGTTTTGGGCTTTCAAGTAATTTTGAAGACCAGTTCACCTACAGTTCAACACTGGGAAACATCCACCAGCAGTTCTTTTGATCTTGGGTAATTTATCATCGATAGGAAGTCACTTACATTTCTGATCTCTAGGCCCTGCTGAGCTTCCACTCCCACCACACCTGACCCATATTCTTTGCTGATATCTCTGGTGATATCTCTATGCTCCAAACAGGCCCTTTATCTAAATACTTTTAGGCAATTAGAGAGAATGCCAAAGGCTATTCCTGAGACTTTCAGACCTTGATTGTTTTCAGCTTGAAATAATCTTCATGTTTGATGAAATAAAATTCATATTTTATGGCAAGAGGAGAAAAATTTTAACGTAAAATTTTTCTTTGCCCTTTTGGGCCTCCTCCCTTCCCTTTAGTGTGTATTGTGCATCTGCATTAACCAGACCTCCTTAGGAGATAACATTCTTTCTTAATCTCATCAAAGATCATAACTCCTTAGGAGATAATCTTCCTTCTTAATCTTGTAAGTGGCCACAATTACCCATGATCCACTACAGCTTTGTAGATATAGAACTAGATTGTGTAAACTGTCAATAACCTGTGATTTGACATATAATCCTTTGTCTCAAAAATTTATATAACTGTTCTTTGACTTCTAACTGGCAGAACGGTCCTCAAAGCTTTGTGGAAGACTGTCTCTTGGGTTATAATCCTCAAGTTTGCTTAAATAAAGTTTTCCATTTCTTTCTTGGATTGATAAATGATTAATTTTTCATTGACATGTCAAAGATATATTTTGGGGTGGTAAATTTTGCTTCCCTACAAAAGCAACAAAATTGACCCTCAATAGAGAACTGATGAATAAAATATGTTACACCTACAATGAAGTACTCTGCAGTTGTAATTTTAAATTAAAATTGGAATATCAACATCAACTCTTTAAAAAAATACATTTATAAACTTAACTCTATTTATTGTAAAGTGACAGAAGTACTCTTATTCAATCCCCAGATGTATTTCCAAAGTTTCCTTTTATTAAAAGGACATCTTTAATAAATTTACTTTTCAAAAATGTATCATATATCTATTTTTATTTCTTAGGAAAATTATTAGGGGTATACAATTGGATGAACAGATAAAAACTTTACAGTTTTTGATTCATGTACCTGAATTTTCCTCAATAAAAGTTATGCCTTTTCACACTCTTATCAGCAATGTATGGAAATGCCAATTTTATAGCACTTTTATAGATACTGGTTTAATTAGTGAGTTTGAATATTTTCAAACATGATGGATAAAAAACTGGTATCTTATAGTTCTCATTTAAATTTCTTTGTTGTCTAGTAAAATAAAATAATTTTTCAAAAGTCTCTTTTGCAATTAATATTGATACTTATTTTTTAATTTCCATCTGTGATCTTGGCCTGTCTCCCAATTCAGGTATTCAAATTGTGCTTACTTCAGATCCTATAAATATTTTTAATAGTGCAAATATTTATCTGTTAAGCATGTTGCAAATTTATCCCAGTATGTCATTTCCATCTTTCAGCTGTTTTAAAATTATATTTTGTGAGTAATGCAAATAAATTCTGTAATGTACAACTTTCAAAGAACCATTATATAAGTATACAAACACAATGTGTAATCCAAAACAAAGTGCAAAAAATATGAAGCATAAAATTATGTTCAGGCTTCCCTGGTGGTGCAGTGGTTGAGAGTCCGCCTGCTGATGCAGGGGACACGGGTTTGTGCCCCAGACCGGGAAGATCCCACATGCCGAGGTGCGGCTGGGCCCGTGAGCCACGGCCGCTGAGCCTGCGCGTCCAGAGCCTGTGCTCCGCAATGGGAGAGGCCACAACAGTGAGAAGCCCCCGTACCGCAAAAAAAAAAAAAAAAAAAAAAAAAAATTATGTTCATTATAGATATTAACTTGAAATTCTTATGATTGATTTGTTTCCAGGTTGGATTTATGGATGAAAAATATCTCCTTTCTTTGGAAATTTAAAACTACTCTGGACATATTGACCAAATTTCCTGTACATAAAAGCATATGTAATATTTTACTTTCCAGAATCCGTCTGATATTAGCCTACAATCTCAGTTTTAAACAGCTAAAAATATTGACTAATGGAGTAAGTCCTCCAGTTGCAGACATTCTAATTTGTAAAGTTTTGCCTTATTTTTGACTCTTTCAGATGTTGCCTCCTTTTTAAAATTCAAATATATCTTCAAATTGGACTATTGTTAAATTGCTACAATTATTCTACATATGCTGAAATAAAAAGCAGCATTTGGAGGTAATCTGAGTTAGATTAATTCTTGGAGTTAGAATAAACATGGTAGCTCAATGATTATTACATGTTTTTGTTAGATGGAAAACCTCTACCTTTTGACATTATAGTGCTTAGGGAAGATTTATTGATTATATTTGAATTTGTGGGAGATTCTGTCAGGGAGGAAGAAATTTTCCTCTACCTTTCTAGGTTCTTCTGGCTGGTCTAAGAATTAAACTGACATAGATTAACAGGAAAAAAGCAAACAGAAGTTTAATAACATGCATATGTTGGAGAGACACAGGACAACGGAGTAATTAACCAAAATGAAAACCTTCACATTAAATACCACTTTCAGCTAAAGACAATAAGAGGATGTTGGGGGTAGTGGTTTGGAACTTCAGAGGAAAGGAAGGCAATTCACATGTAGTTGATGGAAAAGCAAATATTTGCTCCCAGGCTGAGACAGTGGGACTCAGCATGAACTCTGTTCTTTAGGCCACACCACCCTTAATCCATACTCTTTGCAAATATCTCTGGTAATATCTCTATTCTGGAAACTGGCCCTTTATTTAAACTCTTTAGGCACTCAAGGGGGAAGTAAAAAGAAAGATTTCCTGACTCTTCTGTTTCTTAAAAATAATCAGCCTAAATTAATCCTTATGGGAAAGAGATACTGTGGGGGGGGGGGCAAATTTTTCTCCCCTACAGTCCTAATCAATCACTGCTCTAGCACACACTAATTATTATACAAATCAAATGCAAAGTCAAATTCAAAACTGCAGAGAAATTAAATTCCCAGAACAACAGAGAATCCTTGAGATATTAAAACTTGTCTAGAGTATAACAGCATTAAATTAGTAATGCTGAAACAATTCATTAAAATCTGGAGCTTCCTTTTAATAAATATACTTAGTAAAGAAATAAATTTTATATCATCTAATCATTTATGGTCATTTAGATTGAATGACTAAAAGTGGAATCTTAGTCCTCATTCCATATCCCTTTCCTTCCCCACTGCACACCCGCCCCCTGCCAAAAAAAGGCAAGTTTTATAGTTTTTACTTCCAAGATAACATTTTAGGTCTTCATCTATCCTAAGCCACATTTAAGATATTTAAATTTTGACTAAGTAAGTTTGGATGTCTATCTCACTTTGTTTTTGCACTTGACTTTCAGCAGATTTGACATTTGTTCCCACCTTCTAGTCAACAACTTCCAATGCTTTTCAAACTTGCCATTTTGGGAATTCTTAAATATTTTGGATTCAATTTTTATTATTGAAATTAGAGAGTAGAATTCAGCATATTTAGTAAAGAAATAAATTTTGTTTTCTACATTGCAATTCCAGGCACAGCCATTTCAATGGGGATTTGAAAAATGGATTAGGGAATTGTAGCTGTTAATTGATCTGATTCTCTAATTAGCAGGATAGACATCTGGCCGATAACTTTTTTCTTCCAAGAATTTTGGCTGTTGGGTAACAGAAGGTATTCACTTGCTATGGGTATGATGACTGTTAAATTTTGAGAGCAACTGTGTTATTAAGCAACTGTCTCAGAAACAGTTTGGCCCCTTCACCCTGCCTTTGTTGCTTTGTGGATGCCTCTCAGGCCTGGCTTATTAGCCAGAATACCCAAATCAATGGGAGCTCTTGGGCAGCTGGAGGCAAGGCTGCCACTTGCATTGTAATTTTGCTTATGATATCTTTTGATGTACAGAAAACTTGAATTTTTTTATTCAGTCTCTACTGCTTGCTTCCTTACTTTTATGCTTAGAGATCATTTCCCCAGTCAAATATAAGAATCATTCAGGGGTACTCTAATTATTTTATGATTCTTTCTGTTTTAATATTAAATCCATCTAAAATATATTTTGTATAAATTGAGGAGAATCTTATCATTGTAGAAAATCACTGCTGCTCCCTTTATAGAATTGACCCTTTTTTTTTTTTTGAATTGACCCTTTTTAAAAATGTTATTAATATGAATCTGACTGAAATTTCTCTTGTGTACTACTAACATTTTGGCTAAACTTCTGTCAGTATTTCTGGATCATTTATTATTTTATTGTTTAATAATGGTATAAGGGACTCCTTTTTTATTGTGGAGTTTAATGGGGATGCCTTTTAATTTTCAAAATAAGTAATATCTTTATTGTTGTTTTATATAATATTACTTTTCATATAATAGTTATTTTTTAATTTTTAGTTTACTCTAAGTTTTTATTCTATTTTGATTTTTTTAAATTTTGGAAATAGTTTTTGAAACATCTATACAGATGAGATGAAATTTATAAGAGATTTCTTTATATTGGCCCATTCTTAGTCTTAGAAAGACTAAGCCACTTTCTATTCCACTAAAGTAGCTTAGTGTTCAAAATTTCTGCTGAATTGAATGTGATTATTTTTGAAGAATATGGAGTAATAAATAAGATAGATCAATATTTTTCTTTTGCATGCTTTCTTTATCAGGTTTTGGTTCACAGTTATGTAATAAGTGTCATGGAAAGAACCGACAGTGTTCATACTTTTTCTGTGTTCTAGCAGAGAATTTATGACAAGGAAAGGTGGTGTCTTAAAAGTTAAAAAATAAAAAGTCACCTCTTAGACTGTCTGAGCAAAGAATCTTTGTTGGAGCTATAAAAAGTCAGTAATCTGAATCTGGAAGAGGATACGGTGATGAAATGGATATCTTTTCCTCAAATCACTCTCTTGAACCATGCTTACACCCAGCCCAGATCCACACATCTCAGTCCTCTGAAAGAAGAACTGCAAGGCAGGGTAATGGTTAAGGACAGTATTTGGAACCAGACACATTTAGGTTTGAATGCCAACTTTGATCTGACAAATCTGATTTTACCTTTCTAAGTCCCAGTACATGCTAATGTAAAAGGGAATAAAAATACCCTGCTATAAAAATTTATACTCAATTTATATTCAAACAAGACCTTACAAGTCAAGGATTAGTGAAAGATTGGGAAAGAAGGCATTTTGCTATTTCACTATTTTTTAAGAAATCCAAGAATACCGTGTCTCCACCTAATACTTGATGTAAAAATAAGTTATCCATCAGGTAATTCTTAAAAGAATTGAATTTTCCTACCTTGTCAACAAATATATTTTAAGTGCTTGATCCATACTCTTATAAAGGTCTCATATTTCTTTGACCAAAGACTGTCAATTCTAGACTGATTGAGGTTCTCTATATTAATGTAAACTGCAGCTACTGCCAAAGAAAAATGGGTCATTAATCTTTTTTTATTGCTATCAACAAAATGGATATCATTTTTTGAAATAAAAAGATATAATCCACGTTCATTTTAGGATACTAAGAAACAGTTTCTGCTTTGAAAAATAACAATATAAACTCCATATAAAGAAAATTAAAGGAAAACAACAATGTTACTTAGATGTTTTATGCCCAGTAACCATAAAACTGACCATCTGAATATCTGAGTGGAGACAATAATTAGATACTTCTTATCTTGCCTTTGCAGATCAAGAATGTTGCCTACCATATCAGAAAACAAAGAATGTGCGGCCATCAAGCCATTAGCCACTGCATCCACCAACAACAGCACACATTGAGGGAATTCAGGATAGAGAAGAACAGAATATTGGCCCTAGATAGTTAAGGTTCATATCAAAGGAATAATTTCAATAAGCCCAGACTCTTGCATCTTCCCATACATAGAAAAGCACTAAATTCATTAACTCAAGATGTCTGGTTTTCTTTAACAGTAATCTTTTGATGTTCTGACTACCTGGGGGTTTTTTTGCAAAAACTCCTACATATCCTGGCTCCTCCCTTACCTTTTCAGAACAGTCCCTCAGAGCTATCTGAGAGGCTGTCTCCCCCGTTTAAGTCCTCAGTTAAGTCCACCGAAATAAACATAAATAGGGTTCTAGAAATTGTAGAGAGGAGTCCAACAATTCGCTGGTAAAGGGAAGATTTGAAGATATTTTATAACTCTTTAGATGAGATTGAGAAAATTAACATTCTTCATCAAAGAATGGGTGGGAGAAGTGTAAGCTGATGAAGACTGTTGACCTAAAACAGACTACCAGATATTTCTGCAACAAAAATGAATTTTTTTGAGATTAGTAAAGAATTGCAATTCAGGGCCAGCACCCATGGTGAGCCATGTGCAAGTCAAGGCACAGCAAGGGAAGGAGAACTCTTTTATAGAGGGAAAAAGGAAGTTGGGAGGGCTATAGTAAACAAAGAGTCCATGGCTTTTCACTGGCTGAGAGATTGCCAGGAAAGAAGAGGAGTCTTCTTCCTGGTGGGCTCTGCTATCCTCACAGGGCATGCAAGATCCCCCTTCTGGTCTCTCGACTTTATCTAATTGAGGTTTCTGCTTATTAATTTTTTATAAGATTATGACCAAGGGATGAGACAGTGTAGAAGAACAGTTCATCACTGTCTAATATTAATAGGCTTTGATTGTATAAACATATATTCTCCTTTTTTTAAACAGGAAAACACCTTTCTTTGAATTTATTATTCACCTTTATACTGCAACACTCAATACTAATACAATTTATGTACTATTCTTGGCTAGGGAAATATTAGGGAAATATTCTGCATCATTCTAACCACTATCATGTTCAAAACATCTAATATGTCACAGGGGTTTAAAGATGATTTTATTGAATTCTAATTGTTTAACTTCTTGTGTACACTTAATATAGTCATGATAAACTGATCTCTTTTAAAAACCAAATATAAGAAGAAATGCATTGAGCTTTTAGTAATTCTCAACAGGTATAGATAGACTCTACCAAGTAATTTTAAGGTTGATATTTTCATTAACAGAAGCCAATCTACAAACTTTCAGTTGTTTACTAGTTGACTTATTCTTTCAAGTGCTTTCATTATTCTTGGGACCTAAGAGAAGAATCTAAGCATTATTAGCTCTATGATGGGATTATGATTATAGATAAATTCAGAAATTAAAGATTGCTGTTCCTGGAATAGACTCTAGCCACTCCTGGATACCTGACTGGAGTAGCCTGTGAGTTATCATTAATAAATTTATATCAGAACTTGACAAAGAAGAACTATAAACCTCTAGTTGAAAAGAATGTTACAATTTAGCTCAGCGATTTTTTTCTTTTAATTAGTATCCATGGCAATTATCTTCTGGGCATCCTTGAACTGCTAAAATCATAATCAAAACTGTGTGTCTACATAAGTGAGTTTATCTAGGTAGATGGCCTACAGATTTTTATCAGATTATTTAAGAGGACTTTGATCCAAAAAGAACAAGAACACATTTATTATAACACACACACACACACACACACACACACACACACATTCTCTCCCCCCCCCCCCTTTTTCCCTCTACCTCTCTTTCTCTTTTTCTCTTTGAGTAAACCAAAGTCCAGAGAGGCAAGTAGACTGGCCCTAACGGCACTTGTCCTTGTCACACAGTAAAACGGAGTTGGGACCAGAACTGCGTTCTTCTGGTTTACCTGTCCAACTCTTATTTCCATTATACTAACGGTCTTTTGTCTCTTGTCAATATTTTGAAAGCATGAGTCTTACATTATGGTATGTAATCTACTAGTGCATTATCAAATATGACAAATAATGATAGGAAGATATACCCTTTTCAGTATTTATATATGCATTGTATCATTTTGCTTACTTAGGATCAGAACAAACTAAAATTCTTCTTTTCTCTGACTCCTAGGTAAAATTGTTGGGTCTAAAATAAGAATGTCCTTCACACATGTTTGATTGGTTGTCTGACAGGCTTTGGTATTTGAAACTAATTGAATTATTAACCTACATATACCAAAATTAAGTGTTTTAATGATAGTCACATTAGAACTTGATGAATGGTTATTAGATGTCAACCTTATGCTTCTTACTCTTAAACAGCTGTCTTAAAGTAAACAGCAGGCCCTTATATCAGAATAATAGTTCAATATATTTTAAACATTCCCAATAAAACCTATATATGCCTAAAGTTCAAACTTGGGGAAATATTATTATTCCCCTATGTCTTTTAAAATTCCCAATATTATTTATCACAGTATCATATTCCTTCATCTTTTGTAATTTATTGTATCAGCCACATTGCACCAGGACTTTGAAATTATTAACTCATTCAAATCATCAATCCATTTTATTATTTTTTTAATCCATTTTAAATAGTATTACTTTCCAAAATAGTTCTATCATTCCAATGCATTTTTCACTATTCTTGCTTCCCTAAAACTGAGGTTCTTAAGCATACAATTAGGTGATATTTAGATCAGATGACCATCCTTTAAATATATTGTTCTTTCCAAAATTATGTAACACTGACAAAAGTCACACAAGCCTCAATATAAATGGAATTATATTGTTAGAATGGAGGAGTTTGGTGGAGAAATATGTATTTTAGGCCTTATTATAATTTTAATTTCTGATATCTTTTGGAGATTCTATTGCAAAGCTACTTTTTAAATGTGTAGCATTTTTCACAAAATTATAATACAAAGACACTGCTTGCATATTACTCTGTTATTTCATAACATAGATGGTGAACTAAAAAGGGAGCTAAGGACAAAAAAAATAAAAGAAAGAAAGAAGACTTAGAACTTTCAGCATGGTAAATAATTGATATCATGGCACAGTATATTACTAAATATTTTAAGTTACATTAAAGAAAACATAAAGAATTGTGTCAAGATCTCATTTAGAAAATTTCAAGTATATAATACATTTTATTCACTATAGTTCTCACCACACACATGCAAAAAAGTAAGCATGTGTGGTGATAGGTAAATTAGCTTGATTGGGGGCATCATTTCACAATGTATATGTATTCAAAATATCACCTTGTACACATTAAATATATACAATGATTATTTGTTAATCATACCTCAATAAAGCTAAAAATAAATACACATAAATGAATTAAATGTTGATTAACCAAAAAAAAGGGTAAGAGTTGTTCTCATTTGAATTATGCAGGCTTAAAAAAATTAATATGCAAAGACAAGGACTTATCGCCTTCTACACATCAATTAACAAACAGGAAGATACAGAATAGAGGAAAGAAACTTAGAAGTCTGGATCTTTAATGTGAGAACCTGAAACTCTGGAAGATGATCTAGATGCAGAGTTGCCCAATAGTTGGCCAGATTCATTGGACATCTGAAGAAAGGAAGATGGCAGTTAGGTGAATAATTGTGAATATATGGTGTCATAAATAATATTTCAAAGTATCTGCCACAATCATGTGATATAAAAGACATATGTATTACTAACATCACCATGGTTTGTTGTCTACAGTTATAATTAAATGAAAGACTAAAGTTCAATTAAAGATTAGGGAAAATAAAGATGTAGTATTTTCCTCATCCAAGTTCAGTAATCTGTTAATTCTATCTATAAAAGCCAGGTTATAAAACTGGTTTCTAATAAAGTATCTGAAATTTTCCAGTAATATGTGTAACTTATGCAAAAAATACAATAAATACTACATTATTTTCTACTTTCTCTT
The DNA here is from genome assembly GCF_964374135.1 of Grampus griseus. Taxonomy (NCBI): domain Eukaryota; kingdom Metazoa; phylum Chordata; class Mammalia; order Artiodactyla; family Delphinidae; genus Grampus; species Grampus griseus. The sequence goes on from NC_139019.1 coordinate 80,663,395, forward strand.
TACTTATAAATTACTGACACAAAATGGGCTTAAAATACATTTAAAAATTTCGGCCAAATTTACACAGCATCGATAAATAGTAGATATCAAAAAGATGTGTTGACTAAAGATAAAAATATAGGTGAAGGGGGCTTCCCTGGTGGCACAGTGGTTGAGAGTCCGCCTGCCGATGCAGGGGACACGGGTTCATGCCCCGGTCTGGGAAGATCCCACATGCCGCTCCGTGGCTGGGCCTGTGAGCCATGGCCGCTGAGCCTGCGTGTCCAGAGCCTGTGCTCCGCAACGGGAGAGGCCACAGCAGTGAGAGGCCCGCATACCACACACACATATACACACACACAAATATATATATATATATATATATATGTGTGTGTATATATATATGTGTGTGTGTGTGTGTGTGTATATATATATATATATATATATATATGAAGGGAATTAAGAGACACAAACTTCCTGTTATAAAATAAATTAATTCATGGGGATGTACTATATAACATAGGAAATATAGTCAATAATATTGCCATAACTTTGAATGGTGACAGATGGTTACTATACTTATTGATAACGTACATCAATTCAAATCATTCTGCTGTACACCTGAAACTAATATAATATTGTATGTCAACTACAATAAATAAAAATTTAAGCACACTTATTTATAGATTCAGAAAAGTTACAGAAAGCAAATGAATAGTAAATGATAAGAGAAGAACCTGCAGACACATGAAAATCAATGGAAAGAATGGGATGGGTGGATAGTATGATGAGAATTCAACAATTTTTCATTACTGGTGTTGTCTAAGTTTAGTTTGATGTAGTCCCATTTGTTCATTTTGCTTTAGTCACCCTTGTCCAAGGAGACAGACCAAAAATATATTTCTGAGACCTATGTTAAAGAGCATAGTGCCTATGTTTTCTTCTAGGACTTTCATGGTTTCAGGTCTTACAATTAAGTCTTTAATCTATTTTGGGTTTATTTTTGTATATGGTATAAGAAAGTGGTTCAGGCTTCTGGGAAGATGGCGGAGGAGCAAGACACGGAGATCACCTTCCTCCCCACAGAAGCACCAGAAATACATCTACACGTGGAACAACTTCTACAGAACACCTACTGAACGCTGGCAGAAGACCTCAGACCTCCCAAAAGGCAATAAACCCCTCACGTACCTGGGTAGGGCAAAACAAAAAAGAATAAAGAGACAAAAGGATAGGGACGGGACCTCCACCAGTGGGAGGGAGCTCTGAAGGAGGAAAGGTTTCCACACACTAGAAGCCCCTTTGCGGGGGGGGGGGGGGTGGGGGACTGCGGGTGGCGGAGGGGGAAGCTTCGGAGCCAAGGAGGAGAGCACAGCAACAGGGGTGCGGAGGGCAAAGTGGGGAGAGATTCCCGCACAGAGAATCGGTGCCGACCACGAGAGGCTTGTCTGCTCACCCGCTGGGGTGGGCGGGGCTGTGAGCTGAGGCTCGGGCTTCGGGCGGAGCACAGGGAGAGGACTGGGGTTGGCTGCCTGAACACAGCCTGCAGGGGATTAGTGCACTCCCTAGCCGGGAGGGAGTACGGGGAAAAGCCTGGACCTGCCAAAGAGCCAAGAGACTTTTTCTTCCCTCTTTGTTTCCTGGTGCACGAGGAGAGGGGATTAAGAGCGCTGCTTAAAGGAGCTCCAGAGATGGTGCAAGCCGAGGCTAACAACGCGGACCCCAGAGACGGGCATGAGACACTAAGGCAGCTGCGGCCGCCACCAAGAAGTCTGTGTGCTAAGTCAGGTCACTATCCACACCTCCCTTCTGTGGAGCCTGTGCAGCCCGCCACTGCCAGGGTCCTGGGATCCAGGGACAACTTCCACAGGAGAACAAACAGCGTGCCTCAGGTTGGTGCAACGTCACAGTGGCCTCTGCCGCCGCAGGCTCGCCCCACACTCCGTGCCCCTCCCTGCCCTGGGCTTGAGTGAGCTAGAGCTCCCGAATCAGTGGCTCCTTTAATCCTGTCCTGTCTGAGTGAAGAACAGACGCCCTCGTGGGACCTACATGCAGAGGCGGGGCCAAAACCAAACCTGAGCCCCTGGGAGCTGTGAGAACAAAGAAGAGAAAGGGAAATCTCTCCCAGCAGCCTCAGAAGCAGCGGATTAAAGCTCCACAATCAACTTGATGTACCCTGCATCTGTGGAATACATGAATAGACAACGAATCATCCCAAATTGAGGAGGTGGATTTTGAGAGCAAGATTTATGATTTTTTCCCCTTTTCCTCTTTTTGTGAGTGTGTATGTGTATGCTTCTGTGTGAGATTTTGTCTATATAGCTTTGCTTCCACCATTTGTCCTAGGGTTCTATCCGTCCGTTTTTTTGTTTTGTTTAATTTTTTTCCTTTTTTTTGTTCTTAATAATTATTTTTTATTTCAATAGCTCTATTATATTTTATCTTACTTTATTTGATTTTACTTTATCTTCTTTCTTTCCATTTTCCCTTCCTTCCCTCCTTCCTTTCTTCCTCCCTCCCTCCCTCCCTCCTTTCTTTCTTTCTTTCTACTTCTACTAATTCTTTCTTTCTACTTTTTCTCCCTTTTATTCTGAGCCGTGTGGATGAAAGGCTCTTGGTGCTGCAGTCAGGAGTCAGTGCTGTGCCTCTGAGGTGGGAGAGCCAACTTCAGGACACTGGTCAACAAGAGACCTCCCAGCACCACATAATATCAAATGGTGAAAATCTCCCAGAGATCTCCATCTCAACACCAGCACCCAGCTTTACTCAATGACGAGCAAGCTACAGTGCTGGACATCCTATGCCAAACAACTAGCAAGACAGGAACACAACCCCACCCATTAGCAGAGAGGCTGCCTAAAATCATAATAATTCCACAGACACCTCAAAACACACCACCAGACGTGGACCTGCACACCAGAAAGACAAGATCCAGCCTCATCCACCAGAACACAGGCACTAGTCCCCTCCACCAGGAAGCCTACACAAGCCACTGAACCAACCTTAGCCACTGGGGACAGACACCAAAAACAAAGGGAACTACGAACGTGCAGCCTGCAAAAAGGAGACCCTAAACACAGTAATATAAGAAAAATTAGAAGACAGAAAAACACAGCAGATGAAGGAGCAAGGCAAAAACGCACCAGACCTAATAAATAAAGAGGAAATAGGCAGTCTACCTGATAAAGAATTCAGAATAATGATAATAAAGATGATCTAAAATCTTGGAAATAGAATAGACAAAATGTAAGAAACATTTAACAAGGACCTAGAAGAACTTAAGATGAAACAAACAACAATGAACAACACAATAAATGAAATTAAAAATAATCTAGATGGGATCAATAGCAGAATAACTGAGGCAGAAGAACCGATAAGTGACCTGGAAGATAAAATAGTGGAAATAACTACTGCAGAGCAGAATAAAGAAAAAAGAATGAAAAGAACTGAGGACAGTCTCAGAGACCTCTGGGACAACATTAAATGCACCAACATTCGAATTATAGGGGTTCCAGAAGAAGAAGAGAAAAAGAAAGGGACTGAGAAAATATTTGAAGAGATTATAGTTGAAAACTTCCCTAATATGGGAAAGGAAATAGTTAATCAAGTCCAGGAAGCACAGAGAGTCCCATACAGGATAAATACAAGGAGAAATACGCCAAGACACATATTAATCAAACTGTCAAAAATTAAATACAAAGAAAACATATTAAAAGCAGCAAGGGAAAAACAACAAATAACACACAAGGGAATCCCCATAAGGTTAACAGCTGATCTTTCCGCAGAAACTCTGCAAGCCAGAAGGGACAGGCAGGACATATTTAAAGTGATGAAGGAGAAAAACCTGCAACCAACATTACTCTACCCAGCAAGGATCTCATTCAGATTTGATGGAGAAATTAAAACCTTTACAGAGAAGCAAAAGCAGAGAGAGTTCAGCACCACGAAACCAGCTCTACCACAACTGCTAAAGGAACTTCTATAGGCAAGAAACACAGGAGAAGGAAAAGACCTACAATAACGAACCCAAAACAATTAAGAAAATGGGAATAGGAACATACATATCGATAATTACCTTAAATGTAAATGGACTAAATGCTCCCACCAAAAGACACAGATTGGCTGAATGGATACAAAAATAAGACCCATATATTTGCTGTGTACAAGAGACCCACTTCAGACCTAGAGACACACACAGACTGAAAGTAAGAGGATGGAAGAAGATATTTCATGCAAATGGAAACCAAAAGAAAGCTGGAGTAGCAATTCTCATATCAGACAAAATAGACTTTAAAATAAAGACTATTACAAGAGACAAAGAAGGACACTACATAATGATCAAGGGATTGATCCAAGAAGAAGATATAACAATTGTAAATATTTATGCACCCAACATAGGAGCACCTCAATACATAAGGCAAATACTAACAGCCATAAAAGGGGAAATCGACAGTAACACATTCATACTAGGGGACTTTAACACCCTACTTTCAACAATGGACAGATCATCCAAAATGAAAATAAATAAGGAAATACAAGCTTTAAATGATACATTAAACAAGATGGACTTAACTGATATTTATAGGACATTCCATTCGAAAACAACAGAATACACATTTTTCTCAAGTGCTCATGGAACATTCCCCAGGATAGATCATGTCTTGGGTCACAAATCAAGCCTTGGTATATTTAAGAAAATTGAAATTGTATCAAGTATGTTTTCTGACCACAATGCTATGAGAGTAGATATCAATTACAGGAAAAGATCTGTAAAGAATACAAACACATGGAGGCTAAACAATACACTACTTAATAACGAAGTGATCACTGAAGAAATCAAAGAGAAAATCAAAAAATACCTAGAAACAAATGACAATGGAGACACGACGACCCAAAACCTATGGGATGCAGCAAAAGCAGTTCTAAGAGGGAAGATTATAGCAATACAATCCTACCTTAAGAAATAGGAAACATCTCGAATAAACAACCTAACCTTGCACCTAAAGCAATTAGAGAAAGAAGAACAAAAAAACTCCCAAAGTTAGCAGAAGGAAAGAAATCATAAAGATCAGATCAGAAATAATTGAAAAAGAAATGAAGGAAACGATAGCAAAGATCAATAAAACTAAAAGCTGGTTCTTTGAGAAGGTAAACAAAATTGATAAACCATTAGCCAGACTCATCAAGAAATAAAGGGAGAAGACTCAAATCAATAGAATTAAAAATGAAAAAGGAGAAGTAACAACTGACACTGCAGAAATACAAAAGATCATGAGAGATTACTACAAGAAAGTCTATGCCAATAAAATGGACCACCTGGAAGAAATGGACAAATTCTTAGAAATGCATAACCTTCCAAGACTGAATCAGGAAGAAATAGAAAATCACAAGCACTGAAATTGAAACTGTGATTAAAAATCTTCCAACAAACAAAAGCCCAGGACCAGATGGCTTCACAGGCGAATTCTATCAAACATTTAGAGAAGAGCTAACACCTATCCTTCTCAAACTCTTCCAGCAGAGGGAGGAACACTCCCAAATTCATTCTATAAGGCCACCATCACCTTGATACCAAAACGAGACAAGGATGTCACAGAGAAAGAAAACTACAGGCCAATATCACTGATGAACATAGATGCAAAAATCCTCAGCAAAATACTAGCAAACAGAATCCAACAGCACATTAAAAGGATCATACACCATGATCAAGTGGGGTTTATTCCAGGAATGCAAGGATTCTTCAATGTATGCAAATCAATCAATGTGAAAAACCATATTAACAAACTGAAGGAGAAAAACCATATGATCATCTCAATAGATGCAGAGAAAGCTTTCGACCAAATTCAACACCGATTTATGATAAAAACCCTGCAGAAATTAGGCATAGGGGGAACTTTCCTCAACATAATAAAGGCCATATATGACAAACCCTCAGCCTACATCATCCTCAATGGTGAAAAACTGAAAGCATTTCCACTAAGATCAGGAACAAGACAAGGTTGCCCACTCTCACCACTCTTATTCAACATAGTTTTGGAAGTTTTAGCCACAGCAATCAGAGAAGAAAAGGAAATAAAAGGAATCCAAATTGGAAAAGAAGTAAAGCTGTTACTCTTTGCAGATGACATGATCCTATACATAGAGAATCCTAAAGATGCTACCAGAACACTACTAGAGCTAATCAATGAATCAGGTAAAGTTGCAGGATACAAAATTAATGCACAGAAATCTCTGGCATTCCTATACACTAATGATGAAAAATCTGCAAGTGAAATCAAGAAAACACTCCCATTTAGCATTGCAACAAAAAGAATAAAATATCTAGGAATAAACCTACCTAAGGAGACAACAGACCTGTATGCAGAAAATTAAAAGATACTGATGAAAGAAATTAAAGATGATACAAACAGATGGAGAGATATACCATGTTCTTGGATTGGAAGAATCAACATTGTGAAAATGACTCTACTACCCAAAGCAATCTACAGATTCAATGCAATCACTATCAAACTACCACTGGCATTTTTCACAGAACTAGAACAAAAATTTTCACAATTTGTATGGAAACACAAAAGACCCCGAATAGCCAAAGCAATCTTGAGAACGAAAAACGGAGCTGGAGGAATCAGGCTCACTGACTTTAGACTATACTACAAAGCTACAGTAATCAAGACAGTATGGTACTGGCACAAAAACAGAAAGATAGATCAATGGAACAGGATAGAAAACCCAGAGATGAACCCACGCACATATGGTCACCGTATCTTTGATAATGGAGGCAGAAATGTACAGTGGAGAAAGACATCCTCTTCAATAATTGGTGCTGGGAAAACTGGACAGGTACATATAAAAGTATGAGATTAGATCACTCCCTAACACCATATACAAATATAAGCTCAAAATGGATTAAAGACCTAAATGTAAGGCCAGAAACTATCAAACTCTTAGAGGAAAATATGGGCAGAACATTCTGTGACATAAATCACAGCAAGATCCTTTTTGACCCTGTTCCTGTATAAATGGAAATAAAAACAAAAATTAACAAATGGGACCTAATGAAACTTCAAAGCTTTTGCACAGCAAGGGAAACCATAAACAAGACCAAAAGACAACCCTCAGAATGGGAGAAAAAATTTGCAAATGAAGCAACTGACAAAGGATTAATCTCCGAAATTTACAAGCAGCTCATGCAGCTCAATAACAAAAAAACAAACAACGCAATCCAAAAATGGGCAGAAGACCTAAATAGACATTTCTCCAAAGAAGATATACAGACTGCCAACAAACACATGAAAGAATGCTCAACTTCATTAATCATTAGAGAAATGAAAATCAAAACTACAATGAGATATCATCTCACACCAGTCAGAATCGCCATCATCAAAAATCTAGAAACAATAAATGCTGGAGAGGGTGTGGAGAAAAGGGAACCCTCTTGCACTGCTGGTGGGAATGTGAATTGGTAGAGCCACTATGGAGAACAGTATGGAGGTTCCTTAAAAAACTACAAATAGAACTAGCATATGATCCAGCAATCCCACTACTGGGCATTACCCTGAGAAAACCATAATTCAAAAAGAGTCGTGTACCACAATGTTCATTGCAGCTGTATTTACAATAGCCCGGAGATGGAAACGACCTAAGTGTCCATCATCGCATGAATGGATAAAGAAGATGTGGCACATATATACAATGGAATATTACTCAGCCATAAAAAGAAATGAAATTGAGCTATTTGTAATGAGGTGGATAGACCTAGAGTCTGTCATACAGAGTGAAGTAAGTCAGAAAGAGAAAGACAAATGCTGTATGCTCACACATATATATGGAATTTCAGAAAAAATGTCATGAAGAACCTAGGGGTAAGACAAGAATAAAGACACAGACCTACTAGAGAATGGACTTGAGGATATGGGGAGGGGGAAGGGTAAGCTGTGACAAAGTGAGAGAGAGGCATGGACAGATATACCGTACCAAACGTAAGGTAGATAGCTAGTGGGAAGCAGCCGCATAGCACAGGGAGATCAGCTCGGTGCTTTGTGACCGCCTGAAGCGGGGGGATAGGGAGGGTGGGAGACGCAAGAGGGAAGAGATATGGGAACATATGAATATGTATAACTGATTCATTTTGTTATAAAGCAGAAACTAACACACCATTGTAAAGCAATTATACTCCAATAAAGATGTAAAAAAAAAAAAATAGTGGTTCAGTTTCATTCTACTGACTGTAGATGTCCAGTTTCCCCAACTATTTATTGAATAGGTTGTCTTTTCCCTATTCTATTTTCTTGCCTCCTTTCTCCTAGATTAATTGCTCATATATGTGTGGGTTCACTTCTGGGCTCTCTATTCTGTTCCATTGATCTATGTGTCTGTGCTTGTGCCAGTACTATATACAATTTTGGTTAGTATAGCTTTGTAGTATAGTTTGAAATCAGTGAGTGTGATATCTCCAGCTTTGTTCTTCTTTCTTAAGATTGTTTTGGCTATTCAGGGTCTTTGTGATTCCATACAAATTTTAGGATTATTTTTTCCATTTTTGTGAAAAATGCCATTGGCATTTTGGTAGGAATTGCATTGCATCTCCAGATTCCTTTGGGTAGTATGGGCATTTTAACAATATGAATTCTTCTAATCCATGAGCACAGTGCATCTTTCCATTTATTTGCGTCATCTTCAATTTATTTCATCAATGTCTTACAGTTTTTAGAGAACAGGTCTTTCAACTTCCTTGGTTAAATTTATTCCTAGGTATTTTACTCTTTTTGATGCAATTGTCAATGTAATTGTTTTCTTAATTTCAGTTTCTGATATATCATTATTAGTTTATAGAAATGAAATAGATTTCTGCATGTTGATTTTGCATCCTGCAATTCTACTGAATTTGTTGATTAATTCTAACAGTTTCTTGGTGATGTCTTTAGAGTTTTCTCTATATAATATCATGTCACCTGCAAATAGTGACAATTTTTCTTCCTGTTCAAATTGGATGATTTTCTTTCTTTTTCTTGCCTAATTGGTCTGCCTAGGGCTTCCAATAATACGTTGAATAAAAGTGGTGATAGTAGGCATCCTTGTCTTGTTTCTGATCTTAGGGGGGAAGCTTTCAGGTTTTTATCATTGAGTAGGTGGACTTGTCATACATGGCCTTTATTATGTTGAAGTACATTCCCTCTTTACCCATTTTATTGAATATCTATATCATAAATGGGTGTTAAATCTTGTAAAATGCTTTTTCTGCATCTAATGAAATGATCACATGATTTTTATCATGTTGACTGATTTGTGAATATTAACCATTCTTGCATACCTGGTATAAATCCCACCTGATAATGGTGTATGATCTTTTGAATGTATTACTGAATTCAGTTTGCTGTGTTCCATAATTTTTGAACACTGTGTTTCTGCTTTCATTTGTCTTGAGTTATTTTCTGATTTTCTGATTTCCTCTTTGATTTCTTCATTAAACCATCAGTTTTTCAGTTGCATGTTGCTTAGCCCCCAGCTGTTTGTGCTACTCCCACCTTTCTTCCTGTAATTGACTTCCAGTTTCATACTGTTCTTAACAGAAAAAATGCCTGAGAACCTAGACAAGATGGTGGAGTAAAAGGACCTTAAGCTCACCTCCTCCCATGAGCACACCAAAATCACAACTAACCGCTGAACAACCTTGATAAAAGAACTGAAATCTACACACACACACACAAAGATATTCTACATCCAAAGACATAAAGAAGGAACCATGAGATGGAAGGAGGGGTGCACTAGCGATATAATCAAATCCCATGCCCCCCCCGCCAGGTAAGTGACCCACAAACTGTAGATTAATTACATTGGAGAAATTTTCCAATAGGAGTGAAAGCTCTGAGCCCTACACTGGGATCCCAAGCCTACAGATCTGGCATCAGAGAGAAGCCCCCAGAGCATCTGGCTTTGAAGGCCAGTGGAGGGCACACATAAGGTCTTGTGTGCACCAAGACCCAGGACAAAAGTAGTGACTCCATAGGAGCCTGGGTTGGATGTACCTGCTGGCCTTGGAGGGTCTCTTGGGGAGACAGGGGCAGCTGTGGCTCTCTCTGGGGTCATAAAAGCTGATAGACATAGGGAAATCTACATGAACTCTGGCTGGAGACAGACATTTTGGGTCCTTGGAACCAAAACCTAGCCCCACCCAACAGCCTGTAAGTTCCAGTGCTGGAATGCCTTAGGCCAAACAATGAATAGGGCAGGAACACAGACCCACCCAACAGAAGACAGGCTGCCTGAACCCACAGCGACCTCTAGACATGCCCCTTGACACTACCCTGCCCACTAGTGGGCAGACACCAACCTCTCCCAACAGGACGTCTGCACAAGCCCCTAGATGAGACTCACCTACCAGGGGGCAAACACCAGAAGGAAGGAAACTAGTCTTGCAGTCTGCAGAACTAAGTCTGCAAACACAGGTCAGAACCTAGCCTGGGAGCAGCTGTTCCTGGCCCTTGAGTGATAAGAAGAGAGTGTACTGCTGGGACACATGGGACATCCCCTACAGAAGGCCACTTCTCCAAGGTTGAGAAATGTAACTAAGCTACTACATACATAAAAATACAAAAAGATATTTAAACAAAATGAGACAGCAAAGGAATATGTTCCAGACAAAGGAACAAGGTAAAACCCCAGAAGAGCAACTAAGTGTAGTAGAGATAGACAATCTACCAGAGAAAAAGCTCCAAGTAATGACTGTAGTGATGATCCAAGAACTTGGGAAAAGAATGGATGCACAGATCAAGAAGTTAAAAGAAGTTCTTAGCAAAGAGATAGAAAATATAAAGAAGAATCAAACAGAATTGAACAATAAAATAACTGAAGTGAAAAACACACTTGAAGGAATCAATAACAGAATAAATAAGGCAGAAGAATGGATAAGTGAGCTGGAAGACAGAATGGTGGAAATCACCATCATGGAACAGAATAAAGAAAAAAGAACGAAAAGAAATGAGGACAAGGGACTTCCCTAGTGGTCCATGCTTCCACTGCAGGGGGCATGGGTTTGATAAAAAAAAAAAGAAATGAGGACAGTTTAAGAGACATCTGGGACAACATTAAATGCACCAACATTTGAATTATAAATGTCCCAGAAGGAGAAGAGAGAGAGAAAGGGTCTGGAAAAATATTTGAAAAGATAATAGCTGAAAACTTCCCTAACATGGGAAAGGAAACAATCACTCAAGTCAAGGAAGCACAGAGAGTCTCACACAGTATAAACCAAAGGAGGAACATGGCAAGACACATAAATCAAATTGACAAAAATGGAAAAACAAAGAGAAAATATTAAAAGCAACAAGGAAAAAGCAACAAATAATATACAAGTTTATCCCCGTAGGGTTATCAGCTGATTTTTCAGCAGAAACTCTGCAGGCCAGAAGGGAGTGGCACAATATATTTAAAGTGATGAAAGGGAAAAACCTACAACCAAGAACACTCTCCCAGCAAGGCCCATGTTCAGATTTGACAGAGAAATCAAAAGTTTTACAGACAAGCAAAAACTGAGATTTCAGCACCACCAAACCAGCTTTACAACAAATTCTAAAGGAACTTCTCTGGTGGGAAAGAAAAGGCCACATTAGAAACAAGAAAATTATGAATGGAAAAGCTCACCAGCCAAGGCAAATATACATACAGTAAAGATAGGAAATCATCCACATACAAATATGACATCAAAACCAGCAACTGTGAGAGGAGAATACAGGTGCAGGATATTTGAAATGCATTTGAAATTAAGAGACCAGCAATTTTAAATAATCATGTATATATATAGACTGCTATACTAAAACTTCATGGTAACCGTAAACCAAGTCTATAATAAATAAACACACAAAAAAGAAAAAGCAAACCAGACATAACAGTAAAGACAGTCATCAAAACACAAAAGAATAGAACAAAAGAAGAAAGGAAGATAAAAGACGTACAAAAACAAATCCAAAACAATTAACAAAATGGCAATAGGGGGCTTCCCTGGTGGTGCCTGCCGATGCAGGGGACACGGGTTCGTGCCCTGGTCTGGGAGGATCCTGCATGCCGTGGAGCGGCTGGGCCCGTGAGCTATGGCCGCTGAGCCTGTGAGCCATGGCCGCTGAGCCTGCGCGTCCGGAGCCTGTGCTCCGCAGCGAGAGAGGCCACAGCAGTGAGAGGCCCGCGTACCACAAAAAAGATTAAAAAAATGGCAATAGGAACATACCTATCAAATAAAGCCTTAAATGTAAACGGATTAAATGCTCCAACTGAAAGACATAGACTGGCTATACAGATTTGAAAAAAAAAGATCCTTATATATGTTGTCTACAAGGCAGTCACTTCAATTCTAGAAACACACACACAGACTGAAAGTGAGGGGATGGAAAAAGGTATTCCATGCAAATGGAAATCAAAGGAAAGCTGGAGTAGCAATACTCATATCAGACAAAATAGACTTTAAAATAAAGACTGTTACAAGAGACAAAGAAGGACACTACATAATCATCAAGGGATCAATCCAAGAAGAAGATATAACAATTTAAAAGATATAAGCACCCAACACAGGAGCACCTCAATATATAAGGTAAATGTTAACAGACATAAAAGGAAAAATTGACTGTAAAACAATAATAGTTTAGGAGTTTAACACTCAACTTATACCAATGGACAGATTATCCAGACAGAAAATCAATAAGGAAACAAAGGCCTTAAATGAAACATTAGACCAGATGGACTTAATTGATATTTATAGAGCATTCCATCTGAAAGCAGCAGAATACACATTCTTTTCAAGTCTACAGGTAATATCCTCCAGAATAGATCACATGCTGGGCCAAAAAGGAAATCTTTGTAAATTTAGGAAAATTGAAATCATATCAAGCATCTTTTCTGACCACCATGCAATGAAATCAACAACAAGAAAAAAAACTGCAAAAAACACAAACACATGGAGGCTAAACACTGTTCAACTAAACAACCAATGGATCACTGAAGAAATCAGAGAGGAAATCTAAAAATATCTAGAGACAAATGAAAATGAGAACAAAACAATCTATAACCTATGGAATCTGGCAAAAGCAATTCTAAGAGGGAAGTTTGTAGAAATACAAGCTTCCCTCAAGAAACTAGAAAAATCTCAAATAAACAACTTAACCTTACACATAAAGCAACTAGAGACAGAAGGACAAACAAAACCCAAAGTTAGTAGAAGAGAAATCGTAAAGATCAGAGTAGAAATAAATGAAAACAAAGAAATAAGTAGAAAAGATCAATGAAACTAATAGCTGATTCTTTGAAAAGATAAACAAAATTGATAAACCTTTCACCAGACTCATCAAGAAAAAAAAAGGGAGAGGGCCCAAATCAATAAAATCAGAAATGAAAAAGGAGAAATTACAAACACCACCACAGAAATACAAAGGATCATAAGAGACTACTAAAAGCACCTATATGCCAGTAAAATGAACAACATAGAAGAAATGGATAAATTCTTAGAAAATCTCCCAAGACTGAATCAGGAAGAAATAGAAAATATGAACAGACCAATTACAAGTACTAAAATTGAATCTGTGATTTAAAAAACTCTCAATAAACAGAAGTCCAAGACCAGATGGCTTCACAGGTAAATTCTATTAAATTCTATTAACTCTTAGAAAAGAGTTAGTACCTATCCTTCTGAAACTATTCCAAAAAATTGCAGAGGAAGGAATACTTCTGAACTTATTCTATTGGGCGACCATCACCCTGACATCAAAACCTCACACTGGTCAGAATGGCCATCAACAAAATGTCTGCAAATAATAAACACTGGAGAGGGAAAGAGAGGAAAGGGAATCATCCTACACTGTTGGTGTGAATGTAAATTGATACAGCCACTATGGAGAACAGTATGGAGGTTCCTTAAAAAACTAAAAATAGAGCTACCATATGATTCACCAATCCCACTCTTGGGCATATATCCTGGGAAAACCACAATTTGAAAAGATACATGCACCCTGATGTTCACTGCAGCAGTATTTACAACAGCCAAGACATGGAAGCAACCTAAATGTCCATCAACAGATGAATGGATAAAGAAGATGTGGTATATATGTACAATGGAATATTACTCGACCATAAAAAAGAATGAAATAATGCCATTTGCAGCAATATCATATGACATCACTTATATGTAGAATCTAAAAAGAAAAGACACAAATGACTATATCTCCAAAACAGAAATAGAATCACAGATACAGAAAACAAATTTATGGTTATCAAAGGGGAAAGTGGGTAGTGGGAGGGATAAATTAGGAGGCTGGGATTAACATATACACACTACTATGTATAAAATAGATAACCCACAAGGATCTACTCTATAGAATAAGGAAACATAGTGAATATTTTGTAATAATGTATAAGGGAAAAGAATCTGAAAAAGATTCTTATTATATTATTCTTATATATATATATATATATATATATATATATATATATAAATTGCTGTGTTGTACACCTGAAACTTACATAATATGTAATCAACTGTATTTCAATAAAAAATCTAAGGAAGTATTTTTAAATGCTTGATATAATTTTTATCATTTTAAATTTGTTGAGACTTGTTTTGTGTCTCAACATGTGATCTATCCTGGAGAATGTTCCATGTGCAATTGAGAAGAATGTGTATTCTGCTCTTTGGCTGTTTGAGTGCTCTGTATATATCTCTTAAGGTCATCTAATATAATGTGTCATTTAAGGCCAGTGTTTTCTTATTGATTTTCTGTCTGGATGACCCATCCATTGATGTAAAGAGTGTTAAATTCTCTTAGTATTATTGTATTTACTGTCAAGATCTCCCTTTATTTCTGTTATGTATTTAGATGCTCCTATGTTGGCTGCACAGATATTTACAAGTGTGTTACATCTCTTGTTGGACTGATCCCTCCATCATTAAATCCCTTTAACATTTCTTGTAAGCCTAGTTTAGCAGTGATGAACTCCTCTAGCTTTTGCCTGTCTGGGAAACTCTTTCTCTCTCCTTCAATTCTGAATGATAACCTTGCTAGGTAGAATATTCTTGGTTGTAAGTTCTTCTCTTTCAGTAGTTTGATTATATTCTGCCGGTCCTTTTGGGACAATGTTTCTGTTGAAAAATAAGCTGATAGTCTTATGGGGGTTCCTTTGTACATAACTGTTTCTCTTACTGCTTTTAAGATTCACTTCTTGTCATTAACTTTTGACATTTTAATCATAATGTACTTTAGTGTGGGTGTCTTTCGGTTCATCTTGTTTGGGACTCTGTGTTACCTGTCAGTTTCCTTCATCAGATTAGGAAAGTTTTCAGCCGTTATTTCTTCAGATAGGTTTTCTGGCCCTTTCTCTCTCTCTCTTCTTCCAGGACCTCTATAATGCAAGTGTTACTACACTTGACATTGTCCCAGAGGTCTCTTAAATATCCTAATTTTTTTCTTATTCTTTATGCTATTCCAATTGGGTGATTTCCACGACACTGTTTTCCAGATCACTGCTCTGTTCCACATGCTTTGATCTGCTGTTGATTCCCTCTAGTGTATTTTTCATTTTAGTTATTGTATTCTTCAGTTTTGATTTTTTAAAAATATTTTCTATCTCTTGTTGATGTTCTAAGTTCATCTATTCTTTTCCCAAGTTCAGTAAGCATTTTTATGACTATTACCTTGAACTCTTTATGTTGTAAATCGCTTATCTCCATTTTGTTCAGTTCTTTTTCTGAGCTTTTGTCTTGTTCTTTCATTTGTAAAGTATTCCTTTGTCTCCTAATTTTGTGTAACTCTCTTTTTTGTTTCTCTGCATTAGGTAAATCAACTATGTCTTCCAGTCTTGAAAAAAGGGCCTTAAGTAGAAGGTTTTTTGTGGGCCTCAGTGGCATAATACCTCCTGGTCACCAGCACCAGGTGCTCCAGGGGTATCTCCTCTGTGGGCTGTGTACACCCTGCTATTGTGGTTTGACCTTGATTGCTGCAGATGTGCTGCTGTGTAGGACTGGCCCTCAGGTGAGCTGGCTGCAGTGCCTGGCCATGACTGCTGTGTGTGTGCTGGTGGGTGGGGCTGCCTCCCAGCCTGGCTGACTGAGAGGTCTGGCTGCAACTGCTAGGGGTACATTTCTTGCCCCCCTGAAGTGGGATGTGCTTTGGAAGGGCGCTGGTGCTCCCTGGCTACTTGCTGGTTGGGACGTGGCAGGAGCCACTTTGGAGGGGTACCACTGCTGGGCAGAATGGCTGCTGCGTGGTGTGTGAGCCACTTTGGAGGGATTGGCTGGGGCAGGATGGTTGTGAGCTGCTGTTCCTTAGGGGAACATCAAGGTGGGGTGCGTGGCATTAGGTTGCTGGAGAATAATTGGTAGAAAGACAGTAAAAACAAAATAGTGGCTACCAGAACTTCTGTCCCCAGAGAAAGTACCACCAGCTCCCTGTCCCTCTAGCACACAACCTAAAATTAAGTCAATGAATCTCCTTCTCACATGACCCAGGCACTTTTCAAGCTGTTGCCTCTGTGCTGGGACTTGGAGTGAGTAAGTTTGTGCATGAGTCCTTCAAGAAGAATCTGTTTTCTATGGCCCTCTGGTTCTCCTGACATAAGTCTTGCTGGTTTTCAAAGTCAGCTGTTATGGAGGCTCATCTTCTCAGTGAAGGCCCCTCAGGTTGGGAAGCCTGAGGTGGGGCTGAGACCCCTTGCTCCTCAGGGGGGCCTCTGCAGTTGCGATATCCTTCCTGTGCTGTGGGTCATCACACCGGGTATGTGGGCTCTGACTAGATCATGTCTCTCTCTCTCCTGCCAGTCTTGATGTGGCCTTTTCTTTATATTCTTAGTTGTAGAAAATCTTTTCTGCTAGTCTTCAGGTCATTTTCAAAGATAGTTGTTGTATATGTAGTTGTAGTTTTGCTGTATCCATTGGAGGAGGTGAGCTCAGGATCTTCCTACTCTGCCATCTTGATCCCTAATTAAGTGCATTTTTTTAAGGCAAAAGTTCCTCAAAGGGCCACTCAAGTACATATTTTTTAAAATAAAGCACTTAAAATCATCTGTTATTTTAATTTTTATTACCCGCATATTTATAAGATAATTATACATTTACCCTAAAATTGTTAATTTTTATTATTAAATCTAAGTATTCAATTAAAGCACTGGTTAAATATTCATGGTGAAAAATTAGGTTACACACACCATCCTTAACTATTATTACAAATTTTTTTTTAATAAGGCCAATTAAACCAGCCCAATGAAACCCAGAGAAAGAGAAATTTATTTAAATTCAATTATATACAATATTTAATGGTCTGTTAATTATGCTGAGCTATAAGCTAAATCATATCTAGAGTAAAGGAGTCATTATTACAAAAGTCAGAGTCATCATTTTTTAGGCCAGTATCTTTCATTTTAGCAATGAAAATTATGTATATTATACATAATTTTATATAAATGTAATCATTTGAGAAAGAACATAGGTTTATTATATAACTATCATCACATCTATTGATATTAGACACAATATGAAAGAAAGAATGGTAGGCTGTGAGTCCAGAAAGTTCATTTCAGTAACTCCAGAAGAAAATCAATGTTTGACCTTGGACAAGACTCTGATTTTCTGTTGACTCAGTTTCCTCATATATAAATATATGTCTGTTCTATCTACCTTACATATGAGTTGTTTTTAAATAACAATTCAAAGTTTTAATCAGGATACTTGACAGAAATATGAAGTTCTTACTGCCAGAAGATCTTTTTCCAGTATTGTGTGACTAGGCAATTCTCCTCTGAATCAATATGCTCCTGGTTTTTCCAGAACTTGGGTACAATATTTACACTTTGCGGATTAAAAATATTTTCTCTTGATTCACAAAATTTAACTCAATTTGTGAAGTAGAAAATAATTTTATTTCTTGTCTAAGAAAATTAAGACAAAATAAGTATATGCTAGATTATCCCTTTCTAGGTCCCATTTTCTAGGCAAGCAGGTACTCTCAAAAAATTGAGAGACCTCAGAGTTAATAACATTCCCCTTTATTGATTTTTCCTAACCATTAATATTCACAACTTTTCTAAAGTATGTACTTAACATACACCTCAAATAAATTAAACCTTCAACTATGTGCTTTTTTCTGCATGTTGAAATTACTTGAGAATCCAATAAAATCTCCTGGATCCCTGATCATTTTTCTTGGGCACATGTTATATGCAAAATGCTCATTCAGTATTTTGTATTCACTTTTTCATTAAACCTACAAAATAACCCTATGACATAATTGCTCTTATTTTATACCCAATATATAGATGAGAGTTACAGAGACTATGAAACCTAGACTAGGTTAAAGAGCTAATAAGTGTTAGGGTTGGAATGTAAATTTCACATAAACATGGCTTTAAACACTATATAACTCATATTACCTCAAAAGACTCAATTACACAAAGTGAAATTATTTCATTGTCAACAAATAACACACCAAAATATAATTTTTACAAATACATAATACTTAATTCCATAGATACACAAACATTCATTTCAGCAGCCCGGTATTACAGAATAACTTTCAAGTTGTTTTATATCTTTCCTTATAAATGGTACTGTCATTCTTGAACTTAAATCTTTGTACACACCTTAATTATATCATTAAAATAATTTTATAGAAGTGGATATACTTTATAGAAGATATGCACTCATTTGAATTTTTAACACACACACACACACACACACACACACACACTCTATCAAATTTACCTGCAGTGAAAGTTTACATTGCCAAGCATTATACCACAAAGTGTATTTTCCCATGATCTTGCCATGTCTGCATATTGTACATGTTTCTGGGTAATAAACTTAACTACAATGTACACATATATGTTGAATGTTATATATATACATATGTATACATAACAAATATATATATATGTTATGTATATATATATATACTTGTGTATATGTGTGGAGAGGGAGGCATAGAGATAGACAAAGAGGGTATATATTTATGCAATAAATATTTTTGCAGGTTTGATAGTGAAAAATATACTGCAGAAATGTTGTTCCATCAGATACTACATGGTAGCTCTCAATGTACTTGAAGAGGGAACATTATATTTTTGTGTATGTGCTTATTCACTTATTTATGTTTTTAATACACCTTTATTGGAGTATAATTGCTTCACAGGGCTGTTAGTTTCTGTTGCACAACAATGTGAATCAGCCATATGCATACATATATCCGCATACTCCCTCCCTCTTAAGCCTCCCTCCTACCCTCCCTATCCCACCCCTCTAGGTCGTCGTAAAGCACGGAGCTGATCTCCCTGTGCTATGTATGCTGCTGCTTCCCACAGCTATCTATTTTACATATGGTAGTGTATATATGCCAATGATAGTCTCACTTTGTTCCAGCTTCCCCCTCCCCCACCGTGTCCTCAAGCCCATTCTCTATGTCTACTTCTTTATTCCTGTCCTGCCACTATGTTCATCAGTACCTTTTTTTTCTTTTTTTAAGATTCCATATATATGTGTTAGCATACGGTATTTGTCTTTCTCTTTCTGACTTACTTCACTCCGTATGACAGACTCTAGGTTCATCCACCTCACTACAAATAACTAAATTTCATTTCTTTTTATGGCTGAGTAATATTCCATTGTATATATGTGCCACATCTTCTTTATCCATTCATCTATCGATGGACACTTAGGTTGCTTCCATGTCCTAGCTATTGTAAATAGTGCTGCAATGAACATTGTGGTCCATGTCTCTTTTTGAATTACAGTTTTCTCAGGGTATGTGCCCAGTAGTGGAATTGCTGGGTCATATGGTAGTTCTATTTTTCGTTTTTTAAGGAACCTCCATACTGTTCTCCACAGTGGTTGGATCAATTTACATTCCCACCAATAGTGCAAGAGGGTTCCCTTTTCTCAACACCCTCTCCAGCATTTATTGTCTGTAGATTTTTTGATGATGGCCATTCTGACCGGTGTGAGGTGATACCTCATTGTAGTTTTGATTCACATTTCTCTAATAATTAGTGATGCTGAGCTTCTTTTCCTGTGCCTCTTGGCCATCTGTATGCCTTCTTTGGAGAAATGTCTATTTAGGTATTCTGCCCATTTTTGGATTGGGTTGTTTCTTTTTTTTTAATATTGAGCTGCATGAGCTGTTTATATATTTTGGAGATTAATCCTTTGTCCATTGTTTCATTTGCAAATATTTTCTCCCATTCTGAGGGTTGTCTTTTCATCTTGTTTATGGTTTCCTTTGTTGTGCAAAAGTTTTTAAGTTTAATTAGGTCCCATTTGTTTAATTTTGTTTTTATTTTCATTACTCTAGGAGGTGGGTCAAAAAAAGATCTTGCTGTGGTTTATGTCAAAGAGTGTTTTTCCTATGTTGTCCTCTAAGAGTTCCATCAGATACTACATGGTAGCTCTCAGTGTAGTTGAAGAGTTAACATTATATTTTAGAGTTGTATACAAAGTGAGTTCATATGCTAGAGTATGATAACAATACATATGGCAACAAGAAGCAAAATTAGAAGTAAATAATAATTATATTTTATCTAAATAAATGTACTAAATATCTCAATTTGCCCTTATGTTTTCTGCCAAAGGAGGCAGGCAGACTCATATGTACTAATCAATGGTTACCTTTGTTCTCTGGCTTTCTTTTGGGCTTGGACAATGGGGAATATCAGGAGGCAGAAGGAAGAAATTAGCACCATCATATGTGTTCCCCTGGCTCTCTCACACTGATACTGGCTTAGGGTGACTGAATCCTTCAACTAAAGTTTGCATCACCCTTTCACCTGGCCTTCTCAATAGAACTTTCACATTTCAGTTTCCAGAAACCACTTGGACTACTTGGTCTTTATAGTTATAGGCCTATTCAAAATATGTATTTCATATTGGATGAATATTGGTAGTTTGTAATTTTCAAGAAGTTGGTCCATTTCAACTACATTGTCAAATTTATGTGTTATTTATATTTGCTATGGTTTAAATATTCGTGTCCCCCCAAAATTCATATGTTGAAAGTCTAACCTCCAAGGTGATGGAGATGGGGCCTTTGGGGGTGATTAGATCATGAGGGCAGAGCCTTAGGGAATGAGATTAGTGACCCTATAAATGAGACCCTAGAAAGATCCCTCATCCCTTCCACCATGTACAGCCACAGCAAAAAGACAGCTGTCTATGAACCAAAAAGCAGGTTCTCACCAGACACTGAATCTGCCAGTGCCTTGATCTTGGACTTGTCAGACTCCAGAAGTGTGAGAAATAATTTTCCATTGTTTATAAACCATGTATTCGGTGGTATTTTGTTAGAACAGTTCCATTGGACTAAGACAATAATATTCCTAAATATCCTTTTGATTTCTGAAGTATCTATGATGATATCCCCTATTTCATTCCTGATACTGGAAATCTGTGTTTCTCTCTCCTCTCTCTCCTCCATCCTGCTTGAGGGGTGGGTAATTTCATTGATCTTTTCAAAGAACCCACTCTTTGTTCCAAAGGTTCTCTCTATTGTTTTGCAGTTTTCAATTTCACTGATTTCTAGTCTTATCTTTGTTATTTCTTTCTTTTTGCTTGCCTTGGGTTTATTTTGCTCTTCTTTTTCTTAAGGTGAGAACTTAGGTTATTGATCTAAGAATTTTCCTCTTTCCTAATGTGAGCATAGAATGCTATAAATTTTCCTCTCACACTCCTTTAGCTATGTCCCACAAATTTTGATACGTTAAAGTTTCATATTAATTGAGTTCCAGGTATCTTCTGATTCCCCTTGAGACTTCTTTTCTGACCCACCAATTATTTAAAGTGTGTTGTTCAGTTTCTATGTGTTTGGAAAATTTCCTGTTATTTTTCTTACTGATTTCCAGTATGATTCCACTGGTTAAAGAACACATTGTGCTTGATTTCAGTTCTTTGAATTTTTCTGAGGTTTGTTTTATGGCCCAGGATATGATATACCTTGGTATACATTCTTTGATCACTTGAAGAAATGTATCCTTGTGTTGTTGGTTGGAGTGTTCTATAAACGCCCTTTAGATCCTGTTGGTTTCATGGTGCTGTGGAGTTTTATATCGCTGTTGGTTTTCTAATTATTCTATGCATTGTTGTTAAAGAGGTGGTAAAGTCTCCATTGATAACTGTGGATTTGTCTATTTTTTTTCTTCAGTTCCATCAGTTTTTACTTCACATATTTTGCACCTCTATTGTTTGGTACATACACATTTAGGATTGCTGTCTTCTTGGTGCATTACCATTATATAATGTCCCACTGTGGCTCTGATTACCCTTTTTGCTCTGAAGTCACTTTGATAATTATATAGCCACTAATACATTTTAAAATTAATATTTTCATGATACATGTTTGTTATCCTTTTGCTTTCAGCCTGCCTATGTTGTTATATTTAAAATGAGGGGTTTTTTTTAATAGACAGTATATAGGTCATAATTTGTCATTCACTTTGCCAATCTGTCTTTTAATCAGTGCATTTTGACCATATATTTTAATGTAATTAATGATACATTAGGGGTTGTGCCAATTTACTTTTGTTTCCTGTTGGTTCTTTCTGTCTCTGTTTTATTTTCCTGCATTATTGTGTCAGAAGTTTTTTTAGAATTTCATTTTGATTTATCTGTAGTGTTTTGAGTGTATCTATTTGTATAGCTTTTTAAAGATTACTCTACGTATTATTACATGTATGTATGTGTATATATATATATATAAATATATATATATATATAAAATTACAATCTACTGGTGTCATCATTTTACCAGTCCTAGTGAAGTACAGAAATTTTATCTTTCTTTACATCACTTTGCCCTTCTCCATTTTTAGTGCAAATATCTTAAATATTCTCTCCATGTATTTTGAACCATATTAAACAGTGTTTAAATTATTGCTCAAACTTAGAAAGCTCAAGAAGAGATCTTCTTGAGAAAGCTCAAGAAGAGATCAAAAACTTACTGCATTTACCTTGATTTTTGCTTCTTCCTTTCCTGATATTCCAAGGTTTCTTCTTTTGTTTTTTCCTTTTTATTTAGAAAAATTTAAAAATTATTCCTTTAGAGTAGGTCTCCTGGAGAAAAACTATTTTCACTGAGAGGGTCATGATTGCCACTTCATTCCTAAAGGGATATTTGCCTTGGGCATAATAGCATTCTAGACTGATTGTCCTTTCCTTTCAGCCCTGAACTATATTGTGCCATTTCCTTCTGGTTTCCCTGATTTCTGATGAGAAATCCACTGTCTTTCTAATTGTGTTTTCCTCTATAATGTGTGATTTTTCCCTGGTTGCTTTCAGAATGTCTTTGTCTTTAGCTTTCAGAAGTTTCATTATGATGTGTCTTGATGCAGATTTGTTTGGTTTTATCATGTTGGGAATTTCTTACCTTCTTGAATCTACAGATTTATCTCTCTTTCCAAATTTGGGATGTTTTCTGCCATTATTTCTTCTAGTTCTTTTTCAGACTCTCCTTGATTCTCCTCTCCTTCTGGGACTCCAAAGACACAGGTCCATGAGGTTCCGTGTTTTTCTTTTCAGTGTATTTTCTCTCTGTTCTTCATCTTGGGTAGTTTCAATTGTTTATCTTCCAGCTCACTGATTCTTTCCCCAATCTCTCTATTATGTTGTTGAGCCCATCCACTGAGCTTTTATTTTCAATTATTGTATTTTTCTGTTCTAATATTCTCATTTGACTTTTCCTTATATCTTCTATTTCTTTGCTGAAACTTTTTCCCAAAAACTTTCTATCTTTTCATTTTTTTCAAGGGTGTTGGTAATTGCTTGTTGAAGAATGGCTGCTTTAAAATCTTTGTCAGGTAATTCTAACATCTCTGTCATCTCAGTTTGGGCATCCATTTATTATCTTTTTCATTCAGTTTGAGATCTTTCTGATTCTTGGTATGATGAGTGATTTTTTAAATTGAAACCTGAACATTTTAATGTTATGTTTTGAGATTCTGGATCTTTCTTAAGCCTTCTGTTGTAGTTGGCTTTTTCTGACGCTGCCTTGTTACCACTGGGCACAAACACAAGTCTTTGTTCCCCACTCAACCTCTGCTGATACCCAGTGTAAGGTCTCATTGTTATTGCTGAGTGGAAAAAGATATTCTAGTTTCCTACATGGTCTCCTCTGACACTGTTGTGGGGGTGGTCTCATTATCACTGGTCCACAATGCATGTCATCACCTTCCACTATCTTTGATATCACTCCTTGGTACTGCCGGGTGGGGTACCCCTGGGGACCAGGATCCCCACAAGTTCTCCAGAGACAATATGAGGGAATGACCTCATAACTGCATGACTGAAACTCTAGCTCCGTACTTAGCCTTCTTTCTACCTGCATGATGGGGGTGTTGGGCACCCTATTATAGCCTCACAAGGTAAAAGTCTAGGCTTCCCACTTTGCTTGGCATTAATGGGGGTGCTAACACAATGTTTTCTGTGGTGTTTGACTGGAGTAGGGCTGTTTCTGTCTAAAGGTTTTCTGTCTTGCTAGCCAGCCCCTTTCTTGATCCCCTTGCTAAAAAGAACAGGACTTCGGCCAAGAGGTTATTTGCAGTCACTGGTATTTCCAGATTGCCAGCTTCTTCCAGGTTAAGTCTTGAATATATGAGCAAAAAAAAAAAAAAAAACAACCAAAAAAACCCAGGAAATTTTATTGTGCTGTTCTTCAAGTTTCTAGCCAGTCCATCTTCTCTCCACCTTCAAGAGTCTTATGCTTATTTTCTAGGTAATATCTAGGGGTTTTAGTTGTGCTTAACATGAGATATAGGGGAAACTTTGAAAAAAATATTTGGACATATTTTGATTGTTACACAGTTTTATTCTCGAAAATATTTTGTATTAATTGCAAGATCTCTTCAATCTTCAAGCACAGAAAAATAGAAACAAAATATCCTATCTTGTATAACAAATCTTCAAAGAATGAGTGTCATTAAGTTTTTAATTCATTTATTAAAAAAATTAAATTCATTGCCTTCAAATTATAAGCCCTACAATTTAATTTCAAGAAAAGTATTAACCAAATTTTGACAAAAACTTTTGCATAACTGGAGGATGGAATTAAATTGATTTAGCACTCACAATGCAGGATGAATTTCCTCCATTTGCATCTGTTATTTTTGTGAAGTGATTTTTTTAGTTATGACAGCCATTAAAACCAGATATAGAACTAACTGAATTTGGACTAAATCTTTGAAAAACTGTACCATAAAATAACAAACAAGTTTTACAAAATGACACATATATCATCATATCTAATCAGGGAAAGAAAGGTCTTTACCTTAATTAAGTTAAATTAATTCAAGAAAATGATATTTCACATATGGCATAATCGTTTTTAATTCCTAATTTTATATATGGTTTATGATGTCTATATTTTATACACTGGTATAATAGTGGATATATATACATATATGAAAATTTGATATGTGTGTTTGTGTGTGTGAGTGTGCTAAAGCAATTTATTGATAGTAATACGTGAGTAAAAACTTTGGAGACCACTCTATTGTAGGCTGCATGACTTCTGTTTTACCAAGCTCCACAGATCATGTATTTAAACAGTAATATACAGCCTGATAAAAATACATGCTCTAGCAGAGGTACTTGGTCTCAGTTTATAACCAATTTGTAAAAAAAACATGTTCAACTTAATAGCCAATGCACCTTGAAATATGTACATGTGTTTGCTTTATGATCCCAGAGAAAAAATGTGTTTAGAAGTCAATAATGCTACATCATGTTTTAAAAAGCCACATAAAGCATTTGATAATATGTCAAGACTAGGAAAGAAACTGAAAAGAAAAAAGAATTATTTGACCAACAATTTCTGAATTATGTTTCATCTTTTAATAACATGAAATGGTAGTGCACTCAAAACTAATTCTAATAAATGCTACTTTAACATTCCAGTCCTAACAATATCCAATTACTGTTGAAATTATAAAGCGAGAGCTTCAAAAATATAAAACTTCAATGACGTTTTTAAAATTTTAAGTCTGTCCGGTGCAGCCCTAAGCTGTTTTAACACATCATCATGACAGCTACATGACAGACAAAAACCAGGTCCATGTGACCTTACAGTAATCACAAGGCATGTACTGTTCTCATTATGTCTTCAAAGCATTATCAATAAAGAAGACTCTAGTATTAAACATTGATATTGGGTATTATTTTTGACACCATTTATACTCATCATACCTAAATGCATGAAGAAAAAATTTCAATGTCTATATATGTTAGAATTATTTGTGTTCTTTTTATGGGTCTGGAAAAATGAGAAATTGAAATATAATCAATTTCTATGATAATGCATTTATGAAAAGAATATTTTGGGCCCATTATTTGGCTAATTATTTGTATTTTATAGTCTTCACTACCAATAAGATTTTCTTAGTGGTAGTATAATAAATTTTCACTCCTACTAAGATAAGATTATATATGTTTTTCCATTCCATAGAAATACATACCAGTGACAGGTTCTGGGTTTATACATTATTTTCACAATAGGAGTCCCCAGATAATCTACATAGCTTGACCCACACTGAGATAATCATTATTGCTTAAAAGTTTATCCTATAACTTAGGTGTAGTCATTCCATAACAGGGAATCATACAGGATAACACTTAATCATGCCTAACAGAGCACTTTATAAGGAACACTTTCTCAATAAATACTAGCTCAATAAAATTATGTGACGAATTACTCAGTCTTCATTCCATCTTTCTACTTACCCTTTCTTTCTTCTATTTCCTGCATTCTTTTTTCTCTCCTATTCTCTCTCTCTTCTTCCCTTCCTTCCTCCCTCCCTTCCTTTCTCTTTCTCTTTCTTTTCTTTTTTCTTTCTTTCTCTTTCCAGTTGTTTTTTTGACTCAATATACCATGCATTAAGAAAAAGCAAATCTCCAAAGCCTAACTAAATGAAATAATCTTAGTGTTAGTATTGTTAAAATTGCCTTTACAGTTGAAAAAGCATAGCTGTCTCTGGAATGTGACTTTAGATCTTTTAATTGTCTAAGTTTCTTAGTACACTGAAGCTATTGAATACTTCAGTCTTCCATGGTTCTCCAGGATAACCAGTTGAATGTGCTATAATCAACTTTATGAACAGAGAAAATATATACCCCAGAAGCTGCATCCCTTTATCACACACTCAATAAATATGCTCATCCTATATTGGGATAGCACTGTTTGCTCCCAAGGCAGCAAAATGGTAAACTCTAATTAGACAAAAGCCTATAGGAAGGTTATATTCTATATAGGTTCTGTCCCTAAGTTGACCATCCTAAGCCCAACCATAGGTTAGAAGTCCTCTCAGGGGCTGTTTCTTTTCTAAATTGTCCCAAAAATGATGACTCAGTGGAGGAGGAAACTGACCATGAAATTCAACCACATGAACAAAAATCCCTTTAAAAGAGTTAAAAAGACTAGTCCTTGCAAGATGCCCAGGCATTAATCACTTATTTTTTTAAAACAGCACATTCTCTGAGATTTTAATTTAATTGCAGACAGTTCAATAAAATATCAAATCATGCTAACATGATGAAATAAGAAAGTGATTGTGTCTCCTTTTGCCCCTTCCATGTTCCTTTTTGCCTCTAGTTTCCAAACTGTGGATACAATTTGGGGTGACAATGAGGTATGTTTCTACCTTTCTCATTAACTGATGGGATATAAGCCAACGTTTGTCAACTAGTGGCCCATAGGTAATGCCTTGTGAGTTATACTCGGTATTAGAAAAATCAAGGAAGT
The DNA here is from genome assembly GCF_964374135.1 of Grampus griseus. NCBI lineage: Eukaryota > Metazoa > Chordata > Mammalia > Artiodactyla > Delphinidae > Grampus > Grampus griseus. Next base: position 80,691,114 of record NC_139019.1, read on the forward strand.
TCACAGATAATGTGCATTTCCAAATTCTTTCAATAACAGAATTGACTGCAGTAGAATGACAGCATGCCCTTTTTAACAAATAAGTAGCTTTTCAATTTGCTATGGTCACCCACACTTACTCCCCTTTCCCCATGTTCTCTAATACCTGGCCATTTCACTTGTTTATTACCATTACCTGCCAGTCTTATGGAAGCATCTGAAACTGAGAGTCCTTATATAAACCAAGGTTAGGCCATTAGGAACTCAGAGTCTATTTACAAAGGAAGGCAGAGAGTTTTCTATATCCATGACAGCTATTTTTAAAAATAAGAACTGTAGTGTTCCTCTTCAATAAGTGGTGCTGGGAAAACTGGACAGGTACGTGTAAAAGTAAGAGATTAGATCACTCCCTAACACCACACACAAAAATAAGCTCAAAATGGATTAAAGACCTAAATGTAAGGCCATAAACTATCAAACTCTTAGAGGAAAACATAGGCAGAACACTCTATGACATAAATCACAGCAAGATCCTTTCTGACCCACCTCCCAGAGAAATGGAAATAAAAACAAAAATAAACAAATGGGACCTAATGAAACTTCAAAGCTTTTGCACAGCAAAGGAAACCATAAACAAGATGAAAAGACAACCCTCAGAATGGGAGAAAATCTTTGCAAATGAAGCAACTGACAAAGGATTAATCTCCAAAATTTATAAGCAGCTCATGCAGCTCAATAACAAAAAAATAAGCAACCCAATCCAAAAATGGGCAGAAGACCTAAATAGACATTTCTCCAAAGAGATATACAGACTGCCAACAAACACATGAAAGAATGCTCAATTTCATTAATCATTAGAGAAATGCAAATCAAAACTACAATGAGATATCATCTCACACCAGTCAGAATCGCCATCATCAAAAATTCTAGAAACAATAAATGCTGGAGAGGGTGTGGAGAAAAGGGAACCCTCTTGCACTGTTGCTGGGAATGTAAATTGATACAGCCACTGTGGAGAACAGTATGGAGGTTCCTTAAAAAGCTACAAATAGAACTACCATATGACCCAGCAATCCCACTACTGGGCATATACCCTGAGAAAACCATAATTCAAAAAGAGTCATGTACCAAAATGTTCATTGCAGCTCTATTTACAATAGCCCGGAGATGGAAACAACCTAAGTGTCCATCATTGGATGAATGGATAAAGAAGATGTGGCACATATATACAATGGAATATTAGTCAGCCATAAAAAGAAATGAAATTGAGCTATTTGTAATGAGGTGGATAGACCTAGAGTCTGTCATACAGAGTGTAGTAAGTCAGAAAGAGAAAGACAAATGCCGTATGCTAACACATATAGATGGAATTTCAGAAAAAAAAATGTCATGAAGAACCTAGGGGTAAGACAGGAATAAAGACACAGACCTACTAGAGAATGGACTTGAGGATATGGGGAGGGGGAAGGGTAAGCTGTGACAGGGCGAGAGAGAGGCATGGACATATATATACTACCAAACGTAAGGTAGATAGCTAGTAGGAAGCAGCCACATAGCACAGGGAGATCAGCTCGGTGCTTTGTGACCGCCTGGAGGGGTGGGATAGGGAGGGTGGGAGGGAGGAGACGCAAGAGGGAAGAGATATGGGAACATATGTATATGTATAACTGATTCAGTTTGTTATAAAGCAGAAACTAACACACCATTGTAAAGCAATTATACTCCAATAAAGATGTAAAAAAAAAACAAACCAAGTCAGCCTGACTCCAAAGTCCAGGCTTGTGCTGCCCCAGGTGGATCCCTCTAGATTCCACCAAGTGGATGAGGAATATGAGTGGACTTCACAGAGCCTTGAAAACCCCCAAGCTTGTATATAAATTTTGTGTGTCTGCACAGGTTTTGTATTTTTTTCTGGGGAGAAGTTCTCTATATTGCATCAGATTTGTTTGGAACAAGAAAAATAAAGATTCATCTGGATTAACAATTAAAAAAAAAAAACTGTAGTGTTATGTTCTTATGAGAGGGATCTAACCCTAAAAGTATCAATAGCTGTTAGTAGTTGGCACTGTTTTATTTTTATAAAATAGAACAGTGACAATATTTAATCTGAACAAAACTTTGAGTGTACATTGCCTTGTGAAACCAACAATGGGTAGAAAAAAAACTTCTGAGGCTTAGCATTTGTCAAGACGTGTCTGATATTATGGCATTTGTGTTACGCAATAATCGGACAACTTGTAGATGTAAATAGGACATGTATTAAAGTCTAAAGTTTAGGATATTTTAATATCAAAAGCTATAGAAAGCTTTTGGCAATTCCACCACAGAGAGTTTTAATAGATTCTGAATTTTTTTTAAAGACTAGGAAAATCAATATTTGTGGAATTTTCAAACCAGCCACAAGATATCTGGATAGGTATGGGCCACATATTATGTTTGAATGATCAACTTATGCCCCTGGATCTAAATATTATCTATATATTTTTTCATAATATACAGTATTCAGTAAAAATATGATTCACCTTCCTTTTTCATTTTAAAATTGTGTGCTAGATGTATCTAGCATCATAAATCTAAATTCCCCAACCAGGGATCGAACCCGTGCCCCCTGCAGTGGAAGTGCCAAACCCTAACCACTCCTAGTACATTCTTGGAGTCCCTACACACTGGGCCTACATTAGAGGAAACAATGGAGTTTTGACATTGGCCTGAGAAGGGGGACAAGATAAATAATCCAAAGATCCAGTTAGTTTGATTTCATTATCTGATAATGGTGAATTGAAAAGGAGTTGTAAATTTATAGCAATGCCATAGAACATTCCAAGAGAGGAATTTATTTATGCATCAAAACTAGTGTTAGTATATTTCATGATGTATGGGTTATTCATCCAAATTATTTTGTCTGTAGTCACAGTTATCTTATGATAACTATCTCATATGTTTACAATTTAAGTGAGATAAAATGTTAAGATTTTTGCTATGCCTATACCTGGAGATGAATGATCATTGTCACTGCAAACGTATCTATTAATACTTTAACTCTTTAATAAATAGAGCTTCTAAATACATGATTATGGATATATACACATTATCTATAAAATATTTTGGCCAAAACACAGTAAGACTTACTATCTGCATTTGTTACCTAACATTCTGGTTATAAAGTGAAATTATCTAGTCCATTTGAGCTCTGCATACAAATGTATCTTATACTTCCATAACTAGTATGGTACAGTGAATACATTATGATTATAATAACAATGGCATCTTTTAAAAACTCTTGTTTTAGACTCATTACTATGTCTACCTCAGCATCAATTTAGCCATCATTTAGTTAAACAGTTCTGTTGGGAAGATTAGGGGAAATAATATATGTTTAAATTTCCAGCACAGTGACTGACATAGTTAAACTTTAAAAAAAAGTAACTGCTTTCCATGTTACTTTGTTTTCCTCTCCTACATTTTGCAAATAATTGTTTTCTTTCTTCATTTTGTCTGCACAGATGCCATTAGCCAACATTTTTTAGAGCTAATCAAGTTCTCTTCTTTGAATAAACAATAAATTTTCATGATTAAAGCTTTCATAAAACAAAATGAAATATTTCAGATTTATGTCATATAATTTTCATGTTTCTTAAAGCTGAAAGAATGCCGTTTTAGCATCGTATTAAAAATAAACACTCTAGGGCTTCCCTGTTGGCGCAGTGGTTGGGAGTCCGCCTGCCGATGCGGGGGACACGGGTTCCTGCCGCGGAGCGGCTGGGCCCGTGAGCCATGGCCGCTGAGCCTGCGCGTCCGGAGCCTGTGCTCCTCAACGGGAGAGGCCACAACAGTGAGAGGCCCGCGTACCGCAAAAAAAAAAAAAACAACCCCCCAAAAAACACTCTAATGTCAGGCTGTTTGCATTCAAATGCCAGCTCTAACACACTTTAGTCATAACCTTGAGCTTCATGCCCTCTCAAAGTCTCAAATTTTCCTCTATGTAAAATGGTGATAATAATAGTAACTTATTCAAAGTTATTATCAGGAAAGCTGTGATAATCCACATAAAAATTTATTAGCACAGTGCCTACAATATATATCCAATTTAAATGAAGATCAATTTCTATTATCATTATATTTTGTGCCAGTCTTTGTGCTATTATATTATCAAAGTAAAGTCTCTGCCCTCAAGGAACTTAGTTTGTAAGGCATACAGATAGCAACAAGCAAGTAGAATATATTTTTGTTTATCATGATGGACATAAGTACAAGAACAATAGAAGAGGTATGTAGTCTAGTTCTGACAGTCAAGAAGGAGATAATATGTCTTGGCAAATATATGAAGGATGAAAAATAATTATCCTGGTCAATGGAAAATCATTGATTTTTCTAACCAGGAGCCCCCTTTTCCCTCACAACTGAAGTATCCCTCTCCGAAAATACTATTTTTGTGGACTTCTGTGACTCACATCATGATCTGTATGACTGTGATCCATGAGCTATTCTTTTTTCCTCTCCACTGTGACCCAAATACTCCAGGCTGTGGCTATTCCAGAATGAGGAAGACAACTTACCATTTGTTAATATAAGCCCCTGAAATTTTGAAATGTTCATGTTTTTCTTTCTACTGCTTATCCTAGTATATTAATCTATGAATACACCTAGATTTGAATCCCTGCTTCACTGCATGCTAGCTCTATGATCGTGAGAAATTTACCTAAACTACTTGGTTCATAATTCCTGTAACTGGATATGGGAATAATAAAGTTTGTGATGAACACTATATATATATATATGAAATAGTTTCTGTCCAAAATCCTGGCTGATTCCATTTTTGATTATTGTGAGCATCAAAGTATAAGACATGTGAAAAGTTCTTCTTCCAGTCCTCAGAACATAATTAGCTCAGTAAGTATTAGATGCTGTTATTTTCATTGAAAATCCTCTGCTTAGATGTCCAAACAAGAAAATGATACTGTCACTGAGCTACTTCTGTGGTTCATTCATTCAACAAACCTCTCCTACGTGTTTGACAGTATTCTAGGTGCTGAAGGTAAACAAGCAAATAAGAAAAGGCTGGATGGCTATCCAAATTTTTTTTGATACTTCATGGGGAAAAAATTTCTCCAGGATCAGCTCAGTCAAACTCCTGATAATTTTATTTGTCCCACCTACATGTGCTGACTATCTAGTATCTCCTTTGGGGGTTTCATAACTTCAATTCAGCTGCTATGCTAACACACCATCCCAAAAGATACCTATGATCACTGCTAAATGTAGTAAACTTGCTTTATATGAGGCCAGTATTAGTTTCTCTAACCATCTTTATCAAATGGATATTCCCAAGTGCAACAAATGTGAGGGATAGAAAAAGGAATACTACCTTCAAAGCCAAATGATTTCTCATTATACTAAATCTCTTAAATGGTCAACTTGGCACCATTAAATTTACTCACGATGGTACTTCCCAATTAGAAAATGTGTTTACATGTTGATGAGAAACATGCTTAGGATTTAATTGGAATTGATGATAGCACAGTAGTTGGTAAATTTAATGATGCCAACTGGTCATTTAGGTGATGCTGTCATTAGTTATATAGGCTGATAAAATCCTTATTTAAAAGGAGTATATTACATCATTAATTACGGAACAGAGCTATTCATTTCATGTGGCTAGATGTGAAACATATTGAAGAAACTCAGGGATCCGTTACACCAAATGTCGACTTTTGGTAGAGATGGAAATTCAAATATGCCACACGTGTGTAGAAGTTACTGAAATAATAGTAGTTATTCTATATATTTTCAGAGTGATTGTTTAACCATTTTAGTGAGTGAAAAATAAATACACTTGAAGACAGAAATGGTAGACATTTCTGTTCATAACTGATTATTGCAGGACAAATTATATGATTAGTATATGACTTTCCAATTATCATGAGTGTAACTTTCCTTACTATTAATTAAAGTTAATAACCCCAATGGTAAGCATTTACTTAGAGCATCGTATAAATAATTAAATTGTATATAATAATTAAATGTGTACATTTCAGAAAGCACTTTCATATGCTTTATCTCATTTAATTGTTATAAAACTTTTGAGATTATACAAATAAGGAAGATTTCTCTCAAATAATTTCAATGACTTGCCCAAATCAAAGACAATAGATTACCAACTTTAAATATGAACTGCATGAACTAATGTCTGATTTGGTGTCCAGAGCTCTGAGTTAATTTTTGTAACAGTGCTGACAGAGATGAATATTATTATGTGTTAGCCATAGCAGTAGTGGTGGGTTTGGTGGTGGTGGTGCTAGCAGTAATTTTAGTAGTAGCAGTAGCAGCAGCAACAGCAGCAACAGCAGTAAGCAACAGGTAGTAGTGGTAGTGTTTCAACTGCACCATTTTCTCCCATATGTATTGTGAGAATATATCTGCAACAGAACTGCAGTTTAGAAGTTTTTTTGTGCATTAAATTTCCCAGTCAACAGAAACACAGGGCTATTTACACCTTCTAAATGCATCTTTCTTAATATATCTTTTAACCAATAATTTCTATAGATCCTTAGGTTCAGCATTGTAAAACTTTCTTTGTTTCATAAGAGAATGGGTAAGTTACATATACTATAGTGTTGAATCAAAAATGACATAATATTAAAATTATACACCCAAAGAAGGAACCAAATTTGATATATACTGATCTCTTCAGTGTCCATGAATGCCTTTATGTAGCAAAATGTAAAAGGGAAACTGATAATCATGATGAACATGTATCAGCATAGAGAAAAATGAGTGGGCACATTAAATAACTTCTTATTAAAATTATTAATAATGAGACATAAAAGCAATACCACACTAGACTGGAAGCTTGATTTGTATACTAGCAAATTATTACCACATGGTTGCAGGTGTTTTTTGAACTTAGATCTTAGATCTTTCTCAAAATAAGTAAGTTGCCAATAATCAAATGTACCTTACCTTGACCAAAGGAAATTAAAATACTCTCAAAAGGTAGCTCACCTCTCCTTTTCTTCTCCTTATAGATAGGCACTTTCTGCTTCTTCTTGTGGATGAAGACTCATCCAACAGATCCTGACTTTATTTAAGGTGAGTTTAAGTAGTCTGGTCAAATGAACTGGACTCTCTCAATTCCAATTTCAAATTCCTAAGAGAATATTAATAGTCTAGATGAATTCTAGTGTCTATTCCTACTCCAACGAATTGTAGCTGAGAAAGGACCACATATTATAAACATGGCAAGCATAAATAATATCTGTTATAGGTGAGGAAACAGTTCTCATATAAATAGGCACATACTCCAAGAGGTGATTAACATCAGTTAATTTTGAAATGAATTACCTAACCTCTCTGAATCTCAAATTCTTCTTCTGTAAAATGATGATTACAATACATTGTCCAAAGGGATATTTCAAGAAATAGTCATCATGTGCAAAAAATAACATGTCTCATATAGTGTCTGGTATACGAAAGGTGCTCAAAAAATGGCAGCAGTTGTGGATGGTGGTGATGGTATTACTGGGAAGAGACCATATGATGCTCATCTTTGTATTCCTCCCTAGGACTTACCACAGTGTCTTGTACATAGTTGGTTCTTAATAACTCTTCACTAAACTGTTCAAATTATACACTCTAGCAAGGACAGATAACCAGGTAGCATCTTCTTCATATGCATATATAATGGCCAGCCTGTGATTCTGACTTCAAGAATCACAACCTTCATCACAACCTTTTCATTCTGTAGGCAGATAAAGAGTATTTGTGAATCAACTACCTTCATAGTTTAAATTCAAAAGCCTCACGATTCTGACAAAGGACAACTTTCCTGATGTCTGACGTATTTTTTATTCTGGGTACACATTTGTCCTCAGCAGGACACAAACAGCATCATGGAAAATTGCTTTATTTTCAAATACTGTAATAGAAATGAAATGTATTTTGAAAACTCAGATATATTCATACTCGGCAGCAACAATTATGCCCACAATCATAAATATATCAAATGCCTCATTTGTTCTTGTGTTGTTTCAAAGATTACTTTTCAAATGTTCTCATAGGGTAGTCTTGCAATTTTGTCATGTGTCATAAAAATAGAAGTTATTTACATAAACAGCATTCTTCATGAGGTCTGGAAATTTTTGTTTTCTGTATCTCTTTTTTTTTCCTTTCTTTAAAAAGCAGGTAGTGGACTAGAAAAAAGTAGGAGAACGTGACTTTTTCTATTTAATATAAATATGTATATATTAGTATGCACATGTATGTATTTGGAATAAATTCATGAATAAAACTATACATATTCATTCATTAAGCACCCACTTTTTATAGGTTAATGTTTTGGCGCTAGAGATTCAGTAGTGAACAAGCAGATAAAAACCTCTACCTTCCTGGAGTTATATTCTTAATAGAAGCCAGAAAGTGAACATTATAAAAAAGCAAAATGTGTATTATTTTCAGTGGTGCCTGGTTCTAAGGAGAAAAAAATGAATCAGGGAGGGAGGAATATGTAAAGCAGGTGAATTTTAGAGAAGGTATCAAGGAAAGCTCACTAAGAAGAGTATTAGTACTTACATATTACAGAACTTTCTTCTTTTTAAAAAATATAGGTTTTTCCTAATTTCAGAAGTAATTTAGGATGAACATTTAAAAAAAATTCAAACACCATGGACATATGTGACATATAATATGAAAGCTTCCTTTAATTCATGTTATATATGCATATATGTTTACCATCTCCCTCCACATAAGATCACCCTGTACATATTGCTCAATGACTTTCTCCTTCCTTCATCAATACTGTTTATATAAATTCCCATCAATTTTATTTAACTGGCCAGGTGATTTTAATAAAAACTGGAGTAAGCCTTGAGAGCAGAGCTTGAAAATATGAAGCCACTTTGACAGCACTAAATAAGAAGCAATAGCCCACATACACATCTTTAAAATGTCATTTTGAGTTCATGACAGATTAAAACTTTAACTTTAGTATAAACCCTTTCATTTATGAAGCATAATTTTAGCTTGTCTACATTCACAAAGTTTCTAAATAATGTAGTTTATTTGGGATGATGGATTATGGGAAGCTCGTTCATACATCCAACGCTTGACATTTGAAATCATGTTTTTGCTTTTTAATAATGAAGTAAGTTTGAAATCATGCCATGTTATACAGTATAATTTCTTTTATTTTTTAAACAAGTGGTCTCATCTTCATTTTTAATATATATAAGCCTAGGTTTTAAAAAGCATAGTTGTTAAAAGAAAAGCATAGTTGTTGATGAATCTTATATCTAAAAGTTTAACTAGGAACTAATATTTTCAGTAAGAAATAATCAAAATTATGAATAAACACTCTGATTACGATTTTTGTGATCAACTATAATTATTTGTTTGTTGAAACCAAATAATTGTGCCTTCAATAGTATCATTTATGTCACTAAATGGTCATTTGTTTCAGTATCACTAAGATTGTATTCTTTGGCAGAAATTCAAAACACATTAAGACGTTCTCATTAATAGTAAGGTAAACAAGGCACGCTGTGTCACAACACTAATGAATTGTTCTTTAGAATCAAGATAAGTGCAATAGGACCATAATAATTACTTCCTTTCTTTGTTCCTTTCTGCTGTTAAAATTATTTTGTTCTTTTTTTCCAAGTAATTGATTTGGTGATTCTATGTGATACCTTCTTATAATTGGAGTCTTGAGGTGCATGAATCACATCTTTGGTGATCCCTGTCCTTCTGCAAAAAGATATCTTCCTAACAAAAGCTGAAGAAGATGGGCTCAATGCAAGTTGTTAGTCCATTTAGGACTATTAAAAAAATTGCAGCAGGCTTTGTAAAGATACTCTTATTTAGCAGAGTAAATAACCCATTGGAAAGTACTGAGGCACTGAAAACTTTTCTTTGATGAAACATTAAAAAGCAACTAAAAAAAAAAAAAGAATAAAGGCTATTTTTATTCCCTTGTTTACACCCAGCCATATTGAACCAAAACAGATTTTGATTCAAATATGAATTTAAACATTTTATTTAAGATTATAGTAATGGATGTTTATTAATTTTTTTCTAGAATAAAGTTTAATTGAACAAAAATATGAATAAATAAATGGTAAGGTTAGAAGAAAGTAATTTAAATTTAGAGTTGTAAGGTTGTTAAAGTACTCATTTTTCTTCCATTTTGTTCTTACTGTCATATCTGTAAATGATAGAGCATTTTGATGGTGGTGGAGCATTATTTAAATAATAAAGAGGAAATATCTTCAGAAATTAAGTTGCCTCAAATAGATAATTGTGGAATAATTTCTTATCATTTTTACAGTGTCTATTCCTTGCCTTTAAAATTTTGTAATTTGTGATTTGAAACAATGGTAAATCTCAGTATGATAAAAATTATAATAAAGGCAGCTAACCATTTTATTAAAAAGCAACTAAAGCATTTTGGTTTTATTTTAAGTAAGTATCTTAATCAATATTCAATGATATCATCACAATTCGTAGATCCAAAGGGCTTAGGTGACATTCTGGTTGGAAGTTGAAGGCTAAGGAATTTATCTAAAATCTACTATTCTCTAGTGAAAAACATTTTTTAGTAAGTTGATATATTGAATATTTATTGGGGTGATTTTTGAGAGAAATTAATGGTGATGGAGTTGGATAAAGCCACTCACCCCAGCTGCTTCTAACTCTTATTATTTTTTAGAGTCCGAATGCTACCAACTACTGAACAGCCTAGTGCCACCAATTACTGCTGGGCAGTTTGCTAGATGCTGAGTGGACATAAAATAAAAGAGACAAAAAACTGCCCTTCAAACATCACAACCAAGTTTTTTGAGGGTTGGGTGAGGGTAGGTATATAAGCAAATAATTCTATTAAAATGTGATAGGTGCTAAAAAGAGGAGAGCTAAACTCAACTTGGAGATTCAGAGAAGGCCTTCTGAGTGAAAAGACGCTTTAATTGAAAACCAGAGAATACTGGAAAAATATTCCAAGCAGAAGAAAAAGCATAGGCATACGTAGAGGTATGAAACAAGATGACCAGTAATAAGAAACAAGCTAATTCTAAAAAATTCGTGCTACTGGATTGCAAAAGAGAGAGGAAAAATGTGTAGAATTGTTGATGTAAGTAGGGACCAGCTCATTTAAGGCCTTATATGCCCAACTAAGACAACAAATGTACTCTGGGAAGCAGGACATTTTAGAAGTTTTAACCTGAAGTTGTGATGGTCTGATTTCTAGTTTACGAGGGTGACTATAACAATGAATGGCATCTTCATATTCCATAAAAGCATGTTTCATGAGGAGAGTTAAGAGAACTGTCAGGGATAAAGTTCCATCTGGATAGATTTTCCTGGTAAAGTGACGATGAAGGTATTGGTAGTACGTAGAAAAATTTTGAGAGTGAAGCATAGCAGAAAATGAGGAAGTGAATTATGCAGATTCAGTGTGAAGGGCCTGTGAGATCAACCAAGTGAATATATCCAGTGGGAAAGCTTAGACTTAGGGGAGACCTCCTGATGACTTACCCTTCGTATTCATCAGTAAATATGTAGTAGTAAAAATGTTGTGAGTGGTGGAATCAGCATGCAGAAATGTGAAGAGAGAGGACAAATAATGGACCAAGAATAGACGTTTATGGAACAAACCCTCTCATTTGGATTACAGGTCATCACAGGGAAGCCTACAAAAGAGGATGAGAAGAACCACAACAATAATTCTGATAGGTAGGTATTTCATCCTGATTTTTTCAGGTGAAGACTCTGAGCCTTAGAAAAATGTAACTTGCCTAAAATATTATAGCGAGGAATTGTCTGAATCAAGATTTTATCCCTAGTATTTTTGACTCCCAAAGTGTGCCCTTTCTCTGTATTGTGAAGCCATCATGCCAAACTATAATGTTCTTAAGGGTCAGGATTATGTCTTCAACTTCCAAAATATCCCCATAATGTAAGTATATAATACATGCTTTAAAGAAACACTTGATTTTATTCCACAAAAACCATAATGAATTAATTGTCCTTTCCTGTAATTTTAACCAGATGTATCCTTTAGTTATGCTGCTTGTGATAACTTTTTTTTAATATTAGCATTTTGACACTGATAGTGCAGTTTAAAAGTTTATGTCGTATGCAAACACTTTTAATTAAACGATTAAATATATACTTTAACAGTGACTTTCATTCTTCAAAACAAGAACTTTTATTACAAAATTATACAAAATTCTAGTAGATGAAAAATTTAACTATTCATTCATGAAATCAAATGAGGCCCTCTTCTATTTTTTTTAAACACAAAAGTAAAAAAAAAAAAAGATATTTCTTGTACTTGTCATAAAATGGTTATTTTTTATGAGGTTATATTGGGAAAATGTATGAAGCACTAGTCTTATGAGAAATTTATCATAAATTAACAAAGTATCACAGTACCTGCCTTTCCCTACTATGAAGCAATTTTGCTATAGTGAGCTATATCATGCAGAATTACATTTAAAACAAATTCAAATCCAATGCAAAAATTTGTGTTTGCTGACAGAGATAGAAGATACTGTTTTCTTTGCTAAACAAAATAAAATGTACCCAAAACTTAAGTATTTCAAAAGAAGAAAATGTAACAAAAATTTAAAGCAGAAACTTAAAGTGATCTTATATCCTTTTCCATTTGTGGATTCATTTTAGATATTCTTTTCCCCTAACTACTTAGAGATATAAATAACCTGAGAGAAAACTGCAGAGTTATCATTGAAGCATCATGAAATTTTAGAGAGATCTATTATCAATCCAATTAGATTACAGATTAAAAAATTATGGAGTAACCCACATCTATATATAAAGTAGGTTATGTAATATGCCATCATTTTGAAAGTTATTTTTTATTTGAACCAATATAACGTACTTTTTTAGGATTCTAATTTAAGTATTACTCTGTAGCAGTTACATGTTTCCTATCTTTCATACACATTCAAAATTTTTTAATTCTTTCCATATTCACTGAGAATATATGTTCTACCAAACACTGCGACAGTTTCTGTAGATAAAATGGTAAAGAGGACATGATTCCAGCTTCACAACTGCACTGTTTCTACAAAAGGTAAAAAGCTACATTTATAATACTGTCACAAGCTGGGTTCTCCAGATGCAGATGCTAAGACAGAATTTGGGGGTGCAAGATGTTTAATAGAGATTAACATCTGTGAAATGAAGGGGAGGGGTAACGGAACTGGGCAGTGGAGGAAGTCAAACTATAATACAGGACCATCAAAGCCTTGGCCTCAGTAGAGAGCTTTGGAACAAGTATTGACCATCAAAGTGTCCTACCTGGAGGTGATATGGCCAGGCCTTTGTACTCCAGCTTTAGTCAGTCATCAAATGCAGGCAGCACAAGAAATCCTATAATGTTGGGCAAAGGTGATCTCTGTAGCTGGGCAGTCCCTGAGGATCTGACAGATGGAAACTGCCTCTGAAGGTGTTCTCAGTGTCTGGACAGCCAAGTCTTTAGTTAAAGGGAGGTGTGGGCTGCTCATTCCCATATCTACCATATCCATCATAAAAACACTTGGTGAATTACAAAACACTTGGGAGTGAAGGTAGGGGGACCACTCCTATTTTCTTCCTGGTTCCTGAAGCCATGTATTCTTTCTATGCAAGTGCAGAGCCAAATAAAAGTCTTTAATTCAATGCATATACTGCATACTGAATTATAACACCCCATAATATTGTCACCAGGCTGTCTCTCCAGTTGGGTCTTCAGTAAACCTTTCCAGTGCTCTATCATGCTGGCAGCTTGGGTGGTATCGTATGTGACGGGCTCATTTCTGCCCTCCTTTGTATAAAGTGGGTCATCTTATCTGACATGACGTTATGTGGGATACAGTGCCAGTCATTAAAATACTCTGTAAGCACTCAAATAATACTGCTGGCTGAGAGCTTGTGGGCAAGAAACGCAAACCTACTGAGAGAATATGTGTCTGTTCTTCTGATGATTCTCCTTCCAGGATGTAAGGAGAACAGTCATTAACTTGACACCAAGTGACCAGTCTGTCTCCTCAAGCATTAGTACCTATCAAAGACTCAGTATTAATATCTGATGCTGACTCTTAGTAGATCAAATTTAGTGGATAAGTGCTATTTGCTTTACACACAGCCTCTAAAACCACCACTGTAGCCATTTAACACTTGTGTCCATTCTGCGGGCATTGGGAGATCAGATTACAGGCACAAACTGATTTCATCTGACAGTCCATTTTGTCCACTTGGAAGTTTACAGCCTCGTCTGTGGTGAATGCTTTCTGGTGACGATGAACATTGTGCCCACTCTTGTATGTCCATTCCTATGCCTCTACTCCAGGCAGTCTTGTCCTCAGTTTCCTAATTTGGTTAGCTCCCTTTCCTTGGTGCACAGTTATCTGAATAAAATGGCTTGGCCTTTATAGCCAGATCTCAATCAGTCACCAGATAGGCTGACCCCGGAAAAGGTATGACTTCAGGCAAGGTGACTTTTTGCAGCTAAGGTATATCTTGAAGAAGCTCACAAATAGAGGCTGTGTGTTGACCACACACCCTGAAGCCTGACAGCAAGTCCTTCTTTGAAGAGGATGTGGGCAGTATGTCTCTCTATCTACCACAAATATAATACGACAACAGCTTCCTTAGCAGAAAACATGGAGTAGTTGAGGAAGGAGATAAAAGGAAGAGTGCCTCATAGATAGCCCATGATCAAATTATTTGGCAGCAATCAGATTATCTAGATGCAATAATGATAGACATGTATTTTATATTTTGATTAAAAATGTTCCTTTTTCCTTCCTCTTTACCCATTCCAGGTTCATAAAGGGGCAACTCTAGTTATTTAGTTGAGTATAGAGGAAACAGTGGTCAGAGAGTTCATCACAAACGGGGAAATAAAAAAAGCTTGAGCAGATATTTGAAAATTAAACAAAAGAGCAGAAATTAGGTGCATGCTTGGGGATGGGGAGAGAACATGGTGGGTGAGTTGTTAAGGCAGTGGGAAAAGCATACATGCAAAGACCTAAGAACAAACCAGTATGGTGATTTGAAAACTGCAAGTTGCTTATTGTGGAATGAACAGCAAAGAGGCAGGGAGTAGTAGGATACTTAGCTGGTGAAATAATTAGGAAATGCATTTTAAACTTGAAAAACATGCTGTGGAATTTGGACTTTATTCTAGGGGTTCTAGGAATACATGAAAGTTTTTAAGTAGAGTAGTGATATGCTCACATTTTATTTGTGCTTCAGAAAGGTCATTGAAACTGCAGTTTGAAAACAGATTCAAGAGAAACTCTGCTGTTCTCAAACACTGACAACTTCATAGGATCCCTCTCCAGTAAAAAGGCCTCCTCTATTTCCAAAAAGTAACTGTTCACTATCCAAATGTCCAATTACCTGTGCTTCCAAATTTCCTGTAATAGAAAATGACCTTGAAAAGTTTTTAATGAGAGCTGCAAGCAGAGAAAGACTACTGTTACAGCAAAAAGATTTCATGGTAGATTCCATCCATCTATGTTTAAAATATGAAATGATAGCAAAAATCAGTTAAAATTTTATGACATCTGTGATAAATGCAGAATATGATTAAGTCTCTAGTAGTAAGTAGGAAGGAAGCAGGTCAAATTCCAAAATTCTGGACCTAATAATAGAGTATAGTCCATAGTAATCATGAAAATTGACTAAAAATAATGACCAAATTAGAGATCTCATAGTGCTCAGGCAGATTAAAAATTTTAACACATAAAATAAAAATTTAATATATAATGATCTTGGTACAAAGAATAGAACAAAAGCTCCTGTTTTTATTCCCATTATGTATATCGTTGTTCCCAAAAGATAAGACTTGGATTTTATGTCAAGATAAACTACAATGCATGGATTTTTTTTTTGTTTTTACTCTGGAAGCTCTTCAGATTATTATTCCAACACCCAAATACTCACATCAGATCATCTAAGCAAGGAATAAAATACTTCAGTACAGCTAAAGACTACTTTGTAGCTCAGAAGGGAGGGCCTAAAATTTATAGGGATAGATATGAAAGAGCATTGCATAAGGAGTCAGGCTATAAAATGTGAAATTAAGAAACAATAAGGCTTAAGACTACATAAGGTAAAATAAAGACCTGGATATAAGAGTTTCAGTCAAGTGTAAGCAAAAGCAATAAATTCTGCTTGCATAATTATTACAATTAGAGACAGTTACTTTGTATGCATTTAACCAGGAGTATGCTGTTTAGTCTACTTGTATAGTAATAGTGGAAACGAGAAAGCATGTAATATAGGAACACCTATATAGGGAAAATGAAAAGTTTACCCTGCCATACATGGCAATCCATAACTGAAAAATATGACTAGTAAATGCTCATTTATCTGAAACCATTTTGAGATATGGTCTCATTTTCTATCCCACAGTGAAATAACTTTTCCTATCCAATTAGAAATTTTCCTCTTCAGTCAATATTTAATTTTCTTTCTCTCATATTTTCCAGAGCATAGGGGTTTTCTCTCTCCTCTTCATTTAGAATTGAGGGTCTGGGATACTTTTCCAGCTGAATAAGCAAAATGCATAAATCTGGACAGTCACTGAGCAAGAGCACAGGTTCCACTAAGGACTAATGAATACACTTCTTCAACTGTTTTAAAATTATTATCCTATTTATTGGGTCAATGAAGAGAACAACAACTTATAAGATCATTTCTGTAATTTTCCAAACAGCTAAAAATAAGACCTTAGAAAATTTTTTCACTTAGTTGCTGATTATTATGTCTATTTAATATGACTCAGATCTCTGTGTGTCTGAAAAGCACTTTTGGAACTCCAAGCAGTTTTCATTATATCACTGTCTCTCTGATTGCTTCTTGAAAGCATTCTATACCTTAAAGCTAATTATTATAAAAAATACAAGGCATCTTTCAGTATGACTTAAATTCAGGTTTGGAATGATGATTTATACAGATCCACCCTCTTACCCACTCCATTTTCCACAGTATGGGTCCTCAATATGGCCTATGAAAGAGTCTAAGAGTTTATCTCAGGGACTAATCAAGCCAGACTGCCCAAATAATTTTAGGAACAAATAGAATTTACATTTATATGTGACCATTAACCATTTCTGTGAATTAAAGTGCTTCTATTTAGTATGTCCAAGTTTTAATTTATATTTCATGAATAGCTATTAATATCATGCCAAGAAAACTGAAGTTTAATATATGTATAAAATGTTTGTGCAGACATGCACAGTTTCCCACATGAGGGCCAAATGACTGTGATAATGTTAAGTCATAGACTTTTTCTTTTATTCTATAAAAATTATTAAAAATCTTGAGCAGCACTTTCCAATAGAATGGTTATGAACATGGGCATGTTCTTTATCTAAACCTTCCAACATGGTTGCCATTAGCCACACAGGGCTATTGTGCACCAGAAATGTGGCCGGTGCAGCGGAGGAACTGAATTTTAATTAAATGTAAACTTAAACACTTTATAATTAAATCTAAGTAATAGCCAGATGTGTTTAATGGCTACCATACTGGACAGAGCAGATCTATGACAGTAAGAAACAGCTACTATACTCACATTTTCATAATACTGGGAAAAAACAATTAAGTATATTTCTTAAATACAACATGAAAAGTATAATATTAGACGTAGGGTGATTAAAGGAACATAGAAAATCTGTAACTCAGATTAGAAGGAATGGGAAGACATCTAGGAACGTTTTCTAAAGGAAATAAAAGCAGTTGTCTTGAAGGATAAATAGGGGTTAGAGCCAGCTAGATCCTTTTCTGCACTTGCAAAGAAGCTAAATGATAATAATCTTGGTCATACTCATTTTCAAAAATAGATTGCTCTATTCACTGTGTTTGGTGCTTGTGTTTCTTCTTTCCAGTCTTACACTTCTGTGTGCAAGAAAACAATCAGGGAAATCTCACGAGCAACCTTAAAGAGTATCCTCTAACATATCAAATCAGTTCCTCTTGTATTCTAAAAAATACAGGTAAATATTTTGCATTTTGGTTATCTACCTTTTCCACATAATATTTGAAGAAATGTTTTACTGTAAGCAATATATAATTATCTACACTTAACGTCCAGAGGAAGAAAATCATTCATTGTTTCTTCTGGCTCTGACCACGTACTTTAAAAACAAGTCTAACTAAACATTCATAGAGGATCTAGGAGGCAATATTAGGAAGGTGTTACCACATTCTTGCTTATGACAATGAACAAGAGTTCCTTATTGTCCTCCCTTTGCTCTCACTTCCTGTTGTGTCCCAGTGAAACCTGACATCCAATCTGTAATCTTTAGCCTCACCGTCCATCCAGCGGACCTTTAAGCGGATTCCCTCTAATTTCAGCTCTCAGTTCAGTACTGAGGTTTTATTTGCTCTATTGCTCCTTCTGCTCCTGACTACTTGGGGTTAATGCATTTGCCCTTTTCTTTTTGTACTCTAGAAGCAAGACCTCTGTGCCCATTAGGTTGGCTGACACTCAGATGGATTTATCATGGTCAAAGTGATTTTATAGCTTTCAGAGGTATCTTTTAGTACATACTCAGATACACTTAGAGCACTATCTACATTTTCTGAGTTCTTGAAGGGATTTAATTTTAAATTATAAGCACACAAAGGACAGTACTGGATATTGCCTAAGGATTCATCTTTCTGCCTTTTGAGAACACCAGATATGCAAATTAAAGAAAGCCACAAATTCCTTGATGCTCCTTCCATCAAAGAGGGTAGGCTCTGTGACTGCTTTGACTAATGGGGTATATTGGAAGTTTTGCTATGCCAGTTTCTGCTCTAGGCCTCTAGAGACTGGCAGCTTCCACTTCATGTTTCTTGGAAGACTCAGTCTTGGAAGTCAGTCACCATGCTGTAAGAAAGCCAAAGCAGCCTCATGGAGAGGACTAGTCTGGCTGAGCTCCTAGCCAGCAGCCAGCACCAACTTGCTCTTCCATGTGAGAAGCCTCCTCCACACCTAAACCTGATTTAGAATATGAAATCCTGGATCCTATCTTGAACCTGATGCTGTATTGGGATACAACTGTTGGGTTTGGCAGAGGGGTGAGTGTATATTGCATATGGGAGCAATGGAAATAATTTTTGGACAAAAGGCTAACTGTGACAAATTAAAAATGGTCATACATTCTTTCAACTTCTCTTACTATAATTAACAATTGTAGTCTGTACCCACTTTTCTTGAGTCTATGTGCTCTATGACTACTTTGAGTATGGCAGAAGTGATACATTAAGAGACTGGACACTTCCACTTCCGGTCTCTTGGAACACTCACTCATAGATGCCAGTCATCATGCTGCAAGGAAGCTGAAGCAAGCCCTTGGAGAGATCCACATGAGGAAGAATTGAGGCCCCAAGCCAGCAGCCCCAGCTAAGCTTCTAGCTATCAGCCAGTACAAATTTATCAGATTTGTGAGTAGATTTTCCAGCCCTACTGATTCACCACAGGTGACAGCACATAAAACAGAGGTGTGCACAATACAGAGCCCATCCTGTATTCTTCATCCACAAAGTCATGAGCAAATTAAAATTCATATTTCAAGCCACTGAGTTTTGGCATTATTACATAGGAATAAACAATTGGAACCCCAGAGTATCCTCACAGTAGAATGTTTCTGTTCTCTCTCTGTGGAATTCTCTTCACACAAATCTTTGCAGGGTTACTTTATGTTCAGCATTTGGTACTCACTTAAATGAAATAGTATAAGAAATGCATTCCCAGTCTTAGGTATCCTTATTCTCTCAAACCTATCACATTATCCTTTCATTGTTTATTTCTGTAATATATATATACATATATATATGTCCACTCCCACCCAAAGTAGAAAACAAGGTACATAAAATAAGGAAATTTGTTTGCCTTGTTCTTTGTTATATCTCTTTCACCCAAAGCAATGCCTCAATACATATTAATTTAATAAATTACTATTTCTGTTCTACTAATTTGACTATCAAAGAGAATCTGATTATGTAGTAATGGGGTAAAGAATACTAGAAGCTTATAGTTTCATCCTTTATAACCTCAAATGCTTTTCTCATTGTCTCTCAAATATGGGTCCACCAAATTAAGAAACTAGATTCTAACTGAATTAGATTTCAATAACTGGTCTATAACAATGATGTTTTACACCTACAAGCCAAACATCCAGATAGCGTTGGTTTAATTATCACAAACCAAAGCAATCTGAATTGGCCTGCTTAAATGTGTAGTGATTAATTGGAAACATCAAAATCCCTAATTCAATCACAAGAAAGTGCCCAGTATATGGCTACAGCTGTGTTTTGAGTATCTCTCATGGATTGGCTGCCTCTCTGTTTGCTTTGCATGGGAGCTGGTCTCACACAACATTTTGAGTTAGATCATAATTTTATAAACACACACATTCTCACAAACACACACGCTTTCTTCTACTCTTTTCTGCATAATTCAAGGCACTTGCTGTCACCACCACACTTGTTCCACAAGTGTGGAACACTTGTGGAACAAGTGGATTGTTAGGAACACTTCCTAACAATCCACACTTGTTGGATTTTCCTCTATTATCTGTGAGTTCGTTTCTTTTCCTTTTAAAATTTCAAGGGAACCACATTATTATCTACCAGGGCCCTTGACAGAACCAAAGCAATCGCATGAGTATTACCCCAGCTTCTACTTTCAGACACTTTTGAATCCTGTCATCCAAATCATCATGGTGCTAATACATTCCCAAGCACTGAAGACTCAGAGGAGCATGATGCTTCAATGTGTTTATAGAATACATTTCATGTAGACAAGCACGAAAGGAACAGTTTGCATAATCATCTGCCAAAAAGAATCCATCTGTCAGAAGAAAGGAAGCTGGTATCAAACAAGTTCACATTAAAAAACAAAACCTCAATTTCCATTCTAGGCACTTCATTTCCTTGAACCTAATTATCAGTGTGCATATAAATGGGGAAAATACCTCTTCCTGGTTACAGTTCAAAATTCTGGTCTTGGCAATAGACAACAATAGCTGCTCATTTCTTTGGGGGCTGTACCATGCTGCTGAGAGCATCAGGGCTGGAAATGTCAGGCCAAATTCTGTTGTTGCAAATGTAAAGCTTTACTTTACTGCTTGTGGCAAATGTGGTATGTGTTAAGAACAGAAATATTTTCTTATTTCCTTAGTGTTAACTAATTCTGACTAGGCTCCAAAGAAAAAACACAGCCCCATTTCCCTGAAAAGCATTCGTTTCTGCAGTTTGTTTGTTTGTTTTCTGATAAAGTTCTTAAAGTTCTGCCTAGTTAACTATGGCAGAAACATCAGTCTTCAGAGAAAAAAAGAAAAGTGCAAAGACTCATTTTAAAGACTATAATACAATCCAAATATTAGGCAAAAAAATGTAAAAAGAAAAATCAGTTATTTGCTTCACAAAATATTTACTTAAAAATTATTTGTACATATTTTTTAAAAACTATCCTCTTTCAACTTTTAATGTGAATTTAACTACATGCAGCTTAAAAAAAGTAAGAACTTATGCAAAGAGAGGTAAGTTGTACTTTCTGATAAATAAACTGAAAAAGTATCATGCTGAAAACTATTTTAAAATATTATATTTGAAAAATATTTGTGGCTCGGCATAAATTCCAATTAAATTATCAAAAACAACTTTTAACAAATTGCAAGAGAAATTTATTACTTGTATATTATAAAGTCTTCATTTATTTACAGATATTGTTGAGTACCTGCTTTGTGTCAGCCAGTGATCTAGGATTAGGGATTGTAGCAGTAAACAAAACTGAGAAGACCTGCTTTTATGATGCTTGTATTTAATAGAATAAATGTATTTAAAATTTGGTATTGGAAATGGATTTATAGAATACTTTGCATTTTTTGAAGGATTTTAATATACTTCCTATAAGACCCTGCGTGACTTTCATGTTCATAATCAACTTTTCTTCATTAACATTACAAAACACCTGAGCATTCAGCAACCTCCTAAATATTTCTCTTTGATTTCCAGGTAGAATCTGGTGGTTGGAGAGGGTGGTGGGATGACAAATTTTTAATGGCTATCTACCTATTTTCATTCTGACTTGTTGTGTCTGGCTCAGATCTCAACCACCTGGGTAAAGGTCATGTTCATTCTTACCTTACCTCACCATATCATCTTAAGAGCAGGGTGTCCTCCTTTTTTCCTCAAATTTCATTGACCACCAGACTATTCTATCTAGTAGTGTTTTCCCAAAAGTGAAAGATGTTCGATAATAAGTAGAATACAGATGACAATACAAGTGAACATCGGGCAAGTGAACATCGGGCACTACTGACAAGCCCCTTGGCGATCACTTTCCATACAGGGCCTCTTACAGGCCAGCTCTTTCCCTTAGGTCTAATGTACTAAGTTTGCTGATGCTCTCTCTCCTCCAAATGATCTCCTGGACATATGCTGAGTTCCCCAGGGCAGGGCCTCAACTCCTTGTCTCTTCAGACTCTTGAAAACTAATCACTGCATTTTAGGGAATATATGATAAAAACCTGATCTTTCTCCTGTCTTCCAATACCAGGACAATGGGGGTTCTAAAAGAAGACAGGTTTTATACTTTTTAAATAGTTTAAAAATCCCATATAAAGAGAAAGATCCTGACTAAATTGTCTCACAACACCTCCACCACAGTTCAAAATTTCTTTTGAATATTATATGTCTTTACTACTTTAAAATATGATGGCAGTAGTTCAGCGATAAAAATAAAACAAAGATAGTGGTAAACTCTAAGTGCCAGGCATTCTTCTAAGCACTGTACATGTAGTCATTTAATCATTCATCCTCCTAACCCCCATTTACACATGAGGGAACTGAGGTGCAAAGAAGTTAATAAACTTGCTGATGGTCAAATAATTATTAAAAGGAAGACCTGGATTTAAATATAGGTAGGTTGGGCTCCAGAGTCCATGCTGACCACTTTGCTCTATTAAATCCTACTTCAGTCAGAAATATGGAAACTTTAAGATTTGAATTTTGGCCTCCACAGCTCTAATTATATTCCTTTTATTGGGCCACGTGGTCCCCACAAAACAGATTTCTCCTCTTCATCACGTTTCATATATTTTCCTGAAATTGACTCAAATGTGACTTATTTGCAACATTCTGTAAAAATGTATCTTTCAATCATTTTTGCTTTATGAAAAGAATTTTACAGAAAGTCTAAAAAATAAAGATAAAATTAAAATTTTAATACTATTTCCAAAAATTATAAAAAATTCTTTTAAAGTTAAAGGGATCTAAGATTACGTGCTGATATTTCATTTTACAAAATAAGGAAACGGGTTCAATGAACTTTCAAATAAAAATAATTTGTCCAAGACATAGAGCTAAGTTTATGATAAAAAAATTCACAGGATCATCAGTATTATCAAACTCAGTCTTTTCTTTCAGTAGGTAGAAAATTAAAAATTTTTTTTCACTTGACATGCTTAATTAAACATGCTCAGGTAAATCTATACTTTCCATTTTCTTTTACAAATCTCAAAAAATCCTGTGTCATCTTATCTATCAGGACTTATATAATCTAAAAACCTGTGCTCTTTGCATTAGCTAGAATCTATGATCCATGAATCTATGATCCATCAGAACCTGGGCCAACATGGATCTATAGAAAAATTCATCTGCTGTTTTAGTGTAGGTAAAAAGAAGAAAGAAGAAAGTGACATTCATTTTATTTCCACTGTTTGGAAATATTCTATACAGAATTGTATGTAAAGCAAATTTTTCCATAAAATTCTGTACATCTCCTTGAATGTCATTCTGTGCTGACAACTCTAGCATCCAATAATTGCCTAAGATATCATTGTGCTATCTCACATAGTATCTCCTTCCCTAGATTATACACCATACATGAATCCTTCTGAATTCCATTTTTCTCTGTAAATATCTGGTCCTCTTTTACGAGAATTGATATTTGTGTTCAGATATTTTCTATTAATGACTCAATTATCTTTTGCATTACATGGAATATAGTTTCATTTTAGCAGTGCTATACCGAAATAGGAGCTTTAATCTAAGAAATGAGTCTTAAAAACAAACATATAAATCACTAACCAACAGTAGATATTATAAACCTCATGGTAGATCTTTGGGTTCTGTATTTTTTTTTAAAGCCATGAAGAAAAGTAGACTTTACTAGTTGAGCTGAAAGAGTAGGTACAGTAAAGGGGAAAAAAGTACAGAAAGCGGTATACTTTGTTCAAGGGGCATTAGGATCCTTTCAGAATAAGGTTGTTGCTCCTTTTAATTTTTCTTTTTCTAAAAACTACTATCTTGAGGTATTATTGACATTAAAAAAATCTATACATGTTTAATTGAGCAAAATTCTTTGACTGTTTAAACCACTCCAGATGGACAGCTTCCAGTTCCATCTCTGATTAGGTTTTGCCATGCTCCAAGGAGCACAATAACAAACCAAGATAATTCTTTCCCACTGCCATTGTTCTTGCAAAACTCTGCAGAAAAACAGTGAGGAATAAGGGCCGTTTGTAGATTCTTTTCTAGCTTAAGTAGAGTTAAGTAAAAACGAGTAAAGTTGGGACATGTTTTTGATATCATGGTATAACTTAGAGGGATAAATTAAAAGATGTGTGTGTGTGGGCACATGAAGTGTTATAAAACTATTCTTTTTCAATGTGGTGTATTTGACTATTAAAAATGAGGTATCTAGTAACTTGGGAGCTTTCTTCTTTTTTTGTAACATATTTTCATCCAGAAGGCATCAATTTTCATGCTTTAGTTATTTATATATAATCAAAAGATCTACTTTTTAAAGACTAATAAAGTGTATTACACCATGATGCTAGAAGAGCTTAGCCTCAGACTATTCAAAAATTTTTCTAGAATTAAAGAAAAACATACAAACTGGCTAATATGAGTGCCAATTTCTCATATTCACACTGGTAATCAGTTACAATGGAAAAAAAGTTTTAATATTCCAATTCCAGATCTGCTCCTTAAATCTACTCAGCACTGAGTTTAATTTATGAGAAAATCAGTTTTAGGAAAACAAGCAACTAATTGAGGGTCTAGTGCTGATTCTACCACTCTCTAACAGAGTTATAAGAAGATAAGCTTATTTAGACATTACTTTCCTCATATGCTAATTGAGATTTGGGTTCTCTCCCCTAATAACCCTTTGCCAGATTTCGTCCCAAATCTATTCTCCTATTTTCTGTGGTAATAAAGACCCCTAACATTAGCTAGGCATATGGCTATCCAAAATAAAGACTATAGGTAGCTATCTCTCTTACAGTATGGTGTTGCCATATGATTAGGTTCTAGCCAATGAAATGTATTTGAAAGAATTGTATAACTTCTGGACAGTATCCTTGAATGGAAACAAGCTTCTCCCTTTCCTCTAGCATCCTCTATCCTACTGGATTGAAGGTAAAACTGATGGGTGACCCTAGATTAATTTTTGTAAATTATAAAGGCAACAAGGGAATAAAGCCTTTGTGTTGCAAAAAGTAGCTCTAGCACTTCATGTAAGTAGGAATCTATTTTTGCATTGCTTATTACATACCTTTGTGATACACTTAATTTATAACAAGGACTGAATAAAAGGTTTTTACGTTTGTGATTTATACTTCCTTAGCACCCTTCTTATTGTGGATGCAGGTTTTTTGCATCCTCATTTTTATTCTGTACTTGCTTATTCAGTACTTGTACCCTATCTTCTAGTATTCTTAAAACTGTTTGAATTATATCACCCTGTACTTTCATTTCACCATCTATTTTACTGGTCCAGAAATACTGAATAGTTTCTGTTCCTGCTCTTTTCTTACATATGCCTTTTAAAGTTAACTCTCTATTGCTAATCCGGTTGTCTTCCTTAATTTTCCACTTGCCTTTTTATTAACAGCTATTTCAAGGCTGTTTGCTGTTGTTATTATTGTTTTTTTGTTTTGGGTTTTTTTTTTTGCTTCTTTCTTGGTCAGCCTGATAGGTGCTTCTACTGTAGCTATTTATGTGATAAGTCCTCTCTTTTTAAACTGCAAAGAGCATGCTTACATCTCTTTTGGGCCTATTAAATGACTGCAGCTTTTGATGACTCTTTAACCTAAGATTTGAAATATTTGGTGTCAGCTAGACATGAAATGAGAATACTCATGTAGGAAAGACAAAGAAAAATTGTTTATACAACAAAGACATCTTTACAATGAGACGCATTGTTATTAGCTGCTGGTAAGTTTAAAAATTATAAATTATTTCATTTACTACTGAAGACATTTTGCATTTTGTAATATGATTTGTTTTAATTTTTATTGATGCACATACAAAATCACATATCACATTATTTTGTCTTTCAGATATATTATTTCTGTTGAAGTAATGCAGTTTATAGAGGTATATAATTTACTTAGTATTCATTTATAAATACTGAAGATTACAAAATGTTTTTAAAAAGCAGTATTAGATTAGTAGAAATCATAAGATGTAGGAGACAGAGTCTCCTAGTTTTTAAGAATCTATAGACATGTGCTAAGGCATAGGTACATAATATTTTAGGCCTTCAGTATTCTTGATTGAGTAAAATTATTTCATGATGCTCTGGGAAATTCCAACATGAAAAACACTGAAACAAACAAAAAAAAGTAAAAGATATATGTGCATTTAATTAAGACCCCAATAACAATGCCTTTATGTTTATATAAAAATTTTCAATATTCAAATTATTTTTGGATACATTTTTGGTTATAATGGAAGTCCGATGAAACAAGTTCTATTTATTAAGATTCCATCTTTTAACAGTCTTTTCAGCAAGTGATGTTGGGAAAGTTGGAGAGCCGCATGTAAATCAATGAAGTTAGAACACACCCTCACACCATACACAAAAACAAACTCAAAATGGCTTAAAGACTTAAATATTGACATGACATAAAACTCTTAGAAGAGAACACAGGCAAAACATTCTCTGAAATAAACTGTACCAATGTTTTTTTAGATCAGTTTCCCAGGCAATAGAAATAAAAGCAAAAATAAAAACAAATGGGACCTAATCAAATTTACAAGCTTTTGTACAGCAAAGGGAACAATAAACAAAATGAAAACACAACCTACACACTGGGAGAAAATAGTTGCAAATGATGCAACTGACAAGGGCTTAATTTCAAAAATATACAAACAGCTCATACAACTCAGTAACAAAAAAACAAACAACCCAATCAAAAATTTGGCAGAAGACCTAAACAGACATTTCTTCCAAGAAGACATACAGATGGCCAAGAGGCACATGAAAAGCTGCTCAAAATCAATAATTATCAGAGAAACGTAAATCAAAACTAGAATGAGGTACCACCTCACACCGATTAGAATGGCCATCATTTTAAGAAATCTACAAATAACAAATGTTGGAGAGGGTGTGGGGAAAAGGGAACTCTCTTACACTGTTGGTGGGAATGTAAATTGGTGTAATCAGTATGGAAAACAGTACAGAGGTTCCTCAAAAAACTAAAAACAGAGTTGCAACAAAATCCTTCAATCCCACTCCTGGGCATATATCCAGAGAAAACTATAATTCGAAAATATATATGCACCCCTATGTTCATAGCAGCACTATTTACAATAGTCAAGATGTGGAAACAACCTAAATATCCACTGACAGATAAATGGATAAAGAAGATGTGGTACATATGTACAATGAAATACTACTCAGTCATAAAAAGAGTGCAATAATGCCATTTGCAGCAACATGGATGGACCTAGAGATTATCATACTAAGTGAAGTAAGTCAGACAAAGACAAATACCATATGATATCACTTATATGTGGAATCTAAAATATGACACAAATGAGCTTATCTATTAAACAGAAACACACTCACAGACGTAGAGAACACACTTGTGTTTGCCAAGGGTAGGGAGGGATGGAGTAAGAGTTTGGGATTAGCAGATGCAAACTATTATATATAGGATGAATAAACAACAAGGTCCTACTGTATAGCACAGGGAGCTATATTCAACATCCTGTGATAAACCATAATGGGAAAATATATGAAAAAGAATGCATATACATGTATAACTGAATCCCTTTGCTGTAAAGTAGAAATTAATACAACATTGTAAATCAACTATACTTCAATAAAATAAATTTTTAAAAAAGAGTCCATCTTGTAATTGAGAGAACCGAGACTCTAATAGCTTCAATGCTGAGTATTATGTTGGCTACACAGTAATTAATTAGTAATTAAAATATGTCACAGAGTTACTGTTGGCATTATTTACTGCTATTGCTTTCACTAAAATGTACTTTGTCTATTTTAAAGATTTTATTTTTTAAATTTTTTTGTGATACATGTGTATATTTTACTTTATTTTTTTTATTGGAGTATAGTTGCTTTACAACATTGTGATAGTTTATACTGTACAGCAAAAGTGAATCAGCTTTACGTATACATATAGCTCCTCTTTTTTGGATTTCCTTCTCATTTAGGTCAGTTCCCTGTGCTATACAGTAGGTTCTCATTAGTTACCTATTTTGTACATAGCATCAATAGTGTATATATGTCAATTCCAATCTCCCAATTGCTCCCACCCCACCTTCTCCCTTGAGAAAAACAAATATCGTATATTAACACATATATGTGGAATCTGAAAAAAAATGGTATACACGATCTTATTTACAAAGCAGAAATTGAGATAGAGACATAGAGAACAAACGTATAAAGATTTAAAAAATCAGAACTTGGCACACTTTTCTATGTATATTAGTATATACTTAAATTGGAAAAATATACAGTGGGTTCTGACTTAGTCTGTCATCACCCACAAAGGCATTGC
Organism: Grampus griseus; assembly: GCF_964374135.1. Lineage (NCBI taxonomy): Eukaryota > Metazoa > Chordata > Mammalia > Artiodactyla > Delphinidae > Grampus > Grampus griseus. The sequence continues at coordinate 80,719,907 of NC_139019.1, forward strand.
TCCTCAAATATTAATGTGCATATCAATCTTTTGGGGAGGTTGGTAAAAATCCAATTCTGATTCAATAATTTTGGACTGTGTGAAGTATGTGTCAGAGTCTCTAACAGATTCCCAGGTAATGCTGAGAACCATAAACTACATTTTAGGAAGCAAGGCTTTAAAGAACTGGTTATAATGAGTGTGGTTAGGAGACTATTTCTGGTTACCATTCAAGAACCTCTTTCATGTGTCCCAGATGGACTTATGCCTCCCAGTGTGTGCTGAGAGACCTCTCACCCATATTCTTTCAAGCTCTTTTAATTTTACCATTAATATCCAAAATCTCTTAGCTACATAGATTTTATTATTGAATTTTGTTTGTAAGGTCTGAGTAAATTGAATATTCCCCCTTTCCAGACCACATTCCCTTACCTCATCTTCACTCAAAGAAATTTATATTCACCTCTATTGTTTTTCCATGCTAATAAAATTATATAAAGCATTATATTTAGAGGTGTAATTTTAAATTTGTTTTGGAAAAATGAGATCATAATAAAACTACCTCTCTGCATTTTACAGTTTTCACGTAGTAGATCAAGATGAAAAACTTCTATGTGACTACTCTTTTTAATATCTTCATATTCTCCATAGTTTGGATATGCCATATTTGTACAGCAATTCTTTTACACAGAGGCATCCATCTTATTTCATTTTTTGCCACAGCACAGTTACAATAAACATCCTGTAACTGTATGAGTGAGACATATTTCTATAGGGTATATTCATAGAAGAAATTTGACTATATATATTTCTATTTTAATGGATTTTGTCATAGAGATTTCTAAGTACTGTACAATTTATATTTCTACTAGCAATATATTATAGGACTTTCTTTTTCCTGTTAACAATGGAATTGCTAATCAGAAAAATATACATTGAATGTATCATATCTTGTAATGTAAAATAAATAAACCACTTATTACATATATTTGCCAATTTTCAGAATACTGGCCACACTATATTACAGGGGTTAACTCAGTTGCAAATATTTTTTTTTAATATCTTTACTGGAGTATAATTGCTTTACATTGTTGTGTTAGCTGCTGCCTTATAACAAAGTGAATCACCTATACGTATACATATACTCCCATATCCCCTCCCTCTTGCATCTCCCTCCCACCCTTCCTATCCCATCCCTCTAGGTGGTCACAAAGCACCGAGCTGATCTCCCTGTGCTATGCAGCTGCTTCCCACTAGCTATCTATTTTACATTTGGTCGTATATATAAGTCCATGCCACTCTCTCACTTCGTCCCAGCGTACCCTTCCCCCTCCCCATGTCCTCAAGTCCATTCTCTACATCTGCGTCTTTATTCCTGTCCTGACAGTAGGTTCTTCATAACCTTTCCTTTTTTTTTTTTAGATTCCATATATGTGTTAGCATACAGTATTTGTTTTTCTCTTTCTGACTTACTTCACTTGGTATGACAGACTCTAGGTCCATCCACCTCACTACAAATAACTCAATTTTGTTTCGTTTTATGGCTGAGTAATACTCTATTGTATATATGTGCCACATCTTCTTTTTGTTGTTGTTGTATTTTTGTTTCTCCTGTTAAGCTGTCTTTTTTTTTCATGTTTTTATTGGAGTAAAATTGCTTTACAATGGTGTGTTACTTTCTGCTTTATAACAAAGGGAATCAGTTATACATATACATATATCCCCATATCTCTTCCCTCCTGCATCTCCCTCCCTCCCACCATCCCTATCCCACCCTTCTAGCTGGTCACAAAGCACCGAGCTGATCTCCCTGTGCTATGCGACTGCTTCCCACTAACTACCTATTTTACATTTGGTAGTGTTTATATGTCCATATATAAACTACCACTCTCTCACTTTGTACAAGCTTACCCTTCCCCCTCCCCGTGTCCTCAAGTCCATTCTCTAGTAGGTCTGCATCTTTATTTCCGTCTTGCTCCTGGTTCTTCATGACAATTTTTTTTTCTTTTTCTTTTAGATGCCATATATATGTGTTAGCATACGGTATTTGTTTTCCTCTTTCTCACTTACTTTACTCTGTATGACAGAATCCAGGTCCATCCACCCACTACAAATAACTCAATTTTGTTTCTTTTTCTGGGTGAGTAATATTCCATTGTATATATGTGCCACATATTCTTTATCCATTCATCTGTCGATGGACACTTAGGTTGCTTCCATGCCCTAGCTATTGTAAATAGTGCTGCAATGAACATTGTGGTACATGACACTTTTTGAATTATGGTTTTCTCAGGATATATGCGCAGTAGTGAGATTGCTGGGTCGTATGGTAGGTGTATTTTTAGTTTTTTAAGGAACCTCCATACTGTTCTTCATAGTGGCTGTATCAATTTACATTCCCAGCAACAGTGCAAGAGGGTTTCCTTTTCTCCACACCCTCTCCAGCATTTATGGTTTGTAGAATTTTTGATGATGGCCATTCTGACCGGTGTAAGGTGATACCTCATCGTAGTTTGATTTGCATTTCTCTGATGATTAGTGATGTTCAACATTGTTTCATGTGTTTGTGACCATCTGTATATCTTCTATAAAGAAATCTCTATTTAGCTCTTCTGCCCATTTTTGGACTGGGTTGTTTGTTTGTTTGTTTTTTTGATATTGAGCTTCATGAGCTGCTTGTAAATTATGGAGCTTAATCCTTTCTCAGTTGCTTTGTTTGCAAATATTATCTCCCATTCTGATGGTTGTTTTTTCTTCTTCTTTATGGTCTCCTTTGCTGTGCAAAAGCTTTTAAGTGTCATTAGGTCCTATTTGTTTATTTTTGTTTTTATTTCCATTTCTCTAGGAGGTGGGTCAAAAAGGATCTTGCTGTGATTTATGTCATAGAGTGTTCTGCCTATGTTTTCCTCTAAGAGTTTTATCGTGTCTGGCTTTACATTCAGGTCTTTTCCATTTTGAGTTTATTTTTGTTTATGGTGTTAGGGTGTGTTCTAATTTCATTCTTTTACATGTAGCTGTCCAGTTTTCCCAGCACCAGTTATTGAAGAGGCTGTCTTTTCTCCGTTGCATATTCTTGCCTCCTTTGTCAAAGATAAGGTGACCATATGTGCGTGGGTTTATCTCTGGGCTTTCTATCCTGTTCTATTGATCTCCATTTCTGTTTTTCTACCAGTACTATACTGTCTTGATTACTGTATCTTTGTAGTACAGTCTGAAGTCAGTGAGCCGGATTCCTCCAGCTCCGTTATTCTTTCTCAAGATTGCTTTGGCTATTCATGGTCTTGTGAGTTTCCATACAAATTGTGAAATTTTTTGTTCCAGTTCTGGTGAAAAATAGCATTGGCAGTTTGATAGGGATTGCACTGAATCTGTAGATTCCTTTGGGTACTGTAGTAATTTCCACAATGTTGATTTTTCATCCAAGAACATGGTATATGTCTCCATCTGTCTGTATCATCTTTAACTATTTTCATCCATATCTTAGAGTTTTCTGCATACAGGTCTTTTGTCTCCTTAGGTAGGTGTATTCCTAAGTATTGTATTCTTTTTGCTCCAGTGGTAAATGGGAGTGTTTCCTTAATTTCTCTTTCATATTTTTCATCATTAGTGTATAGGAATGCAAGAGACTTCTGTGCATTAACTTTGTATTCTGCTACTTTACCAAAATCATTGATTAGCTCCAGTAGTTTTCTGGTAGCATCTTTAGGATTCTCTATATGTAGTATCATGTCATCTGCAAACAGTGACAGTTTTACTGCTTCTTTTCCAATTTGGATTCCTTTTATTTCTTTTGTGTCTCTGATTGCTGTGGCTAAAACTTCCAAAACAATGTTGAATAACAGTGCTGAGAGGGGAAATCTTGTCTTGTTCCTGATCGTAGTGGAAATGGTTTCAGTTTTTCAACATTGAGAATGATGTTGGCTGTGGATTTGTAATATACGGCCTTTATTATGTTGAGGTTAAGTTCTCTCTACGCCTATTTTCTGGAGAGTTTTTATCATAAATGGGTGTTGAATTTTCTTGAAAACTTTTTCTGCACCTATTGAGATGATCATATGGTTTTTATCCTACAGTTTATTAATATGGTGTATCATATTGATTGATTTCCGTATATTGAAGAATCTTTGCATTCCTGGGATAAATCCCACTTGATCATGGTGTATGATCCTTTTAATGTGTTCCTGTATTCTGTTGGCTAGTATTTTGTTGAGGATTTCTGCATCTATGATCATCAGTGATACTGGCCTGTAGTTTTCTTGTTTTGTAACATCTTTGGTTTTGGTATCAGGGTGATGGTGGCCTCTTAGAATGAGTTTGGGAGTGTTCCTCTCGCTGCTATATTTTAGAAGAGTTTGAGAAGGATAGATGTTAACACTTCTCTAAATGTTTGATAGAATTCTCCTGTGAATCCATCTGGTCTTGGGCTTTTGTTTGTTGGAAGATTTTAAATCACAGTTTCAATTTCAGTGCTTGGTCTGTTTATATTTTCTATTTCTTCCTGGTTCAGCCTCGTAAGTTGTGCTTTTCTAAGAATTTGTCCATTTCTTCCAGGTTGTCCATTTTATTGGCATAGAGTTGCGCCTAGTAATCTCTCATGATCCTTTGTATTTCTGCAGTGTCAGCTGTTACTTCTCCTTTTTCACGTCTAATTCTGTTGATTTGAGTCTCTTCCCTTTTTTTCTTGATGAGTCTAGCTAATGGTTTATCAATCTTGTTTATCTACTCAAAGAATCAGGTTTTAGTTTTATTGATCTTTGCTATTGTTTCCTTCATTTCTTTTTCATTGTTTTCTGATCTGACCTTTATGATTTATTTCCTTCTGCTAAGTTTGGGGTTTTTTTGTTCTTCTTTCTCTAATTGCTTTAGGTGTAAGGTTAGATTGTCTATTTGAGATGTTTCTTGTTTCTTGAGGTAGGATTCTATTGCCATAAACTTCCCTCTTAGAACTACTTTTGCTGCATCCCATAGGTTTTGGGCCATAGTGTTTTCATTTGTTTCTAGGTATTTTTTGATTTCCTCTTTGATTTCTTCAATGCTCTCTTGGTTATTTAGTAGCATATGGTTTAGCCTCCATGTGTCTGTATTTTTTACAGATTTTTTTTCCTGTAATTAATATCTAGTCTCATAGCATTGGGGTCAGAGAAAGTACTTGACACAATTTCAATTTTCTTAAATTTACTAAGGCTCCATTTGTGACCCAAGATAAGATCTATCCTGGAGAATGTTCCATAAGCACTTGAGAAGAAAGTGTATTCTGCTGTTTTTGGATGGAATGTCCTATAAATATCAGTTAAGTCCATCTTGTTTAATGTATCATTTAAAGCTTGTGTTTCCTTATTTATTTTTATTTTGGATGATCTGTCCATTGGTGAAAGTGGGGTGTTAAAGTCCCCTACTATGCCTGTGTTACTGTCAATATCCTCTTTTATTGCTGTTAGCATTTTCCTTCTGTATTGAGGTGCTCTTATGTTGGTTGCATAAATATTTACAATTGTTATATCTTCGTTTTGGGTTGATCCCTTGATCATTATGTAGTCTCCTTCTTTGCCTCTTGTAATAGTCTTTATTTTAAAGTCTATTTTGTCTGCTATGAGAATTGCTACTCCAACTTTCTTTTGATTTCCATTTGCATGGAATATCTTTTTCCATCACCTCACTTTCAGTCTGTATGTATCCCTAGGTCTGAAGTGGGTCTCTTGTAGACAACATATATACAGGGCTTGTTTTCGTATTCATTCAGCCAGTCTATGTATTTTGGTTGGAGCATTTAATCCATTTACATTTAAGGTAACTATCAATATGTATGTTCTATTACCATTTTCTTAATTGTTTTGGGTTTGTTATTGTAGATCTTTTCCTTCTCTTGTGTTTCCTGCCTAGAGAAGTTCCTTTAGCATTGGTTGTAAAGCTGGTTTGATGGTGCTGAATTCTCTTACCTTTTGCTTACCTGTAAAGGTTTTAATTTCTCTGTCGAATCTGAATGAGATCCTTGCTGGGTAGAGTAATCTTGGTTGTAGGTTTTTCTCTTTCATCACCTTAAATATGTCCTGTCACTCCCTTCTGGCTTGCAGAATTTCTGCTGAAATATCAGCTGTTAACCTTATGGGGATTCCCTTGTATGTTATTTGTTGCTTTTCCCTTGCTGCTTTCAGTATATTTTCTTTGTGTTTAATTTTTGATAGTTTAATTAATATGCGTCTTGTCATGTTTCTCCTTGTATTTATCCCATATGGGACCCTCTGCGTTTCCTGGATTTGATTATTTCCTTTCCCATACTAGGGAAGTTTTCAACTATAATCTCTTCAAATATTTTCTCAGTCCCTTTCTTTTTCTCTTCTTTTTCTGGGACCTCTATAATTCGAATGTTGGTGCATTTAATGTTGTTCCAGAGGTCTCTGAGACCATCCTCGATTCTCTTCATTCTTTTTTCTTTATTCTGCTCTGTGGTAGTTATTTCCACTATTTTATCTTCCAGGTCATTTATCCGTTCCTCTGCCTCAGTTATTGTGCTACTGATTCCTTCTAGAGAATTTTAAATTTCATTTATTGTGTTGTTCATCATTGTTTGTTTGCTGTTTAGTTCTGCTAGGTTCTTGTTAAATGTTTTTTGTATTTTCTCTATTCTATTTCCAAGATTTTGGATCAACTTTACTATCATTACTCTGAGTTCTTTTTCAGGTAGACTGCCTATTTCCTCTTCATTTGTTTGGTCTGGTGGGCTTTTACCTTGCTCCTTCATCTGCTGTGTATTTCTCTGTCTTCTCATTTTTCTTAACTTACTGTGTTTGGGGTCTCCTTTTCACAGGCTGTAGGTTCATAGTTCCCCTTGTTTTTCGTGTCTGCCACCAGCAGGTATGGTTGGTTCAGTGGGTTGTGTAGGCTTCCTGGTAGAGGGGACTGGTGCCTGTTTTCTGGTGGAAGAGGCTGGATCTTGTCTTTCTGGTGGGCAGGACTCTGTCCAGTGGTGTGTTTTGGGGTGTCTTGAACTTATGATTTTAGGCAGCCTCTCTGCTAATGGGTGGGGTTGTGTTCCTGTCTTGCTAGTTGTTTGGCATGGGGTGTCCAGCACTGTAGCTTGCTGCTCGTTGAGTGGAGCTGGGTCTTAGCATCGAGAAAGAGATCTCTGGGAGAGCTCTCCCTGATTGGTATTATGGGGATCTGGGATTTTCTGATGGATCTATGCTCTGAACCCGGCTCTCCCACCTCAGAGGCTCAGGCTTGACACCCGGCCAGAGCACCAAGACCCTGTCAGCTGCACAGCAGTGAATGTGGCATTCTCCATTATGAAGTCAGATTATGAGGGTCTATAATAGCTGTTCTGGCTGACTTGGTAGTAATTTGTCTAGGAGGCTGTCTCCAGCAGCCGGTGGCTAAAAGAGTAGGTCTCTGGATGTTCTCCCAGAATCTTCAACGTTTTCATAGAGGTCTTCACTGGGTTCAGTTATGGATTCGGTACCGATGGTCTCAAGAACACCTTACTCTCTCAAGGTTGTGTGCTTGAAACAGCTCCTAAGTCTAAGGGTCTACAAGCTGCAAGAAGACAAGACCACCTGGGGCAGACTGCAAGCCATGATTCTTGCCACGAACCCTGATGCCGCCATTGTGGGATCCGGCTTCCCCTGCTGTTCTTTATTCTGAAAAGGAAGTGCAGGGAAGTAGCATTCTAGATAGAGCTTGCTAGCCAGGGGGACACCTCAAAGGACTGTGGTGAACATTAGATAAGTCAGTACACATCAAAGTTCCAACAGCTCTTCCATCTCCTTTAGTATCACATCTCCTTCCAAGCATTCCACACTCACATTCATTCAGGTTGTTGCACAGCCCAGTTCAAATCACCTTAAAATCTGCCTTGCTGATAAATCTAGTGTGAGAGGGATCAAATTCTTGAAACTTTTTTCTGAGATCATCCCTTAACCTCACCACGAATCAAACATGGCCGTGAATTGGAGGTATCTGACATTTCCATTTTCATCAGGGTGGATTCTGTCAAGTAGCAACTCAACATCTTCATCAGTAATCTCCACACCAAACCTTGAAGAAGTCTTGTTACCACACACAAGCCCTTTTCCTGAAGTAGCGGCAGGACAACTCCCGTCTGTGACCATGGGCTAGGGTCAAGGCTAGGATAGGTGCAATGATGAATACAGTGGTGGAGGATGTGGCTGGTAGCAGGGGTTCCTTAGTGAACAGCTTGATTGCATCAGCAAAGGGTTGGAGCAGACCATGAGGGCCTACAATGTTTGGTCCTTTTTGGAGTTGTATGTAGCCTAAGATTTTATGTTCTACTAGTGTCAGGAATGCTACGGCTGAGAGGATAGGGAGGATGAGCATTTAAATGTTAATTATAAACATTTTGTTGGGGAGAGGGTTTGAAACTCTGAGTATAAAGGTTTAAGTTTTATGCAATTGCCAGGCTCTGCCACCCCAACAAAACCCTGGTCTCAGGTAGATTAGTTTGTGCTCACTTATTAAGCTGAGATTAGATCATTAATTGCATTAAAGGCGCTTATTTAAAGTGGGCCTTATTTCTCTTGTCCTTTCGTACTGGGAGAAATGCGTAATAGATAGAAACCAATCTGGATTCCTCCAGTCTGAACTCAGATCACGTAGGACTTTAATCATTGAATAAACGAACATTTAATAGCAGTTACACCGTTAGTATGTCCTAATCCAACATTGAGGTCGTAAACCCTATTGTCGATATGGACTCTAGAATAGTATTGTGCTGTTATCACTAGGGTAACTTGTTCTGTTGATCAATTTTTTGGATCAATAAGTGATACTATGCTTTGGCTAGCAGGTCTAGGCTTTAATCATTTGGAGGGTTTTCTGTGCTCCAAGGTCACCCCAACCGAAATTGTCAACCCATGTAAAATTTTGTTATTCCTTGGTGGTTCAAGATTGTGATTTTGGGATTGATTAATTGAAGCTCCATAGGGTCTTCTCGTCTTATTTTGTTATCCTCGCCTTTTCACGGGGAGGTCAATTTCACTGATTAAAAGTAAGACAGTAAAACCCTCGTGTGGCCATTCATACAAGTCCTTATTTAGAGAACAAATGATTATGCTACCTTTGCACAGTCAGGATACCGCGGCCGTTTAACGATTGTCACCAGGCAGGCAGTGTCTCTAATACTGGTGATACTAGAGGTGATGTTTTTGGTAAACAGGCGGGGTTTGTGTTTGCTGAGTTCCTTTTACTTTTTTTAATCTTTTCTTGGGTGCACGCCTGTGTTGGGTTAACAGTGTTTTTTTTTTTTTTTAACATCTTTATTGGGGTATAATTGCTTTAACAGTGTTTTTAATAAATAATTTAGTGTTGGATTATATTTATTTGCTGTTAATTATCAGTATATTATTAGTTGCTGATGTAAGCTTGTGCAAGGAGAAATATTTCTTGTTACTCATGTTAACAGTATTGTTTCTATAGTCTTATAGATTAATCCAGTAATTAGGCTAGGAGTTGATTTACTTAATATTGGAATTAAAATGTTGTTTTGTTGTCGAGCTTGAATGCTTTCTTAACTGGTGGCTGCTTTTAGGCCAACTATGGTATTGTTTGTTTTTACTCTCTAGTCAGGGTTGTATCCATTTGTAAAAAGCTGTACCTTTTTAGACTAACATCTAAATATACGTTGAGGCTTATTATGGTTTCTAGTATTATTTAATGTTGAACTAAAATTCTTTTCCTGGACAACCAGCTATCACCAGGCTCGTTAGGCTTTTCACCTCTACTTATAAATCTTCTCACTATCTTGCCATATAGATGAGTTCATTCTATTAACTGTTCATAAGTAGCTCGGCTGGTTTCGGGTAGTTTAGCTTAAGTTCTCTTTGTTAAATTGTTACTAGTTAATTCATTATGCAAAAGGTACAAGGGGTAAACTTTGCTTTTTATTACTTTTAATTTTTCTTTCATCATTCCCTTACAGTACTTTCTCTATAGTGCCATCAGTGTTTAAATTTCTATATCCTATACTTTAGATGTCTGGTGAATGTTTTATTTGATTGGTTTGTGCTAGTAATGGTGGGAAAGGTGTGGGCTAGATTTGGTTAAAGACATACATAGCTTATGAAATCTTCTAGGTGTAAACTAGGTGCTTTATTTAAGCTATATCTTGTTTTATCCAAGCACACTTTCCAGTATGCTTACCTTGTTACTACTTGTCTCCTCTCATATAATTGTCTAGCATGTGTTGATGGACTAGGGCTTTGTCATGGCATTTGAGGAGGGTGATGGGCAGTGTGTGCGTGCTTCATGGCCTTATTCAATTAAGGGCTCTATTCTTAATTTACTACTAAATCCCCCTTTGATTTTAAGGTTTCATAAAAACTTTCGTGTGAATATAAAGGGTGTTCTTGGTATAGAAAATGTAGCCCGTTTTTTCCATCCCATAAGTTACACCTTGATCTAATGTTTTTATGTATTATAGTTATGCTTACTTTTGCTCCTTTTTAGGGTTTGCTGAAGATGGCAGTACATAGACTGGAGTAGCAAGGGTTGGTGAGGTTAATCGGGGTTTATCGGTTATAGAACAGGCTCCTCTAGAGGGGTGTGAAGCATTGGCAAGTCCTCTGAGTTTTAGGCTGTTGCTGGTAGTACTCTGGCGAATAATCTAGTTTTTATGGTTATTTGGGTTTAGGACTAAGCATAGTGGGGTATCTAATCCCGGTCTGGGTCTTAGCTATCGTGTGATCAGATTATATTGAAGTCACTTTCGTAGTTTATTTTAGTTTTAATTATGGCTTTCTACAGCTTAATTAAGGTTTAACTTTATCTTGTGTGGCTCTTTAACACATTTTACGCCATAGTTCTATTAGCTTGGGTCAATAATCGTATGATTATTGACCTGCAGTGGCTGGCACGAAGTTTACCAACCCTAATTAATATGGCTTAGTCAAACTTTCGTTCATGGCTTAATTTTTATCATTGCTGTCTCCCGTGGGGGTGTGGCTAAGCAAGGTGTTGTAAGTTGCTGGTGTGGCGTGCTTGATACCTGTTCCTTTTAATCTTAGTGACCTAGAGGGCACTCTCACTGAGATGTGGATATTTGCATGTGTAATTCTATTAAAAACTTATAGAAAGTCTGGGACCAAACCTTTATATTTATGGGGCTAGTAGGCCCATCTAGACATTTTCAGTGTCTTGCTTTACGAGGTGTTTAAGCTACATTAACTTGCTGTACGTAGGTGATGTTTGTATGTTTATATTATGTGGCTTATGTCAGATTTAGTATTAGATTTTCGATAGGATGATTGGTGAATCCAGGGGGGAGTCTGTCTATATGGGTGGCGAATATCTAAGTAGTTCATTGGTATGATATGGGGGGTTGAGGCTTAATTCGTTATAATATACAATTATTCAAATCTGCGGGGGGGGGATAGTAAAGTATTATGTTCTGTAACCATTATTTCAACTGCACACGTTGGTTGTGCTAGCCAGAGAGCAAATACATACAAGTCCAGCTACAATTTGCTTGACTGTGTTTAAGGTCATAGCTGAATCCAAGCAATCTTCCCCCCAAAATAAAAAATACCAAATGTATGAAATCACAGTTATGTGTGAGCATGGGCTGATTAGTCATTAGTCTATAGAGATGTCTTATTTAAGGTGAAAGAGTGGGTGATTTTAAGTGGGATGGCCCTGAAGAACCAGATGTCTGATAAAGTTCACTAATAGAAACCCCCACGGTTCATGGCCCCAGAGTGAGAAGAGGGAACCCTGCCGAGCGGGTTGCTGGTTTCACGCAGCATGGTGATTAAGTTCGCGATATAATGGACAGGATTATAGGACATGTTGGCTTGAATTGATTTAACTTAATGTACTATGTACGATCAATAATAACTATGTACTACGTAATATTAATAATAGACTATACATGCTTATTATTCATGGTGCAAACAACTTAATGCACAATTATACATACAATGTACATGTACATATACACGAGAGAGACACTGTTTTGATTATGTGGCAGTACAAGCATGCACGACTTACATAGCATGTATGCAGTAAAATAAATTATTTTTAGTACTGACATAGCACTGTAGTTTTGTGAATGTCTTATATCTTTTTTCAGGGAATAGTTTATATAGAATTTCAGCCTTGAGCCTTGGGGAGATGTGCTGTTCTCCTTTTCCAGTTTACAAGACTGGGGTATTGCGTTATACTACAAAGACTCTTCATTTCAGGAGTTTGTTTTCTTTTTTTTTTTTTTTTGTGGTACACGGGCTTCTCACTGTTGTGGCCTCTCCCGTTGCGGAGCATAGTCTCCGGACGCGCAGGCCCAGCCGCTCCGCGTTATGTGGGATCCTCCCAGACCGGGGCACAAACCTGTGTCCCCCGCATCGGCAGGTGGACTCTCAACCACTGCGCCACCAGGGAAGCCCAGGAGCTTGTTTTTCATGAGACTAGCTATTGGTATTAATACTAGAATTAAAAGAAAGTATAGGATAGATGCAAGCTGTCCGACAGTCATATACGGGTACTCCACAGGCTGTCCTCCGATTCATGTTAGTGTCAGTAAGTCTGCCACTAGTACTCAGAACAAGAATTGACTGAAGGGTCGAAATATTATGCTTCGTTGTTTAGATGTATGGAGTATTGGAATGAATGCCAAGATTAGGATCGAGAGTGGCAGAGCTAAGACTCCTCTAGTTTGTTGGGGATTGATCATAGGATTGCATATGTGAATAGAAAGTATCATTCTGGTTTGATGTGTGGTGGCATGCTGAGTGGGTTTGCTGGGGTGTAGTTGTCAGGATCTCCTAACAGGTCGGGTGAGAATAGGGCTAGTACCAACAAGGCTAAGATTAATAGTAAAGCGTCCAAAATGTCTTTAACTGTATAATAGGGGTGGAATTGGATTTTGTCTGTATTGGATGGAATTCCTGTGGGGTTGTTAGATCCTGTTTCGTGGAGGAATAGGTGGACGGCCACTAGTGCTGTGATGATGAAAGGGAGAATGAAGTGGAAGGCAAAGAATCGTGTTAGTGTTGCTTTATTTACAGAAAAACCACCTCAGATTCATTCGACAAGGGTGGTGCCGATACATGGGATTGCTGAGAGTAGGTTTGTGATAACAGTTGCACCTCAGAATGATATCTGTCCTCAGGGTAGGATGTAGCCTATAAATGCGGTGGCTATGACTGTAAGTAGCAGGATAATTCCAATGTTTCATGTTTCCTGAGAGGCGTAGGATCCTTAGTACAAGCCACATCCTATGGGGGCATAAAGGCAAATAAAAGACATGGAAGCTCTGTTTGCATGTATGTACCGGATGATTCAGCCATAGTTGACGTCTCAGTAGATGTGTGTTACTGATGACAAGGCAGTTGTTGTGTCTGGTGTGTAGTGTATTGCCAAGAATAGACCTGTTAGGATTTGTAGGAGTAGGCAGACGCCTAGCAGGGAGCCAAAGTTTCATCATGATGAGATATTTGATGGGGTGGGGAGGTCAATGTGTTGTTGAGAATTCTTATTAGCAGGTGTATTTTTCGGGTGTTGGTCATTGGTGTTCTTGTAGTTGAATGACAACAATGATTTTTTATGTCATTGGTTATGGCTGAAGTCCATGTGGGAATAATGATGACATACATTGTATTTATTTTGAGCATTATTTTTGTGATTAGTTTTGTGGGGGTTTCTTCAAAATCTTCTCCTATTTATGGGGGTCTAGGGTTGATTGTGGGTGGTGGTGTTGGGTGCGGGATTGTCTTAAATTTTGGTGGTTCATTTTTAGGTTTAATGGTATTTCTGATTTATTTAGGGGGAATATTGGTCGTGTTTGGTTATACAATGGCTATGGCCACCAAACAATACCCTGAGGTTTGGGTTTCTAACAAGGTTGTGCTAGGAGCATTTCTTTTAGGGTTAGTAGTAGAGTTTTTAATAGTACTTTATATTTTGAAGCTTGAGGATGTGGAGATTGTGTTTGAGTTTAATGGGCTGGGAGATTGAGTTATTTGTGATACGGGTGACTCTGGGTTTTTCAGTGAAGAGGCTATGGGAACTGTGGTGTTATATAGTTATGGTACTTGGTTGGTGATTGTTACGGGTTGGTCATTATTTATTGGTGTTGTGGTTATTATGGAAATTACTCAGGGTAATTAAATAGCAGCATGCTGAGGGTGATAGAAATAAGGAATTATTAGAAGTAGAGCTTGATAATGCCTTTTTTAAAAAAATGTTTTTTACATCTTTATGGAGTATAATTGCTTTACAATGGTGTGTTAGTTTCTGCTTTACAACAAAGTGAATCAGTTATACATATACATATGTCCCCATATCTCTTCCCTCTTGCATCTCCCTCCCTCCCACCCTTCCTATCCCACCCCTCTAGGTGGTCACAAAGCACCGAGATAAGGCCTTTTTGATTTGAGACTAATGTGGAATATTTTAGTTGAATGAAGGCTGTAGTCTTTGGTAGGATGGTTTCTAGTCAGATTAAGTCTAGTAAGGAGGTTGCTAATTTTTGGCTTATTAATAGATTTAGATGGGGAGGTAGGCAGTGTATGATGGTGGGGAAGTATCCTAAAAGAGTGGAGAACTTAGAGGAGTCTGAGGGGTATATACATTTTAAGTTTTGTGTGTTAAGGTTGATTTTGAATGCTAGTACAAAATCCAAGGTTGTTACTACAAGGGCAGTCAATTTTAAATGTAGGGGTATGGTTATTAGGGGGATGGTTGTTGGAGGAATGCTGTTGGAGATGATGAAGCCAGCAAAAATACTTCCGATTAATAGGCGCTTGATGGAGTTGATTAAGAGGGAGTTGTTTTCATTAACAGGCACAGAAGGAGAGAAGCGGGGCTGTCCTAGTAGTGCAAAGAAGATAATGTGAGTGCTATAGATAGCTGTGAGGGAGGTAGCGGTTAGAGTCATTAATAGGGCTCAGGCGTTGGTATAAAACATAGTGGCGGTTTCAATAATCAGGTCTTTAGAGTAAAATCCAGTGAGAAATGGTATTCCTGTTAGTGCTAGGCATCAAATGATAAGGGCTGTTGCAGTGAACGGCAAGGTCCTGAATGACCCTCTTAGTTTTCGAATGTCCTGCTCATTGACTAGGTTGTGAATGATAGACCCAGAGCATAGAAATAATATGGCTTTAAAGAAAGCGTGCATGCAAATGTGTAAAAATGCTAGAAGAGATTGGTTCAGGTCAATCATTACTATTATTAAACCTAGTTGGCTGGAGGTAGAGAAGGCAATAACTTTTTCAATATCGTTTGAGTGAGGGCACAGACAGCTGTAAAGACGGCAGTAAGGGCTCCTAGGCAGAGCATTATTGTTTGAATGAGTTTGTTGCTTTCTATTAAAGGGTAAAATCGGATAAGCAGGAAAACTCCTGCTACAACCACTGTGCTTGAGTGGAGTAGGGCCAAGACTGGGGTAGGGCTTTCTACTGCTGAAGGGAGTCAGGGGTGAAGTGTGAATTGGGCTGATTTTCCAGCTGCGGTTAGTACGAGTCCTATGAGGGGTAGGTTTAAAGGGTTCTGGTTGAGTATGAAAATTTGTTGTAGGTCTCATGCGTTTGTGTTAGATAAAAATCATGCCACTGATATGATGAATCCGACATCTCCGATGCGGTTATATAAAATTGCTTGAAGAGCAGCTGTGTTTGCGTCTGCTTGCCCATACTATCTTCCGATAAGCAGGAAAGATATGATTCCTACTCCTTCTCATCCAATAAAAAGTTGGAAGAGGTTGTTGGCTGTAACAAGGATTAGTATAGTGATAAGGAAGAGGAGTAAATACTTGAAGAATTGGTTGATATAAGGGTTGGAGTGTATATATCATATTGAGAATTCTATAATGAACCATGTGGCTCTGGGTGAGGGTCACCTTTGTCACCATGTGACCACCTGCCCGGAGACTATAAAATGTGGAGAGACACCCTCAGGCCCCTGAGAGATTCTCAGTTGCAAATATTAATCGTAATCAATACTAGGTATATTAACTTTGTTTATGGTGTATTTTGTGATGTAGCATATTTTAAAAAAACATATAGTCAAATATATCTTTTTTTCCATAGCTTCTAGGTGTTCTGACATGGCTAAAATTCTTCCTAACCGATAGGATATTCCTTTAATCTCTTACATTTTATTAAAAAATGTTTAATTTTTACATTTATGTTGTGTTTCATCTAAAATTTATTTTTGAATAGTATGAGATAATAATCTTTATTTTCTCCTATTTAGAATGACAGTTGGGTCAACACATTTGATAAATCAGCCATTATGTTCCCACAAAATTAAAATATACCAGTGTCAAATATAAAATTTCAATTATGTATACACTGGAATCTATTGTTCTCTACTTGGTTTCACTCTTGGATTTTCTATTCTTATACCGAAAACAAGTTTTTAAAAATTCTGATGACTTTAAATTGTTTCACTTTCTTACAAGGCCAGTCTTTTGTTTTTCTTTGTTGTAATTATTTTGGCTATTCACAAGATTTTAATTTTCAAATAGAATTCGAGATCATTTTACACAACTAAAAACTGATTGCTGTGATCCCACTGGAAATTACATTAAATTTATAATATAATTCAGAGAGAATTGAAAATTTCATCACATTAATCTTTCTGTCAAAAGCATGACATCTCATTCAACTATTCAGATCATATCTTACATTATTAAGATTGAGTAGTTTCCGGTATATAGTGTAATACTTGGTTCCTTAGTCAATGTTTGCTTTTTTCGTCATTTCATTGTTACCATGGTTTTCTACTTCCATATTTTGCTAATTTATTCAAATGCTACAAATTGCTTTTTAAAATTTTTCCTTTGGGAACTTCTGCTTCCCACTATGATAGATTAGCTTGTATTAGACCAACTTGCCCCTTCAAGAATAAGTATAAAATTTGTAAGAAAAAACAAAATCAGCTCTTGGAAAGGTAATAGAGTAAAATTAAGAAAACCACAGTTTTACAGGGCAAAGATCCTAGAGAGAAGACAAAAGCATTGACAAGAGTCCAATATTTTCTATCACTTTTCTTTCAAAGTATATGTTGATTAATAACAGTAGGAAATGTAGTAAACAAGCGTAAATAAGGTCTGAACTTATGGTGGCCTCTAGGAACCAGGGGAGCAAATAATTGTAATTCAAGCCTACAAAGTGATCTAATATCTGGAGGAGAAAGACCCTGTAGAAAAGGGAGCTGTAGAAAAATGAGCTTAACATTCTGTTATGCTTTTCTCCTTGAAGCCTTATTCATTTCTTCAAGTCATGGGACAAAGGCTAAGAAATTAAAGGAATACATATTTACAGTCTAAACTAGAGATCAGAATCTATGACCCACAGGTTCAATTCAGCCCAGTATCTGTTTTTATAAATAAAGTTTTATTGGAGCAAAGACATATTCATTTGTTTATGGTTTCTCTAATGGATGCTTTTGTGGCTCAGTAGCAGAACTGAGTAGTTATGACAGAGACTGTATGTTCTGAAAAGCCTAAAATATTTACTATTTTGCTGTTCACTTAAAATGTTTGCCGATCCCTGGTCTCATCCAAACAATTTTAATTACAAGGGAGATTTTCTTGATACTAATGCTAGGAAAACAAGGGTAAGAATAAACAAGGATTGCCCTAAACAAAAGCTAATAGGAAACTGGCTAAACATCATAAAGACTAAAATAGTTTATCCTTACTTGGACCAGGAAAAGTTGCCCTTACTTCTAGCACATTCTAGAAGTAAAGTAAATAGATCAAAGAGGAAAATAGGATCTTGCAGAGCCCTCCACAATTTTTCAAACACACCACTGGCATTAAATAAATAATTTCCAGGACTGTCAGGAGATGGGGTAAAAATGACAGAAATTCAAGAGGAAAAAAAAAGTCCATATAAGACCATATAAGACAAATCCAGAGCAAACATCATTTTCAATGGTGAAAAACTGAAAGCATTTCCTCTAAGATCAGAAACAAGACAAGACTCTCTCCCCTTTTACCCAACATCAATAGTTTTGGAAGTCTTAGCCATGGCAATCAGAGAAGAAAAAGAAATAAAAGGAAACCAAATTGGAAAAGAAGTATAACTGTCACTGTTTGCAGGTGACATGATACTATACATAGAAAATCCTAAAGCTGCTATAAGAAGACTACTAGAGCTCATCAATGACTTTAATAAAGTTGCAGGATACAAAATTAATACATAGAAATCTCCTGCATTCCTATACACTAACAACAAAATATCAGAAAGAAAAATTAAGGAAACAATCCCATTTACCATTGCATCCAAAAGAATAAAATCCCTAGGAATAAACTTACCTAAGGAGGCAAAAGGCCTGTACTCACAAAACTATAAAACACTGATGAAAGAAATCATAGATGACACAAACAGATGGAGAGATATACCATGATTTTGGACTGGAAGAATCAATATTGTCAAAATGCCTATACTACCCAAAGTAATCTATAGATTCAGTGCAATCCCTATCAAATTATCAATAGCATTTTTCACAGAATTAGAACAAAACATTTTACAATTTGTATGGAAACACAAAGACCCCGAAAAGCCAAAGCAATCTTGAGAAAGAAAAACAGAACTGGAGGAATCAGGTTCCCTGACTTCAGACTATACTACAAAGCTACAGTAATCAAAACAATATGGTACTGACACAAAAACAGGATAGAAACAGGATAGAAAGTCCAGACATAAACTCACACATCTATGGTCACCTAATCTATGACAAAGGAGGCAAGAATATACAATGGAGAAATGACAGTCTCTTCAGTAAGTGGTGCTGGAAAAACTGGACAGCTACATGTGAAAGAATGAAATTAGAACACTCTCTAACACCATACACAAAAATAAACTCAAAAGGCACTAAAGACCTAGAAGTAAAACTGAATACTATAAAACTCTTAGAGGAAAACATAGGCAGAACACTGACATATATCACAGTATCACAGTAAGAACTTTTTTGATCCACTTCCTAGAGTAATGAAAACAAACAAACAAAAAAAATAAACAAATGGGGCCTAATTAAACGTAAAAGCTTTTGCATAGCAAATAAAACCATAAGCAAAATGAAAAGACAACCCACAGAATGGAAGAAAATATTTGCAAACAAATGATCAACAGGGATTAATCTCCAAAATATACAAACAGCTCATGCAGCTCAAAAACAAGCAAACAACCCAATCAAAAAATGGGCAGAATATCTAAATAGACATTTCTCCAAAGAAGACATACAGATGGCCAAAGGCACATGAAAAGTGCTCAATATCACTAATTATCAGAGCAATGCAAATCAAAACTACAATGACGTATCACCTCACACCGGTCAAAATGTCCATCATCAAAAAATCTACAAACAATAAATGCTGGAGAGGGTGTGGAGAAAAGGGAACCCTTTTGCACTGTTGGTGGAAATGTAAATTGGTACAGCCACTATGGAGAACAGTATGGAGGTTCCTTTAAAAATAAAAAAGAGAGCTACTATATGATTCAGCAATCCCACTCATGGGCATATATCTGGAGAAAACCATAATTTGAAAAAAATATATGTACCCCAATGTTCATTGCAGCACTATTTACAATAGCTGGGACATGGAAGCAACCTAAATGTCCATCGATGGAAGAATGGATAAAGAAGATGTGGTACATATATATAATGGAATATTACTCAGTCATAAAAATAACAAAATAATGCCATTTGCAGTGACGTGGATGGACTTAGAGATTGTCATACTGAGTGAAGTAAGTCAGACAGAGAAAGACAAATATCATATGATATTGATTATATGTGGAATCTAAAAAAATGGTACAAGTGAACCTATTTACAAAACAGAAATAGAGTCACAGATGTAGAAAACAAACTTATGGTTACCAAGGGGGAAAGGGGGGTAGGGATAAATTGGGAGATTGGGATTGACATATACAAACTACTACATATAAAATAGATAACTAATAAGGACCTACTGTATAGCACAGGAAACTACTCAATACTCTGTAATGACCAATACGGGAATAGACTCTAAAAAAGAGTGGATATATGTATATGTATAACTGATTCATATTGCTGTACAGGAGAAACTAACACAACATTGTAAATCAACTATACTCCAATAAAAATTAATTTTAAAAATAAAAATAAATTAAAAGAAGAGGGAAAATACAGAAATTTGTACCAAAAAACTAGAATCTATAAAAAAAGGAAAATCGGAGAAATTCTAAATTTGAGAACTGCAATAACTGAAATTAAACATTTAAAATGGGGTTAAGGGACTTCCCTGGCAGTCCAGTGGTTAGGACTCTGCACCTTCACTGCTGTTGCCCTGGGTTCTATCCCTGGTAAAGGAACTAAGATCCTGCAAACTGCGAGGTGTGGCCACAAAAATATGGGGTTAAAAGCAGAATAACAAACAGAAGAGAAGACCAGTGAAGCTGAAGTTGGTATAAAAATAAATATCCAGAAAAATACAGAAAAGAACAAAAGACCTAATGGCCTGTCATTCATATAATTGGATTTATATTAGAGGAGGAGAGGAATAACAGGGCAGAACAATAACTGAAAAAATATTGGCTGTGGAACTTTTCAAATCTGATCAAAATCACAAATTTAAAATTCCTTTTTAAATTGAAATTGTGTTTTAGTTAAACTAAAACTGTTGCTTTTACTTAAAATATCTTCCTCCTAAGAGCAGTCTTCTTTGATTAAGTTGTTTCTTTTGGTCTGTTCTATCTGCTGGAGCTCCTTAGCAACTACAAAATTTTCTCTTGCCTGCTCATAAAGACTTAGTCCAAATACTGGAGTGAGGTGACAGCGACCTGGGGAGTGGTGCAAAGCACTTTATTCCTAGTCTAAGAAGAGGCAACAATCAAATTGTCAGTTCCCTGCCACTCTAATTTTCAGTAGTACAGAGAACTCAGCATGCTAGGGTTGCTGTCTCACAGCACCTCCAGTGCAGAGGGACCAACCAGTCTTCTTTGAAGCACACCTGAAGGAAATACACAGCTTCTCCCCTTGTGGGGAATAGGATTCATGGTTATCTTCAGGTCAGGTTCTATCTGGAACCCATCTGGTCCTTTAGATCTTCACCCTAAACTCCCCTCCACTTTTCCCAAAGTGATATCAAGCCCCAGGGGAAAACAGCCATACTCTCTCTTCTAGGACTCCCGTTAAGCCTGAGGCCTTGCTACCAGCCTCTAACCCTCAGTTTAACTTGTGTATAGCATGGAAGAGATATAGCTGTTGGATGGAAATTAGGATAATGACAGCAGGGCAGAAGTGGTCAAGCTGCCATCTCTTCCTATTTTCCTAATCTTGCCTCTTTCAAAATGTATTTAAATAATACTATATCTTCAAAAAGACTTATTATTACAGAAAATTCTTTTAAACAACTCTCTCTCTGAAGGAAATTTCATGCAACTGAAATAAAAGCCCAAAATATGCTTTTATTCTTACATGGCAGTAAACCAAACAGATCATTAGTGGAAACATCACTGTAATAACTTTTCTTTTCATACACCAAATAGTTTTGTGCAGAACATAATTTTACTAACAGTATCTCCTTTTATGTATACTCCATAAAATCTACTGTAGAATCCACTCCAAAATAATTATGTGTTTATACATTTTAATTTCAATAGAAAGTTATAAAAATAGAATCATTTCTTCTGTTTAAGCATATATTTGTTGGTAGATTTTTCTCATTTAAAAAAAATTCCCCATGAGAAGATAAAACATGATGGCTATGAATTTCTGAGCCAACTTAGTCAGATAGGTATAACATTTAACATTGCATGGAAGATTTTACAGAGATATGTTCAATATTCTCTAAATTTAAAATGCTCTTTTCCCCCCAATGATTATATCATAAATAGAAAAAATGAATTATTAAACCCTCAGAAGTTAAGAATTTTCCAAGTTCTAAATATATTGAATTAATAGGATGCAATTTCTTTTCTTGTTTTCTGGATTTCAAATGACAGTGCACCAGCAGCAAACAAAAGCTGAACCAAATTAACACTAAAAAACGAAGAAAAATGAAGCTGGCATCTTAGCTCAGGGGATCTTGCCAAAGGAAAGTAGTTTCTTTCTCCATTCCTAAACTCATTCCATTTTCAGAGAATGAAATGGACTTCTTATTCCACACTAGTAAAAAGGAGACTGAATTTAAGAAATTCAAATGCTTGTGAGGAGACATGCTAAATATAAGCATCCATATTTACATAATAAATATCATAAGGAGACCTCAGAGTACTATGATTAAAAGCTGTTATTCCTTTAGTTTATCAATACAAAATTTATACGCAATGTGGCAGGTATTTGTCTGAGACAAACCCACATTTATGGGCAGTACTGTTAGTGAGAGTCCCAATATACCTTATCCATGATTACTCAGCCATGAGGATGCACCTCACACACTTCCCACCACCCACTGAATTATGACCAGTTTCAATATTAAAAGGACCTCTGAGAGATACTTCAATAACCTAATAATACAGATGAAGGAATGGAGGACCAAAGAGATTAAACAACATCTAGTCACCATTTAGTAGAGTTGGAGAAGATCCCAGGTTTCCAGATTTCTACTGACACAGATTTTTATGCCCATTTAGTAATCAGATACCAACTAATTCAATAGAAATGAAAGGTAGAAACAGTTGGAATTTTCTCATGTCTGAAATATCTCTATCTCTACCTCTATATCTATATATAAACTCACTCACTTTTAAGATATTCAGAGAAGACAATTATCCAACAAATCACCTGAAGGAGAAAGAGGGAAAAGCACCAGTGTGAACTTTTGGGGTATTTGAGAAAGAAGAAATTTGCTGGGTGAAAATAATGAATTTGGTCTCTAACATGTTAGGTATTAGGTGTCAACAAAAGAGCATTTAGTTGAGTGTACTGTAGGAAGAAAAACAAATACACCTCAAGGTGTTAAAAGGAATGGATTTAACATGCCACAAGGTCTTTTGAAAGAATTAACTCATTCCTCTACACAACACAAAATGAAAGCTGGAAACTTGTGAATAAACCGCAAAAGTAGTGACAGTATTATGACATTGATGGATGAAATGTAAGGTGGTTCTTAGGTAAGCATAAGTTGCTATTCATTAAGAAAAATGTATTTTGGACGCACAGGCTCAGTGGCCATGGCTCACGGGCCAAGCCGCTCCGCGGCATGTGGGGTCTCCCCGGACGAGGGCGCGAACCCGTGTCCCTTGCATCGGCAGGCGGACTCTCAACCACTGCGCCACCAGGGAAGCCCAAGAAAAATGTATTTTTTAAAGTAGATTAAAGAAAATTTGTTATAAACAATCAACACACTAATACAATTTGAGTTTTATTAAATTCTAAATGGGATTCAACTTTGTAAGGGAGCTTAACATATGCAGCGACAAAGCAGTGGACAATTATAAAAAAGATTATAAGCCATAAACTGGAATTTCCACAACTATTATGAAACACAGAAAGCAATTTTCCTATTAAATGACAGTAGATAGAGCTCTGGAAAGAAGTTTGTAAACAATTTATGACTTAAAAGCATTTGTCTTTCAGAAAACATGGTGAGTTAATTTTCTCATTTATGAGCAAAGAATATTAAAATAGGGATGACATAATAACTTAATTCTTAGGCCATATAAATTCTTTAGCTTGAAATTTTATTTCCTTTGACCTAACATGATTTTAATTGATTTAAAACAAATAGATTTCAGTGACATTTAGAAATTGATTTATTTTTTTAATTTAATGTACAAATCTGCAAGTGATTATTTAAAAACTTTTTTTATTACTATTATAGATTCTGTGAAAAATAAAGAGAAGTATTAGATACTATCCTTCCCCTTGTGAAGTTTACATTCTTATTGGGAAGACAGGAATTACCAAATCAGTAGTATATATTTACTATATTCATTAGGTCACTGAAACAGTTCCTAAGTAATGGACAAAATTGAAAAAAATAATCTAGGACCAGATTATTTAAAAATCACACAAATCAGACAGGAATTTAAATTTAATATGATAGACAACATAAAGATATTAGAGGATTTTTAGTAGAGAATTGAAATATTTTCCTCCTGTTATTGTCAAGATAAAATTAGTTTGGGGAAGAGTAAGCTAGCAGTAACATGCAGAAAGAATTTAAAAAGGGAAAAAATAGAGGTAAGGAGACTGTTAAGAAGCTGTTATTATGATCTAGTAACAAAAAAAAATTAGTTCCTAATGAATGTTCTGGTTGTAAGGGTTAAGATTTGTATGTTAGTGATTTGTGATGATACAATTTACTGTTATATGAATTATAATATAATTTCATACATGTGAGACAGAGAATCAGTAGTCAAAGGTGACTAAAATTTTTTGCCTGGAGTATAATCTACAAAAATATTGAATCACTATGTTGCACACCTGAAGTTAATATAATATTGTCATCAAATACTCTTCAATAATTTTTTTTTTTGCCTGAAATACTGAAAGGATAGTGCCAAATGGACTTGGAAATTAAGAAGGAATATTTATGTTAATGAAAGCAATTTTAGGTTAAGACTATGAGGAAATGGCTAATACTAACCATTACAGCATGAAGCAAAGATCACCTACTGTGAGGCATTTGGATGAATAAATTAGCAACTTGAGACACTTGTTTGCCTCTTCCTGGAGAAGGAAATCCTGCTGAGCATCCATTTACCATCACAGCAAGAAAATCAAGAACATGAAGAATGACAGACTATTAAGTATAAGAATTTTATGTGGCTTGCATCTCACAAGGTACACCAGATAAAAAGTAAACATGGAGGGTCTTCCCTGGTGGTGCAGTTGTTGAGAGTCCGTCTGCCGATGCAAGGGACACGGGTTCGTGCCCCGGTCCGGGAGGATCCCACATGCCGCGGAGCGGCTGGGCCCGTGAGCCATGGCCTCTGAGCCTGCGTGTCCGGAGCCTGTGCTCCGCAACGGGAGAGGCCACAACAGTGAGAGGCCCGCGTATCACAAAAAAAAAAAAAAAAAAGTAAACGCGGAGCCACAATAAACATCACATATAGTATCATTTTCACTCCATTACTGAACATTTTATAAGAACTCCAAAAATGTCTATCAATCTCCTCCCAGTTCTGAAAGTTGCTAGAGGGTCTTTTACTTGTGCTCCAAAATCTAGTCCTCTTAAGTGTGATTCATATGACATCTATCATTTTCCCTATTTACTTCTAGTTTTCAAAATTATCAAGTCCTATGAAGTGAATCACTGAAATTCTTGCCAGTCTCTGTTGAAGGGGCTATTTTTGCTAATAGGTCTGCAGGTATTGAAAGCACTGCTACTTCTGTCAATGATTGTGTGAAGACTGCTAACAAGTAAGGTCTGAAAACTGGCACCAAAGGAGATGGACCTGGCTCCTGTTGTTTCTGAGGTTGTTGGCACCAACACCACTCATGCCTTGTCCTCTCTGTGCACCCTCCAGTTAGAATAACTTCCTTTTTTATTTTTGCTTTCTTATTTTTACTAGTGTGTGAATTATAAACCCACAGATACAAGACTGTGGAGGAATATCATTGTTTTGCCTTAAAATAAATTTCTCGTAGGTTGGAAACAAAACCTTAGACCACATAGGTGGGCTTTAGCACTGTTCCTTCAAAGTTTCATAGGCTAAATTTATGGTAAAAGTGGATTATTCAAGCAGAAATAATGGAGCATAAATAAGAGAGATCAGAACTGGAGATGTAGATTCTAGAGTGAAAAACTGCTGCTCTTTCCAAAGAATTGCACATGAAACTGAGGTGGAGGATGTTTCAAGAAATGAAGTCTGGAGAAAACGGCGGCAGCAATAGCTGGAATGAGGGCCCAGTTGAGCTGTCAGGTATTTGGGAAATTGCCAGAGGTATACAACACGGTAAACATCAAATAGTACCAGTAAGCCAAATCCTAGAAATAAAGAAAAAAACTAAACATTCTGGAGGAGGAAATCTTTTCCCAATTACAAAAAATCTCTTCTTCCAACCATACAATTTCATCCCCAGCTACTAGTAATATTCTAAATCTCTAGTAAAAGTGTATCCTGATAATAGAGAGGGAAGTAAGATATAGAAAATACAAACTGGACAGAGTGATTGCTAGAGCATGAGAGAGAAAACATTTTGATGGTGAGAGAGATTGATGGAACAGGGCTGGTTTTAAAACAACAAGTCTATGTAATTTTGTTTTATAAGCAATGATTTTAGACATGACTGAAGAATTAATAATTTTAATGTGCTTTGTTGAGCCTAATATATATCTCACTCAATCTTTATTACCAATACTCTATGACACAATTCCAGAAAAAATGATATTCCAGTCAGAATCATGGTCAACGATAAGCATAAAGAATGAGGTATGGCTGCTCTTAAGTGTTCACATTCAAAAGCTATCCTATGTCATTCAGGTAAAAGCAGAAGAAAAATTTGTTCCTCCTTATAGTAGCTTTCCAAAAGTCTCTGATGATTCCTAATCCCATGCCGTTATCAATTAAGGTAATAACATTATGAGCTCTAGGAACCCCTAATGTCATAACTGCAAAAGGGAAAAAGCTCAGAAAATAAAGGAAAAGTTTAAATCCACAAGTTCAAATATTTGAATTGATAGGGGATAAAAATCCTAATTCGGAAATTTCAGATTGATTAATGTCAAATCAAAATCGTTTGAACGGTGCCCACGAGTGGTTGGAACAGATATGGGCTGCCGCTGGGGCTGTGTAATCCACTTCCTGGGTGCCAAGAGGCTGCTGGGCTGGGGCCAAGGCGGGCAGCAGCCCTCGGGGAAAGTGGCACAGAGGTGCTTCTGCCAGATAGCACCACTGGACACAAAACTGAGAATTGGGAAGAAGTACAGAGATTTCATATGAGAAAATCTTTGGATTTTCAAGACATACCACACATTACATCATCATCATCATCACCATCATCATGGTTATTATTTACTGTGGATGAATCCAGAGAAGTATAAAACAAAAGACACCCAAGATCTTCAGTGGAAAGTCTTTCAGTCAAGAGCAGGAAAGAACATCTGCCAGTTTAGCAGTAGCATGATTTCATATCACTTTCATGGCGTGTGGCTAACAGGGTCTTGGTGGTCCGGCCGGGTGGCAAGCCTGAGCCTCTGAGGTAGGAGAGCTGAGTTCAGGACACTGGTCCACCAGAGACCCCCCGGCCCCACGTGAAATCAATAGGCAAGAGCACACCCAGAAATCTCCGTTTCAATGCTAAGACCCAGCTCCACTCAATGACCAGCAAGTTCCAGTGGTGGACACCCCATGTCAAACAACTAGCAAGACAGGAACACAGCCCCACCTTTCAGGCAGAGAGGCTGCCTAAAATCATAATAAGTATACAGACACACAAAAACACACCACCAGATGGGGTACTGCCCACCAGAAAGACAAGATCCAGCCCCATCCACCAGGATACAGGCACCCTCCAACAGGAGCCCACACAACCCACTGAACCAACTTTAGCCACTGGGGGCAGACACCAACAACAACGGGAGCCACAAACCTGCAGTCTGCAAAAAGGAGACCCCAAACAAAGTAAGTTAAGCAAAATGAGAAGACACAGAAATACACAGCAGATGAAGGAGCAAGGAAAAAATCCACCAGACCAAAAAAAAATGAAGAGGAAAGAGGCAGTCTACCTGAAAAAGAATTCAGAGTAATGATAGTAAACATGATCCAAAATCTTGGAAACAGAATGGAGAAAATATAAGAAACATTTAACAAGGACCTAGAAGAACTAAAGAGCAAACAAACAATGAAGAACAACACAATAAATGAAATTTAAAATTCTTTAGATGGAATCAATAGCAGAATAACTGAGGCAGAAGAACAGATAAGTGACCTGGAAGATGAAATAGTGGAAATAACTACCACAGAGCATCATAAAGAAAAAGAATGAAAAGATTTGAGGACAGTCTCTGAGACATCTGGGACAAGATTAAATGCACCAACATTCGAATAATAGGGGTCTCAGAAGAAGAGAAAAAGAAAGGGGCTGAGAAAATATTTGAAGAAATTATAGTTAAAAACTTCCCTAATATGGGAAAGGAAATAGTCAATCAAGTCCAGGAAGTGCAGACAGTCACATACAGAAAAAACCCAAGGAGAAACATACCAAGACACATATTAATCAAACTATCAAAACTTAAACAGAAAGAAAAAATATTGAAAGCAGCAAGGGAAAGGCAACAAATAACATACAAGGGAATCCCCATAAGGTTAACAGCTGATCTTTCAGCAGAAACTCTGCAAGCCAGAAGGGAGTGGGAGGACATATTTAAAGTGATGAAAGGGAAAAACCTACAACCAAGATTATTCTACCCAGCAAGGATCTCATTCAGATTCAATGGAGAAATTAAAACCTTTACAGACAAGCAAAAGCTGAGAGAGTTCAGCACCACCAAACCAGCTTTACAACAAATGCTAAAGCAACTTCTCCAGGCAGGAAACAAAAGAGAAGGAAAAGACCTACAATAACAAACCCAAAACAATTGAGAAAATGGTAATAGGAACATACATATTGATAATTACTTTAAATATAAATGGATTAAATGTGCGAACCAAAGGACACAGACTGGCTGAAAGGATACAAAAACAAGACCTGTAGATATGCTGTCTACAAGGTACCCATTTCAGACCTAGGAAAACATACAGACTGAGGTGAGGCGATGGAAAAAGATATTCCATGCAAATGGAAATCAAAAGAAAGCTGGAGTAGCAATTCTCATATCAGACAAAATAGACTTAAAGACCATTACAAGAATAAAGAAGGACACTACCTAATGAGCAAGGGATCAATACAAGAAAAAGATATAACAATTGTAAATATTTATGCACCCAACATAAGAGCACCACAGTACAAAAGGAAAATGCTAACAGCCATAAAAGGGGCAATCGACAGTAACACAATCATAGTAGGGGACTTTAACACCCCACTTTCACCAATGGACAGATCTTCCAAAATGAAAATAAATAAGGAAACACAAGCTTTAAATGACACATTAAACAAATGGACTTAATTGATATTTATAGGACATTCCATCCAAAAAGAACAGAATGCACTTTCTTCTCAAGTGCTTATGGAACATTCTCCAGGATAGATCATATTTTGGGTCACAAATCAAGCCTTGGTAAATTCTAGAAAGTTGAAATCATGCCAAGTATCTTTTCCGACCACAATGCTATAAGACTAGATATCAATTACGGTAAAAAAAAAACTGTAAAAAATACAAACACATGGAGGCTAAACAATACACTACTAAATAACCAAGAGATCACTGTAAAAATCAAAGAGGAAATCAAAAAATCCCAAGGAACAAATGACAAGGAAAACATCATGATGCAAAACCTATAGGATGCAGCAAAAACAGTTCTAAGAGGGACGTTTATAGCAACACAATCCTAACTCAAGAAACCAGAAAATTCTCAAATTAACAACCTAACCTTACAACTAAAGCAATTACAGAAAGAAGAACAAAAAAACAAAGTTAGCAGAAGGAAAGAAATCATAAAGGTCCGATCAGAAATAAATGAAAAAGAAATGATGGAAACAATAGCAAAGGTCAATAAAACTAAAAGCTGGTTCTCTGAGAAGATAAACAAGATTGATAAACCATTAGCAAGACTCATCAAAAAAAATAGGGAGAAGACTCAAATCAAAAGAATTAGAAACGAAAAAGGGGAAGTAACAACTGACACTGCCGAAATACAAAGGATCATAAGAGATTACTACAAGCAGCGACATGCCAATAAAATGGACAACCTGGAAGAAATGGACAAATTCTTAGAAAAGAACAACCTTCCAAGACTGAACCAGGAGAAATAGAAAATATAAACAGATCAATCACAAGCACTGAAACTGAAACTGTGAATAAAAATCTTCTGACAAACAAAAGCCCAGGATCAGATGGATTCTCAGGAGAATTCTATCAAACATTTAGAGAAGAGCTAACACCTATCCTTCTCAAACTCTTCCAAAATATAGCAGAGGGAGGAACATTCCCAAACTCATTCTACGAAGCCACCATCATCCTAATACCAAAACCCGACAAAGATGTCACAAAAAAAGAAAACTACTGGCCAATAACACTGATGAACATAGATGCAAAAATCCTCAACAAAATACTAGCCAACAGAATACAACAGCACTTAAAAGGATCATACACCATGGTCAAGTGGGGTTTATCTCAAGAATGCAAGGATTCTTCAATATACACACATGAACCAATGTGATATACTATATTAACAAATAGAAGGATAAAAACCATATGATCATCTCAATAGATGCAGAAAAAGCTTTCAACAAAATTCAACACCGATTTGTGATAAAAAACCTTCAGAAAGTAGGCATAGAGAGAACTTACCTCAGAATAATAAAGGCCATATATGACAAACCCACAGCCAACATCGTTCTCATTGGTGAAAAACTGAAAGCATTTCTGCTAAGATCAGGAACAAGACAAGGTTGCCCAATCTAACTATTATTATTCAACGTAGTTTTGGAAGTTTTAGCCACAGCAATCAGAGACGAAAAGAAATAAAAGGAATCCAAATCGGAAAATGAGAAGTAAAACTGTCACTGTTTGCAGATGACATGACACTATACATAGAGAATCCTAAAGATGCAACCGGAAAACTACAAGAGCTAATCAATGAATTTGGTAAAGTAGCAGGATACAAAGTTAAAGCACAGAAATCTGTTGCATTCCTATACACTAATGATGAAAAATCTGAAAGAGAAATTAAGGAAACGCTCCCATTTACCACTGCAACAAAAAGAATAAAATATTTAGGAATAGACCTACCTAAGGAGACAAAAGACCTGCATGAAGAAAACTATTTAACACTGATGAAAGAAATTAAAGATGGAGAGATATACCATGTCCTTGGATTGGAAAAATCAACATTGTGAAAATGACTATACTACTCAAAGCAATCTACAGATTCAATGCAATCCTTATCAAACTACCAATGGCATTTTTCACAGAACTAGAACAAAATAATTCCACAATTTGTATGGAAACACAAACGACCCTGAGTAGCGAAAACAATCCTGAGAAATAAAAACAAAGCTGGAGGAATCAGGCTCCTGGACTTCAGACTATACTACAAAGCTACAGTAATCAAGACAGTATGGTACTGGCACAAAAACAGAAATATAGATCAATGAAACAGGACAGAAAGCGCAGAGATAAACCCATGCACATAAGGTCACCTGATCTTTGATAAAGGAGGACAGAATATAAAATGGAAAAAAGACAGCTCAGTAAGTGGTGCTGGGGAAACTGGACAGCTACATGTAAAAGAATGAAATTAGAACACTCCCCAATACCATACACAAAAATAAACTCAAAATGGATTAAAGACCTTAATGTAAGGCCAGACACTATAAAACTCTTAGTGGAAAACATAGGCAGAACACTGTATGACATAAATCACAGCAAGATCCTTTTTGACCCATCTCCTAGAGAAATGGAAATAAAAACAAAAATAAACAAATGCGACCTAATGAAATTTAAAAGCTTTTGCACAGCAAAGGAAACCATAAACAAGATGAAAAGACAACCCTCAGAATGGGAGAAAATATTTGCAAACGAAGCAACTGACAAAGGATTAATCTCTAAAATATACAAGCAGCTCATGAAGCTTAATATCAAAAAAAAAACAACCCAATCCCAAAATGGGCAGAAGACCTAAATAGACATTTCTCCAAAGAAGATATACAGATTACCAACAAACACATAAAGAGGTGCTCAACATCACTAATCATTAGAGAAATGCAAATCAAAACTACAATGAGATGTCACCTCACATCAGCCAGAATGGCCATAATCAAAAAATTACAAACAATAAATGCTGGAGAGGGTGTGGAGAAAAGGGATCCCTCTTGCACTGTTGGTGGGAATGTAAACTGATATAGTCACTATAGGGAAGAGTATGGAGGTTGTTTAAAAAACTAAAAATAGAACTACCATATGACCCAGCAATCCTACTACTGGGCATATACCCTGAGAAAACCATAATTCAAAAAGAGTCATGGGGGCTTCCCTGGTGGCACAGTTGTTGAGAATCTGCCTGCCAATGCAGGGGACACGGGTTCGAGCCCTGGTCTGGGAAGATCCCACATGCCACGGAGCAACTAGGCCCATGAGCCACAACTACTGAGCCTGCGCACCTGGAGCCTGTGCTCCGCAACAAGAGAGACCGCGATAGTGAGAGGTCCGCGCATCACAATGAAGAGTGGCCCCTGCTTGCCGCAACTAGAGAAAGCCCTCACACAGAAACGAAGACCCAACACAGCCAAAAATAAAAATAATAAATCAATAATAAAAATAAATTTTAAAAAAAGAGTCACGTACCACAATGTTCACTGCAGCACTATTTACAATAGCCAGGACATGGAAGCAACCTAAGTGTCCATTGACAGATGAATGGATAAAGAAGATGTGGCACA
Organism: Grampus griseus; assembly: GCF_964374135.1. Classification (NCBI taxonomy): domain Eukaryota; kingdom Metazoa; phylum Chordata; class Mammalia; order Artiodactyla; family Delphinidae; genus Grampus; species Grampus griseus. The sequence continues at coordinate 80,752,310 of NC_139019.1, forward strand.
TATATTCAATAGAATGTTACTCAGCCATAAAAAGAAACGAAATTGAGTTATTTGTAGTGAGGTGGATGGACCTAGAGTGTGTCATACAGAGGCAAGTAAGTCAGTGAAGATAAAAACAAATACCATATGCTAACACATATATATGGAATCTAAAAAAAAAATGGTTCTGAAGAATCTAGGGGCAAGACAGGAATAAAGACGCAGACGTAGAGAATGGACTTGAGGACACAGGGAGGGGGAAGGGTAAGCTGGAACGAAGTGAGAGAGTGGCATGGACATATATACACTACCAAATGTAAAATAGATAGCTAGTGGGAAGCAGCCACACAGCACAGGGAGATCAGCCTGGTGCTTTGTGACCACCTAAAGGGGAGGGATAGGGAGGGTGGGAGGGAGACGCAAGAGGAAGGAGTTATGGGGATATATGTTTATGTATAGCTGATTCACTTTGTTATATAACAGAGACTAACAAACCATTGTAAAGCAATTATAGTTCAATAAGATGTTAAAAAAAGAAAAAATATTACTATACTTATGTTTTTCAAGTAAAAATCAAATTGAAGAATTAAGTTCTCAAAAATTCAAGTCTTCATAATTGTTCTATCAAATATATGTAATCTACCTAAAAATATAAGCCACTTTACTTTGAGATATTATCTTAACACTGATATGTATATAGACACTGTTAAATTTTATACTTGTCTATTTATAAGGAGTTATTTTAAGAATTTGTGTTAGAGGATATAGTATCTGAATCCAACCTTCATTTTCTACCTATTCTCTCTTCCCTTTATCAAGGCCAATCTTTCAGAGAAGAGAAAGGTTGATATAAATGGATACATAGGATTTCTTCTACATGTCTCTGGCTCTTTCTTTAATTCTTCAATATCCCTAGAACTCTTAGCACTGTAAATATAAAGATGTTTTTAAAATGTCAGATCTGGAAGGACCTGTTTTCATCCAAATAGCATATATGGATTGGCTGTTGTACTATATGTAGGCACTATAGCTAGGTATTATATTTTGCTTTTAATTTTGATCATTTACATTTATCTGTTATTTCCTTCTCTAAACAAGAAAGCTGACAGATTTCCATGACAATAATAGTTAAATGTTACCTATGTTACTTAAAGGAAAACTTTCTCTAAATCCAATGAATAAAGTTAGATTTATTTTCTGCGTTAAATGTTTACCATCTTTTCCTTCATGAACCCTTGAGATTTCTATATTCAGGTGCAGTAATTTATCCTGCTGCTCAGCTCAAGAGCTATGGTAATGCTAGGATTTTTACTTTTCATTGCACCTCTGGTGTTGGTTCATTTCTCATCTTCCTACATGCCCCATAGAGCTGATCTGAGTGCGGAAAACCCTTTGAAGTCACTTGTGCTCTGATGAGGCCTGAAGGACATGCAAAGTAAGAAACATGGCCATGCTTGCAAAAGAGGTGAAAATTCAATCAGCTTTACAAATGTGTTTCTTATGCTTCAAGGCATATCTATTTGTGTATATATGTGTATCTGCAATAAAAACAGAGCAAAGCAAAGTTTAATTTTTCAAAAACAAAACACTTAACATGGATATGCTTACTTTATTTAAACAGAATTATTTCACATATGGAAAAATAGATTAAGTAAATTAGTGAAAGAAGTGCTTTCAAAGGCTCATATACAAAGTATTTACTTGCACCATAACATCTATGTCAATATTTAATATTTGCATTACTTTTAAGATACATTTTGAAGCAAAAACACAGTTAATGGTTCTGATACTCTGATATCCAACTACATAGGGCCAAATTTTAAAATCACATCAAACATAACCCCTATTTTTCAGCATAAGCATTTTCCAATGTAAATTAGCAGTAAATGAGTGTGTAGTTCTGGGGTTAGTACTGCAAACCCCATTTCTGCTTTGCAAGCCTGCATTGCCAGTTAGGCTTTGCCAGTAGGAGGAGTTATAGGGAGACTGCAGGGCTGGAGGCTGTTTGCTGCAGGGCTGGAGGCTGTTTGCTTCCTTTGAGCTTGCTGTTTCTGCCTGCTTCACCCCAGCCCAGCATTTTTATATCTGTCAGACAGTTTGTTCTAGTGGTTCCAGCAATTGAATCTACTTTGCATTTTTCTCACCATCACAGGCCCATCACTGGACCTTAGAGACAATAGCACCTACTGGTCAATGCTCCCTCCTGAGATACCTGGTTTTCAACTTCATGGGGTCCCTTCCCCAAGCTACAAAATTATAAGTTCAATCACTTCCCTTTGAATACCCAGCTCTAAGGATGGTAGTTGCTACCTGCGATTGCTATCTCTGTGATATCTTAATTAAAACAATTTTATATTCAATTATCTCATGTTAAAATGTCTTAGTTTTGTTTTCTGACTTGACTCAGAATGGAACACATATTTAGTTTAATCCACACTTATTTAGGGATTTTATAAAGGTGACCATGTATTTTGAATCTAAAGAACACTTTTGAGTGCAATCAGCTGTCCCAGACAAACCAGACATATGGTCATCTTATATATGTCACTAAATGTAATCCTAACTGAAGTTCCAGGGGCAATGAAACTCTTAACATGGCTATAAACAGAGGTACTAATGTTGCAAGAATTGTTGACACACTACTGATTTTTCTAAAGTGCACATCTGATTATATCTCTCCTCTGCTTAAAACCATTCGACGGTTGTCCAGTTATACCAAAGTCCAGACTTAAATATTGGTTTCTCTGAGAAACCCCAAAGAGAGGGTGAAGTGCTTTTTGAATGAATACTCCTAAAATCCTTACTACCTTACTGATATTATAGCGTGCAAAATAACAATAGAATTACTTTTTGCTTGTATGTGTCTTCTATTTGATTATAAATTCTATGAAATCAGAGACTATGTTGTGTTAAGCATTGCTAGTGATAAACACATTGTCTAATACACAGGGATAATCTCAATAAATGTGTACTTACTTTCTACTATATGTACACTCAAAGAAATGAGTCATGGCAGTGCTAGAAGGAGTGTTCCATTGCACTGGGTCAGAGCCTCAGATTTCTGGATGGTTCACTCTGCATTTTTAAGCAAGACACTCGAGAAGAAAGAGGATTTTATAGGGTTGGCCAAGAAGTTCGTTCGGGTTTTTCCTGAACTTTGTCATCAGGGAAAGCAAGTTTACTCTCATTGGAGCAGCAAAGAGATCTAAATAAAAGAAATATGTGATTCCTGCAAAAATAATTTAGGGCTGTTGTCCCACAGGCATCTCCCTGTGGTACCCACACTCATACAACTGGCACATTGACATACTGCTATGTTACTTTTGGAAACGTTCAATTATAATATTTTTTAAAATACTCTTTAAAAAGATCTTTTATGTCATAATAAGGGAGTTATTTTTGCTAGCTTAGAGTGTCTTGGTTGAAAATGCTTATGAACTATATAAAGTAGGGGACATTTTCTAACAGTGTCTCTACGATTTGGAGGCCAAAGATTTTTTAAATATTTGGATCAGGATAGACTCAAACACGTATCAAACATGCTACTCTTGATTAAACTTGATATTGCTCATAAATTTAGTAGCTTCATAAAATGCCATTCAACATGGAGAAACATTTTAGTCCAAAAATATAATACAGGCACTCCTCTACATCAACTTTTGCTAGATTATAGTGATTTCATTCCTTTGCAAGACTTCAAAAAGCACTAATAGATGAGAGAATCCTTTGAGAATCTGATGAAAATTAACCAGTTCTCTCCTGGAAATGTGCATACATTATGTATTGCTTACCATTTTAGGTTGCTCAGGGATCTTCTAAAACCATCCATAGGTTCAAAGACTTCAGAGATATATGTGAATGGTTGAAAATCCTACATTTTATTTCAAAACCAATTCCTATGTAAATAAGCTACAACCACTTCACTTTTGGCATGTCTAGAATGGAATTCTTTACCTTCTATTCACACCTGCATATACGAGTTCATTTCCAATCTCAGTGAATGACAACCACTATCCACCTAGTTTTATAACCCAGAAACACGGGAGTTATAATTCACCTGTTTTACTCTCTCTCCCTCTCTCCCCCCACTCCCTCTCCCTCCCTCCCTCTCTCTCTCTCTCTCTCTCTCTGTCTCTCTGTCTCTGTCTCTGTCTCTCTCTCTCTCTCTCTCTCTCTCCCTCTCCTTCTTTTCACACAGCACAGAAAACTCTATTCATCCATGATGGTTCAAAGGCAAATGCACTTTAATATGCGATCCTCTCAGGCTTCTGCCAGTTCTCTCTCAATCCGTTTCACTTCATCCTGCTTCTTTTTCTCCTCAGCTGCTATCCTCTTCTTCTCCTCTTCTGCCTGAGGTTTCAGGTAACTGCAGCCCTTAGCAGCAGAGCTCGACGAGCAGACAGACCTGCGCCAGCGGCACCATCTTTTCCAGTAACCTTTGTACCAGAAGCACCCCCTCCTATGTTTTTCTATATGAATGCACTTCCCCTATCATTAGTACATAATACTGTTCATTGTCTTTGCCCCCAGTATAACTGTAAAGCTCTATAAAGGCAAGAGTCATGATGTCCTTATTAACTGTTATTCCTAAGACCCTGGAATATTAAAGATGATCATTAAATTTTGAATAATGCTAATATAAAGAAATTTTCAAATACACCTCTTATCTGTGTGGTATCTTGGTAACATCTATTCCTGAAAGGATGTTTTGGAAAAGTGTTCACGTACACTGTTGATAGAAATGTGACTTGTATAGGCTTTAATGAAAGCAATTGGAACAATATAAATATATACATGTACACACAAACACACATATATATCATATAGGTTCATATATTCCTCAATGCAGTGAACCTATATACTAAAATAAAGCCACCAGTAGGTAAGCTTGCAAGTCAAAAGTCGATTGTTGAAACATTGTGTTCAGTGACCAAACTCAAACAAATAAAACTTTAAAAAGTAGAATGCCCATTAATAGAAGAATTTTTGATTAATTTCATTATATCTGTGCCATGATATATCAGCTATCATTAACAAAAATTCACAAGAACTACTCAAACTGACTTGGAAGAATTTCACAAGGTACTGCTGAGTGAAAAAGAACAAGATTCAGAGAAACGTGGATTATCTCATATTTGTAAAGCAAATGACCAGAAATATAATGCAGATAGATAGATAGATACCTATTAGATATTATGTTATTAGATAAGCATGTATAGTATGTATGTATGTGTGAGGGAGGGTGTGACAATATGTATTAAATAGGAATGAAGAAAAATAGAAAATAATATTTTCTAGGTTGGCAACTTGAATTAACAGGTTAACTAAAGCAGATAGGTAAGGATAGAGGTTGGAAGAAGAAAAGTCAAGCAATAAAGAAAAAAAAGAAATAAGATTGTTTCCAAAGAGTATGCATAATATAATCACATTTATCCCTTGCTCATAAATACTTTTTTGTGCATTTTTATATGTGTCAGAAAACTTTTAAAAATAAACACACCAAAGATTTCTGACTCTTTGTTAGCTGTATATCAATGTATACATACCAACACCTAAGTATGTACCATAGGGTGAGTAGCATATTTGGCCCTAACTGCCCCAAGTAGGTCTAAGCAATGGCCACTGACATTTGTCTTCCAAAATCCTCAAGGACAGGGACAAAATCTCAGTCCTACCTGGTTCCCTTCACAATATCCTGTAAATTCATACATCATTGAATATTAAAGGTATGCAGATAGCTTGATGGCATTCACTGGACTAGTGTTTAGACTGCAGTGACAGAAAAGGGAAAGGAAAGGGAAAACTGGAAGGCTAAATAAATGTTTTATTTTTCTAGACATGCTGCCAAAATATGTAAACATGAAAAAGACAGCTTTTCGGAATGAGAGGCTCTTAATGATCAAATGTAAGTGGCAAAAAGAATACTGTATTGTATTTTTTGCACCAAGCTATTTTGTATTGTGTTTTTTGCACCAAGCTATATTGTTTTAACTTGTGGGACTAATTTGGTACTCATACTCACTATAGTGTTTTTATTATTAGTAACATTTAAAACCAGATATCAATTACATATGTCTACTCCATATAAATTAAGAATACGGTTTCGTTTGTTTGTTTTTAATATAGAATACAACCATGACTATGAGGCACAGAGAAGAAAGTAAACTATGCTGGGGTTGGCAAAAGTGTTATAGATGGTTTTATAGGGGAAATAATATTTGAGCAGGGCATTATAGGAAGTAAGAGTAGGGGAAATAGGTCAAATATACATGTTCATGTCCGTGAAGGAAGGGACCACATATCTCCAATGTTTAGCAGAATGCCTAGCAAATAACTTTCAGGAAATGCTTGTTGAGTGCATAATTGAATGAATGACTGCACAGATCAAAATAACATTCTAGTAATTCAGAATATAGTATTTAGCCCTCTAGACAAATCATTAGCAGATATTGATTGTCACAAGAGTGACTGAAATATGAAAAGAAGACAATAACAAGAAGGTTCTTAACCTCTTTTTACAACCTCTTCACTAATTTCTTTTAGCCAAAACTGATGTACAGAGGAGTATTTGCAGGAGAGAGAGGAAAAGAAGTTTGGGCCTGCTTGAAGTCTTTAAATTCCATGCTAAGACATTTCACTTCATTCTTTAGGAAGGTAACAGAGATGCAATGGGTCTTTCAAAATAGGGAATTGCTATCAAGACTTGCTCTTTTAGAAATATAAACGGCAACATTAAGAGTATTTATTATAAAGGAGTACACATGACAAAGAGACTGGATAAATTTTTGAAATAATACGGAAGTGTGATGATAAGGATGTGAATCAAGGAGTCAACAGTGTAATTAGGCAAGAAACAACAAATGTGAGAAATAACTTAGAAGAAGAATTCTATAAAAGGCATATAATAAAGGAGAAGTTAATTTGATGATGACGATGATGATGATTATTATTATCCATTTACTTTGTTAGTGGGTAACTGAAATGTTACCAAGATATCCAGATGCATGTGACTAATACACAAATGTAAATGTAAAGCCAAGATTTTAGGCTGGAGGTATGTGCTAGAGAGATAGATTTGAAATTATGAAGAATATAGGTGGTAGTTTCATTAATAGAAGAAACTAGAGATAGATTTGAAATTATGAAGAACATAGGTGGTAGTTTCATTAACAGAAGAAACTAAGACCACCCATGGAGAACAAGCTCAAGGTTTCCCCATAAGCAGGCTTTGGCTGAGGCATCTGAAGAAGATTTCTGCCCAAGGCATCAGGCAAAGAGAGAATCTCAGACAAGTCTGGCGTGGGGAAGGCAGCTTCCCAGTAAGTCCTGCCAGGTGGAGGCTTTGCAATGCCTACGATGAAGCTTGAAAATCATACACAGGTTTCTAACCAGGAGCAGGACTCCTCACCATTTCTACTTTACTATAGGGATATAAAAAGCTGTTTTTTGGCTTCTTTGGTAAGAAACCAATATGCTATAATTTGGCCAGAGTTTTAATATGTGTTTAACTGAGTCCAACATACTGACAATTAGGTTGCACGTTTTCTTGATGACTAAAGATTATACATCTTGTAAATACTTCTTTCAATTAAAATTTCATATATGACATGCCCACGCCAAGGTTACTTTTGATATCAATCAATGCATGGTCAATCAATAAACGACTACATATTAGCTACTTTATATGTTCTAGTTGCATTTTATCCTTCTCATTTCTTTTCAAGGGAAATGTCAAATTTAAATAGATCATAAATACTGCCCTTTTAGCATCCACTTAAGGTGTGAACTTTAGATGGAAAGTTATGGCATGATAACAATTTGTGGGCAAGTTATATTATTAATTAGTAGTCTACTATTCAATTACAGTAGCCCGAGGCATGACAAGAGAAATTGCAAAATGCCTGGATTGTTGACTTGAGCAGGCACATTGCCATGTCTCGTCTTAGTGCGCTTTCCTATGACAGTATTTATGATATGGCTTCAAGTTCTTTTGGTTTAGTTGTGTTTTGTTTTTGTTTTGTTTTCTGTATCTATGACTCTGTTTCTGTTTTGTTGTGTTTGTTCATTTGTTTTGATTTTTAGATTCCACATATAAAGGAAAACACAGTATTTCCCTTTTTTTCTTCTGACATTTCACTTAGCATAATACCCTTTAGGTCCATCCATGTTGTCACAAATGGCAAGATTCATTCTGTTGTTATGGCTGAGTAATATTACATAGCATATATACACCACATCTTATCCATCATTCATCTATTGAGAGGGACTTAGGTTGCTTCCATTTCTTGGCTATTATAAACAATGCTGCAATGAACATAGGGTTGCACATATCTTTTCTAATTAGTGTTTTCCTTCTCTTTGGTTAAATACCCAGGAGTGGAATTGTCGGATCATATGGTAGTTCTACTTTTAACTTTTAGGAACTCCCAAACTACTTTCCATAGTGGCTACACCAATTTACATTCCCAGCAACAGTGCACAGGGTTCCCTTTTCTCTACATCCTCACCAACATTTATTATTTGTTGTCTTTTTGATAACAGCCATTCTGACAGATATGAGGTGATATTTCATTCTAGTTTTGGATTGAATTTCCCTAATGATTAGTGATGCTGACCATCTGTATCTCTTCTTTGAAAAAATGTGTATTCAGATCCTCTGACCAATTTTTAATTAGGTTGTTTGCTTTTGTGATGTTGAGTTGTATGAGTTCTCTATATGTTTTGGATATTAACTCCTTATCTATCATTTGCAAATATCTTCTCTCATTCGGTAGGTGACCTTTTTGTTTTGTTGATAGTTTCCTTCACCGTGCAAAAGCTTTTTAGTTTGATGTAGCTCCATCTGTTTATTTTTGCTTTCGTTTCCCTTGCTGAGGAGACATATCCAAAAAATTATTACTAAGACTGATGTCAAAGAGCATACCACCTGTTTTCTTCTAGAAGTTTTATGGATTTAGGTGTTACATTTAAGTCTTTAATCCATTTTGAATTTATTTTTGTTTGTGGTGTGAGAAAGTAGTCCAGTTTGATTCTTTTGCATGTAGCTGTCCAGTTTTCTCCACACCATTTATTGAAAAGGCTGTCTTTTCCCCATTGTATTTTCTTGCCTCTTCAGGCATAAATTAATTGCCCATGTAAGTGTGAGTTCATTTCTGTGCTCTCTGTTCAGTTCCATTGATCTGTGTGCTGTTTTTTGTGCTAGTACCATACTGTTTTGATTGCTGTAAGCTTTGTAGTATAGTTTGAAATCAGGGAGTGTGATGTCTCCAGCTTTGTTCTTCTTTCTGAGGATTTTTTGGCTATTCAGGATCTTCTGTATTTCCATACAAAGTTTAGAATTATTTGTTCTAGTTCTGTGAAAAACACCTTTAGTATTTTGATAAGGATTTCACTGAATGTGTAGATTGTCTTGGGTAGTATAGTCATTTTAATATTAATTCTTCCAATCCATGAGCACTGTATATCCCTCCATCTGTTTGAGTCTTCAATTTCTTTCATCAGTGTCTTATGGTTTTCCAAGTACACGTCTTTTACCTCCTTAGTTAGATTTATTCCTAGTATTTTATTCTTTTTGATGTGATTATAATTGGGATTTTTTCCCTCAATTTCTCTTTCTGATAGTTCATTGTTAGTGTATAGAAATGCAAGATTTCTGTATGTTAATTTTATATCCTGCAACATTACTGTATTCATTGATGAGTTCTGGTAGTTTTGAGGTGGCATATTTAGAATTTTCTATGTACAGTATGTCAACTGCAAACAGTGACAGTTTACTTCTTCCTTTCCAATTTGGATGCTTTTTCTTTCTTTCTCTTGTCTTACTGCTGTGGCTAGGACTTCCAATACTATGCTGATTAAAAGTGGCAAGAGTGGGCACCCTTGTCTTGTTCCTAATTTTAGAGGAAATGCTTTCAGCTTTTCACTGTTGAGTATGTTAGCTGTGAGTTTGTCACATATGGCCTTTATTTTGTTAAGGTATGTTCCTTTTATATCCACTTTGTTAAGCGTTTTTACCATAAATGGATGTTGGTTGTGAAAAGCTTTTTCTGCATCTATTGAGATGATCATATGATTTTAATTCTTCAACTTGTTAATGTGATATATCACATGAATTGATTTGCATATATTGAAGCCTCCTTGAATCCCTGGGATAAATCCCACTTGATCATGGTGTATGGTCCTTTTAATGTATTGCTTAATTTGGTTTGCTAATATTTTGTTGAGGATTTTTGCATTAAGTTCATCTGGGATATTGGCCTATAATTTGTGTGTGTGTGTGTGTGTGTGTGTGTGCGTGTGCGTGTGTGTGCGTGTGCGTGTGTGTGCGTGATATCGTTGTCTGGTTTTAGCATCAGGATGATGCTCGCCTCATAGAATGAGTTCAGAAGTGTTCCTTCTTCTGCATTTTTTTGGAATTGTTTGAGAAGGATGGGTGTTAACTCTTCTCTAAATGTTTGGCAGAAACCATCTGGTCCTGGAATTTTGTTTGTGGGGATTTTTTAAATTACTAATTCAATTTCATTACTGGCAATTGGTCTGTTCATATTTTCTATTTCTTTCTGATTCTGTCTTTGGAGATTATACATTTCTGGGAATTTGTCCTTTTCTTCTAGGTTGTCTACTTTATTGGCAAGTAATTATTCATAGTAATCTCTTAATGATCCCTTGTATTCCTGTGGTATTGGTTGTAACCTCTTCTTTTTCATTTCTGATTTTATTGATTTGGGCCTTTTTTTTTTTTCTTGATGAGTCAGGCTAAAGGTTATCACTTTTCTTTATCTTTTCAAAGAAACAGCTCTTACTTTCATTGAGCTTTTGTAATTTTTGTTTGTTTCTATTTTGTTTATTTCTGTTCTGATTTTTATGATTTCTTTCCTTCTAATTTTGGGTTTTGTTTTTTCTTCTTTTTCTGCTTCATTTAGGTGGAAGGTTAGATTGTTTATGTGATATTTTTCTTGTTTCCTGAAGTAGGCTCGTATCACTATAAACTTTTCTCTTAGAACTGCTTTTGCTCTATCCCATAGATTTTGGATCATTGTGTTTTCATTTTTATTTGTTTCTGGGTACTTTATTAATTTCTTCTTTGATTTCTTCAGTGATCCACTGGTTGTTTAGTAGCATATTGTTTAGCCTCCATGTGTTAGGCTCTAAGTAGTAGAATTACATAATGACATCACAAACTGTTATAAATATGGCATGTTTTCTGTACCTATTGTTATTGCATTATACTTTCTTTTGTCCTGTTAAAAGATAAACTGAGGGATATTAAACACTTTAAGAGTTTATTTGAGCAAAAATAGACTCAAATCAGGCAGTGCCAAACCTGAAGTGGTCAGGAGCACTCCACTGACACGAGCTTAGGGTAGAGACTTTCATAAAAAGAGGCAGAAGCAAAGCAAGGAAATTATTTGATAGGCTATGGCTTAAGTGGGTACAGTATTTGGGAAAGCCTCCTTGGATGTTTGAAATTGGTTTTGTTAAGTTTCCATTTCTTAACCTTGAGGCATTAAAGGCTTATGAGAACCACCTCAGTCTAATGGCCTCCTTAATTAATTTAACAGCCCCAATTAATATTTTTAATTTGAATTCAACTTTACCTATTTTAATTATGATTGCAAACTTGTCAGTTTGCAATTGCCTAAAACATCTTCATCCATCCCCTTACTTACACGTTGTTACTAGGATTTAGATGTTTCTAATAGAACCTATGCAGCTGAATTTTGTTTAATTATCACAATCATAAAGCCTGAATCTTTTAATAGGAAAATCAATACCTTTAAAAACATCATTAATTGATAATGTTGTTTTGCATTCTTCTCTATTATTGTGTTTTTACTACTTACATTACTTTTTTTGTTGTCACTTCTTAATTGCCTGTATCTTTATGGTTTTTTTTTTAATTATACCTAATTCTCTTCATTCCCTTTCCTTTCTAATCCATTAACTTGGAAGTACCACAATTCTTTTTGGTGCCACCAGTGTTTATCTTCAGATTTAACCTGAATGCCTTACAAGTCAGCATTTAAAGCAAGAGTTTATATGCTAACACCATTGGTGAGTGCAATCCCAGGGACACAAAATTTTAAAAAAAAGGAATGAGGCAGGGAAGGAAGGAATACACGGCCGAGCTGGCCACAGTTCCTTGAAGAGTGATAGAAGGAAGGATGTATCTTATCCCAAAATTTATCATCAAAATTTGTTCTATGAGGTGTCAACTCACCAGCAGTCCTAAGATGTACATATTTGAAAGCTGTACAGGCCTCAAGATGGGGGCTGAAGGCAGGCAGCCTGGATGCAAGGCAAGACACTGTGACCAGATATAGGAGGTGCACAGAGCTCCTAGTGCAGTGGTCCCTCCTCCTCAGTCCCCATTCTCCAGTACTCTCATCCCATCAGTATGTAACAGCAGCAGCAGCAAACTGGCTTTACCAACTTAAGCCATTGTCAAGACTGTTTGGCAGGAAAACAAGGCAGGTGCACAAACCTGCAGTGGTACTGAAACAAATTGTTACATCTCCCATCCTAAACTAAACCATAGTACCTCACCAGTTTCGCATTTAAATTAATAATAACTGTGAACCCAACACAACAATGACTAACTTCCTCAATTCCCTCTCCCATGTTAACAAAATCTTTAGAATGTTTTCTTTTTCCCTTCTCCTCACCACACTCCTCCTCCAACTCAAGAATTTTTAGGGGGCAAAATTTTTTCCCAATGTCTCTTTGGTTTACCTAATCCTTGTATTACAAATTCCAAGCCACATAATTATCATATATTTTTATGTAACTACATAATCCTAATATTAATATATATAATCCTAATAGTAATACTAATTTATAATTTTAATTAATGTCCTAATATGAATTTTAAAATTTTCTTCCTACTTCTACATTTTCTATATTGTTCTGCTTCAAATTTCATTTCTTTGCAGCACTTTCTCAAGTACTTTCCTCAAATTGGGTATATGACAGTATACTCTGTGTTTGTGCTGTTTCCTTTATACTGTCTGCACCTCAGTGAGATTTTTCAAATGAAGAGTCCACTTGATTTTGATGGAATTGTTTGTTTTTTTATTGTTTCTCTTTGTTCTTATTCTCTTTTTAGAACTTCGGATATTCACACATGAGTTCTTTGGGTCTAGCTTCTGAACCAGAGCTCCCAATGTCTTTCATTTCTTTTTCACAGCATCAGTGGCCAATGAAGTAGGCTGTACATGGTAGCAGCCTGGGCACCCTGGCTACCAGAGGCCTTCACAGGTTGTGCGGAATCAATATTTCAGCACACATGTACCCCATCAGCTGCTCAACAATATGAAAAAAACCCAACAGTTGGAAAATTCTGCTCTAGGGTTCTTTACTCATGATTTTCATATTTCATGTTTCTTTCACATTGGTGACATTTCTTCCTCAACAGTGATCATAGTCTTTTTTGTTTGTTTATATAGTGACTTCTTTCATTTGGAAATCATACTTTCTGATTCCTGAAGGATTTTGGATGAAGAGTTAATTATAAGTGCCTCTCTTGGAACATTATTAATATTTTTCTGGAAATTCTCCTCTCTCTCATCATCAGTTCTGCCTCAGCATATTCCACTTGTCTACATTTTTGGCTAGATGTTTATCCCTCTAGTTACTTTGATAATGATTGATACTTTTCTTTTGATTGTTTGCAATCAAAAGATTGTTTGCAATTTGGTGTTCCCACAGTACTCATTCAGGTTGGACTGTTGGATTCCCTCAGGCACTGGCAAACCAGAAATGGAGGGAGTCACATGCTTTTGTTCTAGTTGGTCAGGCAAGCTGTGAGCTCTCTTCTGAGGCAACAGAAAGAAGATCTCTCCTACCTCTCAAGCCTTCCGTTTGCAGTCAGCACACAGTCAGCCCTCTTCCAGTCACATGGAGCATTTCACTCTAGAGTGTATTCCCACTGCACGTCTCCTAAGGCCTGGAGGGACAGGTAGGCCTTTCTTATGACCATGTGCAGCTGGGTGCATGCAAACATCCATAGCCCCTTGAAAAGAGCTTAAAATACACTCATTTCACCTCAACTTTCATCTCTGATGCCAGTCGTCAGTTTAACTTTTTCCAATGTTACTTCCTCTCCAGAGCTTTGCCATATTATAGTGTCTTATTTCAAGAATTCTTGTCCCAAGTAGCCAGTAATTTCTCCCCGACATAGAGATGATGGACAGATTCTTTCTATAAGTTCAAGACCTCAAAAGGGAGTCTACATGTAAATAAATGATTAAATTAAATTGAGAAATATATAATAGAAACCTGCATAAGAAACATAGGAGTAGCTAATCTTTCTGAGGATGGGCCAGAGAAATTTCTATTAATAAGATGGAATTTGAACTGGGTTTTGAAGAATAACTAGGATTTCTGAAAATACATTTAAATGATATCTATATTATCATTAATTACTATTAATGATAATATTAAATGATATTATATTTTGGGTGACAGGAAACCATCAAATGTAGTTATCAACTTTGTAACAAATGATGTGCGAAATAATATCTGTCTTAGTTAAGCTATATTCTGTTTAATAATATACTTTAAAAAGTTACTGCATTTTGATTCATTGACTAATACAGTAAATAATTCTACAGTAAGTAATCAGTCACTATACAGCTGAATTAATTCATAATTATTGTATTTCTCTCTAGGTATATGGAAATTTTTATAGCAGTCTGAGATATTGCAAATTTCCTCCTCCATATTTCTATACAATCCATACAATGATAATGAAATAAATTATAATAATAAATGTACCACTAAGAATCCTTTCATACTTAAACCCTGACCAATAATAAGGATTATGGGTTGTCTCTATTATTTTTAGGGTGTTTTGATAGTTCTCTAAATATATTTCAATATATTTTAATTGTTTGGTCTTGAGTACATTAACTGGGCAAAATTATTCTTACACTGAATAGATCAATATACAAATAATACAGGGGCTTCCCTGGTGGCACAGTGGTTAAGAATCCACCTGCCAATGCAGGGAACATGGGTTCGAGCCCTGGTCCAGCAAGATCCCACATGCCATGGAGCAACTAAGTCCACGTGTCACAACTGCTGAAGCCCACACACCTAGAGCCTGCGCTCCGCAATAAGAGAAGCCACTGCAATGAGAAGCCTCACACCGCAACAAAGAGTAGCCCCTGCTAGCCGCAACTAGAGAAAGGCTGCAAGCAGCAATGAAGACCCAACACAGCCAAAAATGAATAAAAATAAAGTAAATAAATAAATAATACATTAAATTCATACAGCATATTTAATTGGTAGTCTCTCCTCCTATCATTTGGTGCTGATACCTTGCTCATTCTGGAAATGTGGAAGTATTCCCCCAAACTAAACAGTTGATTATATTCCCTCTTTAATACGAGTATAGTTCTGAATAAATGGAATAACCATAGTAAATATGAATGCGGAATGACAATGGTGGCATAAGGTGACCTGATTTTGTATATGTTTATGGACCTATAAAGTCTAGTATGTAGTTTCTTGGTTATTTTCATTATTACAGACTAGACAGGGGAGAAATTATCTTTAGTGTGCTGTTTCAGGGCATGAATCACACTTTACAAGCCATTCTTGTCAGACTATAATGTAAACTAATCTTCTAATAAGACACCGTGTCCTTCCACATAGTTCAGTGAAGTGCATAGTAGTTTGAGCATTAATAGAAAATGATTATCTTTTCCTGAGGTGACCTTTTAACTTAGACAAAAGTCCAAGTTCATCTGTATCTTTTACTGATATGTCTCTTAATGTTGTTTTCAAGGAGTAGAGTAATACACAGGCATTATTGAGCCAGATTTCCACTATAAAATAACAAGAAACAATCTTTACAGTATAAGTAGTTTTTGACTGCATAGAGAGCTAATGTGAACGACTAGGGGTGAGGTAGTATCTATCTCACCCAGAACACCTGTCTATGCTATATAACTACAATAAATAAGACTTTATACTTCCTCTTGTTTTCTATTTTTTAAAGGTGAGTCCTTTGTGGTCCCTTGAAAATGATGACACTACCCCTCAGTATATGTGACAAGGAAAATAACTTATACTCATATATTTTAATCTCGTCCTCCATGCTTTCATATAATCCAATTTGTTATAGGTCATAGAGCTTCTCTTATTTGCAGGAAATGTAGTTTGAGTCAATACACATGCACATACACACAGACACACACACACACACACACACACACACGCACTTACATGCCATTCAAACTCAGCTATATACAGTAACAGGAAATAGGATATCTAAACAGCATTTAGGGAACATAAAAATTAATTCCTAAATAACATTGGAATTCAGTGTAAATGAGTTTTCTAAAGTGCTTGATATAGTTTATTCTCTTAAATATGTAACATGTTTAAGATTTTATGTGAATTACTACTATTATGTAAAACCCATTTTCTTAAGTATACGAACTTGTGCCCAGACCCTTTCTGTTTCACTACAAATTCCTAACTAAGAGTGCCTAAGTGATCCTCAATGAATTATTTTGGTCTGTTGTATCACAATATGAATTAGATGACTTTATCTGTTGAAATCCTGATTCCCACTATCAGGAACACAGAGAACAGCATGAGGGGAAGAAAATGACAATAACATGTTGTTAAATAACTACATAACATAATACTACATAATACTCATAAAAACAATTTATAGTGGCCAATTAACTGTTTACAGCTCTTTAACTTTAGAGGGGTTTTCCCCCCATAAGCCTTTTTATTAGATTAAAGAAAAGAATTCTCATTCTTGCTTATTGACCTCTGTCTGCATGTCCCATAGTTACGTGGTTGGACTCCTGAATATAGATCAGAGTTGAAACTGATTGGTGCCTAACAATGACAAACCTACTTCAAATCCATTTAATTGGTAGAGGCTTTAGTTCAATATATCTAACTTATTATCAATATTAAAAATTAGATTATTTTACTAAACTAGCACAGGCATTTTTATTTCTAAAATGCTGATTCTCACATACAGTTATGAAATACTTTAGCAGGGTTAGATGATTCACTCTGTATACATTTGTTCATTTTAGGCAATATCGAAGCCCTATTATGGCTGTTCAGAGCTTCTCCCTTAACATGCTATAGTTGTTTGAAAAACTCAAGCCAAAAGAAAAAAGACTCTCTCTGCACAATCTATGCCAATGAAGCTTTGATAATCAGGCCAATCACCTAATTACAAGTTTGTATTTCTATTCCCACTGAGATGTGCCAATTAAAAGGATTCGACTTTAATTCCAAACAACATATTAATCCTAATTACCTGATGCGTGCACTGCCTGCTTTGAATTTTTAACCCTTTGTGTGTGTGTGTGTGTGTGTGTGTGTGTGTGTGTAGTAAATTACAAAGTATATCTATAACTTCAGCTATAGACCATGGTTTCAACAATGAAGCTGGTTCCGAGTTTTCAAAACAAGCTTTTATTGCTATCCAAGTAACTTGAATTAAAAACTAACAGCCAGAATCACTGGTCTTGAAGGAATTACTTAAATTGTTGTCTTATTCTCTCATGTTAAAAAGCATACATAAAACTCCTCTTCAGTTCATGATTGCCATCATTGCCTGAAGTAAATTAATTCATTTGAAATACTAACAAGGTGATTCATGTACTTATTAACTACAATTCATTGTCAGCATATTGCAAATTAATTCCATTACTACAAAACTACTTATTTCTGTGTTTTAGTTGCATGGTAAGAACTGATTGCCAAGTCAAAGTCTAATGGACAGCTATAAGAAATCTATTATATTTCTGAGGTAGTACTTAAAGAATTCCTAGCTTTTCAATTCTCCATTGATTCCATGGTTTGGTGACTTTTCCCTTCAGCTTAGAGATCAGAAAATGACAATGCTGAAGAAGGGAAAATGGTCAGTGAAAGGAGAAGATAGATTTCAAAGACATTAATGTCTCTTGGAGACCTAGAGTCAGAGTGTAGAAAGAACTTGACTATAGGGCAGAGGAGAATAAAGCCCCTAATCAAATTAAATAATGGTTCTAGGATGTGTGAGTTGGTGACAATTGTAGAAATCAGAGCTCATATTCAGAAGCTAGTTTAAAAGAAATATAAGGGGGAAAAAAAAGAAAGAGTAAAACTGCATCCTTTCTTCTTCCAGCTATAAACTCCAAAAACAGGAATTTAAAAATTGAAGCAGCTACTTTCAAATGTGATTAATGTCCAGGATGTAATTAAATTTTACTCCTTTAAGGCAGTTACCTTTATTATTCTGAAAATTCCCATATTTCACAATGTATTAGATATATTTCGGTATCATCTTACAAAATGTTTGAATCCAAGTTATAATTTAAAATAAATAGAGCTAAAAAAAAGGAAAAGGGGGAACTAGAAATTGAGTAAATGTAAACACTGATCTTCGAATTAGAACCAGAAAGCATGAATAATACTTTGACAAGAAATATAACACAGGCAACCAGATTCAGAAAAGGAAAAAAAAAAAACAACTGCCTCTTACCAATGCAGATTCTCCCTCTAACCAAGATATTTTGAAGAAACTTAAGTCTTTCTGTGTTCTATAGAAAAATATAGCACAGAAAAACAGTAACTCTCTTTATTTCCCAATGTAGAAAACCTCAAGACCAGGTTTGCTACACTTACTCATCCTTACTTAGTATGAAAGACTTGGCTTTAGACATCTCAGTACCAGAACACTATAGATAAAAGACTTGTAAAGGAAGTTCAGAGAAGCGTAAAAGAAATGATTAAGGGAATATAGGTTTTGACTTATGAAAGATGATTAAAGAATCGAAGTTTCTATAACTGTGCAAAAGGATGACTAACAGGTAAGATGATAAAAGCCTACAAATATCTGAAAGGTATAAGAAGAGAGAGGATAAAGAATTATTGAGCATTTCATTGAGGAGACTATTAAGGTATGAGATGAACAAATGTACTGAGTTAAAATGAGAAAATTTGGGCCAAATATCATAAAGAAGTAACTCTTCAAATGTGTAATACTTCCTAGTCTCCAGAGAGAATGGTGAGTTTACTACTTATGAGGTGTTTATCTGCTCATCTCGCCCCTGCTCTACATATGCACACTAATATCAACACATTCATACGCTAAGAAGAAACACAAGAGAGGCTTATTCATAATTTGAATAAAAGCAGCACAGGATTTTTTTCATTTAAAATTTTGATGTTTCTTTTATCTCCAGTTTCACAGATGGTTATATTTACCTCATAATGTGTAAGAATTACAAATCTGTGCCAAATAAATTCTGTGTTAGACTATGATGCTGGATGAAGAATAATACTAAGAAACACACAAAATCATAGAATTTCTGAGCTTAAAGGGAAGGAACATCTATTGCTAAAGAATCAGCATCCTGAAAAATGACTGTCAAGCCTCTGCATGAACCTTTTCCACAATCAGAAATTTTCAAACCCTGAGACTGCCTAGGTCATATACAGATTTCTCTGTTACACAGGTCCTTCATTTTGTGAGCTGTTTCTGTCTTACTATACTTTATAATTATAGATCCTAACTCCACTAATTCCACTGTTAAAGTTGTACAGAAATGCATTTGAAGGCAGCTACCATAACACACATAGACACTAAGATAAAACCTATATCCTTCAATTATTTTTCATGTCACATTATTTCAACACATCCTTCTGTCTCATCGTTATCACCTGTGTTCTTCTACTTGTTGAAGTATCTCCTAGAAGTTTAATACCTAGAGCTAACCAAATACTATGAACTTATAGGCAAAAATAAAGATGAGCATCACTATCAATTCATATAAATTATTTCTATTTACTTTACTAGGAGAATATGGCAACATAAGGCTTAGGCTGTCCACTTCCAATGAGATGAATAGTATAAATTACAAAGAGATGAAACAAAAATGTGAGATGCTCTTTGACTTTAAATATAGTTATATGACATGAGGATTTTGCATTTTTCTACTTTAAAAAATTTCTATAAATGACAGAGGATGCCCTCCTTTCAAATGGAAACGCTGAAGCTGCAATTGGGGATCATCTCTGTTTATTACCTTAGGAAGGCAGGCAACTGATAAATGGATTTGGGGAAGACTGAAGAAATTTTCTGTGATCTAATCCTTTTTTTCTACATTACCTAAAATGGTGGGCAGGAGGTGGCACTCTCCTCTGCTTGTGAATGTATACATGAAACAGTTTAAACAAATTGACAGCTTAAAGCTGATGAAATTGTGAATAATACCTTATTGTGTAATTTACATTAAATTTCAACAATCATATTGAAAAACGTTTTTATTGGTACATATTTCTTAGTGTTCTGCATCTTTCATTTACTACTCTTTAATTAATTGAGGACTTAGCAAAAAATAATTAACTTAAATGCCCCACAGTGAGGTAATTAATGGCTGCCTAAAATATCTATATTTTTGCATAAATTATGGCACTGATATTTATTCCTTTTTTTCAGTGCAAATAGAAAGTCTTATACTTACTTCTGTTAAATTTTATTTAATCAAATTCAGTTTACTCCTTCTCTCTCTACAGTATTTCTGGATTCTGTCTCTAATACTAACAAAACGTTATCATCTTGAGATATATTCTAACAAAATTTTGTTACACAAAATTTGTTACACAAAATTTTGTTACACAAAATTTTTTAAATCCTCAAATTATTTAGAAAAAATAAAGAGTAAGAGAGTCATGATGAATCGTTACACAACTGGAGACACTTTTTCCCAAGTATAAGATCTACCAAGAAATTTTGGATATCATTACCAATAGCTGATGGTCATTAATCAATTATTAATCCATCTAGTTTTCCTAACATCTATCACACATCAGGATTATCTACCTAACCATATAAGATCTCACGAGATAACTCATGAAATGAATAGAAGAAATAGTCACACAGTGTTATTCATTATTTGGATAAATATTTTAACTATTAACACTAGTAACCTTATACAATAAATCAAAGAGATTTTAATCAGCATATTTGTTATAAACAGAGATCCATAGTTTATACAATATATTTATATATACACAGGACTGTAGTTATAGTAAACATACAGATCCATAGTTATAAATGTTATAGTCTACATGCTCACAAAAATTTAAACATTTAACCTGATATATAAGTATTAAATTTAGAGCTATAAAATATTCAATTTTCTCATAATAATATGCATTAAGCAATTACTGTTGCATAATATAGATTAAGAGCATAGAGTTCAGATCAGGTGCTAAGAATCCTTGTTCTGACTGTCACAATTAGTACTTTAGAATGAGTCATTGATTATCCTTGGTCTCAGTTTATTCATCGAAACAATGAGAAAACTTCATTAGGTCATTTCTAAATTCTCGTCCTTTCCATATATTCTATGAGAGCTAACTTATTTAAAGTAGTTATTTACATTCTTCTGAAAAAGACTGTTTTGAAAAATATTATAGCATCATTGATACTCAATGTTTTTAATATAAATACTGCCATTTTGAAATGTTATTGTTTGTTTTGCTCAAATGCATTACCATTTGTCTTGTAGTATTTGTTTAATTGAATATGGTGAAATTTTAAGTGGCTTCATTTATTATCATTCCTTGAAACTTGAATAATTTATTTTTATATCCACCATGGTTTTTTTTTTTTTGTCTTTTTTTTTTCTGCAATGGACTTTGTAATACTCAAACTTTAAATTCCTTTGGCTTGAGAAAATGATATTTATCAAGTATTGAATTGTGTTATTCCACCAATACCATCTCAACTGCAAAAATGTCACACCATCTTGGCATCCTAAGTGAAATGAGATATATTTGCTTTTGCTGAAATCTGTCTCCAAGTAAATGACCTAGAAAAATGCATGAAAATGTGGAATGGTATATGCAACATAATCATGAATCTTCCCCTGTCTAATCAGCTCTACAGGCTTTAGAGAAATGCCAACTGACACTGGCTGATTCTTACTCACCCCCATGAAGACTCTTTCCTGCCACAACATTTTGATGTTATTCATCATTGTGCTTATTTGGTAGGCAGCTTAGTTTTTAAGAAATACCATAGGGCTTCCCTGGTGGCACAGTGGTTGAGAGTCCGCCTGCTGATGCAGGGGACACGGGTTCGTGCTCCGGTCCAGGAAGATCCCACATGCCGCGGAGCAGCTGGGCCCGTGAGCCATGGCCGCTGAGCCTGCGCGTCCAGAGCCTGTGCTCCACAATAGGAGAGGCCACAACAGTGAGAGGCCCGCATACCGCAAAAAAAAAAAAAGAAAATAAAAGAAATACCATAATGACCTTTGAAAAAAATATATAAAGTTTCAACCTAAACTGCTTGCTTACATTCTCCCTATTCTTCTCTACCTTATCAACATAACCTTTAAACCATGTCCTTAAACAATACTGAGAAAGTGGATACTACTCCAGCTATTTGTTACATTCTAAGTGACCATCATGCCCAACTAAAAACCTGTATGTTGAGTGACATCAGAAAGATGCCAGAATAGAAAGTCCCCCATTGATATCCTCTCTCAGCAACAATAATTTGACAGCTTATCCACAGACAAAGTGACTTTGTGGGAGCTTTTGGATCCAGGGAGGAGATTGTGAAACCCAGTGGAGCCTAAGACTGAGGAGGACCTTTTGAGAAGCCAGGCCCATGCCCAGGTGACAGGATCACCGACAGTGGTTCCAGATACAGACCCGGAAACAGCTCTGTCCCCCTGTAGAATCAGTTATAGCCCTGTTTGGTCTTGGTCCTGCCACCACCACCATCTACCAGGAACCCTCCAAGAGTCACATTCACCCATGCCACAGGTAACAAGCCCATGCCCTCCAACCTTGGCCCCATTGGTAGACCTTGAAGTGGCCTGAAGCCTGGCTCCAGCCATTTTGGCCATCAGTCATACTCTCATATTCACCCAGGGACCAGTCAGCAGACACACCTGTCCATGCTGAGGCAGGCTCTCTGACCTCAGTCCAACTGCCAATCCTGAAGCAGCCCTGTAACTTGGCTCCTCTCGACCGCAGACTGAGAATACTCCTGCACACCCAGGGACCTTCCTGGAGACACAGCCATCTGAACCCAAGAGGTAAGCCCACCAAACTATGGAACTTTAAGCAGCCCTGTAACCCAACTCCAGACCCTCACTGCTGCAGTCACACAGCAACCCTGCCTACCCAGGGATTCACTGGGAGTCATGCTGATCTGTTCCCCCAGAGGTAGACCCGCTGACCTCAGTCTCTACAGTGGATGCTGAAGCAACCCTGTGATGTTTCTAGTCCCTCTCAGCCATGGTCCAGGGCCAATTCTATCCACCCAGGGACCTGCCCAGTGACTTGTCAGGAGCCATTCCAGAGACGTGTAAGGAGCCACAGCCATCCACACACCTGGTAACAAGCCCACTATCTGCAGACCCTGAAATGGCTTGCACTAGTGCCTGCCCTACTAGAAGACTCTAAAGTGGACCTAGCAGCAACCGCGAGATTTGGCTCCAATCCTGCTCAACTGTAATCATAGAGACAATACAGAGACAGCCCAGGAACCTAACAGGAGATCTTCACCTGCTAAAACCAGTCTGTAAAGACCAGAAGAAGTGTTTGCGCCTTCAAATACACAGACACCAACACAAGGCGACACAGATCACAAAGAATGAGACAAACATGACACCAATAAAGGAAATTATAAAACTCCAGTAAATGACCCCAAAGAAATGGAGATCTACAAGTTGTCTGACGAAGAATTAAGAATAATCATCTTAAAGAAGCTCAAAGAGATGCTATAATCCAGATGTATAAGTAAACAAAGTCAAGAAAACAATGAATGAAAAAAAATGAGAATTTGGGCTTCCCTGGTGACGCAGTGGTTGAGAATCTGCCTGCCAATGCAGGGAACACGGGTTTGAACCCTGGTCTGGGAAGATCCCACACGCTGCGGAGCAACTGGGCCCGTGAGCCACAACTACTGAGCCTGCGCGTCTGGAGCCTGTGCTCCACAACAAGAGAGGCCAAGATAGTGAGAGGCCCGCGCACCACGATGAAGAGTGGCCCCCGCTTGCTGCAACTAGAGAAAGCCCTCGCACAGAAATGAAGACCCAACACAGCCAAAAATAAATAAACTTATTTTTTTAAAAATGAGAACTTTAATGAAGAAATAGAACAATAAAAAAAAAGAATCAAACAGAAATTCGGTAGCTTAAGAATACAATAACAAAACTGAAAATTTTGGGCTTCCCTGGTGGCACAGTGGTTGAGAATCCGCCTGCCGATGCAGGGGACACGGGTTCGTGCCCCGGTCCGGGAAGATCCCACGTGCCGTGGAGCGGCTGGGCCCGTGAGCCATGGCCTCTGGGCCTGTGCATCCGGAGCATGTGCTCCGCAACGGGACAGGCCACAGCAGTGAGAGGCCCGCGTATGACAAGAAAAAAAAAAAAAAAAAACACTGAAAATTTTAATAGAGAGCTTCAAAAGCTCACTCAGTCCTATAGAAGAAATAATAGATGAACTCAAAGACAAGCCATTTGAAATTAGCTAGTTATAGGAACAACAACAAAAAGAATGAAAAAGAGTGAAGAAAGCATACTTATGACATACTATCAAAAGGGCAAATTTATACACATTATGAGAATCTGAGAACTAGAAAAGAGAGAAAATGATAGAAAGCATATTTAAAGAAATAATGGCTGAAAACTTCCCAAATCTTAGGAGGGATGTGGACATGCAGCTACATGAAGCTCAAAGACCAAGAAAGAGTAACCCAAAGAAGATTATGCCAAGGCACATAATAACCAAATTGTCAAAGATCAAAAAAAGGAAAAGCAATTTTGAAAGCAGTAAGAGATAAGAGACTCATCACATACAAGGACTGAGCCCCACTGACCCCAAGGAAATCAGATTTCTCAGCAGAAACCTTGCAGAACAGGAGGGAGTAAGATGATATATTCAAAGTGCTCACAGAAAAATAAAATGCTGACCAAGAATACTATATCTGGTAAAGGCAAAGATGTCCTTCAGAAATATTCCCCAAAACAAAAGCTGAGGGAGTTCATCACCACTAGAACTGCCTTACAAGAAATCCCAAAGGAAGATCTTCAAGTTTAAACAAAAGGACACTAAAGTAACAACATGAAAACATATGAAATTAAAAAACTCAAAGTAAACATATAATCAAATCCTGAATACTCTAGTACTGTGATGGTGGTATATTAATCATTTTAACTTTATCATGAAAGTTAATAGACAAAAGTATTAAAAGCAAATATGGCTACACTAATTTGCTAATGGACACAAAATATAAAAAGATCTAAAATGTGACATCAGTAGAATAAAAGGTGTGCTGGGGAGAGTAAATGTGCAGTTTTTTGCTTGTTTTGTTTCTGCAACTGAAGTTAAGGTGTTATCAGCTTAAAACAGACTGTTATAACTATTAGATGTCTTATGTAAACCTCATGGTAACCACAAAGAAGAAACCTCTAGTAGACACACAAAAGAGAAGAAGAAAGAAATCAAATCATGCCACTATTAAAAAATCAGCAAATCACAAAGAAATATACTAAGAGAGGAAGGGAGAAATAAAGGAATGCCAAAACAGCTAGAAAACAATTAACAAAGTGGCGATAGGAGTCTTTATCTACCAATAATTACTCTAAATGTAAATAGATTAAATTCTCCTATCTAAGGACACAAAGTGGTGGAACAGTTAAAACAAACAGGATCTAACAATATGCTACCTACAAGAGACTCACTTTAACTTTAAGAAAACACATAGGCTGAAAAAGAAGGGAAGGGAAAAGATATTTTGCTAATTGTAACCAAAATAGAGCAGGAGGCAATATTTTTATCAGACACAATAGGTTTTCAGTCAAA
Source organism: Grampus griseus (assembly GCF_964374135.1). NCBI lineage: Eukaryota > Metazoa > Chordata > Mammalia > Artiodactyla > Delphinidae > Grampus > Grampus griseus. The sequence goes on from NC_139019.1 coordinate 80,778,140, forward strand.
ATCAGTCACAGGAAACAAAAAAGGTCTATATTCAACGACAGATGGGTCAATTCATCAATAGGATACAATAAGTGTAAATATATATACACTCAACATTGGAGCACTTAAATATACAAAGCAAACATTAATAGAACTAAAGAAACAGATAGCAATACAATAATACAACAGGACTTTATTACCCCTCTTTCATCAATGTCTAGACCATCCAGACAGAAAATCAATAAACAGCAGACATGAATAACACTATAGAATAAATGACCCTAATAGACATGTACAGAACAATCCACCCAATAGAATTAGAAAACTCATTCTTCTCAAATACACATGGAACATTCTCCAGCATAGATCATATGTTGGGCCACTAAACAAGTCTTAACAATTTTTAAAAGATGGAAATCATACCAATTATCCTTTCCTTCCACAATGGTATGAAATCAGAAATCAATAACTAGAGGGAAAATGGAAAATTTACATGTATGTGAAAATTAGCACACTTCTGAACAACCAAAGAAAAAATCAAAAGGGAAATCAAAATGTATCTTGAGACAAACGAAAATGGAAAAAAACATACTAAAACTCATGGGATGCAGCAAAAGCAGTTCTAAGAGGGAAGTTTACAGCAATAATCACCTACATTAAGAAAAAAGAAAGACTCAAACAACCTAACATTATAGCTCAAGGAAATATAAAAAGAAAAACAAATGCAGCCCAAAATTAGTATAAGAAAACAAATAATAAAGATAAAAGCAAAAAAAAAAAAAAAGAAATAGAGATTAGAAAGACAATAGAAAAGATCAATAAAAATAAAAGATGCTTATTTGAAAAGATAAACAAAACTGACAAGCTTTTATCTAGACTAACAAAAAATAAGAAGGAACTCAAATAAAATTATAAATGAAAGAAGAGACATTGTAACTGTTACAAAAAAAATAGAAAGGATCATAAGAGATTACTATGAATAATTATACACCAACAAATTGCACAAACAATAAGAAATGGATAAATTCCTAGAAACATACAACCTACCAAGACTGAATCATGAAAAGACAGAAAATTAAAGCACACTAATAAAAAGTTAGGAGACTGAAGCAGTAAACAAAAACTTCTTCAAAGAAAAGCCCAGAACCAAATGGCTTCACAGGTGAATTCTACCAAACATTTAAAACTGAATTAATGTCAATTCTTCTCAGATTCTTCCAAGAAACTGAAGAGAGGGAACACTTTCAAACTTATTTTATGAGACCAACATCATCTTCATAACAATGGTAGTAAAAGACAACATTAGAAAAGAAAATTACAGTCCAATATTCCCAATAAAATACAAGCCAACATTATTCAACAGACATTAAAAGAATCATCCACCACGATAAAGTAGGATTTATCACTGGAATGCAAAAATAGTAAGATAGTTCAACATATGCAAATCAATAAACGTGATTCAACATATTAAAATAATGAAGGATAAAAACCATATGATCATCTCAATAGATAGAAAAAGTATTCAACAAAATTCAGCATCATTTTCTGACAAAAACTGTCAACAAACTTGATATAGAAGGAGTGAATGTCAACATAATAAAGTCCATATATGACAAGAACATCATATGACAGCTAACATCACATTCAATGGTGAAAAGCTGAAAGCTTTTTCTCTAAGATCAGGGGCAAGAGTGACCATTTTTAACACTTCTATAATTTTCAACTTTGTCTCTATTCTTTTCAAAATAGTACTGTGGTTCCTAGCCTGAGAAATTAAGAAAGAAAGAGAAATAATTGGCATCCATATCACAAAAGAAGTTAAACTGTCTCTCTTTGTAGATGCCATGATCTACATAGAGATCTATATAGAGAAAACCCTAAAGACCAAACAACTCTGAGAACTAATAAAAAAATTCAGTAATGTTACAGGATACAAAATTAATATACAAATGTCAGGTGCATTTCTATATACAAACAACAAACTATCTGAAATGAAATTAAGAAAACAATCCCATTTACAATAGTATGAAAAAGAATGAAATACTTAGGAGTACATTAAACCAAGGAGGTAAAAGATCTGCACACTGAAAACTATCAGACACTGATGAAATAAACTGAGGCAGACACAAATAAAATGAGGAAGACATAAATGGAAAATATCCTATGCTTGTGGTTTGCAAGAATTAATATTTTTAAACTTGCCAAATTATGCAAAGTGATCTACAGATTCAATGCAATCCCTATCAAATTTCCCATAACATTTTTCACAGAAATAGAAATAATATCATAAAACTTTCATGAAACCACAAATAGCCAAATGGACCACACATAGCCAAAGCAATCTTGAGAAAGAAAAACAAAGCTGGAGGAATTACACTTTCTGGTTTCAAATTATATTACAAAGCTCTATTAATCAAAACACTATGGCACTGGCATAAAAACAAACACATAGACTGATGGAACAGAGAGCCCAGAAATAAACCCACACATTTATATTCAACTAATCTTTGACAAGGTCACCAAGAAAAATACAAAAAGGATAGTCTCTTCAATAAATGGTGTTGGTAATTTGGATAACTACATGCAAAAGAATAAATTTGGACTCTATTTTATGCCATATATAAAATTTAATTTGAAATGGATTAAAAACTTAAATGTAAGACCCAAAATCCTAAGACTCCTAGAAAAAAATCATAGGGAAAAAAAATCTCCTTTCCATCGGTCTTGGAAATGATTGTTGGATATGCCACCAAAAGCACAGGTAACAAAAACAAAAGTAAATAAGTGGGACTACATCAAACTAAATAGTTTCTGTATAGCAAAAGAAACAATCAACAAAATGAAAAGGAAACCTATGGAATGAGAGGAAATATTTGCAAATCATATATCTTATAAGAAGTTAATATCCAAAATGTGTAAGGAACTCATATAACTCAATAGCAAGAAAACAAATAACCTGATTGAAAATGGTCAACAGACCTGAACAGACCAAAGAAGACATACAGATGGACAACAGATACATGAAAAGGTGTTCAACATCATTAATCATCTAGGAAATGCAAATCAAACCCACAATGAAAATCACCTCACATCTATTGGGATAAGTAGTATTAAAAAGACAAGAGATAGCAAGTGTTGGCAAGTGTACAGAAAAAAGGGAACCCTTGTACTGTTTGTGGGAATGTAAACTGGTATAGCCACTATGAAAAACAATGTGGAGGATCCTCAAAAAATAAAAAAATAGAACTATAATATTATCCAGAAATTCTACTTCTGGATTATCCAAAGTAAATGAAATCAATATCTCAAGGAAATACATGCAATCCCATGTTCATTGCAGAATTATTCACAAGAGCCAAAATGTGGAAACAAACTAAGTGCTCATTGACAGATAAATGGATAAAGAAAACATTATATATTTGCAATATATGTATATGTCATATATTCATTGTATATTGTATATATTATATTTTATGTATAATATATAATTAAATAATATTCAGCCATAAATAAGAAGGAAATCCTTCCATTTGTGACAACATGGTTGAACCTGGAGTACATAATGTGAAGTGAAATAAGCCAGACACAGAAAGACAAATATTGTATGATCTCACTTATTTGCATTATGTAAAAAGTTGAACTCCATAAAGCACTGTAGAATTTAAAGAATCCTTCCATTAAAAATAAATAAATAAGGACTTCCCTGGTGGTCCAGTGGGTAAGACTCCGCACTCACAATGCAGGGGGCCCGGGTTTGATCCCTGGTCAGGGAACTAGATCCCACATGCATGCTGCAACTAAGAAGTCCACCAGCCGCAACTAAGACCCGGCGCAGCCAAAATAAATAAAGAAATAAAAAATAAATAAATATTTTAAAAATAAAATTAATTAATTAACATAAATTTAAAAGTTGAACTATTAGAATCAGAGAGTAAAATGCTGGGTTCCCCGGCCTGGTAGGCGGGGGAAATGGGAAAATGTTGGTCAAAGTGTACACACTTTCAGTTATAAAATGAACTAAGTTCTGGGCATCTAATGTACAGCATGGTGATTATAGCTAATAATACTTGAAATAATAATACTATGTATACTTGAAATTTGCAAAAATAATATATCTTGTGTTCTCACCATGCACAAAAATGTGATACTATGTGAAGTGATGGGTGTATTAATTAACTTAATTGTAGCAATCATTTCATAATGTATACATATATTAAGACATCACATTGTACACCTTTAAAAGAAAATCATGTTGTACAACCTAAAAAAATAAAATGAATAGCTGCTGAGAAAAAATAAAAATAAAATCTTGCATGTTATTCACATAGTTCTAAGGCTGTCATCACCTGCACTTTTCTCTTCCTCTATTCACTCATGCTTTCTTTCTCCTCAGAATAACTCTTAAAGACAGCAGAAGTCTTTTTGCCTCTGCTACTTTACTGTATGACATAATAGGACTTGATTTTGAAACTTCCCTTTCAAATAGACATGTTAACTGTGGAAAGTTAAAAAAAAAAAAAAAGAAAGAAAAAGGAAAGAAGTCTTAAAGGGAAAATAACTGGAAGTACTTGCAATATTAATCCTAATAATACTGTTGCCTTTTCCTTCCAAGTATTACCCTTGCAATTCCATTGGGCTTCTAACTCATTAACAGTACCACCATAGCATTAATTTTACAGGTACAGAATGCTTTAATGTCAAAATCATATCAAAATGATCTTTTACCATCTGATATTCATTTCACACAACATAAAAATGAGCAAAGTGCCTATATTTACAGAAGATGAAAATAAATATGTTAAGAACAGCTTTTTGTTAAAATAATTGTGTAACAGAAAAAGATAAAACTTGTTACTTATAATTGATATATTTTTATAAGCTATAATGATCAAATATTCTTCTGTAAGAAACCTCAAAATACAAGCTCTTAGTATTAAATTTTTTCTTTTCCTGTGGGCTACAAATAGCAAAAACAGGCTCTAGTTCTTTGTTTCACTAAAGTCATCCTTATATAGTTGAAGAAAACACTTATTTTTGACATGAAACATGAAGAACTTTGCATATATTTAAAATGGTTTCAAGTTAAATACATAATTAACTTGAAGATTAGCCATTGTAAATTTATAGTACTTTATACAATAAAAATGAAAGTAATTATTTCCTACTATTTTGGAAAAAATAAGATTGTAACCACATATGTCATGTCAGGGCTAAGAGCTGAACACAGTGAGAAAACAATAATTTTTAAATTGTTTCGATTAAGTCTTCTCTTCCCAAAGCTAATTAAACAGGACTTTTGTCTTGATCTGAAGTATAATGTATTAAAATATGTTGACAGAGTCGGAAAATGTGTAATGCAAGAAATTTATACATTTCCATGTAGCTATTGCTTTTTTTGATAAGCTTTGTGTAAAAATTAGCCTTAAAGAAAAACAAGGCCAAATTTGAACATTTTTAATGTGGATATGTGGATGTTAACTCAAGTAGATATTTGCCTGTGTATTAGTTTTCTATTGCTGTATTACAAACTACCAAAAATTTAGTGGTTCAAAACAATGCATTTTTATAATCTTATAGTTTCTTTGTCCAGGCACAGCTTGACTGGATCCTCTGACAGGGTCTCTCACAGGCTACACTCAGGGTGTCCACCTGGGCTTTATTTTCACCTAGAGACATAAGTGGGGATGAATCAACTTCCGAACTGGTGGCCCTGGATTCTTGCTGGCTGTCAGCTAAAGGCTACCCTCAGCTCCTAGAAAGAGGTCAGCCATAGTTCCCTGCCACGTGGCCCTTTTTCTTGGGCAGTTTACATATTTAAGGCCAGCAGTACAGTGGGAGCAAGACTGCTAGCAAGACAGTCTTATCAAATGTAATGTAATCGGAGGAATGACATCCTTTTTCCCATAGTCCACATGTTAAAGGCAAGTCACAGGTAAGGGGATTACACAATGCATGAATACTCAAAAGTGGGAATAATTGGAGGCCACCTCAGGGTCTGTTTGCCACTGCAATTTGCAAAAGCACATAATTTTCCAGATTAAAAACAAGTAGATACATTAGTAATTAGGAAGGAAGAGTTCAGAACATATAAAATGCCACCTGAAGAGGTCATACACTACAATGCTGTTCTGGCCACATCATTTCTTTCAAATCACACCCTTAGCTTCAGTGAAATGGTCAATTATGGGTCAGTGGTTGCACCATTAAATGTAGGAGCTGAGTTTAGTCATTTATTCTACTGATTTATACATAGATAAATAGATAAGTAGATAGACACATGCTTACCCTCAGAGTACCATGTTGTGGTAAACTGGTGCACAACAATTGCCTCTAATTTATTCTTGTCTCCATGCTCGTCTGTATCCCTCACCCTTGCAAGATTCCATCCTGTACTGACCTTGTACTTGGCCATGTGACTTGCGCTGGCCAATGGGAGACAGTAGCAAATGTGTCACAAGCAGAGGCTTCAATAGTAATTAAGCACTGGGGCTTGCCTTCTCTCCATTCTTGAAACTTGTCACCATCATGGAAACAAACCTGGACTAGCCACTGGATGATGAGAGATCCATAAACCCACTTGCTGCTGTTACCCCAGCCAACAGTCATTCAAACCTTAAAAGCAGAGCTGTCCACCAGACCTGCAGCTGACTGCAGATATATGAGAAGATTCAAGTTAAACCATCATGAGAACTTTCTTGCTGAGTCCAACCCAAACTGATGATGAACAGAATTAGAAGCTAAAAGAAGTGTTGTTTAAATCTACTAGGTTTTATGGTTGTTAATTAAGCACAAAATATAGCCAATAAATACATCTATTGATTATATCTAATAATTATATACACACATATATATGTATACACACACAGAAATGTGTGTATGTGTGTATAAAACCCCAGGTCCATAAATATTTCTTGATACTGGTTGTATTTTAGGAGGAAGCTAAATAAAGTGAATATCTTTTTATAAGTATTTCTTATATTACTAAACTATAATTTCCTGTTTTCTATTTTTTTTTAGCAACAAAACAACTGTTAGGACTGTGCCCAGCAAAGATCATTACTAAACAATGAAATATTTTGAAATAGGTTTTATTTCCTCTTTTTCTCAAGAAGGAATTGCTGATGCCTGATTCTAGTGAGCAAGTCTGTAATCAAACAAGTTCTAACAAGAATTATATTACTTCAGTCATTTTTAGTAACCAGGACATTACAGCTGCCTTTACGGTGTGTAAGAAAACAACAATTTAATTAGCTATATTGTGGAAGGGGACACAGATAGAGATATTTAAAAAGGTGCAGAATATATCAAAGAAAGGAAAGTTGCTGTAGTTTTGTTTTTATGAGAAAAGGAGCTAAAACATACCTCTACACTGACAGAAAGGAATTACTACTTCATCCTTTTATATTGTTGAACTAAAAGCAAAGATGTTTCTGGGTATTTCTGAAGTATGTTCTTAAAATAGTGAGGAGGATTTTAAAAGTTTTGAATATCATAAAAATGTTGGGACTTCCCTGGCAGTCCAGTGGTTAAGACTGTGCGCTTCCACTGCAAGGGGTGCGGGTTCAGTCCCTGGTTGGGGAACTAAGATCCTACATGCCATGTGGCGCAGCCAAAAAAAAAGTTGCTCTATGTCATTTAACTGACATTAGAATTTAAATAAATCCACACTGATTAAATTTAATAAGTTTTCTCTTTTTTCGTTATAATTTGTAAAACATACACTGTAATCTTAACTGCTTCTCTGTCTACTCATCGACAAAATATCTGGATGAAAGTGAAAGATTAATTATCTAGGTGTTTAAATGGTGAGCATATAAACGTAATAACCACATGTAAACACTTCAGGGAATTTTTTTAACCTAATAATTCCTGCCATCATATTTATTTAAAGATCAATAAGGGTCTTAAAATATAAAGTGGTTAAAAGATCCCCTACTTCTCAATAATCACCAAATCCCAAAGATCTTGTTCCCTAAGTACCCCTTGAATCTACTTTTTCTCTCCAATTCTCCACAATTAATTTAGATCTGGTCCTCTTCACTTTTTGCCTGGATTACTGCATTGGCTTCTTAAGTTGTCTCTTCCTCCTCTCTTGTTGTTTCCTGATCTTTGGACATCACATTACAGGAAGGTAAAATTACTAGTAGCTAGTTGAATATACTATTTTATTTCATATCTTTATGCATATTTATGTGCTAAAATACCGTTTACTATTATTCATTTTATGAGTACTTATTCATTCTCAAAAACTTGGCCTAGATATTTCCTCCAATTATATTAAATGGTCCAAATGGTTTAATAAATTCTGCTCTCTTCTGCATTTATATCCTCTTCATTTTTGTGTGTATCTTACACAAATTTTTATTGTCATGTAGGAGACTACTTTATTGATGATAATAGAAATCTTTTCAAAAACCACAGGTAAGCCCGAGCCTCAAGAGATTTTAGGAAATGGACAAAATAAATTAATAAATGTATCTTTTCGACCTTAAGTTCACATTTCTTACATTCTTTCAATAAAATAAATTGCTAATAAAATCACATTCTCAGCAGATGCAAGAGACCCACAATACTCCTTGGTATCTTCTTTGTCTTACTCTGTGGAGTCTCATTTCTCTTGCTCTCCACTTCGGTTAAATTTTAATGTATGCTCCTTTAGAAACTCCTCTATTAAAAGCAAAAAACAAACTCTAAATTTCTCTTTTCATGGCTCTTCTTTGATCATGACCAGGAATACGAGATCTCTGCTGTTTAACCAAGTAACAATGTAGTTCTTTACAGTTACTGATTCAATAAATATCTGTGGCACACCAAAAATGCACAGTAAGATAAGCTCCTCAACTTTCTGTACTTTAGGAAGATGCTTTTTAATCTCATATGTGAGCAAATAAAGGATGACATACCTTTTTTACTTTGAGATCTATCTTACACAAAGAGTTCATTATCAAGTTCAAGGACCCATAAATAAGAATTTTTAAATCTCTATAATTTTCCAGGTGATATACAGTTACTTTCTGGTCCTCACTTTAATTCATTGCTACCAGTTCCAATAGCTCCCATCTTCTCTTCATTGCTGATAACTCATAATATCAAAGATGAACTAATTGCTTTTGTATTTTACTTTTCTTCTTTTTAAATTAAAATTTGTATTTTGATGCCCAAATAATACATGGTATAAATAAGAAAGAAGCACATAACTAGTTAAGAGCATGATGTGGATGCTCAAGAAATAATAATAATAATTCTATTACTATTATATCTTTATCTTAATTTAACTTCATGGAATAATAAGGATTTATCATTTAATTTCTCTATTAAATATGACTTACCAATCTGAACTTAAGGTAAGAGACATAGGTCAACAAAGAATCACAGAATTTTAAGGTTGAAAGAGATCACTAAGTCCAAATCTCTCATTTTACAGACACGGAAACTTAGGTCTAAAAGGAATAACTGATTTTCCAGTGGCCAAATAGTCCTTGGAAAACCAAGACTGGGAATTTCTAACTTCAGATTCAGTTTGCTATTCAACTTTCCTTATTCAAACATATGTATATTTGCATTTTGATTAACATCACATGTATCATACGACATTTCTTAGTTACCTTGAATAGTGTTCTTCAAAGAGTAACCTTGCTTCCAATGAATTAAATACTAAAACCCAGCTATCAGTGTTCAAACCTTGAGGATTCTTCTCTGCATTAAAGCCTGTATGTGAGCTATCTGGATGACTGGTGATATCTCTCTGCTCTACTTTCTGTACCTCGGGAGATCCAGTAAATTCTCCTCTCCATTGCCCTGTCTCAGCCTTCAGAGCTTTGGCATTACACTCCATGAAGGCTGACAGTGCTTTGGAGGGATTTTTCTCATCTCATCCTCATTCTACAACATGAGGTTTTAATGATTGATTAAACATATTAAATATATGTGTGATGTAGAGTACAGTTCATATCATTGAATAACTACAATCTCATTGATATTAAGAATGTAAACTATTGATTAAGGTACTTTGGTATGTCAATTTGAGAAAAGCATCTGAAATCTCTTGCACAGTGAATTATTGTCTAACATAATTTTCTAAAGTGAGAGAAAAATATAGCTATTTGTCTATAGAAATAGTGGTTTTCCAATCAAGAAATTTTGATTTGACTATATGAATTAAATTAGTACAAAAATAAACACAGTACCATTCTCATAGCAGGCAAGAATATTAGATATGCCTTAAAGAAAATTAATGGAATATAATAAATCTCTTCCATTTTTTCCTCTTTTTTTTCTTGTAGAAATAAACTTAAGAAAGAAACCCAAATGACTGCATGAAAATTCATGATGTTATTTTAATCTATAGGTAAATATGGCTGTAAAACATTTATGAAGAAGTGAAATTTTTTTAAAAATTAGGGCTAAGCAACTTTTATAAACAAAACTGAGTTTTTATGAGACTAAATACTTTTATTTAACTATTTCCACTATCAATCTAAAATTATTTTAAATAAAATTCTTTGCATATATTTTTCAAAAAGTTATTTTCATTCTTTGCCATTGACAACTACAATTTTGAAATAGCTAGTGTCTTTAAACGTAACAAGTAATATCATAAAACAAAATAGACCCTAATTTAGTTAACTTTTCAACAGCATATAAGCCATTCATAAGTAGTTCAAAGAGACTAATAATATTTGTGTATCTCAACTCCACACAATTCCTCTAGTCATTATTCTAAATTCCTTTATCCCCTGAACTTTCAAGTGAAAATTCTAATAAAAGTGAAAATTTTAAATGTGCTACATTATACGGTATATCTAAAAATGAAAGAATGATTTTTGCCATACAAATGAAATTACCTACCAAACATTGTAATAAACACAGGCAGCAAAATCAAAGCTTATGATTGACATAATTTTTCAAATTGACAACATTAAGGGTTTCTGGTGTCATCTCTTTGTGAGCAATATTTTGGCAAGTACTTTTTTCTTCCTTATTTGACTTGTCACATATGTCAAAGATGATTGATTATCATGCTGGCAATGAATGAATAAAATACCACACCCAGAAGTCTGTGGCAAAGAATTCTTACCACATGAATATGATATTATTTAACAAATGCAAATAGATGATATATCGTATTTATTTACTTACTTATACAGCTTTCATCTATTCACTCAGTATTCATAGTTTTAGTTTGTGGCTGTCAGTGTCATTGAGATACATTAGTTTCACTTATTTAATTCTCAGATTCTATTCTTTTTAACACTAACGTGAATAAAATGATATTATAACTTAGTATTGAAATGGATAACCTGTCATAAAACTTGTTTCAATCATCTTAAAATATTTTTCAGTAAAACATTTGGGGCTGTATTTTCAGTAATCTGCTCATTGATTACATTCAACTATACATAATACTAAACAAAGGAAATGAAATCCTGGCAACAAATTCTAAGGGACTTGCCGAACTACAGTTTAGAAACAGACACAGAAACAACAACAACATATATTTATATATATATTTATTTATTTGCTTGCTTGTTTGTTTATTTATTTTACAAACTTGGGAATTATGTGCCTTAAAATGCTTTTTAACCAAATAAGAAATAGGGAACTAGAGAGATGAAATAACTTGACCAAAATCACCCAGCTAGTAAATTCTTCTCAAATTGTCACCTTAAATTGATTCTTTATCTCTAAACCTTGCATTCTTTCCTCTAGAAAATTTAGTTGATCCCTAAGCTTTAGCTGTAATATGCCTTCATACACATCAGGAGTAAATAATTGTTAACATTTCTACTAATTTCAACTACCACAGAAAACCTTATACAATATCGCACTGTTCATTAAACCACAGTTATGAATATGACACATGTGAATTTGAAATTCAGTGAAATTAATAACATAAAGAACCTGTTTTGCCCAGTGTGACAGTTACATTTTGCTACATAAGAAGCCACTTCAAATGCAGTAGCTTAAAACAGCAGTGTATTATTTTTCACAAATCTTTGATCTAAGTGGGTAATTCCTGTGCTGTTTCAACTGTGCTCCTTAATGCTGCTGCATCTAGCTGAGAAGTTGGCTGGGGTTGGGTTCATCTGCAACATTTAGAGTACCTGGGCCTCTCTCTAGGTGTCTTTTATCCTCAAGGAGACTAGATCAGGTTGAACTTCCTCACATGCGATACCTACATTACAAGAGAATACAAGGTCTAGTGACTGGCTCAGAAATTGCACAGCACAGAAATGTGTCATTTCTGACACATTCCATTAATCAAAGCAAGACCCAAGGCTATATTCAAAGGGGTAGAGAAATAGAATCCACCTCCCAATGGAAAGAGCATCACTGGTACATTGAACCAGGGATTTCAAACTAGGGCATAATTGTAATAACAATATTTGCTTTACAGCATGAATGCAAATGTACTCTATGTATTTCAAACTGGATTTCTGTGAGGTAAATTTTTTCAATATATACTATGCAATTTCTCCTCTATGTATTTCTCTCAATTGTGAGATGCCTTCAAGACTTAAACTTAGTTCTTTGTATTCTCCTTCCTTTTTAACTTCTTTGGGGACCTTTTCCACATTTACTTTTCTTGGAAAACTATAATGGTAACCTACAAATATATTCTATTATGTAGGTTAATGTCACTGCATCAAACCTTAAATGTCTAAAATTAGATTTATCCTAGAATTCCTAACCCTCTGTCAGTGCTACCTCTCTTTTTCAGGTTCGCTTTTGATTAATAACTCAGAATAGTGGTTTTAAATGTTGTTAGCAAATGAGTAATTTTTTAAAACAAAATCTATATAGAATCTCAATATATAAAAATATAAACATGGTAACTAGTATAAGTTTATTCTTAAGATAACATATATTTATTATCATTTCAATTAATGAGAAAATTGAAGCTGTTTAGAGTTAAAAGTTTAATAATCTTTTAAGATTATTAAATGATGGTTGCTACTGTACATTAGCCTAACACCTAATGTCTTTGTTTGTTTGGATTGCACAATATAGATAAAATCCTGATTCAAACAGATAAGCAGCTACAACTGCTAGCTTAAAATTTCAAGATATTCTTTAACTTGACATAATGCTTACAAAAAGTATAACAGAAAAATGTGCACTTCAAAGTTGAATCACTATCAATAATAAAATTGCTGGCCCTCCTTATAATAAATTTGAAAGTCAAAGTTATAATAACACAGAAATATCAATAAGACAATTTCAATCCTTGATTGGTTGAGTTTGTGGTGTAAAACCTGCAGATATAGAGGATCAACTGTATTCAATGTATTACACCAGTTTATATAAGAGACTTGAGCATTCTTGGATTATAGCGTCAGGGGGCTCCTAGAAACAATCCCTGGTGGATAGCAAGGGACAACTGTTTTCTGTGGCATGGCTTGTATTCATTTATTGTTGACAATGATTATTCCCTGACATAGATGATCCTGAGTCTTGACTGGAAATCATTCCACTAATTTGCCTAGAAGCAATAATCTGAAGAGGTAACTGAGCAAATAGTCCTTTCTTCTCTGTATTGTATTCAGTCAGAGTGCATCAGATGACAAATTTCTTTAACTGTATAGCTCTTTCAATTTAAACATGTGGGCACACATGGGTCTCTATGCACACACAGCAAATACCTTTTCCTACCCTGTAGTAATGGCAAAAAGTTCTCATTGTTGTTGGGAAAACTGGTAAAGTAGTCCTGTTCAGGCTTCAGAGGCAGAAGAAGGCTTCTGACCACCTTGTGACCCTGCCTGGACTGGGTGCCTGCTTGCACACCTAACAACTGTTACTAACAACTCAAGCAGCATGTACAATTAGAAAGGGAGTGGGTCTTGGAATTTCTTGAGCCCTGGGAACCGGGCCAGTCCCCCCGGGTCTGGAAAATCTTGTGACTTACAATGGTGAAATCAACAGCATATTGAACCAGAGCTGCATTGAACCAACAGCATATTGAACCAGAGCTTCATTTTTGCACGCACACTGATGATATCAGTTTGCAGCCTGGGATTATAAACAGAAGCCCCCAGAACTACAGTTTGAAGTCTCATCCATGGGGTGGACTCACAGCCCGGAACCTTCCCAACTGGGACTCCAGATTGCTGTTCAAGGGACTTCGCAGCACTGCTTGGATCTGGATGTAGCTGCTTCTCCAATTTAGTGATGTATAAACCTCTGTCTTTACTATTCTTTTTTAGTTATACTACTCTTTTCTTAATTAGTATACTGTAATCTTTGTTAATTCAATAAACTCTCTCTAAATTCTTGTTTAAGTGTTATTTTGCCAGCGAATCCTATGAACCTTGAAACCGAAAGTAAGGCTTTCGGCAAAACACCTGTCCAGTATAACCTTTTTCAGACCTATCACACATTAAAAATTGGATAAATCAAGATACTTCCTGAGTCCCTATGTAAAAAACAAAATAAAATAAACAGAAACCTCAATTAAATAGAATCGGGAGACCAGAGGGGGAGCTCTCACACCCTGCAATGATAGCAGAGCCCAACAGGAAAAAGAAACACTCCTCTTCTTTCCTGGTAGGACTTAACCAATGAAAAGCCATGAGCTCTTTGTTTACTCTAGCCCTCCCAACTTCCTTCTCCTCTCTATAAAAGTGTTCTCCATTCCTTGCTGTGTGGAAACTTGCGTGTGGCTCAACATGGTTACAGACCTTGAATTGCAATTCTCTGTTGATCCTGAATAAATTTATCTTTTCTGGAGAAATACTTGGCTGTCTGTCAGGTAAACATTTTGATGGCCTGTAGAGGAAACAGAGAAGACTCCCAAAGGCACTGGGCCTGGTGAGCAACCAGGTGCAGTTCCCACAATTGAGCCCATTGTCACTCAATGCTTTTCTCGCTGAGCCTGGAGTTTGAACCTACATCTTTTTCCTGGATCCAAGCTCACATCCTCTTTGTTTTTGAAACTCTTCAGGCTTTATTTGGGATCAATTTTAAGGTTTCATCTTTCTGGTTAAGGTGTTATTCTGTATGCAAATGCTCCTTTGGCACTTTGGTCTGATTTTGAGATCACTGTTTCAGCCAAAGCTGACTGAGAAGCCAGTGGCCTATTCCTTCCAGAACAGGGACTGCTTCACAGAAACTGTGCCAATTCAGCTATGCACCCATTCCTTTGGAATAGGGGTTGTTTTCTGTAAACTGGCTGAAAAGCCTTTGGCTTCGATATTTCCTTAGAATTGGCTAGTATTAGCTTGCAAGCTGCTTGAGTTGAGCTATTTGAACTGTTTGAAAATTGTTCTTAACTCTAGAGAAAAACGTCTGAGAAATGGGATCCCAGTTATTTAAATTTTTTAAGGGCACCCACAATACAGCCTATTTTATGTTTAAAAACCACTGTCCTTCTTCATGTGCATTTATAACAAAATGGACCAATATGACCAAAACAAATTTAGAATATCAGTGGTCTTTATGGTGAACTTTTGAAATCCCCAAACTTAATTTCATTAAAACTGAATTGTATTAAATAACTCAAAACTTTCTAGAATTGACTCGTATGCCTATTTTGATTGGTATTTTGAGGCTTGCAAAAGTTATCAGGAGTCTAAAATTCTGCCTTTGCAAAATAAGATTTTTAAGATCCACAGAGTCAAACAAACTATTAAAGAAAGATAAAATGGGTCTTAAAGACTCAGGCTCTTCTTCCTTGGTTTCTTTTTCTCAAGCTCCACCTCTGGTGCCATCTTGTCTCTCTCCCGTGGCTCCCTGCGGTTCGACTCTGACTTTGGTGCCATCTTCTTCTTCCTCTTTTACACTACCTATGCCTCCTCTATACCCACTGGTCACGCATACAAATTATCTTGCTGAACTTCCCCTTTTTTTCTGAAACTCTGCCCAATACTTTTTCCTCTAAATTTGTCAGAACCTGTCCCTTTAAATTAAGCCTTCTGGGGATCCAGAAGCTAAACCCTTAAATTCTTATGTACCCTGGACTAATGCTGAACTGTAAGCCATAGTCAAAGATTTTCCCAAAGTAACTGATGATCCTCACAGATTTGCTGAGGAATTTAATACAGTCATCCAAACTTATCAACCCAGTTTCTCTGACTCATATCAGCTAGTTCATATGCTCGTCTGTGAAGCCCAGGCCCAGCACTGGATGGAAACTGTTAATTGGAAGAGTCCTGAAAAGTTTCTAGAATTACAAATGGGAGACAAGCCCACTGATTTATTATATGATCCAGGCTCAGGCAATCCTAAGTGACATCTTTGGGCAATTCCTAGGGCTTTTCCAAAGCCCGCTGATTAGAATAAAATTTAGGCTTGAACAGAAAAATCTGATGAATCTGTTCATGACTACTACAACTGACTTCAGATTATTTTAAAATTCTGGACTTTTTTCTGATATTGATTCCACCCAGGTAGCTTTTAATTCTATATTTATTAATGGGCTGAACAAGGACCTTTCCCTTCTAGTAAAAAGGACCAGGATGGAATGGAAAACTATGTCCACTCCAGATGTAGTTCATCTGGTAAACCAGTTCTTTCCCACTTTAGATGAGTCACCTAAAAAGAAGAATGCCAAAATTCTTCATCTTCAACTCAAGCAAATGAATGCTCCTAAGTGAAAACAAAACCCTCCTACTTCCTGCTATTATTGCAAAGAGCCAGGACATTGGAAAAGAGATAGTTACAAATTTAAGTATTTTAGGTGCCTTCAGCCTTCTAACCAGCTTTTCCAATGTCCTCCCAATTCTCAATGATGGGGCTCCTAGGAAGTACAGGAGCTCTTCCCAATCGTCCCTCTTAATTGACTTGGAAAAACATTTCTCCAGATTGGGATGGATCTCTTCCAGTCCTAATCGGCACCAGAGCCACACTCTAGTGCTCAACCCCACTACCATAAAACTCCCCTGCCTATGAGTGTTAAAACAGCTCAAACAGTGGGAATCTCTACTGAACCTCAAGTGGTTTCTGTCTATGGACCTATTCCCTTTTGTTTAGGCCCTTTGAGAAATACATACTCTTTTCTCTTTGGTTTCTCTACCCCTATCCATTTATTAGGCTGAGATGCCTTAGAGAAGTATCATGCTGGAATTTCTCCCAAAAGGGGAAATAAGTCTAGAATTTGACATTAATCATCAAAGTAATGAACCAGGTGAATTAAATGACCCTTTGACTTTTTTGTTGTTGTTCTATTTCTGAGAGTATTAGAGCTGATTCTGGAAACAATCACCATTTATCCCTATCAAATCAGCTATCATCTCCCTTCTGAACAAAATCTCCACCTGATATTGGTGAAATTCATAGCATACCTCCCATCAAGATTCAAATAGATCCTTCAAAACTTCTTCCCAGAATTAATCAATACCTTACAAGTAAAGAAGCCCTTCAAGGCATAAAGCCCAGAATATTACAAGGCTCAAGGACTCATTATCCCTAGTACTAGCCCTTGTAACACTCCCAGTTTACTGGTGAGAAAACCTAAGGGCCAAGGGTGGAAGTTTGTCCAAGACCTCTGGTCAATAAACAACACTGTTATGCCTTGAAACTGTTGTTTCTAACTTTTATATGCTACTAACATCCATTCCCACTGGTTGCAAATTATTTACTGTAAATGATTTATGCAGTGCATTCTTTAGTATTCTAGTTGATGAAGCTAGCCAATACCTTTTTGCCTTCACTTGGGAAGAAAAACAATTCACCTGGACAGTAATACTTCAGGGTTTTACTGAGAGTCCTTTTCATTTCTCACAAATCCTGAAGGCTGATCTGAATGATATAGAGTTCCCTAGGGGTCTTATTTTGTTGCAAAGTGCGGATGATTTGCTACTTTGCTCTCTTTCTCAAGCCTCCTCACAGGAAGCCAGCATCCCATTGCTAAAGCTTTTAGACTTAAAGGGACAAAAGCTCGCTAAAGAAGAATCGCAGTTGCCCAAACCCAGGTTTGATATTTAGGGCATCTGATATCAGAACAAGAACTGATATCCAGATAGATCCAGATAGAGTTCATGATGTCTTAAGTTTCCCAATATCTAAAACTAAGCACCAACTGCAAGGTTTTCTTGAGCTAACAGGTTATTGCCAAAATTGGACTCCAAGGGCTTCCCTGGTGGCGCAGTGGTTGGGAGTCCGCCTGCCGATGCGGGGGACGTGGGTTCGTGCCCTGGTCCAGGAGGATCCCGCATGCCGCGGAGCGGCTGGGCCCGTGAGCCATGGCCGCTGGGCCTGCGCGTCCGGAGCCTATGCTCCGCAGCGGGAGGGGCCACGGCGGTGAGAGGCCCGCGTACCGCAAAAAAAAAAAAAAAAATTGGACTCCAAATATCTGTCTTATGCCTAACCTCTGTATGCTTTACTAAACAATACTCCCAACCCAGTTTTATGAGGTAAACCAGACAACATAGCTTTCAAGGCCTTAAAGGAGAGTTTGATGAATTCACCTACCTTTGGGCATCCCAATGATAAGATTTCCTTTTTCATTTTTTATATGAAAATGAAGGGAATATACTTGGGGTACTCATTCAAAAACACAGGCACCACCATTGATCCATTGAGTATTACTTCCAGCAACTGGGTCCTGTGGCATGAGGACAACCCCTTTGGCTTGGACGCATTACTGCCTCTGCCCTTTTCGTTAAGACCACCAAGAAAATCATTATTGCATCCCCTTTAACCATTTTTTTTTTTTTTTTTTTTTTTTTGCGGTACGCAGGCCTCTCACTGCTGTGGCCTCTCCCGTTGCGCAGCACAGGCTCCGGACACACAGGCTCAGCGGCCATGGCCCACGGGCCCAGCCGCTCCGCGGCATGTGGGATCCTCCCGGACCGGGGCACGAACCCGTGTCCCCTGCATCGGCAGGCAGACTCTCAACCACTGCGCCACCAGGGAAGCCCGCCTTTAACCATTTTTATACCTCACGCACTAGAAGCTCTCCTTAATTCTCATCACACTCAACATTTCTCAGTCAGCTGCCTTACCTCCCATGAAGTCCTTTTGTTAACTGCTTCTCACATAACTCTTTTACACTGTAAAAAACTTTAGCCCCACTACTCTTCTCTCCTCCATCACCAGTGAAGTCTCTCGTGACTGACTAACAGTGATGGACCACCTCCTGACTCCTTGTGATGATCTACAGGAAATTCCTCTGGATAACTCTGACTTGTCATCGTTCACTGTTGGTTCTCATTTAAAAGGTGACAATGGCAAATATTGTGCTGGGTATTTAACCGGCACTCCTTTTGATGTTGTTGAGGCAGCATCTTTACCTATGGCTACAACCACCCAAGAGGATAGAGTATATGCTTTTAGATGGGCTTGTACTTTAGCCAAGGACAAAAATGCAATATTTATACTGATAGTAGATGTGCTTTCAGAGTAGCTCATAATTTTGGAATGTCACGGAAGCAATGTGCTTCCTTACTTCCAGTGGAAAAAATTTAAAACGGCCCCTATGTTTGGGAATTATTAGAAAAAATGCTTTTACCTGGGGCATTAAGATTCTAGGGCATTCTAAAACTTGACTCTCTGGAAGCTAAGGGAAATCATTTTGCTGATATTTCATAAGGATTGCTTCCCATAAAGGGACCAACAGTAGCCAAACCTCTGTCATCATCCAAAGGGTTATTTACCCCAATGATAATTTAGAAAAACTGGCTAGAGAAGCCCAAAAGTTGGCTTCAAAAAAGAAAAAAACAAGACTAGAAATTCAATAATTTTTGGTTTGGTCCAAAGATAAAGCTCTGAGACAGAGTCAAGATGGCGTACTAGAAGGATGGGGAATTCATGTCTCCTCACAACTAGGGCAGCTACCAGGCGCTGGTGGGGGACCACGGACACCTAAGGGACGTGAGGAATCCCCAGTGACTGGGTAGAATGTGGAGCATGGGGGGGAGTGAAGGGGGAGGGGAAGTGGAGGCAGGGAGGGACAGGCACCCCTGAGGGGCAGCTGGGGGAGGGAAAGGGATTCCACACCCGAAGGGGGAAATTGGGGGACCACTGGGAGGGCAGAGTATCAAAAGGGAGCATGTCCAGGTTTCCCCTGCCCACCTGGACCCACAGGAACCTGTTGAGATCCCGGGCTTGATCCTCTGCCCACCTAGGACCCCTCAAGCTGCGCGGGTCCTGAGGGAATGGGAGGGAAGGAAGGGGGGGGAAAAGTAAAGGCCAGACCTCCAGGACTGGCACCCCTGAGGGGTGGCTGGGGGAGGTAGGAGTTCTTACACCCAGCGGGACCGACCCACGGTTAGGGGTCCAGCGGCAATGGGGGAGACCCTGGGGGATGGTGGGGGCCCACTTAGGTACTGGGAAGCCTGTTGGGCTCCTAGGCCTAATACTCTGCCCTCGGAGCCTCCCTCCTGCAATGCAGTGCCCAATCCCCTCTCTTATACCCCCACTCAGGGCCATACCTCCACACTCGGAGACCCTCTTCAACGAGCTGGCCCTAAACCCCACCCACACACCCTCACTCAGGGCCCAACCTCCAAACTCCGGAACTCCACACTCCAGAGGCTCTCCTTTCCATGTGCTGCCTCTGCCCTTCTCTGAAGGTCCTAAGCAGAAGCCCCACCCCACACTTGAATATTGCCCCGCCTAGGCCCCACCCCACGGTCAAACGTCACATCCCCATAAACCTAGGTCCCACCCCATGCTAAACCCCACCAATGCCTAAGTTCCAGCCCCCACCTAAACTCTGCCCCCATAGCCAAGGCTTTTTTTTTTTTCTTTCTTTTACTCTTTTAGATTGTGGTCCTGTTTTACCTTGTTGATTCACTGCTGTTGATTTTTTTATATTTTTATTTTTCCTAATAAATCTTTTATTTCTCTAATTTTATGGTATTCTTTATACTTTGTTAGCAATCTCTCCTTTTGGCTTATTTCCCCAACCCCTTTTTTTTGTTGTCCTTTTTTCTGTTGTCCTTTTTTCTGTTGTGGTTTTATTTTACCTTGTTGCAGTTATTTCAAATATAGTTTTATATTCCCTAATGTATTTTTTTCTTTCTAATTTTATTTTGTTTTTTATTCTTAGATATTGTACTGCTCCTTTTTTCGTTCTTTCTTCCTTTTTATTTATTTATTTATTTATTTACCGCGCCACAAAACTTGCAGGATCTTGGTTCCCAGGCTGGCGGTTGGGCCCGAGCTCCTGTGGTGGGAGCTCTGAGTCCAAACCGCTAGTGTAACGCAGGACCTCAGACCCCAGGGCATATCAGAGTGAGGCCTGCTGGAAGTCTTCATCACAGCACCAAGACCCAGCTCTATCCAACTGTCTGCAAACTCCAGTGCTGGACCTCTCAGGCCAAACAGCCAGTAAGACAGGAATACAGCACAACCCATCAAAACAAAAAACAATAAAATGACAAAAAAATATTGTTACACATGAAGGAGCAAGGTAAAAACCTACAAGACCAAATAAATGAAAATGAAATAGGCAATCTACCTGAAAAAAAATTCAGAGCAATGACAGTAAAGATGATCCAAAATCTCAGAAACAGAATGGAGAAACTACAAGAAACATTTAACAAGGATCTAGAAGAACTAAAGAACAAACGATGAACAACAACAATAACTGAAATTAAAAATACACTAGAAGGAATCAATAACAGAGGCAGAAGAATGGATAAGTGAGCTAGCAGATAAAATGGTGGAAATAACTGCCAGGGAGCAGAAAAAAGAAAAAAGAATGGGGCTTCCCTTGTGGCGCAGTGGTTGAGAGTCCACCTGCTGATGCAGTGGACACGGGTTCGTGAACCCGGTCCAGGAAGATACCACATGCCGCGGAGCAGCTGGGCCCATAAGCCATGGCCGCTGAGACTGCACTTCCAGAGCCTGTGCTCAGCAATGGGAGAGGCCACAACAGTGAGAGGCCCGCATACCGCAAAAAAAAAAGAAACAGAAAAAAGAATGAAAAGAATTGAGAACAGTCTCAGAGACCTCTGGGATAACATTAAATGCACGAACATTCGAATCATAGGGGTCCCAGAAGCAGAGAAAAAGAAAGGATCTGAGAAAATATTTGAAGAGATTATACTTGAAAATTTCCCTAACATGGGAAAGGAAATAGTCAATCAATTCCAGGAAGCACAGAGAGTACCATACAGGATAAACCCAAAGAGGAAAATGCTGAGACATATATTAATCAAACTATCAAAAATTAAACACAAAGAAAAAATACTAAAAGCAGCAAGGGAAAAGCAACAAATAAAATAAAAAGGAATACCCATAAGGTTAACAGCTGATCTTTCAACAGACTCTGCAAGCCAAAACGGAGGGGTAGGACATATTTAAAGTGATGAAAGGGAAAAACCTACAACCAAGATTACTCTATCTAGCAAGGATCTCATTCAGATTTGATGGAGAAATTAAAACTTTTACAGAGAAGCAAAAGCTAAGAGAATTCGGCACCACCAAACCAGCTTTACAACAAATACTAAAGGAACTTCTCTAGGCAGGAAACACAAGAGAAGGAAAACACCTATTATAACAAACCCAAAACAATTAAGAAAATGGTAATAGGAACATACATATCAATAATTACCTTAAATGTAAATGGACTAAATGCTCCAACCAAAAGACACAGACTGGCTGATGGATACAAAAATAAGACCCATACTAATGCTCTGTACTAAGTGAGAGCATTAAGTGAGAGGGTCTCACCTAGAGGGTCTCACTTAGACACTCTAAGTGAGAGGGTCTAAGTGAAGAGACCCACTTCAGACCTAGGGACACATGCAGACTGAAAGGGAGTGGAAGGAAAAAGATATTCCATGCAAATAGAAATCAAAAGAAAGCTGGAGTAGCAATTCTCATGTCAGGCAAAATAGACTTTAAAATAAAGACTATTACAAGAGACAAAGAAGGACACTACATAATGGTCAAGGGATCAACCCAAGAAGAAGATATAACAATTGTAAATATTTATGCACCCAATACAGAAGCACCAAAATACATAAGGCAAATGCTAACAGCCATAAAAGGGGAAACCAAAAGTACACAATCATAGTAGGAGACTTTAACGTCCCACTTTCACCAATGGACAGATCATCTAAAATGAAAATATATAAGGAAACAAAAGCCTTAAATGATACATTAAACAAATGGACTTAATTGATATTTATATGACATTCCATCCAAAAACAACAGAATACACATTCTTCTCAAGTGCTCATGGAACATTCTCCAGGAGAGACAATATCTTGGGTCACAAATCAAGCCTTGGTAAATTTAAGAAAACTGAAATCCTATCAAGTATCTCTTCTGACCACAACGCCATGAGACTAGATATCAATTACAGGAAAAAAAAACTATAAAAAACAAAAACACATGGAGGCTAAACATTACGCTACTAAATAACCAGGACATCCCTGAAGAAATCAAAGAGGATATCAAAAAATACATAGAAACAAATGAAAATGAAAACATAGCAACCCAAAACCTATGAGATGAAGCAAAAGCAGTTCTAAGAAGGAAGTTAACAGCAATACAATCCTACCTCAAGAAACAAGAAAAAATTCAAATAAACATCCTAACCTTACACCGAAAGCAATTAGAGAAACAAGAATAGAAAAAACCCAAAGTTAGCAAAAGGAAAGAAATCATAAAGATCAGATCAGAGAAATAAAAAAGAAATGAAGGAAACGATAGCAAAGATCAATAAAACTAAAAGTTGGATCTTTGAAAACATAAACAAAATTGATAAACCATTAGCCAGACTCATCAAGAAAATAAAGAGAGAAGATTCAAATCAATAGGATTAGAAATGAAAAAAGATAAGTAACAACTGACACTGCAGAAATACAAGGATCACTAGAGATTTCTACAAGCAACTCTATGCCAATAAAATGGACAACCTGGAAGAAATGGACAAATTTTTAGAAAAGCAGAACCTTCTGAGACTGAACCAGGAAGAAATAGAATATATGAACAGACCAATCACAAGCACTGAAATCGAAACTGTGATTAAAAATCTTCCAACAAACAAAAGCCCAGGACCAGATGGCTTCACAGGCAAATTCTATCAAACATTTAGAGAAGAGCTAACACCTATCCTTCTCAAACTCTTCCAAAATATATCAGAGGGAGGAAGACTCCGAAACTCATTCTACGAGGCCACCATCACCCTGATACCAAAGCCAGACAAGGATGTCACAAAGAAAGAAAACTACAGGCCAATATCAATGATGAACATAGATGCAAAAATCCTCAACAAAATACTAGCAAACAGAATCCAACAGTACATTAAAAGGATCATACACCATGATCAAGTGGGGTTTATTCCAGGAATGCAAGGATTCTTCAATATACACAAATCAATCAATGTGATACACCATATTAACAAATTGAAGGAGAAAAACCATATGATCATCTCAATAGATGCAGAGAAAGCTTTTGACAAAATTTAGCCCCCATTAATGATAAAAACCCTGCAGAAAGTAGGCATAGAGGGAACTTTCCTCAACATAATAAAGGCCATATATGACAAAACTACAGCCAACATCATTCTCAATGGTGAAAAACTGAAATCATTTCCCCTAAGATCAGGAACACGACAAGGTCGCCCACTCTCACCACTCTTATACAACATAATTTTGGAAGTTTCAGCCACAGCAATCAGAGAAGAAAAAGAAAAAAAAGGAATCCAAAACAGAAAAAAAGAAGTAAAACTTTTTTTGTTTGCAGATGACATGGTACTATACATACAGAATCCTAAAGATGCTACCAGAAAACTACTAGAGCTAATCAATGAATTTGGTAAAGTAGCAGGATACAAAATTAATGCACAGAAATCTCTTGCATTCCTATACACGAATGCTGAAAAATCTGAAAGAGAAATTAAGGAAACACTCCCATTTACCATTGCAACAAAAAGAATAAAATACCTAGGAATAAACCTACCTAAGGAGACAAAAGACCTATATGCAGAAAAATAAGACACTTATGAAAGAAATTAAAGATGATACAAACAGATGGGGAGATATACCATGTTCTTGGATTGGAAGAATAAACATTGTGAAAATGACTATACTACCCAAAGCAATCTACAGATTCAGTGCAATCCCTATCAAACATCAAACTACCAATGGCATTTTTCAGAGAACTAGAACAAAAAATTGAACAATTTGTATGGGAACACAAACGACCCCGAATAGCCAAAGCAACCTTGGGAAAGAAAAACAGAGCTGGAGGATTCAGGCTCCCAGACTTCAGACTATATTACAAAGCTCCAGTAATCAAGACAGTATGGTACTGGCACAAAAACAGAAATATAGATCAATGGAACAGGATAGAAAGTCCAGAGATAAACCCATGCACATACGGTCACCTGGTTTTTGATAAAGGAGGCAAGAATATACAATGGAGAAAAGTTAGCCTCTTCAATATGTGGTGCTGGAAAACCTGGACAGCTACATGTAAAAGAATGAAAGTAGAACACTCCTTAACACCATACACAAAGATAAACTCAAAATGGATTAAAGACCTAAATGTAAGGGCAGACACTATAAAACTCTTAGAGGAAAACATAGGCAGAACACTCTATGACATAAATCACAGCAAGTTCCTTTTTGACCCACATCTTAGAGAAATAGAAATAAAAACAAAAATAAACAAATGGGACCTAATGACACTTAAAAGCTTTTGCACAGCAAAGGAAACCATAAACAAGATGAGAAGACAACCCTCAGAATGGGAGAAAATATTTGCAAATGAATCAGTGGGCAAAGGATTAATTTGTAAAATATACAAACAGCTCAGGCAGCTCAATATCTAGAAAACAAACAACCTAATCCAAAAGGTTGCAGCAGACCTAAATAGATATTTCTCCAAAGAAGATATACAGTTTGCCAACAAACACATGAAAAGATGCTCAATATCACTAATCATTAGAGAAATGAAAATCAAAACTACAATTAGGTATCACCTCACACCAGTCAGAATGGCCATCATCAAAAAATCTACAAACAATAAATGCTGGAGAGGGTGTGGAGAAAAGGGAACCCTCTTGCACTGTTGGTGGGAATGTAAATTGGTACAGCCACTATGGAGAACAGTATGGAGGTTCCTTAAAAAACTAAAACTAGAACTACCATATGACCCAGCAATCCCACTACTGGGCACATACAATGAGAAAACCATAATTCAAGAAGAGTCATGCACCATAATGTTCACTGCAGCACTATTTACAATAGGCAGGACATGGAAACAATCTAAGTATCCATTGACAGATGAATGGATAAAGAAGATGTGACATATATATACAATGGAATATTACTCAGCCATAAAAAGAAACAAAATTGAGTTACTTGTAGTGAGCTGGATGGAGCTAGAGTCTGTCATACAGAATGACGTAAGTCAGAAAAAGAAAAACAAATACTGTATGCTAACACATATATATGGAATCTAAAAAAAAAAAATGGTTCTGATGAACCTATGGGTAGCAGTGGAATTAAGACCCAGACATTGAGAATGGACTTGAGGACACATGGAGTGGGAAGGGTAAGCTGGGACGAAGTAGAGAGTAGCACTGACATATATATACTACCAAATGTAAATTAGATAGCCAGTGGGAAGCAGCTGCATGGCATAGGAGATCAGCTTGGTGCTTTGTGACCACCTAGAGGGGTGGGATAAGGCGGGTGGGAGGGAAACGCAAGAGGGAGGGGACATGGGGATATACGTATGCATATAGCTGATTCACTTTGTTATACAGCAGAAACTAACACAGCACTGTAAAGAAATTATACTCCAATAAAGGTGTTTAAAAAAAAAATGTGTGGAAGAACTGAACAGATATTTTTCCAAAGGAGACATACAGATGGCCAACAGGCAAATAAAAAGATGCTCAACACCGCTAATCATCAAAGAAATGCAAATTAAAACCAGAATGAGATGTCACCTCACACCTGTCAAAATGGCTATCATCAAAAATGACACAAATAACAAATGTTGACAGGATGTGTAGAAAAGGGAAACTCTGTATACTGTTGGTGGGAATGTAAATTGGTGCAGCCTTTGTGGAAATCATTATGGAGGTTTCTCAAAATATTAAAAGTAGAACTACCATATGATCCAGCAATTCCACTCCTGGGTACATATTCAAAAAAAAAGAAAAGGAAAAAGAACACTAATTGGGAAACACACATGCACCCCAATATTCATAGTATCATTATTTACAATTAACAAGATATGGAAGCAACCTAAGTGTTCATCAACTAAGTGTCCTAAGTGTGGACACTTAGTCCACAACTAAGTGTCCAAGTATACACACACACACAATAGAATACTACTCAACCATAAAAAAGGATGAAATTTTGCCATTTGCAACAATGTGGATGGACTTAAAGGGTATTATGCTAATTGAGATAAGTCAGAAAAAGAAAGACAAATACTGTATGATATCACTTATATGCGTAATCTAAAAATATAACTAGTGAATATAACAAAAAAAACGAAACAACAACAACAAAAAACGATAAAGCTCTGGTTTGGACCAAATAACAACCCAGTCCTATTGAAGACTCTAAAATTCACTCCTCACCCCTGAATATACATTAAACTCTTGGTCTACTAACAAAATGATAGTATTCATGAATCAATATTTGTGGGGAAACATTAACAAGGCTATAAAAAGTACCTATTTCAATTAACCCATTTGTCTGAAGTTCAACCCAGGGAAGCCTGTTTGTACTGCTCCTGGACATTTTCAACTACACAATGGATGATTTAAAGTCTGGCAAATGCTTTTCATACAACTTCCTTTGTCTCATGAATATAAATATGTTTCAGTCATGGTCTATATGTTTTCATACTAGACTGAAACCTTCCCTTGCAGACAGGCTACTGCCTCTTCTGTGGCTCAAATCCTTTTGGAAAACATTATCCCTACCTGGTTCCTCTTGCACTTCACAGTGAGCAAGGTACCCATTTTACTGGCCAGGTGCTTTGACAAGCCTGTGTTGTTTAGCTGGTTTTACAACACTTTCACTGCACTTACCACCCTCAGTGCTCTGGTTTAGTCAAACGCACTGAGGGCATTATTAAGATTCCAGTGGCAAAATTTACAGGGCCCCCCACCACCACCACAGATACCTTGGCTGAAAGCATTGCTGTCCTAAATATCAGAACCAACCCTTTCGGAACTTATAAACTCTCACCCTTTGAGATAGTCACAGGACACCCAATGCACTTGGGTTCTGCTTCTCTTGATACACAACTAACAAAAGGGGGCTATTTCAATATTGCAAAGGGCTAATTGTTTTATAATAATAAAATAACCATGTTTTGGTAGATCAGTCTTTTCATAGAGTGTTATTGGAAGATGAAGACTTTAAGCATCACAACTTGCAACCTGGGGTTTTTATCTGTTGGAAAAGAACAGAAGAACTCTCCTCAACCTCATTGGAGAGACCACTATCAGGTACTGCTAACCAATCCTTGTGCTGCCAAACTCCAAGGAATAGACTCTTGGGTTCACGTGACATACCTAAAGAAAGCACCAAACCCTAAATGGACCTGCACATCATCTGGTAATGTAAAAGGAAAGATTTCCTGAAATTGAAGCAGACAATATTTGATGAGAAAGCTTTCCCAAGATATCCAGATCTGTCCTGTTGGAAGTTTATCATCAAACCTCTGATGATGACATAACACTTCAGATGCTCTCTAATACCTATGATAGTGATAACATATGGAATTTAGATAAAATGTACCTTATAGTTCCCCCTCCTACCTCTCCTTGTTACTCAAAGTGACCTCAATAGATTTCCAATCCACACGCTTTTGGTCCAATGTGAGACACTACACCCAAGAAAGGTCCTTCCTGACACAGGGGCAAAAGCTGCTAAAACTAGAAAATCTGACATGATCAGCAATGCTTTCAGAGCAAGATCTTGATCAAAAGGGGGAAGTGTTAAAAAATTAATAAACAGAAACCTCCATTAAATAGAGTCAGGAGACCAGAAGGGAGAGCCCTCATGCCTGGCGAAGATAGCAGAGCCCAATAAAAAGAAGAAAGGTGTTTCTTCTTCCCTGGCAAGTACTCAGCCATGGACTCTTTGTTTACTATAGCCCTCCCAACTTCCTTTTCCTGTCTATAAAATAGTTCTTTCCTTGCTGTGTGGGGTTTTCCATGTGGCTCGCCATGGTTGCAGACACTAAATGGCAATTCTCGACGATCCCAAATAAACTCATCTTTGCTGGAGAAATATCTGGCAGTCTATTCCTTTTAGGTTGACAGCTCCTATAGTTGGAGCCAATTCAAGCCCATTAATCTGGTTTCAAAATCTATACTAACTGGCTCCTTAATAACTCTCTAACCTCATCTTTTACTGTTTCAAGCACACTGTACAACCAATCATATAGAACAGGTTAATTTCCTATCACCTACTCTGATCTTTCTCTTACCTGGAATGTTCTCATGTTCCCTCTCGGCCAAAAATATGTATTTTTGTATGTATGTGTGCATGTGTTGTTTGTTTGTTTATATTTACTATGTGTTTATTTAATGTGAGGTTTGGAAAAGTTGCAACGTTTACGTGGGGGATTAAATTTTATTGTCAATATTGCCCTTTAAAATTGCTCTTAAAATGTGAACTAATTTTTAATAGCTGTTATAAATTCATCTGCTAATTCTGTCACTTTCATTATTGATTAATATTTCTCATGATTATGGACCTCATTAACTGCTTTTTGCATGTCTATTTTTCACTGTATACGGGACATTATGAATACTATATTATTGATTATTTAGATGTTATTCTTTTCCTTAATAGTGTTTATTTTGTTACTATTTTGTTTATTTTGTCACTATTTTGTTTATTTTGTCAGATTTGTTATTAATCTGACAGTTAATTTATTTACACATATCTTTCAACTTTCCAAGGTTTTAAAAAAAATCTTTGTTAGTTAAAATAGAAAGCAGCCTTTAGCTGAGGGCTAGAATAGCCCTACTCTTAAAGCATGGCCTCTTTGCTACCTATCATATGAAATGAATTCTCTCCACACTGGCTAATTGGAAGTAGAACATCTGTTCTGTGCAAGCTGCAGGAGTTGTTCAGTTCACAACTCCCTAATAGATGTGTATCTTTTGGTATCATTATGCATCCTCTTTGAGTTTCAATTTGCACATGTTCAGCTTGGTATTTAGCCAAAGACCAAAGGCAAGTCATATATACAGATTTCTGAATCTCCTTCTTTACATAGATATCTTTTCTCTGATACCCTGCTCTGTAAATTCCAGCCAACTCAATAGCCTTAAGTTATATACAAATAACCTTTGTATCCTCAGCTTGGTGAGAATACTTTCGGGCTTCCTCTCCCTGAACTATAGTCAGAAACATGCATTCAGGCAGAAAACCAGAGTGATCATGCAGCTAATTTCACTTGTTTCCTTTCTCTCAATGATTGCACTCCCATGGCACCTGTTTATTCAATGTCTGGAAACAGCTCAAATATTTTGTCCAGTTTTGAAGTTATTTACTGTGGCAAAACAGGTCTAATAGCAGCTACTCTGTGATGGTAAAAAGTGGAATCATAAAACTGTACTCTACTCCACTCTACTACATAGCTATTGGTAACACAGTAGGCCAAATGTCTCTTGTGTGATATACATATATCACAGTAGGAGAGGGCAAGGGGAGAAATTCTGAAATATTATCTAACAAAGTCTTGTCAAAATGATGCAAACTCCTTTTATAAACATTAAATTAGTATTTCCGGTGTGTGGTTCCAGGCAACAAAATATATAAAAAAAAAATAAAGTGGCAATCTCACTCTTGAAAAAAGTAGTATGCTCCTGTCTTATTTCTGGAAATAGGAATAGAAGTGTTGTGTAGAAATCTGGAAAGCAAAGAGTGAGGAGCATCCAGGTTCAAGTCCTCAAGTTTATGTGTGCAAGTCTTGTAGACATCACAGGTCTAACCAGGTAAAGGGTCAAGTCCAGGAGGTGACGTAAGTACACAAATGTTCTCAATTCAAATTCTACAGGGCTATGAATGACCAACACAAGAATCACCATGCAGCACTGAACTCTGTGCTACTCTATTCCACTTTTGGACAGGGATACGTGATTATTTGCCTACAAACTGTAACATGGTCAGAGTAAAGTCAGAGCCCTGCAGGAGAATATGGAATTATGAAACTAGGCTTCTCTCCCTAATTGTTGTAAGCAAAAGAGAAATATAAGATATCACAGTATCACATAAAAAGGTCCACTTATCTCACTGAAGAGTAAAGTAGCATTTTACCAGGAAAAAACTGGGAGGCTAACTAACCAGAAGCTTTAAAAGGTGAATTCAACAAGGTCCTGAACCTTGCTGTCAACTTGCAGAGTCACTGACAATTAAGATTTGAACTGACATTTAAACAAAGAAGATTTATGAACATCTAATAAACACATGAAAAGATGCTCAACCTCATTAGCCATTTGAGAAATGCAAATTAAAACCGTAGTGAGATGTCATTTCACACTCACTAGAATGGCTGTAATCAAAAAGACATACAATAACAAGTGTTCGTGAGAAAGTAGAAAACTGGAACCCTCATATATCGCTAGTAGTAATGTAAAGTGGTGCAGTTATTTTGGAGAGAAAGCCTCTTGCCAGTTTCTTAAAGATTTAAACATAAATTTATCATATAATGCAGCAATTCTATTCCTAGGTCTCTAACCCACAAAAATATATATGGGATGTGTGTGAAAAAAAAAAAAAGAAAAAATATATATATAGCCACACAAGCACTTGCATGTGAATGTTCATAACAGCATTATTCATACTAGCCAAAATGTGGGAAAAATTCAAATGCCCAACAATTGATGAATATCTAAACAAAAAATGTGGTATATCCGTATAATGGAATACTATTTACCAATAAAAAGGTACAAACTACTGATATATGCTACAACAGGGATGAACATCAAAAACATTATTCTAAGCTAAAGAAGCTAAAGAAGGTCAGATGCAGGACTACATAGTGTATGGTTGACCATGTATATGAATGGTCCAGAAGAGCAAATCTTTAGAGACAGAATGTAGATTAGTGGTTGCCTGTGGATGTGAGTGGGAATGAGGATTGAAAATGGGCACAGGGAATCTTTTTGAGTTTAAGGAAGTGGTCTAAAACTGGATTGTGATGATGGCTGTGCAACTCTTTAAATTTACTAAAAATTCTTAAACTGTGCACTTAAAATGGGTACATTTTATGATTTGTATTATATAACTCAATAAGGTTGTTTTCATAAAAGTTAAAACTCTGACCTCTAAGAAGAACCTTAGCGTAACAAATTAAAAATGCATTATAGCAATTAATCATGAGCAGAACATTTTAAGACTAATTTTTTAGTACCTGGGTTTTTTTTTCCCTTGATGTTCTGATATCTGGGAAAATGAAATAATCTGAAATATTCCCTGTACCATGGGTGGGTGGATGGTGGTGCACTTTCTAGTCTAGCAAATCGAGAAAAAAAATCACTTCTTTATAGAACACTTGTTCTAAATCTCCCATATACAAGCTTTAAAGTCATGCTGTACAATAGCAACACTAAGGGCAAAAACATCTTGTGGAGGTAATCACTGAATTTCTATAGAAATATGAGACTCTTATACATTAACATATTTTTATTTTTTTCTCAATATACCATATCCAGAAATAATGAATAAGAATGAGCAGGCTTTGCTAATTTCACATTAAATATTATAGGTCTTTGAAAGATGAAAAAAGAAGGAAAATGTTACATTCTGCATGAGGTCAATACCTTTCAGACACTCCCAGATTTATATTTAAATTCTTTAAATAAGTTTTTCATGTATGAATGACAACCTTGGAAAGGTTCCTGCACTCTTTGGAAGGATGCACTGTTTTGCCTTATGATACTTGTTTTCCTCTCCCAAATTCCATGATTCATCTCCCAGTCACTACATTCTGGAACGTACTTGCTATGTAATGAGACTGGCAGTGTGTAGGATACAGGAAAGGAAATACAACAAAGGAGATACAGGAAAGGACACTAAATACCTCTTCATGTGCTGCCAAAACATTTCCATGTGATGGTATCTTATCCTTGGTCCAAAACTATTTTAGAATTTGCTCGAACTGGAGCAATATCTTTCCTGAGGCAGAAGTTTTTTTATAATTTTTAATTTCTTTTTAATTGGATTATAATATTATATAAGATTCATGTGTACAATATTATATTTCAATTTCTGTATATATTTACAGCATGCTTACCACCAAAAATTTGGTTTCCATTCATCACCATACTGCTCATCACCTTTATCCATTTTGCCCTCCCTCCATGCCCTGCCCCCTCTGGTAACCACCACTCTGTTCCCTATATCTATGTGCTTGTTTTTATTTGGTTTGGTTTGTTCACTTATTTACTTAATTAGTTTTTATATTCCACATATGAGTGAAATCATATGGTAAATCATATGGTACTTGTCTTTCTCCCTCCGACTTATTTCACTTAGCATACCATCAAGGTCCATCCATGTTGTTGCAAATAGCAAGATTTCATCTTTTTATGGCTGAATAGTATTCAAATATAGTATTCAAATATATATGTGTAGATACATATATATGATACATATATATATATATCATATCTTCTTTATCCATTCATCCGTGAATGAGCATTTACGTTGCTTGCATATGTTGGCTATTGTAAACAACACTGCAATGAACATACCAAAACCAGACAAGGATAACAGAAAGAAAATTACAGGCCAATAATTCTGATGACATGGATACAAAAATCTTTAGCCAAAAATTCAATAACAGCAAACCAAATTCAATAATACATTAATAGGATCATACACCATGATCAAGTATGATTTATTCCAGGGAAGCAAGGATAGTTCAACAACTGCAAATCAATCAAAACGATATACCACATAAAATGAAAAATATAAATCATATGATCATCTCAATAGATGCAGAAAAAGAATATGACAATATTCAACATCCATTTGTGATTAAAAAATTCTCGATAAAATGGGTATAGAAGGAACATACCTCAACAGAATAAAGGTCATATGTGACAAACCCAAAACTAACATACTTAACAGTGAAAAAATGAAAAGTACTCCTCTAAGACAAGGCAAAATTTTTTTAAAGTTAAAATTTACTTAAATACACATGAAGAGTTCCAATTAAACCTTAGAATCTTCTAAGCAGACATTTAAATCTACAAAGAAATGTATAGTACTTAAAAGCATTATTCATTCTTCCTTAGTATAAAATGCAGATGTTCTTTGCAGTGGCCTTCAGCATACATTGTTTAAGACCAATCATCTAAAGGTATTGGTGTTCTCTACTAATTCTCACATGAAAGAAAAATTATTATGTGATTAGTGACTAGGAAGATTTCATGTTCCCATGGGTTAATTTTCCTGAGGATTGCTTATAGTACTATCTCATATTTTCAGCGTGCATACAATCATTTATCCCCAAAATGCCATTGCTTGTTTCATTTTCAGGGGTCATATAGCCATGAGAATCATGGTCTGGTACATAAGTCTTCATACATAAATATCAGAGACACACAATTAGACCCTTTGTGCCATTTGAAATTGCCATCAGAGGAAAAAATGGGATAAAATGGGAATGAGAACAGACTAGTATGTGAAAAGTAGTTGTTGGAACTCACTTTATCTATTTATTTACTTTGTTACTTATTTACTTACTTATACAACACCATATTACAAAAATAATTTAAAATGTTTTATAAAGTACAATTAGGGGAGCAATCAAGATGGTGGAGGAGTAGGACATGAACCTCACCACCTCCCACAAATACATCAGAAATATATTTACATGTGGAATGATTCTCACAGAATATCTACTGCACACTGGCAGAAGACCTAAGACTTCTGAAAAGGCAAGAAAATCTCCATGTAACAGGGTAGGACAAAAGAAAATAGAAAAAAAGAAAGTGACAAAGGAATCTTGTCAGGACCTGTGCCCCTGACAAGGAGCTGTAAAAGAGGAAAGGTTCCTGCACCCTGGAAGGCCCCTCACCAGCGGGGAGATCAGCCGGGACAGAGGGAGAGCTTTAGACCCTTGGAGGAGAACACGGCAACCGGTTTGCAGCAGCCAGAATGGAGAGAGACCTGCACAGACAGTCAGTGCCATCTCCCAGTATTCCCCAGCCTGGGACGTGTTCACCTGTGTGGGCAGGGGCTGGGTGCTGAAGCTTGTGCTTCAGAGATTGGACCTGGGGAGAGGAGTGGGGTTGGCTGCCTGAAAACTCCAGCAGGGGCTGGAGTCTGGTGCAGCCTCAACTGAGGGTTAATGGAGGAAGCCTGAGCTGTCTCAGAGGCCAGGAGCCATTGTTTGGCGGGGGGTGCATAAGGAGAGGGACGGGACCTGCTATTGCAGCATATTTCCCCGTGTGTGGTCTCAGGCAGCAGAACACTGCCTACGTGAGCTCCAGGAGCAGTTGCAAGCCACCTCCACTCCCATCACATGCTTCAGGGGTGCACGTGAACTGCCACCACCACCAAGAACCCCAGGACGGAGCACCAGCCACCACATCTGCACACCCCCTATCAAGAGGATAACAGCCAGCACATGCTGAGGAAAGACGTGATAGGCATCCATACTAAAAACAGCCCTGCACCAAAAAACTAAACCCACACAAGCTACACAGGGATACTCCCACATATAAATAGCCCTCCAAAACAACAGTAGATAATTGTTTCTCCTAAACTCACAGAGTAAGAGAAGTATAAGTAAAATGAAGAAGCAGAGGAACCACTCCCAGTTAAAAGACCAAGAGAATTCCCCTGAGAGAACAAACAATGAAACAGACCTCTTCAATCTAACAGACACTGATTTCAAAAAGGAGATAATGAAAATACTGAAGGAATTAAGAAAGGCCATTGACAGAAATGCAGAATACTGTAAAAAGAGACTAGAAACTATAAAGAGAAACCAAGAAAAAGTACAAAACTCACTTGCCAAGACAAAAGCTGAGCTAAAGGCAATGAATAGCAGAATGAACAATGCAGAAGAACAAAAAAGTAACCTGAAAGATAGAACAATGGAAATCACCCAAACAGGATAGCAGACAGAAAGCCAAATTGAAAAAAAAAAAAAATGAAAACAATATAAGAGACCTATGGGATGATATAAAGTGTGCCAATCTACACATAATAAGGATTCCAGAAGGAGAAGAAAGATGAAAGGGGATCGAAAATGTATTTGAAGAAATTATGGCTGAAAACTTCCCAAACCTAAAGATGGAAACAAGAGAGGAACCACAGAGGGTCCAAACAAGATAAACTCAAACAGACTTACACAAAGACATAATATAATATAAATGGCAAAAGTTAAAGATAAAGAGAGGATTCAAAAGGCAGCAAGAGAAAAACAAATAGTTAATTACAAGGGAACCCTCATAAGGCTGTCAGCTGATTTCTCTACAGAAATGCTACAGGCTAGAAGGGAGTGGTAAGATATATTCAAAATTCTGAAAGGGAAAAATCTGCAACCTAGGATACTCCACCCAGCAAGACTATCATTAGAATAGAAGGAGAGAGAAAGAATTTCTCAGACAAGCAAAAACTAAAAGAATACAGCAATACTAAACCTATCCTAAAGGAAATATGGAAAGGACTTCTCTAAATAGAACAGAAATAAGAATCAATAAGAATAAGAAAATGCAACTGGAAAGTAAATCACTTAAATAGGCCGGTACACAGATTTAAAAAAATAAGTCAAATAATTTCTGTGATAAGTGATGATAAACACAGGGAACAGCAAAAGGAGGAACATGAAGATGTAAAAGAAGACATCAAAATCATAAAATGTGTGGGAGGAGAATAAGAAAATGTAGGGTTTTTTTCCTAGAATGTGCTTGAGCCTATATGACTACCACTATACAGCAAGCAGATATAAGAAGGGGTTCACATACTTGAAAAATAGGGTAACCACGACTCAAAAACATATAATACGTCCACAAAAACCAAAAAGAAGAGAACGTAAGTATAATACAAAAGAAAATCATCAAACCACAAATAGAAAAAGAAAAAGAAAGGGACAAAGAATAAATATAAAATCAATGGGAAAACAAGGTTTCAAATGGCAATAAGTACATATCTACCAATATTTACCTTAAATGTCAATGGACTAAATGTTCCAATTAAAAGACAGAGTGGCAGATTGGATTAAAAAACAAGAACCTACAATATGCTGCCTACAAGAGACCCACATTAGGGCAAAGGACACACATAAATTGAAAGTGAGGAGATGGAAAAAGATATTTCATGAAAAAGGAAATGACAAGAAAGCAGGGGTCACAATACTCATTTCAGACAAAACAGACTTCAAAACAAAGGCCATAAAGAAAAATAAAGAAGGCCACTATACAATGATAAAAGGATCAATACAAGAAGAGGCTTTTACAGTTGTCCACATATATGCACCTAATATAGGAGCACCCAAATACATAAAACAAATACTAATAGACATAAAGAGAGAAATTGACAGGAATACAATAATGGTAGGAGACTTTAACACCCCACTGACATCAACGGACAGATCTTCTACACAGAAAATCAATAGGGCAACAGAGATCTCAGATGATACAATAGAACAGTTAGACTTAACTGATATTTTCAGCACATTACATACAAAAAAAAATCAGAATACATATTATTTTCAAGTACACATGGAACATTCTCTAGGATTGACCACATACAGCACAAAACAAACCTCAACAAATTTAAGAGTATGGAAATCATCTCAAGCATCTTTTCTGACCATAACAGCATGAAACTAGAAATTAACCACAGAAAAAGAAATAAGAAAAAATGATTACATGGATATTAAATAACATGCTACTAAAAAACCGATGGGTCAATGTGAATCAAAGAGGAAATTAAAAAATACCCTGAGACAAATGACAATGAAAACACAACCATACAAAATCTATGGGATGCAGCAAAAGCAGTTCTTAGAGGGAAGTTCACAGCAATACACGTCTTCCTCAAAAAGTAAGAAAAATCTTGGGGCTTCCCTGGTGGTGCAGTGGTTGAGAGTCCGCCTGCCGATGCAGGGGACATGGGTTCGTGCCCCGGTCCGGGAAGATCCCACATGCCGTGGAGCGGCTGGGCCCGTGAGCCATAGCCGCTGAGCCTGCGCGTCCGGAGCTTGTGCTCCGCAACGGGAGAGGCCACAACAGTGAGAGGCCCAAGTACAGCAAAAAAAAAAAAAAAAAAAGTAAGAAAAATCTCAACTAAACAACCTAACCCATCACTTAAAAGAATTAGAAAAAGAGAAAGAAACAAAACCTAAAGTCAGCAGAAGGAAGGAAATAATAAAGATCAGGGAGGAAATAAATAGAAATTTTAAAAAGCAATAGAAAAAAATCAATAAAACCAAGAGCTGTTTCTTTAAAAGGGTAAACAAGATTGACAAACCTCTGGCCAGGCTTACCAAGAAGAAAAGAGAAAATCCAAATGGGCAAAATAAGGAATGAAAAAGGAAATATAACAATGAATACCACAGAAATACAAAAAAATATAAGAGAATACTATGAACAATCATATACCAACAAATTCGACAACCGAGAAGAAATGGACGAGTTTCTAGAAACATACAGCCCACCAAAATTGAATCAAGAAGAAACAGACCAATCACTAGAAGAGAAGCAGAATCTGTAATAAAAAAAACGAACAAACAAACAAAAACCTCCCTACAAACAAAAGTCCAGGGCCATATGGCGTCACAGGCAAATTCTACCAAACATACAAAGGACTTTCACAAATCCTTATCAAACTCTTCCAAAAGACTGAAGAGGCGGGAACACTCCCAAAGACATTCTATTAAGCCTGATACCAAAACCAGACAAAGATACCACCAAAAATGAAATTTACAGGCCAATATCTTTGATGAATATAGATGCAAAAATTCTCAACAATATACTAGCAAACTGAATCCAACAACACATAAAAAACATCACATAACACAACCCAGTGGGATTCATCCCAAGTTCACGATGACAGCTCAACATACACAAATCAATCAAGGTGATAAACCAAATCAACAAAAGAAAAGACAAAAACCACACAAACATCTCAATAGATGCAGAGAAAGCATTTGACAAAATTCAACACCCATTCATGATCAAAACTCTTACGAAAGTGGGTATAGAGGGAACATATCTCAACATAATAAAAGCTATTTATGACAAACCCACAGCCAATATAATAGTCAATGGTGAAAAACTGAAAGCCTTCCTGCTAAAATCTGGAACAAGACAAGGATGCCCACTCTCACCACTTCTCTTCAACATAGTATTGGAAGTCCTAAACATAGCAATCAGACAAGAAAAAGAAAATAAATAAATAAAAGGTATCCAACGAGAAGAGGTAAAATTGTCACTATATGCAGATGACAAGATACTACATACAGAAAACCCTAAAGACTCCACATGAAAACTACTAGAACTGATAAGTGAATTCAGCAAGGTAGCAGGATACAAGAATTAACATAAAGGATTAACATAAAGAAATTGGTTGCATTTCTTTATACTAACAATGAAACAGTAGAAAGGGAATATATTAAAAAAACCCAAACATTTAAAATCACACCAAAAAAATAAAATACTTACAAATAAACCTGACCAAAATGGGAGAATATACTTGCAAATAATGAGACCAACAAGGGTTTAATTTCCAAAATACACAAACAGCTCATACAACTCAACAAGAAAAATCAAAAACCCAATCGAAAAATGGGCAGAAGATCTAAATAGACATTTCTCCAAAGAAGCAATCAAATGGCCAATAGGCACATGAAAAGATGCTCAACACCTTTAATTATTAGAGAAATGCAAATCAAATGAGGTACCACCTCACACAAGTCAGAATGTGGAGAAAAGGGAACCCTTCTACACGGTTGGTGGGAATGTAAGTTGGTACAGTCACTATGGAAAACAGCATGGAGGTTCCTCAGAAAACTAAAAATAGAATTACCATATGATTCAGAAATCCCACTCCTGGGCATATATCCAGACAAACTCTAATTCAAAAAGATACATGCACCCCCTATGTTCACAGCAGAACTATTCACAGTAGCCAAGACATGGAAGCAACCTTAATGTCCATCAACAGGTGAATGGATAAAGAAGATGTGGTACATAAATACAATGGGATACTACCCAACCATAAAAATGAACAAAATAATGCCATTTGCAGCAACATGGATAAAAGCAGAGATTGTCATACTAAGTGAAGTAAGTCAGAAAGAGAAAGATAACTACCATATGATATCACTTATATGTGGAATCTAAAATATGACACAAATAAACCTATCTATTGGGATGGATGGCTGATGAACCCAAATAAACAGGTTTCTTTTTTAATGAGCTAGATGTCAGGTCTTCATTCTAGTAGCACATATCAGGATTTTAGGGAGAACTGAGATACACTGATACATTTTTATCCCACCCTTTGAGAATTCAGTTGTTCTCAAAGTACAGTATATGGACCCGAAAACAGTCCGTAAGAACTTTTCAGGGATCAATGAGGTCAAAATTATTCCATAATAATACTAAGACATAATTTGCCTTTTTTACTGGGTTGACACACACATTGATGATACAAAAATAATGAGGGTAAAAATGCTATCACTTTAACATAAAATATTCAATACCAGCACCAAATTATATCAGTAGTGTACTAGTCATTCTATTCTTTATTGCCAGGCACTCATAATTTTTTTAAAAAAAGAAAAACATTGGGCTTTCCTGGTGGCGCAGTGGTTGAGAGTCCACCTGCCGATGCAGGGGACACAGGTTCGTGCCCCAGTCCGGGAAGATCCCACATGCCACGGAGTGGCTGGGCCCATGAGCCATGGCTGCTGAGCCTGCACGTCCAGAGCCTGTGCTCCACAGCGGAAGAGGCCACAACAGTGAGAGGCCCGCATACCGCAAAAAAAAAAAAAAGGAAAAACATTGACTTTCACATAACAGTGTTCTTAATGAAGCAGTAAAATTTTAATTTAATTAAACCAGACCTTTGCATAACATACCTCTTTTATCATCTATATGACAAAATAGATGTAGATAAAACACTTCTACATTCTGAAGTATGATGGCTTTCTCAAGTAAAAGCACTTGTGCAATTTGTCTCAAATACAAGCTCAAGTAGCTGTCTTTTTAGTGGAACACCGTTTTTACTTGAAAACACAACTGACAGACGTACTATAATTATTCAGACATGTTTTGACAGTCATTTTTTTTCAAAAATTAATGAAGTGGACTCCATTTCAAGGAAAACAACTGATAATATTTGTTGTGATGATAAATGTCAAGCTTTCAAGAAAAAATTAGAATTTTGGAAAATGTAGGTCTGTCACTATGAACTAGTTTCCCAATACTTAAATAATATTCTGATAAGAACACCCATGATGTTAACAAATGTGACAACGAATTTGTCAACTTTTAGAAGATGTACATAACTCAGTTAATCAATATTTACTAGTCAGTGCATGGTTACAAAATTATTCATGGGTAAAGAATAACTAAGGTGTAAGACAGATCAACGTATTTCACACTTGTTGCTATGAAATATTTGCCAGGTCAAGATTCTACATTACAATCAACTTTTAAGAAACCATCTATTGCCAAGCTTTGGTGTAGTTCCCAAAAAAAAAAAACAAAACCCACAATTATCTTAAAAGAGTATTATAATACACCTTCCTTTTCTAAGTCCATATCTATGTAAAGCCAAAACTTCATTACACTTCAGTCAAATTTATATAACACAACAGTTTGAAAGCAGAAGCAGATATGAGAAGCCAGATAGCAGAGAGATTTGCAAAAACAAACAAAAAGTAAACACTGACCTTTTTCTCTTTTTTTTAATTTTGGGAAAAAAGTTGTATATAAAATGTGTTTTTAAATAAAGTATAGTAAAGTTAAAATAAGGTACTCAAAAATATTTTTCAATATCTCAGTTTTAAATTCTAATTTAGTAAATACTGATATAGAAGACTCATATAAAAAGCATTTTGGAGTTCTACACAATTGTTAAGAATATAAAGGGTTCTACTCGAGAACAACTGCTCTAATTAAATTTTTACTTTTATATTTTATTCTAATGTTCCCGTTATTGACCACTATGCCCCATCTTTTCTGTCCTTGTGCTTCAATGACCCCTCTTTCACAAACCCTCCCAAACTGGAGCCCTTGACTTGTGATATGATATGATATGATATATGATGATATGGTATGATATGATATAGACACTTATACTATAGACAAACGGGTGCTTGGACCTGAGAGAGTCTCCTTAGCAGCAGCGGCAGCATATACATACACACACATATACATAATCTAATATATATATATATATATTCTAATTACTTTTTCTCTCTTTTCATTTAGTCTTCACAATTCCTTGAGTTAGATTCTTGTGTTACTTAGAATGCTTTTAGTACTAAATAAATGAAAACTCGACAAGAATTTGTTTGAATTGTAAGGAGCAGTTACTGTATATTTTTTAAATATACAAAGAAATGAGTTCAGGGTTGATTCAACAGCTTAAAGATGCCATCCAGAACATTCTTTTGCTCTTTTGCTCATTCATTTGACATTCTTCTGCTCTTTCACCCTCAATCTATTAGTTTCCTTCTTCAGACTTGTTTCTAATAGTCATAACATGTCTGCTGCCTCTCCAAACATCACATCCTCATATGACAAGCTCAAAATACCGTAATTTGGAATGAAAGGGATTCTCTTTGTAAGGCACTCTTTCTCACTTAGGAGGAAAATCTTTCACAGAACTATCATCAACTTGGCAGATTTCTCCTTTAATCTCTTTGGGCTTATTTAACCTATCCCTAAATTAACCAGAGGAAAAGGAGTTTATGTAAGCTCATGCTAGTCACCAAAACATGCTTTATGCTCTGGGTTGGGCATATTGCTGCTGAATAAATTTTAGGTTCGTAGGAAACGAGACAAATGACTGTTTAAGTTATATATTTATATTTTGTGCTTAATGGGATACATAAGGCCCCTGGATCAGAGAACAGATCTTCATTATGCACAGAGCATTTTAGTGCTGGTCCCCCAAACTGCAGCCTTCACTGGGCAATGTGGTGAGAGCCTGATGTTACCCTGTGCTTGCAGTGGGGTTGCACCACAGAGGAGGAGCCCTAATTTGTGATACTCAGAAGTTGTGTAGGGCAGTTAATACATCTGTCCCTCCTTCCCTTGAAGAGAGAGAGAGAGGCCTTCAAGCTGGGATGTAAACAAATCTTTGCCTGGGAAGGGAGTGGAAAGTCCCCAGCCCTCCAAGCTGGAACAACAGCAAATGGCCCCAAGGGAGGTAAGTCTAAATATCTTTGGAGCAGTTCACCATCTTAAGGTTTCAAGGCATGTTTGCTATTAATCATGTTTTAACAAAGTTTTCCAGTGAGTTTTGTTCAGAAAGCCCAGACCTTGCACAAAAAAAAAAAAAAAAAAAAAAAAAAGGAGAATTGTCTCCTCAAAATGGCACACTGTCATTATCCCTGCTTTACAGAAAAGGTAAATAGAGCTCAGTGATGGCAAGGAACTTGCCAAAAGTAAACCCCAGTTCAAACCTAGATGTTTTTTATTCCAAAACTGTTATTCTTTCATGGATGAAACTTTTTGTTATTCTTTCATG
This sequence comes from Grampus griseus, assembly GCF_964374135.1. Lineage (NCBI taxonomy): Eukaryota > Metazoa > Chordata > Mammalia > Artiodactyla > Delphinidae > Grampus > Grampus griseus. The sequence continues at coordinate 80,821,729 of NC_139019.1, forward strand.
GATATAACTTTTTGTTACTACTTTTTGTAACATGTAGCAAGGGAGGGGGGAAAGGAATAGATAAATGGATTCTGGAATCCTAAATTATAATTCCAACATACTTTACCACTGAAAATATAGTTCCTCTTATTATTTGATATTTTCAGTTCTTTTTCAGACTCTTCTTGGAACCTAATCATGATTTCAAATGTTAAATAGCAGCCGCCTCACACAAATACATTTGTCTTACCCTCATATCTTAGCATATCACAGGATGAAATTTTTTGCTTAATATTTTCTGCTATCATGGATTAAATTTAAATATCCCAGAAGTAGTTCATAAAAAATAGATACAAATGTACTCTCAGATAATTAAATGTAAAAATCAATTAACCAATTAGATACAAATGTTAAACATATAGAATATTAAAAAAAAAAGAGGTGACATTTTTCAAGAAAAGTTCATACGTATTTCCATGATTTTAAGATGCCATACATTGTAAGATACACCATAAATTTAATGAGGTTTTTTGAAAAGTACAGTGAAACACATCAAATACCTAAGTTGAAAGATTCCTTCTGATTTCAAATATATTAATATTAAAAGTGTCTTAAAGTTAAGAGTTTTTAGAACAAGTAGGGTTGCCAGATTGAGCAAATAAAAATACGGGATGCCTATGTAGATCTGAATTTTAGATAAATGATGGATAACTTTTTAGTATAAATATGTTCCAAATACTGTATGAGATACACTTATATTAAAACAAAAACAAAAATTATTTATCACTTATTTGAAATTCAAACTTAACTGCACAATCTGTATCTTATCTGATTTATTGTCTTAACAGATCTATAGTAGTGGTAGTAGTAGTGGTATTAGTAGTGCTAGCAGCAACAGTAATCTGACAGGAATCTTGTATCTCACTAGGCTAAGATTAAGCTGCCTGCAGAGCTGCATTCCTTTCTGGTGGCTCTAGAGGAGAATCTGTTTTCTTGCCTTTTCCAGTTTCTAGAGGCTGTCCACACTTCTTGCTCTGAGTCCCCTTACTCCATCTACACAACCAGCAATGTTGTATCTCTCTGACCATTCTTCATATTCACATGTGCCTCTGTCCACAGCCAGGAAAGTTTCTCTGCTTTTAAGAACCTGTGTCATTAGATTGGGGCCACCCAAATAATCCAGGATGACCTCCCAATCTCAAAGTCTTTACACGTAAGAACTTCCCTTTGCCATGTGAAGTAATACATCTACAGGTTCTATGGATTAAGACATGGACATCCTTGAGGGTCCATTATTCTGCCTACCACAAGGGGCTAAATGACAGCAAGCCACTGAGGAGTGTTTATCATCACACATTCTTTGTCTTGGCTCAGTTTGGCCACTTGCTTTGTCTTTATTACCAACTTCTCCCCATCATGTAACTCTACACTCTTCTCTATATACCTTCCATCAAGCTACTTTCCCTTTTTTGGTTTCTTTTAAAAATCTTATCTTTACAGTATAATTTATTTATTAGAAATTTGCCTTTTTAAAAACCTGTCAATGTCTTTTAAAATTAGGATTGTTTCTGTTTATGCTAGTGCTCTGGTTACAATGTTGCAAAGAGTTTGACAGGTTTGACCCAGTCTTATCTTTCATGTAAGCCTTATTTGCAGGGTACAGTTCTGCAGAATGTAAAGTTTTTCAGGAATGCATATATGCCATTTTGAAATGCTTATATGTTGTTTCTTTCTTCATTCTTCCTGTGAAAGAGAACTAGAACATCCTTTCTTGGATCATCAAATATCAATCAATGAATTCTAAACCTATATCTCCTTCCTTGCTGTTTGCACAAATACCAGTTTATAATCTTTAATGATATGCTTGGTATTTTCACTTTTTTCATTGTTATTAGTTTACTCAAATATTACAGTTAATTATTATTTGTGCCAACTGTGCCCTCCTTACCCAGAATCAATCACCAAATACCTTGATAATTCTGCCTTTGAAACTCTTTCATGATGAATTCTAGCCTCTAATGCCATGCTCCCCAAAGTGTGGTGCATGTACCTCTAGAGATCCACAAAATTATTTCAGGTTATTACAGAGATACTATTTAATTTATACATTTTTATTGTTGCTCTCTTTTATGCTAAGTATATTTTTTACGGTAGTGTAGGGGAGGAAAAAGTTCTCCTCAACCCCCATTAGGGTCTCTAACTGGGCTTGAAAATTAAATTGACAAAGACATATTAATAGAAGAAAAGAATACAGATTTATTTAATATAAGTTTTATATGACATGGAAGTCTACATTAGGAAATGGAGACTCAAAGAAACAGACCTCAGTATTTTTATGCTAAGTTGATGAAGAGTGGGCAGTCATGTAGAAATATGATAGGTCAGAGGGTATGAAGTAAGTGCAGTAAACTGGGGAAAACTTAGCAAGGCCTATTTGAATTCTTTTTGGCATCCCTTTGTCTTCGGAGATAAGGGTGCTCCTTTCTTCTGGGATATAGGCAGGACACCTCTCACATGAGGATTTTGCCACCTGTTTCAGGTGAGAAGGGGAGGGGAAAGCTAAAGAGAACTTTCTGCTTCTGCTGTTTTTTTCAAACTCCTTCAACTTAAAATATTCAATATACTAAGGTGTCATATTTTGAGGTAGCATGTCCTGAACCCATCATTTATGATATGAAATCAACTTTTGAAATAAAATTGCCAAAGTTTTAAAAGTTACTTAATTTTTAAAATTGTATCAAGTATTATAAGTAGTGTGCAAAAAATTGTGTTTTTGTATATGAGAGAATAAGAACTAAGAAACTACATAATACATGGGATTTAGATCCCTTTTCCATTCTCACAGCCTACACCCTATCAAGGGCAAAATGGAGGCACCAGAGAAACACAGTTAAGATGCAATAATAAATGGCAAAATTCGGGTATGAAGAGTAAAGAGGTTGCAAATGGAGTTTGAATATGGTAAAAATTCTTACTCCTTTGTTCTCTCTTTGAATCTTTTATCTGTTTACCTCTTTTTGAGATTCTTTCTCCTCTTCAGTGACTGAAATGATCACATAGACCTTGGTAATGCCTCCATACTAGGAGTTGATGTTTCACTTGAAATGCAAAAAGGATTAGAAACAATCAGGGGGGCAAAAGAGGGAGCAAGCAGAATCTTAGGCTGGCTCTAGCAATTGGCCATAGGGAAATGGAGCCATTCTTCTTCCTCCCTCTAGTCTCTTCTTATATCTATCATAGCCAGAGTGGTAACACAAAGTGTGCTAAGATCCCAAGGTTGCAAGCCTAACATAAAAGTGTTATAGAACAGTTTGTTCAGTACATTTCACTCTCTAGCTTAAAGGACAAAAGAATATGTATTTGCAAAGCACAAATATTCCAACCCATTACGCTACATTTGAGGGTGAGACAGCCATTAGTGACAAGGAGGCAGTCCTACACACATATTCTACATTCTTTGCAATATAGCAAAGGTGACAGTAGCACTGATATATTAGAAATTGGGGGATTCTGATCATATAAACACTTTGATTTCACATCAGGAGTCACAATTCACATTATTCACTGCATTATTTTCATTGTCACAAATGTCATTGAGGTTCAATTCATTTATGATTTTCTAAAAAGCCTGAATTGCTAATTTTCTTCTTCCTCAGGCAACTAATCTACATTTTTAAACTGGATTTCCTGTCAATAGATTTTCTTTTCCCCACTGAGCTTGATTTCATTATATATGCGACTATAGATTCTTCCTTAAAATTTTGACTTCATCACCTAAATCTTCCATAATTCTTTTCTACCCTTAGGTAAAAAACTGTATCTAATGTTATCAGATTGGCATTCAAGCAATTCCCCAATCATGTTTTAATCTACCTATCCAGCATAATCACATCACCATCATCAACCATGCCAGTTGCAATGTTTATTGCATGCCTATAATATGCACTGTGCCATGTACAATTGAGAAATACAAAGAAGTATGAAATATGGCTCATGGCCTATAAGAGTTTATTTAAGGCAGAGATTTCACGTAAAATAATATATAAATCAGAGGATAAGTTAAGACAAGTACTAAGTGTAGGGTACAAACAGCAAATGATATAAAGCCTTGAAAGAAATAAAGATCAATATGGAAGCCTTCACACATCTGAATATTTTAATCACTATTCTCTCCAATGAGACAGCCCATTCCTCTAGCCAGATTAGCCTCCTCAACTTTTGTTGAATCATGAGATGTTCAAACACTGTTCAATGCTGTGTTCATTTCACTTGGCAAAGAACTCTTAAGCTTCACTATCTTACCAAATTTTAATATTTAATTTCAATTTTTTAACTTAGATTTTCTAATCTATCAGTCAAAACTTATTTAATTCTACATAGTTTTATTGGAAGAAATATATACCATCACTAGGTGAAACTAGAAATACTCTTCTGGGTTGAGCAGCGTGTCTTTTTATGGTCACGTGAGAGAAAAAAATAGTACGAATTTCCTTTTGATTTATGCATTTTGCACAAAATTAAAATATTTTACTAAAGCAACTAAATTAAAATAATAACTACTACTGCTAAATGTTTTTAAATAGAATGGGCAGTGCATAGATACGTGTGATATATATTATCATATACATCATATACATCACATCACATATACATCAGGTTAAATTGCTCTTAATTTTAAATTACAAAATCTCTGGGAGAAGATTTTAGAACAATTAACAATAAAGACACTCTCAGTGTTTTGAGAAGGTACTTTTTAAATCCTCAGTGTTTAATAAATGATGCTTTATTAAAAACCAAATTTTCACATTTCTTAGACTGCAGAGGACAAAAAAAAATGGAAAATTTATTCAACTGTGAGAATAAAAGAAGTGAGAAATAAGGGACTTTTATTTTGCCATTCCCATGTTTTAAAAGCTGTATGTGTTGTATTTCAGAGGTCTTAAACTGTGTATTTAACTAAGACTGAAATTCAAGCATTGCCAAGCATGGCCTCAAATTTCAGTTTCTCCTAAAACTGAAGAATGTGTTTTAAGTCTTCCATTTCTTTTTCCATCAGCCTCAATTTAAGCATCTAATGGTCCTGTTATGACCACTATCTTCCTCCCAGAATCTGGACTTTTTCCTAAACAGAAATAAAATGAGGTTTCTACAAAGCAAGATAGTTGTTTGATACGCTTGCCAATATTCTTGTGGAAGAAATAAGTAGCAGGCTATCTAAGACATTCAGATTTAAATCCAGAAATAAAAAATTCTTGACATTTCATAAAACTGAAGGGGTTGATCATGGTTTCATAAAACTCTGATTTTATTATGATATTCTCATTTCCAAATTTTATTACTAATTTTAACTGTAATGGTTCCTTGTGGACTACTCAGTATAATAACTTAAGTGAATATACTGTAATTTTAGTCTTTGCATCCTGCTCATATTTTCTTAAATTTCTACTTTCTTTACCAATGTTAGTTCACAAGGTTGCTTTAAGTTAATCTTCAAAGCAATCTCATCTATAAATTTTTTTATCTTAAACTTTCTTATAAATTGTCTTTATTAAATTATTACATGCAACAGAGTTACCTTCATAGATTGAGAAGTATAACTTATTCTGAATGCAACTGTTTAGTGATCCTTTGAAAGTGGTACTTCCTTTTCCCCATTTCGGTTTTCAAACAACTTAGTGGGAGTTAGAGGAAGCATAGAAATATTACTGAGTTTCTGCTTGGCAGCCCTACGAATGACTCCTACACTAATTTGCTATGCCCTTGGGGCTACTGCTAAGAGAGTTGTGATAATGGCAGTTAGAGGCAAATCAACCCAGCCCTTTAACGCTTGACTAGCTTCAACTTTCTAAGGTTATCAATTTTTGGCATAAGTTTCTACTAGGGTCTCACCCAAATTAGCAAGAACACATATTCAGCACCTCTTACTGTAGGTCAAGTGGGAACTGTTCCCTGGGAAAGGATGTAGGTAATTTGGCTGAGGAATGTGCTGGATTGTGTGGAATTGTGTGGGCCACTCAGCTTATTTTTCCCCTTCTATGTTCTCATTTTATCATAGGAGCTGGAAGCCTGGGAACTGCATTTTCAAGAATTACTGTCATTATGGCCCTAGATTAGATTCTGCCAATGAGAGGAGCTAGGGTAAATCTGGAAGAAAAGCAAAAAGTAAAAGCAATTATTATTCTCATGGCTGTGGCTGGCAATTACTAAGGCTTCAGCATCAAGAGTTTTCCAGCAACTTCCCAGTGTCCTCCAAAGATTCACCTGCTTCAGTACAGTGGGCAGTGAAATCAATGGCAGTGGTTTCCTATAACTTGATAATTTCCTGATTTCCTCAATGGTAGAGTGGCTTCCCTAATCTTTTCTACCCCAGACCTTCTAATATTTTTTAATCCCCTCTATTAAGCCATTTGTTGTTTGAAATACCTGGAGTTACTTCTGGTTTCCTGACTGAACCCCAATTAATACAGAGTCTCTGGAAGAAAAGGGATCCAGGATTCATTCCCTTCTTTTCAAGTCCTTTGGTGGTCCTGACTGAAGAAAGGAACCAAGGACCCCAAATGGGAACTCACCAAGAGGAAAGGAGAAAATGGGCTGATGATCTGTGATCAACTCCAGGGTTGTCCATAGGGGGAGAGTTTATTTGGCAATATGTAACTAAAGATGAAAAACCATCTGTCCTAGGCACTCAGGCACAATGACCATTCTTCAGAATTAGTAGCTGGGCATGCAAATGACCACTAAAACTTGTAGCTTTGAAAGCATGTAAGGTACTACTTCTGTTTGTACAGATATTGGACTCAGAAAGAGCAATTGCAACATGAAAAACAGATGCATCATATCTCATTTCCAGGCCTCGCAGAGACAGAAAAGTCATCATCAGCCAAGATCCTCCCAATCTTCCAACAGATGCACAAATAGACCTGCCTCTGCAACCTTTTCTTCTTTTTTGGAATAATGGAAGAACTCTGTATGAACCAAATTAAGACCAGTACCTCCTCCTGCTTTCTCAGTGATCTCTAGCTTTTAGTTATCCTGTCTCCTTCTCTATCTTCAACCTCTTTGCCACCAACAATGATGTTAATAAGCATGCAAATATGCTCTGAGAACTCATAACTACAAAAGGTTCTCTTTTGAACAATGTAAGTCACTTTACCGAGTCTATTATTGGCCAAACTTTTCCAAAAAGGTATTTATTTATTTATATATGGCCTCTGTTTTTTTTTGTTTTTTTACCCCCAAACACCTGTCAACGATTTCAGTATAGCTTATTTAAGTCTTCACTATTCCCTCAAAAATCTCTCTGGCTATGGTCATTCATTCATTTACACATTTTTTTTCATTTTTTTTCCTTTCACAAATATTTATGTAGCACTACATTAGGAGCTGGACATTAAAAGAAAATGTAAAAGGGGAATTGTCCCTGCCTTGATTAATGACGCTTATGTTGGAAGTGCAATTAGCATCTTTTTAAAAATCAATTTACTTTGTAAACCAAGAAAAACAATAATACAAACTTATTGCAATAAGTCAAAAAATATGAGGACAGATACATAAAAGAAAATGTAATAATCTCTCCCCAACTAATTAGCTGATATTAACAGTTAGCTGTAGGTTCTTCCACACATTTCTCTAAATGCATATAATTTAGGTTATAACACATGAAACTGCTGATATTCTACTGTTTTTCACTTGCAAAACATTATCAAATGATTCAACTTAATACATATGTGCATGTATACAGATTTTTATTTATTTTCAAATAGTTGTTGAGCAGTGCTTAAATAACATTTTAAAAACTATGAATGAAAAAAAAAAACTATGAATGGTTTAATGAGTGAATATTTGTGTTCACCTTTGTTGGGAAAATATAATTTTTAAAAAATCTGCTGAGCCAGAAAAATGGCTTCACGAAGGCAGAAGTGAGAGAAAATAATTTTATTTTTGAATGAGTATTAAGCCAGAACATGATGAGCCTTACAGGTAACTCACTAAGAGATTTCAAAGGCAGAAAGAAATCTCACCCTTTTATACAGCCAAGCAGACACAACCCATTCCATACATGCTCCCAAGGTAAACAATAACTATTGTTCAAGTAAGAGGACTTGACAGCACCATTGTCACACACAGTTCATTCTAAATTCACCTGAGATGATCCATTATATTCGTTAACTGGATTTACCCAAAGGCAAATTAAATTCTTACCTCTATGACAGGTGGTAGTTTTGCAACTTGGTCATGGTTGGGCTCTCACAGAAACTGGGAAATATGGGTGCTACCTTCCTTGATGATTATATTTCAAAGGTATGGTTCCTAGGTCCTACAGAAAGATATTCCAGAATTGTAAAACTGACAAAAGACTTATTTAACTTTAAAAAGGTTTACATACATTTCAAAGAGACTGAGAAAGTATTTACAATTATAAATTTTCTAAAGCAAATATCTAAGAAAAGGGAGGGTAGAACATCTCTTCCCTTATTTTTCACAGGGAGAATCAAACCTTTTATTTTGTATTTGTACATCTTTACATATCAAGAACCAAAACATTTACATAAAATTAGCTGCCTTTTTAAAATCACAAAATGTTATCTCCCAATAACTGAATAGTTGAAGATAAAAATTTATAGGATGAGAAAATAAGTGAGGAACGAAAGTACCATAATCAGTTATCCATATAGATGTTATTTTTAGACAATTGAGCAAGATTAATTATCTATACACAAGTAAATTTCTTCCAATTTTTATTTTGCATAGGTAAGCAATCATGATCAAACAATAAATTCTACACATTATTTATCCTAGTTTAATAGTAAGAGCATGGATGTTGCAGTGAAAAATACATATACTAAATCTTGATGGAAATTAAAATGCTTCTCCTCTCCTACTGTAGAAGTTCAATTATATGTTGAAAAACCACAACTAGTAAAATATGAAGGTATAAATGAAATAAACAGTTATGCAGACTAGAAAATATCACACACTTATTTCATGTCTGAACAATTATCTGTTTCACTTTTACATTCAGGTTATCTCATGTACATGCTCAATCAGTATGCTTATATCACTAAACTATACTTAATTTTGTATTACTGATGCTTGCATATTTCCTGGCACAGACAACACCCAATAACTGTTTACTGGATTAAATTTTAGAATGACTTTATTCCAAACCCAGTAATTGTTTATTGGATTAAATTTTAGAATAACTTTAGTTTAAAATTATCTAAGGATGAATCTTGTCCTCATTTTTTTTTCTTTAGAGGAATACTAAGCTTTCAAACTAAGCCCCCAAATGGTTCCTTTAATTTGCTAAATTAATTTTACAATATAAAAAGTATCACAGAATCATATTTATACATTTACTTGTTGCTTATTCATATTCACTGTCATCTCAATCACAACTAATGGTTACTACTGAGTGCTCACTATAGACCTGGTAAATATTTTATGAATGTTGTCATTCTAAAGTTCCACAAGTCTGTAAGTTGTGTTTGCTAGTCTTACAACTGGTGAAACTTAAAGAAATTAAAGATAGTAAGTAACTTGATTAGGGTGATACAGCTACTAAGTGGTAGGGCCTAGCTTAAACCCATGTCAGTCTAAGTATACAGTTCCTGCTCCAAGGCCTCCGATTCTTTTGCCAACATGTAGCTCTGCCTCTCTTAACTAGGTCATGTGTGCCCAGGCCATATGGCAAGCAGTCTACATAGTATCAACCAAAGGAAGTGGCAAATTCTTGCTTTTTCAAACCACTGTTAATAGTCAAGACAGCTTAATCCCTGAGGTTAGCAAATTAATCAACGTGATCATGGTGATAAACATTCTAAGTCAGTCGATAACGTGGTTTGGATGACCAGTTCATTTATAAGAGAATAAAAGAAGTGGGTGTTACAGATGTGACCCATGAGGGAAACTCAGTGAGTAGCTGACATATAGGAAAAATATTCAGAACTTGTGGAAAGGCTTTGAGCAGGTATGCAAACAAATACCCAGACAAATGTATTGTGGTTCAGGAGAATTTCCCCAGCACTCCCAGTAAGGCCTGGAATGATAAACAAAAACTACAACCAAGGAGTTACAGAAAATGTGAGGCTTAATTATATTTCACTGAATATTATGCAGCACAGTTAATTCAATAAACTCTAGAACCTTTATGCTTCTGGGGATGCACATAGTGCTACATCCTGCTGGGCCAGTGCGTAGACTTGCGCAGCCTTTTCTGCAAGGAAAAGGAGAGAGCTTAGCTCTTAAGGGAGAGCTAAAGAAGGCAGTATACTCAGGGAGGGGAGGAGTGATAAGGGTGGTGGGGAGTGGGGGAGAAAAACCTTTAGAGGCTTCATATCTTTTCAGATTTTATGGTTTTGCTGTTAGCACAAGTTCATGTGCCTGACACACAGTGAGGCCAAACAAACCAAAACGTCCTTGTTTGGAGCAAAGAAAGGTTTATTGCAGGGCCATCTGTGTCACGGGGGTTAACGGTATCAGTCCTTAGGCTCCAGGAGGCCTGGGGCTATGTCCACCTGGTCATCAAGTAGTTAACATCTTCCATTTGGTGGGGGATTTTCACATCTGTAAAACAACTCAGGAAATACTGTTATCTAGGTAACAGAGAGGAGCTAAAGCAGAGGATATGGGGGAAGGGCCTGTCCCGGGAAGACCCCATAGGGTCCTGCTCTGTTACATGGCTGCTGACCTAATTCTATTTACCTTATTCAGGCTGCAGAAAAAGGGAAGGCATAGCCTGCAGGTACTATCCCACAGAAATTTTAAACAAATATTCTCTTAATGATTTATGATATGCTTTGCTTTGCTTATTGCCCTGAACCTCAAGTTCCACAGGAAATTATATTCGTGATAACACTGCACTACATTGTCATATCTCTTTTTATTATTGCTTTTCACAGTTACTTAAAGCTTGTATTGTTATTTAGCTACTTATTTTGTTCATATCATTTCTTCTCTATGGTAAACCCCTTGAGGGTAGGATTGTGTCCTAGAGAACAACTCTCTTTGTATAAGGCAGGGCACTTGCCGACTTAATCTGGCAGAGAATTCAGGCATAGTGATCTTTGTTCCAGCAACAGCCCATGGGAGACACTGCACTGAAGCAAAGAGGCTCCTCATTATTCAGGGATTATTTTCACAGCAAGTGAAAGAAACCCACCTTAATTCACCTTAATCAAGGAGAAATATTTTGTTTCATGGACTCGAATTACAAGAAAAGCTAGAGTGAAACTTGTCTTGCCCATTTAGAACAAGTAAATCAATTATTACCACAACTATTGCTGTGTGATAGCAGACAAAACTACAGAAAGCTTTAATTTTCACATTTCTAAAATAGCAGAACCACAGGAAAGAGTACCTCTCTCTTACCAATATTTTAGAAATCCTAGGGAAATATTCATAAGTCCATTAAGGGCTATGAAGAAAGAGGCAAGATCCCAACAGTTCCCTTTTATCATATTGTTAGAATGTGGGGAGAAGGTGCAGTTCCTCAAATGAATACGAAGGCTAATGGGTGAATATTTGTGAGCTTGAAAGCCATTATATTTTATATCTAATGTAGAATGTGATGAAAGGGAAGAAGTAGACTATTTTAACATGTGTTGAGCACCTACTACATGTCCTATAAACTTTATTATATACATTATAAACTCATCAAAATATCCATAAAGGATAATAAATATGAAGATGGTATGGGATGATACTGGGCAGTACCTTTGCCCTGTAAATGCTAAACCAGTGAAACATTTATTACTAAGATAAAGAAATAGAGATTTTTAAAACCATTAACACTGAGGTTTAACTTCTCTATAGATTTTAGGATTACTTGTCCAAACAAAACTAGATAATTTAAAAATTCCATCTGCAAAGAGAGTGTTTGCACAGTACCACATGCAAGCATTTTACATGGCTTATATAATTTAACCCTCATAAAAATACCAGAATGTAGGTGTTTATATTTATTAGGATTTAAACTAAGCTACTTTAGCAAAGAGACCTGAATATACGTTGACTTAAAAAAAAAAGATACAGGTTTATTTCTTTTTTAAAGAATACTTAGATATATAGGGTGATCCAGAATGTGTTATCCCAAGAGGGTTCTGCCAGATTCAAGGTAGAGCTTCCATCTCTTGAGTCCAAGATGGTGCCAGTTCCCAAGCCCAACTATTGCTCTGGTACTGCTTTCTCCAGCCAGTGGAAAAAGAAAAAAAGGGGGGGGGGAAGGGGTGGTATAAGTAGGTTATTTTAAGAACAGAATCTGAAAGTTGCATGTAACATTTGTGTTCTCCTGTGAGCCAGAGCTGAGTCAGATGATCTCACTCAAGAATAAGGCAGGTTAAGAAATGTCTCTAGCTAGGAGAGCAGAAGTCCTACTAAAACCTATGTGTATGTGGCAGAATTGGTCAAGGCAGATTTACTGTGAAGTTAGGGTGGTATAACTTTCAGAGCCCATGTGCTTCTTCCAAGACTCTGAGGGAGGGGAAACTAGCAACATATTCATTTATTTATTTTATACCCTTTTGTCCTTAACACTTCCAAAAGATAGATCTAGTCCCCAACAGGTAGGACTTATCTATAAACTAATACAAGGAGAATAAATCTTGGAGGAAAATTCACTGTCTCTGCCTCTAAATAATTTCCAATGAGGCCCAGAGAAGTTAAGTAACTTACAAAAAGTCACATAGATTTGGAGCTGAAATCAGAACCTGGGTCTCTACGGCACAAAAGACTTTTGACTCATATTTCTAGTGCATCAAGTACTCACATATTTTAGATTTTATTTCCTCCTGACATTATCTCAGAAGAAAAGCTGGACAATCTAGAAATCACAAGGTAATTAATTGGCTACATCGCTTTGTCCCTATCTGTTCAGATGCTCTTGGGAGACAAAGTGAAAGAGAACATGTGAAGCCCAGCTGCCAAGCTGACATGACAGCCAGTTAGTCGGGTGATGCCACTCTCAGATCAACCCAAAGGTTAATGACACAGATGCAGTCAAAGATCTGATGGATAGAGGCTGTGAACCCTGTATCAATAACTTACAGCGAATGTCTGGAGGTGGCAGATGAAGCGGCTCGTCATCAATTAAGCATGGCAGTCCATTTTTATAAAATTGTCATAAAGGATTATTAAATTTCACATCTTAGTTTGCTTGGGGAAAATATCAAATTACAGTAAAGGGTGCATTTTAAAAACAACGTTTAGTATAAACTCTTGCTTCTGGCCTCATGTCAAACTAACAAAGAGGTGCTATGCAATTTGATCCATGCTTTTCATTTTTCCATTTCTGAGCCAAGGTATTTTTTCATACTTATTATTAACTTCACATGTTTTTAAAAACAATAGTTCTGGTTTTAAGAATTTTTTAAGTTAGGAAAATATTTAATTATCAAGAAAATAATCTCAAAATTTGAATATGACTGCAAGTTGAATATTTATTCACCATAGCAACTTGGAGTATACATTCCTCAAAGTTAAGTACCATAACAAAATGTAGACACATGCCTTCCTTTTTATACAATTCCTATTTACAGTAAATTCAGAAAAGCATCCTGCACTAAGCCAGAGAGGACTTAAAGTGGTCTGTCTCTAGATACGTTTTTTTTAATTTTAAGACTGGATTCAGAGAGTTCCATCTAATTTGAGGTGTATTTACTATGTATCAGCTCCATTATCCAACTTTCTATAGTAAATCTTAAAATTCTTATATTTGTAAAAACCCCTACGAATGCCTGAATTAGTTGGTAAAGTTTAAAAGACCCAATACAACATTTTTTGAAAGGCAATTATAATTATAAAGTAATCACTACTAAAGTATAACAAGTTGTCACAGTATCTATTTAGAAAACCATTCACAGTTATTCTACCATGCACATTTTCACACATAGCATCGTGCTGCTGTTCTAATAATTGTTTACTATCTTAATATGACAGGGCTAATACCCACCCTCTTAAGGAAATTACCTTTCTTTAGCACTGGATTAATATTATCCTATGTTACTTTTTATTTGTAGCAAGTTGTTCCCAATTCTATACCACCAACCATTCAACTTAATGATCTACTTGATGGACATCACTAAAAACAGTTTGTAAAGTTGACTTAACAAAATGAAATGATATTCAATATCAGTTTGAGTTGTTGCAATGAAAAGAGCTCATAGTACACTGGAAAGCTGTGGGAAATTGTTGGGAATTACTATTCTATGGATTGATACAAATAAAGAAAAAATCACAGAATTCTAGAATTATAAGGTACAGGAGCTATTTAGGCCAACATGCTAATTAAACAGTCCATGGATCAAAAACTAGACTTGATAAAAATCATAAAATGGATTGCCTGCTGAACTAAGTTTTGGACCTAGTGCTGTGTACAGTATAGCCTACTGTTTTGCCTAAGATTGTGCAGTATCCCAGAATGGTTTCTGCTCTCTTTTAGGTTCCAAAATGTTCTACCTTGTAACAAGTAAATGTAAATTAACTGGTTGACTGACTAGCTGATTGACTGACTTACAGGCTAAGGCTAACTGGTTGCCTGATAGACTAGGGCTTCCCAGGGAGGGTCAAGGTTACCATTCTCTACAGGCTCCTCAAATAAACCTCCAGAGTCAAACATAACTGACAAACCTGATACCTGGAGTACCAAAGTTACTGAAAAGCTTTCAGGGAAAATTTTTCTAAATGTAACTGAAAACTCTTCAAATTTTTCTTAATCCCCTCATATTTTTTTCTGCTTCATATAAAAATACTAATTAGAGTCTTGTCCCTTTTTTTCTTGATGAGTCTGGCTAATGGTTTATCAATTTTGTTTATCTTCTCAAAAAACCAGCTTTTAGTTTTATTAATCTTTGCTATCATTTCCTTCATTTCTTTTTCATTTATTTCTGATCTGATCTTTATGATTTTTTTCCTTCTGTTACCTTTGGGGTTTTTTTTGTTATTCTTTCTCTAACTGCTTTAGGTGCAAGGTTAGGTTGTTTATTTGAGATGTTTCCTGTTTCTTAAGGTAGGCTTGTATTGCTATAAACTTCCCTCTTAGAACTGCTTTTGCTGCATCCCATAGGTTTTGGGTCGTCGTGTCTCCATTGTCATTTGTTTCTAGGTATGTTTTTATTTCCTCTTTGATTTCTTCAGTGATCACTTCATTATTAAGAAGTGTATTATTTAGCCTCCATGTGTTTGTATTTTTTACAGATCTACCATATGCTAACACATATATATGGAATTTAAGAAAAAAAAATGTCATGAAGAACCTAGGGGTAAGACAGGAATAAAGACACAGACCTACTAGAGAATGGACTTGAGGATATGGGGAGGGGGAAGGGTAAGCTGTGACAAAGTGAGAGAGAGGCATGGACATATATACACTACCAAACGTAAGGTAGATAGCTAGTGGGAAGCAGCCGCATGGCACAGGGAGATCAGCTCGGTGCTTTGTGACCACCTGGAGGGGTGGGATAGGGAGGGTGGGAGGGAGGGAGACACAAGAAGGAAGAGATATGGGAACATATGTATATATATAACTGATTCACTTTGTTATAAAGCAGAAACTAACACACCATTGTAAAGCAATTATACTCCAATAAAGATGTAAAAAATAAAAATAATAAAAATAAAAGATTATACTCCTTTAAAAAAATACTAATTAGAAAATTAAATTATGTTCAATATCTAAAAATGAAATTATATAGTGAGTAATTCAACATCAACACCTGATACTATGTGATAGACCTATGGGCATAATATTGTGATATTATGACACTCACAAAAATAGTATAACATTTATATTTCAAGATTTGCACATAATTCAATGGCTTTCAAAAGTCAACTTTTCAATACAAACTTTAACATTAATGATAACAACTTTTTCTATCTAAAACAACTGTAGCAAGTTGATGCACTTTATTCTGCAATTCACGATTTAGAAAAATGTTTTTTGCAAGCTTCATACAAAAACATCTGAACAAATTAAAAATCATTGCAGCAATGTACATAGATCTCATATTCCTTTGATTCCCCCTTCTTTTTGATTTCTACATCTCTTATATTATGAGAAGACATTACCAAAGAAAAGACAATAAATTACTACGAAAGACAACATTGGTTCTTAGTGAGAAAGGAGAGTGAAAATCAGCTTTTATGTGACCAAAGAATCTCTTTATTTAATATCCTTATTAATGTGAACTGAACCTAAAAATGTGAACATCTAGATATATATTGCTTAATTCCAGTTTCACCTGCATTAGGTAAACTGTCTTATAACTTCCTTTCTTAAGGAATATTTACATGTTAATTTATTTTCCTCAATTTCTCACTAAACTTCAAATCATTTTGGAGTAAATAGTATAGTAAGGCATTATATAAATATGAAAAACTTAAGTACTACAGTAAGGAATTATGTAAATATGAAAAACTTTTTAAATATCAAGAATTTTAAATGTATATAATGCTTGATCCTTCATATTATCTTTAGAATTTCAACATTTATATACAAACATGAAATGCTAAGACTGAAATGCCTAAACTTTGTTCTGTTGTTATATGGGAGCACTTACATTATCAGATTCTAACTTAATCAAAACTGAACTAAAATGAAAAGCATCATTGTAATCAACCATACGGCTGCTTCATTCTAACCTGGTTATTTTTAAAGAGCCAGACTCCAACATTCCTCCTTAGAGGGAGAATAAAAACCGTATTACTACTGTACACATCAAAACTACATTGGTCAACCAGTCATTGTGTTAGCTGGCACTAAATTCCTGAACAGCATAGTAGTGCAACACAGGTCTTCCAGATGACTATGAATGGATGGTCTTCATTTGTCAGAGATTAATCTGGTAGACATGGCCTTTGTAGAAACAGCTAGAAAATATAGCACGAATTCTGAAGGAGCAGGGATGGGGAGAGTCATCTTTTTCATATGACCAGTGACCCTTTTTTTTTAATGTTACCACTGCTGCACATAGATCCTAAAAATGCAAGAGAAAGATTCCATTTCATTGTATTGAGAATCATCCTCTTGGGAAACCAATTTAGTCTGAAAGTACCCTCAGAAAGGATTCGGCTTCTTGTAGATAATTGTGGATCAATTTCAGATGAAGATTTAGTAGCCTTTTAAAAAACCTTTTAGGGCATTTTTTAATGCTCTGTAGAGAGTTGAAGAGTGTGTGGGGGGGGAGGGTGGAAGTAAGCTGATAAAATGCTATTATTGAAGAACTTCAGGCTAACCATGAACTTTAAGATTTGTATTCAGTTCTATGGCAAATGGCACCAGCTTATCTTACAGGTTACGTGCACTATAGATTTGTAAGCAATAAAAGACAGATCTGGGTCTCCGTTTGGGCTCATGGGCTGCAGTTTGTCCTCTTAGGTTCCAAATTTCTCAGTTCTTCCCTACTACACATTCAGCTTTTCTCTCAGACTGCTGGACTAACCTGACCTTTTGAGACTTGAGACCTGGTACAAGATGCAGAGGCAACAGCCTTGTACAGACTTCTGTACCAGGAACAACTGTGTGAAGTGAAAGCCTCTATAATAAATCTCTATTCTACATCACTCATAGTGATTCTACTTCTCAGGCTAAATCCTGACAGGTAAAGTAGTAATTCAGAGACATGAAGAAATTAATCAAAGGGATTAATTGCCAAACACTCTCAAAGAGGTTTAGTAGAAGAACCTAGAAGCATAGTTTACCTTCTTTGATTTGATTCCATATCCCTAAATGTATACTTCTATAGTTCTTATTTTATTTTAGAGACTACTTTACACAATAACACCTAGTTTCTCCTAAGGTAGAAAGAATGTAGCTCCTAGTAGCTCCTCCTTCAAATATTCACTCTCAAACTAACTGAAGTCTTCAGTCTTAAGTGTCCTTGTTCCACTTTTTCCTGCCTACTTGATGACTACTTGTAAAGTCTGTCCCTCGGGCTATGTTAGCAGTCCTTAAAAAAACTATCGCAAATTTTTCTCTTTGTGTATTAAGAGTGAAGTCTTTATACTTTAGCAGTTCACTGCAAACTTGTGAAGGAAGTGATGTTCACATTTCCTTTTCCTTCTATAAGGGTCAGCCAATAGGAAAAGCTGAGTAGAGCAATGACCACATCTTGTAGCACAGTGCTAAATCAGCCATGCTGTGAAAGGGAGCAATGCATATCAGCTCTTTGACTAGGAGCTACCACACAGACATTTCCTTTTATTCCAGCAGACTTGGTTTTTGGCAACCTGGGCACTTCATTTTTCCTCCCAGACAGCTGTTTCTGAGTCACACGCTCACTGTGCATGGCCTTTCTTTTTCCTAACAGTGTCAAATATTCAATATTATAAGTATTTACTGAGCATTTACCATGTACCAGGCACAGAACTTAGCCTAGGCCTACACTGGGATAAGATATATGATGAGGGAAACCTCTTCAGCTTATCTGAGGACATGGCATATGCTTGGGCATACAGACTACTCAAAGAGGAGAGTTATAGTACCTTTTGTTGAGGTTAAAACACATGCATTTTATGCTGCTTTAAAAATTTTACCTAACCTGTCACTGGTAAAGTTTTATATAATGGGAATAGGATTTCCCATTCTTTTCTCTAAGCTAACCCTCAGTGTTTCCATTATAGCACAATTAATATGTAGCTGGGAAGAAATGGTTTACAGCTGATCTTTAGGGTTTGCTTATTAGATATGCTGTGTCTTAGGCCTGGTCTTTTACCTTATCCACTAAATGTACGTTCAAATGATAATTCTATAGATGGCATTGTAGACTGGGAAGTCCTACTCAGGACATAAGAATAAAAATCAATTCCCTTTTTTACTCGTTTTCCATTCATCAGTACACCCTACCACAATACAATAATACAGTAGTCAGCAACCCATTTTTGACAAACAGCAACAAAGAAGCAATACGTATTGCTAACTTTTTACAAATGCAAGTTTAAAACTAAAAGAAAGCAAAACAGGGACTATATAAATAACTTCAATTTCACTAAAAGACAAAGCTTAGTTATACACACACACACACACACACACACACACACACACACACAAAAGTACACTAGTGTGCACTAAAATACATCCCAAAGCACACACACACATACACACACACATATACACACACACAAAAGTACACTAGTGTGCACTAAAATACATCCCAAAGCAGAAAATATGTGCAGTTCATTTTAGTAATACTTCCTGATTTGTAAAAAAGGGTATATCTGTGTATGTATGTATGTCTTATGTTTATAAGAAGAAGACAGAGTAGACATTTTCTGAAAATATACTCAATTTTGTTAGATCTTTTGAACAAGTGACTGCAAAATAGTACATCTACCTAAAGCAATGATGCCTAAAATATGTTTTTATACTTTAAACCAGAAAAAAGAGCTTCCCTCTTTTACCATTCATGTTAAAATACTTTGGATTCATTTTTCATTGTTGGCCCCTTAGCTCTTCTTACTTTATTAAGGATACATTAGTAGGTTTTAAACTTTAATAATAAATATTTACAACAAAAACTACAAAAGTATGTGTTTTTTTAATTAATTTTTTTGGAGTACAGTTGTTTTACAATGTTGTGTTAGTTTCTGCAGTACATCAAAGTGAATCAGCTATACATATACATATATGCCCTCTTTTTTGGATTTCCTTCCCATTTAGGTCACCACAGAGCACTGAGTAGAGTTCCCTGTGCTATACAGTAGGTTCTCATTAGTTATCTATTTTATATATAGTAGCATATATATGTCAATCCCAATCTCCCAAAATTCATCGCACTCCCCCGTTTCCCCCCAAAAGTATGTTATTAAAGAAGCCATTTCTGAAAGCAATTTAAAACTGTGGACCATGTGAAAAAAATACATGAAATAAACAAAAAGATTTATGTGCTGCCTCAGTCACTATTATTATTTATTTATTCATCTGTACTTGTACACTCAGTGCTTTTGGAAATGATTTAGGGCAACTTATAAAAATACGTACTACAACAAAATGCTTATCAAAAAAGTAAAGAATTTGTGGCAAAGGTAAATAAGGGTAGAGACAACAGAATAAATTCAAGAGTTACAAAAATGCATGCCCTGGAGTACAGTAGCTAACACTGAGCCTCTAATTTGGCAGTACACTATAATAGTAAAGCCAGAGGAAACACAACTGGTTCTTTGAGGCATAGATTCCAAAATATGAAGATAGGCCAGTTTCTCAAAGAAGAACATTCATTGCTTACACGGACACTAAAGATAAATACCTTCACTAGACAAAGTGGTATGTTTCTGTTATTGTTTTTAAAATATATATATATAATTTTAACAGTTGACTTAGGGATAATTAATCATATGCAGTAGTTCTGGAAAACTGAAGTCTAGGTATGTAGGCTGTAGCCTTCCGGTCTTTTGTATTAATCCAAATATAGCTTTGAAAATATAAACTGAGATGATTCTTAACCAATTCTTAGTTATAGACCATTTTGAATACCTGGTGAAAATAACAGACAGCCCATTAAAATTCATATGCATAGAATTTATGTGCAATTTTAAGGTGCTCTTAGATCTTCCCTTATCCAAAGTTAAGAATCTCTGAGCAAGAAAAATGGATGGACTACTTGATTTTCAGAAAATCCTTTGTAAATATTATTTATTTCCACAAAGATTTTGAGACACTGAGCAGTACTAAGTTTGAGGTCATTCTCCCTAATAAGTTTCTAGTGCACGTATTCTGTGCTGTGGCTTAAACCAAAACCAAGCAGGAGTTAACAGGTTAGGCAGGGGGTAGAACGGACACCACTTTACAAAAGAGAGAAAGAAAATTAAAATGATACACACACAAATGCCTAATTTAATAGAAGGTCTTTCTTCCTCTGCACAGAGATAGGATATAAAAGAATTCCTGAAAGGGTCTCCACAGGGATTTCCAGAGGAAATCATACCATCAAAGGAGTGCATAGATAGTGTAGCAAAAAACGATGGCAACAAGAAAATTAGTCTAGAAAATATGTGCAGCTCATTTTAGTAATACTTCCTGATTTGTAAAAAAGGGTATATCTGTGTATGTATGTATTCTCCAGTAAAGCACACACAAATATATAATAGTAAAAGATCAAAGTGCATGTTCCAAACTACATGTCAATTGCTGGATACAAAGCAGTAAATTATTGGAAGACAGGTACCAAAAACCAAAATATGCCTCGGTTATGGAATAGCCGCTCTGAAGTCATTTTTCTTACTATTGATTACATAATCAATTCAGTTGTCTCCAAACTTAAGAAAATACATTTCTGTCAGTTGCATAGAAGAGAGTGTGTACCTTTCTATCCTTTCTATGAAGAACACGTTTCCAGTTCAAGTGAAAGTAGCAGCAAGTCAAGGTTTTTCCTTGCAAACTTAGGCATTAAAAAAGTACTGTATAAAAATGAGTACTGTATAAAAATCAATAATGAGGTGTCTAAATTGATTCCAAATAGCTCTCATCTCAGGTATTGTATAAGTGTGAGATAAATTTAGAGAGTATTCCACTAACATTTTAAGTACCTAGATGCAACCAGTGATGAATTATATCTAAAAATAGACTTTTGGAGAGAGACCTTCAACATGGCGGAGGAGTAACACATGGAGATCACCTTCCTTCCAACAAATACATCAGAAATACATCTGCATGTGGAACAACTCCTACAGAACACCTACTGAATGCTGGCAGAAGACCTCAGACTTTCCAAAAGGCAAGAAACTCCCCATGTACCTGGGTAGGACAAAAGAAAAAAGAAAAAACAGAGACAAAAGAATAGGGACGGGACCTGCACCAGTGGGAGGGAGCTGTGAAGGAGGAAAACTTTCCACACACTAGGAAGCCCCTAAACAGGCAGAGATGGGGGGTGGGGTGGGGAAGCTACGAAGCCGCGGAGAAGAGCACAGCAACAGGAGTGCGGAGGGCAAAGCGGAGAGATTCCCGCACAGAGGATCGGTGCTGACCAGCGCTCACCAGCCCGAGAGGCTCCTCTGCTCACCCGCCGGGGCACATGGGGGTTGGGAGCTAAGGCTCAGGCTTCGGAGATCAGACCCCAGGGAGAGGACTGGGTGAACACAGCCTGAAGGGGGTTAGTGCGCCACAGCTAGCCGGGAGGTAGTCCAAGAAAAAGTCTGGAGCTGCCTAAGAGGCAAGAGACCATTGTTTCAGGGTGCGTGAGGAAAGGGGATTCAGAGCACCACCTAAACGAACTCCAGAAACGGGCGCAATCCACGGCTATCAGCATGGACACCAGAGACAGGCATGAGACATTAAGGCTGCTGCTACAGCCACCAAGAAGCCTGTGTGCGAGCACAGGTCACTATCCACACCTCCATTCCCGGGAGCCTGTGCAGTCCACCACTGCGAGGGTCCCGTGATCCAGGGACAACTTCCCCAGGAGAACACATAGCGTGCCTCAGGCTGGTGCAACGTCACGCCAGCCTCTGCCGCCCCAGGCTCGCCCTGCATCCATATCCCTCCCTCCCCCAAGGCTCAGTGAGCCAAAGCCCACTAATCAGGTGCTCCTTTAACACCGTCCTGTCTGAGCAAAGCAGAAACGCTCTCAGGTGACCTACATGCAGAGGCGGGGCCAAACCCAAAGCTGAACCCCAGGAGCTGTGCGAACAAAGAAGAGAAAGGGAAATCTCTCCCAGCAGCCTCAGGAGCACCAGATTAAATCTCCACAATCAACTTGATGTACCCTGCATCTCTGCAATACCTGAAGAGACAATGAATCATCCCAAATTGAGGAGGTGGACTTTGGGAGCAACTATAGACTTGGGGTTTGCTTTCTGCATCTAATTTGTTTGGTTTTATGTTTAACTTACTTTACTATTTAGTTTATTATCATTGATATATTTGTTTATTGATTTGGTTAGTCTCTTCCTTTATGTTTATATATATAGATATATATATATTTTTTTCCTTTTTCTCTTTTTGTGACTGTGTGTGTGTATACTTCTTTGTGTGATATTTTTTCCTTTCTTAACACTTTAAAATTGTTTTTATCTTTAATTTTTTTTATTTTTTAGTTCAATAACTATATTTTATTTATTTAATTTATTTATTTGTTTTCCTTCTTTCTTTCTTTTTTTCTCCCTTTTCTTCTGAGTCATGTGGCTGACTGGGTTGTGGTGCTCTGGCTGGGTGTCAGGTCTGTGCCTCTGAGGTGAGAGAGCCGAGTTCAGGACACTGGTCCACCAGAAACCTCCTGACCCATGTAATATCAATCGGCGGGAGCTCTCCCAGAGACCTCCATCTTAATGCTAAGGCCCAGCTACACTCAACGACCAGCAAGCTACAGTGCTGGACACCCTATTCCAAACAACTAGCAAGACAGGAACACAACCCCATCCATTAGCAGAAAGGCTGCCTAAAATCATAACAAGGTCACAGACACCCCAAAACACACCACTGGACACAGCCCTGCCCACCAGAAAGACAAGATCCAGCCTCATCCAACAGAACACAGGCACCAGTCCCCTGCACAAGGAAACCTACACAACTCACTGAACAAACCTTAGCCACTGGGGGCAGACACCAAAAACAATGGGAACTATGAACCTGCAGCCAGCAAAAAGGAAACCCCAAACACAGTAAGTTAAGCATAATGAGAAGACAGAAAAACACAGCAGATGAAGAAGCAAGGTAAAACCTCACCAGACCAAAAAATGAAGAGGAAATAGGCAGTCTACCTGAAAAAGAATTCAGAGTAATGATAGTAAAGATAATCCAAAATCTTGGTAAAAGAATTGAGAAAATACAAGAAACATTTAACAAGGACCCAGAAGAACTAAAGAACAAACAAACAGTGATGAACAACACCAAAAATGAAATTAAAAATTCTCTAGGGGAATCAATAGCACAATAACTGAGGCAGAAGAATGGAAAAGTGACCTGCAAGATAAAATAGTGGAAATAACTACCACACAGCAGGATAAAGAAGAAAGAAAGAAAAGAATTGAGGACAGTCTCAGAGATGACTGGGACAACATTAAATGTACCAACATTTGAATTATAGAGGTCCCAGAAGAATAAGAGAAAAAGAATGAATCTGAGAAAATATTTGAACAGATTATAGTTGAAAACTTCCTTAATATGGGAAAGGAAATAGTCAATCAAGTCCAGGAAGCGCAGAGTCCCATACAGGATAAACCCAAGGAGAAACACATCAAGACATATATTAATCAAACTATAAAAAAATTAAATACAAAGAAAAAAATACTAAAAGCAGCAAGGGAAGAACAACAAATAACATACAGGGGAATCCCCATAAGGGTAACAGCTGACCTTTCAGCAGAAATTCTGCAAGCCAGAAGGGAGGGGCAGGACATATTTAAAGTGATGAATGGGAAAAACCTACAGCCAAGAATTCTCTGCCCAGCAAGGATCTCATTCAGCTTCGAGGGAGAAATTAAAACCTTTACACACAAGCAAAAACTAAGAGAATTCAGCACCACCAAACCAGCTTTACAACAAATGCTAAAGGAACTTCTCTAGGCAGGAAACACAAGAGAAGGAAAAGACCTACAAAAACAAACCTCAAACAATTAAGAAAATTGTCATAGGAACAAACATATTGATAAGTATCTTAAATGTAAATGGATTAAATACTACAACGAAAAGACAAGACTGGCTGAATAGATACAAAAACAAGACCCGTATATATACTGTATACAAGAGACCCACTTCAGACCTAGGGAAACATACAGACTGAAAGTAAGGGGATGGAAAAAGATATTCCATGCACATGGAAATCAAAAGAAAGCTGGAGTAGCAAATCTCATAACAGACAAAATAGACTTTAAAATACAGTCTATTACAAGAGACAAAGAAGGACACTACATAATGATCATGGGATCAATCCAAGCAAAAGATATAACAAATGTAAATATTTATGGACCCAACATAGGAGCACCTCAATTCAAAAGGCAAATGCTAACAGCCAAAAAAGGGGAAAGCGACAGTAACACAATCATACTAGGGGACATTAACACCACACTTTCACCAATGGACAGCTCATCCAAAGACAGAAACACAAGCTTTAAATGATACATTAAACAAGATGGACTTAACTGATATTTATTGGACATTCCATTCAAGAACAACAGAATACATGTTCTCCTCAAGTGTTCATGGAACATTCTCCAGGATAGGTCATATCTTGGGTCACAAACCAAGCCTTAGTAAATTTTAAAAAACTGATATGATTATCAAGTATCTTTTCTGACGACAACTCACGAGACTAGATATCAATTACAGGAAAAAATTTGTAAAAAATACAAACACATGGAGGCTAAACAATACACTACTAAAAAACCAAGAGATCACTGAAGAAATCAAAGAGGAAATTAAAAAATACCTAGAAAAAAATGACAATGAAAACACAACGACCCAAAACCTATGGGATGCAGAAAAAGCAGTTCTAAGAGGGAAGTTTACAGCAATACAATCCTACCTCAGGAAACAAGAAACATCTCAAATAAACAACCTACCCTTACGCCTAAATTAATTAAAGAAAGGAAAACAAAAAAACCCCAAAGTAAGCAGAAGGAAAGACATCATAAAGATCAGATCAGAAAAAAATGAAAAAGAAATGAAGAAAACAATA
The DNA here is from genome assembly GCF_964374135.1 of Grampus griseus. Taxonomy (NCBI): domain Eukaryota; kingdom Metazoa; phylum Chordata; class Mammalia; order Artiodactyla; family Delphinidae; genus Grampus; species Grampus griseus. Next base: position 80,847,309 of record NC_139019.1, read on the forward strand.
GCAAAGATCAATAAAACTAAAAGCTGGTTCTTGAGAAGATAAACAAAACTGATAAACCATTAGCCAGATGCATCAAGCAAAAAAGGGAGAAAACTCAAATCAACAGATTAGAAATGAAAAAGAAGAAACAACTGACACTGCAGAAATACAAAGGATCATAAGAGATTGCTACAAGCAACTCTGTGCCAATAAAATGAACAACCTGGAAGAAATGGACAAATTCTTAGAAATGCACAACCTTCTGAGACACAACCAGGATGAAATAGAGAATATGAACAGACCACTCACAAGCACTGAAACTGAAGATGTGATTAAAAATCTTCCAACAAAAAAAATTCCAGGACCAGGTGGCTTCACAGGCGAATTCTATCAAACATTTAGAGAAGAACTAACACCTATCCTTCTCAGACTCTTCCAAAATATAGCAGAGGGAGGAACACTCCCAAACTCATTCTATGAGGCCACCATCGCCCTGATACCAAAACCAGACAATGATGTCACAAAGAAAGAAAACTACAGGGCAATATCACTGAAGAACATAGATGCAAAAATCCTCAACAAAATACGAGCCAACAGAATTCAACAGCACATTAAGAGGATCACACACCATGATCAAGTGGGGTTTATCTTAGGAATGCAAGAATTCTTCAATTTATGCAAATCAATCGATATGATTAAACCATATTAACAAGTTGAAGGAGAAAAAACATAAAATTATCTAAATAAATGCAGAAAAAGCTTTTGAGAAAATTCAACATCCATTTATGATAAAAACCCTCCAGAAAGTAGTCACAGAGGGAACTTACCTCAACATAAAAAAGGTCATCTATGACAATCGGACAGCCAACATCGTTCTCAGTGGTGATAAACTGAAACCATTTCCTCTGAGATCAGGAAGAAGACAAGGTTGTCCACTCTCACAATTATTATTCAACATAGTTTTGGAACTTTCAGCCAAAGAAATCAGAGAAGACAAAGAAATTAAAGGAATCCAAATTGGAATAGAAGTAAAGCTGTCACTGCAGATGACATGATACTATACATAGAGAATCCAAAAGATGCTACCAGAAAAATACTAGAGCTAATCAATGAATTTGGTTAAAGTAGCAGGATACAAAATTAATGCACAGGAATCTCTTCCATTCCTATAGACTAATGATGAAAAATATGAAAGAGAAATTAAGGAAACACTCCCATTTACCACTACAACAAAAAGAATAAAATACCTAGAAATAAATTTACCTAAAGACACAAAAGACGTGTATGCAGAAAACTGTAAGATACTGATGAAAGAAATTAAACATGATACAAACAGATGGAGAGATATACCATGTTCTTCGACTGCAAGAATGAATATTGAGCAAATGACTATACTACCCAAAGCAATCTACAGATTTAATGCAATCCCTATCAAACTACCAATGGCATTTTTCACAGAACTAGAACAAAGAATTTCACAATGTGTATGGAAACACAAAAGACCCTGAATAGCCAAAGCAATCTTGAGAAAGAAAAACGGAAACGGAGCTTCAAGGAATCAGACTCCCTGACTTTAGACTATACTACAAAGCTACAGTAATCAAGTCAGTATGGTACTGGCACAAAAACAGAAATATAGATCAATGTAACAGGATAGAAAGCCCCACAATAAACCCATGCACATATGGTCACCTTACTTTTGATAAAGGAGGCAAGAATATACAATGCAGAAAAGACAGCTTCTTCAGTAAGTGGTGCTAGGAAAACTGGACAGCTACATGTAAAAGAATGAAATTAGAACACTCCCTAACACCATACACAAAAATAAGCTCAGAATGGATTAAAGACCAAAATATAAGGCCAGACACGATAAAACTCATAGTGAAAAACATAGGGAAAACACTGTATGACATAAATCACAGCACGATCCTTTTAGACCCACCTCCTAGAGAAATGGAAAGAAAAACATAAAGAAATGTGACCTAATGACACTTAAAAGCTTTTGCACAGCAAAGGAAACCATAAACAAGATGAAAATGCAACCCTCAGAATGGGAGTAAATATTAGCAAATGAAGCAACTGACAAAGAATTAATCTGCAAAATTTACAAGGAGCATATGCAGCTCAATATCAAAAAAACAAACAACCGAATACAAAAATGGTCAGAAGACCAAAATAGACATTTCTTCAAAGAAGATATACAGATGGTCACAAACACATGAAAGGATGTTCAACATCACTAATCATTAGAGGAATGCAAATCAAACTACAGTGAGGTATCACCTCACACCATTCAGAATGGCCATCATCTAAAAATCTAAAAGCCATAAATGCTGGAGAGGGTGTGGAGAATAGGGAACACTCTTGCACTGTTGGTGGGAATGTAACTTGCTACAGCCACTATGGATAACAGTACAGAGATTCCTTAGAAAAGTAAAAATAGAACTACCATACTACCCAGCAATCCCACTATTGGGCATATACCCTGAGAAAACCATAATTCAAAAAGAGTCATGTACCACAATGTTCCTTGCAGCTCTATTTACAATAGCCAGGACATGGAAGCAACCTAAGTGTCCATCAACAGATGAATGGAAAAAGAAGATGTGGCATATATATACAATGGAATATCACTCAGCCATAAAAAGAAACGAAACTGACTTATTTGTAGTGAGGTGGATGGACCTAGAGTCTGTCATACAGAGTGAAGTAAGTCAGAAAGAGAAAAACAAATACCGTATGTAAACACATACGTATGGAATCTAAGAAAGAAAATTGGTTCTGAAAAACCTACAGGCAGGACAGGAATGAAGATGAAGACGTAGAGAAAGGACCTGAGGACATGGGGAGGGGGAAGGGTAAGGTGAGACAAAGTGAGAGACTGGCATGGACATATATACACTACCAAATGTGAAACCGATAGCTAGTAGCAGGCAGCCACATAGCACAGGGAGATCAGCTCGGTGCTTATGACCACCTAGAGTGGTGGGATATGGAGGGTGGGAGGGAGACACATGAGGGAGGAGATATGGGGATATATGTATATGTATAGCTGATTCACTTTGTTATAAAGCAGAAACTAACATACCATTGTAAAGCAATTACACTCCCATAAAGATGTTTAAGAAAAAAAATAGTTGGGCTTCCCTGGTGGCACAGTGGTTGAGAGTCCGCCTGCCGATGCAGGAGACACAGGTTCGTGCCCCGGTCCGGGAAGATCCCACATGCCGCAGAGCGGCTGAGCCCGTGAACCATGGCCGCTGAGCCTGCGCATCCAGAGCCTGTGCTCCACGACAGGAGAGGCCACAACAGTGAGAGGCCCGTTACCGCAAACAAACAAACAAAAAAAATAGTTAACCATCAAGGACCCACTGCATAGCACAGGTAACTCTACTCAATACTCTGTAATGACCTATATGGGAAAAGAATTTAAGAAAGAGCAGATATATGTGTATGTATAACTTATTTGCTTTGTTGTACAGCAGAAACTAACACAACATTGTAAATCAACTATACTTCAATAAATATTCATTAAAAATAAATAAATAAATAAAAATAGAGTTTTGACTTACTTGGGCCAATAAGTTCGTTTTTAATTAATCTATTTTGAGTTTTGGTCACTTTTAACCAAAGAGTACAGGCGTATGTAACCGTGATTGAGTCCAAGTCACAGTGATAAAAGACAAGGTCAACAAAAGTTCCACATTAACTAATATTATCATTAACAAATATTTCAACAAAGTAATGAATAATACAGAGTTTGATAATAAAACCATCATACTTTAAGCTAGCCTACTCTTCAAATAGAAAAGTAGATATAAGAGCCCAGATTACTAACTGTCAAGAATAGAGTTTATGAAATATTTTATATGTCTTACCTACGTCTATTTGCTTTTTAGCTCGCTAACATTTTTATAAGTCGTTCTCTATTAAACTCTGCATTTTTTTTCCCCCTAGGCTTCCAAGTTAACTCTTTGCTTCTCTGGAAATCTTTCCTATTTCCCTTCCATTTTTCTTTTAATTTTTCAATTTTATTTTTTTTTTATACAGCAGGTTCTTAGTAGTCATCAATTTTATATACATCAGTGTATACATGTCAATCCCAATCACCCAATTCATCACACACACCACCACTGCCCCACGGAATTCCCCCCTTGCTGTCCATATGTTTGTTCTATGTCTCAATTTCTGCCCTGCAAACCGGTTCATCTGTACCATTTTTCTAGGTTCCACATATATGCATTAGCATACAATATTTGTTTTCTCCTTCTGACTTACTTCACTCTGTATGACAGTCTTTAGATCCATACACATCCCAACAAACGACCCAATTTCGTTCCATTTTATGGCTGAGTAATATTCCATTATATATATGTACCACATCTTCTTTATCCATTCGTCTCTCAATGGGCATTCAGGTTGCTTCCATGACCTGGCTACTGTAAATAGTGCTGCCATGAACGTTGGGGTGCATGTGTCTTTTTGAATTATGGTTTTCTCTGGGTATATGCCCAGTAGTGGGATTGCTGCATCATATGGTAATTCTATTTTTAGTTTCCTAAAGAACCTCCATACTGTTCTCCATAGTGGCTGTATCAAGTTACACTCCCACCAACAGCAAGAGGGTTCCCTTTTCTCCACATCCTCTCTGGCATTGGTTGCTTGCAGATTTTCTGATGATGCCCATTCTAACTGGTGTGAGGTGATACCTCACTGTAGTTTTGATTTGCATTTCTCTAATAATTAGTGATATTGAGCCACTTTTCATGTGCTTCTAGGCCATCTGTATGTCTACTTTGGAGAAATGTCTATTTAGGTGTTCCACCCATTTTTGGATTCAGTTGTTTGTTTCTGTAATATTGAGTTGCATGAGCTGTTTATATATTTTGGAGATTAATCCTTTGTCCACTGATTCGTTTGCAAATATTTTCTCCCATTCTGAGGGTTGTCTTTTTGTCTTGTTTATGGTTTTCTTTGCTGTGCAAAAGCTTAGAAGTTTCATTAGGTCCCATTTATTTTGGTTTTATTTCCATTACTCTAGGACGTGGATCAAAAAAGATCTTGCTGTGATTTATGTCAAAGAGTATTCTTCCTATGTTTTTCCCTAAGAGTTTTATAGTGTCTGGTCTTACATCTAGGTCTCTAATCCATTCTGAGTTTATTTTTGTGTGTGGTGTTAGGGAGTGTTCTACTTTCATTCTTTTACATGTAGCTGTCCAGTTTTCCCAGCACCACTTAAGGAAGAGACTGCCTTTTCTCCATTGTATATCCTTGCCTACTTTGTCATAGATTAGTTGACCATAGGTGCATGGTTTTATCTCTGGGCTTTCTGTTCCATTGATCTATTTTTCTGTTTTTGTGCCAGTACCATATTGTCTTGATCACTGTAGCTTTGTACTATAGTCTGAAGTCAGGGAGTCTGATTCTTCCAGCTCCGTTTTTTTCCCTCAAGACTGCTTTGGATATTTGGGGTCTTTTGTGTCTCCATACAAATTTTAAGATTTTTTTGTTCTAGTTCTGTAAAAAATGCCATTGGTAGTTTGATAGGGATTGCATTGAATCTGTAGATTGCTTTGGGTAGTATAGTCATTTTCACAAACTTGATTCTTCCAATCCAAGAACATGGTATATCTCTCCATCTGTTGGTATCATCTTCAATTTCTTTCGTCAGTGTCTGATAGTTTTCTGCATACAGGTCTTTTGTCTCCTTAGATAGGTTTATTCCTAGGTGTTTTATTCTTTTTGTTGCAGTGGTAAATGGGAGTGTTTCCTTAATTTCTTTTTCAGATTCTTCATCATTAGTCTATAGGAATAGAAGAGATTTCTGTGCATTAATTTTGTGTCCTGCAACTTTACTGAATTCATGTTTATCTCTAGTAATTTTCTGGTGGCATCTTTAGGATTCTCTATGTATAGTAGCATGTCACCTGTGAACAGTGACAGTTTTACTTCTTCGCTTCCGATTTGTATGCCTTTTATTTCTTTCTCTTCTCTGATTGCTGTGGCTAGGACTTCCAAAACTATTTTGAATAACAGTGGGGAGCGGGGACATCCTTGTCTTCTTCCTGATTTTAGAGGAAATGCTTTCAGTTTTTCACCATTGAGAATGAAGTTTGCTGTGGGTTTGTCACATATGGCCCCTATTATGTTGAGGTAGGTTCCCTCTATGCCCACTTTCTGGAGAGCTTTTATCATAAATTGGTGTTGAATTTTCTCAAAAGCTTTTTCTGCATCTATTGAGATGATCATATGGTTTTTCTTCTTCAATTAGTTAATATGGTGTATCACATTGATTGATTTGCATATATTGAAGAATCGTTGCATACCTGGGATAAATCCTACTTGATCACGGTGTATGATCCTTTTAATGTGTTGTTGGCTTCTGTTTGATAGTATTTTGTTGAGGATTTTTGCATCTAATTTCATCAGTGATATTGGTCTGTAATTTTCTTTTTTGTAGTATCTTTGTCTGTTTTTGGTATCAGGGTGACGGTGGCCTCATAGAATGAGTTTGGGAGTGTTCTTCCTCTGCAATTTTTTGGAAGAGTTTGAGAAGGATGGGTGTTAGCTCTTCTTTAAATATTTGATAGAATTCACCTGTGAAGCCATCTGTCCTGGACTTTTGTTTGTTGGAAGATTTTTAATCACAGTTTCAATTTCATTACTTGTGATTGGTCTGTTCATATTTTCTATTTCTTCCTGGTTCAGTCTTGGAAGGTTATACCTTTCTAAGAATTTGTCCATTTCTTCCAGGTTGTCCATTTTATTGGCATAGAGTTGCTTGTAGTAGTCTCTTTGGATGGTTTGTATTTCTGCGGTCTCTTTTGTAACTTCTCCTTTTTCATTTCTAATTTTATTGATTTGAGTCCTCTCCCTCTTTTTCTTGGTGTGACTGGCTAATGGTTTATCAATTTTGTTTATCTTCTCAAAGAACCAGCTTTTAGTTTTATTGATCTTTGCTATTGTTTTCTTTGTTTCTATTTCATTTATTTCTGCTCTGATCTTTATGATCTCTTTCCTTCTGCTAACTTTGGGTTTTGTTTGTTCTTATTTCTCTAGTTCCTTTAGGTGTAAGGTTGGATTGTTTTTTTGAGATGTTTCTTGTTTCCTGAGGTAGGCCTGTATAGCTATAAACTTCCTTCTTAGAACTGCTTTTGCTACATCCCATAGGTTTTGGATCGTCGTGTTTTCATTGTCATTTTTTTCTAGTTATTTTTTGATTTCCTCTTTGATTTCTTCAGTGATCTCTTGGTTATTGAGTAACATATTGTTTAGCCTCCATGTGTTTGTGTTTTTTACGTTTTTTCCTCTGTAATTCATTTCCAATCTCATAGCATTGTGGTCAGAAAAGAAGCTTGATATGATTTCAATTTTCTTAAATTTACTGAGGCTTGATTTTTGACCCAAGATGTGATCTATCCTGGAGAATGTTCCGTGCCCACTTAAGAAAGTGTCATCTGCTGTTTCTGGATGGAATGTCCTATAAATATCAATTAAATCTATCTTGTCTACTGTGTCACTTAAAGCTTCTGTTTTCCTATTTTCATTTTGGATGATCTGTCCATTGGTGTAAGTGAGGTGTTAAAGTCCCCCAATATTATTGTGTTACTCTCGATTCCCTCTTTTATAGCTGTTAGCACTTGCCTTATCTATTGGGGTGCTCCTATATCTGGTGCATATATACTTATAATTGTTATATCTTCTTCTTGGATCAATCCCTTGATCATTATGCAGTGTCCTTGTCTCTTGTAACATTCTTTATTTTAAAGTCTATTTTATCTAGTATGAGCATTGCTACTCCAGCTTTCTTTTGATTTCCATTTGCATGGAGTATATTTTTCCATCCCCTCACTTTCAGTCTGTATGTGTCCCTAGGTCTGAAGTGGGTCTCTTGTAGACGGCATATATATGGGTCTTGTTTTTGTATCCATTCAGCAAGACTGTGTCTTTTGGTTGGAGCATTTAATCCATTCACGTTTAAGGTAATTATTGACATGTATGCTCCTATGACCATTTTCTTAATTGTTTTGGGTTTGTTTTTTTAGGGCCTTTTCTCTTCTATTTCCCACTTAGAGAAGTTCTTTTAGCATTTGTTGTAGAGCTGGTTTGGTGGTGCTGAATTCTCTTAGCTTTTGCTTGTCTGTAGAGCTTTTGATTTCCCCATCGAATGTGAATGAGATCCTTGCCGGGTAGAGTAATCTTGGTTGTAGGTTCTTCCCTTTTATCACTTTAAGTATATCATGCCACTCCCTTCTGGCTTGTAGAGTTTCTGCTGAGAAATCAGCTGTTAACCTTATGGGAGTTCCCTTGTATGTTATTTGTCGTTTTTCCTTGCTGCTTTCAATAATTTTTCTTTGTCCTTAATTTTTGCCAATTTGATTACTATGTGTCTCGGCCTGTTTCTCCTTGGGTTTATCCTGTATGGGACTCCCTGCACTTCCTGGACTTGGGTGGCTATTTCCTTTCACATGTTAGGGAAGTTTTCGATTATAATCTCTTCAAAGATTTTCTCTGGTCCTTTCTCTATGTTCCTTCTTGTCTGGGACCCCTATAATGTGAATGTTGTTGCTTTTAATGTTGTCCCATAGGTCTCTTAGGCTGTCTTCATTTCTTTTCTTTCTTTTCTCTTTATTCTGTTCCACAGCAGTGAATTCCACCATTCTCTCTTCCAGGTCACTTATCCGTTCTTCTGCCTCAGTTATTCTGCTATTGATTCCTTCTAGTCTAGTTTTCATTTCAGTCATTGTATTTTTCATCTGTTTGTTTGTTCTTTAATTCTTCTAGGTCTTTGTTAAACATTTCTTGCATCTTCTCGAATTTTGCCTCCATTCTTTTTCTGAGGTCCTGGATCATCTTCACTATCATTATTCTGAATTCTTTTTCTGGAAGGTTGCCTATCTTCACTTCATTTAGTTGTTTTTCTGGGGTTTTTATCTGGTTCCTTCATCTGGTACGTAGCCCTCTGCCTTTTCATCTTGTCTTTCTCTGAATGTGGTTTTTGTTCCACAGGCTGCAGGACCGTAGTTCTTGTTTCTGCTGTCTGCCCTCTGGTGGATGAGGCTATGTAAGAGGGTGGGCCTGGGTTCCCTTCCTGTTGGTTGTTTTGGCCTGAGGCAACCCAATACTGGAGCCTACCTGGGCTCTTTGGTGGGGCTGATGGCAGACTCTGGGAGGGCTCATGCCAAGGAGTACTTTCCAGAATTTCTGCTGTCAGTGTCCTTGTCCCCACTGTGAGTCACAGCCACCCCCTGCCTCTCTAGGAGACCCTCCAACACTAGCAGGTAGGTCTGGTTCAGTCTCCCCTGGGGTCACTGCTCCTTCCCCTGGGTCCCGATGCACACACTACTTTGTGTGTGCCTTCCAAGAGTGGAGTCTCTGTTTCCCCCAGTCCTGTCAAAGTCCTGCAATCAAATCCCACTAGCCTTCAAAGTCTGATTCTCTAGGAATTCCTCCTCCCATTGCTGGACCCCCATGTTTGGAAGCCTGACGTGGGGCTCAGAACCTTCACTCCAGTGGGTGGACTTCTGTGGTGTAAGTGTTCTCCAGTCTGTGCGTCACACACCCAGCAGTTATGGGATTTGATTTTACTGTGATTGTGCCCCTCCTACCGTCTCACTGTGGCTTCTCCTTTGTCTTTGGATGTGGGGTATCTTTTTTGGCAAGTTCTAGTGTCTTCCTGTCGATGATTGTCCAGCAGCTAGCTGTGATTCTGGTGTTCTCACAAGGGGGAGTGACAGCACGTCCTTCTACTCTGCCATCTTGGTCAGTTCTGTATTAAATTCTTTCTACTGAATTTCTTGGCATTAGTTCTGTTTCCTGACTGGACACTAACTGATTCATTATTTTTTTGTCCTAAAATCTCTGATATTAGAATGGATCTTGTTTTTTTTTGATGCGATAGCAAAACTGACTTATTTACAATTGCCTGTGTATGTGCATCAAATTTTGCAGAATGAGTGTCAGTAGCTTAAAGGAAAATCTCAGAGAAGATAATAGAAAAGTTTTAAGAAACACTGCATAATCTATACTTTTGAAGTTGCAACAGATATAATGTGGAAAAACATGTATATTGACCACTCTGAGACAAAAAAAATAAAAGATACAATTTCATGTAAGACAGTTTAGGAGTATCTTAACCAATTTGTTTTGCTCATATTTTCTTTTTTCTGCATGTACAAGTGTGATATATGATTAAAGTACTTGCTAAAATGTCTAAATAAGCCCTTTCAATACATAAAAATAAAAACAATATGTCATAGGCAAGCATTTTATCATAGTTTTAATTGGCAGTGTATATCTTTTTCTTTCTTAATGGATCATAACATAATGGAGCATCCTACAATTGATGGTACCTTAGATTGGATGAAATATAACATATGTACAGACCAAGCACTAGGAAGATTATTTCCAAGTTCAATATAGGGATTTGTATGACTTTTTAGTTCCTTTATAACTTTATTTCCTTAATTCTTTCTGATTAAATTATTGTAATGTTAAAGTACTGTTAAAGTAATTTTTACAATAAGAAAAATCTATTTTTTTAAAAAAGGATATATATTAAGCCAAAATGTGTACTGAAGGTATATTCTGGACTTCCTTCTTACATGGCAGAGTCTGCATTCAAATCTAGTTTGCTAATGTTTCTTTTCTATCACTCTTTTGGGTTAATCGACACTGTACACCTTAAATCAACCAGTGCTTCCTTTTCTCATAAAAGGACTGACAATTACTGACATTTCCTTTTTGTGGTTAAAATGCTTTTTAAATGATCTTAGTTAATAGGTAGGCTATATTTAAATTTGAATATTTTCTAATAAATTGATCTTGGCCAAAGGACAGGCCCAAAATCTTGCGTGTTCAGCTGAATATCTTAAGAAGCAAGATCATGATAGGCATTCAGGGGAACACATTCTTGGCCAATATACTCTGGATTAGAAGTGAGGATCACAGTTACAGGTTGAGGTCTCTTTAATAATACCCCTATTTGTCAGGATGAAGAGAAGGAGATAACACAGGAAGGGGAACATGTATAGTAATTACAAAAATTTCAGACACTGAAGTAATTTACATATATTTACTCATTTTATCTCTCCAACAATCCAGTACTATTATTATCTTCAACTTATACATATAGACTAGTGCAAGAAGAATTACTCGAAGAATGATAATAAATATGCATAATTGCAGAATGTAGACCTTTACAATTTTTATAGAGATATTCCCTAACTTTAGTGCCTGCCATGTGTGCCAGACACCATGAACTAAATAAATAAGACAACTAAAACTCTGAAAACAAGAAGAGAACCTTTTCTTTTAAATCTCCTGGATCATGGTTACTGAAAGGGTGTGGCTCCACTCAATCAGTGACATTCATAAAGTGAAAGAATTTTTGACATCACTTATTTTTCAAAAAAATCATTTCACAAATGAAAAGGTGTGTCCCAGTGTAGACGGAAAGAGCCTACACTATCTATTGCTGCAAAATTTAGTGGCTTAAGACAAAAAACTTATTATGTCATAGTTTCTGAGGGTCAGGAATCCTTAGCCATGTGTTTTTGGCTCAGAGTCTCTCTCAAGGTTGCAGTCAAGCTGTTGGCTGGCTGGTCTGCATCTCTATGGATTCATGGGGCCTGGAGAATCTCTTTCCAAGCTCACTCACATGGCTATTAGTATATTAGTAAGAGGTTTCAGTTCCTCACCATGAGGGACTCTCCATAAGTCTTCCCCCAAATCAGGCGATAAGATAGAGACAGAAAAGGGGAGAGAAAGAGAGAGAGAGAGAGGGAGGGAGGGAAGCGGGGGCAGGGGGGGAGAGGGAGAGAGAGAGAGAGAGAGAGAGAGAGAGAATCCAAATCGGAAGCTGTCTTATAACTTAAGCTCAGAAGTGATATCCCATTGCTTCTGCCATATCTGATTCATCAAATAACCTAACCCTAGTCATTTAACAGAAAGGGGTTGGATATCAGGAGGCATCAGGGGCAATTTTTAAGGCTGGTTACCACAGAGCTCTTGACTTGGAATCCAAAGACTTGAGTTAATAAAGTCATCTGGGTAGTAGAGGAAGATGAAAACCCACTCTTTCGTTATTCTTCCCAGAAGCTCCATGATTAGAAAAGATGCCCCTTGCCTTTTGATTTTAGAGGCACTGAATATCCTCCTGATTTTGTCTCATCCATGGGAGACATAAAGCAATAGTGTATTCGAGCAGTGAAGTGATGTACTGAATGCCCCCGTAAAATCCTGAATTCCCTTGCTTTGGTGTATTCTCCAGTTAAAGCAATGGATTTACTAGAAAAGCTTACTGTTAATCAGAAGTTGAGGCAGTTTTCTTAACAGGAGAAGCTGAACAGAGTAGCAAAGCAATTGTACTTACACCTTTGAAGTACCACATTCTCCATTCTTGTCAAAGTTCCCATTTATCCTCCTAGGATCCATGAAATAGTTTAGCTTTTCAAGGACTCATGAATTCCTCTTTGATGTTTTCCTGAGAAGTTTTCTACATGCTTCAAGACAGAACATTGAATTAAGTTAGCCTCAAGGCCAACCTACACACTATTCACATGCTGCTCTTTAGTCAATCTGAATTAAGCTACTAGGAGTGATATGTCTAGGATGACAATCAGGTGTGTGGCTTACTATTATATAGAGAGAGGGTTTTGCATAGTGTAGACCTTATTTTAACTTTGCTTCTTTAAACATGATTTTTTAATAAGACATACATTTTCTCAACGTATTATCAGGTACAGTCACTATATACAGTTTTAGAATAGGATCACAATCAGGGAGAATTACAGCAAGCAAGAAGTATTTTTGTGCTAAGCTTTACTGCTCAGAGTGACTACTTACATGGCATAAATGTAGTTCAAACATCAGCCAGTTTCTTTATTCATTTTAAGAGATAGGCTCTTTTTTTATCTTACTGATTTTTCCCTGCTCATTATGGATCACTTCATCTTCCTTTGATTTGTTTCTCTTACTGACCTGGCACTTTGTGTAGGTGCTTCAATTCTCACTAATGGCAATTGCTGGCTATTGACCAAATATGACATGACCACTGAATCGAAAATTGTTACATCATTATAGCTCAATATTGGTAAATGCAGTTTTATACCATCCAAATTAGCTCTGCTGTTTGCAGTAGGGACCAGCGAGGACAAAATCATAATAAAAATGTCCAACAATACAATCACAGTTTAGATCTCTCCTAATACTATATGGTACAATAATTTTGCTTATCTAGAATTAAGTGAAGCTTCCACAAACATCACTGTACTTAATGAATGTCTATTATCTATGTTTATTCACTGGGATTTTTATTGTACTTGGTAAAAGAACCACAAAAATAAAATTAATCCTGTATCGTAACTATTGGCCACTGAATAAACAAACCAAGGAAAACACTGATTTTTGTCTATGTTTTTTCTTTTTTAGATGCTGCATTTGACAAAACCAATGTTCTCAAGGACAGCAATTGTTATTTAGCCCACTCTGTCAGTATTGAGCAGCAGAAAACAGATAATTACATTGACTGTTCTCTAACATGTTTCTGTGACCTACAGGAGTTACTGATTCCTTTTTTCCCAAAGGTTGCATTTGAATTATAACATATTCTACAGAATATGTGCCTGTAGCAGAAAATAAAAATATAACCTTTGTGAAATGTGCATGCTTTTGAAACATGGATAGTCAGATATAGGATGGGTGAGGCATAAGAAATGATAAGAAAGAAGCAGCTAAAACAAAATCTAAAAATCCAAGAGTATTCTATGGTTTTTGTTCACAATTATGAGAGCCTCAGAAAGATGTATACATCTTATAACAGGACACACTAGTAGGAACTACAGGAAATATAAGATGCAAAACCATGTGTTAAGATTTTATTCAAATTATCGGTTACAAACCTTTTTCTTTCTTGGCTTGAGCGTGTAACTACATAATCATTTATATGAATGAGGTAAATCAACACTTTCTTATTGACTTCCTTTCTCATTCTCCTCAGGTTTTTACTATACCTTTACTACTCTCCTTGAATCCCTAACCTGCCTCTTGACTGTCACCCTCACCTTGGCCTTCAAACATGGTCAGTCCTTTCCACTCAGAAAATGGAGGAAATAATTCGTGTTTTTCAGTTTCCATTCTTCCTCCTCTTCTGATATAGACTCTCAAGAGCAATCTCTACCCACTTTTTTCATGCTTATGCCTTCCAGTGTCTTGAATCCACTGCACTGCTATTTCTTTTCCTCTAGCACTCCAGAGAAAGTCTATGAAATTGACCTCTGGATGATCAAATAGACTTTATTTTTCACCTACCTTGTTTTCTTTGTCATATCTGTCTTATTGGACATTCTCTCTTCTTTTAGCTTAACTGCCAGTACTATTTTGATTTTCCTTCTTATCACTATTATTTACCTGGCTGGTTTAGCATTAGTTTTTCATCTGCTCCCTTCCCCAGAGATGAACAATATCTTTGTTCCTGTTATGGTCTTTCTACAGTCCCTTCCATGATAGCAACTACAAAAGTTATTTCTCCAATATTAAACTTTCTCCTGAGTGCAAAGTTCATTTTAATTCACCTACCAAATTCTGAACATCTATATAGTTCTCCAATAGAAAATTCAACTATATTATTAACAAAAATAGTAACAGTAATAATAGTAATAATAATATTATGATAGAAATAGTAATCCATTTCACATATGTTAGCTGTTTTAATCTCCATAAAAACCCCTTGAGAGGAATTACTCTACATGTTTTACCATGAACAAAACTAACAATCAGGTTAAGTAACATGCACAATGTCAAAAAAAAAAAAAACAGTAAAGGTAAGTACAGTGATTATAATTCAAGTCTATCTAACTGCTAAATTCCACTGCTTCCACAAACAAATTTTATATACAATGAAACCTGTCTTTCCACTTTGTTTAAAACTCAGGTAATGACTTCAGCATCCACCAATCACTCATACTTGAAATCTAAGAGACTGCTCTGACCACTCCATCTCTAACAATACCCACGTTCAACTTGTTTACGGTTTTTGATAAATGGGTACCAAAACTGTGTTTAAATAAACTCCCTGCTTCCATTTTCTCTTCTAGTACCACTTGCTCAACACTTTCTAATCTCAGCTCTCTCTAAATCATCTTTTACTCACTTCCTGAATTATCATTCGTTAACATAAACCTTTTCATATTAGTTCCTTGAACAAAATCTTTAAATTATTTTAACTGCAGACCGGATAAAGCCCATACTCCCAATCCTCTCATTCACGTATCTATTATTATTTCTAGTTGTACCCCTTGCCACTCAGTTCCATGCCTTTTTGGCTTTGCATTCACTCCATCATTGTTTGGTATGTGAATATGCCAGTCACTTTCACACCTTCCCTTATTCTTTTGCTCATGTTCTTCCTTCTGTCCTTATTTTCTTTCCTGACTAGAAATCCAGCTCATCACTATTTATCACTGATACGTTTGGATTTGAATAGGTCAGTTACGTGCCTATCTCCCAAAATAAACTGACGGGTTTTCGAGGGCATGAGTAAGGTATTCATTTTCACAACTCTCCTCTTCTTCCCCTGTAGACCCTGTCATCTAGAACTTCTTGCACATGAAAGCTCAGACTGAAATCATTGTTTCACGGCTACAGTGGGATAATAAGAGAAATTTTCAACATTCATATATGAAGTTTTGAGATCCTGGGAAGACTATAAAAGTGAGAATAATCGTAATAACTACCTTTTTAATAAATTACAATGTGACAATGACATACACAAAAATCCCACCATTGTACCATACAGTAACATTTCAGAACACATATAACGTGAAATTGATCTTAAAAATTTTTAGATATAGAAAAACAGATTATACACAAAGGATGGGAGATCAGAAATGCATCACACTTCTCAAAATCTATAGCTATTTATGTTTTCTAAAAATTAAGGACACCACAAGGAAAATACAAATTTGACACAAAAACATTCAAATCATGAAAGGGAAAAATGAAAAGATGTTTTATTTTAGCAAAATTAATAAAAGACAAGAACCCATAAGAAAGCTTAATAAACATGAAATGTAAAATCAACTAGGATAAATAATACAAATAAAAGGTTATTAAAATAAGTGTAAATAAGATTTTTAAACTTTTATATATTATTAAAGAAAAAAAGGAAAGTATCACTAAACCTACGTAAATGTAATTTATACTAGAAAAACAAAAAATGAGCAAATAAATAAATACATAGGCAAAAATATAACAGATAAATGTAAACAAAAAATATTGTAAGATGGCAGTTTTATATTAGATGACACAGTACTCAAGAAAAAAATTTTATTTTGCAGTAATGGAACAAATGTGAAGCTTTCAAAATGGGAAAAGCTACAATATTATAAACATTTACAAACATAAATTCTTTTAATATAGCAGCAAAATATACAAAGCAAAAGTATTAGAAACAATGACTGTTTGTCACCCTTCCTCCCTCCATCCAAAAAGAATTCATGTTAGGAGACAATAACTTATTTACCTCAGAATTCAATAGGCTGAGGAGACAAATGATACAAGAAATTTAAGTATCATCCTTAATATCCCTAGAATTCTATATCATACCCTGAATATATATTCTTTTAAAATTGAAAAATACTATTTATAAAATCAGTTATGTCTTTTGCCACAAAAAAACTCAATAAAATTTCCAAGTAATAACTATAAAGTCAACATTCCCTTATTTCAATGTATATAATAAAACATATTTTTTAAATTAATATAAAACAGAGAATTTTAAAAAATCAATCCTCTAAATAAATTTTCCTAAAAGAAAAAACTAAATTTTAAAAAATCTGCTTGAAATTAATATTGATGAAAACTTTATATGGAATACCTATAGGATTCAGCCAAAGCTCAATGTAGTAAAAAATGTGCACAGTAACTCATTTAATTAGAAAGAGATGTTGAAAATAAATGAATTATGTCCTTAAGAAGGTATATAAAAAGCAATAAAATACATTGGATGAATTTAGGTGGATGATATTAAGGTGGATTTTAAAAGTAAAATGCCTCAAAAAAGTTAATGTGTAGTCCACTTGTCATTTTTGTTGCCTGTCCTTTTGATGTCATACCATAAAATCATTGCCAAGATCAATGTCATGAAGCTTTTCCCCTACATTTTCTTCAAGAAGTGTTACATTTTCAGGTTTTAAATATTTAATCCATTTTGAGTTGATTTTTGCATATCATGTAAAATAAGGGTCCAATTTCATTCTTTTACATGCGAATACCCATTTTTCCCCAAACCATTTGTTGACGAGACTACCCTTCCCTCCTTGTGTATTCTTGGTGCTCCTGTCAAAGATCAAGTGACCATGGATTTACTTCTTGATTCTCTATTCTGTTCTATTGGTCTATAAATCTGTTTTTAATGCCAGTACCATACTGTTTTGATTACTGTAGCTTGATAATATATTTTGAAATCAGGAACTAGGATACCTACAGCCTTGCTATTTCTCAGGATCTATTTGGTTATTCATAGTCTTTTGTGGTTCCATATGAATTGTAGAATTGTTTTTTTCTAATTCTGCAAAAAAATGACTTTGGGACTTTGACTACATCAAACATAAAAATCTCTGCATTGCAAAGCAAACAATCAAGGGAGTGAAAAGGTACCTACTGATTGGGAGAAAATATTTTCAAATCATTTATCTGAGAGGGGTTAACCTCCCAAATATATAAGGAACCCCTATAACTCAATAACCACAAAACTAATAATTCAATTTAAAAATGGGCTAAAGACTTGAATAGACATTTCTCCAAAGAAGATAGCATACAAATGGCCAACAGATATATGAGAAATCATCAGGGAAATGCAAGTCAAAATCACAGTGAGATATCACCTTACATCTGTCAGGATAGCTATTATCAAAAAAAAAAAAAAAAGACAAGTGCTGGTGAGCATATGGAACAATGGGAACCCTTGTACACTGTTGGTGGGAATGCAAAGTGGTGCAGTCACTATGGAAAACAGTATGAAGTTCCTAAAAATTAAAAAATAGAGCTACCATATGATCTAGCACCCCCACATCTGTATATATGTCCAAAAGAATTGATATCAAAGAGATAATAGCA
Organism: Grampus griseus; assembly: GCF_964374135.1. Taxonomy (NCBI): domain Eukaryota; kingdom Metazoa; phylum Chordata; class Mammalia; order Artiodactyla; family Delphinidae; genus Grampus; species Grampus griseus. The sequence goes on from NC_139019.1 coordinate 80,865,405, forward strand.
CCCCCATATTCATTACAGCACTATTCACAACAGGTAAGGTATGGAAACAAACTAAATGTCCATGGACAGATGAATGGGTAAAGAAAATGTGGTATTATACACACAATGGGATACTACTCAACTTTAAAATATAAAAGAAGAAGGAAATTCTGCAATTTGTGATGACATTGATGAACTTTGAGGAAATTATGCTAAGTGAAATAAGCCAGACATAGATAAATATTTCATGATTCTACTTACATGAGGTACCTAAAATGGTCAAATGCATAAAATCAAAGATTGGAATGATGGTTACCAGGAGCTGAGAGGAGTAGGAAATAGGGAGTAATTAATCAATAGGTACAAAGTTTCAGTTAAGCGAGATGAATAAATGTTAGAGAGCTGTGCACAACACTGTACCTATAGTCAACAACAGTGTATTGTATGCTTAAAATTTGTTAAAATGAAAAATCTCAAGTTAAGTATTTTTACCACATTTTTTTAAAAGCACGGTTAATAAGACTAAGAGCTGGAATTCTGAAATGACCAACAAAATAGACAAACTCTTAGTAAGCAAAGAAAAAAATCAAAGAGAAATGAAAAGTAAACACTATCAATTATAACAGGGACATAATGACAGATATGAATAAGATTAAAAAATATATGGGAATAAAATTGTATTAGGATGTTAAATTTAGAAATAGTTATATAAGAAATATATAGTAACATAAACTACCAGAGCTGATTGAAAACCGTAGAAAAGGTAAATAAACCAAATTATATAAAATAAATGGAAAAGTTAACAAATGATCTATATAAAATAAATGGAAATATATATAAAATAAATATAAATGGAATGGATATAAAATAAATGGAAAAGTTAACAAATGGGGGGAGGGAGGGAGGAAGGCAATTTCTAAATAAGGTAGAACTAAAACTGATTCATTATAACTTTCCAGAGGAATATAGGCAGTGATGGGAAAGAGAGAATGAGGCAAGAGTTCTTTTTTTTAATACTTAGTATTTCTGCTTGATTCTTCTTTATAATTTCTTGTTCCTCCTTCATGCTACCAACATTCTCTGTTTTCTGAAGATATTTATTATGTTTATTTTAAATTATTGTACTACCTTCTCTATTAATTCTGGTTTGTCTAGGTCATAGTGTGTTATCTTTCTTTTGTAGCTGTGATCTTCAATTTCTGTTGTTTTTTTTTTTCTTCCAGTAAATTCTGGGAGGTGGAGAAAAATCTAGGGATGCATTAACTTTGGTCATTCCAGATGGTTTGAAGGATGCAGAATGCCCAAGGCAGAGGGTACCTGTGATATCTCAGCATTTAAGCACCCTCAAAAGGTGGCATTAATATTTAGGAAATATCTTTATAGCTCTCGCAGGGCACTACTCTTACAAGAGCTTACTCCAAAATGTAGTGGTTCTCAAATTTGACTGCACATTATAATAACCTGGGGTGCTTTACAAAATATGCCTGAGTCCCAAACCCCAGAGAATCTCACTTACTTGGTTTTAGTTGTGGCCCTGGCATGAGAATTTCTTAAAGTTCCCCAGTTCTAATGTGTAGCCAAGACTGAAACTAGTTTTACAATCGGAAGATTCAACTTACAGAAAACAACCAATTGTTAATCTGTTTTAATCTTTTCCTAGTAGCAATACCCTCCTGTAGTGGTTCTTAAAACACAGTGTGCTTCCAGATCACATAGTGGGCTTGGAAAATCTCAGATTCCTGGGTCCAGCCCAAAGTTTCTGACTCAATAGCTTAGACTGGTACCTGAGAATTTTCACTTCTAACACATCCCCAAGTGATGCTTATGCCATGGGCCTCATTCTCTAAGAGAACAACTGTTCTACTGTTGATATTTATACACATGCTTAATTTATAAAATGTACACTAATATGTTTCTGGTAACTGTTTTTCACTTTTTAAATAAAGTTATTTAAGCAGTAAAAACAGCATGAACAGTTCAGTAAAAATAATTTTAATTTAATTTAAATGAATTAAAATTGATTTTTTAAAAGAAAACTGCTTGAAACTTTGGGGCACTCCAATTAAGCAGAAAAATCCTAGAATGCTGAAAAATTCACATTGGAAGTTACTGTTCTGACCTGAAAGCTTGGAAATTATAAATAAAATCAGTAACCTCTGTAGTGACCTTAAAGTTTTTCTATAAATATTCTTAATTTTCTTAGCACTTGAAAAATAAAACCCTGAACACATCATTTCTTAACAGGTTCCAGTGAAATATAATGTTAAACGTTGTAATAATCAAAGGAGAGTTTGAACTATTATCTTTTGATTTGTCTGCATTACATAAACCCAATAAAATAATTGCTTCGGAGAATTTTTTATGAGGATTACTCCTGGAACAACTTATACTGAGAGTTTATTAAACCACCTTGGAGATATAGGATAATAGTTTTTTGTTCTATTAGATCACATAATTCTAATAATGCTAAGCCATAAATTGATTTATGTAATTGATAGTTTCAGATCATATGATATAGATTTGTGTGTTGCACTTTAACACTGCATATTATAGTTTATAGCTAAAAGTTTTAAAAATGCTAATAATAATTAAATATTTTAGATGTGACTACTGCCCCATTGCCTAATGATGTACTTTTTATGTTTCTAAGCTATGTGAGGCAGAAGCTTCAAAGCTACAGTCTATACAACTTCCATTTTTCAAAGAGGAATTCTGCACGTAAGTCATTCTTACATGGAAGCCTAACATGTAGGTATGTAGCATTACACTGCTGAGAATCTTGCTTTCATAGAAGGCAGTCCAAAAATGATAATGAAAACTCTCCAGTTAAAGCAAACCATTTTACTGAATTTAAACTTAGTGGGTTAGAAACTTGAAATGTTTTTTTTTTTTTCTGCTCCTTGCCTTCAACTATCCTCTTTTTCTACCTTTCTCCTTAAGGACATCTTTGAGTCCACAGTAGGACAGGAGTGATAATGTCCTCTAAATAAACCCAAAGAAGTGTCTAGTCTTCATTTGTCCTCAGCTCTCCCTAGAATACAGAGTATTTAAGTCTCCCTGTCCTCAGTTCTGGTTCCTAGTTACCAATTCCCAGTTACAGGTAAGACCTATTCACCACCCTGTAATATTGGTTTTCAAAAAGCAATCATATTAACCTCATACATGAAATTCTTAATGCAATTAATTATTGTTTTTTTACTGAAAAATCTGTCCTTTAGATCTAATTAAATATTTTTCTGAAATACATCTGTTTAAAGTTCAAAGAAAGTTGCTCTTAAATATATGAATCGATTTTTTTGCACAGTTTAAAATTATTTAGAAATATATTAGATAGGATGTGTTACAGAACTATCTAATTTGAGGGTTTGAGTTGTATTATGTATTGACAAATCAGAGTTTTAGATAATTTTACACAAAAATATTGCCCTCACAAAATACGTTTAACAAAACGGGACAGTATTGTATGAGTGAGATTTTTGTGTTTCTAAAATTCTCTGCTCTTAAGAGTTTTACATTGAAAGATAAATTGTTTAAATGAGATGCATACAAGAATGTGAGAGTAAATGCAGCTTCAAGTTAAGCTAAGGTTTCAAAATAAAAACAATAAAACAACAAAATGAACAAAAGCAAACAAACCTACAAAAGCAAACAAACTTACAGTCACTATCCACTCCTCATCTTGTTTGTTCCTATCATGTCACTTTTTTTTCAATATTCGTATCAGCTTTGGCTACACCCTAGCTCACATCGCAGAAAGCTTGGCTGAGATTTTACATTTTAACCATTCAATAAACATTCCCAGGTATGAGACCAATCTTAGTGCCAGTTCCAAATTCATTGTAATGAATTATGAATGGCCTACCTTGGGTCAGGTGCCCACCTAGAACTTGCCAGATGTGGATCAAAAGTGGGGTCAGACTGCCCAGTGACCATGGAAGTGTGAGTGTGAAGCATCTTCCAAAGAGGAGGTACTGAAGATGTTCATGCAGTGCTCATACAGGTTTGATAAATTCAAAGGATGAATGAATGAATGAATCACACTAAAGCATAAAATCTATTTTAAAAGTTCTCATCAATAAGGTCTGATATATCCAGGAATGGAAAGTATTTTTCCCCTGGTGATAAGCAAGATAATAATTAAAGCATCATCAAAGATTGACATCATTCTTGGATACTTGTTTTCCTTCCTTTTCCCTCTGCTGTATTTGTCTTGACTTTAAAGTACAGAATTGGCTTTTCATCATTGTTTCTTCTGTTGTGAGAGAATATGTAGTTTTCACATGACAGGATGTTCAGTGTATGTTTTTAGAACTGCTATATTTATTAGCATCCTCCAGTGATGCACACCGAACAGAGTTGTTTGTTTAAAAAACATAGGAACAGTGCAGATATTAAATAATGGAATTCCTAGTTTCTACTTCCCTTAACTGCCTTTACCTAATTTAGTGAAGTTTTCTCGCACAGACACAATAAGATATATGAAAATTTTAATTAATAGTTCTATACATATTCTATAATTTTTCAGAGGTTTTTCTTGAAGCTGCAGTGCACTAAGCCAGGATGCAGGCCAAGTGTAGGGTAAATGCCTTCAAAAGAAACATAAGTAAAACCAAACCAAGAAGTATGCCAAGAAGTAAATGAATAAGTAGAGTGCATAAGCAGGAGAGTGATGCTGGATAAATATCTGAGCTACATCATGAGCTTGTGGCTTGTGATCATTTATTTGATATGCCAAGGTGGGTGGATGTACCACCTGGTTCCGTTTAGAAGTTTTAGGCACAGGCTAATCTCCTCCTCCCCCACCTTTAGGACCCACTCAGCAGATTTATACACACTCTGGGGCATTCCTGAGGTTACAGGTAGGTTGCCATCATAGTTTTATTTTACTGTACCCTTCCTACAAAATCAAAATTGGAAATTGCAATAGCGTTCATGGGAAGGAAATACTTCTTTGACTATCTCCCATATTCCACTTCTTAGTATGCCTGTGCTGATTGCTGGTAGTGATCATGAGCATGGAAGCCTGATTAGCATATCCTTACTAGAGTATCTAATTATAAGATTAATAAATAATTAATTAATTACTTGGGTATCTTTATTAGCATAATAAGGAATCCTTGTTAGGACTGCAACAAAATATTTATATAGCAAATATATCTGATGATGATTTTTAAAGGAAAATTCCTAATTTTTTTAAGCTGCAGATTTACATATTTGCTCAATGATTCTTGTCATCCTTTGAGATGAGCATTATGGATATGCTATATCATTTTCAACTTTAAATTAGATGGGTTTACTTGATAAAACAGGAAGAATCATTCACTGCTGTGAATGATTAACCATGGCAAAACTAGTTTTCAGACCAGTTACAAATTTCATTATGGCTTAAATAATTTTTAATGTATTGTACTCATAAAATCGAACTTTGCTGCATAAATCTGGTAGTTATATTAACTCCATTTAGAATAAGAAAAAACAGTTACTTTTAATTTTAAGCTTTTTTCCTTACTAACAAAAGGTTCAATTTTTAAAAATCTAAACCCCTTATAGATGTAGGAAGTAAGTCCTTTTATTATCCAACTGTTTGTTGACAGATAGCACTAGTGACAGAGTAGAAAACATTGTGTGGTACAAAAGGGTCCAATTTTAAAAATCAGGAGGTTTAAGCTTAGTCATGCCTTCAGTATTTTTGTCCACTAAAAAATTTATAGAACCTCTCTAGACATTCCTCTGCTCTTCAACAAAATTTAGAGGATTACATTTACTTCTATATAGTATGTAAGAATTCTAAGACTCTACATATGAAAATCTATTTAGTGTTAATTTTTTTCCTTCAAGTAATGGAATTTGATTAACCTAAAGAATTTGCACTATATCTTTCTATCTAGAGAGCTGTGGTATATGAATAAAAGAAACATTATTACTACTATTCAAAATTAGAAATCTTACTTTTTATTCATTCTGTATATTAACCTATATTTACTGAACACCAACCACATGCAGGCATACTTGTTAAATACAAAGGCAGTGAAAAATTCCTGTCCTTGAAGAGTTTACACAAAAGTTTCATACTGCCGACCAATGAGTTCTACAGCTTACAGATATATTTGATTTGGTGTGCAGTGTTGACTGCACAGTGTTTTTTTGATATTTTTATTTATTTTACTTGCTAATTAAAAAGTGATGTCACATAAATATATGAATTTATGGTTTATTTTGAGAAAAAAATCAACTTATGCTTTCTTGTCTTGTATGATGAAAACTGACTAAAAGTAAATGACATCTACTTTTAGACAGGACCATCAATCCCTAGTTGATTATATATGCATTTACCTACCCACCCCCAGCCTCATTTAGTTTTAACCGCTGATCTACAAACATAAAATTAATTGGGAAAATATCTCACTGAGAGAAGCCATACTGAGCCAGCTAAGTATGCTGTAAGAGTTTCATGTTAATGCTAAGATAGCCAATATATAGACCTAAGAAATGATTTTGTCAAGAGATAGGCATAAAGGATGGGATAAAGAGAAAGACATAATACAGTTAATAAACTTGTGAGAATCAAGGATATAAGACAATTTGATCATTTCGTTTATAAGACATTTCACAGCATATGAATTAATTTTTGTGTTAGGCTATTTATCTATGAATTCAGCCCAGGGAAATTCTATGCAGGCACATTTCAAATATTAACAATACTGGCCATTTCCTCATCTTTGAATTCTACCAAAATGTTTAAATATAAATAAGCCTTTAGGACAAACTTAAAGAACCAATAGGAAAGAAGGAAGAACTGTAAAGAGAATAGTAATATTAATCTGAATCAAAGGAGGAGGAGGCAAAGAGAAGGGGATGGTGTATGTAGAAAGAAAAAGAAAATAAAAATCATGACAGAGAAACAAAAAGTGCTATTTCACATGCCCCACTAGCACTTGGTGACTATTTGGTTTACTGCCAGCTAAAAAATGCAGGAAAATAAAATAAAATAATAATTTTAGTTTACAAGGTAGTACAATTCTAAATTAGTATGTAAATACTTATTATGTTTGGCTGCATCTTTTTGTTTAGCTTACAGTTTTTAAACTCCTTACTATTAAAAAAAAATCAAAAAGTTTGGAAACAACCTAACTGTTCATCAACAAGGACTTGATTAAAATAATGTCCTTATTATGGAAAACTTTGTAATAATAAAATCAGCCAGAGCTGATTTATCTTTCAATTAGTCACAATAGACATAGTGCCTAAGGCTCACCAGTACTTTTAGGGACCCATGAAAATGTGCTAATTTAAATTTCTTTTAAAATCAGAAAAAATAAATATAATAATAATAAATAATAATGAATCCAACCTTGATTATATTCATCTTTATACCAACACAGTCATAAAATAGAACATTATTATTATTACTATTACCATTACTGTTACTATTACTATTATTTATGGAGAAAGGGGTCAAAGAAGGCAAAAGAACCTAGGGCTCACAAAAATCACAATTCAGCCCTGAATAAAACAGTATGATAAATCTCATGATGTACTGATATGGAAAGATCTCCAAGGTATTTTAAAAAATAACACCAACGGAAAAGCAAAGTACCAAACTGTATGTAAAGAATACTACCATTTCATTTGTGTTAAAAAGGACACTTTTATATAACTTGTATACATATGTTTATCACTGGAAAATGCATGAGAAACTGAAAATATTTAGGCTCTGAGAGAGGAACTGTTTATCTGGTAAATAGGGATGGAAGACAGTTTTTCAGTAAATATCCTTTTGTACATTTTGAATTTTGAACCATATAAATTTAGTATCTGTTCAAATAAAAATATTTTTAAATATTTCTCAAAAATTTAAAAATATTTTTAAAGTATTTAAATAAAAATATTTAAAAACTAGTCGGTTTTCATCATACAGAAGCAACTGATCATTAGGAAGCACTTCTCTCTCTTACATGGCATCAAGTATATCCTTCCAAATTAATGAGCCATTTTAAGATATAATGCTTACTATCCCAATATCATATGCTCTTTCTGGAATTAAAAACACAAGTATATTGTCTCCAACAAATTCTAAATCTGGCTTCAGCTCTATCAAAGAATGGCAAGATCTGTTCACAAAGGCTTGCATATTTAATTGCCTTGGTGAATTTGGTTATTTTCTGAGGTGCCTGCCCTGTTTCTCAGCTTTAAGACATAAACTGCACCTCCTCCCCTGCCCTACTAATATCAACCACCACCCTATATTGCACTGAAGAGGCCCTAGAGCAGACAGTTGCAGACATATCTGTTACAGATTATAAATTTCATGACCCTATGATCCCAATGTCTCTTCATGCCTCGGTAAATTCCCACTGCCCCATAAATGCAGTTTTTAACCCACTTGGTGACACTCGTGCTAAGGAAGATTATACTGTGCACATATAAAGCCAGTCATAACTGCCTTGTCTCACAAAATAATCTCTATTTTCCCCTCAAGCCTGACACTGACTTCTCCTTTTAGGTTCATTGCCAATAGACTATCCCTCACCTTAGGAACACTAAACTGCTGCACAGGCTGAAATGTTAATTAATATAACCCTCCTCAATGAGGCCTTACCTTCTCCCAAGTGATGATGGCAATGAATGGGAGGCAAAGGTGTTATCACCCTACTCCATACTGACTCCACTCTCAGACATCACCCTCCTGTATTCTTGCCTGTACTTAGACCACAGTCTTGGGTTTACTTCCCACAGTTATTATTCACTGGATTGGGTGCTCAGTTACAGCTTATGAGACCATTCACCATTTAGTATTGCCTCAGCTCTATCCACTTCTGCTTTTCAAACAACTGACACAACAAATTTATTTTTTAAATCTTTAAGACAGAGAGACTCTGTCTACCTAAAACCCTAAAATGAGGTCACTGGCATATATTCCCTTAAGAAATAATTCACTGGCAGAGATGCAGAAAATATTTAAATAAAATAATACTTTAGTGATATTTTTCATAACAGTGCTCCAGCTAAAGGGAAACTGTCCAACGTAGTGATTACGTATAATAAATCATTAAAGTTCATGTTTACAAAGATATTTGAGACAAAATATTATTTATGACATAAATATAAAAATAGAATAAAAATTATATATACTTATTGGACTAAATATACAAGCAAAAAATTATATATGTATATATACATACATACAGGCACATATATAATATTGGAATAAAGGAAATTCTCAGGGTGGTAGAATTATTGCTTCTTTAAACTGTAAGTTTCTAAACTTCAATAGTATCAACGTATCACTTTTTTTATTAGAAAAAATGCCATCTTCATGATCTACTGTAAGAAATACTTGACAAAGATATATTTTTATTTGTAGCTATATATTTATATTATCTTTCCATAGATATAACTCTATTCATTATTTTTGGCTGGTTGCTGTAAGTCTAACGATATTTCTCCTTATTATTATTTTAACAATGCCTATTTAGCATCAATATTGTGTTACTTCAATTTTCACTTCTAATCATAGGAGCTTCCTACTTCATAAACCCCACTTCACACCTGACATTTCCCACCTCATATTTCACAAATGTTATAGCCTTACAACAGCATGATTCTACTTATAAACATTCCACTTCTAACCTTAGGAGTTTCCTACTTCATAATCCCACTTCACATCTGACATTTCAAACTTCACATGTCACATGTCATACTTCACAAATGGGAAAGTATATTTCCATTTAGTTCACCTCCCTTGTCCTTTACCTTTATGCTCTATTGCCATGTTTTTACAGGTACATGCATCATAAACGTGGCCTTATGCAAAGCATTAAATTCTTTTTAAGAAAATTAGAAGAGAATTAAAAAATTGATCTTTGCATTTACACAGTGATTTTCCATTTCCACTTGCCATTCTCTCCTTCCTGTAAATCGAAATTTCCATCTTGTATCACTTCCATCCAGCCTGAAAAACATCCTGTAGTGCCGTCTGTTTGAAATGAGTTTCCTCAGCTTTCACTTGCCTGAAAATATCTTTATTTTGCCATATTTTTTGGAAGACAATTTTACTGGATATATAATTCAAGATGGATAACTTTTTAATTTCTTTTTAGCACCTTAAAGATGCTACCGCTCCTGGTCTTCATTGTTTCCGATGAGAACTCTGCCTTCATATATATTATTGTTCTTCTGTAATGAATGCATCTTTTTTCTATGGCTCCTTTCAAGACGTTCTAATTTGGACTCTGATATCTGTGACTCTCTGTGTGACTCTGATATGCCTATATGCAGTTTTCTTGGTATTTATCTTGCTAACTGCTCTCTGACCTTCTTGGAACTGTAAGTGAAAGTTTTTCAATCATTTTTCAAAAATATTTATTGCCTCATTATAATGTTTTTTCTTTTGGAGCTCCAATGCATATATATTACACTGTGTAATATTGGTCCATAAGTTCAAGGGGGTTTGTTCATTTTTTCTTGAATCTTTTTAGATCTCTGTTCTTGAGACTGTATAATTTCTGTTTATCTGTTTTCCAAGTCCCTGTAAATTGGTGAGATCCAATCTCAAAACTCTGCCTCCTCTAAGAATCTCGTTAGGGCTTGGTTTTAAGCTTTGTTAAAGTGGGTATAAACAGGGCCTTTCTCTGGGTGTGGCTTTTATCATAAAGCAGTGATTCAGCTTGATTCCCACTTTGTTAGGAGGTGTTAAAGGGTCTATTCAGGAAGTCTGGGCCCTAAGTTCGAAGTCCCCAGCACTGCTTAATGTCTAATCTCTCTGTTCTGCTCTTACCTCTGTAACAGCCAGTCTCTTATTAACTTTGTGTGGCTGTGTTTGGTGGTACTGCCCAGCTCTCAGTCAAGGGTGTGTGGGAAACCACCACATGAACTTCATGACCTCCACAGACTCCTTCTCTTAATGCCCTGGTCCACAGATCCCAACCACTTCAAAAGCCCAGAACTCTGACCTCTGCCTCTTCAGATAAGAGAGACTTGCACATTCTGATTGAACTCCAGGTTGATGCACTATAGCTGGGAAATCTTCCCCAGGCAGAGATCCAGGGAAACTGTGGGGCTCACCTTGTTTCTTTCCTCTCAGGAACCATAGTCCATTTACATGGTCATTTTCTTTTAGATATTTAACCCTAATATTTATTCATATTCCTACTTGGTTATGTGGTACCTACCGCAACAACACTGTTCCTTCTTATTCTTGAACTGTTGCTCTTTAGTTGTCCTCTGACATTCCAATTCTGCCTTCACGTTTGAGCTCTTTAGTACATTCTCTTGACTTCCTGGTTTTGTGATCAGTTTGTATTCTCTTTTCATATTGAACTCTTTTTCTTTTTGGACTTCAGGGTATAGACAGTCCCACCTGATGTGGAAATAAACTGCCACTTAAAGTATAAGAGACTCAATCTATCAGATGTCGCTATGAATGACCATTCCAGTTGAGCCAACCTCCTACCTTCCCTCTTCCTTAATGGGAGGGGAAGAGGGAAGGTAGGGAATTCTGACACCAGAGAACACTCATTTGAGCCTTGTTCTCTATTAGATAGAACTGAAAATGAAATGCCTATCAATATAAATTGTCTTCTTTTTTGTTGCTAACATAAACAAATTTTGTCAGGGACTAGAATATGCCCATTTTAACATTAAAGTTCCAAGATTCGCAGAAGCTAGAAGTGGCCATGTGACATACCTTCTCTCTCCAGTGAGGTGTGTGTCAGGGCATCAGGTGGGACTTTGGGTAACCAGTTGTTTTCACTGTTTTAAAAAAAAAAAAAGACATACATGGCTCCTCATTTCTCCTTATGCCCATTCCCTATCCCCTTTCCACTTACCCACAAGGTCAACTTAAATTAGTCAATCCCACCTTTACCAAAAACACAGGAGAAAAAATAAATGTTTATTTGCTGTATGCCACTGATATCTTTATAGTTACTGGCTATGCAGCATTAATCTAGCAATAGCTGATTGAGACAATAAGCTAGACTCAAATCATGGAAACCTAGAACTAGGAGAAGATAAAATGCAGCACGCAATAGCCCACCTCTGTTGCTAGACTGCCTGGGTTCACTGCCCAGCTCTATTGTTTTTACTCATGTTGATTTTTACCATTTTGATTATCCTTGATCTCAGTTTCCTTAATTGTAAAACAGAATAATGGTTTAGTTTTAGTTTGTTTTTTTCTGGTAAGGACTAAACAAAGATAGTCATTTAACATTTGATAAAATGATATCTGGTACACAATAGATGCTTAATTAATATTCAAAATTATTATTCAATACTAGAGCAGGGAGGGAGGGTTAGATTTTACTTATCAGGCCAGTGGTATTTTACAGATTTCCACGGAAGACTGTTGTTCTGTCAGCTGGAGTGTTCCCTGATAAATTAGAATAATGGTGGTCTTTTCCTAGTATGCAGATTAATTTAAGTAAATTGATATAAATTACTTGTTCTAATAATTTTTCTCCCCTATATGTTTTTAAATCTCTAGTGATTGGCACAACTTGTTTGTGAGACAAATTAAAACATGTAAATGAACAAATATCATTATTATTAATAGAAAAAATTCAGAAACACCAATTATACTTAGTTTGACAATCTGTCTTTTAAATAGACATGTGTGCCCCCAAATTGTCACTTTATATTATACAAGCAAAATACAATATTTTCTCCCAGGAAACTTGCTCCTAGTTCCTGTGATTGAATTGAAAATACTGTTTCATGCCACTTTACAAATAATACAGTATTATGCAAAAAACACAATAATCTGCAGGTTTAAGATCTCTAGCAATATAAAAATAATCCCTTGTCAGAGGCAGGGAACAGAAAAGAGTTGATTAGTGACAGAGACATTAGGAAAATGGAGAAAATTTGACAACATTTGGACATAGGTGGTGAGAGAGAGAAGAGATTCTTAAACTTTAGTGCAAATAAAAATTACCCTGAGAGCTTAATAAAAATGCATACAGAGTCCATGTCCCCAATCCCAAAAATTCTGGCTTAGAATTTCTGGAATAGTGACCTAGAACCTGCATTTTTAACAAATCCCATTTCTGATTCTGATTCAGGTAGCTAAGAATCACATTTGGAGAAACACTAGAACATGATATGCTCTAACTATTTGGAATCACTAGTTTAACTCTGCTATTTCAGAATTATTTAGCACTTTGCAGTTACTGGCAAGCAATGATGCCAGTGGAAAGCCAAGGATAAAGGATGACTCCAAGATTTTATGCCTGAACACCTGAGTGAAGAATAATGCCATTAATCAAGACAAGGAACAAAATGGTAAAAATGAGATACTGTAAAGAAAGATGATGATGAACTTTTTTTGTTTTTTGATTGTTGAATATTGGACTTTTTTGAGGAGTGGAAGGGAGTGGCATTACATACTAACTCTCTTCCACATATGACTCTGAATAAGGTTGTGAATAAGGGAGAGAAGAAACCCAAGGAGCCACTTCATTACTGATAAATGCCCAGGTTGGAAGCTAAAATTAGGGTGTGTCACCGATGGTCTTCCTCACACTGGAACCCAGCATTAAGAGGCCTAGTCCCTGCAATTCTACGTGGCAAGAGCAATTGCATTGCTCTGCTACCTCCAAGCAGCTAGAAGACACTATCCTCTCCACCTTACCTACAATAGTCCTGTACACAATTTTTACTGTGGACTCTGTACTTGTCATTTATAACACACACTTCAGAATCAGAATGAATGCAAGTGTTTATTCTGTTATCTCCATTTGAACCTAAGTGCTAAGAGAGCAAGGATCATATCTTACTTGCCTACTATTCAATACTCAGACCCAGTGCTAAGAAAGGAGTAGAAAGTCTAAACAATTTGTTGAATGAATAAGTTTTTAAAAGAACAAATACTAACTTTGACTTCTGGTCTGGTGTGTGTTTGTATCTGCTCAAACCAAAGTTCCGTGTTACTGATGTCAAAGTTAAACAGGCAGGGCTTCCCTGGTGGCGCACTGGTTGAGAGTCCGCCTGCCGATTCAGGGGACACGGGTTCGTGCCCCGGTCCAGGAAGATCCCACATGCCGCGGAGCGGCTGGGCCCGGGAGCCATGGCCGCTGAGCCTGCGCGTCCGGAGCCTGTGCTCCGCAACGGGAGAGGCCACAACAGGGAGAGGTCCGCGTACCGCAAAAAAAAAAAAAAAAGTTAAACAGGCAAGGAAGACTTATCCAAGATTACTGCATTAGAGAAGAGGGGCCAGGACTCTGAGCTCAACTCACCAGAAAATAACAAAAAGCTTATGAGATTTTAAGAGTAGGGAGGCTCTTAGGACAATTCTGTTTACTAATTAGCCTTACCCAAAGAAAAAGTAAAATTTTCTCGTAGCTTCGTGGCAGGAGGTAGTTTTACAAATTGAAACAAGATGCCTGCCTAAGTTAGGCTCCTACCCTTCCAAAGAGACTGGGGAATAGGGATATCTTCTTTGTTGACATTTTTCAAAAGGATGGCTCCTTGTTCCTTAAGAAAGACAGCCCTGGGTTGTAACACCGGCAAGAATTTTTTTAAAGATTTATATTTCAAAAATGCAGAGAATCAATGTACACTTACAAGTTTTCTAACGTAAATACCCTAAGGAAAGAGAGGTCAAGGACCTAGAGGCAGGAAGAAACCTGTCTAAAATTTGTACCTGAGCTGAGGGAAACGTCAAGGCGGTCTTAATAAATGATTAGCTGTGTTTCTGCAGTTCTGCACCAACGAACTCAAATTACGAGCTTCCAATCTCTCATATTTTCTTCATGCAAAGAGCTGCTGCACACTTTAAACACCTTTTTTTTTTGCTTACTTTCTTACTTGTGAGCCAACCACGGATCTCTTCCCCGCGCCTCTGGCAAGGCGCGTGCGCAGATGGTCTTGCGCGCCTGACGTCACGGAACGCGCCAGCCCCGGCATGTTAGCAACCGAAAGCGTCCCTGGTAGCAGTGGCCGCTGAGATGTACGAACTTCCGGTTATCCCGGCAGCTGCAGCCGCTGACGCTTCTGCCACCTGCTGTGGCCGGGTCTTAGCCCGGGATTTGGTCACCCTTCGTTCTTCACTGCGCCCATGGTCCCACCTGGAGCCAGGGCGGCGGGCCCGGCAGCTCCCACGTGGTGAGAGGGCGGTCCGGGGAAAATGAAGGCGACGCACTGTAGCTGCTGCCTCAGCCACCTGCTCGCCTCCGCCCTCCTGCTGTTGCTACTGCTGCCTGAGTTGAGAGGGCCCTTGGAGGTACTGCTGCAGGCGGCCGAGGCCGTGCCGGATCCCATGCCTCCGGACCGTGGGCCGCGAACCCTGCCACCTCTGCCGTCCGGCCCCACAGCTGCCCAGTCCCCGGGCCGCGCTCCGGCCGAAGCCGAGGGACCACGGGGCGCCGAGGGCGTCAATAGCAGCACTCCCAGTGCGGGGCTTGCAGCCGAAGACCCAGGCGGGAAAGCGGGGGAAGAAGGCCCGGTGGGTGGCGTCCTCGCTGTGAGCCCCAACCCCGGCGACAAGCCCATGACCCAACGAGCCCTGACCGTGTTGATGGTGGTGAGTGGCGCGGTGCTGGTGTACTTCGTCGTCAGAACGGTCAGGTGAGGCGAAGCCTCGATGAGCCTCCCTCGCAGGCCTGAAATGGGCTATCTTTTGACCTGGCGTTGCCCTCTTCCCACCCCCAGTATCATGGGTGCCTGCCTGAGTGAAAGACTGTGAGGATGAATGTCTTAAAAGCCTGTGGTACCTTTGGGAGTATTTAAACCACCAAGTACTTGCTCCCTTTCATTTATAAGTTATAAATTAGTACCAAACCTCTAAATCAATCTTTATTTGAGTAAATTAATACTAATGCAGAATGACCTTATTATATGGGTACTTTATTTTATAAAATGTAAAAGAAGAAAAGTTCTTTTAGCAGTAGTTTCTTTTTTTTTTTTTACATCTTTATTGGAGTATAATTGCTTTACAATGGTGTGTTAGTTTCTGCTTTATAACAAAGTGAATCAGTTATACATATACATATGTTCCCATATCTCTTCCCTCTTGCGTCTCCCTCCCTCCCACCCTCCCTAGCCCACCCCTCTATGTGGTCACAAAGCACCAAGCTGATCTCACTGTGCTATGTGGCTGCTTCCCACTAGCTATTTTACGTTTGGTAGTGTATATATGTCCATGCAACTCTCTCACTTTGTCACAGCTTACCTTTCCCCCTCCCCATATCCTTAAAACCATTCTCTAGTAGGTCTCTGTCTATTCCTGTCCTACCCCTAGGTTCTTCATGACATTTTTTTTTTAGATTCCATATATCTGTGTTAGCATATGGTATTTGTCTCTTTCTGACTTACTTCACTCTGTATGACAGACTCTAGGTCCATCCACCTCACTACAAATAACTGAATTTCGTTTCTTTTTATGGCTGACTAATATTCCATTGTATATATGTGCCACATCTTCTTTATCCATTCATCTGTCGATGGACACTTAGGTTGTTTCCATCTCCTGGCTATTGTAAATAGAGCTGCAATGAACATTTTGGTACATGACTCTTTTAGAATTATGGTTTTCTCAGGGTATATGCCCAGTAGTGGGATTGCTGGGTCATATGGCAGTTCTATTTGTAGTTTTTTAAGGAACCTCCATACTGTTCTCCATAGTGGCTGTACCAATTCACATTCCCACCTGCAGTGCAAGAGTGTTCCATTTTCTCCACACCCTCTCCAGCATTTATTGTTTCTAGATTTTTTGATGATGGCCATTCTGACCGGTGTGAGATGATATCTCATTGTAGTTTTGATTTGCATTTCTCTAATGATTAAGGATGTTGAGCATTCTTTCATGTGTTTGTTGGCACTCTGTATATCTTCTTTGGAGAAATGTCTATTTAGGTCTTGTGCCCATTTTTGGATTGGGTTGTTTGTTTTTCTGTTGTTGAGCTGCATAAACTGCTTGTAAATTTTGGAGATTAATCCTTTGTCAGTTGATTCATTAGCAAGTATTGTATCCCATTCTGAGGGTTGTCTTTTCGTCTTGTTTATGGTTTCCTTTGCTGTGCACAAGCTTTGAAGTTTCATTATGTCCCATATTTTTATTTTTGTTTTTATTTCCATTTCTCTAGGAGGTGGGTCAAAAAGGATCTTGCTGTGGTTTATGTCATAGAGTGTTCTGCCTATGTTTTCCTCTAAGTGTTTGATAGTTTCTGGCCTTACATTTAGGTCTTTAATCCATTTTGACCTTATTTTTGTGTATGGTGTTAGGGAGTGATCTAATCTCATACTTTTACATGTACCTGTCCAGTTTTCCCAGACCACTTATTGAAGAGGCTGTCTTTTCTCCACTGTACATTCCTGCCTCCTTTATCAAAGATAAGGTGACCATATGTGTGTGGGTTTATCTCTGAGCTTTCTATCCTGTTCCATTGATCTGTATTTCTACTTTTGTGACAGTACCATACTGTCTTGATTACTGTAGCTTTGTAGTACAGTCTGAAGTCAGGGAGCCTGATTCCTCCACCTCCGTTTTTCGTTCTCAAGACTGCTTTGGCTATTCGGGGTCTTTTGTGTTTCCATACAAATTGTGAAATTTTTTGTTCTAGTTCTGTGAAAAATGCCAGTAGTAGTTTGATAGGGATTGCATTGAATCTGTAGATTGCTTTGGGTAGTAGAGTCATTTTCACAATGTTGATTCTTCCAATCCAAGAACATGGTATATCTCTCCATCTATTTGTGTCATCTTTAATTTCTTTCATCAGTGTCTTATAATTTTCTGCATACAGGTCTTTTGTCTCCTTAGGTACGTTTATTCCTAGATATTTTATTCTTTTTGTTGCAATGGTGAATGGGAGCCTTTTCTTGATTTCACATTCAGATTTTTCATTATTAGTGTATCGGAATGCCAGAGATTTCTGTGCATTAATTTTGTATCCTGCTACTTTACCAAATTCATTGATTAGCTCTAGTAGTTCTCTGCTAGCATCTTTAGGATTCTCTATGTATAGTATCATGTCATCTGCCAACAGTGACAACTTTACTTCTTCTTTTCCAATTCGGATTCCTTTTATTTCCTTTTCTTCTCTGATTGCTGTGGCTAAAACTTCCAAAACTATGTTGAATAAGAGTGGTGAGAGGGGGCAACCTTGTCTTGTTCCTGATCTTACTGGAAATGCTTTCAGTTTTTCACCATTGAGGACGATGTTGGCTGTGGGTTTGTCATATATGGCCTTTATTATGTTGAGGAAAGTTCCCTCTATGCCTACTTTCTGCAGGGTTTTTATCATAAATTGGTGTTGAATTTTGTCGAAAGCTTTCTCTGCATCTATTGAGATGACCATATGGTTTTTCTCCTTCAGTTTGTTAATATGGTATATCACATTGATTGATTTGCTTATATTGAAGAATCCTTGAATTCCTGGAATAAACCCCACTTGATCATGGTGTATGATCCTCTTAAGGTGCTGCTGGATTCTGTTTGCTAGTATTTTGTTGAGGATTTTTGCATCTATATTCATCAGTGATATTGGCCTGTAGTTTTCTTTCTTTGTGACATCCTTGTCTGGTTTTGGTATCAGGGTGATGGTGGCCTCATAGAATGAGTTTGGGATGTTCCTCCCTCTGCTATATTTTGGAAGACTTTGAGAAAGGTGTTAGCTCTTCTCTAAATGTTTGATAGAATTCACCTGTGAAGCCATCTGGTCCTGGGCTTTTGTTTTTTGGAAGATTTTTAATCACAGTTTCAGTTTCAGTGCTTGTGATTTGTCTGTTCATATTTTCTATTTCTTCTTGATTGAGTCTTGGCAGATTGTGCATTTCTAAGAATTTGTCCATTTCTTCCAGATTGTCCATTTTATTGGCATAGAGTTGCTTGTAGTAATCTCTCATGATCTTTTTTATTTCTGCAGTGTCAGTTGTTACTTCTCCTTTTTCATTTCTAATTCTATTGATTTGAGTCTTCTCCCTTTTTTTCTTGATTAGTCTGGCTAATGGTTTGTCTATTTTGTTTATCTTCTCAAAGAACCAGCTTTTAGATTTTTTGATCTTTGCTATCGTTTCCTTCATTTCTTTTTCATTTATTTCTGATCTGATCTTTATGATTTCTTTCCTTCTGCTAACTTTGGGGATTTTTTGTTCTTCTTTCTCTAATTGCTTTAGGTGCAAGGTTTGGTTGTTTATTTGAGATGTTTCCTGTTTAATAAGGTAGGATTGTATTGCTACTTCCCTCTTAGAACTGTTTTTGCTGCATCCCATAGGTTTTGGGTCGTCGTGTCTCCATTGTCATTTGTTTCTAGGTATTTTTTTATTTCCTCTTTGATTTCTTCAGTGATCACTTCGTTATTAAGTAGTGTATTGTTTAGCCTCCATGTGTTTGTATTTTTTACAGATCTTTTCCTGTAATTGATATCTAGTCTCATAGTGCTGTGGAAGGAAAACATACTTGATACAATTTCAGTTTTCTTAAATTTACCAAGGCTTGATTTGTGACCCAAGAGATGATCTATCCTGGAGAATGTTCCATGAGCACTTGAGAAAAATGTGTATTCTGTTGTTTTTGGATGGAGTGTCCTATAAATATCAATTAAGTCCATCTTTTTTAATGTATCATTTAAAGCTTGTGGTTCCTTATTTATTTTCATTTTGGATGATCTGTCCATTGGTGAAAGAGGGGTGTTAAAGTCCCCTACAATGAATGTGTTACTGTCGATTTCCCCTTTTATGGCTGTTAGTATTTGCCTTATGTATTGAGGTCCTCCTATGTTAGGTGCATAAATATTTACAATTATTATATCTTCTTCTTGGATTGATCCCTTGATCATTATGTAGTGTCCTTCTTTGTCTCTTCTAATAGTCTTTATTTTAAAGTCTATTTTGTCTGATATGAGAATTGCTACTCCAGTTTTCTTTTGTTTTCCATTTGCATGGAATATATTTTTCCATCCCCTCACTTTAAGTCTGTATGTGTCTCTAGGTCTGAAGTGGGTCTCTTGTAGACAGCATATATATGGGTCTTGTTTTTGTATCCATTCAGCCAGTCTATGTATTTTTGTTGGAGCATTTATCCATTTACATTGAAGGTAATTATCGATATGTATGTTCCTATTCCCATTTACTTAATTGTTTTGGGTTTGTTATTGTAGGTCTTTTCGTTCTCTTGTGTTTCCTGCCTAGAGAAGTTCCTTTAGCATTTCTTGTAAAGCTGGTTTGGTGGTGCTGAACTCTCTCAGCTTTTGCTTGTCTGTAAAGGTTTTAATTTCTCCATCAAATCTGAATGAGATCCTTGCTGGGTAGAGTAATCTTGGTTGTAGGTTTTTCTCCTTCATCACTTTAAATGTGTCCTGCCAGTCCCTTCTGGCTTGCAGAGTTTCTGCTGAAACATCAGCTGTTAACCTTATGGGGGTTCCCTTGTGTGTTATTTGTTGTTTTTCCCTTGCTGCTTTTAATATGTTTTCTTTGTATTTAATTTTTGACAGTTTGATTAATATGTGTCTTGGCGTGTTTCTCCTTGGATTTATCCCGTACGGGACTCTCTGTGCTTCCTGGACTTGATTTACTATTTCCTTTCCCATGTTAGGGAAGTTTTCAACTATAATCTCTTCAAATATTTTCTCAGTCCCTTTCTTTTCCTCTTCTTTCTCTGGAACCCCTATAATTCGAATGTTTGTGCGTTTAATGTTGTCCCGGAGTTCTCTGAGACTGTCCCAACTTCTTTTCATTTTTTTTTCTTTATTCTGCTCTGCAGTAGTTATTTCCACTATTTTATCTTCCAGGTCACTTATCCGTTCTTCTGCCTCAGATATTCTGCTATTGATCCCTTCTAGAGTATTTTTAATTTCATTTATTTTGTTGTTCATCGTTGCTTGTTTCCTCTTTAGTTTTTCTAGGTCCTTGTTAAATGTTTCTTGCATTTTCTCTATTCTATTTCCAAGATCTTGGATCATCTTTACTATCATTCTGAATTCTTTTTCAGGTAGACTGCCTATTTACTCTTCATTTGTTAGGTCTGGTGGGTTTTTATCTTGCTCCTTCTTCTGCTATGTGTTTTTCTTTCTTCTCATTTTGCTTATCTTACTGTGTTTGGGTTCTCCTTTTTGCGGGCTGCAGGTTCGTCGTTCCCATTGTTTTTGGTGTCTGTCCCCAGTGGGTAAAGTTGGTTCAGTGGGTTGTGTAGGCTTCCTGGTGGAGGGGACTAGTGCCTGTGTTCTGGTGGATGAGGCTGGATCCTGTCTTTATGGTGAGCAGGTCCACGTCTGGTGGTATGTTTTGGGGTGTCTGTGGACTTATTATGATTTTAGGCAGCCTCTCTGCTAATGGGTGGGGTTGTGTTCCTGTCTTGCTAGTTGTTTGGCATAGGGTGTCCAGCACTGTAGCTTGCTGGTCATTGAATGAAGCTGGGTGTTGGTGTTGAGATGGAGATCTCTGGGAGATTTTCGCCATTTGATATTACGTGGAGCTGGGAGGCTGCAGCACCAAGAGCCTTTCATCCACACGGCTCAGAATAAAAGGGAGAAAAAGTAGAAAGAAACAAAGAAAGAAAGAAAGAAAGGGAGGAAAGATGGAGATAAAAGAAAATAAAGTAAGATAAAATAAAATAAATATTTTATTTAAAATAAATATTTTAGTAAAATAATTATTAAGAAAAAATTTTTTTCAAAAAGTAAATAAAAATACGGACGGAAAGAACCCTAGGACAAGTGGTGAAAGCAAAGCTATACAGACGAAATCTCACACAGAAGCATACACATACACACTCACAAAAAGAGGAAAAAGGGAAAAAATAATAAATATTGCTCTCAAAGTCCACCTCCTCAATTTGGGATGATTCGTTGTCTATTCAGGTATTCCACAGATGCAGGGTACGTCAGGTTGATTGTGGAGCTTTAATCCGCTGCTCCTGAGGCTGCTGGGAGAGATTTCCCTTTCTCTTCTTTGTTCGCACAGCTCCTGGGGCTCAGCTTTGGATTTGGCCCCCCCTCTGCGTGTAGGTCACTGGAGGGCATCTGTTCTTCGCTCAGACAGGACGGGGTTAAGGGAGCCGCTGATTCGGGGTCTCTGGCTCACTCAGGCCGGGTGGGAGGGAGGGGCACGATGCAGGGCGAGCCTGCGCTGGCAGAGGCCGGCGTGATGTTGCATCAGCCTGAGGCGCGCCATGCGTTCTCCCGGGGAAGTTGTCCCTGGATCCCGGGACCCTGGCAGTGGCGGGCTGCACAGGCTCCCAGGAGGGGGGTGTGGATAGTGACCTGTGGTTGCACACAGGCTTCTTGTTGGCGGCAGCAGCAGCCTTAGCGTCTCGTGCCCGTCTCTGGGGTCCGCACTGTTAGCCGCGGCTCGCGCCAGTCTCTGGAGCTCCTTTAAGCAAGGCTCTTAATCCCCTCTCCTCGCGCAACAGGAAACAAAGAGGGAAGAAAAAGTCTCTTGCCTCTTTGGCAGGTCCAGACTTTTCCCCGAACTCCCTCCCGGCTAGCCGTGGCGCACTAACCCCCTGCAGGCTGTGTTCACGCCGCCAACCCCAGTCGTCTCCCTGAGCTCCGACCTCTCCCTGAAGCCCAAGCCTCAGCTCCCAGCCCCGCCCACCCCGGCGGGTGAGCAGACAAGCCTCTGGGCTTCTGGGGCTAGTGAGTGCCAGTCGGCACTGATCCTGTGTGCGGGAATCTCTCCGCTTTGCCCTCCGCACCCCTGTTGCTGTGCTCTCCTCCGCGGCTCCGAAGCTTCCCCCCTCTGCCACCTGCAGTCTCCGCCCGTGAAGGGGCTTCCTAGTGTGTGGAAACCTTTCCTCCTTCACAGCTCCCTCCCACTGGTGCAGGTCCCGTCCCTATCCTTTTGTCTCTGTTTATTCTTTTTTCTTTTGCCCTATCCAGCTACGTGGGGGAGTTTCTTGCCTTTTGGGAGGTCTGAAGTCTTCTGCCAGCGTTCAGTAGGTGTTCTGTAGGAGTTGTTCCACGTGTAAATGTATTTCTGATATATCTGTGGGGAGGAAGGTGATCTCCATATCTTACTCTTCTGCCATCTTCCCCCTCCACCACCTTAGTAATTCAGTTGTACCATATGAAATTTCTTACATTCCACCTTTTTAACCGGGAATACTGACAATTTTGTATGATTCACTCTTTGTCATAGCCCCTATTAGAAACATCTAGCATTCTTTCGCATGGCACTAAATATTTCAATGCAAAGTGTTACCGGTTGCATGATTAGATGGAAAACTGATACCTATGCGGGGGGGATGTCATAAATATGATCCTGTTTTAATATTGGTACATATGTTTAATATCCTAACTATCCTATCCTGATTTTAAATTTACAAAAATTTGAATTAGTAAATGGATAAATTTGATATCTTACACACAAAAAACCTTTGCAAAGTGAATTCATCTATAAATCTAAGTCATTCAAAAGTTGAAACTTACAAATGAATAGTTTTTTTAGCCTATTCTTACTACAGAATGTTAGATTATAGAATTACTTAAATTTCAGATTTGGTACAGATACGGACATGTAAATGACATCTTTCACTTTATATATGATGAAACTGACCTAGAAGACTAAAGTGGTTTAATTTGTGTCCCATGGAGTCTAATGACCATCTATGATTGTAAAATCCATTGTTTGCTTTGTTTGACTTTTTTTCCCATTAACGTGATGTCTGTGTCCTAAGACTATGATCAACCTTTAGATGAAGTAGACCAGGTCTTTATGTTGTACCAGGTTATGAGTAAAAGTAGAAGACTGTCACTTATTTTTCTACTCCTCTTAATGCCTTATCAAGTAGAAAAGGAATTATATAATTCAATTAGTGACACTTGTTACTGTTGTAAGTAACTTCCACTTGATACATTCCACTGTTACTGAAGTAAAGTTATTTTATGGCATCAATCATGATATTAAAATATTTCAACTATGTAGTAAGACTGATTTGGAAATCTATAATAAAGCCTCTTTAACTGGGTTAGTTGTGTACCACCTCTCTGAAGAGCTGACATGCAGAGCCAAGACGTCACTGTTAAAAGGAGCCAGCCAAGAGAAGAGCTGAGGAAGCACTGTGTAGTTTCCTCCTGTATAAATACAGTAGAGGGTAGGTTTATAGGAATGCACTGGTTTGTTTTCTAAACTATTTCACATTTTTTCCTGTAACTGCCTACCCTCTACTATTTCATATATTTCTTTAAGTGGATTTATTTTAAACTGAAAGTTTCCTTTTAAACATATCTATTTATTATTTTGTGAACAGAAAACCAACATCCCTTGGCTTAAATAACTGATTGAAGAAGTACAGTGTAAGCCAGTGGTAGACATGTGGTCCAGGGAACCCTGGAGGGTGGGAGGGTTCTCTGAGACCTCTTCAGGGGATCTGCAAGATCAAAACTACTTTCAAAATAATACATGCTAAGTTTATAGGGTACAAGAAGTTCATTGATACAGTTTCAAACTGCACATTGCAACTAGCTTTTAAGAAACTACTTCTTGTTGAGTTTTGGTGTACTATCAAAATAGCATAAACACCAGTATCTGAAAACACTATTAAAATGCACCTCCCTTTTCCAAGCTCATATCTACATGAACCTGGATTTTCTTTATATCCTTCAACCAAACA
This sequence comes from Grampus griseus, assembly GCF_964374135.1. Taxonomy (NCBI): domain Eukaryota; kingdom Metazoa; phylum Chordata; class Mammalia; order Artiodactyla; family Delphinidae; genus Grampus; species Grampus griseus. Next base: position 80,889,928 of record NC_139019.1, read on the forward strand.
ACACATTGCAAATGATTGAAGGCAGAAGCAGATATGAAAATCTAGCTGTTTTCTATTTTCTCTCTTTTCATTTTCTATCTAGTTCTATCCATTTAAGCCAGACATTAAAGGGATTTGAAAAAATCTAAATCTATGCCAATTTTCATTTTTCTGTTTTCTTTTTGATAATGTATTTTTCACAAAAAACTATGTTAATATGTAGTAGATTTATTCTAATTTTAAAAAGCAAATGATATTTTAAAGTTTTCTTAGGTTTAATTAACATATTAATAATCCACATAATTGATATATATATAATCCACATATTTATAAGCTCTTTGGGGTCCTGAATAATTTTTAAGAACGGAAAGGAATTTTAAGATCAAAACATTTGAGAACCACTGGTGGAAACAATATTATTTGAGTTATATACTGTTGGTTCACAAAACCCAGCAAATCCAGGCCCACTTTCTATTAAAGAGGAAGTTAGAAAATGAGGTGTTACAGACATATTACCACTAAACTGAGACTTCTGTCTTGATATAAAGAAATATTAGAAGAAAATTGAAGCAGTAATTACTTTTCCCACTATATAATTGTTAGTTAATGGTGTCTGTATATTTTCTATAAATATCCAGAGTATCCTAAGTGTTATGTTTCATATACATATAAATAATGAGTCTGATGATAACTTTTTGGGGATGATCTTTTTTCATTTTGCTTCCGCCTTATGTATAATCTTATATATAATTGTTTATCGCCATTGATTTTCTATCTTCATTTCTGTAAAGCTCAGAAGGGTACAGTCTTTTCAGTCTAATTCTGTTGGATGACTCACTAATATTGTGTGTTAACAGCCAAATTCTGAACCTATGGCTAAGAAAAACTGGACTCTTTAACCAGCATCTAGTACATTCATTTAGTCCGAGTCCTAAATTTAGTTGGCCACCTGATGTCCAAAGCTTGACTGATGCTTACAATGTCTGGGCAATGTTCAGAACTTATGCTTTTTGCTTCCAGATTATGGGATGAAAACTATTCATTTTGGTGAATGCCCATTTTGACCCCCCAACTTCCAAAATAGTTGTGACAACAAAGCAGCATTATTTATTTGTGCCAAGGGGGAAGAATGGGCCAAAATCATCATTTCATTAACTGATATGTGAAAACACAGAATATTTTACTTGTAAAGTAGTTGAAGTCCATGAAATGTCCATATTGTTTTACTTTAATCTAATTCAGTTATAATGAATGTGTAACTAGAGATAACTTTCACTTTGAGTCTGGAAATATTCCAAATAACAATTAGATTCTCTCTGTAGAAATTGAAATATATAGAGAGAGAAGGAACAGAGTAGGCTTCCTAAGATTAATACATAGTCTTTATGAGAAGAGGCTGTCTCATTCTCTGTTATATCCCCAGTGCTGAACGTTATGTACAAAATAGGGTAGGCACTGAGTCAGTAGTTGCCTAATGAATGAGCGTTCTTAGTTCTTGTCGGGGATCAGTGTGAGTCTGGGGAAGACTCAAAAACATGAGAACAAAGGCTATTTACTTATCTTTTCTTTTTTTTTTTTTTTTTTTTTTTTTGCGGTATGCGGGCCTTTCACTGTTGTGGCCTCTCTCGTTGCGAAGCACGGGCTCCGGACGTGCAGGCCCAGCGGCCATGGCTCACAGGCCCAGCCGCTCTGCAGCATGTGGGATCTTCCCAGACGGGGGCACAAACTCGTGTCCCCTGCATCGGCAGGCGGACTTCCAACCACTGCGCCACCAGGGAAGCCCTACTTATCATTTTTTATCCAAGGCTAAGTACAGTGTTTGCACTCAGACATTTAGTAAATGAACTAAGTTTGATTAGACTGAGAAAATAAATGTTTGGGTAGGGAAAACAATTATTTTATTACGTTTTTCAAAAGAAATAACATTCCCCATCTTTCTCCTCCTGTACACTTTTCCTTTCATGCTTCATTCTAATATTAAAGGAATATTAGATTACTGCTTCTATCAGTTACTATTTTAGTTAAACAGATAGAACAAGCCTGGCTAACTTAAACTAATGGGGATTTACTGGAAGAATGTTGAGATCTCAGAAAGTTAAAGAGAAACTGGAGAATCGGTTCTGGGAACAGGCAGAAACTAAGTCAGCTTAGGAGACAAGACATCAAAATACCACACAGGTTTCTTTGCAGGAACATACCATTGTATAGATACGCAGTAATTTTCAGTTTCTTTGTCCCTCAGCTTAGGAATCAAATTCCATGGAAGGAGAAATAAATTAAGTCTCTCTATTGGCAGAGGTGGTGGGAATCTTAATTATCATCTCACCAGACAGTTTATTGTGGTAGAGATACTACCAATAAAGGAATATGGGTGCAAAAAGAAAAGAATACTATCACCGAAACAACATATTTACACCTCCCTGATCCATCTTTGCTCTAGGAATCAAGGAGGAATATGAACTATTCATACCCACCTTGCTAGATATTTTTTAGCCTAGCGGTTTAAAATGCCAGTCCCTATGAGTGGCTCAAAAAGTGTCATGCAATTTGACCAGCAGTCTGTAAGGTCACTAATCACCTCCAAGCTACCAAATGTTCTTTATTCTACCAGAAGGGTCTTTATTCTGAATAGCTCTACTGCATTTGTTACCAATCATTTAATTCTTGAGTAATTTTCCTCTATTGGCTTCTGATCCTTTTTACTATTTTAACCCCTTTTCAGTATAGTCTTATGGGAAGTCAGACTTTCTGAGTTCTAATCCCAAGAGCTGTGTACTCTTGAGTAAGTTACACAGCAGCTCTAAAGTTCAGCTCAGGTTTTGTAAAATAGAGAAAATGATAGTATTTACCAGAACCGATTGTTTCAAGGACCTATATCAAGTACTTAGCACAGTTCCTGGCACATAATAACTGCTCAATGAATTTTACTAGTGATAATGATTATTATTTTTCTTATCACTCTTTTCTGGTCTTTTCCATGGATCTTTTCCATTTTCTCTTATAATAAGGACAAAAATCTAGGCTTCTGAGAGTGCTTCTTTTAATTATTTATTTGTAATTGAATGAAAGAGTCCTTAAATTCTATAGTGATTTACAATTTTCAGAAGTTTCACACAGATGATTTCGTGCTTCTAAAGCTATCTCTTTAGTCTGTTCTTCTACATATGATAATGGGGTTTTCTGTATTTAAACAATATTTATCATGTGCAGTTCTGGGAGATAAAAGTAATGAGGTGAATTTGTTGGGGAATTTGGGCCAGGGTAGTGCTCCCCCACCTTTTTCGTGCCATGCCACACTTAGAAATTGATATTCATGTAGGGTAAATGCTTGAGACTATTTGCCCTGATCTCTGTCTACGTTGGACCCTGTTAGCTACTCCAAAGGGCTAAGGAGATCTTTGTTTTGGCACATCAGTAAACCATTTGCGTGTATGACACAGTCGTTGTGAAGTGTTTATAGAATGGTGCTGAATATGGACTATGTAAAGAAGTAGTTGGACAAGTTATCATATGGGCCACCTTTAAATCCAGATTCTTAAAATGAAGAGAATCATATGGAAACATACAAGTGGGTGATGGAACACTGGTAACCTAACTCAGAGAAGCTAGGATGCTCAACGCCCTTATCAGTTAGGAGGTTTTTACCTGTGAGTAATAGAATATCCAATTAAACGTGACTTTAACATAAGGACATGTTTTGTAGTTGATTCTTATCATGAATATGAGCAGGCTTAGGCTTAGTTCAGTGACTTTGTGAGATTATCAAGGATTCTGGCTTTTTCTTTCCTTGTCTCACCATGGGTTGGCTACCTCAGCTTTAAGCATTATGTTCCCACACAATAGTATCTCAAATAGGAAAGAGGGAAGGGGGCCTGAAAAGAGGCCTTCTCTTCCTATGTTCTTTTTTTATCAAGGAGAAAAATCTTTCCCAGAAACCCCACTACTTGAGTTAACCCCTTCTGTCTCATTTGTCTGAACTGCTTCATCTACTTAGCCCTAGACAATGACTGGCAAAAGGGAAATTATATTTTCATGATTGGTTGCACCAATTATTATGATCATTATGTATCTCTTCGGGCTGGGCTCAATTGCTGTCTAACCAAAATCATGGTACTGTTAAGGCAGAAGAGAGTTTCCTTTAGGATAAACAAAAAGCAGATACTGTTACAGTGATCAAAACTAAGAGATGGCCTAACCAGAACATCATAAATGTACTTATTATTGTAAGTAGCTACCAAGTCATTACTTTTTACCATGAAAGGATGAACCCGAAAATGCAATTCACTTAAAACAATATATCCAGACTGGTATAATGTAAGATCATTGTATAAGGGATCAGAAGACTGTTTGGTAGCTAATTTTGGACGTTGGTTAGAATTACTTTGAATCATTAGGAAGACAATATAGCTTAATGTTTAAGAACCTAGACTTGAGAATCAACCTGCTTGTATTTGGATCCTAGCTCTACCATTTACTGTCCCAAATTTAATTTTTCCTGAGCTTTGACTTTCTATGTTTAGAATGAGGATACTTATAGGATTGTTGTGAGGATTACATCACGTAATGCTTGCAAGCTGCTTAGCTCAATGCCTGACATATGTGTACACTCGGTAAATAGTAATATTCTTAGTGAAATTTTTCTGTATCTAGAATTGCTATTGTAATATATTTGGGGGTTTTTTACAGTATTTTCTGTAAAAAAATGTATTTCCCCCATTACCATACTCTGTGGTGTTTGACCTCTTAAACTATAATCAGCAAGAGGTTAGGTCTGACAAGGCTAGAGATGGGGTGGGAGCAAGGAGAAAAAAGGAGGTTGTAAGAGAAATCTGCTAGAATGTTGGTCATAGAGCCAGTCAAAGGTGAGGCGGGATGAATCTTAGAGGCGCTGGTTTGTAAATAAGACTTTAAAGTCGGTTGGGGAATAAACCCATGCTGAACTGTTAGAGGTGAAGGTCAGGAGAATTATCAGTCTTCACATCCCAAATTCTAGGGCCTAAAAGAGAACACTAGGAAATCTATATAAAGACAAAGAGGAAAGATGACAAGGGAGCTATGTGCTATGCACCTTCATGTAGGATACTTCATAGCTAAGCTATATGACATTTACTTAAGGTTTACTTCACCTGGGGGTATCCACCAGAATACCATCAAATGGGAGACAGACCTAAACACAAGAACTGATTGTACATGCTGAATTACAGGGAGCTTGTTTAGAAAAGGGGTCTATCAGAGAAAGCAACATTCCAATAACCTAAACATAGATAAACATGCATTTGATCTTTTCTTTTTTAACTTTTAGGTATTAGCAGTGAACATGTTACGGGAGATGAAGAGTGGCAGGATACCTTGCTGGGGAATCTTCTATTTAGTGCTGCACTTGGTCAAGCTTGTGATAGTGACAGAGCCTGGTAACTTATAAGCCAAAAGAGAGGACCCAAGAATAATTATGAAAAGAAGCCAAAAAGATTCAAAAGTTCTGTAGTCTATCAACTTGGAGTCAATAACTTATGACAGCACCATTGCTTTACACTAAAGTGGTATAATTACAATGATCCTTGAGAGATCAAAAAGAGTAGAATTAACTCATTTTATCCTATATATTAAGGCATGGATAGCTCTAGTGTTGGATATGGCTCCATGTAGAATGCTGAGATTTTAAAAGAAAAACAATAGTTTGGCTTTTGAAAGGATAAACTTCAATTATTTAGTGTGTAAATGAAGAATAACTACATGTTATAATATGGTAAATTTACATACCCAAAAGATAAAAATGAAACTCCACAGCACAGGATACAAGTTGAATATTGGTGGTTCTAATTGAGGTAGCATATGAGAATCACCTGGGCTAAAGCAGGTAGGCTAATCTACCTAACACATCCTAAATGAGTATCTTAGAGGTCCTGGAGTGAATGCATGTTTAATATGCTTAATTATTCTAGCACTGTGTGTGTGTGTCCTGAGCCAGGGGGCTATTATCCAAATTACAATATAAAAATTGGCTAGATCCCTTAGGTTTTGCTGTGGTATGGTTCTGGAGATGGTGTTCTTTCTGGCTTCTCTTATACCAGAGGTGATGATTTGCATATAAAATTGTAGGTGTCTTTGTTATACAGAGAAAATGCAAGACCTATTGTGAATCTGAATATTTCAGTTAAATAATTTAACAGATATTTATTAGGCATATGCTTTTTTTTTTTTTTTGCGGTACGCGGGCCTCTCACCGCTGCGGCCTCTCCCGGATGTGCAGGCTCAGCGGCCATGGCCCACAGGCCCAGCCGCTCCACGGCATGCAGGATCCTCCCAGAACAGGGCACAAACCCGCGTCCCCTGCATCGCCAGGCAGACCCCCAACCACTGCGCCACCAGGGAAGCCCTAGGCATATGCTTTATGCCAGTCCTTGTGTGCTGTAGGCAGAGGGATAAGAACAGATCTATTTCCTGTTCCCATGAAATTAATGGTCTAATAGAGAAGGTAAAAAGTTACAAAAATAAGTGTGCAAGTACATCTTTGATAAGTTCTTCAAAGGATATGTGTATGGGTGGTATGGAAGCCAATAATAGGTGCTTGTGACCTAGCTGGGTAGATTAGGGAAGCCTTCCTTGTAAAATGAATGGGCAGTACCACAGCAATATTGTGGTGCCAATGTCAGAGAAAGCATAGCTGTTATGAGGGAATGAGGGAAGGCTTTGTCAATGGAGTATAGAAAGTGAAGTAGAATGTAGAGTCAAGAGCAAGGTGAGGCTAGAGAGAAAAGTATGAGCCATCCTGTGTTGAACTTTATAGGCCTTATTACAGAATCATTTACTGCCAAGCAGTAGGAGACCACTGGTAATTTTAGAGGGGAGACTGCTGAGTGACCAGAGTAGACACAGGTAGACAGTTATAAAGCTATTTTAATAATTAAGGCAATAGATAGTAGCAGTGGTAAGCACTATAAGTGAACTTCAGTGATTCTTAGGAAGTTCAGTCAATTGGACTTTGTGATTGTGGCAGCCGTGGAAGTACACTGATCAAACCTCCCTTTAAGAGACCCTGCTGTGGGGATAGCCTCTAGTTTCCACAGCTTTGGATCTGTCACAACATCCATGCCAGTGCCATGATTCCTAAACCTGCTTCCAGCCAATGATTGAATGTAGCCAAATCTGGTCATCGTGACTGAAAGAGGACTCCCTTCTCTAATAGGCAACCTTTGCTTAAGGACATACCATTGGTCTGGTCAAAACTTTCTCAGAATTGTATTGCACTGGTACTGCTGTTCCTATCCTGTCATCCTTCCTTTCTACTCTCACAGGTGTCAGACCTGTATCACCCTCTGTAGGATTTCTTCCTCATCTCCAGCTTCCTCCCTCTTTATCCTTCAGAAGCCTTTCCCCTGATAAATCTTCTGCATACTGTATTAGTTTGCCAGGGCTGCTATAACAAAGTACCACAAACTAGGTGAACTTAACAAAATTTTATCATGTCGCAGTTTTGGAGGCTAGACATTCGAAATCAAGGTATTGGCAGTGTCGGTTTCTTCTGAGAGTTATGAGGGAGTGACTGAATGTTTACGTCCCACCCCCCACCAAATTCATATGTGACTGTACTTGAAGATAAAGCCTGTGAGGAGGCAAAAAAGGTTCAATGAGGTCATAGGGGAGGGGCCCTCTCTAATAGAGCTGATCCCTTATAAGGAAAGGAAAAGACTCCAGATTGCTCTCTTTCTCTTCCTTTATACTCGAAGAAGAGATCATGTGAGCACACAGTGAAATGACAGCTGCCTACAAGCCAAGGGAAGACGCCTCAGAATGAAACCTATCTTGCGGTACCTTTATCTTAGACTTCCCAGACACAAGAATGGTGATAAATAAATTTCTGTTGTTTGAGCCATCAAGACTATGGTATTTTGTTATGACAAACTGAGCAGACTAATATAGAGAAGGTTCTTTTCCAGGTCTCTCTCCTTGGCTTTTAGATGGGCCAGCTTCATGATCACTTGGTGTTCTCTCTGTATCCTTATCTGTCTCCAGATTTCATCTTTTTATAAGGACACTGGTCATGTTGGAGTAGGGCTCATTCTGATGACTTCATTTTAACTTGACTGACTCTGTGAAAACCCTGTTTTCAAACAACATCACATTCTGAGCAACTAAGGATTAGGATTTAAACATATGAATTTTCAGGGGACACAATTCAACTCATAACATACTCATCTCTTACTGGTGTCTGCTTCTTGAAAAACGTGATTAGGTTTGGTGAATGGGAGATGAAGATGAAAGAGATTTCAGATAAAATAATTTTTACTGTGTGTTATATATTGGGTTGAATTTCTTCATGAATATCATAGACAACTAAAATTGTGGCTCACCAATTTTTATTTAGTTATGTCTCAGTGCAAAAAAAATGAGTTCCAAAACCATTCTTGATCAGTAATTCACTTTTCTTGCCAAAAAAAGTCAAGGCAAACAAATTCTGTATCATTAGTCGTACCTTTATTAAGATTTACTCTGCTTTATCATTGTGCCTAATCATATAGGAGAGTGTATGTCTATAAAATATACACTAAATACTATATTCCTCAGTCAGTTTTGAATGCGTAATAGAAGAAATTAAGAAATAATATTACTTATATAATTCCTTACTTAATAATACCCTACAGGCATTCAGTTAAAACAAGAAAATCAGATCGGTACAGCAAGTTACAGCAGGTTACATTGATTGGTTTTCTCCCTTTCACAGAGTAGTAAAATGAAATGGAGTTTTATTCTGTTGTGTTTATTTTATGTGGCACCATACATTTTTACATAAAATTTTATCAACCTTACTTAGTAGTTTAGTTTTATTTTTCTACTGTAGCTTTTACATGTTATTTAAACAGAAATAATTCTTACCGACCTGAGTATAATGGAACATAGAGGAATCTGCATCTATTTTAGATAGCTATTTGAATAATAACTTGAATACCTGGAAGGTATCTAATCAAGATCATTTACCTGTGATTGCCATGTGATGAATGAATATAATTCAATATAATAATAAACCATATTGCTATTTTCTTTTGCCTTCTTAGGCGTCCATATTTTCCTCTCTACACATTTATAGATAAAGTCCCAATTTTTTTGTTAACTGAAGAGCCAACAAAATATTTTTTCATGTTGCAGTTATGCGTTTACTATGTCTGGTAGAAAACTGTGCATATCTATGATTATATGTATGTAGTTATTAACATACTTGGACAAATTGGGCATCATGAGCTTAATGAAAACATTAATTTGTAGGATAAGAGCCATAGCTGTTAGAATTGCATGAATTTTAAATCCTCCTCTCTTTTGTTTAAAAATAATGTACACTGCATATTAAAAAATGGAAGTAGCCTTTTTACTTAAAGTTTCAGTATATTTTTATGTGTATTGTATTTTTCACTTCATATTTATTAGTATTTTAAGTAGGCGGTTCATTGAATCAGCCCAATAATTTTAAAGCTTTATAAGTGTTTCTGGCTTTCCCTGAGAAAAATCACTGCATATGGATGTGTTTTATTATATTTGATGTTTTTATGGCCATAAAGCTGTCATGACCATGCAGCCATCACCGCCTATATCCTTGGACTTAGGAAAGACATTCTTAGGGAAGTTGCATTTCAAGCTTAAATTCTATTTAACAATATATAGTTTTTTATTTGACTTATTCTTGTATGAATTAGTGACGTTTACTAAAATACCACATTCATTTTAACTGAACTGCATTCCCCTATTTATTTGGTGCCTGAGAGTACACAGTCTTTGCATATGAAGTAGGTTCTTATTAAAGAGTTTGGATTCAGAAAGTGGTATTTATATACACGTTAAAAGACAGTAGAAGCTGAAATAAATGATAAAGTGCTCACACCAATGCAGTCAAATGTTTAAACAGAAAGAGAAAACAGTGTTATTGGGCAGATTAGATTAGCCACTCATTGAAAGATTGGAAAATCATTCAAGGTATGATGATGACCTTGGAAAGTGGAGAAGAGTGTCAGCTGAGATGTCAAAAGTCCTTAAACTCTATGTTCATATCATTTCCTTTTTAAAGACTTGGCAAGGTATCCTGTGACTGACAATGACCTGGTTATTAACATATTGACTATTTGATATGTAATATGTGACTTGAAAGAATCTAGTTTATTTCCAAAAATAATATCACATGACTGAAAATGCCAGAATGTTTGGAAGCCATATGGTTTAGAAAGTTGAGCAACAGACTGGCAAAAGGGAAGAGAAGAAATTATGACTCTGAATATTCTTAACTTAAGCTACCAAGTGGCTTCACTCATTCTTATGTATTCACTTTTTAAAATCAAAGCAATGCGTGCAAATGTTATTAAATCACGTGGTTCAAAAAGACCAATAGTGAATTATAATTCCCCTGTACCTTTCTATTCCTACTTCCAGTGTCAGTACTTCTATCATTTCTGTTCTTAGTTCTTCTGTGAATTACTTTCATAAGTCTAAATCAGAGATTGGCAAACTGACCCATAGGCCATATCCAGTCTGCTGACCTGTTTTTCTAAGGCCTATGAGCCAAGAATGTGTCTTACATTTTTAAAGCGTTGTAAAAAAATCAAAATAATAACTGAAGAAGTTAAGATGAATGTGTGACAGAGACCATATGTGATGTACAGTGCCTAAAATATTTACTGCCTGATCCTTTACAGAAAAAAGTTTAGATTTCTGGTCTACATAAGGTGTGTGTGGATGTGTATGTTTATCAGCATACACACATATTCAATGCATAGAAACATGCACACATATATATACTTGTAAATTTAACAACTAAACACATGTAATTTTTCACTATATAAAGACAGGCTTATACTTCATACCATCACCAGTTCTACCTCATTTTTGCCAGTTATTAGTATTAACTCTTTCACTGGTTATATTTGTAGCTCTAAATACTATACTTAAACCTCGGTTTCCTTTTCTACCATCTTTGGGTGGGCACATAGAATAGATTTTTAGGCAGTAATTAGTGGAAATTATCTTGGTTTTTACCTAAAGTTAGTAATATTTTGTAAATTTTGATCACTCAGCCAGGTACTTTATACCCAGAAGCTAGCACAATGCCTGATGCTTAGTAAGACTCAAATATTTCTTAGTAAGGCTCAAATATATATACACACACGGGACAGTTGGTCTCCTAGGGGTCCCCACTATGATTTTTACAGAGGCTCGTATTGCTCTATACTTGGTGCTATAGTTGTAGTATTTCTTATCACACTTATTACCTCACACAAAGTGAATCAGAATTTAAGTAAACTTATTTGTTATTACTTGCTATCTTCTGTTTTGTTTTTAAACTCCCATAGATACTTGTGTGAAACATTTTTCTGTATTTTTCTGTATAGAAACATTTTTCTGTGTATAGAGTTGAGGTTGTTACGTTGGAGGTGATATAGGCATTGATTTCAGGGTCAGATTTGGATCACTGAACTAGAATATGATGTCACTCAGACCCTCAACAAATATTTAAGGAGAATCTTAATCAGACACTGTACTACAAAGTAGTAATACAGTGCTGAACATGATAGGCATGGCTTCTCCCCTCATGCAACTTAGTGGGAGAGACAGGCAAATAAACACTCAAATAAATACATACGCAGCACACATAAATGCAAACTTCTAAATAATTAGAAGGAAAAGACAAGTTATTTGAGAGAGAAGGAGACAGCGGGGTTCTAAATCATGAGACGCCTTCATATATATACAGATAATAGTTAAATATTAAAATATTTTCTCTCCTCTAGAGCAGTAGTTCTCAAACTTTAGTTTGCATCAAACTCACAAGGAGTGGTTGTTCAAACACTGGTTTCTGGGCCCCAAATTCAAAGTTTCTTACTCACTAGGTCCGGGTGGGCATGAGGATTTGCATTTCTAATAAGCCCCTAGATGACTGTGATTCTGCTGATCCAGAGAACCACACTTCAAGAACCATTGATCTAGGATAGTGGCTTTCAGTACATTGGAGACACTTGTAGAACGTTAATAAGCTATTGATGTCTAGTTCCTATCCCTGGAAATTATAATTTAATTGTATGGCGATACGGCCCGAGTAAGGAGCTTTTTAAAATACCCTAGGTGATTCTGATATGCAGCCAGGAGTGTACGCTACACAGTCTAGAATTTGAGTGCATATATACATACAGTTTCATAGTGGGGCAGAAAGTACCTAACGCTGCACAGTGGTAAGGCATGGAGGAGATGGGGAAAAGGCTGGAACATAAGCCTTCAGTAAAAATATTGTACCAGAACTAAGACTTGAGGAATTATCTGTCAACATTATACGTTGACAGAAAGAGAAGAAGGTATGTCAGACAGAAGAAATGGTGATGGCACACAAACATACAGGAGTAGCTTTTGTTTAATTGATAATCCTAGGTGGTAAATTGGTTTCGTTTCTGAAATGTAACCATTCTGATATTGAATGCCTCCAATGTCAGAAACTGGGATAATTTATTTTTAGTTTACAAGTAAGTATAAAGATCATGTATTACCATATTCAAATAATTTTTATTCATTAATGTTCTATTTAATAGGATGAGAAGAAGAAACCGAAAGACTAGGAGATACGGAGTTTTGGACACTAACATAGAAAACATGGAATTGACACCTTTAGAACAAGATGATGAGGATGATGATAACACATTGTTTGATGTCAATCATCCTCGAAGGTAAGTGTTGAGCAGTTTAATTCCATGAGTCAAGAGGTACTTTGACAAGTAAACTGAAAAAATAAAGTAGAATTTCATTTAACAGTTTGTATCCTAAATGATTATTTTCAGTTCTATTTAATGAAGTTCTTTGTGATACCCAACAAATAGCTCACATTCGCATTGCTTTGCTAAAAGAGATGTAAACAATAGAATATCATCCCCCAAAGAAATCATTATTGTAAATCTCCTTGAAGAGCTTGGTCCTTTTAACTGCTGCATAATAATAATTCTGTGTGTGTGTGTGTGTGTGTGTGTGTGTGTGTGAGAGAGAGAGAGAGAGGGAGAGAGGGAGAGAGGGAGAGAGGGAGGGAGGGAGGGAGGGAGGGAGATTAGTAAACTTGATTTTCTTTTTGCATTCTGAAAATATTTTGGTTTTAGTCTGGGTTATTCTATTTGTAAACAGTGTTTTTTGCAGAATTGTGGGACTAATCGTCAGTGGTCTGACAGTGTGGCTATAACGTCTATTCTCAGATCTATTCTCACTGAGTGTTAAGACCTTTCCTAAAAGGTTTGGATAAACAAAGTTATATGGATATAGACTAGTTTCAATGCAAATAGAATGAGGAAAGGAGGCAATAAAGGTTCCACTCAATAGGGAAAGACATGTTGAAATAGAGGAGGAAATTAGTTGGATGAAGGAAAACTGGAGTCCAGAATCAGGTGCATATAGAAAGAGTACAGAAATCTGGGGGTTAAAAAAAAGACTCAACAAAAATTGGGCTATTAAATCAAATACATATGAGCTTTTAGTTGCTGGTAATTCATTCATTTAATAAAAATACATTCATGAAATGCCATAAAATAGTATTAGAGACCTGATATATAAACATGAACAAAACAACTGTATTTGTTCATTAGGGATTCAGTCTCTTAGTGAAAATAAACATGAATAGAATACATAAAAATGTTTTTATTTAGAATATTCTAAAGTTTATTTAGAACATTCAAATATACCCCCTGAAAGACCTTAAATTGCCTATAAAGTATTGTACAATGCCCATTAAGTCTAATATTGCCAGTTGTTGACTGCTTCTTTAGGTGTGAACCTGATGAAGTTGCTTGCATGCATTTAGGAGCCACTGTGTGTAATAGATACTAATCTTTACACACTAGAATGACAGTAATTGTGAAATACAGTTGGGAACTGAGACTGACTGAGGGAACACCTCACCATTTCTCTCATCTTGGGCTCACCCTACAGAAGGTGCTCATTGAGGAGGATGGGGGGTGAAGTCTCACTTTTTATATAATTATTTTCCTTTAATTTTCAGCAAAGTTTTTATAGTATTTAAAGAGTGTGGTATTTGTAGTATTTTAAAAAGCTAAATGCATACGAGGTACCTCTTCTGTACACACACAGAAAGGGAACACAAAAAAGGAAGCTGTTGACTTAGGAAGTCGGGGTTGTTTCCAAAGAGGAACTGAATTTGAAGCCCAGTTTGTCTATTTTAAGTGTGCTTGACAGTCAGAAGCAACCACCCAGAGCTTAGTAGTTGTGAAAAATGATAGTTGTTCAGAATGTAAGCAGCAGAAAATGTCTGGAATGCAGCCTGTTGTGTGTGCACATGTATTTATACATGAAAGGTGTTATACCTGGGGATCAGCTGTGACAAGTCATGGGGATGGGCAAGGTCTTTTTTTTTTTAGCAAAATAGGAAGAATTTTTTTTTTTTTTTTTTTTTTTTTTTTGCGGTATGCGGGCCTCTCACTGTTGTGGCCTCTCCTGTTGCAGAGCACAGGCTCCGGACGCACAGGCTCAGTGGCCGTGGCTCACGGGCCCAGCCGCTCCACGGCATGTGGGATCTTCCCGGACCAGGGCACGAACCTGTGTCCCCTGCATCGGCAGGCAGACTCTCAACCACTGCGCCACCAGGGAAGCCGGGAAGAATTTTGTAGTCTTTTAAGGAGTTTGGTAGTGCCCTGCTATCATTGGAGAACTATTGATGCCGCTTGACTGAAATATATGTAATCAGATAACGAGATCTGTGTTGTAGTAGGGGGGAAAGTGGCCTAGGAGTGATGAAGAGGGACAGAACTAGGGAAGGTAGGAGGGGCATAAAGAAGGGGACAGTTTCCATGAGATATAGTTACCTGTATCCATCTTTTATTCTGTATTTTGCTTCATCACAGACCTTTCTCCCATATTTATCCCTCTCTTATGCCCTGCTTCTCATGAATCTTGCATTCCATTAGGCAGCTAGACATTAATCAGAGTTACATAAACAGAGAAAGAATAAAAATAGGGTGGTGTGAGAACCAATAGTGGGGGCACAGAACACTTAACCAAAAACACATGGTCCAGAAAAGCCTCTTGGAAGTGACATGTAAACTGAGACTTGAGACATGAGTAAAAATTAGCTAAATGAAAGGTGGATACAGGGGCAGGAGTTGGAGACAGAACTGCAGTCACAAAGTACCAGAAGCAAAAGAGTATAGTATAGTGTATTCAAGAAACTCAAAGAAGTTAAATATATGCTATATTAATATGTGTGAAATAAATGAATGGGTGGATGAATGATTTTTGAGCTTTGAATGCAAAAGGAAGAGGGTAAGGCAGAACAAAGAATCAGAAGGCAGGCTGTGATCCATGTTAATCAGTTCGAAATTATTCTACAGGTTACAAAGAGACACTTGGAAAATTTTAAGACAGGGAAAACAATCAAAGCTATAGTTCGAAGATTACTGTGCATAAATTGGAGAAGAGTAAGATAAGGAGTAAGGTGACCAGGAAGAAGACCCGTTAGATGGTACACGTACATGGGGTGGCCTGTGCTAGGTGATAGCAAGAGAAGTAGAGAGGAGTGAATTATTCAAGAGGCTTTGAAAGGTATTATCAACAAGATTTAGGTATTGTGTTTGGGGGGTGAAAGAGAGAGAAATGGTAATAATGGAGAAGCAGTTTTGGGAGTAATGATAATGATAATTATCAGTGATAATTGATAGTGAAATCAGCTTGAAATTTTTAGTATTATGATACCATTTACTTAAAAAACTTAGAATAAACTTTAACGTACATATGTCTAGATTAAGTAAGGAGAACAGCACACTGTTAAGTGTACTTACCTATTCATTCATTCATTCATCCAATAAATGAATGATGTAGCAACTAGTTTATACAGCAACTATTTAATGCCTGGCACTAGTCTAGGTGCTTGGAACACATTAAAGCAACAGAATAGAAAAGACAAATTTTTTAAATCCTGACTTTGTGAAGCTTAGCTTCTAGTGGGGAAGAGGTGAGATTGGGGGGTTGACAGTTCATTTTCATTTTTACTTTTCCTTCTATATACTTCTATGTTATTTGATTTTTTTTTCTTCAAAGAGCATATGTTCATACATTACTTAAAAAGAAAAAACTTTCTGTCTGGGAATAATTTCAAATCTACAGAAAAGTTATAGGAATAAAAATAGTACAAAGAGTATCCTAAACTTTTTATCTAGAATCACCTTTCCTTAACATTTTACTTTATTTGTTCTCTTGTGTTCTCTCTTTCCTCACATAATATAGATATGGAAGATTGCATCCCTCTCATTTTATATTTAAGTGATGTTCCGGTATTTCCTTATAATTAGATTCAGAGTATGCATTCTTGGTGGAAATACTACATAGATCTTTCTACATCCTTCTCAGGATATTGTATCTGGAGACACATAGTGTCCATCTGTCCTTCAGTAGCAGTGGTAATTGTGATGTACCTCTTCAAGGTTTTGTCTAATTTCTCTAGTATGCACTGTTTTTTTCCCCTTTGCAACTAATAAATAGACATTTTAAAATCATGAAAATATTTTGCTTATCATCAACATTTCCCCCTAGGTTTAGTACCCATTTGTCATGATTCTTGCCTAATCTAATCTTCACTATGTTAGTTGCAAAATAATGATTTTCCAACCACAACATTTCCTCCATATTTACCATTCAGCATTGACACTGTACTGTAAGCAAGAGCTTACCCTCATTTCTTCTTTTTCTACCTATCCGTGTGCCTATCTAACTATCTATCTATCTTATCTATCTACTTACCTATCTATCTACTTATTGACATTATGGAATCATGATTTTCTCTTTTTTCAAAGGTTTATAATTCACTGATGTACTTGCCAGTGGGAGCCTCTTCAAGCTGGCTTCTGTGCACTTGTGATTTGCTCCCTTTTTTTTTTAAGCACTTCCTTACATTTTGGCCTAACAAGGTGTTCCAGGCTCATTTTGTACCTACCCTGCTACAGCCATGGAATCAACCATTTCTCCAAGGAGGCTTAGTTCCTTTGGGTACTAGGTGAGCTCTTTGTTACTGGGCGTCCTTGCTTCTTGGCCCTGTCAGCAGACAAGCTTATGAAATGTATACATAAGCACACATGCGCACGCACACACACACACACACACTCGTGCACACTTATACATGCATATTTGCATATATGTGCATACTTTAGATATTATTACTTCACACCTCCCATTCTACCATTCCAGTCCATCCCCACTGGGTTCTGTCTTGCCTTCTTCCTTTTCCATAGTGGCATTTTTCTTGTTCATTGTGTTAAGAATGTCTCCCAGCAACATCCTGGCTCCCAGCAACATCAATATGTTTACTTCTTTGCTCAATCTTATAATAAAACTAATATAGTTTCAGAATTGCTTTGCCTAGAGCACTACAATAAACAAATCTACCAAGAAGAGTTTAGGATTTGTTTGCAGTTTTCTCCTCAGAGCCTCATCCTGCCCAGGACTGAGGGTAGTCAGATACAGTAAATAATTTGGCTTAGTTCTTTTTTTTCTCCCCTCTTCTATGTGGTTGTAATAGTCATTTGAAATATAATTTAAGTCATTTCCTTGCTTCTGTTTTAGATTTATTCTGTCCTTCCCATTTTTATTGTTTTTTTTTAAAATATGAAAAACACTAACATGCTTCCAAAAGTAAAAACTATACCAAAAAATTTTAAGAATATACACCCACTCACTCTCTGGCACACTCAGAGAAGTAGCACTCCCTCATATCCCTTCCACTCCATTCTTCCCATCTCACCCATTGTAGATAATCAACTTCATTATTTTCTGGTTTGTCCTCCTGTGGTTCTTTTGATGAAAGTTGGTTGGAATATGTTATTTCTTATGTTTCTCTTCTTTCTTACACAAGAGGTAGCATATAGTGTATATTCTTTTATATTTTTTGGTTGCACTTAATAGTATCTCTTGTAAGTCATGCCACATAAGTTCATAGAGATTTTATTTTTCACAGCTACATAGTACTCCACGTTGTGTATGTATCATGATTTATTGAATCAGTTGCCTATGCTCTGATGTTTAGGTAGTTTTCAATGATTTTGCAATTACAAATTATACTGCAATGAATAAACCTGCACATACATATTTTTATATTATTAGAGGTGTATGCTCAGGGTAAATTTATAGGAGTGGGATTATTATCAAAGGGTGTGAGGTCAGTTTTAACCATGAATATTGGAGGTGCCTATGATATCCCAGAGGACATAGCAAATTGGATGGATTCATTTTTTCACTAAGAGCAATGATAGACTATCTGCCATGTATCCCCAGGCACTCTACTAAGCTCTGGGGATACAGTGGTGAACAAAAATGGACAAAATGCCCAGCCTCATGTTGTTAACAATAGATATACATACATAGGCCAGAAATACAGAACAAAGAAGTCTGAGCTAGACTTAGGATTCCCAATTATTGTTTTTTGACCTTGCTAAAACCAGAGGTAATGCTCTTCTCTAAGCCCGACCTACTTTTGCACCTTTTAAAATGAGCAATAAGATGGATATTTCAGGGTGCCAAGAAGCAAAGACCAGTTTTTCTATTCCCCTTTTATTTTCTTCTTCAAACAGCATTAAATAACACCTACACTGATTTTAGATCTCTACTGTGATTTTTTTTCAAGGTCTATGCACACATCGACCTCTTTTTCTGTCTCTCACTTTGAGGAAGGTAGACTCATTTCTTTTCTAGTAATGGACAGAAGTTTCAGAGAAGTGTGGATAGAGGTGTGTTTGTATTCCTATTACCTTCTGTAACTTAGAGATTATTTTCTGTTGAGATATACAGTCCAAATTCTATTACTTCATTTGAAGTAGATTCAATGGCAGGACTTTCTCTGATCTTCCAATGTTGGTATTAGATATTAAACATGCATTATGCCATCAATTTATTCAACATTTCAAATTTATCTTGTGGGAAAGATGCACAGATCTTCCTCAACTTACAATGGGGATATGTCCTGATAAAGCCAGTGTAAATTGATGATATCGTAAGTCGGAAATGCATTTAATAAACCAAACTTAACTGAACATCATAGCTTAGCCTGGCCTACCTTAAATGTGCTCAGAGCACTTATATCAGCCTATAGTTGGGCAAAATCATCTAACACAAAGCCTGTTTTATAATAAAGTGTTGAATATCTCATGTAATTTATTGAGTACCACCCTGAAAGTGAAAAACAGATTGGTTGTATGAGGACAAAATGGTTTTAAGTGTATCATTTGTTTACCCTCGTGATCACATGGCTGATTGGGAACCATGGTTCCCTGCCACTGCCCCGCATCACAAAAGAGGAAAGATAATACTAGCCTGAGAAAAGATCTAATTCAAAATTTGAAGTATGGTTTCAACTGAATGCATATTATTTTCACACCATGATAAAGTCAAAAAAAATTGTTAAGTCAAACCATCATAAGTTGGGGACTATCTGTATAGATCCTATTGTAACTCACTTTAATAACAGCTGATAATCATGGTTAATGCCATTTGTTGCTCTCAATAAAAGGGAAAAATCAATACTTATATGGAGAGTGTATCACAAGGTCTTCGTAGGCCCTGAAAGGATTTTCAGGAAGGGCTTCCCAGAGCAGTCACATAAATGGTAGAAAAAAGCAAAGGAATGTATGACAGTGGTAGAGAGAATGTCTTTAGAGGGATAAAATCAGGCAGGGGTCCTATCACTGAGCCAGGGGGAAACCTGGACAGAGTGGGGTAGCAGAACTATAATAGGTGTAATTATAATAATCACTTGATAGTAAATACCTGCCTTAGTGCAGGATGTACCAGACACTGTGCTAGGCTCCTTAACAATGAAATCATCAAGACCATCTTGCAGGGTAGTTTCTATTGCTCTCACTTTAAAGATAGGAAAACTGGGGCTTCCCAGGTGGCGCAGTGGTTGAGAGTCCGCCTGCCGATGAAGGGGACACGGGTTCATGCCCCGGTCTGGGAAGATCCCACACGCCACGGAGCGGCTGGGCTCGTGAGCCATGGCCGCTGAGCCTGCGTGTCCGGAGCCTGTGCTCCGCAATGGGAGAGGCCACAACAGTGAGAGACCCGCGTACCGCAAAAAAAAAAAAAAAAAAAAGCTTTAGGGCTTCCCTGATGGCGCAGTGGTTGAGAGTCCGCCTGCCGATGCAGTGGACACGGGTTCGTGCCCCGGTCCGGGAAGATCCCACATGCCGCGGAGCGGCTGGGCCCATGGGCCAGGCCACTGAGCCTGCGCATCCGGAGCCTGTGCTCTGCAGAGGAAAAGATAGGAAAACTGAGGCTCAGAGAGTTTAAGTAATCTAGGCTTCTCTTCCTGATGAAATCTCATTTCATTTTTCAAATATTTATTTGATTTATACCCATAAAAAGAATAATTCTAAAGTCTGTTCATTCTGTCTTCTGTACAAGCACTCGCTATTGTTCATTTTTCAAATGGGACCCCCAAAATTAGGAATATAAATATTATTATTTGCCTGCCTTGCCAACTGCAGTGCAGAATCATATTAGTCTACAGTATAACTGCTGGTGATTCTTGTTGGATCATGTCTTACTGATGGTTCTTTCATTGTTTAAGTGCTTTCTAAAATTAGTTCATCTTCATTTTCCAAATTCTATCCACAAAATAACGGGAAGCAAGTCATTTCCAGAGAGGTAAATTAATTTCCTTGCTTAAAATTTCATCACAGTATAAAACTATCCTTTTGTAGTCAGCTCTTTCTGAGAGGGGTATTTTTAATGTGGCTTTTAGTACATAAAAATTTTAATAGTAATTGTTGATGGCTAGAATTTGGAGTACTTATTTTTAACTTTCTTTGCATTAGATTGAACCATATGAAACTGCTAGTATATGGTTTAACCTAAATTTCCTGAAGGAAGTTTATTATTTCATGTAATAAGATATAACAGGTAGGGCCAACTCCAGGCACAGTACATCAGGGCTCTTGGCTTCTGTTCTTTATGATCCCTTTGACTCTGACCATCTTCAAGTGCGGGCTTCATTCTGAGGCCAATAATAGGATGGTGCCAGCAGTTCCTATAATCATGCCCAGAATAGTAATTTTCAGTGGAAGTTAGGGACCAGCTATCTTGTGTCTCCTTCTTAGGAATGAGAATAGTTTCCCCAGAAACTCTGTTTAACAGAGTTTTGTTTTTGTTTTTCATATCATTGGTTATGTGATCGTTCCTAAACTAAACACTTGCAAGAAAAATGGAAGTACCATGATTAGTTCAGAATTATTATCTGGGGTTGAATGGATATTGAGGAGTTAACCATCCTTACCACTAGATTTAAGCATTGAGGTTAATACAGTCAAATTGGGAAAATTTGTAGGTATGTGGAAAAAAAATAGCTCAAGCAGTTTAGTTAATATGACTTCTCTTGAATTTGCTATTGATATCCTAATTTTGTATATTAGAGGTAATTTCTTTTGTTTGGTTACTGAAACATTTTGTGCAAAGGAATTATAAAACTGAAAACCAAATATCAATTCTTTAACAATTGTGTAGGACGTTTTAGCTCTCTCAGATAGAAAAACCGATGAGTAATCAGAGACAGCTGTATATTAACTAAAAATTACCTTCATTTTTCTTTAAAAAAATGTTGGAAATAAATACTCATAAGCAGTCTCAAAAACGCAGTTTAAAACAGTGCTTTACAACACAAAACAAGTGGAAAAAATACCTTGTTATTCTGTTTGATTTCTGCTGAACAGTAAAGTTATTATTATTGTTTTATATTGATGTACACTAAAGGACATTTTGGCAATCTTGGTAGCAGCTTCTAAAAGCTAGTACTGCTATCACTTCAAGGCTATTCTAGTGATTTCTGCCAAGTATGTAATTTTAAAAACTCTATATTTGCTTTTTAGCTACTTCCATTCTGCTTCATTAAATTTAGTATTGTATTGTATGTGTTCATTACATTTGTGCTCAATGTTACTTGGCTACAAAGTATTTTCTGGTTATTAACATCAGCATATCATAGTCAGGAAGCAGATTTGATATAAGTGTGTTAACCAGAAACTCTCATTAAGAAGATCTTATTCAAACAGTTATCAATTTGAAAATAGTTCTAATTTCTAAATCACTACTTTCAATGTGGAGCATAACATTTTATCAGAATAAACACTAAGGTTATTCAAAGTAAATAGAATATGTATAGGAATATGTCAAAGTACTAATGCTTATTTTAGATAGAAATTGGTATTTAAGGATGTCCAGTGTGTGTTACTAGTAGGATAGTCTGTAGTTTACCCATTTAAAGGGAACTATGCTGTCTTTGTCATTATTTAAACAGGTAATAAAAGAGAACCTTCATGTAGGGTTTTGGGGTTTTTTGTATGTTTTACTTTTTTGTGGACATTGAGCCTTAGAAGAAAATTTGCCTTGCTCCATTCATCATCACAGTGTCCTTATTGGTTAAGAACATGAATAATTTGTATATTATTTCAACAAATGATATGTAACATTAAATTCTGTTTGGTAATGCTGTTTTCTCATCTCAGCACATGGTCTAGAGTTGCCTGTCTAATATGATAGCCGCTAGCCATATGTGGCTCTTCAACATTTGAAATTTGACTAGTGTGACTGAGGAACTGAATGTTTAATTTTATTGGGTTTTAACTAATTGAAATTTTAATTTAAATTGCCAGATTGCTATTGTGTTGGACAGTACAGACCTAGAACAAAAGTGTTTGACTGATCTGGTCTAAACTAATTCTGTCAAATGGAAACTTACAGAACAGTTAAATCACAAGTTTCTGTTCATATAGCAGTCGATCTATTTAATAAAATGTTTACTTACTGCTTTGGTTCAGGATTTATATTCTGCCGTGATAGTCTGGATTGCAGACTCTCTGAGGTATATAGTGGGATAGTTGGGCGTGGGACGCAGAGCATAGCCACCTGTAAGGTTGATTTATGTGAATGGAGCTGCAGGACAGTACAGGGACAAGGACCTCAAGTTTATGGACAGAAAAAGTCCTAAACACAATTATTAAGGCATTAACCTTTCCCATCATTCTCAGATAGTGTTCATTCTTTAAAATCCAAAGATATTATCTCTTCTTTAAAAGGACCAGGGAGGAAAAAAAACTCCAGTAATCTAATATTTGCAAATGTATTTAAATGAACAAAGAATAACAATACTCTTGACTACACTAGGACAGTTTTTCCTTTCAAACTTGATTTGGTTTAATAGCCATTTTGATAGTTTAAGATTTTCCCAGTGAGCTCTTAGTTTGTCCTTGAAAATGTCTTTTTTTATTGTATCATTGCATAATGTGTAGAGACAGAACATTCTTGAAGCTTGAAAAATACTCACACTGAGGTTTCCATAAAATGTATTGATACTACAGACTTGCTTTACCTCATAGAAAAACATGTGGTAAAAATATTTAACATGAGATTTACCCTCTCAAATTTTTAGTTACATAATACACTATTGTTAACCTTAGGTGCAATGTTATTTAACAGGTCTCTAGAACTTATTCATCTTGCATAACTGAAACTCATACCCTTTAGAGTAGCAATTCCCCATTTCCCTTTCCCCTCAGTCCCTGGTAACCACCATTCTACTTTCTGCTTCTGTTAGATTGACTATTTCTTGCTACAAGTAGTAGAGAACCTAGAATTACAGAGACTCGAAAGTCTTTTCCTATCATAAGAAGTATGCAGGAGTTGACTCCTGGCATCTATTCAATGGCAGTTTGATTACAGGATCTCTACATCTATGCAGTTTTCCCAAATCTTTTCTGATGTGTTTTATCGTGGTTATATGGCTGCTTCCATTTTAGCCATCACATCTGTATTCCAGAAAACAAAATAGTGAGAGGCAAGAACCCAAGCCACATCTGTCTCTTTATCAGGAAATCAAAATTTCTCAGAACTCTCCCCTTCCCCCCAACAGACTGCCACCCTACTTTGCTCACAAAAAAAATCAGTATTTTTATTAGCAAACAGAAAGGAGATAATAAATATTGAGCAGACAGCTTATAATATGTCACTCTGGCTATTCAGAGTATTTTCTGAAGGTTAAATTTGGCAACTGGCAAAAGAGAAATGTTGGGTTTGGAGTTGGGTGTCACTAAATATAGGCATGAATTCCGAGGAATTATTTATTGTTCATGAGTAGCAGGTTTTTTAATGACCTTCAATATATATTTTTAAAAAGCTTAAATTTACCCTCAAATTAAAATTTATTAGAATCTCATTAGCTTGTAATAATCTAATCATTTAGAGGTCTATTATAGATTGCTTACTAAAGATTCAGACAGAACAATAAGTTGGAAGAGAGTATTACTCATTCTCATAGGTATCTCCAGTGAAGTTCTATGTGTTAATGATGATTATAAAGGACGGTTTATTAAGTTAGTAAAATCTGCACACCTTTGGCTTTGGTTGGACTACGTGCTTTTGGTTGTAATGGCTCTTATTAGCAGAAGTTTCTTGGAATCTATGGTTTGGATTAAGTAGCAGTAAAGCCTGATGTATAATTAGAATTAAAGTCTATAAAAATATGTGATGAAAATATAGCCTCATATTACCATAAACTAGTCAATAAGGTAAGAAAATGGGCAAATTTGCCCATTATATAGTTTAGAGAAAACCTTATCTTCTGTATGGATAAATTTTGTAACTGTATTATAAATATTAAAAGCATTTTTTATTTGTTTCATTGAATATACTTCCAGGCCTGCAACTTCAATTAATCCTCATTTCTGAAGGTTTAGACATAGGATCAGTTAAGAATTGTGTTTATAGAAACTATACATAAATAACTACATTGTATACTTAAGTCAACTAAAGTTGTTTATGAATATTATATAAGGATATAACTTTAGTATGACTATGAAATAGCCTTTAATTACTCACAATAATTATATATAAAATTCCTTTGAAAAAGTTAGAATTATAATTTGAAGAATATTATCTGATATAATTAATATAGACAAAGTAATCATGTGTTTTATTGGTGCCATTCATTATCATTTCCTTAAATACTTTCATTATCTTCTGTCATTTCAAATCTTTGGGAATATTTTTAAATGTGTTTAAATTTGTTCCAGTATGGGCATTTATAGTATTTTTATTTTCCTTGCAGATAAAAATGTGCCTTTTGATGAGAGGACTTCATCTTTCTACAATGAAGAGCAGAATTTCTATGTTTAAGGAATAAAAAGCCACTTTATCAATGGGGGGGTATTTAAGTTACATATATTATGATAACCTTTAATTAATTTCTTGTTGCAATAAATACTGTATCATTTTATTATGTATTTCTCTGTGTAGAAGTGCTCTTAATGGGCTCAGAGTTGTTGGGAATAAATTGTACCATAATAGAAATTTGAAAATTACTTTAAAGCAGGGTATTTTCTGATCAGTTTTTCTTTCTTGCTTACCTTATTATTGTAAACTGTTTACATACTAATCAGTTAATTTTTTTTTTTTTTTGGCCAGTTAAGGTTTTGTTTTGTTTTGTTTTTTTTCCTGGAACTATAATTCCCAACAAACAACTGGTGTGTAAAAACAATTTAAAAATTTCTTTACCAAGATGTATTTCCCATTTTTGTGGGGAAAAGAAGCCAAATTTATTACTTTGCATTTGGGTTTTTTGAATATTAAAAATGTCTGAGTTGTATGCAAAACAATAAATATGATTTAAAATACTTTTAAAGTGGTACAGAATGTGTTTACAAGATAAACACAACACTATAGAATTACATATTAACATATGTATTTTATTTGATTTCTAGAAAAATCTGTCAAAAAGAGTTATTGTATTTTAGCAACTTCCTTGTTAAATTATGATACTACTTTGATTAGATATTTCAGAAACCAGTGAATTTCAAAGCCATTTAATATATTTACAGTATTGTGAGAGAGAGAAAAGTAACGGTGAAAACATTCCCATCACATTATGACATAGGAGAGTAAGGAATTAAAGTATGTGTATAGACCTTGGAGTCAGACAGACCTAGATACAGAGACTGACTTCATTATCTTCTGAACATGTATTTAACACTACTGAGCTTCAGTTTTTCACATTCTAAAAATTAGAGGAGAACTTAAAAGTATGGGTCACAAACTCCTTTGCCAAGAGGGGCCATGGAGGTAATTTAAATGTGTGTGTCAGGATAGGCTAGTCATATAGTAGTAACAGATGGTCCCCAAATCACAGTGGACTAACAGCAAAGATTTATTTCTCATTACCCTGCCCATTTGTTATGGACTGTGATTCTGCTCTTCATTGTCTTTTCTCCAGGGCCAAGGCTGATGGAGAAACCTCTGCCTGGAATACTGCCTCGTAGCTAAATGTCCAGATGTGGTGAACTGCATGCTAGTTCACAAGCTTCTGCCCTAAAGTGATATATTTCATTTCCATCTACATTTTATTGGCCAAAACAAACCCTGGAGCCACTCTAGAGTTCAGCAAGGCAAGGTTAGGTAATCCTCTAGCAATGAGGTAAGTTGGAGTATTTGGCCACTTAAAATGCCAACTTAGTTGGCATTTTACCTACATGCTAACTGGCAACTTTATAAGAAATATATAGTTTCTCTAGGTTACTACTTTAAAAAGAGTATCTTTTAACTGAATGTGAAATTCTGACATGTTGGTTAAAAACGCTCTTATTTCATTACTTTCATATAGTCATTCCTGAACTGCAAATCTATTTTAATCATCATCATAAGTCACACTTTGATTAAAGTGCCAGATAGTACACAAAATTTTATTTAGCTATGTAAATAAATTTTCATTAGATGTGTAACAGGCATGCTGATAAAATGGTTAGGATTTTCACCTACAAAGCTAAATACACATTATAAAATAGCTGGTGATATCTTGATGTTTGAAAACATGTTAACTATTCTCCTTTCCCTTTTGTACCTCCTTTTGGCTGTTTTATTAGTAAGAGTCTAACCAAAATTAGAGATCAATGGAAACTAGTGTAATTGCATTCACAGCTCAGGAGGGGAGTAAATGGAGGGAAAGAATAGGTTTGGAGTATATAGCTGTTCTACACTTGATCTGGAAGCCTGACCAACCACTGCATGTGGCTAGAAAATCAAGTCACTTCTTTCTGCCTAATTTCTCATAATTATAATTATTAGGCAAGTAACTACTACTGTGAAATCAAATCCTTGGGTTGGGTACTCAACCTACACCTTATCAGCTTCTTGCTGGTTCTGGAGTTTAGTTGTTTACCAAGGATATAATCTATTACCTTTAATCAACTATCCTCTTTTTTTTTCTTTCTTTCTTTTCTCTTTTAATTTTAGTTTTATTCGTATTTGCTTATTCAATATAGTTTTACCTAATTTACTTTCTAAAGTGAAGCAATAAAGGAAAAATTGTTTCATGTTGTAAGGTAAAAGAACTTGTAAGAAAAATTATTGAAGGGATGAGTGTAGTTAAAATAATCCATTTCATAAACATGTGTGATTGGAATACTTATTTCCCCAATACTCCTCAGCCTATCCCAGCACTTTCAAGGATGGCTTTCATAAACAGCTTTATCCTCAGTGACTTATAAAAATCCAGCAAAAATTATTCTCAGTACAGACGCTATGCTTGACTTACTAAGATAGATGTTTGATAGTCCCTGTAATTTCACATCAGTCCCTACATCAGAAGTTGAACATTTTTAAATCCACAGTCTATAATATATTTTGCCTGCCTGTATCAATAGCATGTTACAAGGCAAGAGGTAAAGGCAGAAGGGAAGAAGATAGAAGAGGGACCTTCCCCAAAACTTTCATGTCTGTCTGGCTGGTTAAGAAACAATGGATGCTGCGTATTTCATTAAAAGATCCTATTATAGAGCATAGTATAGGATCTCTAGCCAGGTTTCTGGCTCTTATTTTTCATCTGACTCTAAATATATGTGTTTTTACTTGGATTTCTCTCCATTCTAATTATACAGGTTCCTTCAATACTCATGTCATCAGGGATGAGGCAAAATTAGGGCGTTTTTCTCAAATAGGCATTTGAAGCAAAGTAAGCAAACATCTCTGATAGTTATTCCTCTTAATCTGCCAGGGTCCTTTTTAGGGCAACCTGGCCCCATACCTATTTTCATTACTTAAAAAGGATTAGGAATATATTTTATCCTTTGACTCTGTTCGCCCACTAGCCTGAAGAAAGTTCTTTACATAGGGTGATTAGGCTGTTTTTTTTGTTTTGTTTTTTAATCCTTTATCTCCAAAACAGGAAGGATGGCAATCTTTAAGCTTCAGACTTTAGCTCTTATCTCTTTGTTTTACGTATATTTCCCACTGACTCTGTTGTTACTCTTCATCTGTGCATGGTCTAATCTCCCTTCCTAAAATTCCAACTGTATTTTACCCAGTAGGCTTCATGTGGGCTAATAGCTTCTTGTGGATAAATGACCTAAATTTTAGGTAGACAAGCACCAGTGTAGTCAAGGAGGTCCAAGAAGCCTGCAGATATACTTGTTTCTAAGCAACAAACATGTGACCTTTAATTAGATGCCCTTGGCTTGTCAAATTTGCATTACACCATGCCCAGAGCTATGGATTTAACAAATCCTAAGATCTAAGGTAAAATCAATAGGTGTAGGCTTTCAGAGAAGATAAACTCTATATCATTTCTGTTGGTAATTATTTCTTTCTTGGAATATGGCAAGCTGGGCTTCAAAAAGTAATCATTCCAATTCTCTGGCTCATCTTTTCTAATGGATTTCAATATTCTGTTTTCAAGATATGGATAAGTGAATTTAATTTCACAATATCCCATAGTTTTGAGTTTTTTTCTTTTTTCAACTTTCTGGTAAAATAGACTTTGAGGGGTAGATCAATCAAACTTATTTTTAGCATCCATAAAGGTCCACTGTTACTGTTCCTGAATTAGTTGCCTATCAAGGTACTTAACATTATTCCTAGAAAAAAACCCACTCTGGATATCTGTTCGTAGTTTTATTTACTTTTAACTCCTTTATGATGTACACAGTATAAAAAACAAATATATCTGGGGACCTGAAAGTCAAAACTATTAGCAGGACCAAAGGGACTCTTTATAGAAGTGTTAAAAAATAAGATTTCTTTTCTGCAGAAAGTATGATGGTTCCTAGCCTATGGAAATTTTAAAAACTATATACATGTGCTGATCCCACACTGAAGAATTCATGTTATATCAGCATAGGGAGTGGCCTAAGTATCTGTACAATTAGAAAGCTCCATAAAAGATTCTGTTGTAATCTCAGATTGAGATCCTCTACCAGTCTGAAGATTAACCACATCATGATTAAGAGCAGAGCTTCAGAGACTAACAGATTTGTACTGTATTCTGGCTCCATCATTTTCTTCAACTTAGTTGTCTTCCGTATTTCGTTTTCCACAGTCTCTTATTCTCCACATATAACTAACAGTTCAGACTAACAACACAAGTGTGCTAAATGCTTTAGACTTGTTAATTCATTCAGTCCTCACAATAGCTCTTTCAGATTATTATTTTCATTTTGCAGACAAATATACTGAGGCTCAGAAAATTTGAAGAATTTGCTCCAAATCAAACAGCTATAAAGTAGCAGAATGGCCTACTGAATATGAGTTTAAGAAATTTATTTTTACTAATGTAAATCTCAGTTTCCAAAGAAAGGATAAGGTTGTTTATAAATGTATATACAATAAAAAGATAAAATAAATTTGAGGAGTTGAGGAAATTGAGGCACAGGGAGACAAACAGTAGGAAAATAAGGTCATACTATGATTTTATTGCCTCACATCTATGCTCTGAAATTCCATACATTTGTTATAAAGGTGTCATAAATGTCACTCAGTGTCACTCTGTTGCTAGTACAGAGACCAGAGGGAAAGTCAGCCTTAGCATTTCCCTCACCTCCTGTATCCAAATCAACACCATGTTCATATATACATACAGTCCAAGAGGACACTTGGCAGTACCCAATCTAATTTTTTTCCAAGTTAAAATTATTGGACATATACTCTATGGGCTTGATCATTAGTATATTAGTTTGCCATTTTTGTTGTGAAATGAACAGAAATGTTCTAAGAGAAAACCCTTATTTTGTTACTGGTTACTATCTCAGCCAATCTCCAGATTGAATTAGAATCTCCTATCTACGTACATATCCTAACTAGGCTCTTCAGTTTTCTTAAGAAAATGCTAACTCTATCTCCACATCAGCATTTGTGTCTATCTTTAATTATATGCAATACTTATACTGCTGGATTTTATCAGACTGATTTATCAACAGCTTAGTAGCAAGAAGGTTTTTATAAAGATTGATAGTAGAAATCACTGGCCACCACTTTCTCTATATTCTGAATTTTATTCTTAGATTAATTTGGACTGCCAACAACTGTAAAACTTCATTGTTTTTCATTTTGTAGAATTGCTTTGGACTGTCTGGCATTATGAGAGAGATGTTATAAAAATATATAGCTGTGAAAGATATGTCATATTTAACTTGTTAACAATGAGTAAATTGTATACTGCATCACACCATATCTTTTTTTTTACAAGGATCTATGAGAGATATTTACTTCAATTCAGTATCAGAAATGTTTGGGTTCCCATTGAACAGCTAGTTTGATTTTTTATTTTATATACTCTGGCAATTTTGTAGCTGTGTGACTGATTCTTTTTCTTTGCACAAAACTCAAAGCTGAACCAGCAGCCTCTGTTTAGCGAAGTACAACACGTTATGGTATCATTTTGTGTATTCACCTCATCCCTGGAGTATGTTTGTGTACATGGCTGTGTGTAACCAAAAGCCCAAATAGGAGATTCTTTTTCCTAATGTGTTGAAGTCAGGAAGTTTGTGGTTGATAGTGCTTCATTTATAGCTCAAGGAATTCAGGGTCAAGGTCTCTAAAAATGTTTTGGTATTTCCTTCATGGGCTTAAGATGATTGTTCCAGCTGTAGGCATCATTCCTTTGTTTGCAAAAGGAAGGAGGAAAAGACCAGAAGAAACATGGCTGGTCCTGATAAGAGGTGTTCCTACCGTCTATTATTTCACATCAAACCTCCTCAAAACTTAGTAGCTTAAAACAATTTATCATCATCACATACGCTTCTGTGTATTGACTAGGCTCAACTGACTGTCCTTACTTGGGATATCTCATGTGATTGCAGTCAGACTGTGGCTGGTGCTGGAGGCATCTGAAGGCTTAACTGGGCTCAGAGTCCAAGGTGACTCGCTCACGTGGCTCAGTTGATGCTGACTGTTGGCCAGGAACTCAGCTGAAATGCCTACATATGGCTTTGGCTTCTCATAGCCTGGCAGCTGGGTTCTGAGAGCGAACATCCCAAGAGTAAGTGTTAAAAATGAAAGCTGCAAGACTTTTAATGACCTGGTCTCAGGTGTTTTTGAATATTGCTTCTGACACATATTCTGGTCAAGAAAATAACTAAAGTGTCCTCAGATTCAAGGGGAGGAAATTACAGCCTACCTTGTCATGTGAGGAGCAGCATGTGTGGGCATGGAGACAAGGGATCAGTGGAGACCATTTCTGAAGACTACCTACCACAGTCTGTTCTCTTGCTACCAGTATTCATGTTCGTTCATTCCACATGCAAAATAGACTTATTCCTCTACAATATCTCCCAGGTTGTATTCCATTATGACATTGGTTTAAAGTGTAGGATCTGTCATTTAAATGATGTTCAGGGGATGATGAGGGTCCAGTTTCTCAAATGCAGTTTCTCAAGCATGATTTTTCTCTAATGGAAGATCTTGGAACTAAAGAGACAAGTTATCTGCTCAGTAAATTCAGTAAGTTATCTACTCAACACAATATTACAATGGTGATACAAGGGTATGAAATTTGCAAAGCAAACAACAACTCCGATTTTAAAAGGGAGCGGGGTCTGACAGGAGGCACATAGCAGTCACTCATCCACAAAAGGCTGAAATCTAGCTGAGCACATGTCACCAGTTCCTTGATTGAGGCTGAGTCCTGCTTCCTGAGAATGAGTCTGACACTTGGGTCTGCCTTCTAGTTTTCTGGCTATGCTCTCTATCACTTCCCTTCTTTTCATTTAGAACTGGCCTATGTTTGCTGCTGAGTAGCTTTCTCAGCCTACTTGCTGCTTTTAGAAGGTTGGAGTCCCCAAGGGCTCTTTTTTATTGTGAATTGCTTCTATTCCTTTCAGTCCAGTTTTATTAGGGTTCACTCTATTAGACAAAAGCCATCCCCACAATTCTTTTTCTTTTATTTTAGGCTGAAAGACTCAATAGTGTGGAATTATATCCTTAATATTCTTAGGAGCCCTATTTTCTGTAAGACACTCTGTGATAGTCATAGAAGCTTTTTTGTTTTGGTTAAGGCCCTATCAGAAATGTTTCTGAGGTGTCAGTAAAGTGTGCTCTAAAGGCACCATTGAACTGAAATTTATTCTCCTGTTACGTGTTATTAGAAATATTCTGGGTTTGAGTTTTGCCCTGAAGACATTTCTTGTTTTGAGAAACCTCTTGCTGCCTACAAAGACTGGAGATGATAAACAGTTCTATTTCTGAGCCCAATAAATCCTATCTCTTTTATTTTCCCTCTAAATTCTTCTATAAAACACTGAATATTGTCTTTTTTAGCTCATTCTTTCTCTATCTGTATCTTATCCTATTCATCTAACAGAAAACAATTGGCACTTTCAACATTCTTCCTGGAAATCTCCTTTGCCTGATATATCAGTTCATTAGGACCATTTTCTATTTTCTACATTACTTGGAGCATGTCGTTACTAAACTTTGTCTAACTAAAAGGTTTCATATGACCCGGTTTCAAAAATTCCTGACCATCACTCCTGCTATATCCTATCAGTCAAATCAGTCACACAAAAAATAGGAGTTATAATGAGGAAGAAGGGAATGGGTATTTGGTAGGGAACTAACAACATTTGCTATCTTGAATAGAGCCACCTCTTTTCCAATGAAGACATCTCAAACTCTCTTCTAGTTGCTGCATGCAAATCAAAGTTTAAGATATGTAATCTTGATGATAGGTAATTTCACCAGCAGGGCCATGTGTAGTTCCTGGCTGTCTGGCAATTTATTAACTAAAAGGTAAATTGTCCCCAAAATAGGCACAATGTTGGAGAAAGTATAGATTAACAATTATGAAACCTTCCATTTGGAAAAAGATAAGATTAAGAAAATACAGAGAAGTAACATCCATAGACATTTTCAAATTCTGCTGATAAGAATAGCAAGGACTCCCTGAACTAGTGGCAGAGTAAGCTCTGGGTCAGCCAATCTTGTACTCATTCCATTTTTATGGTCCCTGGCTCTGCTGAGATGCTGCACAGATCTGATACTTCAGGCTGTTGTACTTTTCAAAAGCAATTGCCTATTATTGTGTGTTGGGGGAGACTGGGAATTGTTTCATACCTTTTTTAGTGGAGCAATGACAGTCACAAGATTTTGCAATCTAGACTGAGTGTTTGGTCACCTACTGTTTTGTCCGAAAGTTAGGAGATTACCTGTGTCCAGTCAGTATCCTGTAGATGTAACTGTAGCTAAAGATCTTACCTAGTGAAGGTTTTTAATCTTGAATATTCTCTTTACTGAATAGCCTTTACATTCTGCCCATTCCCCCTCCCTTAACTTAATGGTCATTGCCTTGGAGTAATTTAAAATAATGTATATGGGGTAAGGCCAAATCCTTAATCGCATTTTTGCCTTCATACTAGTTGCATTTGCCTGGCTGCCTACCAGTTTTATCTCTTGCTAAGGTTGCTGCTTTGCTGCCATTGCAATGGCTTCTATTTAGGGTGTGAAATATGTTTGTTTGTTTCTAGGCCCCAAATTAGGGGATTCTCTGCCAATATAGATGTTACACTGTAGGAAGAGAGTGTTTCTCT
Source organism: Grampus griseus (assembly GCF_964374135.1). NCBI lineage: Eukaryota > Metazoa > Chordata > Mammalia > Artiodactyla > Delphinidae > Grampus > Grampus griseus. The sequence goes on from NC_139019.1 coordinate 80,923,746, forward strand.
TACAAAAGTGGCCTTTCCTCCCATCTGTGCTTCCAAGCTATCTACCTCTCACCTGGGTTCATCTAGCTCTTGTAGAATTTTCTTAAAGGTGGCAATAGAGCTAGCACTAGCCAACATTCCAATCAGTCCTCACTCTTCCCAACAGTACAGCCTCAGTCAATGTATAGTTTGATTCAACAAAGTTCATCAGATAACAATTTGACCAAATATTTTCCATTGTATCTGAAGTGTGACCAATTTTCCAGTGTCAAGTATCTAAGAGTTGACTTTTCATCTTTCCACTTTCTCCATTAAGTCAAGTCCATATTTTAGTCCCTGTTACTTATTTGTAGTAACAATTACTGAATCAGTCGCAGTGCTTGTGTGCAGAACAATGCATTTTAAATAATTTAATTAGCAATAGTTAGTTCATAAAATCCCCAGAAGAGCCAGAGAAAAACCTGTTCACAGAGAAACATTACTGCTACCATGGCTTGTCACCTAACACTTATAACACTAGGAACTTGATAACAGAAACTTCTCCAGCTGCCCCAGAAAAACATACCTCTGATTATACATGCCAGAAGATCGGATCGCCCTGCCCGAAGGCTGACTCATTTTGCTTCATTCTATTGCCAAACTTCTGCTTGGTATCGCAAAGCAGTCTGGGGATTGTAGTTTTTAGCTTTACAGCCTCTATTTTACAGAAAAGCAAGCTAAAAAGGATGCAAGTGGATGTGTAGAATCTGCCACACCTGTTTGTTTTGTTTTTTTTATTTTTGGCTGCATTGGGTCTTCGTTGCTGCGCGCGGGCTTCTCATTGCGGTGGCGTCTCTTGTTGCGGAGCACTGGCTCTAGGCACGTGGGCTGCAGTAGTTGTGGCTCGCTGGCTTCAGTAGTTGTGGCTCGCAGGCTCCAGAGCGCAGGCTCAGTGGTTGTGGCACACGGGCTTAGTTGCTTCGCGGCATGTGGGATCTTCCTGGAACCCGTGTCCCCTGCATTGGCAGGCAGATTCTTAACCACTGCGCCACCAGGGAAGCCCTGCCACACCTGTTTTTTATTGTATTTTCCTTCCTGGTTAAGCAACATAGCAGAGTGGCAAATGCAACACAGTAGGTTCAATAGTCAGAGTTCATATGCCACAGGCTGTGTGCCCCTGGGTATTACTTAATTTTTATAAACTTTAGTATCCCTATTTTGAAAAACTGGGATAATAATACCACATCATAAGCTTACTGTGACAACCATATAGGAATAGTACAAGTACTAGTTATTTGCATAGTGTCTACATGAAACCAATTCTCACTAATAGTTGTAATTCTCAAGAATAGTAATACTTATTGCTGTTATAGATTATTTTCACTTTGAAGCAATCTCCCAAGTTTTTATTCAATTTGAAGTTTTTCTGTATTTATTTTGAAAAGGTACTTCAGGGATTTGAAGTTTCTTTTTGAAATGAGACATGGCTTAAATATAAATAATTCTGAGTATTAAAATATTTTTAAAGTTGCATGAAAATTTAAGACTTAGTAGTTAGAAAGTATCTCAGGATTTTTCTGGGAGAGCTATAAAGGTCTTATGTAAACAAGTTTATCAGCTCACATTTCTCTTTGGGCCATGGATAACTTTATTGAGTCTATTGAGTCAATATTTAGTCACTAATTCCACAAAATTTTTTTAAGCACTTACTTATGTGCTAGTCACTTTGCCTAAAGGTGAAAAGACTGACAAGATCTCCACTCACATAGAGTTTATATTCCAATAAGGGAGACAGACAATATGCCAGTAAACAAACATGGGTAAAATGATTACTGATTTTGATAAGTCCTGTGAAAGAAATACCTAGTTGCTATGTTAGACAAGTGTTGGTAGGGGCAGGGTAAGCTACTTAGCATGGAATTTAAGAAATGCATCCCAAAGAGGGTACATTTAAAATGAGACCTAAAGGAATGAAAAGAGACAGATGTGTGAAAAAATGGTGGGAAAGCATTCCAGGGAATTACAATGTCAAGTTCCCTAAATGGAAACTAATTCGAACCATTATAGAAACTGAGAGAACACCAGGCTGCCTGGGGTTTAACGAGTTAGAAGAGACTAGTGCAAAGTTAGAAAGCCAACATGGGCCGGATTATGCAGAGTTATAAAGGCCTGGCAAGAAGTTTGGATTTTATTATAACTGCAATGCAAATGGGAAGCTATGGAAAGGTTTTTAAAGTAGAGAAGTTGTCTCATCTAATTTGTGTTTAAAAAGATCCCTCTGGCTGTTAGATAGAAACTAGACTGGAGTGAAGTAAGAGAAAATTGGAGAAACTAGTTAGGAGGCTTCTGAAATAAGTAGGTGGTGTATGGGACTAAGGTGGTGAGAAATGAAATGGATTAAGAAAAGGATACTTGATACGATTTAGACATATAAACCAACTGGACCTATTGATAGATTGGAGGGGGAGATAAAAAAAGGAGAAGTCAAAATGAATCCCAGGTTTTTTGCCTTAGTAATTGCGTCAGTTGTAGTATTGTAACTGAGATACGGGAAATTAACAGAAGATTAGGTTTGAAGTAAGTATTTTGTGAGGGAGGGGGAGGTGACCAATATTGACCAAATCAATATTTTCATTTTGCTCATGTTGACCTTAAGATTTCAATGAGATGGGCAAGTAAGGATCTCAAGTAGACAGTTGGGTCTGGGTCAGGAACACAGAGGTAGTAAAATATGAATTTGAGTATTGCCAAAATGCAATGATATCTAAATCCATGACTCTTGGTTGGAGATAAAAATGTTGTGCATTATCGACATAAAGAAAATACTTATTTTGGGGTGGAAAATGAAATTACCTAGGGAGATTATATAAATTTAGAGAATAAAAGTCATAAGATCACAGTCCAAGGAACCTCAATGTACAAAGTTTGTAAAGAGTTCTGTTATGCATGTTCTTAGATTACAGACTGCAGAAAAAGAGTCGGTATGTTTCTGTGCAAGTAATATTTGATTTTGAAAAAGTCTTAGAGATGGATGGGGTCACCAGTCACCTAGGGAGAGTGTATAGATTTAGAAGAGTAGAGGGCCCCAGACTGAGCTCAGAGAAACTTCAACTTTCAAAGGTTTAGTGGAGAAGGATACACAAAAGAATTTTTTTAAAAGAGAAAAACCATGAGTTAGTGACACAATGGCTGAGAAAGGAAAATGGAAAATACTTTAGGAGAGATGGAGTGGTTAACTGAATCAGATACTTCTGAAAGTTTTAATAACATGACATAGAAGTATATAATGAGTTTAGGAACATGAAATTTACTGGTGGCTTTACTAGATTCCTATCAATTAAATGATGGAGACTTAAGCCAGAAAAAGTAAGTTTAATCCTGAGTTTGAGATCAAGTAGTTACAATATAGAAAACAAGAGTGAAGAAATGGAACCTAGAGAAGGAACCAAAGTCCTTTAGAAAGCAAGGATTATGGGGATCTTGAATTCAATGGGGAAGGCTTGATATTTTATAGGAGCACAAAATTTTCTTTAGATGCAACAAGAGGGAAGGGGAAGTTGAACACAGACACTGATAGGATTGAGAAATTAGTCATGAAAAAATGAGAGATTGCACATTTGATTTTGATAACATAATCAGTAAGAACAGAGCTAAGAAAATGATAAGGAAATCTTTTTAAAAAAGGCAGGGGCGAGATGGTATAAAATAGCAATTTGAGCCAGTAGAAAAGCAAAATTACTAAGAAGGATATGGGATTGCTCAGTGCTCAGTGGTACATAATGTCTATTCAAAGTTATTGATCATAATTTGAAAGGAAAACCAGGTATGTGATTACTTAATAGTTATTATTTCAGGTTTCTCAGAATATTTTTGACCACAAACGACAAAATCCCAAATAAACCAGTAAGGAAGATTTATTTTCTCAATAAAAAAGTCTCAACATTACATTGGTCCAGGGTCCATTAAATCAGTGGTTTATAGTAACCAAAGCTCATTCAACTTCCCTGGCTAGTCTCCAAATGTTGGCATTTTCTATGACTAGCTCCCTCATGGATACAAAATGGCTGCCCCAGTTTTAGGAGCCATATGCAGACATCTAGGCAAAAAAAGATGTACCATAACACCACTATCTCTTTGTAAGAGTTTCCACTGTTTCTGGAAACCACTTAGAAAACTTTCTTTTATTGGCCAAAGTTCTGTCATATTTTCAAGCTTCAGCCACTCCCCAGCAAGAGGAATGGGTAAACATGGTAGCTTGGTCTAGTCAGAACCTACATCTGGGATTGAGTCAGCCTTTCCTAAATTACCTGCTCATGAAGAATAGTATGGTGATAATAATAATAGTAGTAATAATAAATAGACTTCTTTTTGAAAGGGAATGGGGAATGACTGTTGTGTAGGCACTAAGCTGTTTATGTTATAATTGGGTATAACTAAGTTTAGGTTCTGCCAAGTGAATGCAAAAGAAAAAATGGAAGACAAGGCATTTGGGAGTATTTGCAAGTGAAGATTAAAATGATTAACAATGGGATCTAAGCTGGACAGTGAGAGAAAAGAAAACATGACAGTCTTGATGGACTGTGAGAAAGTGAAGATATCAATGGGTTGGTGATCTCAAAGAAATTAAAATATTGTGGAAGTGGTGGGAATATTAAAAACAACTTTCCAGATGGAAAATGTTTTGAGGTTGTGAGATATTTGAAATTATGATTGTGAGGTTGGTAGACTTTCTGGTATTAATTCTGGTTAATCTTTTGATATTTATCTTGTGATGGGATGTGGTTTTTAAAAATGGGTCAGGGGCTTCCCTGGTGGCACAGTGGTTGAGAGTCCGCCTGCCGATTCAGGGGACACGGGTTTGTTCCCCAGTCTGGGAAGATCCCACATGCCGCGGAGCGGCTAGGCCCGTGAGCCATGGCCGCTGAGCCTGCGCGTCCGGAGCCTGTGCTCCGCAACGGGAGAGGCCACAACAGTGAGAGGCCTGCGTACCGCAAAAAAAACAGTGGGTCATAGGGCCCAAGACTATTTCTTCTATAGGTTACAAAAGTTGGGCTTAAAGACAGGTTTCAACTATTAAAAAATAGAGATCACTACTGAAATGCAGTTCCTTAAGATTTTCGTGGTATCTCAGTTAATAATGGTGGGGAATAACTAGATACTTCATGGGAGAATACTAAAAATAAAAGGATATATAGTTTATCATATATAGGATGTATGCAAAATATTTATCTTTTGTAGACATAAAAACGAGATGGTATAAAAAGAAACAACCTTGGAGTTAACTGTAGTTTGTCACCGATGCATTGCCATTAAATAACAAATACCGTTGTCCAAAATTTTGGGCTAAAGAAAATTAGACACAATGAGGGATGATATTTGATATGACGGATATCAGGAAGGGACCTTTAACAAGCTGTGTTCCTTAGTGGAGACCTAGATTTTATTTTCTTTTCATTTCTTTCTTTTGTCTTTGTACCCAGGCAGCATGCTTTTTGTCCTCAGCATGCTCCCTTGCAGAGTGCTTACCCATGGATATGAGCTGAAGCAACATGAAAACCCGCCAAGGCTGCTGTTTGAATCAGGCTCTGTGTTGCAGCTGTGTCTCACCATCGAAGCTGGCGGACTAACATGATTTAGGTTTATGTGTCCACGGTTAGCAGGCCTTGTTTTAGGCAAAAATATCTATCGGCTGAGCTTCAGGGTTCATAAACACAGCTGTCCCCTACTTGGAGGCTTGCTTTTCTTTCTTTTTTCTCTTTACCCAAAAAGCTTAAAGCTATTATTGCCTTCAAAGCTTAGGAAAAAGTCAGCCTCGTTGGGTAGGCCAGCTCTTGTGTGCATCAGTTAAATTCTATGCCAAGATGCATTAATTATTTATAAACGCTGGGTTTTAAAATGCTTCACTTTGAAAAAAAGATACCCATTTCTACTCCTACTATTCTTAGATCTTCAAAGTAAGTAAATGACACAGGAAAAATTAAAGCAAGGATAAATCTTCTAAAACCCAAGAATTTTTAAAGGGTACTTTCCATATAGAAAAACCAAATAGAAAACAGATTTATCTCAACTAAAGCACAGATTTCCTGAATTCACCTTGTCATTATTAACATTTATATAATTGCTTTTAATCCCTTTTACTTTTGGAAACTTCAGTACATTCTATTCAACTCATCAACAATTTAATGATCACTTACTACATGGAGCACACTGGGCTGATACATTGGGAAATAAAAATGATAGTTATTTGCCCAGCACTCAAGTAGCTTAGATTATATATAGTGCTTTAAAAGAAATCAAATCCAGTAACTTTTAGTTGCATAAGCCCTCTAGATTTTGCTTTAAATATATTAAGACATAGTTCACAACAGAAATTTCTATACTAAATTTTTTCTAAATGTACACACACAGGCATCTTCAGAGATTCAAACTCATCCTTTCTTGATACTTCTTTCCATTACTCTCATTTACCTCATTATTTCCCAGAGTTTTTTCTTTTTTTTAACATCTTTATTGGAGAATAATTGCTTGACATTGTTGTGTTACTTGCTGCTATATAACAAAGTGAATCAGCTATACATATACATATATCCCCATATCCCCTCCCTCTTGCATCTCCCTCCCACCCTCCCTATCCCACCCTTCTAGGTGGACACAAATCACAGAGCTGATCTCCCTGTGCTATGCGGCTCCTTCCCAATAGCTATCTGTTTTACATTTGGTAGTGTATATATATCAATGCCAATCTCACACTTCGTCCCAGCTTACCCTTCCCCCACCCCATGTCCTCAAGTCCATTCTCCATGTCAGTGTCTTTATTCCTGCCCAACCCCTAGGTTCTTCAGAAACTTTTTTTTTCTGATTCCATATATATGTGTTAGCATATGGTATTTGTTTTTCTCTTTCTGACTTACCTCACTCTGTATGACAGACTCTAGGTCCATCCACCTCACTACAAGTAACTCAATTTTGTTTCTTTTTATGGCTGAGTAATATTCCATTGTATATATGTGCCATATCTTCTTTATCCATTCATCTGTTAATGGACACTTAGGTTGCTTCCACATCCTGGATATTGTAAACAGAGCTGCAATGAACATTGTGGTACAAGACTCTTTTTGAATTATGGTGTTCTCAGGGTATATGCCTAGTAGTGGGATTTCTGGGTCATATGGTAGTTCTATTTTTAGTTTTTTAAGGAACATCCATACTGTTCTACATAGTGGCTGTATCAATTTACATTCCCACCAACAGTGCAAGAGGGTTCCCTTTTCTCCAAAACCTCTCCAGCATTTACTATTTGTAGATATTTTGATGATGGCCATTCTGACCAGTGTGAAGTGATACCTCATTGTAGTTTTGATTTGCATTTCTCTAATGATTAGTGATGTTGAGCATCATTTAATGTGTTTGTTGGCAATCTGAATATCTTCTTTAGAGAAATTTCTATTTAGGTCTTCTACCCATTTTTGGATTGGGTTGTTTGTTTTTGTGATATTGAGCTACATGAGCTGCCTGTATATTTTGGAGATTAATGCTTTGTCAGTTGCTTCATTTGCAAATGTTTTCTCCCATTCTGAGGGTTGTCTTTTCATCTTGTTTATGGTTTCCTTGATGTGCAAAAGCTTTTAAGTGTCACTAGGTCCCATTTGTTTATTTTTGTTTTTATTTCCATTTCTCTAGGAGGAGGGTCAAAAAGGATCTTGCTGTGATTTACGTCATAGCATAAATATGAGTGAAAACATAGGCAGAGTGTTCTGCCTATGTTTCCTCTAAGAGTTTTAGAGTGTCTGGACTTACATTTAGGTCTTTAATCCATTTTGAGTTTATTTGTGTGTATCATGTTGGGAAGTGTTCTAATTTCATTGTTTTACATGTAGCTGTCCAGTTTTGCCAGCACCACTTATTGAAGAGGCTGTCTTTTCTCCATTGTATACTCTTGCCTCCTTCATCAAAGTTAAGTTGACCATATGTGCATAGGTTTATCTCTGGGCTTTCTATCCTGTACCATTAATCTATATTTCTGTTTTTGTGACAGTACCATACTGTCTTGATTACAGTAGCTTTGTAGTATAGTCTAAAGTCAGGGAGCCTGATTCGTCCAGCTTCGTTTTTCTTTCTCAAGATTGCTTTGGCTATTCGGGGTCTTTTGTGTTTCCATACACATTATGAAATTTTTTATTCTAGTTCTGTGAAAAATGCCATTAGTAGTTTCATAGGGATTACATTGAACATGTAGATTGCTTTGGGTAGTATTGTCATTTTTACAATGTTGATTCTTCCAATCCAAGAACATGGTATATCACTCCATCTTTTTGTTTCCTCTTTAATTTCTTTCATCAGTGTCTTATAGTTTTCTGCATACAGGTCTTTTGCCTCCTTAGGTAGGTTTATTCCTAGGAATTTTATTCTTTTTGTTGCAGTGGTAAATAGGAGTGTTTTCTTAATTTCTCTTTGAGATTTTTCATCATTAGCGTATACGAATGCAAGAGATTTCTGTGCATTAATTTTCTATTCTGCTACTTTACCAAATTCATTGATTAGCTCTAGTAGTTTTCTGGTAGCACCTTTAGGATTCTGTATGTATAGCATCATGTCTTCTGCAGTGACAGTTTTACTTCTTCCTTTCTGATTTGGATTCTTTTATTTTTTCTTCTCTGATTGCTGTGGCTAAAACTTCCAAAAATATGTTGAATAATAGTGGTGAGAGTGGGCAACCTTGTCTTTTTCCTGCTCTTAGTGGAAATGGTTTCAGTTTTTCACCACTGAGAATGATGTTGGCTGTGGGTTTGTCATACATGGCCTTTATTCTATTGAGGTAAGTTCCCTCTATGCTTACTTTCTGGAGGGTTTTTATCATAAATGGGTGTTGAATTTTGTCGAAAGCTTTTTCTGCATCTATTGAGATGATCATATGGTTTTTCTCCTTCAATTTGTTAATATGGTGTATCACATTGATTGATTTGCGTGTATTGAAGAATCCTTGCATTCTTGGGATAAACCCCACTTGATCATGGTGTAGGATCCTTTTAATGTGTTGTTGTATTCGCTTTCCTAGTGTTTTGTTGAGGATTTTTGCATCTTTGTTCATCAGTGATATTTGCATGTAGTTTTCTTTTTTTGTGACATCTTTGTCGGGTTTTGGTAACAGGGCAATGGTGACCTCGTAGATTGAGTTTGGGAGTGTTCCTCCATCTGCTATATTTTGGAAGCATTTGAGAAGGACAGGTGTTAGCTCTTCTCTAAATGTTTGAGAGAATTTGGCTGTGAAGCCATTTTGCCCAGGGTTTTTGTTTATTGGAAGATTTTTAATCACAGTTTAAATTTCAGTACTTGTGTTTGGTCTGTTTATATTTTCTAGTTCTTCCTGGTTCAGTCTTGGAAGGTTGTGTTTTTCTAAGAATTTGTCCATTTCTTCCAGATTGTCCATTTTGTTGGCATATAGTTGCTGTAGCAATCTCTCATAATCCTTTGTATTTCTCCAGTGTCAGTTGTTACTTCTTCATTTCTAATCCTGTTGATCTGAGTCTTCTCCCTTTTTTTCGTGATGAGTCTGGCTAATGGTTTATCAATTTTGTTTATCTTCTCAAAGAACAAGGTTTTAGTCTTATTGATCTTTGCTATCATTTCCTTCATTTCTTTTTCATTTATTTCTGATCTGATCTTTATGATTTCTTTCCTTCTGCTAACTTTGGGGTGTTTTTTTTCTTCTTTCTCTAATAGTTTTAGGTGTAAGGTTAGGTTTTTTATTTAGATGTTTGTTGTTTCTTGAGGTAGGACTGTATTGCTGTAAACTTCCCTCTTAGAACTGCTTTTGCTGCATCCCATAGGTTTTGGGTCATCGTGTTTTCATTGTCATTTGTTTCTAGGTATTTATTGATTTCCTCTTTGATTTCTTCAGTGATCTCTTGATTATTTAGTAGCATATTGTTTAGCCTCCATGTGTTTGTATTTTTTACAGTTTTTTTCTTGTAATTGATATCTAGTCTCATAGTGTTGTGGTCAGAACAGATACTTGATACGATTTCAATTTTCTTAAATTTACCAAGGCTTCATTTGTGATTCAAGATATGATCTATCCTGTAGAATGTTCCATTAGCACTTGAGAAGAAAGTGTATTCTGTTGTTTTAGGATAGAATGTCCTATAAATATCAATTAAGTCCATCTTGTTTAATGTGGCATTTAAAGCTTGTGTTTCCTTTTTATTTTCATTTTGGTTGATCTGTCCATTGGTGTAAGTGGGGTATTAAAGTCCCCTACTATGATTGTGTACTGTCAATTTCCCCTTTTATGGTTGTTAGCATTTGCCTTATGTATTGAAGTGCTCCTCTGTTGGGTGCATAAATATTTACAATTGTTATATCTTCTTCGTGGATTGATCCCTTGATCATTATGTAGTATGCTTCTTTGTCTCCTGTAATAGTCTTTATTTTAAAGTCTATTTTGTCTGATATGAGAATTGCTACTCCAGCTTTCTTTTGATTTCCATTTGCATGGAATCTTTTTCCATCCCGTCACTTTTAGTCTATATGTTTCTCTAGGTCTGAAGTGGGTCTCTTGTTGACAGCATATATATGGGTCTTGTTTTGGTATCCATTCAGCCAGTCTATGTCTTTGGTTGGAGCATTTAATCCATTTACATTTAAGGTAATTGTCGATATGTATGTTCCTATTACCATTTTGTTAATTGTTTGGGGTCTATTATGGTAGGTCTTTTCCTTCTCTTGTGTTGCCTGCCTAGAGAAGTTCCTTTACCATTTGTTGTAAAGCTGGTTTTGTTGTGCTGAATTCTCTTAGCTTTTGCTTGTCTGTAATGGTTTTAATTTCTCCATTGAATCTGATTGAGATCCTTGCTGGTTAGAGTAATCTTGGTTGTAGGTTTTTCCCTTTTATCACTTTAAATATGTCCTGCCACTCCCTTCTGGCTTGCAGATTTTCTGCTGAAAGATTAGCTGTTAACCTTATGGGGATTCCCTTGTATGTTATTTGTTGCTTTTCCCTTGCTGCTTTTAATATTTCTTCTTTGTATTTAATTTTTGATAGTTTGATTAATATGTGTCTTGGCGTGTTTCTCCTTGGATTTATCCTGTATGGGACATTCTGTGCTTCCTGGAATTGATTAACTATTTCACTTCCTATATTAAGGAAGTTTTCAACTATAATCTCTTCAAATATTTTTTCAGTCCCCGTTTTTTCTCCTCTTCTTCTGGGACGCCTATAGTTCAAATGTTGGTGCGTTTAATTTTGTCCCAGAGGTCTCTGAGACTGTCCTCAATTCTTTTCATTCTTTTTTCTTTATTCTTCTCTGCAGTAGTTATTTCCACTATTTTATTTTCCAGGTCACTTATCCATTATTCTGCCTCAGTTAGTCTGTTATTGATTCTTTCCAGAGAATTTTTAATTTCGTTTATTGTGCTGTTCATCACTGTTTGTTTGCTTTTTAGTTCTTCTAGGTCTTTGTTAAATGTTTCTTTATTTTCTCCATTTTATTTCCAAGATTTTGGATCACCTTTACTATCATTACTCTGAATTCTCTTTCAGGTAGACTTCCTATTTCCTCTTCATTTGTTAGGTCTGGTGGGTTTTTATCTTGCTCCTTCATCTGCTGTGTATTTCTCTGTCTTCTCATTTTGCTTAACCTATGGTGTTTGGGGTTTCCTTTTTGCAGGCTGCATGTTCATATTTCCTGTTGTTTTTGGTGTCTGCCCCCAGTGGGTATGGTTGGTTCAGTGGGTTGTGTAGCCTTCCTGGTGGAGGGATCTGTTGCCTGTGTTCTGGTGGATGAGGCTGGATCTTATCTTTCTGGTGGGCAGGACCATGTCCAGTGGTGTATTTTGGGTTGTCTGTGACCTTATTATGATTTTAGCCAGCCTCTCTGCTAATGGGTGGGGTTGTGTTCCTGTCTTGCTACTTTCGCATGGGGTGTTCAGCACTGGAGCTTGCTGGTCGTTGAGTGGAGCTGAGTCTTAGCGTTCAGACAGAGATCTCTGGGAGAGCTCTCACCAATTGATATTACGTGCAACTGGGAGATCTCTGGTGGTCCAATATCCTGAACTCAGCGCTCCCACCTCAGAGGCTCAGGCCTGACCACAAGCTGGAACTCCAAGACCCTGTCAGGCACATGGCCAGGTACTTGGGGATTTTCTTGCCGTTTCAGAAGTCTGAGGTCCTCTGCCAGCATTCAGTAGGTATTCTGTAGGAGTTGTTCCACATGTAGATATATTTTTCATGTATTTATGGGGGTGATGATGATCTCCACATCTTACTCCTCCACCATCTTGCTGGTCCTCCCATAAAATCTAGAATCTGGAGTGGCTGCCTCTTTCTTCTCTCTCTCCTTGCCCTCCTTGTACAGTGGTCCAGTTTCAGATTTCACCTGGGAAGCTCCAAGTTTTCCCACCAACACTGCTCCCTAAAAGCCTCCGCTGACTCCCTCCCATAGAGTTTTGTGAGGAATGTATGTTGGCAAAATTTTTCTCTACTGCTTCTTTGCTCAGTTTGTTTCTTCCCTTTATATTCATTGAATTTTTCATACCATCATTAACTTAGTGCACTTTACACATTTCATTGCTTTGCTGATCTATCAGGTCATTAACAGAACCATGAGGAAGTTAAATAATTTACTGGTTTGCTTGAAAGAGCCCAAGTTTTCCAGGCTTGGGGCATAATGGAAGAGCCATCTGTTTGTGAAACATATGCCAGATGAAGAAGCAGGCTCAAGATCCCAGATTCCAGTCATAGACTGAAGTAAATAAGCATAGGTATTGTTTTTGTGCCAGAAACCATAGAATGAACAGATCAGAATCTAAATGATATCTTAATTATATGTTTTTAAATACATTGCCAGTTAACACCAACTCTATTTTCACTATGAAGGTCTAATATTACCTTCAGAAGTTTAGCTTTTTATCCTGTCTTCTGACATTAAAATATTCATCATAAAAATTTTGGAAAATGCAATTTCAGAGCCTACAAATCTAAAATAACCTGATGTCCTATCCCTGTAACATACTGTATATGCACAGACATGCACTCAAACATGCAAATGTGTAAATATACATATATGAACTATAGTATAAGCAGTTATTTTTAAATTTAAAAAAAATTAATCTATGTTCAGCTTAGCCAATAATTTTTAACATAATTATTTTTACAGACTGCACATATTCTATTTTGTGGAATAGTGTAATTTATTTAATCAAACCCTATTGTCAATCATTTATTTCATTTCTGATTTTTTATAAAGAACCCTAAAATAAATGTCTTTGTATATACATTGCTGCATGGATTTCACTGTTTAGGATAAATTATAGAAGTCATGATGTTAGATTAAGTACACAAGTATAACTGCTCTCACTTCTACAAATACATAGAAATAGTTTTTAAGGTTAAAACAGTATCACAGTGCTAAAAAAAAAAATATATGAACAAGAAATATTTCGGAAGTCAAAGTAGGAAGTGAAGCTCTATAGTCTAAGAGATTCTGGGCTCAGAAGCAGGAGTTGAGCCTAGAACTTCAACCCTTGCATATAAACAGAGGCCTCACAGCTCATGCTTGAGTCATAAAGCCAGTCTAGATACAAGAAAGTAGTTAGTAAAGTTTTGCCCACTTGTAGGAGAAACAAACTGTTTGTACGTGGTGGAGGGAGTAAAAAGAGGTCACAGTACAACTTGGATCCTGGCCAAACCATATGCTGGTTTTTAAGACAGAGATGCTGTTGTCTAGAGTTCTCAACACATTTGGATGATCTGTTTCTGAGCTTTGGATCCCTTGGGGCTCGGCTGAGATGACCTCAGAAAATACTGCACAAAGAGGACTGATCTGGTGACCAAAAGAGAAATATTCCAATGCAAGATGAGTTTTCAAATTAAGATTTGCTAACTTAAAGGACAAGAAGTTTAGTTCTTTCTCACATAACAGTACAGAGTGGGAATTTTAGTTTGGCGCTGACTTTACACATGTAATTGTTCAGTGACCTGGACTTGTACATGTTGTTCCATCTTTAGTAGCTGGCTTCAAAAATTGTTCTTATCACCATCTTGAAGGCCACAGGAAAGTGGAAAGAGCATGGGGCATCGTGGACAGGAGGTTTATGAGCCACGTGTGGAAGTGGCATATGATGCTTTTATTCAAAATCTGCTAGTGGACATCTAGGAGTCTCACACTGTAATGAATTATGGAGTAAAAGCCTGTGGTTATTATCAATAACAGACTAATATAAAAATTAAAATATTGGAATTAAAATATAATAGTTGATATAGTAAATCTAATAGAAAAGCTCTACAGTAAACTAGGCACATCAAAACATATAATTAGAAATGTAAAACTGAGAAAATCACTCAGAATTCTAGAACAGAGAGATAGAAGAAAACAAGGGTGTAACTTAATTTATAGGGGCAGCACAGAGAGGCAAGTGGGGAGAGATACAATTCAAAGTTATAATGGCTAAAACTTTTGAGAACTGAAGAAAGTGGAGCATATTAAATTAACAAATAATAAAAAAAGCAGAATAAAAACTAAAAGATACACTTCCTACATTCTAATAAAACTACCTAATACCAAGGACAAATAGAGAAAGCTCAGAACTACCAAAGAAAAAATCATGTTTACAAACAACTAAAGAAAAAAAATTGAATGTAGCAGACCTCATCTATAATAAAAAAAGACAATAGAATTATATTTTTGTCTGAAGACAATAGAATTATATTTTTTAATGGAAATGTAATTTTGTTATAAACCTAGAATTCTCTGCCTAGCTAATTTTTTACTCAAAAGTGAAAATAAAATAAATACCTGTATAAGCAAAACATGATTAGGAGTTTAGTAGTTGTGGGAAGTTTAGGAGAAAGACGATTAAAAGATACACTTCAACAAGAAATAAAAGGAACCCAGAAGAAAGGAATGGAAAGTGAGAAGAAATGGTGAAAAACCTAATTGATAAACCAAGTTGTTAAGTACAAATAAGGTAAATTTATAAGAAGAAGATGGGAAAAAGAGGAGTATGGGGAGGAGGTGAAATTTATTTATGTGCTGACTTTGAACTTTGTCAGAAAACATATAAAGTTAATAAGTTTGTTCAACATTTATGGCTAATCAATGAAATTAGAAATAAAATGTATCACTTAATAATGAGTAATGGGGGAAAGGAGGAACTTAATTCAAAAAGGGTAAAAGGAGAACAAAGCAAAGGCAGCATGGTATATATACAAGATTGCAAAAGTGAAACCGAATACACACTAGTATTAATATCAACAATAAAGATAGAAGGAATAAACTTATTTATGGGACACAAAGATTGGAATTATACAAATATAACTGCTCATTAAAAGAGACACATCCATATTTTAAAAATATAAAGAGGAGAAAATAAAAGGGTGGAAAAGGATTTACTAGACCACTAATAATAGAAAAGTAGCATTATGTGAAAAATAGAACTTAAGGCAAATTAATTAAATGGGATATAACTAAAGAAGGTTACTTAATGTTAAGAGGAAGATCATCAATCATAATGTTGTATGTACTTAAAGCATAGACCTGAAAAGTACAAAGTACAATCTGAGATAATTAAAGGAGAAAAAAAAATTAACAACCATGTCAGGTTTTCTATATCCATTTCTAGAAACAAAATAAAAGGTCAAAAATACCAATTTTTTCCTTCCTTGGCCATATTATAGTAGATTGGTGATATGAAAGACGCCCTAACTTCAAAACAACTGGATCATAGATATAACACACTCTGTAAAGCACTGCTGGTTTCATATGAGGTAGTAGTGATCTCCAAGGAAAACCCCTCCCAAACAAGTGAGCAAACAAGACAAGAATTGGTGCTAGAGGTTCAGGCAACAAGTAGAGGCACAATGGATATCACCCGCATAAAAGCTGTTGAACCCTTAGCTTTGGACTAGAATCAAGGTGGAGGAACTGAGGCTAGGACTTAGTGAAACCTCTTACCTGAAAATGGTTAGAATGCCACCCATGTGGGTGGTGCTTCCCAGCTACTAAAAAGAAGCAGAAGCAAATCTTATCTTGAGGAAGGCTTTCACAATTTAGGGCCACAGGACTCCCACAGATTAAAATAAAGCAATGAGCTCACAATCAAAAATAAAAAAAAATATAGACATTGTCAAGACAACGTGTAACAGTCATAGAAATAAAGTATCATAGTTAGATTACTAAGGACTGAACAAAAAGTAATTTAGAGGACTTAGGAGACTGTGTGCAAAATATCAAAAAGGAAAAAAAAGGACAATCACAAAGATGAACAAAAAATAAGTGATTCATAGAAATGTATAGGCAAATTTGAAAGAAAAATGGAAGTGACAGAAATGGAAAAAAATAATTTTAGGACTAGAAAATCAACAATATGTTAAGCAGCAGAATACACATAGCTAACACAAGAAAAAATATCTTGAAGAAATTACCTAGTTCTGAAGTTCTAGACATTTTTTGAAAGTATAGCTAACAGAATTTGCTCATGAGTTGGAGACAGTTTATAAAAGGAAGAAAGCGTTCAAGAATAACTCCAAATTGTTTTGCTCTAGCAAATGGAGAAATGGAATTGCATTTAACTGAGATAGTCAGTTTGAAGGAGGATTGACTACCAGTATTTCATTTTAAGATATGTTAAATTTGATATGTCTATTAGCCATCGTTTTTGTGAGTAGGCAATCAGTCTGAAGGTCAGAAAGAGGTCCTGACTACAGATATACACTTAGGAGCCATCAGCCTATAGGTGGTGTTTAAAGTATGAGATGAGACATGATTGCAAAGGGCATAAATGTAGCAAAGATTGAGAAGAGAGAAATTTTAAAGATCATGTCTTGGAGGACTCCAACACCAAGAGATGACGAGAACAGATGGAGGGAAAGGAATCTGAAACTTTTGAATAGGCATAATTATATGGATAGGAATGTTCTGTGCTGAGAAGAGTAATATTCTAGTCAGAAAATCTTGAGTTTGAATTTGGGCTTCATTCTAACAGGGTAGTTGGCCTTGGGCAAGTTACTTAAGTAGTCACTCTAAGGAATTCATTACTGGTTCTTCACATAACTAGACAGGTCCAACTATGGTTTAGGTCCAATTTAAATGTCACTGTCCCAAAGAGGTCTCCCATTTTTACCCATAATTCAGCCCAGTTATTCCCTATTACCATGTCTTGTTTATTTCATTTGCTTAATCCCAGTATAAAATTAGCTTATGCATTTACTTATTTATATTAATTGCAAGTATGTCTCCTTCCCTCTCACCACCAACACCAACACAATTGCAAGTATGTCTCCTTCCCTCTCACCACCAACACACCAACTTACACTGCATGTGGGTAAGTTTTTTGACTAATTCATTACTTTGTATTCAACTCCTGGCATGATGCCTAGCACACAGAACAGAATTAATAAATAACCATGAAATAAATGAACATATTTCCAGGAATGAGAAACACTGAACTGAAAACTTGCTTCCTAAAGGACACTCCACTGGCTATGCAAATTAATTTAGATTCTTAGAATTAAATATTTAGTATGTTGCTTAAATGTGTTCCTCAATTTTCTGAAAGAAAGCAATTTTATATTTTTAGAAGTGCGTTTCTTGTGAATTATTTGTGTAAACCACATCCTTTCTAGCCACATCTATTTGTACCCATAGGTCCAGGCATTGTAAAACATTGGGCAAAAACTTGCCTACTATCCACAAAGGAGAACAACAATTCCAGAGAGATTACTGGAGGAATTCTCCCTCTCTCAAAACACAGACACATGTATATGCGCACGCACACACACACATGCACACAAACCATAGTCTTCTTTTGCATTCTGAAACATGCCACAGATGGATAGGTTTAGATTATTTTTCTACTTATGTTGGATTTCCACATGCCTTTAGTATTGAAATGTATTACATGCACCACCATGTCTAAATTCCTAAGTTCTTTGAATTATCCCTATCTCCTGGCCCCTTTTGCCACATATATTCAGAACTAGAATTTGCTTTCATTTAACATATAGCTATAATAAGGAATCTCTTTCTGTGATCTCTTCTGTTTATGCTTATCAGTCTCTGTAAGTACATAGGAAAGGAACAGTAACAACTTTTGAATAATGGGATTTCATGAAATTACAGATGGAAATATGTGCATTTTATTTTTATAAGAGTTTGTAAAGCAGGAATTTTATGAAGCTATCATAATCAGAAAGCACTAAGTTATTTTTTGAAAAAGACAATTCTCACAGAAAATCAAAACGTTCTCATGGAGAAACTGTGCAGTTTCTTAGCAAAGATTGTAAATGACATTTGCAGCTTCCTAAGCGACCACCCAATCACATAAGTTATTTAAAGACCACCATTTGACTTTTACAGCCAAATAAACTCTGTGAGCACTCGTGCTCTCTTTCATGTCAGTGCCATGGATTTATGATCTCCATCCCAGAGTAAGAGAGCTTTTTAATTTGCCCATGAATTTAAGCATCTTTGGCTGTACTGTTTATTAGAAATAAAGTCAGCAAGAATGAAGAATCTTTAAGAGTTTCCTTCTGGAATCTCCTTTGAACAGATGTTACTTTCATTTTTTAAAACTGTATCAATGATTTTTTCTTATTTTTACTTTAAATTATTTGCTAAAGTGATTATAATTATTATAAATGTGACATTATTAAAGAGTTTATAATTTCCATTGAAAATATGTCACCAGTTAAATATGTATTTAATTCATCTTCCTTTACAGCAATGGGTTTTTATTAGTTAGTATTTGTACCAGTAGGAAATATATAAATAAATTTGAATTTCTCCTATAAGTACCTGTTAAACATTGTATAATTTAGGTAGCAAAGTTTATAATTTTTTATTTTTGGCAAAGTAAAAATTACAAGTAAAACCCCTCATATTTATCATAAAACTGATTTATGTATTT
Source organism: Grampus griseus (assembly GCF_964374135.1). Classification (NCBI taxonomy): domain Eukaryota; kingdom Metazoa; phylum Chordata; class Mammalia; order Artiodactyla; family Delphinidae; genus Grampus; species Grampus griseus. The sequence goes on from NC_139019.1 coordinate 80,942,607, forward strand.
TAGAGATCATTTATTTCCTGAATATAGTCAATACAATAATTTCACGTTTATTTAACATTTATATAGTATTATAACTATTTTGCCTTATATTGTTATATAAATGTAAATTTTTCTTATCTTTCCTCTTTTTTTTAGTGTCACAAAGAATTCAGACTTTTATTTATTCGTTGTTTTACCTTCAAGTGCAGTCACTTGTGATGTGTTAATTGGCCAGTGGGAGCCCTTCCAAGCTGATTTTATGTCCTTTGGACAACTTCCGCATTTGGCTTGCACAACAAAAGTCCCAGACTCATATTTTGTTTTCTCTCTTCTGATTTTGGAATGTGTCTAAGAGCCCTAGTTTATTTTATCAGGGTATGTGGAAACCAAGAATCCAGTGGAATCCAGGTTTCTGGGTTTTAGGGGTACAATTGCTACTGGAGTGTCGTGATCTTTCAGTGACCTAAAAAGCATAAGTTCATGTTGACGTGTCTAACTTAAATTTAACATGGCAGAATTTTTAACTTTGCTGATTTTATAATTTTGCCTCTTTTCTCTTACATGAAAAATCTCAGTCACTGATATAAATAGCATATTTATTTGCTCGAGCTTTCAATTTGAATATAATTATTTCAAAATTACAATACCAATATATATGTTTTTTACCAACCAATATTTTTACTGACAATACATCTAGTAAGAGAAGTTTAAGATTTCTTTGCAATTTTTTTTATCCTAAAAGAATATTTTACTAATGATGTACAGTCTGAATTGTGCTCAAAAGCTACATGTTTTTTTCCTGTGGTTATGGTACCAATTTGATATACAGTAGGTTTCACTCAAGTTACTCCAAGTCCACTCTCCCTACTTCCCACATTAGTGTTCCTCCTCCATTCTCACCTTAGCAATATCTAGCTCAGATAGTCTTATTTGTTTTCTGTTCTCCTCATATGACACTGGTGAGTGTTATTGAGGGGATAATGTAACCATTCTTGTTAAGTTCAATATATGTTGGTGTTTTTGACCTGAACTGACCCCTTACTCACTTTTTATAATTATTTATATTCATCTATAGTTGGTTTCCTATCATGATTCCTAGTAGTCCCTCCTAAAATTTCCCCTCTTTATGGCTTCAATGAACTTCTTATGTACAAAAATCACCTTGTTTTGTTTTATCAAGATAAAGCCAACAATGTGATTAATATTTTGAGTCTATACATTCAGGAATTTGAAATTATTTTTTCTCCTGAATTAATCCTCTTTCCTGAATGTTTAGAGATTTTAATGGGATCTGCCAGTTTAATGTCAAGGCTACAGTGCTAGCTGGAATTTCCTAGGTCACCCAACAAGTTACTTAATAAATGGGCTGAATCAACATGTGCAAGTGTGGTAGACATTGCCTCCAAAACCCTGAAGAGAGCAATCAAGCACTGAAGTTCTTTCTTAGCGACAGGAGGGACACAACATAATGATTTGCTTTACACTTTAGAGGGTATATACTGGCATTACCCAGACCACTGACTGAGTAAAATCTTCACCAACAGCAGGTTCCTGAATTTTTATATTTCGTTTCTCACATCCTGGTATGTTTCTTTCTAAGGCATGAAGAATACTTATTACTTTTTACTTCTCATTTCTGATTAATATGAGGTCATTAATACAGAGGGCTACAGTTATGTTCTGTGTAATATCCAGATAATTGAGCCTCTTTTGGACTGTAATATGTTAGCAAGACAGTAAAACCAGGTATCTTAGAATGGGTTTCCCTTGAAGCTGATTCTAAGATGAGGATTTGAGTATAATAGTTTATTTGGGAAGTTCAGAAACCACTGGCAGGGATTGAAGATGCAGTTCAAAGGAGGAAAAGTAGTTAAGATCCATTTCAAGTTGAGGCTACTTGAGCTTAATCCCACAGGGAAATTATGGGGGGAACCAAACAAGATAAGTGGCTTCCAGGCCCTCCTACAAAAAGAGTTATAGTATCCTCATCAATTTCCCAGTCAGGAGATTTCCCTGGTGGTCCAGTGGTTAAGAATCCACCTTCTAATGCAGGGGGCATGGGTTCCATCCCTGGTCGGGGAACTAAGATCCCACATGCCACGTGGTGTGGCCAAAAGATTAAAAAAAAAAAAAAAAGTAAAATGTAAAGAAAAAGTAAATTTCCCAGTCATACTCAGATACACTCTGGATGTGTGACAGGACCCCTGTTACAATATTCATGAGTATATTTAAATGTTCGGATTCATCATTAACTAAGAAGAAAAGTGGCATCCCACTGTAATTTCTTTACTGTATTAGTAAGCACATTTACTAATACATATTTTTAAATAGATACATAATACAAAACTTCTTTCCTTAGAATTGTTTATATTTTATGGCAAAAATCTTGCTAAATTTACTTGCAGAATGTTCTATATTGTGTTGATAAAGTAATTATAATCAATAATTTTTGTAATATATTACATGAATTTAATTTAATCTTTGATTTTCATTCATTTGTATAAACATTATATTTGCATACTCAACTTTTTGTGGGTATGTAGTCACCTAATATGTGTTAAAAGTCATAAAATATGTGTGTATGGGGATGTATACTTTAAAATATAAGGTCCCTTACTTCATAATATATCTTTTAAGTTAATTCTCTCACTATTCATAAAACATGGCAGGTCAATGAAACTGGATCATGTGGGATAAAAGGCTCAAAGGATAACATTGAACAGATTTGCAGCAATTTCACCATATTTGGCAGCATAGTTTAATGAAAGCGCTTTTTAAGCCACTCACATATTGTTTTAAATCCCAGTGACATTACTTCAACTCTGCACCTTCATTTATTAAGCTGCAAAATTGAAAAGCTTTTGTCTACATATCTAGGTTGTTGTAGGATGAAATGAGATTATATATACTTTTACATTTAACTAAATCTTTACTTACCTTCATCTCCTTTCAGCATGTGCTCGAGACTATTCCTTTTCTTTCTTTTCCTTTCCTTCATTGAGTGAGCAAATTATGAATGAATGAATTGAATGAATGAATAAACAAGGGAATTTTAAAGGATTTAGCAAGAAAAATCCCAGAAGTAGTCACTCTAAAATTACAAAAGAAAAATTCAGGGTACCATGAGAGAGAATAACAGGAAAGTATAAACCATATATTAAATGTAAATTTTGTCCAGTGTGTTATAGAGGGCTCTCCAAGGAAGTGATTTTACTCTAAAACCAAAGGGATATAGACATTTGGCATAAAAAGGTGGATTAAAGAGAATTCTAGGAAGATTTAATTGTATGAGCAATACTCTAAGATGTATCAGTTACATCTCAATAAAATTGTTTTAAAAATAAATAATATTCTATTATGGATTAGTATAAAAGACAAGGGAAAGGAAGTTTTAAAGAATAAAGCCCAGATCACTGTCTAGAAGAACCTGAAGGAGTTCAAATACTGTCAAATAAGATGTAAAGAAGCACATTTTGGGTGGGGAGAGATCATGGAGTCTTCAATGTCAAAAGGAAAAAGAGAGTGAGGAGGGAGTGGGAAACCTGAATGCTTCTGATAGGGCAAAATATAAGAATAGAAAAGTGTTCATTAGATATGCCAACGCTGAGATGATCTGAGCAGCAACAGTTTTAGTATAAAGATAAGGAAAGACAGTTTTAAAGTGAGTAATAGATTAGTAGGCAAAGCCAATACTGTTTGAGGACTTCAATTTTAGCGCTGGGATTATCTACATTATTGGCAAAATAGTCAAGGATTTCCCCACCAAACTCCTCCATAATGAGCCCATCCCATAGACATCAGGCATGGCCATAAGGTTTGCTTTGTCCAATGAAATGTGAGTGGAAGTGAAGCCTCCTATTTTCAGGCAGAACAATTAAGCGTCATTTGATGGTTCTTCCATGGCTCCTCTGCCCTGCCATTAACTTGACATGCATAGACTGGGGCTGCTCCATTAGCTTGGGTCCTTGAGAGAAAGAAGAAAAACCCAAGATGGATATAGGACATGAGACTTCAGGATAAACTAGTGAAAGATATTTACAAGACAATACTGTTGATTTTCCTATCTTAATTTAATCTTGATGATATGTAATTATAGTACAGCCATTTGCTATAGGGAAAAAATGTGTAACAGGAGATAAAAATGAAACCTGTGAAATACGTAGAGTGGTATTTCTAATGTTTAACAGGTTGAAAAGAGGTAATAATATGAACATGTTAAAATAGGATCATACACGATACATATAGTATGTGTACATATATAATTATAATATGTAATAATGATATGATATTGATAATACATAATGATCCAACACAATTTAAGTTATTCTTAAATGACTCTGTGGAAAGTATACAATGAATAGATTTACCTGTTTTTCTAACATGCTCTGCCTATGTCTGGTTTTTCTATTATTGCTTGGTCCCCAGGAACTAACAATGAGGCACAGGACATTATCAAATTTTGCTTATTACATAATTTGATTATATGTGAATTCAAGTATGTGTAAATTAGTCTAAATAGCAACTTACTTTTAAGATAAGCACATATTTTCTCACTTCTCTATTTCCCAAGCCCATGTGATATATCACTGCTTATCACTAACACATTATTAAAATTGAAGCCTAATTGTGTTTTACTGTGAGAAAATTGACTATGGAGATTTATACTTGTTGATAACTTATTTCTTGTTTAAAAATGTCAAATACTTTCCATTGGAAGCATTTTTAAGGCAAACACTACGTTTTATTCAGAAGTGCTGTAACTTACTAAAAAAAATTCTATGTAACCTTTCTTCGATTTAATGTACAATATTTCCAAAATTGTGACTCTATAAAGCTGACATATCTTAGTGTTCCAGTTTTCTTCCCCATCAGTGACTTTCCTATCATACTCACTCAGTTACCAAGTTCTTTTTATTTTTGCAATAATGTAGTCAGTAGTGCAAGCTTAACTACTTATTAGAAAATCAAGCTATGTTCTTTTTCACTTCATACATCATCACCAGCAATAAAAATCCTGAGATCAGGATATTTCTGGCAGCATTTTGATACTGCATTAGGTGGAAAAAATCCAACTCGCTTTTTAGAAGTTCACAGTTCAGCATTGATGATAATAGTGCAGCTCTTTTTTCTTCTGTGAAATAAGCAGACCTGATTTCTATGGCTTACCTGGCTGAATGTGTGTGCAGTGAAAATGTGCTATTTGAAGTCTGACAGAAACTTTTCTGAGTAAAGTTCTCCTTTTCAAGTAATGTACTTTATTGAAGATGATAGAACTTGCGATGCTGTTAGAGATCATGGAGAATTTTGGTGTATAAAAATTGAATAGTCTAAACTTGCTATATGTAAGAATTCTAAGTTTCAGTTCTTTCATTTTATTTGATAAGTAGGACAAAGTTTTCTGTCCCCCTCACCCACTCTGTTTCTTTCTCTTCTCACCTCTGGTTGAAAAACCTGTTTTGTTGTTGTTTAGAATAATCATATTAAAATCTGTTCATATGAGCAAGAAAATATTTTTTTGTTTGTTTGTTTGTTTTTGTTTTTTTTGCGGTACGCGGGCCTCTCGCCGCTGTGGCCTCTCCCGTTGCGGAGCACAGGCTCCGGACGCACAGGCTCAGCGGCCATGGCTCCCAGGCCCAGCCGCTCCGCAGCATGTGGGATCCTCCCGGACCAGGGCACGAACCCGTGTCCCCTGCATCGGCAGGCGGACTCCCACCCACTGCGCCACCAGGGAAGCCCAAGAAAATATTTTAATAGGTTTCTACAAGAGGGTAGTTATGGTTTCCACTTCCCACATTGCCCCAAGGATAGGATCAGGATGTGGGTTAAGGGATAAAAGTGAGGAGGGCAGAAGAACAGAAAACAACAGGAGAACCTGAAGGAGGAAACTAGGCAATAACTAAGAGATTCTTGGGGCCTGTCCTTGAATCTGTACAGATTGAAAGGTAACCCAAGGGGAAATTAATGTTTTACCTAAATCTATGGAAATAATGTATGTTGATGATCAACAAATAATAAGAGAGTTTGCTATTTAATTAGTTTGATTTAGGTAATACACAAGGTCTGTATATAAGTATAATGGAAGGGTCGCATATACAAGAAAGTTAAATACCCAGAGTGATGAATTAAGAATATGTGTGTGTGTGTTTATATGTATGTATATATATATATATATATGTGTGTGTGTGTGTGTATATACACACACACACACACACACACACACACACACATATATCAAATCTCCAGTTCTTCTTCATGCATTCACAATCTGGGATGATCTCTCTGACACAGATACACAGACGTGCAGGAACAGGGTAAAATGGCAGTATATACTCATGCCTCAAAAATCAATTTAGAAATTGAATCAAAATATAGGTCACAACTATATATGTGGATCACTAGAAATCTCTGGATACCTCTAAATATCTTTGTGGAGGACAATTATGACCCTGAATAAGAAAAGAATATACACAATTTCTTTTAGCAAGCTAGGAAAGCTACCATCATCAGAGAATTTTTTGAGAAATAAATGATATACATGTACAATACCTACTGGAACACTTCTTACAACGACTGCTTTTAAAAAGGAGCTATTTTCATTACTTCTTTATAAAACAAGACATCCAGAGTATTGAGCTTTTTAATGTGAATTAATGTACTTTGATTATATGAATGGTGTGCGATGATCTACACATATTTATAAGTGAATAGATTAGGATAAATAAGACTGAGTTGGATAAATAATGTTTCCCTGGTAATATTCCATATAAAGTGGCCATCTATGGTTTTGCAGGTTGTACACTATGCAAAGATACCCATCTGAGGAGGCTGAGAACAGGCTGAAATCTAACATATGTGTTATGGCAATGGGCTGAGTTTTCCCAAGAGTAGTGCATTTTTAAAAATATTCATTGAGTTGCCTTAAAGGCAATCTTTATGACAATATTTTTGTTTAATTTAGTTATCTGGACTTTTCAAGGTAAGACAAAATCTTTTCCTAGCATGAATCAAAATGAGAAGAATCCTAGATTTACATTCAGATAGATAAAATTTTAAATATGAAACTTTAGATGGTTATCTTGCACAACTGTTTTTTCCAGAATACTAAGACCCTTAGTGAAATATGTTTTATTTTCCACCAGTTGAGGTGAGAGAGACAAAAAAAGATAAGCAACTGGTTTTAATTTGTAACATGAGGACATTTGATAGTATTTTTGGATGCTATAAAGGTCTTCATCAGTTGGTCAGCTATTATTTTTCTCACCTACTTTTTTTAAAAGAGACTCTTAATGAGCAATAATTGTGTACAGAAAACAATGTTAATGTCATTATAAATATGAGACAACACAAATGCCTGATTGATATATATCTAGCTTGGGAAAGTCCTCAGATTATAATTATCCTGTACTTGCATATGAAGGACTATTTTTTACCTTTGCTTATATATTCTCTTCCAAATAATAGTTCTGGGTCTATTGTGACACTTTTTGGCTAAAGTAGCAGTTTTCCTGCTTACTGTATACTGATGTGTCACATTTTCCTCCACTTTCCTTTACCATATTTTATTTCTTGGGTCAAATGAATTACATTTCAAATAATCTCACACATGTATGCATCTTAGTCTCCTTTGGCCCATTGTTACTTCCTCCTTGTACTCAAGCTTTTTTTGCTGAACATGGAAAATCTTTTCTCTTCTCTCTTCCACAAAAGTCATTGATATGTACTCAACTTTCTCTTATTGAATAAGCTTTTTCCATCAAACATCCTTGAAATGTCATTAAAGTTTAGTTGTTATTGTTAAGTAGTTTAGCTTAATTCTTACTCTTAAAACAGTGCTATTTTCCATAATGAGCTAAGCAGGTTTTTATGAACTAGCTTTGTAACTTGTGAACATTTTTTTGATTAGCATATGTGTGTGGAGTGAAAACTTCTCATAGAGATGTTGGATTCAGAGAGTTTTGGCATCCCTAAGATTAAAAACAAAATTCTAACTGAAACTCCTAAATATGACAAGGTATCTTCTACTTTAATGTGGAAAAGTAATTTTAAAAAATCTGAAATTAAACTCATCAATTACCCACATTACTGTTCCTACTCTGTGTATTTTGTAATTTGGATGTGGAAAAGCCTAAAATATTAAAGCCCAAGAGTAGAGATATACTTTAGTAACAGAATCAGAAATCAAATTTCCCTCAAGATTTAAGGGAGTCTCACTACAGTAAAACCTTTGGCATTTCTGTGGTTTCACATTTCAATAGTTAATCATTTTATATGCCAACTTTACTGGCCCAAGGGGTGCCCAGATTAAACATTATTTCTGGATATGTCTGTGAGGATGTTTCCAAATGAAATCAGCATTTGAATCAGAGGACTCAGTAAAGTAGATTGCTCCAGTGCAGATGGGCATCATCCAATTCATTGTGGGTCTAAATAGAACAAAAATATGGAGAAAGAAGGAATTCAACCCTTTTGCTTCCTGCCTGCCTGCATGAGCTGGAACATCAGTTTTCTCCTGTCCTTGAACTGGAATTTACACCATCAGCTTCTGTGGTTCTCGGACCTTCAGACCTAATCTTGAATTATACTACTAGCTCTCCTGTGTTTCCAGATGGCAGACAGCATATCATGGGACTTCTCAGCTTCTGTACATATGCTAGTTCATATATTTATCTTCATATATATAGTTGACTGTTGTACATCCCGGGTTGGAACTGTGCAGGTCCACTTATACGTGAATTTTCTTCAATAGTAAATACTACAGTATTGCAAAATTTGTGTTTGGCTGAATCCAAGGATGCAGAATCATGGATACAAAGGGCAACTCTAAGTTAATGTGGATTTTCAATGGTGCAGCTTTGTCTGCACCTCCTACTACCCCCCTCCTCCCTCCCCCAACCATTGTTCAAGAGCCAACTGTATATATAAATATATCCTATTGGCTCTGTTTCTCCTGAGAACCATGACTAATGCAACATCCTAACTCCTTTCTCACTTTGATCTCCATTTATTTATTTATTTATTTATTTATTTATTTATTTTTGGCTGCGTCGGGTCTTAGTTGCAGCACACGGGATCTTCGTTGCAGCACGCGGCCTTCTCTCTAGTTGTGGCCTGGGGTTTTCTCTTCTGTAGTTGTGGCGTGCGGGCTCCAGAGCACATGGGCTCTGTAGTTTGCAGCATGCAGGCTCTCTAGTTGAGGCACACAAGCTCAGTAGCTGTGGTGCGGGGGCTTAGTTGCTTTGTGGCATGTGGGATCTTAGTTCCCAAGCAGAGATCGAACCCGTGTCCCCTGCATTGGAAGGTAGATTCTTTACCACTGGACCACCAGAGAAGTCCCCTGATCTCCCTTTAAGTTAAAGAGGACACCTATTTCTCTCCCAACTACCTGGCAGGAAAATTTTTGTTATGTTATCCAGGTCCAGCGCATTAGACAACTATTTTTGAACTATGAATTTTGAAGGAATGATTCAAAGGAACAAGCAAGTTTCTGATTGCTTTGCAGAGGCGACGGTGGAGATGAGAGAATCCAGACGTGACTTCAGTTAACCAGTGCTGATGGCACCAGTGGCAGCATCCTGAGCAAATTCTTACTGTGGTAAGCTCTCGTTTGTTCTAATCTCTTTCAGCTTCTGTGAGTTTCCTAACGCTCTTACTGAGCCTCTGAAGCTCTCCAAATACCTTCCAATAAATAAGTTTGTAATAAATTTCTGTTGCTAAAGTTCGTCTTTTTTTCCACTGTTACAATTAAAACTTTGACTGAACAGTCATTTCTCATAACATTCTAAAGTGTATGGACACTGCTAAAGGACTCCATTTTAATGATGACAGTTTAAGTCCCAGATTTGTCATTGAAATTTTTTTTTTTTTTTTTTTTTTGCGGTACGCGGGCCTCTCACTGTTGTGGCCTCTCCGGTTGTGGAGCACAGGCTCCGGACGCGCAGGCTCAGCGGCCATGGCTCATGGACCCAGCCGCTCCGTGGCATGTGGGATCCTCCTGGACCGGGGCACGAACCCGTGTCCCCTGCATCAGCAGGAGGACTCTCAACCACTGCGCCACCAGGGAAGCCCCACGACTAACTATTGATAGAATTTTCAGTGGACTGGCCTGAAGTTTTCTGGGTTGATTTAACCTCATTTTAGCAGGCAGAAAAACTAATATCACTAGAGAATGAATTCTTAAAGAACATCATCAGTGAACTATTTGAAATTATCTAGAAACATCTAATTACATAAAGATAATAGTAATAAATTTATTAAAAGTCAATTTACCTTTTATAATTATGCATATATTAAAGTACATGGCTTATAGATTCCTACAAGGCAAACACATTGTGAGCTTGGTTTGAATTATGGCATATGCTCTAGATGAGCAAATTTGTACTTATTTTAAATTAGCATAGACTTCATTTTTCCTAACAATTATTGACAACCTCCTTCTAGATGGCAAAAGTTAATGATATTTCATTGTAACTTCTGTATTTATTTATTTTCTTCTTTGTTCCTTAAACGTTTCCTAGAATATATTTTGGCTATTTATGAGCCTCAAACATCTGATTGCTACTGTTGTCACAATCTGTGGAAGAGGCAAGCAAAATTTTTTTAGCTGTATGTTTCAACCAAACTATCAGGGCACATCTGATTTCTAAAATTTTCAGGGATTATTATCAATTATACTAAATGTGAAACAGAAAGAACAGCTTAATTTTTAGAGTGAAGATTGAACTTCAACACTGTCAGAGGAAAAAAAAATCTTGTCTAGACTTATACAGTGAGCACATTTGCTATGTAAGACACAGATGGAAAGAATATATAAGAAATAGCAGAATGTCATCTTGAGAAGTCCTTTTTTGACCAAAACCACGTGGCAAACCTCTTTAGAGCATAACTGTGAATTTTTTTTAAATCATTAATTATTGGCAGGAAAGAAATTGAAATTTAATTATCTTCACACGTTTCCTTTCTTTGTGTTGGATTTGTTTTGTTGTGAAAATGACTCTGATTCAAGAGAAACCTGGAGTTGAAGTTCCTGTCTGAGGTCTGCCAAATACACTAGTGGCCAGAGGTAGTAGCTCCAGGCTCCAACTAAATCATGGACAAGCAAATCACTCCAATACCAAGTATACCATGGATATTTCCTTATTTTCTACACATCAAAGCACTTTAACATCTTTAACTTTAGTTGTAAGGAGTTGACTTATGGAGTTGTCTGTATGAGATGCCTGTTGCTACTATAACAAATTACCACATATTCAGTGACTTAAAACAACAGAATCATATAATTTTAGAAGTCAGAAGTCCAAAATGAACTTTACAGGGCTAAAATAAGGAGTCAGCAAAGTTTCATTCCTTCTGCAGGCTCTAGAGGCAAATCCCTTTTCTTGCCTTTTCCAGTTTCTAGAGGCTGCCTGCATTCCTTGGCCCCTTTCTCCATCTCCAAAGCCATCAGTGAAGCATCTTCAAATCTCTCACAATCTCTCTCTCTCTCCCCTTCCCTCGATGTGTCAACACATCTCCTTTAACTCTGACTCTCCTGTCTTCCTCTTATAAGGTCCCTTGGGATTACATTGGGTCTACACAGATAATCCAGGATAATTTCCTCACCTCAAAGTGCTTAATTTAATCTTACCTGCAAAGCCCCTTTTGCTATGTAAGATAACATATTCACAGGTTCTGGAGATTAGAATGTGGCCATCTTTTGAGGGTGGACATATCCTTCTCTTTACCACAATGTACTTCTAGTAGAGATAAAGAATAAATGGATTTTCTTTTAGGGATGACTTGGTGATATAAAGTAGAAGTTAATTCAAACTCTGTCTTTTTTAGAATATATGGACAAATCACATTGGAGGGCTTTCCTTTTAAAGACATGAAAACAGAGGATATACTGAAGTATGTGTGGCTTTGTTTACATTTTTACACTATTTCCCTAAATTACTGTATTTAATTAAAAATTATATTATGTCTTGGTATCAGGTATTACTATTAACCTAGGCTTCTATCAGCTCTCTAAATGACCTCTCCTCTTCCAAGTTTTGTCATTCTATCTTCAGTTTCCAATATGCTGAGGAAGACTTATGGTTACCTTAACCACACATATACCAGGCTATTTATAAATAAGACAGTCTTATTCATTAGATTCTAGTCCAGAAGACAGGGAGCAGTTTTTATTCTTCCACTGATGTCCCCAATGTTCTTCAACCCATTTCCCCATCAGAATCTTGCTCACTTACCTCTAGGTGTGCAACTATATTTTGGAAATTTGAGGTTGTCAGAAAGCTATATGCTATAGAACCAAATTTGTTTTTACACACTATTTAATGTTTAAATTTACTTTTCTAATTATGTTAGACAAACCCTTGTATTTCAATATATAGTTTTATACAGTAAAAAATGAAATAATTGGATAATCTATGTTTGTTGATCAGGCAGTATATTAGTGTAGAGGTAAGAGAGGCATACCTGTTTACTTAGATTAGTTATCCATTACCTGACTCTCTTTGTGTGCATGTGTGTGTGTGTGTTTGTGTGTGTGTGTGTGTATGCATCTGTGTGTGTCTGTGTGGTAAGAGCACTTAAGATGAGATCTACCCTTATACCAAATTTTCATGTGTACAATACAGTACTGTTAACCATAGTCACAAGGCTGTACAGCAGATTTCTAGAAATTATTCATCTTGCATAACTGAAACCTTAAATACACCAAACAGCAACTCTTCATTCCCCCGCCACACTCAGCTCCTGGTTACCACCATTCTACTCTCTGTCTCTATGTATTTGATTTTTTCATGCATTCCAAAATTCAAGCAAAAAGGTGGTTGGGTAAAATTTGCCTGTGTAATGATTTTGAAAAATTTCATCTATGTTGATAAGTTTTTTGAGATGTCTTTGACTAGCCCGATTGTACTGATTCAAATGCCATTACAATACAATCCTTTAGGTGACATTTATAGCTATCATAAGACTTCAGTCATATGATTTACCACCATTGTTATATATTACCATTCCGTACTAAATCATATTGTAAAAATATCAATATGCTTATTATATTTTAATTGAGGGTATGAAAAGTATCAACATATATTCATCTATCAACCATCTATCATCCATCTATCTTATATCTATCATCTACCTATTTATCTAGCTAGCTAGCTATTTATTTATCTGCCTTCATACTGTTTCTTGTTTTCCTGATAACATTCCTGCTGAGACTGTTTCTGATCAGTACAGAAACCAACTCCTACAGCAACTTTTTCTGACCCAGGAGCTCTGAAGAAAGCCCTAGAATTAAAGCAAATCCTTTTGCTGACTTAGGATACTGAGCAGGTTAAACTGTGCTTTTCAGTGGGCCTGTAATTCAGGTTCCTAAAGGGCCATGCCTGCTGTATTATCAACACAGGTTGTCTTTGAACAGAATTGGCTTTGAAAACATTGGCACTGTTCCAAAGCCTCCATCTCCATTTCCTGATCACTTGACTGCAGGGCAATTATAAAACATGGAAATAATTAGTTGATTAAACACCTTTCTCTTTTAGGAAAGGGTCTTCATTCTATTATAATATCCAGGTATTGGGGAGGACCTCAATGCAGGGTCTCTGAAAATCGGGTACTATGTTAGCCACAGTGGCAAGACCAGGTGTGGAGACCTAAACTGGTGTGGAGGCTGACAAACTCCATCTACAGTCTTACCATAAGGAGGTTCATTTTATATTTTAATTCTTAATATCCTACGATTTCTAGAATAAGTTACCAAAAGGGGAAAAGTGATCTTTTTCATACATATGCATATTTTAATTTACAACATTATAGTTTTAGTTTATCTTTTTTACCCAAGTTTTGATACTTGAAAATGTGTTTCAAATTTTGAAAAATTTGAACTTATCAAAACACTGTCCTTTGAAATGACATAATACTCCATTAAACTTCAGACAGGAAAAATATCCAGCTCAATATTACAGATGAGTAATGGACGGCACAGAGAGGTTAATTGTTTGATTCAAGTTCACACAATTAATCAATATTCATTCCGAAAATAAAACCATTATTCCAATTCCCCAATGTTCAGCCTTCTGTAGTCCCATAAGAATTTCACTTTAAGCTTTACATAATTTTGCTCTTTTGGGAAAATGAGAAAATATTGTCTTATATCTAGCTTTCTAGATAATTTTTGAGCCCCTATTAAATTTTGTTCTTTTCTGAGCATACATCAGTCTACTTTTTTGTACACTTGAACATTTTGTGTGCTAAACATAAAAAATACATTTAGAGATTGGATCATAGAGAAAATTGTTTAAAATGTTTTTGCTCTACTGTGGGACTTCAACATTGTGGTCAGAAATTTAATCTGAGAATTTCAAGCTTATAAAATAAACATATATGCAAATAAGTAGACAAGAATAGATTTTTTAAAGTTTCATCTGACTCATAGGAGCTAAGTGAACCATGAAATGTGAAAAACTGAAACAAATGAAACTGAGGAGCAAATTCAAACATGCCCAGGTCAACAAATATGGGTTTTATGTTTTTCGTTTATCGCATTTATTTTTCACTTCTGGCTGTCTAGAGTGTATCTTCAATAATGGATGATATGACAGAATAATCCTCACTGATCTCAACAGTCTGAATCTTGAATAAATTAGACACGTGGATACTTTTGAAAATTTCATGTGATATGCGACTGCCCTGCCTCTCGTTGGCCATTTTCTCTGCTTTTGTCGTCTGGCAATGATCAAATCCCTCTTGCCCATTAGATGTTAAACTTTTGAGGATAGGTACTATGTCTTAATCCATCTTGTCATTTACAGGTTCTAGCATAAGGCTTGGCTCAAAATAAACAGTCAGCAAATTGTTGAATGATTAAGTGACTTGGAAAAAAATTGCATGACAACTTGAATGTGGATAAGCCTTTTAGAAAAATTACTTAACTTCAAATCTTTTCCTAAGAATCTTCTCCAACTACTCTGCTGTTCGTGTTCTCATCTTAATGGGATGGAAGTCAAAAGGGGAGAGGATATACATTTTGGCTTTTAAATTAAAGGAAAAAAATAAGGCTATCTTTATGAAGTAGAAGTAACATTTTGAAATGTAACTTGAAAAATGAATAGGATTTTGAAAGCAAAGATTAGAGCACTTAGATTGGAAGGAAAAACACAAGCAAAACTTAATAGTGTAAGATGAATGCGTGAAGCAATAGCACTGGATAGATTTACTTGGAGCCTAGGGTAGGTATATGGGAAGAACTGTGCAAATTAGGGAAATAGCCTTGAATGCCATGCAGATGAATTTACCTTAATCTGTTAGAGACAAATCCAGTAAACTTTTAAAGGTCATCTTTGTATATATACTAGTTTCTTTTTATTTGATTTGATTGGCTGTTCAGATTGTATGTAAATATAAATCTGAATACAGGGGATCATTTCCTCATTTACTATTGAAATAGCAGTACATGAGCTTAAGATTCCAGTATAGGTAGACTGACCTGCCTTTAGAATCTTCTTGTGTTTAAAAAATGATGATTATGAATGTACTTTTTTTTTTACATCTTTATTAGAGTATAATTGCTTTACAATGGTGTGTTAGTTTCTGCTTTATAACAAAGTGAATCAGTTATACATATACATATGTTCCGATCTCTCTTCCCTCTTACGTCTCCCTCCCTCCCACCCTACCTATCCCACCCCTCTAGGTGGTCACAAAGCACCAAACTGATCTCCCTGTGCTATGCGGCTCCTTCCCACTAGCTATCTATTTTACGTTTGGTAATGTATATATGTCCATGCCACTCTCTCGCTTTGTCACAGCTTACCTTTCCCCCTCCCCATATCCTCAAGTCCATTTTCTAGTAGTCTGTGTCTTTATTCCTGTCTTACCCCTAGGTTCTTCAAGACATTTTTTTCTTAAATTCCATATATATGTGTTAGCATACGGTATTTGTCTTTCTCTTTCTGACTTACTTCACTCGGTATGACAGACTCTACAAACATCCACCGCACTACAAATAACTCAATTTCGTTTCTTTTTATGGGTGAGTAATATTTCATTGTATATATGTGCCACATCTTCTTTATCCATTCATCCGATGATGGACACTTACATTGTTTCCATCTCCTGGCTATTGTAAATAGAGCTGCAATGAACATTTTGGTACATGACTCTTTTTGAATTATGGTTTTCTCAGGGTATATGCCCAGTAGTGGTATTGCTGGGTCATATGGTAGTTCTATTTGTAGTATTTTAAGGAAACTCCATACTGTTTGCCATAGTGGCTGTACCAATTCACAGTCCCACCAGCAGTGCAAGAGTGTTCCCTTTTCTCGACACGCTCTCCAGCATTTATTGTTTCTAGATTTTTGATGATGGCCATTCTGTGTGGTGTGAGATGATATCTCATTGTAGTTTTGATTTGCATTTCTCTAATGATTAATGATGTTGAGCATTCTTTCATATGTCTGTTGGCAGTTTGTATATCTTCTTTGGAGAAATGTCTATTTAGGTCTTCTGCCCATTTTGGGATTGGGTTGTTTGTTTTTTTGTTATTGAGCAGCATGAGCTGCTTGTAAATTTTGGCGATTAATCCTTTGTCAGTTGCTTCATTTGCAAATATTTTCTCCCATTCTGAAGGCTGTCTTTTCGTCTTGTTTATGGTTTCCTCTGCTGTGCAAAAGCTTTCAAGTTTCATTAGGTCCCATTTGTTTATTTTTGTTTTTATTTCCATTTCTCTGGGACGTGGGTCAAAAAGGATCTTGCTGTGATTTATGTCATACAGTGTTCAGCCTATGTTTTCCTCTAAGAGTTTGATACTTTCTGGCCTTACATTTAGGTCTTTAATCCATTTTGACCTTATTTTTGTGCATGGTGTTAGGGAGTGATCTAATCTCATACATTTACGTGTACCTGTCCAGTTTTCCCAGCACCACTTATTAAAGAGGCTGTCTTTTCTCCACTGTACATTCCTGCCTCCTTTATCAAAGATAAGCTGACCATATGTGCGTGGGTTTATCTCTGGGCTTTCTATCCTGTTCCACTGATCTATCTTTCTGTTTTTGTGCCATACCATATTGTCTTGATTACTGTAGCTTTGTAGTATAGTCTGAAGTCAGGGAGTCTTCTTCCTCCAGCTCCGTTTTTCATTCTCCAGATTGCTTTGCTATTCGGGGTCTTTTGTATTTCCATACAAATTGTGAAATTTTTTGTTCTAGTTCTGTGACAAATGCCAGTGGTAGTTTGATAGGGATTGCATTGAATCTGTAGATTGCTTTGGGTAGAATAGTCATTTTCACAATGTTGATTCTTCCAATCCAAGAACATGGTATATCTCTCCATCTATTTGTATCATCCTTAATTTCTTTCATCAGTATCTTATAATCTTCTGTATACAGGTCTTTTGTCTCCTTAGGTAGGTTTATTACTAGATATTTTATTCTTTTCTTGCAATGGTAAATGGGAGTGTTTTCCTAATTTCACTTTCAGATTTTTCATCATTAGTGTATAGGAATACCAGAGATTTCTGTGCATTAATTTGTATCCTGCTACTTTACCAAATTCACTGAGTAGCTCTAGTAGTTTTCTGGTAGCATCTTTAGGATTCTCTATGTATAGTATCATGTCATCTGCAAACAGTGACAACTTTACTTCTTCTTTTCCAATTTGGATTCCTTGTATTTCCTATTCTTCTGTTATTGCTGTGGCTAAAACTTCCAAAACTATGTTGAATAAGAGTGGTGAGAGTGGGCAACCTCGTCTTGTTCCTGATCTTAGTGGAAATGCTTTCAGTTTTTCACCATTGAGGACGATGTGGCTGTGGGTTTGTGATATATGGCCTTTATTATGTTGAGGAAATTTCCCTCTATGCCTACTTTCTGCAGGGTTTTTATCACAAATGGGTGTTGAATTTTGTCGAAAGCTTTCTCTGCATCAATTGAGATGATGATATGGCTTTTCTCCTTCAATTTGTTAATATGGTGTATTACGTTAATTGATTTGCGTATATTGAAGAATCCTTGCATTCTCGGAATAAACCTCACTTGGTCATGGTGTATGATCCTTTTAATGTGCTGTTGGATTCTGTTTCCTAATATTTTGTTGAGGATATTTGCATCTATGTTCATCAGTGATATTGGCCTGTAGTTTTCTTTGTTACATCCTTGTCTGGTTTTGATATCAGGGTGATGGTGGCCTCATAGAATGAGTTTGGGAGTGTTCCTCCCTCTGCTATATTTTGGAAGAGTTTCAGAAGGATAGGTATTAGCTCTTCTCTAAATGTTTGATAGAATTCTCCTGTGAATCCATCTGGTCCTGGGCTTTTGTTTGTTGGAAGATTTTTAATCACAGTTTCAATTTCAGTGCTTGTGATTGCTCTGTTCATATTTTCTATTTCTTCTTGATTCAGTCTTGGCAGGTTGTGCTTTTCTAAGAATTTGTCCGTTTCTTCCAGGTTGTGCATTTTATTGGTATAGAGTTGCTTGTAGTAATCTCTCATGACCTTTTGTATTTCTGCAGTGTCAGTTGTTACTTCTCCTTTTTCATGTCTAATTCTACTGATTTGAGTCTTCTCCCTTTTTTTCTTCATGAGTTGGCTAATGGTTTATCAATTTTTTTATCTTCTCAGAGAACAAGCTTTTACTTTTACTGATCTTTGGAATCATTTCCTTCATTTCTTTTTCATTTATTTCTGATCCTATCTTTATGATTTCTTTCCTTCTGCTAACTTTGGGGAATTTTTGTTCTTCTTTCTCTAATTGCTTTAGGTGCAAGTTTAGGTTGTTTATTCAAGAAGTTTCCTGTTTCTTAAGGTAGCATTGTATTGCTATCAACTTCCCTCTTACAACTGCGTTTGCTGCATCCCATAGGTTTTGGGTCGTCGTGTCTCCATTGTCATTTGTTTCTAGGTATTTTTTGATTTTCTCTTTGATTTCTTCAGTGATCATTTTGTTATTATGTAGTGTATTGTTTAGCCTCCATGTGTCTGTAGTTTTTACAGATCTTTTCCTGTAATTGATATCTAGTCTCATAGCGCTGTGGTCGGAAAAGATACTTGATACAGTTTCAATTTTCTTAAATTTACCAAGGCTTGATTTGTGACCCAAGAGATGATCTATCCTGGAGAATGTTCCATGAGCACTTGAGAAAAATGTGTATTCTGTTGTTTTTGGATGGAATGTCCTATAAATATCAATTAAGTCCATCTTGTTTAATGTATCATTTAAAGCTTGTGTTTCCTTATTTATTTTCATTTTGGATGATCTGTCCATTGGTGTAAGTGGGGTGTTAAAGTCCCCTACTATGAATGTGTTACTGTCGATTTCCCCTTTTATGGCTGTTAGTTTTGCCGTTTGTATTGAGGTGCTCCTATCTTGGGTGCATAAATATTTACAATTGTTATATCTTCTTCTTGGATCGATCCCTTGATTATTATGTAGTGTCCTTCTTTGTCTCTTCTAATAGTCTTTATTTTAAAGTCTATTTGTTCTATTTTGTCTGATATGAGAATTGCTACTCCAGCTTTCTTTTGGTTTCCATTTGCATGGAATATATTTTTCCATCCCGTCACTTTCAGTGTGTATGTGTCACTAGTTCTGAAGTGGGTCTCTTGTAGACAGCATATATATGGGTCTTGTTTTGTATCCATTCAGCCAGTCTGTGTCTTTTGGTGGAAGCATTTAATCCATTTACATTTAATGTAATTATTGATATGTATCTTCCTATTCCCATTTTCTTAATTGTTTTGGGTTTGTTATTGTAGGTCTTTTCCTTCTCTTGTGTTTCTTGCCTAGAAAAGTTCCTTAGCATTTGTTGTAAAGCTGGTTTGGTGGTGCTGAACTCTCTTAGCTTTTCCTTGTCTGTAAAGGTTTTAATTTCTCCGCCAAATCTGAATGAGATCCTTGCTGGGTAGGGTAATCTTGGTTGTAGGTTTTTCTCCTTCATCACTTTAAATATGTCCTGCCAGTCTCTTCTGGCTTGCAGAGTTTCTGCTGAAAGATCAGCCGTTAACCTTATGGGGATTCCATTGTGTGTTATTTGTTGTTTTTCCCTTGCTGCTTTTAATATGTTTTCTTTGTATTTAATTTTTAACAGTTTGATTAATGTGTGTCTTGGCATGTTTGTCCTTGGATTTATCCTGTATGGGACTGTCTGTGCTTACTGGACTTGATTAACTATTTTCTTTCCCGTATTAGGGAAGTTTTCAACTATAATGTCTTCAAATATTTTCTCAGTCCCTTTCTTTTCCTCTTCTTCTTCTGGAACCCCTATAATTCAAATGTTGGTGTGTTTAATGTTGTCCCAGAGGTCTCTGAGACTTTTCTCAGTTCTTTTCATTCTTTTTTCTTTATTCTGCTCTGCAGTAGTTATTTCCACTATTTTTTCTTTCAGGTCACTTTTCCGTTCTTCTGCCTCAGTTATTCTGCTATTGATCCCATCTAGAGTATTTTTCATTTCATTTATTGTGTTGTTCATCGTTGCTTGTTTCATCTTTAGTTCTTCTAGGTCCTTTTTAAATGTTTCTTGCATTTTCTCTATTCTATTTCCAAGATTTTGGATCATCTCTCCTATCATTATTCTGAATTCTTTTTCAGGTACACTGCCTATTTCCTCTTCATTTATTAGGTCTGGTGGGTTTCTATCTTGCTCCTTCATCTGCTGTGTGTTTTTCTGTCTTCTCATTTTGCTTATCTTACTGTGTTTGGGGTCTCCCTTTTGCAGGCTGCAGGTTCGTCATTCCCGTTGTTTTCGGTGTCTGTTCCCAGTGGCTAAAGTTGTTTCAGTGGGTTGTGTAGGCTTCCTGGTGGAGGGGACTAGTGCCTGTGTTCTGGTGGATGAGGCTGGATCTTGTCTTTCTGGTAGGAAGGTCCCTGTCTGGTGGTGTGTTTTGGGGTGTCTGTGGACTTATTATGATTTTAGGCAGCCTCTCTTCTAATGGGTGGGGGTTTGTTCCTGTCTTGCTAGTTGTTTGACATAGGGTGTCCAGCACTGTAGCTTGCTGGTCGTTGAGTGAAGCTGGGTGCTGTTGTTGAAATGGAGATCTCTGGGAGATTTTCGCCATTTGATATTATGTGGTGCTGGGAGGTCTCTTTTGGACCAGTGTTCTGAAGTTGGCTCTCCCACCTCAGAGGCACAGCACTGACTCCGGGCTGCAGCACCAAGAGCCTTTCGTCCACATGGCTCAGAATGAAAGGGAGAAAAATTAGAAAGAAAAAGAGAAAGAAAGAAATGAAGAAAGAAAGAAAGAAAGAAAGAAAGAAAGAAAGAAAGAAAGAAAGAAAGAAAGAAAGAAAGAAAGAAAGGAAAGAAAGGAAAGAAGGAAGGAAGGAAGGAAGGAAGGAGGAAAGTAAAGAAAGAAAGAGGAAAGAGGATAAAATAAAGTAAAGTAAGATAAAATAAAATAAAGTTATTAAAATAAAAAATAATTATTAAGAAAATGATTTTTTAAAAAGAAAAAAAACCGACAGATAGAACCCTATGACAAATGGTGACAGCAAAGCTATGCTTCACAGAGAAGCATACACATACACACTCACAAAAAGAGGAAAAGGGGAAAAAATAGTATATCTAGCTCTCAATGTCCACCTCCTCAATTTGGGATGATTCGTTGTCTATTCATGTATTCCACAGATGCAGGGTACATCAGGTTGATTGTGGAGTTTTAATCTGCTGCTTCTGAGGCTGCTGGGAGAGATTTCCCTTTGTCTTCTTTGTTGGCACAGCTCCCAGGGCTCAGCTTTGGATTTGGCCCCGCCTCTGCGTGTAGGTCGCCAGAGGGTGTCTGTTCTTCACTCAGACAGGACGGGGTTAAAGGAGCAGCTGATTCGGGGGCTCTGGCTCACTCAGGCCACGGGGAGGGAGGGGCACGGATGCAGGGTGAGCCTGCGGCTGCAGAGGCCAGCGGGACGTTGAACCAGCCTGAGGTGTGCCATGCTGCATTCTCCCGGGGAAGTTGTCCCTGTATCCCGGGACCCTGGCCGTGGCGGGCTGCACAGGCTCCCTGGAAGGGAGGTGTGGAGAGTGACTTTTGCTTGCACACAGGCTTCTTGGTGGCGGCAGCAGCAGCCTTAGCGTCTCATGACCGTCTCTGGGGTCCGCGCTGTTAGCCGCGGCTCACGCCCGTCTCTGGAGCTCCTTTAAGCAGCAGAAAGCAGTGCAACTCCAGACGCTGTGCTCCAACCACGGCTCCGAGTAGGATGCCGAATGTACTTTTTTAAGGAGAAATCATTATATGTTTTCCTATTGGTCTCTGATTCAACTATTTGCAACCTCTCTCACTGGGTGAATGAATGTACCTTTGTTTTACTTCCTGACTCCTTAAAAAGAGCCATTTTTATATTTTCAGCCCTCACACTTAATGAAATATAGATAATACTAAATTAAATGTTTTTCTTCACATGTTCGTGGATTTTACGTTGAAATATTAGTTTCCTTTTGATTCCATTATACAGATTTGAGAACCCAGTATACTGAGGTATGGAATGCTTCTATAGACTCTTAGAATACTTTTTGCTATGTTATTTTTCATTCTGGAGATTCAGGGAAGCCAAGATGCACCACCTTAGGAATGGGAATAGTCCCTTGGGTCATATTTTTAAACATAACCTTTCTTAACCTCTCCTCAAGACCACTCTATGAAGAATAAAACTATTGGGTCACTTCCAAGCCATTCTAAAATGGAATTGAACTGGGGCTTATTTCTCAAACAAAGGTGAGCTAGAACAAGGTCATTCTTGAAACATCAGAGTGGGTACCATTACTCTCAGCATTATTTTACAGGCCATATTTTTTAAACACTGATAGGGAGTTAAAAGAAATTTTAAAAGGTAGTTTTCCAGTTTCATGGTCATACTGCTCTCACCACTTGTCTTTGTACCAGAAACTGAAGTTTTTACAGAATGAAGTATGTGCAAACAATCTAAGAAAATGGCACAATGACAGAAAGACTATTTCAAATTTACCCTGATGGAGTTTTAAGCATTTCCCTTTTTTTCCCTCCTCTTTCCTAGTCTGGATATTCTCTGCACTTGGCTGCTTGACGCTGATCCTCTCGAGAGGTCAGCTGCTTACCCAAACACTGTAAGCCATTGTTCCCACACTTTAGCCGTCAGCCCCTTCCCTCCTCTGACACTTGAGCTTCCAACTGCCCTGCAGCCAGCATTCACCAGCCACAAAAAAATGACTCTCTCCTCAGATATGACAGGCAGAAAAGCTACGAATTACACTGAGTGCACTTTGGGTCTTTAGGGGAGAGCAAGGAGAATTCAAGTGGGCGGAAATCCTTCTTGCACTTTGCTCCTGACTTAGATGTCTGTTTATCCTTCTCATCTTCACAGCTGTTGCTTTTTTCAAGTAAATAGGTGTAAGGAAAATAGGGTGAATTAGATCCCAAAGGTTAAAATATTTTTCCTCATTGTAGTCTCTGTTTTCTTTTTCCTTGTCTATCAAATTTAAAACAAATTTACTGTGAAATAAAGTGGACCTCTGACAACACTCTGAAGTTTGGACTTTTTATTATTATTATATTTTCTTCTCCATTAGGGATGGCTCCTGTGTAACTATGCCTGCAGGGAAGAAGATACTGCTCAAGCAGGCATTGTTATTATTTGGGGTTATAATATATCCCTTTTATGGGTTATTTTGCATTTCTTTCCTGGAGATAATAGCCATATGACTTTGAAATATTCTTTACTAGAAGCTCCTATTTATTATACATGGTGAGAGGAAGAATTCTGCCTGCACTGGTCACTCTATTTATAACTGTGGTTACATTCACTCAGCAACTGTTTATTGGAAGGTTGGCTTAGTTTGCTGATATTTTCCCTTAATAATTTGGATGAGAATAATGGGAAGCATTAAATATGGAAGGGAAGGTAAGGTTTGGGATTACCCAGAGGAGTGTGAAATTTTATTGCATTTCTGTCTGACATTTCCTTATGTGCTACAGCATAGGAGAAAGCATAACAGACTAAAGGTGCCATAGACCTGAGCATCAAGAGACAATTTTGACTTCCAGTCCTCCACTACCACACCCATGAGCAAGACATTTCATTTCTTCATACTTCAAACTCTTTGTCTATAACATAAATGAAGGGCTTGGCTATCTCCAAAGCCTTTCTCAGAAATAAACTTTGCCTCTAGGGTCAAACACTTAAATTGTGACAGATCCCTGCTCAGGGATATAAATGGATATATGGGGATATATATGGGAATATATTGCTCAGGAATATAAATGGATGGTATGGGTTAAATGACTGGAGTTATGATTTTCCATATCTCTAAACTACAGAATCCTATCTGGAAAAATAAATAAGATGCATCTGACATAAAGGTATGAATCATAGCTCCTGCCATCAGTACTATTTTTACATGAGATGGTTGAATTGAGTTGCCACCACCCAAAGGAGTCAGTCACCTGCCATATAAAGTTCAGTGGTGAGAGGGAAATGTAGTGTGCCACATGAAAATAAAGGAAGTGCTTTGAAAATAAACATTCGAATGACAAACTACCCTCAAGGCGGACAGATGGTTTTAAGCGTCAACTTGACTGAGCCACAGAGTGCCCAGATATTTGAACAGACATTATTCTCGTGCTCCTGTGAGGGTGTTTTTGGATGAGGTTAGCATCAACCACATCTAAAGGTAGACTGAGTTAAGTAAATCGCCCTCCCCAGTGTGGGTGGACCACATCCAATCTATTGCTTGAATAGAACAAAACGTTTGATCCTTCCCTGAATAAAAGAGAATTCTTCCTTTCTGACTGCCTTCAAACTGGGACACCAGCCTTTTCCTGCTTTCAGACTCAGTCTGAAACATTGTCTCTTTCAAGATCTTGAGCCTGCTCTTCAGTCTGGAACTACGTCATCTGCTCTCCTGGGTCTCAGGCCTTTGGATTCAAGACTGGAACTACATCACTGGCTCTACTGACTCTGCACCTTGCTGACTCACCCTGCAGATGCTGGGACTTGACAGTCTCCATAATCATGTGAGGCAAATCCTTATAATAAATCTCTTTCTATATATTCTAATATATTCCATATTTTAGAATATATTATGCATATTATATATGTGATTGTATGTGCATTTGTATATATATAGTCTATCTATCTATCTCTCCTATTGGTTCTGTTTCTCTGGAGAATTTTGACAAATATAATGGTTGAGGATAATATACACCAGAAAAAAGAAGACATTCATATATTTTTAAAACTCCTCTAGGGTTTACACATTGATATTAAGCACAAAAAGAACAAAGAGTTGGTACAGGTGACTTGATTCCTTATGAGAAACCTTTGGGCTTGCCTTATTTCTTCATAACTCAGGAAATAATATCTAAGAAAGACAGTAAATTAGTCTCTCACACAGGCAGTGTTGAGCCATTGTGTGGTCAATTTTCAGCTTAGCTATTGTATCATGACAAAAGGACAATACAGATTGATCATACCATTATCCCTCATTGTGAGCCTCCAGGCCGGATGGCCAATTTGGCATGACTATTCAGCTTGTCTTTAGAGTTTAAAGTATGTTAAGTGGCCTTACTGGGAAACACAACTGTACATGTGAATGAAAGTGAGTCAGAGGATATGAGTGGAAATATGTTTATCACTTCACTTTAGAAATCCTGAAAAGTATTCCAAATATATTAACTGCTCTCTGCCTTTTTCTGAAAGGTATGAGTAACTCAAGGTAAAAAGATTAAGGGATGAGGAAGGATTAGTTGGGAAAAAAAGAGACATTTTGCTACATCTGCTACAAAAAATTATTGAGTACATTTTCAATTGTTGAATAAGAAATAACATCACTATTCTCCATTGCTCCTGTGCAGAATGCTGATAGGGCTACAGGGTGAAAGGAAATACTGTGTTATATACTAATTCCCTACTAATGGATAGCTAAGTTGTTCAAAATTTCTATCAATGAAACCCCTAAAATTTCTGAAGAGGAACAAACCATGTTTTCTCATGTTAAATGGGTGGCTCTAGAGTACAGACTAATCAGCAAATCAGACCAACTAGAGGCTGTATGTTTCATGTCAAGAGTGAAATGCTGAATATCTGTAATGTTTTGCCGGCACAACACTGTCACAGAACAGTAGGAAATAAGCTCTTGGCTTAAAATACACTCCAGAAATAATTAGCTTGGAATACTTATCTTTTGGAAAGGGATCCTGAACCACTGATAGACAGAGATAAGAATCAACCCTTGGAAAACAAAAAAGTAAAGAGATGGATATCTATTATAATTTCAGAACCATTATGCATCAGGGACTAAGAACAGCTATAGCAGCAGCCACACAGGCAGCAGAACGAGAAAGTCCAGTGTAAAGGATAGGTCCCCAGCACAAATTGTTGTTCCCCTGTTGTGAAGCAGTAACATCTAAGATAGCTGCCGCCGCCTGGTAGAGAATGGTAAAACTGTCCCCTGAGAATCCATGTTCAAGACAGTCATACTTCTTCTAATTAATATCAATCAATCAATCATCAATCAATCTTTTGTTCACTAGGGGGACTGTCAAGCCAGGCAAGTGGGATGTGATGCATCATTCAGGAAAATGTGACCCCAGCTATCATGACAGCCCTTGGGCAGCTGGTACACTCTGGAAACATGCTGTGACACTGTCACCAGGAATTCAGTATAAGCGAAGAAGTATTTCCTGGAAAATGTGGATACACACAGTTAAGTGGAAAGGAGCAGATTCAGCCCAAGAGCAATGCACAAACCTGGAACTAATGATCTTTTTAGGTTAAAACATAGGATGTAATGGCCAGTGTTAGTTGGATCACATGGTGCAGCTCCTCGACTGTGGCAGACCCTGGCACAGGGACCTGCTCACTCACTCAGTGAATCCCAGTACTGCTGAGACAGGAGCTACCTGAGCTCCGTCCATTTTATCACAGGACACCACATATGGTACCACTTTGTAATTTGTATTTGTTAGAATCATATTCTTTCTTGTCTAGCTTACTTGATAAGTAGTTAAGCATTTGCCAAGAACTTGTGAGCACAAAAATCAGTGCAAGGATATTCACAGGATTTCAAAGGATTACCACGCAGATCAATTATCAATCACAAAGGGGAAAACTCGGATAACACTCAGTGGATAACAGTGATCCAATTTTGCATTGTCTCACAAACAATAACACAAATAGATAAACTGACTTTGTTTACAGTGATGTGGTGCTACGGAAAATTCCTATCATCATCTGTTTAGTATTCTCCTCAAAAGGTTTAAAATAGAATTTAAATATGAGAAACAATCAAATACAGATCGTTAAATATCCTGCAATTGTCCTAAACAATCAGACAAATCTAGAATGTGGGACAGCCTACAATGCAATTGGCCTAAATTTTTTTAAAATTATCAATGTAATGAAGGAAATAAAAGTGGGAGAACTCCTGTAGATCAAAGAAGAATAAAGAGGGATTGGACCTTGCTGCAGCAGCAGAGGATGCCATTTCCTTCCTGCTGTCCCTCTCCGGCATAGAACTTCTGCCTTAAAACAAAACTGAGGATGTAAGCCTGGGACACAGCAACTCAGATAATTCTGAGAGACTGCTCTAAAAAGGATCATAGTGCTCCAGCTGGGTGTCAAGCCTGTGCCTCTGAGGGGGGAGAGCCAAGATCAGAGACCTCCCATCTCCATGTAATATCAAACAGTGAAAGCTCTCCCAGAGATCTCCATCTCAATGCTAAGACCCAGCTCCACTCAACGAACAGCAAGCTACAGTGCTGGACACCCTATGACAAACAACTAGCAAGACAGGAACACAACCCCACCCATTATCAGAGGGCTGCCTAAAATCATAATAAGGTCAAAGACACCTCAAAACACACCACTGTATGCAGTCCTGCCCACCAGAAAGACAAGATCATACACCAGAACACAGGCACCAGTCCCCTCCACCAGGAAGCCTACACAACCCACTGAACCAACCTTAGCCACTAGGGGCAGACACCAAAAACAACAGGAACTACGAACCTGCAGCCTGTAAAAAGGAGACCCCAAACACAGTAAGTTAAGCAAAATGAGAAGACAGAGAAATACGCAGCAGATGAAGAAACAAGATAAAAAACCCACCAGACCAAACACCTGAACAGGAAATGGGCAGTCTACCTGAAAAAGAATTCAGAGTAATGATAGTAATGATGATCCAAAATCTTGGAAACAGGATGGAGAAAAGAAAAGAAATGTTTAACAAGGACCTAGAAGAACTAAACAGCAAACAAACAATGATGAACAACACGATAAATGAAAATAAAAATTCTCTAGTAGGAATCAATATCAGAATAACTGAGGGAGAAGAACAGGAAGATAAAATAGTAGAAATAACTACTGCAGAGCAGAATAAAGAATGAAAAGAATTGAGGACAGTCTCAGAGACCTCTGGGACAACATTAAATGCACCAACATTGGAATTATAGGGGTTCCAGAAGAAGAGAAAAAGACAGGGACTGAGAAAATATGTGAAGAGACTATA
Source organism: Grampus griseus (assembly GCF_964374135.1). Classification (NCBI taxonomy): domain Eukaryota; kingdom Metazoa; phylum Chordata; class Mammalia; order Artiodactyla; family Delphinidae; genus Grampus; species Grampus griseus. The sequence continues at coordinate 80,971,038 of NC_139019.1, forward strand.
GGTGAAAACGTCCCTAATCTGGGGAAGAAAATAGTCAGTCAAGTCCAGGAAGCACAGAAAGTCCCATACAGGATAAATCCAAGGAGAAACATGCCAAGACACATAATAATCAAACTATAAAAAATTAAATACAAAGAAAAATATTAAAAGCAGTGAGGGAAAAAAAACAAATAACATACAAGGGAATCCCCATAAGGTTAACAGCTGATCTTTCAGCAGAAACTCTGCAAGCCAGAGGGAGTGGCAGGCCAAATTTAAAGTGATGAAAGGGAAAAACTTACAACCAAGATTACTCTACCCAGCAAGGCTCTCATTCAGATTCGCCGGAGAAATTAAAACTTTACAGACAAGCAAAAGCTAGGAAAATTCAGCAACACCAAACCAGCTTTACAACAAATGCTAAAGGAACTTCTCTAGGCACGAAACACAAGAGAAGGAAAAGACCTACAATTACAAACCCAAAACAATTAAGAAAATGGGAATAGGAACATACATATCGATAACTACCTTAAATGTAAATGGATTAAATCCTCCAACCAAAGACACAGACTGGCTGAATGGATACAAAAACAAGACCCATTTATATACTGTCTACAAGAGACCGACTTCAGACCTAGGGAAACATACAGACTGAAAGTAACAGAATGGAAAAAGATATTCCATGCAAATGGAAATCAAAAGAAAGTTGGAGTAGCAATTCTCATATCAGACAAAATAGACTTTAAAATAAAGACTATTAAGAAACAAAAAAGGACACTACATAATGATCAAGGGATCAATCCAAGAGGAAGATACAACAATTGTACATATTTATGCACCCAACAGAGGAGCACCACAGTACCTCAGGCAAATGCTAACAGCGATAAAAGAGGGAATCGACAGCAACACAATCAGAGTAGGAGACTTTAATACCCCACTTTCACCAATGGACAGATCATCCAAAATGAAAATAAATAAGAAAACACAAACTTTAAATAATACATTAAACAAGACGGACTTAATTGATAATTATAGGACAGTCCATCCAAAAACAACAGAATATACTTTCTTCTCAAGTGCTCATGGAATATTCTCCAGGATACATCACATCTTGGGTCACAACTCAAGCCTTGGTAAATTTAAGAAAATTGAGATCATATCAGGTATCTATTCTGAGCACAACGCTATAAGATTAGATATCAATTACAGGAAAAGATCTGTAAAAAATACAAACACATGGAGGCTAAACAATACATTACTTAATAACAACAGATTACAGAAGAAATCAAAGAGGAAATTTAAAAATACCTAGAAACAAATGACAATGAAAACACGATGACCCAAAACCTATGGGATGCAGCAAAAGCAGTTCTAAGAGGGAAGTTTATAGCAGTACAATCCTACCTCAAAAAACAAGAAATATCTCAAATAAACAACCTAACCTTGCACCTACAGCAATTAGAGAAAGTAGAACAAAAAACCCCCAAAGTTAGCAGAAGGAAAGAAATCATAAAGATCAGATCAGAAATAAATGAAAAAGAAATGAAGGAAACGATAGCAAAGATCATTAAAACTAAAAGCTGGATCTTTAAGAAGAAAATAAAATTGATAAACCATTAGCCAGACTCATCAAGAAAAAAAGGGAGAAGACTCAAATCAATAGAATTAGAAATGAAAAAGGGGAAGTAACAACTGACACTGCAAATACAAAGATCATGAGGGATTACAACAAGCAATTATATGCCAATAAAATGGACAACCTGGAAGAAATGGACAAATTCTTAGAAAAGCAGAACCTTCTGAGACTGAACCAGGAAGAAATAGAAAATATGAACAGACCAATCACAAGCACTGAAATTGAGACTGTGATTAAAAATCTCCCAACAAACAAAAGCCCAGGACCAGATGGCTTCACAGGCAACTTCTATCAAACATTTAGAGAAGAGCTAACACCTATGCTTCTCAGACTCCTCCAAAATATAGCAGAGGGAGGAACACTCCCAAACTCATTCTATGAGGCCACCATTACCCTGATACCAAAACTAGACAAAGATGTCACAAAGAAAGAAAATGATAGGCCAGTATCACTGATGAACATAGATGCAAAAATCCTCAACAAAATACTAGCAAACAGAATCGAACAGTACATTAAAAGGATCATACACCATGATCAAGTGGGGTTTATCCCAGGAATGCAAGGATTCTTCAATATATGCAAATCAATCAATGTAATAAACCACATTAACAAATTGAATGATAAACACCATATGATCATCTCAATAGAAGCAGAAAAAGCTTTTGACAAAATTCAACACCCATTTATGATAAAATCCTCCAGAAAGTAGGCATAGAGGTAACTTACATCAACATAATAAAGGCCATATATGACAAACCCACAGCCAACATCATTCTCAATAGTGAAAAACTGAAACCTTTTCCACTAAGATCAGGAACAAGACATTGTTGCCCACTCTCACTACTATTATTCAACATTATTTTGGATGTTTTAGCCACAGCAATCGGAGAAGAAAAAGAAATAAAAGGAATCCAAATTGGAAAAGAAGAAGTAAAGCTGTCACTGTTTGCAGATGACATGATACTATACATAGAGAATCCTAAAGATGCTACCAGAAAACTACTAGATAGAGCTAATCAATGAATTTGGTAAAGTAGCAGGATACAAAATTAATGCACAGAAATCTCTTGCATTCTTATACACTAAGGATGAAAAATCTGAAAGAGAAATTAAGGAAACACTCTCATTTACCATTGCAACAATAAGAATAAAATACCTAGCAATAAACCTACCTAAGGAGACAAAAGACCTGTATGCAGAAAACTATAAGACGCTGATGAAGGAAATTAAAGATGATACCAACAGATGGAGAGATATACCATGTTCTTGGATTGGAAGAATCAACATTGTGAAAATGACTATACTACCAAAAGCAATCTACAGATTCAATGTAATCCCTGTCAAACTACCAATGGCATTATTCACAGAACTAGAACAAAGAATTTCACATTGTGTATGGAAACACAAAAGACCCTTAATAGCCAAAGCAATCTTGAGAAAAAAAAACGGAGCTGGAAGAATCAGGCTCCTGGACTTTGGACTATACTACAAAGCTACAATAATCAAGACAGTATGGTACTGGCACAAAACCAGAAACATAGATCAATGGAACAGGATAGAAATCCCAGAGATAAACCCACACACATATGTTCATCTTATTTTTGATAAAAGAGGCAAGAATATACAATGGAGAAAAGACAGCCTCTTCAATAAGTGGTGCTGGGATAACTGGACAGCTACATGTAAAAGAACGGAATTAGAACACTGCCTAACACCATACACAAAAAGAAACTCAAAGTGGATTAAAGACCTAAATATAAGGCCAGACACTGTCAAACTCTTAGAGGAAAACATAGGTAGAATACTGTATGCAATAAATCACAGCAAGATACTTTTTGATCCACCTCTCAGAGCTGTGGAAATAAAAACAAGAATAAATAAGACTAATGAAACTTGAAAGCTTTTGCACAGCAAAGTAAACTATAAACAAGATGAAAAGACAACTCTCAGAATGGGAGAATATATTTGCAAATGAAGCAACTGAAAAAGGATTAATCTCCAAAATCTACAAGCAGCTCATGCAGCTCAATATCAAAAAAACAAACAACCCAATCCAAAAATGGGCAGAAGAGCTAAATACACATTTCTCCAAAGAAGATATACAGATTGCCAACAAACACATGAAAGGATGCTCAACATCACTTATCATTAGAGAAATGCAAATCAAAACTACAGTGAGGTATAACCTCACACCATTCAGAATGGCCATCATCAAAAAATTAACAAGCCAGAAATGCTGGAGAGGGTGTGGAGAAAAGGGAACCCTCTTGCACTGTTGGTGGGAATGTAAATTGATACAGCCACTATGGAGAACAGTATGGAGGTTCCTTAGAAAACTACAAATAGAACTATCATACCACCCAGAAATCCCACTACTGGGCATATACCCTGAGAAAACCATAATTCAAAAAGTGTCATGTACCACAATGTTCATTGCAGCTCTATTTACAATAGTCAGGACATGGAAACAACCTAAGTGTCCATCATTGGATGAATGGATAAAGAAGATGTGGCACATATATACAATGGAATGTTACTCAGCTATGAAAAGAAACGAAATTGAGTTATTTGTAGTGAGGTGGATGTTCGTAGAGTGTGTCATACCGAGTGAAGTAAGTCAGAAAGAGAAAAACAAATACCGTATGCTAACAAATATATATTGAATCTAAAAAAAAAAAAAAAATCTGGCTCTTAAGAACCTAGTGGCAGGACAGGAATAAAGCCGTAGATATAGAGAATGGACTTGAGGACACGGGGAGGGGGAAGGGTAAGCTGGGACGAAGTTAGAGAGTGGCATGGACATATATACACTACCAAACGTAAAAGAGATAGCTAGTGGGAAGCAGCCGCATAGCACAGGGAGATCAGCTTGCTGCTTTGTGACCACCTAGAGGGGTGGGATAGGGAGGGTGGGAGGGAAATGTAAGAGGGAGGAGATATGGGGATATACGTATAGCTGATTCACTTCGTTATAAAGCAGTAACTAACACACCATTGTAAAGCAATTATACTCCAATAACGATGTTAAAGGGAAAAAAAAAGAGGACTAAAGAAACTTGACCATCAGGTAAAATGCATGATGTTGTTTACTTGAATGAAAAGTTAAAAAAACTATAAAGTTATCTGGGGGATAATTGGATACACTTGAGTATGGAAGTTAGAAAATATTCTTGAACAATATTATATTTATGGTGTGTGAGATCGGGTAACATGAAAAAAGACCCAGCTGCAATGCAGTCAGAAGAAATACAGTCATAGGAGTTGGTGGTCAAACACATTATGACCACAGACTTCTTCGGTGAAACATATAACATTTACTTAGAATGAGACACAAAATTTTTAAAATTATAAACTTAAACAAATGAAATTAATCATTGTCTTAAATGAAATTACCTTGAAATGATGGAGTAGGAAAATTTGAGGGGAATATACTAAGGAACAGCATCTGTAAGTGTAGGGGGGTGGGTACAGCAGGATTAGTAAGAGAAAGTCTGAAATGTGGTGCATTCACAACAGAGAACACAGCAGAGTCGACCTAGAGCTCTGGAACTAGAATTGGCCCCATGTCAGGCAAGGGGCAAGGGAGACAGGTACCCTGCTAATCACCTGATCTGGGATGTGGGCTGCCCTCAGAAGTGGGCATAATCTTGGTAGAGTAGCCTGCTTCAGGCAGAGCAATTCCTGGAAGGTGCTGCAGGTATGAGCCAACAGCAACCACTACTCCCAGCAGCTGGAAAAATGAGGACATCTCTTCTGAAAGAGGGATCTGGGAATTGTACCTCCATGTACATTACAACCCAAAACAACACAAAATTCAGAGGGGGAACTAATATACTTTCTATTAATTGACACTTTTATAATACAATGTTTTCCTTTAATTTTTTGGTTGCACACATTTTGAATATCTATTTGCCAACAATTTATAATATTATTTTCCTTAGGGACAGGAGAAGGATAATTTGGTTTTACCTTTAGAAGGACTGTTGACATACAGTTTCACTACATATATACATATATGTATATATTTTAATTTAGAAAACTATTTTAAAATTTGGACAAATCTCTATCAAGTTCCTTTCATATATGAACTCTAAAATTTTAGGTATCTCAAGGTATCTTGCACAGTGATTAAGATTAAATGTGGTTTGTAATGATGATGCTTATTCATCAATTAGTATTCATATATCACTTGTAGTGAAGGTTATGCGTTCTAAGTTGGGCTCTGCACTTTTATTTCAGGACACAAAGGAATTGGCACAGTGGTAGTAGGAATATTCTGGAAGCCATTCTGACACTGGGATGAGCAATCACTTAACTATAAATGGAAATGATTGCAAACCAAAGATATATACATCTTACTAAACCCAAATTAAACAGATCTTAATTGCATCTCCATAATGCCTGCAGTCACTCAGAGGCAGCCCACACTGGGGCTGGTGCAAGTGAGGGTTCCGAGTCTGAAGCTTCTGTAGCTTCAAGGTAAAACTTCTTCTACCCCCTGGATTCATAACTTTCTGAGGCTTTCGTTACTTCATTGTCCCTCTACCCTATGGTGCTTACTGCTGCACTTCACACACAGTCAACTGACAAAGTGAGCAAACTACTGAGGAACAACAGAATCCTGGGTTACAAACTCAGTGATAACAAGCGAAATATGAGGATGTAAAGTTTCTCAGGTCAGCTTGACTGGAGCTAAAGCATTACTCAGGTTCAATCAGGCATTCCCAGCCCATGGCCATTTCTCCAGCTCTTCCTAAAAACCCAAGTTTCTGTCCTATGTCCTTTTCAGTTAGGTCACAGTTATACTCTTCCTCCAGAACTGTTGCTGTTTCTTTGGATTCAGTTACTGTCTAAGGAAACAGAGCATTGTCCTCTCTGTTTCTCCTTAAGTTCCTCTGGGTTTCACGATAAAATTGTATTCTCAAAGCCACCTGAACTGTCACTCCACAGCATCTCTGCACTTCTCAGAGTTCTCAGGACTGGCTGCTGTACCTTTTGGGAACACCATATCTCCTGCTCACCTCCCTTGAGTGTTATCTGAATACACATAGTCTTTCTCTTTAGTCAATTCTTCTAAAAGTACCAAATAGTTTCAGAACTCAGACCTCTAATGTCCATTAAGTATAACTATAATAAAACCTATAAGAATTAATCACCAAGATTCCAGGGAGAATCTAGGAGTTGCTGCAAGCAAAGAGATCTAACTGTGAAATACATCCCTTTTAGAATTATGCTTAGAGTCAGATGGCTGTAAGAAATTTAGTAAATTAACATCTCTAAAAGCTTTAACAGTAGAGAATTAAAAAAATAATTCTACTTTATTCAAGACCCATCAAATTTGAATTCTGTATCAGACACTCAGAATAATGACACTTTCGAGGGTAATGTTTACCAGGATGCAGGTGTTCAATGCACTTCTTTTGCTCACTACAGTGAGATCTTGTGTGACAACATTTTAACATTCTTCCCTTTTGAATCAATGAATATTATTAACATAAGATTATTAATGAGCAAGATTATTAATTGACTCATTCCTTCCTCCTCTTCTATTCTTTTAGTTTGCTATTTTTTACCCAATTCCATTTCACATCCATCTTATATCCCTCAGATGTAAGCATCAGAGAACTGGATGTAGGTTATTTTCAGTGAAGCGTCTTTAGCTCTGAAATTTCTTACCTGCAGTGACATTGTGAGGTCCCATTATGCCCATCTTTCTTAAGGGTACATGCAACAACAATACCTTTCATTTGGTGACCAGGTACAGAAAACAACTGAAAGAGAAGAAATTTTAAAAACCTATTTTATGCTGCTTTAATTAAAACTATGATTTTTTCTGAGTTATTTTAATTTTAATACTGTTACCATGAGGCAGATTGTGGGGAAAAATGAAAATTTAAAATAAAAATAGATATTATCTGGTCTTTTTGTGATTTTGAATCCTTCCACCACACATCAGCATCACTGACACAAGATGTTCCTTCAGCCCCCTTTTAATTTTTTTTTTAAAGTTCTTATTCATATATGGAGGGTGGGGACTATTCTAGCAAACCTAATACAGTATTTACAAAATAAAGAATACTAGAATTGTTGTTACTGCAATGATAAGCCCTATGGCAAGTTTAAAAGTTCTTCAAAAATAATTTAATTATTAAGTTATGGACTTAATCAATTAAAAATGAACTAAAGTCAATTAATTGCTGTCTCTTCTATTCTTTCCTCACCTTACCCTAAATCCCCATATGGTGCCAATTAAAATCCTTGGGACAAGCCAAAGAGGTAGGAAAACTGCTGAGTTACCCTGTGTTCACCTGGGGGAAGGCAAGGGAAAGAAAGGAGGAAACTGCCAACTTTCCCTACTCTCCTCACAGCCCCTCACTGATTAGGATTCCTCAAGGGCAAGAACATTTAATGGACCTCAGTGTTTAATGTCTGTCTGTTGCTTTCTCAGAATTCAGTCTATTAAGAGTTGCTCCTCTGTCACTTAGCTTTAGAGGTAAAGTAAGAAATGCTTCCTTTTGAGAACTTAGCAGTTACTAGAGAGTCAACTTGTGTTGAGGCTCTTGGGTAGGAGATGTTAGTTTCAAAGGCAGGAAAAACTGTGTCTCTTTCTTCCTCAACATGCTTAACATTGGGTCATTTTTCCTTGGACCAGTTTTCCTTGTGACCAGCATTTGGCTAATGGTAGGCTGGTAAATTTGTAGCAACTGGGCTTCCCTTAGCACAGGGGTCCCCAACCCCTGGGCCACAGACCAGGCCTGTTAGGAACCAGACCGCACAGCAGGAGGTGAGCAGCAGGTGAGGAAACAAAGCTTCATTTGTATTTACAGCTGCTCCCCATCGCTCGCATTACCACCTGAGCTCCTTCTCCTGTCAGCATTATGGTGAGTTGTATAATTATTTCATTATTTATTACAATGTGATAATAATAGAAATAAAGTGCACAATAAATGTAATGTGCTGGAATCATCCCGAAACCATCCCTGTCCTCCCCCTCTCCCATCTGTGGAAAAACTGTCTTCCACAAAACCGGTCCATGGTGCCAAAAAGGTTGGGAACCACTGCCCTAGCACATCCCTCTCTCCACACCCAAAAGCCCTAATTAGTAGTGTTTTCATGGTGTAAACCTTCCCACTATGGCTGATTTCAAGCTACAATGCTTGATGCTACTGAACCCAGAGTTGGAAAGAGACTCTCCTCTTTCCAAGTTTCCAAGTTGACACATTCAACTCTCCTCTGCCAGTATAAGTTAGCCCCAGAATACCATGGGTTTTGACCCTTGAGGAGAAAGAAGCATGGAAGCCCCTTATATGTTTCTATTACCTAACCCTGTGAAGCCAACTGAGTCTCCTACTATAGAAGTCTTATTAGAAATCCACATCACTGCAAATCAAAGGCAATTCACATTCTAATAAGTAATAGAATCAGAAGTTGTAGTTAAATCAGTTCATGAGATCTGTTTACTTGGTCGTCTTTTTAAATTCTCCTTGTGGTTCTATAGAAAGAACGTATAGTTAAAAGGGAAGTTACGTTTGGTATGAGTGAGGAAAAGATCTGCTGCCATACAAGAAGACACATTCTAAAAAAAGTTATTTCTTTTTTCTCCTTCACAATTCCTTTAAATGTTTCACATTAAATACCTTAGTTAATTATAGTTGTCATGTTTGAAGCTTTATGTCAGAGACCTTAGGAAGAGGCTTTAGAGGATGAGGCAATGCTGAATAAAACTTCAAAAACTCTACAACCGTTATAGTTATACAACTATTTTGTTTAAATCTTCACCATCATGACATACTGTTGAGTTCAACAATTTTACAGAGGTGGTAAATGATTTTCCCCAACTCACAAAATCATTATTAAAGGTTAGGGCTAGAATGCAGATCTATGGACTTCCAGCCTAGGTTGCCTGCACTAGTCTTCACTCCCTCTTTTAAATATTAAAATAAAATTCTAATGTTCTGTTTATTTGAGTGAGTGCTCTATAAACTAAAGTTCTCTAATTTACCTTTTGTCTCAATTCATTATTGGATTTTGAGCCTGTTTTTGTCACCTCTAGTATACCATTACCTATTCAGAAACTTTACCTTACTTACTTTTGGTATGGCATATAATATTCCTAGATGATTATAAGGCACATCAAGGAAAATAGTACATGTAATTTAACTAAGAAGAAAATTAAAATCATCAATTTTTTTCTTATTAAAATTAATAGACATTAGTCATGCATATGTGCTCAATTCCTTTCTTTCCAGATTTTTAATCAAATTTCTGTCATGTTTAGCAATTCACACTGATTATTAAGGTGGCCAAAATCAACAGATTAGCTGTATTTGGCTTACCTTTATTTTACAGATATAATGTTAGTCTTTATGTCACTGCATATGAACATAGTATATGGATGGATAATTACAAACTAAAAATTACTCAATAGCTTCTAATGATGTCTGTAGAACTATTATAGTTAATTATCTTGGTGACTAACTTCAGGGTCACTGTTTCACAATTTCTTAGATTATTTTTTATTACAGAAAAAAACTAAAATATTCTAGGAGTTTTTGAAAATAATGTTTAAACTTTGCAAAATAAAAGTGACTAATTAGGTCATGATATTATACAATATTCGATCCCCCAAAATATATTTACATATTTTCCAAAAATGTGTTTCTCTTTTTCCCTCAACCTCGCTCTCCTGTAAAAGAGAATTTGAAAGATACTGAAATCTTTCATGTAATTCTCTTTTATGCTATTAAATAATAAGTATCAGAATGATTATAAAGATTTGAGAAGATATCATAGATCCTCTTTCCTCTTGTATTTTCCATTTCTTTTTTCAGTTGCTAAAACAGTCTTTCACAGACATTAGTTTTATGATAAATGTATCCAAACCATCTCACACTCTGAACTGCTACCATCAAAATACAGCTGAACACTTTTTTTGCTTGAGAGTTGGGCATGATGGTTCTCCTCTTCAGAAAAGTGTTATTTGATATTTAATACTTATGTCCAGCAGAAAATACTCTGAGATCTGTTGATAACATCAATTTTATAGTACATGTACATTTTCCAATGAGTTTCCTATCCAGTTATATTAAGCCATCAAAGAAGTAATTTAAGGTAGAATAAAAGTTTTTTGTGAATATTTTATGAGGACACTGAGCAAGAGAAGTTAAAGTTGAAATACAGAAAACTACAAGAAATTCAGAAAATATTTATAGGTAAAAAGATACCTAAGTTTTAACTAAATGCATGAGTACTCTTTAGAGTATATATGCCATTTAGAACTTTTAAATCACCACTCTATTGATTTCCTTAGATACCACCTCCACTGATAAATCTGATTTTAAATTGCATTGAAGGAGTTATGTCTGTGAAAATGGTAGAGTAAGAAACTCTGAAAATTGTTTCTTTCATAAAAGTAATGATGAAACTGACAAAACTTGTTAGAATCAACTTTTTCAAAATTCTGGATATTAATTGAAAGCTTATTTTTGGATTCTATTCCATTTCCTTGAAATTTCTATCCATCCTGAGCTGGTAGCCTACCACTTAACTATTGTAGCTGTAGAATACATTTTGATACCTAACATGGCATATCTCACCTTATTATTCTTTTCAAAATCTGCTTGGATTTTTGTTAGATTTACAGTAGATTACACTAAGTTCACAGTTTATTTTGAGGAGAATTAATATATTTGTGATCTTAGGTTTTCCCACTCAGAAATAATATATGACATCACATTTATTTTGGTCTTTATACCCTTCTGCAATGGTTTATAGCTTTTATCATATACATTTGCATAGTTCTTGTTAAACTTATTCTTTTATTTTATATATTCTGCTATGAAAAAGGAGATTATTTTATTATCTTATAAATTTGTTATTGCTAATGTATGGAAAGCTCTGATTTGTTCATTACCTTTATGGACCTATTATTTATACATTTTATCTATCTTTTTTCTTGATTTTCTATTTATGCAAACATATTGTCTGACAATATTTTGATTTTTTTCCTGTCTGACATTCATACCTCTCATTTCTTTTTCTTGTGTTATCATAATAGATAAAAGCTTCAGATTTATGTTTGCTACTATTTATTCACAGAATGATAAATTCGTGTAGCTTTTTGCAAACCACAGAAAACATCTAATCCAGTCCTTTAAATTTACATATGTAATAACAGAGAACTGAGTAACAAAGTGACTTGTTTAAATACCTAGTTTGTAATGACATAACTTCTCCTGTAATTCTCCCTTTGACATGCATTCAAGCTCTTTATTATTCTTTCGTGCTTTTCTTTATGGGACAACCAGTGAGTCTACTGCATAGAGTCTCAATTTGCTTTGTCAAATATTGTTATATAATTTTCACTCTGCTCAAGCCTGCCCTGTGCACATATGCACAAAGCAGAAGCCTCACTCTCCACCACCAAAGTAGGTGCTCCTCAGAGCTAGAAAAAAATAAATGAATAAATCTATAATAAAACAACACACTCTTCAGTCTAGACTGGTAGTCAGACTATTTATTTATTACATGTATAAGACTACATAGTCTTTGGTACACAGATATTCAGATCATGTAAAAATATAAGACCACATCTTTTTCTCTAGCTGATTTCCAATTTAAAACTTAAATTTGTATTAACCTGATCCCATTAGTATAGTTTTTCTGGGAATCCGGGTTGGTCAATATGACATAACCTTTATTTTCAAGGAAGCAGATGATTTGACTACACGAAGTTGTTTTTTGAAGATGTGTCTAATGATTTGTGAAGTTCCAGAGATAATGTTCTGCCTGCACCTGTGTGAATGTTTTGTCAGAATCAATTATGAAATACGTAATTATATGGATATTGACTAATTAATGCAAAACCCAGTGGAACTGCCAGAGAGTTAAACAAGTTCTCTCCAGTGCATGCGGACAGTGACTCTGATGGGTCAAGTTTCATTAAGCTAATGATGTTGATCACATAAAGGGTCTTAAGTAAATCTGGGTAATATTTTCACATTATAGACCATGATTCAAACACTGTTCCACATCACCAGAGCCACATTTCATTGTGACAGAGATCATGTGCTCCAAGATACTTAGCAGTTTCTTTCAGTACAATTGTGCATTCTAATGAGACCCTGCAGTCAAGATGGCTACATTTCATTCAATTAGGCATCTTTATTGAAAGGTTTTATTTTTGTGATCATGATTCACTGGTGTGAACAAAATCTAACAAAGATAATCATAGTCTATTTGTTCTCCATATCAGAGACCATGTTATTCTCTATTAGGATAGAGTTGAGAACCACAAACAAAAATATTATGAGCATAAATCTTTCCATTTCTCTTCATGTGTATTTTCTCATCAATTAAGCCTGAAGAATTGTGATACTGTCCCACTAGACTCTAAGACTCTAAATTCCACGGGAGTAGAGACATCTTGTAAGTGTGCTGTTCATCACTCTGTCACCATGACTCAATCAATAGTCTGTCTGATAAGAAGCAGGTCCTCATATCACACAACTACCAGAAAAAAAGCAGAGGACAATAAATAAAGCCAGAGTGTTAAGCTAGGATATAGTCCCCAAACCATGTCTTTATAGAAACTATGGTATAGTGATACTATTTCTTTCCTCTCTGGAGAAGTAGGAAAGAAATACTTCTTTCTCAGCACTTTCCACTATCCATGTAACTAACCACAGAGGCATTTATGTAGCTTTCTACAAATCCTAAACCTGGATAAACTATTAAGAATAAGGAGCTCATTATAATACCATAGAGATAAACATACTCTTTTATGAGTGTTGTATTTAATGAGTATTATTTGGTACCACTTTATGAATTTTTACTTCCCCTCTTTCAGCCTATATATATATTTTCCAAAATATATATCTTTTTTTTTTTTTTTTTTTTTTTTTTTGGTACGCGGGCCTCTCACTGTTGTGGCCTCTTCCGTTGCGGAGCACAGGCTCCGGACACGCAGGCTCAGCGGCCATGGCTCACGGGCCCAGCCACTCCGCGGCCTGTGGGATCTTCCCGGACCAGGGCACGAACCCATGTTCCCTGCATCGGCAGGCGGACTCTCAACCACTGTGCCACCAGGGAAGCCCTCAAAATATATATTTTTAAAACTAATATTATGATTGTACCAGCCAACTACAACTAGGTTAACTTTTCTCACAATGCCATAAAATTTGGTGAAGTTTTGCTGCCTATAACAAATATAGTGAATTAGCATAATGAAAAGCATCTTTTCATTTTGTTAGGCTCAATGACAAAATAGTGATTTCTTTACAATATATTTTATTTATATTTTAGCATTAGGCTGAGTAAAATAAAGAGAGTGGGTCATTCCTTTATCCCACACCCTCAGGAAACCGCTAGGAGAAATATCTTGGATTAGCTTTCTCTCTTAAGCACCTCACAGCTGGGCATTTCTTTCTCTACTCACTTCTGCTCTCCCTAGGCAGAGACATGTAGTATTTGAAGCTGTGAACAATCTGAAATCATCACTAATTACTCACCTATTTAATTTTACAGATAGGACATTTTAAGGTAAAGAAGGTTAATTTTAGTTTTCAGAATCTAGGTCTGTTTTTGTTCATCATTTTATCCCTCTTATCCAGCACAGTACCAGGCATACAGAGGATCCTCAATTAATATTTGTAAAATGAATAAGGAAATGAATAGAGGCATGTTGAATAAAGACACTAGAAGAAAGCAGAATTTCCTGGCTCTTTGGCTCAAAGAATAGGATCTATGAGCCAAAGGTCATTAGTGGTAAAAAAGCACTGCTGCCAAAACTGTGAATATTAGAATTTCTGTCAGCTACTGTATCTTTCTCTGCATTGTTACCTGATAACCTTAATAACTTTCCCTGGGAAGACATCTCTTAGCATCATCGAATCTTACTATATAAAGTCCAAACATTGTCATTGATTAGACTATTATCTATTAAAAGCATTAGGTCAGCTAGACCTGTAGAAGGAAGTCCTGCTCTGCTTTTACTCATACCAGGTTAGTAATCATGGTACATTATTCAATATTAAGTGTATTTTATTAGGTTCCTCCAAAGTTATTACCCACCGGAGACTTATATAGGTACCTATTTAGCACACAGCATATGTCAGAATAATTATTGGCGGATGCAAATTTAAATATTATGGGAGGATTTCAAGGGCTTTTATTACAAATGTACCAGTGGCAATAGAGTTCTCTTGAATGTATTGAGTAGTGTTCATTATTTCAGTTCCATTCAAGACTTGAAGATATAACCAAAAGTATTCCTAAAACGCCAAACCCAAGAAAGAGCATGAAAAAGTAATAGAAATTAAATGATATCATATGATATCGCTTATATGTGTAATCTAAAAAAAAAGGGGGGGGGGTACAAATGAACCTATCTACAAAACAGGAATAGAGTTACAGATGTAGAAAACAAATTTATGGTTACCAGGGGTTAAGCGGGCAGATAAATTGGGAGATTGGGATTGACATATACATACTGCTATATATAAAGTAGATAACTAGTAAGGGCCTACTACATAGCACAGGGAACTCTACTCAATACTCTGTAATGGCCTATATGGGAAAAGAATCTAAAAAAGAGTGGATCTATGTATATGTATAACTGATTCACTTTGCTGTACACCTGAAACTAACACAACAGCGTAAATCAACTATACTCCAATAAAAATGTTTTAAAAAAGAAATTTGTTTCTTGTGTCTGAGGGAGAATTCACTTTTATTGCCTAATGTCCAGTGTCCCAAACAATATTATTTCATAAATATTGTCCAGTTTTTTTTTTATTGTTAAAGCCAGAAGAATCAATTCATCTTTGTTAGAGAAATATTTCCAGAGAATCAATTTAGAACTGTAGAGCACGACTGAGAGAAACCATCATGTCCTTATTTCTTGACTCATAATAATTTATTTTTATTATTTTAAAATCTTTTTATTTAAAAAATCTTTCTGTCCAAATCATTTTTTAAAAGTTAGAGGGAATCTTGCTGAAGAAAGAGAATGAATGTGTGAGGATGAACAATTCACAGTTTTGTAGCAAAGAAGATAGAAAAACTGAATTTTGACACCTTACTGAGTGACTAAATCTATGTTGGACACAGTAATAATAATAATAACAATAATAATAATTTGAGATATCAAGAGAAGTTTCATTTATAACCATTAACCTCTGTTTATAAAATTGTGGATGTGAGATAATATAATCTGTGTTTAAAGATTTTTATAAGTCACAGTGACTAAATAAAGGCTTATTTTATTTTACTTTTCTTCCTGAGAGTGTATGTTTCAGTTACCTGAAGCATTTTTCTATGGACCAACTCAGTCTGTTGTGAGGTAGTATGAGTAGACAGAGTTATGCCTGGTCTTTGAGGCAGTAGCCACCTCTCCATTTGCATTTTGTGAATCCAGCGTTTCCCTTTGGTCTATCACTAACATACACAAGAGGACTTCAGTGGTTTATATTTTACTTATCATTTTGGAATATTATTTAACCAGGGCTTCTGAACACAGAGACCCAGGATGTGCTGTGCAATGTGTGCCTTCAGAAAATAAATCAGAAAACTTGTCCAAAAGGAATTTTGTGCTGGGATCACTCCCACCTCAATCAGTACACACCAGAATCTCCTTTATTATGCCCAATAATTAGAATGGTTAAGTTACTTTCTCAAAATTGATTCCCTATCAATTTAGGGGAATACTACAATCACCTCTCAGATTGTCCAAGGACTCTAATAATAAAAAGTGTGAAAAAAATTTGTAGTCCTCATTAAAAGAAAAAAAGAGCAATACAGAAACAAACTTAGAGGTACAGGTACAAACAACTTAAAAGAAACTTGTTTCCTTTTTTTTCTTTCATCCTAACTTCACAGTTAAAAGTTTTTCAATTTTTTCCATCACTGCAGTGCAAAACAGGTTGTGAAGAACAAAAGTTCATGTAAAGTGTTCTACCAGCCCAGCAAAAGGTGGGCGTTTGTTCTTTGAGGTTAAGTTGAGATTAAAAGAATTAGTCATCTTAGTCTAACTTAAATGATATAAAAAATTGAACAGTATTAGCCTATCCCAGGGGATTCTTCTGTGACTCCAAAAGGTAAATATCACCTTTATTTTAGATTCTTTTATCTTTAACTTACTGCCATGAAATCACCCAGAAATGAATGTATCCTAATTTACTTCACTATTAGAGGCATACATAAAATATTCAAAGGTTGTCACTGCCATGTCACTTTTTCATCCATTTTTAGTACCTGAAATAAGTATATCTGCTTCATCAAAAATTTTAGACACTGTGTAATCTTCATAAGAATCACCTTATATAGTGAAATTATTTTAAGTAGAGAAACTTTCACTTAATCCATGGGGGTCATAGAAAATAACAATAACCAACAGTAGACAACTGTTCCTACAGTGGAGGGGAGATGCATTAATTAGAAAAGAGAATTAATGAAATCATCCAGCTAAGGTCCTGGTAAGAAGGTTTACAGAGGGTAGATTCAATGCTTAAATATACTGTGTTGTTCCAGAGAAATTGTAAGCAAATTAGATACCAAAAGAAATAATTCAAATCTAAGATTAAACAATAGTCTTTTTATGAATCTGAAAATGTACACACCCAGAACTGTTAACTACAATAGTGATAGTTGTTTGAATCCGGAATTAAATTATGCTAGTTGCTAATGTTTCTCATCTCAAAAGATTTGTGGCAACACATATTGGGGCCATTTTTTTCCCTTTGAAATTGCCTTTATGCTCAGCCAGAGGATAAATGAGGCTGAAAATTAATTCACATGGCATTTTAACCAATAGTCAGTAATTTCTGTTCTGCAAGCAAGAAGCAGCCCAATGCACTTAGGAATGATTTCCCCCAAAGCCACTCTGTTAGCTACCACTCTGAATGGAATCAATCCATTTCCTTTTCAAACCTTTTCACCAAGTGAAACTCCTGTTTTTATTAAGGTACCAGTATCTAAGCTGTATTTTATCCAATATAGAGGCCACTTGTCTTTCATTTTGGCAAACCTGCATCTGAACCCCTTCTAATATTTCGGTATCTCTCCACTTAATGAATCTTGCTAGTTAGCAAAGCTACCAGTTATGTGATATGATTTTTGCCATTGCCCTTTACTGCATCACCCCACCCCAAACTGGTCCTCCAATTTATGATAACAGTATCTTCCCCCAAATAAACCTTCTTGTCTCCCTCCAAACTAGTCTTGTGAAGAGAACTTGGCCTTTACAGGCAGATACACCCAGGTTCTGACCTCATCTTGCTCAGTTCTGTAAGTTATATTATTACACTGTAATCAATCTGAGGCCAAGTTTTTCTCTTTGTAAAACTGGATTGGTACACAAATCAGATGAGTTAACCTTTGTAAAACAGCTTATGTCAGGATAATTTATTGTGATATTAGTTGCTATTTTGTTTCTATTACAATTGAAGAATTAAATTGCTATTTACATTTTGCCCTCAGGATTTTTCACCTCTCCACTTCTGTGATGTTAGTGAGGGCTTTGTGCTTTCTTATCTCTGAGGAGTAGTTCAGGCTAAGAAGTTACCTGGAATCAACTACTGTTCAATTTTAAAATTAATTAATTACTTATTTAATTAATTCTATTAAGAAAAGAAGTTACCTGAAGATATTACTGGTATTATAGAAGTGTGAAATGGCAAGATCCTGTAAAATTGTCTACAGTTGTTTTTAGAGCTTTAGTCATGGCAATACACGCTTTTTCTCTAGATACAATTAACTGGCAAATCACATATAGATGCCATACAATTAATGCAAACTTTGCTATCAATCATGTATCTACACACGTATTTGCATACACACATTCTATATATATGTATAACATCTCTAAGGAGCTCAAAGCACATTTTAGACTCTGGAATTAATTCTCACGACATAATCCTTGGAGCTGATGCCATGATGATGTTCATCTTTATCGTTCCTCTAACGAAATGACAGTACTGGTCAGGTGTACTCCTGGAAATGGCAAGAAAACATGCTTTCCTCCTTCCCTTTTTGAAAAACTCTTGATCCATATCTTTCTTGAAGAAGATGGTGTTGGAGAAGGCTCCACTAGTGTTTCTTGCTTCTTTTGGCCTACAATTCACCTGTGAACTGACATGGAAAACTTGGACAAACCTCCTCCAAATTCATTCTCTCTAAAACCTGTTGGTCCAGCCACTGAACTCACTATTTTTGCTTTCTTTTTTCACCTGGCACTTCAGTCAAAGATTGGCAAAGGAGACTGGGGAATTCAAGATTTTACCCTATTGAGAATATCATTATACTATATCCAAATACCCTTGTACACTGCTTAGAATTAGTAGTCTATATTCGAAGCAACAGCTCTTGAGGTCTTTACAGCATGATTTTTCTTTTTACTCCCATGACACTCATTATCTTTTAAACTATTCATGTCTTTCTCTTATCCATTCTGCCCATGGCTAAGTAACCAACTCTTTGTGGATAAAGCTTACCTAGTTCTACCCTCTTTCAGGGAAGAAACTTCTGTGATATTTTCCCCCATCTACACTTTAAATTCTCCTCTTTACAGCTTTTCCTATTTTCATCGATTTTTTTGACACTCAGATCCTCCTCTCTGTTCTCTTATCTTGATATTTCCTTGAGATAGTTGGCATAACTTTTTGTGGTTTTTCACATATAGATGCTCATTGGTTAAAACTTTATGTGCTAGATCACTCCAGCCTTTATTGAACATGCTATAACTTGTGGTTTTGTATCTTTACACCTTTGCTCAAACATTTCCCCATTAAGTAAGATTTCTGTCTCTATTTCTGTCCAAGTGAACCATGATTCACATTCTATTTGTTTTTTTCTTTTTTTTTCACATTCTGTTTGAAATGCATTTTCATTACTGTGGTTTTTGAGATCTTTCCTGCAACAGTCAGAAGCGATCATCTCTCCTCATCTTATGAGATTTTATATTTATTGAGGACATAGTGCATATCAATTATTTTGTTAGACACTTTACACATACCATCGCACTTAACTTTCATTAAAACCCTGAATTGGTGGGTCTCGGTCCTTTCAAATCCAATGCCCTATTTCACAAGTGTTATATAGTGACCTCGTTACTGTCCCAACATTGAAATTCACAGAAAAAGCAACATGCTTGTGCACCTAAAAAAATTCAGTATAACTTTATCCTGTTAAAACACAAAGAAAAAGAAAGAAATGTGATTATGCATATTTTAATATGTGAATGTTTAGGCTTGGCCACAATAGATGGCTTAATGAAGTAATCAGACACTTTCACCTATTTACAATCAATAAAGATTTGATTTTAGAGAAATAAAGATCAAAAACCATTCCATACATGACCTATAGGAAAATCAAAGAGAAATTATTAGACACTAATACAAAAATAAGTGTTAGGATAAATGTTCACAGGCAAGATATTAGAATTAAGATATATTAGAAAATAGAAAGATGAGAAATAATCATAAATAGAATAAAGGATAACCATAGCAAGACAAACTACAAACTGAATAGGAGAAAATGAGGAAGTATGACATAATCTTCTCAAATTTCATTGTAAATTTGCCATTTAACTTTGGTATTTTTTGTTTTGTTTTGTTTTTACTTCATTAGGAGAATAAAAATCTTGACAGAAGAGCCATAAATTTGATTTATGGGCAGTACTATAAAACAAAATTTGAAGTATTCATCTAACAACTGTTGAGTTTTTCATGCTACTGGACACTTTCAAACAGGGATACAAATGTATTTGTCTCTATACTATCTCTCACCTGTGGATGCAACAGGCACAAATACAGACTGATGCAAGTGTATGGTTTTGGCAGCTCAAATATTGTTTTTCCTTTGGGGCTCTTATTTCTGAAATGATGAACCATTCCTGGTACAGTTAAGGAAATAAAAGTAGTCTTTCCTTGCCTTGCATATTAAAAATAGAAAATTCAATATAAACCAAATTCATGCAAAATTCTTGGTGTATATTTATAAAAGAGGTCCAGACTCATGCGACTGAACACAGATTTTTAAACTACATTTCCATTTAGATACTCAGAAATCTGTAGAGATGCAGAATTTTCTCAGCACTGAAGCCATTGGCATCACTGTCCCTCCTCTCAAATGCTAGCAGTGCCTCCAACTATTGAAGCAATCATTGCTAATATTTGCAGTGTCCAGTTCTTGTTGTCCAACTAGAATTATATTTAGAGGAATACTAGTTTGTCATTATCTTTATGTCTTAAAAGGATCTAGCATAATATATCTTGTATAGAATGGGGATATAAATAATAATTTTCCAATTACTATAGAATTTAATTAATCTCTTCGCTGAATAGCTTTGTACACACTGGAAAAGAAAATGTAAGTAAGTCAAACAGTGTACTTATGACATAACTCTATTTCAGATGTAGACCCCTAGTCCTATCTAAATGTATCAGCCATCAGATCTTTTTAACTCTCAGTAAATAGTATAAAGTGCGAGACCTCAAGGATATTTCAAAAAAGTATCTTGTCTCCAGACAGCCTGATAAAATGGGAATGTGTTCAGATACACCTTATCAATCCCAAGAAAGCTCATATCTGCCAAGCCTTCTAGTCAACTGGGACCCTTCTTGATCTAAGGGTGTATATTTTTCTGTTGCTCACAAACCTTGGAGAGCTCCCCTCCCATTTTGCTCCTGGATTAGAAATCCAATTAAATTAATTCTTAGATGATATTTTCTATAAATCAAGACTATAAATATTAAAGAAGCTCTCCATATATTTTTTTTACCTAGAAGTTACTCTAAGGGCTATGCTAGCAGTGGGGCATCACATAAGAATAGTACAAACAGAATTGGGAGAGAATTAATTCACGGCTAATGAATGGAGGCAAGGCCTTCTCTTGTTCCTACAGTCAAAAATGAGTGATTTCAATCTACTAGACTCTGGTTTTGCTTAGACATTGGCAACAACACTGCCACAGATTTTCCCCTGAGGTTCTTGTGGTAACTGTAGCTTAGTTTAGTGTCCAGTGTGGGTTGGAACACATTAAATCGACTCATGTTTTTTGTTCCAGCATTTTACCAAATAAGTATCGCTTGACTATGCCCCCCTCCCTCTAAATACACTAGCATTAAGTCACTGATCTATAATTGTGGGCATGATGACTAACATTTTCTTTGTACGCTTTTTCTCAAATTTAAGTTCCCATCACAGACTCCACAAAGCATATCCTGTCAAGACCAGTGGTTAAGCATTTGTGGTGGTTTTCATTTGAAATGTATAGAAGATTTATAGATTTTCATTAATGCTAATGGTTTATCTGAGTGGAAAGTGTTTTCAGTCAAGCGCCTTTGAATGAGATTTCCAGATCTCACTCAAGCACAGCTGGTTTCAAGGCAGAGTAACTCAAAGACTATTTCTTCCAAAGTATATGTGTTTCATACAATTTAAGGTGCAGCTCTTGAACTACACATTTTACAAAAACCAGATATATTTGTTATTTTGCTTTTGTACATGTAGTAATTGGCAGACAAAAAATGATGGAGAATTATTCAGTCATCTTTTTCCCTTCTGGCTTGGCACTCACTGTAGTTGCTAATGAATGGGATGGTGGGAGTCTATCTGTCATCTTGCAGCTGCTCAGACTTCTTGGCATTAGTTTCATAGATACTTAATTGCTGTTGCTATTGTGCCTCCAGGGCCAAATAGGTTCTCAGTGGTTCATCTAGAGACAGTATCAGTCCCATGGAGCAATTTCATGGCAGTTGGATCAGTTCTGCTTGGTAGGTTATAAATTCATTTTTATTTCTGGGTATGATATCAGATACTAATGTTGGTGATGCTAAAGCTTAGAAAGCATGGTCATAAGAAAACCTAATATATGTTTAGTTTTCATCAGAATATCATATGCCCTGTTTGTAGCGGATGTAAATTGAGCTCTTAAATTTGAAAGTTCAAAAATACATACTCAGGACTTCCCTGGTGGCGCAGTGGATAAGAATTCGCCTGTCAATGCGGGGAACATGCGTTCGAGCCCTGGTCCAGTAAGATCCCACATGCCGTGGAGTAACTAAGCCTGTGTGCCACAACTACTGAGCCGACGCTCTAGAGCTCGTGAGCCACAACTACTGAGCCTGCATGCCACAACTACTGAAGTCCACATGCCTAGAGCCCGTGCTCTGCAACAAGAGAAGCCACTAAAATGAGAAGCCCGTGTACCACAACGAAGAGTAGCCCCCTCTCTCCACAACTAGAGGAAGCCCGTGCACAGCAACGAAGACCCAATGCAGCCCAAAATAAATAAATATATATATGCATACATAGTCAAACTATTTTAAGCACAGAGGAAACATACTGGCGTACATAAAATAAAAGTTCAAAGGTAGAGCTGACTTCATGTGTGGCTGGATCTAGAGGCTTGAACGGTGTTACCAAGGTTGATTTTTCTTCATCTCTTGGATTTGCCTCGCTCTATCCTAGCTCTGTTCTCAAGAAAGCTCCTTTTTGGGTAGAGGTATGTATGCCAGCAGTTTAGGCTTATGGTCTTCACAGTTCAAATCCAAAAACAAAATAACAACAACAGGAGGAAAGAAAGAAGGAAAGAAAGGGAAAGAGGGAAGGAGGGAAGAAGGGAAGGAGGGAGGGAGGAAAATGTTCCTCTTCAATAATCTTGGGAAAGATTCTAATAGTGTGTGTTACTAGCTGTTAGTTCATGTACTCTTCCTTGACCCTCTTCACTGTGACCAGAGGCATGGATTCTCTGATTGGTCACCTATACATCCTATGTCCTCTACTAGATTAAGGATGGTGTTGATACCAACATAACTACTTGGTCTAAGAGTGGTGTAGGGTAGTCCTTGAGGAAAATCAAGGTGATTTACCTGCAGAAGATGAATGAATGAATGAATATTGCCAATCCTACCCCAAGAACCCACCCCATCAGAAGAACCAAGAGACTTTTAACATATAATCATTAACCATATACTGGTTAGGATTAAACTATAGTCATTATTTGAACAGATTAGGCAGCCTTTAGGTCTCATCTGAAGGTTAAGCCTGGGACCGTGGACAATATGAGGATCCAGAGACACTTCAAGAAAACATTTCATATTCTGAGGAGCTCCAGAAATTCCAAACTCTTCTTACTTTCCAGTTCCATCATGTGAAATCATGGAACCTGTGGATGGAAATGTCACATGTGGGGGTAGACTACTAGAAGCTGTTATTCTAATTATTGTCCCTTGAGAAGATTCCTAAGGCCCAGGGGCTCCAGAGCCATTTTGCAGTTTGAGTCTTAGACAGGAGTTCCTCTCTTACTTTGCCCCAGTTGTGGAAGAAGCATAAACCTTAGGATGACTCACTCCAAACAAGAAGCAAGATACCCAAAGATACCCATAATATAAGTAAATCTGAAAAAAAAAAAGGAAGGTGACTAGGGTTAACATAAGCAATATATTTTTAAATATAATTCTGGGTCAAAACAGGTAAATAAAAATTATCTCATACTTTTACAAATATTATTCTTATAGGAGTATCTAAGAGTAGGGCATACTGAACGTATTTCATGAAACTGAGCTATTTTATGGATAAAATTTTTGAATGAGGAAATGACATGATGGGTGTGAAATTCACTCCTGAGGACTCTAAAATTTTCTCTTGAAGGAGCACACCAAGGCAGCTATAGACTAAGAGAGGAGTCCCAAACAGCTGGTAACCCACAGTTATGTCTACTCTAGCAGTTAGGAGCTTGACAGCTAGGCATTTTAACAGGATAGTTTTGAAACTTCTCATGGTATCTGAGAGAGTCAGCCTGAAGCAATATAGTGGGCCTACTTTTTTTCTACACCAAAAATCTTACAAGTTAATTTATCATACTAATTGATCAAGTGTTCATGATTCTCATAGAAGTGAAAATTTATTCTCTAAGAATGTAGTTTACTAATAGCATTTCCTTGGCAATAATAATTCAGAGATATGAGAGGGTATTTTAAATCCAATGTTTTGAATCTAACAGCTATAGATTATTTTTTCTTTCATTAAAAATTCATAATTTTTCCTTTCATCTAGGGGTTTTATTTTGAACACCATATTGCTTCAGACTAAATATGCTATGTGAGCTCAAGATGGACAGTATTTTCAACACTGTAGGAAGTCACAGTTGCCAAGAAAAGATTTCAAACTGGCAGGTCAGTTAGGAGTACAGAACCCCTGCTTCTAGGAAAACTGACCCAGAGCAGTGTATCAATGGCTCTTCTCTCCTGGCATGGTAGATGAACTTACCAAATTTAGATTTTCTTTTCAGAAAAAAAGAGTATCAAAGAATTTTACAATTCATTTTCAGAATGTAACTGTGGCTTCATAGATCACCACAGCACTAAAATTTTTAAACTGGATTCAATTCTTAAATTTAATAATGATTATTTGGAAGTGTCTTGACAGCTATTTACATCTAAATGTATTTTAGAAATATTTTGTAAATTAGAAATAAAGCACATGCTTATTCAATAACAAGTGGGTAAGCAGATCAACAACCCTGTTTAACACCTTGGGAATAGTCATTTCAACTTTCCCTGACTCAGCCAGGGAGTAAATCAGCATATGTTTAAATGAGTCACATATCCCCAGCCTTACAGGTATCTTCAGCCCAGGGCTTTGCTGTGTTCTCTAGTTTGTATTAGCAAAGACCAAAACATTTGGGGAGGAGGGTGTTACATTTTCCTTCTTCAAAATTCTTGCAGGCAATCTAAAAGAATACTTTTTATTTATTTATTTTGCGGTACGCGGGCCTGTCACTGTTGTGGCCTCTCCTGTTGTGGAGCACAGGCTCCAGACGCACAGGCTCAGTGGCCATGGCTCATGGGCCCAGCTGCTCCGTGGCATGTGGGATCTTCCCAGACCGGGGCACGAACCCGTGTCCCCTGCATCGGCAGGTGGACTCTCAACCACTGCGCCACCAGGGAAGCCCAAAGAATACATTTTAAAAAGATTTACTATGGTCCATCTCTTTGTAAACAATTATTCTTGGATATGTCAAGTAAATTTTTGTTATAAATTTAAAAATAACAGGAATGCAGGTTTTTTTCAAAGAACCCCATAGTGAATTACTAGGTTAAACAAAGAATCCTTTCATAATATATTTTTCAGTTTGCTTCTATTATTTATATGGAACAGGAACTCACTTGAAATACCATATGTAAGGGGTAGGTGGCTATGAAAGAACATATGGAGAGCAACAATAGCAGCAGGGATTTCAGGATGAGAAGTGGAGTTGCTCTCATAGAAACTGGGGCTAAAATCCTTCAGGAATGGGGATGCTGCAGATGTGGCTACTCTTTATGTCCCCTTCTCCATTTTTGTGTCTTTTCTCTTGTACCTTCTGACCTCCTCTCATTAAGGCCAGACTTCTTCCCTTTCTAACCTGTATAAATTCTCTGTCTCATAGCTTCTTGTTACTCATAACTTTGGATTCCCACGAGACCTCAGGGCTCCATATCTAGCTCATTCGCACACTTAAGAGTCTCAGCTCCAACAATAAACTGGGTATCTCCACAGTCAAGGAGAGTGTCTGACTGGCTCTCGTCATTTTTCATAGCCTATGGATTTGCCGCTTTAGGACAAGAGGCCCATGCATAGGGCATGCTACATGGTATAAAACACAACTTATTAAGGGCTATGCTTTCAGCATATTCTGAGGGTGGGACAGATGACCTCAAAAGGGAACTCTGTATGTGGTAGACATTCTGAGGCTTGGTTTATCCAGTGGAATGCTTATAATTCTCTCATATTTATTTGTTTTCATTTTTCATGAAATATGGATTTTAAAGTGTGTGTGTGTGTGTATGTGTGTGTGTGAGAGAGAGAGAGAGAGAGAGAGAGAGAGAGTTGTCACTGTGGTTGCCTCTGAAGCTTCCACTCCCCTTCACACATTTGAAAGAAACTGAACATGTGATTCAGATGGCATTGCTCCATCCTCACTTCCCAAAGTAGACCTATTCCAAATCATTCAGCCCAACACTTTCCTTGTTAGTAGTAACTGGTAATTTGAGACCTAAGATATTCAGTATTTCCATTTTTTTCGACGGGGAAATATCCTGATTGAATCAATCAAAATAAAGCTTAAGACTCTTGTATGATCTTCAGGAAAGGTCGGTTTCAAACTAATCCTGCTTGATATAAATGATAAAGCATGTGGTTCACAGAATCACTTACCATGAGGTGAGTATATCTTATAATGGAACACATACCACCTAAGGCAAAAAAAAAAAAAAATGATGAGAATGTCCACTCTCACCACTTATATTCAACAGAGTTTTGGAAGTCCTAGCCATAGCAATTGGAGAAGAAAAAGAAATAAAAGAAATCCAAATTGGAAAAGAAGAAGTAAAGCCATCACTGTTTGCAGATGACATGATACTATACACAGAAAATCCTAAAGATGCCACCAGAAAACTACTAGACCTCATCAATGAATTCAGTAAAGTTGCAGGATACAAAATTAATACACAGAAATCTCTTGCACTTCTATACAATGAAATATCAGAAAGAAAAATTAAGGAGACAATCCCATTTAACATCGCATGAAAAAGAATAAAATACCTAGGAATAAACCTACCTAAGGAGACGGAAGATGTGTATTCTGAAAACTATAAGATGCTGATGAAAGAAATCGAAGATGACACAAACAGATGGAAAGATATACCATGTTCTTGGATTGGAAGAATTAATATTGTCAAAATACTACCCAAGGCAATCTACAGATTCAGTGCAATCTTTATCAAATTACCAATGGCATTTTTCACAGAACTAGAACAAAAAATTTTTTAATTTGTATGGAAACACAAAAGACCCTGAATAGTCAAAACAACCTTGAGAAAGAAAAACGGAGCTGAAGGAATCATGCTCCCTGACTTCAGACTATATTACAAAGCTACACTAATCAAATCAGTATGGTACTGGCACAAAAACAGACATATAGATCAATGGAACAGGACAGAAAGCCCAGAAATAAACCCACACACTTATAGTCAACTCATCTATGACAAAGGAGGCAAGAATACACAATGGAGAAAAGACAGTCTCTTCAATAAGAGGTGCTGGGAAAACTGGACAGCTAAATGTAAAAGAATGAGATTAGAACCATCTCTAACACCATACAAAAAAAAAACTTAAAATGGATTAAAGACCTAAATGTAAGACTGGATAGTATGAAACTCCTAGAGGAAAACATAGGCAGAACAATCTTTGACATAAATCACAGCAGTATCTTTTTCGATCCGTCTCCTAAAGTAATGGAAATAAAAACAAAAATAAACAAATGAGACCTAATTAAACTTAAAAGGTTTTGCATAGCAAAGGAAACCATAAACAAAATGAAAACACAGCCTACAGAATGGGAGAAGCTATTTGCAAATTATGTGACCAAAAAGGGATTAATTTCCAAAATACACAAATAGCTCATACAGCTCAATATCAAAAAAAACAAACAACCCAATCAAAAAATGGGCAGAAGATCTACACAGACATTTCTCCAAAGAAGACATACAGATGGCCAAAAGGCAGATGAAAAGATTTTGCTAATTATTAGAGAAATGCAAATCAGAACTACAATGAGGTATCACCTCACACCAGTCAGAATGGCCACCATCAAAAAGTCTACAAATAATAAACGTTGAAGAGGGTGTGAAGAAAAAGGAGTCCGCCTACACTGTTGGTAGGAATATAAATAGTAGAGCCACTATGGAGAGCAGTAAGGAGGTTCCTTAAAAAACTAAAAACAGAACTACCATATGATCCTGCAATCCCACTCCTGGGCATATATCCAAAGAAAGACATAATTCAAAAAGATACATGCACCCCAATGTTCACTGCAACACTATTTACCAGAGCCAAGACATGGAAGTAACTTAACTGTCCACTGACAGATGAATGGATAAAGAAGATGTGGTATATGTTTGCAATTGAATATTACTCAGCCATAAAAGAGAATGAAATAATGCCATTTGTAGTAAGATGGACCTGGAGACTATCACACTAAGTGAATAAGCCAGACAGAGAAAGACAAATATCATAGGATTTTGTTTATATGTGGAATCTTAAAAAAAAAAAAATGATACAAATGAACTTATATAAACTTATGGTTACCAAAGGGAAAAGGTGGAGAGAGGGATAAATTAGGAGTTTGGGATTAACATATACACACTAGTATATATAAAATAGATAACCAACAAGGACCTACCATATAGCACAGGGAACTCTACTCAATATTGTGTAATAAACTATAAGGGAAAAAATATGAAAAAAAATAGATATATATGTATGCATAACTGAATCTCTTTGCTGTACACCTGAAATTAACACAACATTGTAAATCAAGTAAACATCCGTTAAAAAAAAATGTCAAACACATTTTAAAAAAAAGGAAAAAAAAAGAAGGAAAAGAAACAGGTATTTCATAACATTGTTGAGCTTCTGAATTATGCCTCACTTAGAGCATATTTATTAAAACATCTCATTTATTTGAGCTGATATATTTCCTTTATTATTTAACCTAGTTTTCACTAAGTTACTTAAAAATGGAAGATTCTCAACTCATAGTCTCGTTTATTTTTCTTAAATTTTATTGAATAAGGGGGTTAAGCTTTTATTATGTATTAACTCTAAACAAAATATTATGTTTAATGTAGGTAATATCCAGTAAACTGTGTCTCCTTGAAGAGTAAAGCTGAGTGTGAGGGGATTCCCCGGAAGTTGGGAAAACAGCAGGACAATGTGAGAGAATAGTCAGTTACCACGAGTTCTGTGCAGCCTGGGATAGAATGTAAGATCCATAGGAGAGAGAAATTCTTTTTCCAGCCTCTGATAATGGATCCTTTAGCAGCTATTGCACCAAATAAATGGATTATGAGTTACATTTTCAGTTATAATTGTACCTTTTGAAGCTGTTCTGCTTGTTTGCAGCTTAACCATCTATGGACCTGTGGAAGGTTACCAGAGAGCTGACATTTTTATCTTCTTAAAGCGGAATGCTCTTTCTCTTGCAGAGCTCAAATTCAGCTCTTGCTAGGCAGGGGTGGTGGTGGTGGGCGAAGGTTCCCAGGCTCTGTGATCCTAACCAGAGCCTGAGTAGACCTGAAGATTGCTGTGGACCGTTGGAGAATGTACTGGCCTGGGACATGGGTGTGAGCCCTGAGCAGAGCACAGGGAGCCTGTTTCAAGGAGGTGACCTGACCAGAGGCCAAGAAGATGAGTGTATGGGTGGCTCATCCCGCCAGATGATTGTCTCATCCCCCCGGATGACTGGAGCAATTCCAGAGCAGTGACTGCTTCTGTGCAGGCAAAACTGGAGAGGAGAATGCCAGACTGGGTGAAACTCTTCACCCAGGAGCTTCAAGACTGGGAAATCTACTTTTGGAGAAAGTAGGGCTTTCAGAGATGCATGTCATACGTTAAAGCTAGAAGAACCTTAAAAATCAACCTCTTATAATGTTTCTCTCTTGGAATAGTATTTCTCTGGTGTATGAAGAGATGTTACATAAAAAGGAGAGTTTGGAAGGGAATTTCTGGTTAAATATATTCATAAAAGAATTATGATGTAAGACATTTCTTTACTGCCAAGATACTCAGGGTCTCATGAATATGCACTGTGAATCTACTGATTTAGTATATACTCTCTCTATACCTTCTTAAACCCCTCTCCTTTTTTCTTTTTTCTGAAAACATTTCATGACTGTAGAACTCGTGGAATATATCTTAGAAAATGTTACTTCAGTTTAACTACAGAATGTTACAGATGAGCAGACTGAGGCCTGAAGAGAGAACTCTGCTCAACCAGCTCACACCAAAGTATGAGTTAGTGACACTTAAAATTCAGATCTATATCCTCAAGCTCTACTTTCTCTCCACCCCATGATAGTTTCCTTTTGCTATAACATCTAACATGCACTGGTTTTCATTTATTTTAAGAAATATTCTCTCTCAGTCATGTTGCCTGGTGATTTTGTAAATGGAGGAGTTAATAACTGTTGACTGGGCAGACAAGCTTCAAGTTTCTAAAAATGGGCTCAAGTCAATGGATACTTGGTCTTTCTAATGATGTGACCTATTTATGTCAGAGGAACTTTCTAACCCAGCAGTTATAAATACTTTGTGAAAGCATAACATCTTCATTAAATAGACTGAATACTGTATAAACAGGGGCGGTGAAGATATCTGGTTTATAGGAATTCTCACTGAAATGAAAGTACCTGCATTCATATTATCTTAGCCATTGTTAAGAAGGAAGTAACAGGGCATGAAAATTGGTTTCTTACATAAGATAGATTCAACTTTTATATGTTTTTCTAAATATAGCCTTTGACTATAGAAGAAGAATGTTGAATTTATATGAGTAGATTGCCTTGTATCACAGCTTTAAGAAGGAGTAGTATAAAACACTCCATTAATGCTGTACAGCTATCTTCTCACCTCTTTGAAACTTTTAGAGTGAGCTCATGGTGTGCTGGGAGATTGGAATATCAGATTATATTTTAGTAAATATTGCAAAGTAAATTTCAAATAGTTGAGTAGTTTTCACAGTTCAGTGAGGCAAAAATGATGGAATGTATAGGAAGAGTTGTTTTGTCAGTCAACAGGAGAATATAAAAACCTGTCATTTTTAGCATGCATAATTATAAACTGCAATTCTAAAAAATGAAGTGGCAACTAAATAAGGACAATTACAGTTTTAAATTTAAATTTACTGAATTTTAAACCAGAGTATTTCATGTAATTGTGTGAATATAAAATAACAATGCCAAACTATATTAAAATCTTGACCTGTTATAAAGTATTGAGAAACACATGGAATGAAGTTTGACTGGATAAATTCTTTTTACATATAAATAGGAAAATCAAGCGACTTAGGTAAACAGATAATGGCTTATTAATTATTAGATTACAACAGACTAGTGTCATAAAAGTTTTTTCAGTATAGGTTTGACTGAAACAATGTAATCCTTCCTTGGGAATGATGAAGGCAGCCTAATGACAGATGACCCTATTCCATGATTAAGACTAGACATGAACATTCAGCAGGTTAAACTCAAATCACAAAGTTGGTTGTGATCACAATTTGGTCACTAGGACCATGAAAGACTGAACAGGATTTGAGGAAGAGGGCCAGATATGGGCTCACCAAAGTAGAACAGGGAACTTGCACATTCTACTAGGTCCTGAGAATCAAAGCGAAATGCTGTGGAGAGGTGAGGAGAAATCTGCAATGCACATCAGAGACTTCTTTTGGAGCTGACATGATGTTTAGACCTGAGAAGATGGGAGAAAGGTAGCTCTGTGGAGAATAGGCAGTGGTGCTTCTCTATCAGCTGCAGGAAACTCTCAGGCCTCTCTATCCTGGGCCTTCGGCTACCCCATTCATATGGCTTTGCTGACAGCATATAATACTTCAATCTTCAAGGCTTTTGAAGACATATGTAAGACAATTTCCAATCAAGACGTATAAAGTGGTCATGCCTATTTGAACTTAGAAGAAAAGGAAGTAAATAGCCTTTTTACCTACAGGAACATGTTCGGTCTAAATACCTTAATACCTTTGCTTTGCCACCTACTTTGTACAAGCACTCCTTAACTCACTAAACAAATATTTCTGTAGAAAAAAAGAGAAGTTCGATGATGGTACACTTATAAAAACCTCTTGTATTTGATATGCTGCTATCAGAGGCAAATCTACTGTGACGCTAATGATGCAGCACTTCCAGGTCCCTTTCCTGTGGGAGTTGGATGAGTCCTTTTTGAGACTTGGAGCCTTCAGGAAGAGTTCACAGGATCAGGTGTCTGGGTCATATTTGTAAACATTATATATTTTGTTTCATTTTTCTTGAACAGAGCCTACACAAAATCTAGAACTGTCCCTTACTGCTTCTCTGTTATGCAAAAAAACCTGACATTTTATATTTTATGTATCTGATATAATCTTAACTCCCCAGTCATCGGGGAATAGATTTTTTTTTTTTAAGTTGCCAAACTGTGGTATCTTGATCCCTTCTGATATGTGCATCTCCTTTTCAGACAACTTTGTCACTCATGTCTCTTTTGAGTAAATGTTCAGTTTTCAGTGTCCTGGTCCCACTCCAACACTTCTCCACCCCAAGATGGAAATCTTTCTCCTCCCCAGCATATATGGGGTAGTGTGCTTGACCTTATGGTGGGGGTAGGGTTGGGGGAGGGAGAACAATAAAATCTGTGTGCCTTTTCATTCTTTGTTGGTCTCCACTTCGGTATTTTAGCTAGTCTAGAGCTAGAGATCATATAAATTATTTCTTCATCCAGTCAGGGACTGATAGCTTTTATATTTCTTATTAATGGTGCAGAAATTGTGTGTATAAGCAACATTATCTATATGATCTTTATTTGGAATTTTTAGCCCCAGCTTCTGGAGCTTGCACCTTGCCACGTGACTGCATAGCAGATCTTGATTCTCAGCTTATCATTTCCTTGTCTCTCACAGGGCAGGCAGAATATCTAATCACACTCACCTCACGACACATGGGAGGAAAGGGACAGCTGACTATTCTAATATAGGCTCCTCTTATGTCTTCCTACTGCGCATTGGAACCCTGTGGCTTTCACTTTCCATATAACCAAATGAGAATGAGGCCAAGCCCTCTTGGCTTTTGACTTTTCTGTCACCATATCTAATACCCCCATTATAGGGTTTTGCTATGGATAGGTGCAGTAGTTTGCAAAAATGTCCCCAACTCTCTATTCCTCCATATATTCATGTCCTTTGCAGTATAAATATGCAGTTCTGCCCATCAGGAGGTGGAGTTTATTTCTCCACTCTGAATTTGGGCTGGCCCTGTGATCTACCTTTACCAGTACATAGTAGTGAACAGAAGTGATGCTGTGCAAATTTCAGAATACCCTGAGTTTACTACACTAGGACTTACTGTAATATTTGATGTGCTGATATCCAAAGTTTGTTTTGTATATGTAGTGGGAAATTTTTAGAATTTGGAAACTTCTTTCACGCTTTTCACAAATTCTCCCTTTCAAGATCATTTTCTCAGTAGGACCTCAAAAAATAATCTTTGAGATTAAAGCAGAACAATGATCCCCTTGCGCTACTTGTATCTGCCATCTCTTGCAGGAGGTATATGACATTCAAAGATTGCATGGTGAGCCTCAAGGCAATTTGATTTATAACATATGAAAGGATAACTGATAATCCTTCAGTATAACTACTGCTGTTACTGTTCATTCCAGGTTGGCATTAAAATAGAAATCTGAGGATCTTTTCAACGTAATTTTATCTCCAAGCATAGCCAATACTGAGTTAAATTTTAGCAAGTTTTGAAGTTTAATGATCAATAATAAAAGTGACGTGTATGAAGCTTTCTACATTTACAGAATACCATGTTCATCATATCTCATTTAGGTACTTTAAAATGTCTATGAGGGTTCGTGGAAGATGGTGGAAGAGTAAGTCGCGGAGATCACCTTCTATCCCAAAGATACACCAGAAATACATCTACACGTGGAACAACTCCTACAGAACACCTACTGAACCCTGGCAGAAGACTTCAGACTTCTCAAAAGGCAAGAAACTCCCCACGTACCTGGGTAGGGCAAAAGACAAAAGAATAAACAAAGACAAAACAATAGGGATGGTACCTGCACCAGTTGGAGGGAGCAGTGAAGGAGGAAAGGTTTCCACACACTAGAAGCCCCTTCGAGGGCGGAGACTGCAGGTGGCAGAGGGGGGGAAGCTTCGGAGCCGCGGAGGAGAGGGCAGCAACAGTGGTGCGGAGGACAAAGCGGAGAGATTCCCGCACAGAGGATCAGGGCCAACCGGCACTCACCAGCCGGAGAGGCTTGTCTGCTCACCCGCCGGGGCGGGTGGGGCTCGGAGTTGACGCTTGGGCTTCGGTCAGAGCGCAGGGAGAGGACTGGGATTGGCAGCGTGAACACAGCCTGCAGCGGGTTAGTGCAGCCCGTCTAGCCGGGAGGGAGTCCGGGGAAAAGTCTGGACCTGCCAAAGAGGCAAGAGACTTTTTCTTCCCTCTTTGTTTCCTGGTGCACGAGGAGAGGGGATTAAGAGCACTGCTTAAAGGAGCTCCAGAGACAGGTGCGAGCCGCGGCTAAAAGCGCGGACCCCAGAGACTGGCATGAGACGCTAAGGCTGCTGCTGCCGCCACCAAGAAGCCTGTGTGTGAGCACACGTTACCATCTACACCCCCCCTTCCGGAGAGCCTGTGCAGCCCGCCACTGCCAGGGTCCCAGGATCCAGAGACAACTTCGCCGGGAGAACGCACGGCGCACCTCAGGCTGATACAACGTCACACCGGCCTCTGTTGCCGCAGGCTCGCCCCGCATCCGCACCCCTGCCTCCCCCCGGCCTGAGTGAGCCAGAGCCCCCGAAGCAGCTGCTTCTTTAACCCCGTCCTGTCTGAGAGAGAACAGATGCCCTCAGGCAATCTACATGCAGAGGCGGGGCCAAATCCAAAGCTGAGCCCCCGGAGCTGTGCGAACAAAGAAGAGAAAGGGAAATCTCTCCCAGCAGCCACAGAAGCAGCGGATTAAAGCTCCACAATCAGCTTGATGTACCCTGCATCTGTGGAATACATGAACAGACAACGAATCATCCCAAATTGAGGAGGTGGACTTCGAGAGCAAGATTTATAATTTTTTCCCCTTTTCCTCTTTTTGTGAGTGTGTATGTGTATGCTTCTGTGGGAGATTTTGTCTGTATAGCTTTGCATTCACCATTTGTCCTAGGGTTCTATCCGTACATTTTCTTTTTGTTTTTAAAAAACTTTTTTTTCTTAATAATTATTTTAATTATTTTATTTTATCTTACATTATTTTATTTTATCTTCTTTCCTTCCATCCTTCTTCCTACTTCCTTCCTTCTTCCTTCCTTCCTTCTTCTTTCCTTCTTCCTAACTTCTTACTTCCTTCCTTTCTTCCTTCCTTTCTTCCTTTCTTCATTCCTTGCTTCCTACCTTCCCTCCTTCCTTCTCTCATCTTACCTTCTTTCTTTTTTTCATTCTTTCCTTCTTTCTTTCTTTCTTTCTTCTTTCTTTCTTTTTTCTTTCTTTCTTTCTACTTTTTCTCCCTTTTATGCTGAGCCGTGTGGATGAAAGGCTCTTGGTGCTGCAGCCAGGAGTCAGTGCTCTGCCTCTGAGGTGGGAAAGCCAAGTTCAGAACACTGGTCCACAAGAGACCTCCCAGCTCCACATAGTATCAAACGGCGAAAATCTCCCAGAGATCTCCATCTCAACACCAGCACCCAGCTTTACTCAACGACCAGCAAGCTACAGTGCTGGACACCCTATGCTAAACAACTAGCAAGACAGGAACACAACCCCACCCATTAGCAGAGAGTCTGCCTAAAATCATAATAAGCCCACAGACACCCCAAAACACATCACCACACGTAGAACTGCCCACCAGAAAGAAAAGATCCAGCCTCATCCACCAGAACACAGGCACTAGTCCCCTCCACCAGGAAGCCTACACAACCCACTGAACCAACTTTACCCACTGGGGAGAGACACCAAAAACAACAGGAACAACGAACCTGCAGCCTGCAAAAAGGAGAACACTAACACCGTAAGATAACCAAAATGAGAAGACAGAAAAACACACAGCAGATGAAGGAGCAAGATTAAAACCCACCAGACCTAATAAATGAAGAGGAAATAGGCAATCTACCTGAAAAAGAAAAAGGTGATCCAAAATCTTGGAAATAGAATAGAGAAAATGCAAGAAACATTTAACAAGGACCTAGAAGAACTGAAGATGAAACAAGGAACGATGAACAACAAAATAAATGAAATTAAAAATACTCTAGAAGGGGTCAATAGCAGAATAACTGAGGCAGAAGAACGGATAAGTGACCTGGAAGATAAAAGAGTGGAAATAACTACTGCAGAGCAGAATAAAGAAAAAAGAATGAAAAGAACTGAGGACAGTCTCAGAGACCTCTGGGACAACATTAAAAAAACCAACATTCGAATTATAGGGGTTCCAGAAGAAGAAGAGGAAAAAAAAAAAGGGACTGAGAAGATATTTGAAGAGATTATAGTTGAAAACTTCCCTAATATGGGAAAGGAAATAGTTAATCAAGTCCAGGAAGCACAGAGAGTTCCATACAGGATAAATCCAAGGAGAAACACACCAAGACACATATTAATCAAACTGTCAGAAATTAAATACAAAGAAATAATATTAAAACCAGCAAGGGAAAAATAACACAGAAGGGAACCCCCATAAGGTTAATGGCTGATCTTTCAGCAGAAACTCTGCAAGCCAGAAGAGACTGGCAGGACATACTTAAAGTGATGAAGGAGAAAAACCTACAACCAAGATTATTCTACCCAGCAAGGATCTCATTCAGATTTGATGGAGAAATTAAAACCTTTACAGACAAGCAAAAGCTGAGAGAGTTCAGCAACACCAAACCAGCTGTACAACAAATGCTAAAGGAACTTCTCTAGGCAAGAAACACAAGAGAAGGAAAAGATCTACAATAGCAAACCCAAAACAATTAAGAAAATGGGAATAGGAACATACATATCGATAATTACCTTAAATGTAAATGGATTAAATGCTCCCACCAAAACACACTGACTGGATGAATGAATACAAAAACAAGACCCATATGTATGCTGTCTATAAGAGACCCACTTCAGACCTAGAGACACATACAGACTGAAAGTGAGGGGATGGAAAAAGACATTCCATGCACAGGGAAACCAAAAGAAAGCTGGAGTAGCAATTCTCATATCAGACAAAATAGACTTTAAAATAAAGACTATTACAAGAGACAAAGAAGAACACTACAAAATGATCAAGGGAGCAATCTAAGAAAAAGATATAACAATTGTAAATATTTATGCACCCAACTTAGGAGCACCTCAATACATAAGGCAAATACTAAGAGCCATAAAAGGGGAAATCGACAGGAACACATTCATAGTAGGGGACTTAAACACCCCACTTTCACCAATGGAAAGATCATCCAAAATGAAAATAAATTAGAAAACACAAGCTTTAAATGATGGATTAAACAAGATGGACTTAATTGATATTTATAGGACATTCCATCCAAAAACAACAGAATACACATTCTTTTCAAGTGCTCATGGAACATTCTACAGGATAGATCATATCTTGGCTCACAAATCAAGCCTTGGTAATTTAAGAAAATAAAAATTGTATAAAGTATCTTTTCCGACCACAGCACTATGAGACTAGATATCAATTACAGGAAAAGATCTGTAAAAACTACAGGCACATGGAGGCTAAACAATACACTACTTAATAACGAAGTGACCACTGAAGAAATCAAAGAGGAAATCAAAAAGTACCTAGAAACAAATGACAATGGAGACAAGACGACCCAAAACCTATGGGATGCAGCAAAAGCAGTTCTAAGAGGGAAATTTATAGCAATACAATCCTACCTTAAGAGACAGGAAACATCTCGAATAAACAACCAAACCTTGCACCTTAAGCAATCAGAGAAAGAAGAACAAAAAATCCCCAAAGTTAGCAGAAGGAAAGAAATCATAAAGATCAGATCAGAAATAAATGAAAAAGAAATGAAGGAAATGATAGCAAAGATCAATAAAACTAAAAACTGGTTCTTTGAGAAGATAAACAAAATTGATAAACCATTAGCCAGTCTCATCAAGAAAAAAAAGGGAGAAGACTCATATCAATAGAATTAGAAATGAAAAAGGAGAAGTAACAAGTGACACTGCAGAAATACAAAAGATCATGAGAGATTACTACAAGCAACTCTAGGCGAATAAAATGGACAACCTGGAAGAAATGGACAAATCTTAGAAAAGCACAACCTGCCAAGACTGAATCAAGAAGAAACAGAAAATATGAACAGACCAATCACAAGCACTGAAATTAAACTGTGATTAAAAATCTTCCAAAAAACAAAAGCCCAGGACCAGATGGCTTCACAGGCGAATTCTATCAAACATTTAGAGAAGAGCTAACACCTATCCTTCTCAAACTCTTCCAAAATATAGCGGAGGGAGGAATACTCCCAAACTCATTCTACGAGGCCACCATCACCCTGATACCAAAACCAGACAAGATGTCACAAAGAAAGAAAACTACAGGCCAATTTCACTGATGAACATAGATGCAAAAATCCTCAACAAATACAAGCAAACAGAATCCAACAGCACATTAAATGCATCATACACCATGATCAAGTGGGGTTTATTCCAGCAATGCAAGGATTCTTCAATATACGCTAATCAATGTGATACACCATATTAACAAATGGAAGGAGAAAAGCCATATGATCATCTCAATAGATGCAGAGAAAGCTTTCGACAAAATTCAACACCCATTTATGATAAAAACCCTGCAGAAAGTAGGCATAGAGGGAACTTTCCTCAACATAATAAAGGCCATATATAACAAACCCACAACCAACATCATCCTCAATGGTGAAAAACTGAGGGCATTTCGACTAAGATCAGGAAAAAGACAAGGTTGCCCACTGTCACCACTCTTATTCAAAATAGTTTTGGAAGTTTTAGCCACAGCAATCAGAGAAGAAAAGGAAATACAAGGAATCCAAATTGGAAAAGAAGAAGTAAAGTTGTCACTGTCTGCAGATGACATGACACTATACATAGAGAATCTTAAAGATGCTACCAGAAAACTACTAGAGCTACTCAGTGAATTTGGTAAAGTAGCAGGATACAAAATTAATGCACAGAAATCTCTGACATTCCTATACACTAATGATGAAATATCTGAAAGTGAAATCAAGAAAACACTCTCATTTACCATTGCAACAAAAAGAATAAAATATCTAGGAATAAACCTACCTAAGGAGACAAAAGACCTGTATGCAGAAAATTATAAGACACTGATGAAAGAAATTAAAGATGATACAAATAAATGGAGAGATATACCATGTTCTTGGATTGGAAGAATCAACATTGTGAAAATGACTCAACTACCCAAAGCAATCTACAGATTCCATGCAATCCCTATTAAACTACCACTGGCGTTTTTCACAGAACTAGAACAAAAAAATTCACAATTGTATGGAAACACAAAAGACTCCGAATGGCCAAAGCAATCTTGAGAACGAAAAACGGAGCTGGAGGAATCAGGCTCCCTGACTTAAGACTATACTACAAAGCTACAGTAGTCAAGACAGTATGGTACTGGCACAAAAACAGAAAGATAGATCAATGGAACAGGATAAAAAGTCCAAAGATAAACCCACGCACATATGGTCACCTTATCTTTGATAAAGGAGGCAGGAATGTACAGTGGAGAAAGGACAGCCTCTTCAATAATTGGTGCTGGGTAAACTGGACAGGTACATGTAAAAGTATGAGATTAGAATACTCCCTAACACCGTAAACAAAAATAAGCTCCAAATGGATTAAATACCTAAATGTAAGGCCAGACACTATCAAACTCTTAGAGGAAATCATAGACAGAACACTCTATGACATAAATCACAGCAAGATCCTTTTTGACCCACCTCCTAGAGAAATGGAAATAAAACCAAAAATAAACAAATGGGACCTAATGAAACTTCAAAGCTTTTGCACAGCAAGGGAAACCATAAACAAGACCAAAAGACAACCCTCAGAATGGGAGAAAATATTTGCAAATGAAGCAACTGACAAAGGATTAATCTCCAAAATTTACAAGCAGCTCATTCAGCTCTGTAACAAAAAAAACAAACAACCCAAACCAAAAATGGGCAGAAGACCTAAATAGACATTTCTCCAAAGAAGATATACAGACTGCCAGCAAACACATGAAAGAATGCTCACCATCATTAATCATTGGAGAAATACAAATCAAAACTACAATGAGATAACATCTCACACCAGTAAGAGTGGCCATTATTCGGCTTCCCTGGTGGCGCAGTGGTTGGGAGTCTGCCTGCCAACGTAGAGGACACATCGTGCCCTGGTCCGGGAATATCCCACATGCCGTGGAGCGGCTGGGCCCATGAACCATGGCCGGTGAGCCTACGCATCCGGAGTCTGTGCTCCACAATGGGAGAGGCTACGACAGTGAGAGGCCCGCGTACCGCAAAAAAAAAAAAAAAAAAATGGCCATCATCAAAAAATCTAGAAGCAATAATTGCTGGAGAGGGTGTGGAGAAAAGGGAACACTCTTGCACTGCTGGTGGGAATGTGCATTGGTACAGCCACTGTGGAGAACAGTATGGAGGTTCCTTAAAAAACTGCAAATAGAACTACCATATGACCCAGCAATACCACTACTGGGCGTATTCCCTGAGAAAACCATAATTCAAAAAGAGTCATGTATCAAAATGTTCATTGCAGCTCTATTTACAATAGCCAGGAGATGGAAACAACCTAAGTGTCCATCATCGGATGAATGGATAAAGAAGATGTGGCACATATATACAATGGAATATTACTAAGCCATAAAAAGAAACGAAATGGAACTATTTGGAATGAGGTG
This sequence comes from Grampus griseus, assembly GCF_964374135.1. NCBI lineage: Eukaryota > Metazoa > Chordata > Mammalia > Artiodactyla > Delphinidae > Grampus > Grampus griseus. The sequence goes on from NC_139019.1 coordinate 81,012,136, forward strand.
GATGGACCTAGAGTCTGTCATACACAGTGAAGTAAGTCAGAAAGAGAAAGACAAATACCATATGCTAACACATATATATGGAATCTAAGGGAAAAAAAATGTCATGAAGAACCTAGGGGTAAGACAGGAATAAAGACACAGACCTACTAGAGAATGGACTTGAGGATATGGGGAGGGGGAAGGGTAACATGTGACAAAGCAAGAGAGTGGCATGGACACATATACACTACCAAACGTAAGTTAGATAGCTAGTGGGAAACAGCCGCATAGCACAGGGAGATCAGCTCGGTGCTTTGTGACCGCCTGGATGGGTGGGATAGGGAGGGTGGGAGGGAGGGAGACACAAGAGGGAAGAGATTTGGGAACATATGTATATGTATAACTGATTCACTTTGTTATAAAGCAGAAACTAACACACCATTGTAAAGCAATTATACTCCAATAAAGATGTTAAAAAAAACAAGAAGAAGAAAAAAATGTTTATAAGGCCGGGAAGGCATGCATCATGGTGTTTGTTTTACATAAAAGGAAATTGAGCCTTAGGAATTTTTTTTTGAGTGGAAGACCTTGAGTTCATTTCAACTTCCCTGGCTTCTAATGCATTATTCTTTGCATTATGAGGAAGAAAGGAGTAGGCGAAACAACATGAACATATCTAAATACATTCTACAAAGTAGAATATACTAAAATATATAGAAAAAGTAAATACAGAGTGGTAGCAATTTAGGGGAGGGAGGAAGACATTACTTTTGTGTGACAGATCAAGAGTGTTATTTGAATTGGGCTTTACAGAAAAGGAGGTTAGCTCAGGAATGTAACAATAAATGAACATCATAGACATCTATTAATGTAACATACTATACTGACTGAATAATGGATTAAAAAAATAAGAATATCAAATAATAAAAAGCAACTGTCCAAATTCAATATTAATTTAAAAAACTAATAGCAAACTAAAAATGTAAGATGCCCTTCTTAATTGAATAATGAGTGCCTTTCAAAAATCTGTATCATACTTAATGGTAAAATTATGCAAACATCATATTTAATGGTAAAATTTCGAAAGCATTCCAATCAAATCAGGAGCATGACAAGGGGGTCTTCCATGGCCCAGAGTTGGGTGAGGCCAGTAAAGACAAGGTTAACATTTGCACAATCCTCTGAGTGAGTGACCCTTTAAAATTCACAGCCTAGGTCTCATGGAGATATTCTAGACAACAGAATTGAAGACATATAATTAATAAGATGACTATAAATAAGGCACATGAATATAAAAAGAGACAACACTGTTTCTACTTACAAACTATGCCATGTTCATTCCATAAATATCAAATGGATATCAGCCGAACTCCAGACCCATCATCTTTCACTTGCAAAAGTGAAAATCAATAGATATTTTTGGTATCCTAGCAAGGCTCTTGTAACTTTCATAAGAAGGATCTTATAATTTTCTTGATCTGAATAACAAAAGCAAACATTATTTTCTGTTCTTACAACTACCAAATTTTATCAGAACTTTAGCCCAACATCTCTTGTCTGGAGGGAGGCTCTGGTCAGGGTTACCGCATGATTCAAGAACAGCTCTCTTACAGAAAGACAAATACTGGATGATATCACTAATATGTGGAATCTAAAGTATGATGCAAATGAACTCATCTGTGAAACAGAAACAGACTCACAGACACAGAGAACAGACTTGTGGTTGCCAAGGGGAAGGGGGGTTGGGAGAGGGATGGAGTGGGAGTTTAGGGTTAGCAGATGCAAACTATTATACAAAGAGTGGATAAACAACAGGTCCTACTACATAGCACAGGAAACTATATCAATATCCTGTAATAAACCATAATGGAAAAGAATATGAAAAAGAATGTATATATATGTATAACTGAATCACAATGCTGTTAACACAACATTGTAAATCAACTATACTTCAGTAATTTTTTTTTAAAAAAAGAAGAGTTTTCTTTATCATCCATATCAGTGCATACCCTTTTCCTCTCCCTGCTCTTCTGCTCTGACCTCATTTAATAAAACTCACTATATATATTTGAGAAGCTTTCTCACCAGTGCCACAGTTGAGTGTCCTCTGTCAGGGATTTGCTTTCTGTGCCGGGGGTCCTGTGAGATTCCATATTTGGTACCACCTGTCACCACTGACATTATTTCCAGCTGCTACCAAATTACAGGCACCAGATACCACTACTCTTGAGGTTCCTTTCATCGAGTGAGGTGTCTGTCCTCCCACCTGGGCCTGTGTCCTGTTACTGCCTCCACACGTGTGCCCCTCAGTATATCAAAGCAGCACTAAACCTGGACATAATTCACAGCAGTCAGCACACTGGAACTATGTTTGTGAGCATAGTACGTACACTCTTTTCATTGTGTATAATGTCTTGTATCCTCAATATCTTATGGAGCTTTTAGGAGAATTCTTTTCCAGGCTTTATACTTCAGCCCTACTATTTCTGAGGTTCAGTCTTAGCCCCATTACAGATGGGTCGGAAGACAAATTTGAGTGACAGATATCACACTGTGCTTTGAATTGCCCTTCCCTCTCACAGCTTAGAAGAGGATTTCTTATTGTGCAGAATTATGGGTTGTCTCTCTTAAGGTAAATTCTCTCTGAAGGGTTCTTTGTACCTCATGCAAAAAATACTTCTGGCTGATCCCTGTCAATCAGTCTGCCAGACGTGCCCAGTTATGCCATGGTTAAACATAGCTTAGACTCCATTGAAAAAGTGTACAAATTCTGATCTTACAAGAAATCCTTTTGTCAATTATTCAGCTTGACAATAAAGTGTATAAACAGTTAAAGCTAATAAAATATGGACTAAATTTTCAAGCTCTTAATAATGAAAAAGGTACAAAAGAGTTTCTGGCCTTTCTACTACTTCTAGTCACCTATCTTTAGGATGTAAATATGTAATAGTAATAATAATACCTACAAGTTAAATTTCATAAAAAAGAAAGAGCAGGGGCTGAAATATCAAATACTTTCTACCAGGGTACAAATATGTCAGTAGCTTGAACTTTGCTAAAGGGATGGGATTAAGAAATTCCCCAAATGAGTCTTTTAGGAAAATGCCCGTATATTTTACAGTCTAGGTGTTTAGGGTTGAACGCATGGACTCTGGAGAAAGACTTGAGTTTGTAGCCTTTTTATTTTTCTTACTGACTCTGTAATCATACATAATTAATTAAATTCTCCTACTCTCAGTTGAATTTGCTCTAAAATGGGAGTTATAATTTCACAGAGGCTTTTTTAAAATCAAGCTTTAGTAGGATAATGTCTTTGTGTGCTTAGCATAGTCACTAGCATACAGAAAGTACTCAATTAATGATCACTGTTTTTATTTTAAAAATTTGTTCAAATAGCTCTTCCCAACTTCCTTGGAGCTTCCATTGGGTTTTACTCTATTACCTGTAAAAATTGAGATGTATAAATCCCTAAAGATATTAAGCATTATCCATTCTTCTTTTCTTCATTTCTCTGATTTACATAGAATTAAACTTGCTGGAAGTTGATTTGGTCATAGCAAAACAATATGGAATATTTTCAAGTTTTTCTTAGAAGGATGTCTTACATTGTAGATTCTCAAATATGCCTTTCATATGTGCAAAATGAAGCAAAGTGCAGCCTCAAATCAACGAGAATAAATATGAAGAAGACATAATTTTTAAAAGTGTACAACAAAAGTCCTATACCTTACTCTGCATTTTTCAGCTCTGGGTGGAATGGTAGCTCATAACACTTTCCTAGTCAGCAATGCAGCTAAGGCCATGGGGATTTATAATTAGACAGATAATAAAATGAGGTCAGTATTAAATTTTTCATACTTTTAATGTGTCTGACAATCTTACATAAATCAAGTGTCTCCTAAGACAGAATTGATATGGATGGCTGGGCTTGGCAAACCACCAGCACATGAAAAACACACCTTTAAGAACAGCTGAGGGCTTCCCTGGTGGCGCAGTGGTTGAGAGTCCGCCTGCCGATTCAGGGGACACGGGTTCGTGCCCTGGTCCGGGAGGATCCCACATGCCGTGGAGCGGCTAGGCCCGTGAGCCATGGCCGCTGAGCCTGCGCGTCCGGAGCCTGTGCTCCGCAACGGGAGAGGCCACAACAGTGAGAGGCCCGCGTACCGCAAAAAAAAAAAAAAAAAAAAAAAAAACAGCTGAAATCAACCTCTTTTATCAGCATCCATCCCACGGAAACATGTTTCTGGAACTGGATTCTCTGGCTCAGAGATTGATTCAGCTGTATTCAAAATAAAGACCAAGACCATGCGCATCAATTTCACTTAATTAGCCTTTTACATGACTTTCATTTAAGTTAGCTAATTAACAGCATGCTTCCAAATCAACCCTCCTACTCTTCTCTCTTGAGTTCACAGGCGTTTTCACTCTCATACTCACTAAGATCAGCTCTGTTAACATCTCTTCTTCTGCAATGATTCAGGCTTGAGGGTAGTTCCCCACTGAGATACAGTAGCTGTACTATTAATTTTGTTCTATACTTTCCTGTCTCTGGGAAACAAGCTGTTTAATTCGTGAGATCGCTCTGAGGCAGCGTGTTTACGTTGTTGAGCAGACTTATGTAGCGCCTGTATTGAACAACTGACTATGCTGGCTGGAAATTACTATACTTGCCAGATATGAATTTTAAATAAAATTGTTTCAAAGCCTATTTAAGTAAATGAAAAGAGCCCTCTCCATTACCAAAATGAATACTATCTCATGTTTCCATACAGAGGTGTTTTTGGTTTGTTTGTTTTGTTAAAAACAGGTGTGGTTATATTTTCATGACAGACTTTCCATCACTGTTGAATGCATCAAATACATTTTGGTTGATTGGGATATTAGTGTAAAATGACTGATAGCATTGGACTCTCTAACTCCTTCCAAACAACCATACTGGGAAACTTCTAAATGACTTCCAGGACATATTGTAGCTTATAATCTGTTGACTCAGTCAAATCAGTCAATATTTTTGTGGAAGTCACGTTTCTCTCTCAGTTAACCTGTAAGTTTGATTTTTAGTTCTACATAATTTGGCATTAATACTTATGGCTCTCCTTTTGAGTACAATTGAGAACTATTTACATTACCCATTTTGGAGAGGAATGGGGAATGTAAATTCTAAAGATCTGAAACCAGTGTAGTCCTCTTAATTGGATTACCACACTGAGTTTTGAAGGGTTTAGTAAAAGTTTGATATTTTACCATAAAGTAATTGTTTTGCCCTACAGACTATGCGGTTTCAAGTACTAAACATTATCCTTGGTGAATAAATACCAAACATAGTCAAGATACCCATAAGTACTGCTAGAATATTGAAATGGGTGCAATGAAATTTTCTATTGCGACTTACCCAAACTTCTGTATAATCTACATTTCCATAATTAAAAAAAAGTCATTTCCAGGAATAAGTTTAACAAAGGGTTGCAAATGATAACATATTAAATAGCAGTGAAATGCCATTAAATCCTAACTATGTAGCTCATCAGGAAAAAAAGTTAGGGAAAAAAAAAGAAAGTCAGTCATTTAACATTCACAATAGATATATGACTAAGGGCATATTAATAATTCCATACATAATAATTCACTTAAAATACACAGATTATGGGGTTTTTGTGGATATATTTGAGACTCAACAGGTAACGCATTAGCTGACCTTAGTGGTGGCAGTGACATATGAGGGGAAAGATGGATGTTGAATCAATTTTGGTTGAAGCCTTGATTTATAGCAAAGAATAGCCTACACAACTTAAAGAATAGTTGGATGCCAGGTCAGAGTATACAACAAAAGCTCAATGTACACATATATGGAGTTCACTAATTTCATATAAAGTTTGATATGTAATATATATAAATATAAACGATTTGAGATTCAATAAGCCCATATCACTAACCAGAAGGAAGAGAACTGCCTCAAAGAGCATTTAATAAAATATACATTCTTCAAAATGTCTTATATTTTAGCAAAGCAGTAGTACTGGTAAAGACCAGCAGTAAGACACGGTGGAATCCTGTTCAAATCGTCTGGATGAGGTAGGTTAGCAGAGCGTTAAAATCACTGATTTTGAAATCTGACAGAGTTCCAAATCCCAGATCTGCCACTTAATGAGTATACCATCCTATGCAAAATACTTAACCTCTTGGAATTTGACAGTTTCATTTGTAAAATAGGGATAATAATATGCATTTTAAGATATTATTGAGGATTCAGTGAGGTAATCTTGCAAAGTGCTTAGTTCAGCTCCAGGAAGAGAGAAAGCATTCAATAAATTTGTATCGTCTCAGATGAACTGTAATCTCACAGAAGGCAGGAGGCATGCCTTATATGTCTTTTGTAGTCTCCATAGGGTTTATCATAGTGTCTGGCAAACAGTAAGCCTTTCTCTGCATACTTATGAATGTTCTTATGTATTGACACATTTCTAATATGCTTTTGGGATGTGCTTTCACATAAACTGTTGACTAAATGTGACTACTCTGAAAATGCAGATTTGTCATTTAGAAAATTAGTTCTGTGCCAGTTTTTCTCTTACCGTATTAAACATGTGTTTTTTTTGTAGACAACGCAAGGAGCATAGAGAAGATTTCTCTGTTCTCTCCGTTTAAGAAAGGCCAACTACACAATGAAAAACAAAATTGGGTTCAGTGTAAGCTACTCAGATGCTATTTCCTTTTCTTGAGGATAATATCTATTCAGAGCTGATGGCTTTTAAGAACACAAACTGCTACCCAATTTCCTTCCTCCTTCAGCGGTCTGTAAATCAGCTAGCTGTGGAAACATTGTAAAGGTTTGCTCTCAAGTGTTCTTACACCTCATGTGGCCATTTAATAAAACACATCCTGCACTCAATTGAGAGAGCGGCACTAGAACTTTATTGAGAGCTGAATTCTGGAAGGATATATGTTTTTGTAAGATTCTCATACACAGTGTTTATCTCTGCTTATGGCAATTTTCATTTTTCTTTAAATTCAGCCAAGTTGTAGGACAAGAGGAAAACAATTATTTTGCTATGTACATCTCACTGACAAGAAGTAATGAATTTGATGATGTTTCTAATCTTAGTGAGCAATGCTGTTTTTGAAATGTTTCTGGAAAAGAAATACAAAGATTTTTGACAGCCAAATCATTGGTGCCTCTTTTTATCTGATGACAAACCAGTGGTAACAGTCCCATATAAAGATGATGTAAAATTCTTCAAGTAACTTTGAAACCAGTCCTATGAGTACTTCCATGTCACTTATGTCTGCATATATTATTGAAATAAAGTTTGTGCAGCTAAATGACACAGACATGGTGTTCTTACTAGATTAATCATTTTACAGATATGTCGTTCTATTAAGACTATTTCAGAACTTCTCTGATTATAAAATTACTTCATGTTCAGTATAACATATGAGAAATACAGAAAAGTATAAAGAGGAATGTAAAATTACTCATAAACGTACTATTAGAAACAACCACTATTAGAATTGTTACAGTTACTTCCACTATTGAGTCAGTGAATGTGAGTGTATAGGTTTTATTCCTCCTCAAAATTATGGCTGCCCCGTACAAACCATTTTGTATTTTTCCTCAAATAACAATTTTGCACAATTTTTGAATTATTTCTATTTTTACCTAATAAAAAAAAGTGTGTTCCTAATTTATTACATAACCTTGCTCGCAGGTTTATAAAGATTACAGAGAATTCTAGCCTATAGGTATGCAACAAAGCTTTAACTTTCTGCATTTGGGGGGGCACTTTGATTATCTTTATTTTTATATCATCATAAATACCACTGGAGTCATTGTAGTTGTATACAGTCTGGGTACATTCAGATTATTTCATTAGGACAAATTAGTTAAAGTGGAATCCCTAGGTAAACAATGGCGAAACGATTTCAGACATTTGATATGTGTTACCTAACTTACCCCCAGAAAGACAACCAATTTATACTTTTAAGAGTGATGTATGAAGAGATATTTCACTCATTTCACCTCACTCTTCCACAGACTACTATACAGGCAAAAATAATATTTCCTTTTGTTTTAATTTGCATGTCATATAACTTCTAGTGAAGCTAAATATGTCTGCAGCAGTATTGCCCAGTTTATCTCCTAATTTTTAAAATGCTTCTAATGTAGTATGTATCTCTCATATATTAATATGTGAGAACTTTTAAACGTTAAAGACAATGACTTTAATAAGTAAACAAAAATATTTTCCTCAGTGTGTTTTATCTGCCCTTTAAAGAATTGTTTATGTTCTTAATTTTTTTTTTTTTTTTTGCGCTACGCGGACCTCTCACTGTTGTGGCCTCTCCAGCTGCGGACAGGCTCCGGACGGGCACGCTCAGCAGCCATGGCTCACGGGCCTAGCCGCTCCGCGGCATGTGGGATCCTCCCAGACCGGGGCACGAACCCATGTCCCCTGCATCGGCAGGCGGACTCTCAACCACTGCACCACCAGGGAAGCCCTATGTTCTTACTTTCTATGCCATTTTTTATCAATCATCTTTTCGCTGTCATATTTTAGTTACAGAAGTATTCACCTTCATTATCTAATTCCAATTTCTTATAGATTTAACTCAATATCGTATATTGATAATGAATTCTTGCTTCGAAGACTATGAGAACTAAGTTTAAATGCTGTCTCTACCATTCTGATTTTGTTATTAAAAATTGGAAATAGGGGCTTCCCTGGTGGCTCAGTGGTTGAGAGTCCTCCTGCCGATGCAGGGGACATGGGTTCGTGCCCCGGTCTGGGAGGATCCCACATGCCGCGGAGTGGCTGGGCCCGTGAGCCATGGCCGCTGAGCCTGCGCGTCTGGAGCCTGTGCTCCGCAACGGGAGAGGCCACAACAGTGAGAGGCCCGCATAGCGCAAAAAAAAAAAAAAAAAAAAAATTGGAAATAGCAAAACAGTGGACTTTGAAATTTTTTGCATCTAGTTTTAAAATTAAATTATGAATGTAAAGCACTTGCCTTGTGCCTTACACACTTAAGCACTCATTTCCTGATGTCATGTTTTTATGACAATGGGGATAATTTATATAACTTTTTAAAATTCTTGTGTTCATGTAGTAGGTCTTCTAGTTTTAGGGGTTGTAAGTGAAGGGAATGTATGTGAGTGTGTCTGTGCGTTTTTGTTTTTAATCTGGAATTAATTTGCATTATATCAATTCTTTAATATTGAAAAAAATATGGTATTTCTCTTTGTCCTACCAATGTAATTAAATACATTAACAATTTTTTTTTTTGTTTTGGAATTTTAAAAATTTATTTTTGGCTGTGTTAGGTCTTCATTACCGCATGCAGGCTTTCTCTAGTTGCGGCGAGCGGGGGCTATTCTTCGTTGCAGTGCGCGGGCTTCTCGCTGCAGTGGCTTCTCTTGTTGTGGAGCACAGGTTCTAAGCGCGCAGCCTTCAGTAGTTGCAGCACGTGGGCTCAGTAGTTGTGGCTCACAGGCTCTAGAGCACAGGCTCAGTAGTTGTGGCTCATGGGCTTAGTTGCTCCGCGGCATGTGGGATCTTTTCGGACCAGGGCTTGAACCCATGTCCCCTGCATTGGCAGGCGGATTCTTTTTTTTTTTTTTGCGGTACGCGGGCCTCTCACTGTTGTGGCCTCTCCCGTTGCGGAGCACAGGCTCCGGACACGCAAGCTCAGCGGCCGGGCCCAGCTGCTCTGCAGCATGTGGGATCCTCCCGGACGAGGGCCCGAACCCATGTCCCCTGCATCTGCAGGCGGACTCTCAACCACTGCGCCACCAGGGAAGCCCGGCAGGCGGATTCTTAACCACTGCACCACCAGGGAAGTCCTTAACAATTGTTTTTTAATATTATCATTATTACATTCCAGAAATACACTTTACATGTTTTTTGAGAATTATAAGTTAGCATATTTTTAGACTAAGTTTGTAGTATTTGCTTTAAGAACTTTAAAATCTGTATTCTTATAGTAACAAGTCTCTGTCCCTTTTAGGGCTTTTCTTATCATGTTTTGGTATCAGAATTTAGGGTAATTATATGTAATAAATTGGTTTTTATAATGTATTATATGTTATAATTATATATATTTATTATATGTTTATTCTTTTCTAGTTTATAAAAAAGTAATTTCTGCATTCAAATATTTGTACCATATAAAAAAGTAATTTCTGCATTCAAATATTTGTACCATATAAAACCTGCTCCATTTTTATTGAAAAAATGGTGTCCAGTATCTCAGGGATTCTCATATCAGAGTATATGAGAAGCTACCTGAGAAGCATTATACTAGGGGGAGTACATGAGAATTTATGTTTTTACAAGTTTTCTGGCTTGTTCTCATGTGTAGTAGCTCTGTGGACCTGAGCTTTGGAACCATTGAACAGTTTCTCTTAGTGTTTTTATTTCAGTTCCCTGTGTATGTGTGTATGCGTGTGTGTGTGTGTGTGTATGTGTGTATTTGGAAATTGTTGCTAGAAGATCCAAGGATCTTCCAAGAATTTTGAGACCTTCTTTTTGGAGAAAAGCTTTTTGCTGTGTTCCCAGGCCCCTGAGGTATAAATTAATTCTCCTTTGCATACAGGGATGTTAGTGGAAACATTTGTAAATCTGCTATAACCATGCTATTTCTAAAAAGAGAAATGGAATACTCTACCTCTTTTTTGTGTAATTCATTCATATTTGTCATTTAAGTTCAACATCTCAACTGAAGTCCTCCTGTTATAGGCACTTCTTAGAACTTCACACCAGTTGAAAAAGGTGAAATTTTTATTAATTATTTAACTAACCCCTCCTCTTCCAAAATATATGTGCTGTGAACACAAACATCATGTTTTTAGTTTGTCTGCTGACTACAGCACCCACTATAGTCCCTGACAGAAATAAGTATTAAAAAATGTTTAACAAATAAGTAAATGAATGAATAAATCTCTTTTGTTTCACGCCCCCATCGATTAAACTATAGAGCAATTATTTCAGTTTTCTTATGAAAATTAATTTTGAAAATATTAAAAAGCTGGAGAGTCAAGTGGAATTAGAGCTTTTTTTTTTTTCTTCTTCTGCAAACCATTTTTGTACCTGGAAGTTCCAGTTTCCCCAAGAGAATTCTTGTACTCTTGTTTTCATGGCATTATTTCACTGATAGATTTCAGGTAACATATAGGAAGATGAGGAGTAACAGTGGTCATAAGAACAAAAGAGTTACAAAATAAAGGTAAGTTTTTAAAGATTATTTTTCTGTTTTTATGCAAGGTACTTTGGTTAAAGGTAGCCATCCTGGCAATTTTTTTTACAATGCCTATTATATGAATATAAGTGCCTTTTCTTTTATATACCAATAAGCTTTTGACAAAGAATCGTTGATGAAGGAAAATTATAATTTACTGCAATCAAATAATTCAAAAACTGTATTTTTTAGTGTGTCTGTTCATTTTGCCTGAGCGAATGATGTTCTACAAAATGTCTAACATTCCAGAGTCAAAATTATCATTAAAGACACTTAAAATGACTCAGGAAATCAAACCAAAAGCAATGCCTATTATTATATATATGTAAACCACTGTTCTTATTCTAAGACTTTGTTTATAAAGTACCCAAACCAGAAAATAAATTTAAAAAAAACTAATTCTTAATATATTTCTAAGTGGTTTATGGTTTGGGTAGAACCTGTACTAGGTAAGTAGTAATTTCAGTTCAATTTGTTTTAATGAACATTGCCAGGCACTGTTCTACAATGTACAAGCAAAAATATGAAATTTCAGCCTCAATAGGGTCAAGAGTCAAATGAGGGAGGCAAACATATAGCAACCTGGTTTACGAGAGATGTAATTGTCCTGCACCAGGATACTACTATATCTCAGATCCCTGGTTAATTTAATTATCTCTATAAGGTTCTAGTTAACATGCAACTATATTATCCCCAGGATAAGTTTAGACATAAAGCAATAATCAACTGTTGTTGTGTGAGCACAGATCTTAACCTACAGAAGATAGGGCAATGTATATGCGATTAAGGAGAGCAAAAGGGAAATGGAATGACAAGTAAGAGCTCTTTATAAGGAGGACTAATCATTATGTTTTCAGACTATAACCTCCATGACTTCTACTTTGACCATCAATGAGCCCAGAATGACATTTAATATGCATTCTGTAATTATTTGTTGTATTCATTAATTAATGGATACGTGGATGAATGAATAAACAAACGTGATTACTGGTAGCAGTACGAGGGCCCAGTATCCACATGGGGAACAGACAGGTAGTAAGGAAGAATTACACCTCAACTTAATTACTTGTTTATTTGATGAAAATTTTGGGCAGCTACTGGAAGTGAATTTTCTGACTCTACATCATTGCTAAGTACCAGGGACACCAAATTTCTTACACTTATGTTGACTTTAGGGTTACGTTTTGTAGATTCTGTTGGGAATGATGGAAGATGCATTATTTGGTGAAATGGGGGGACTGATTCAGCCTTTTCCTCATCTGTGATATCTCACTGTCAGCAACTGATTCAACAAATGTGGTCCAATTAGGCATCCCTGGCCCGTCATCCAGATCCCACACACAAATTGGTTCACTCCTACTGGGGTCTAAAGGCCTCACACCTGTAACCATAGCCATTCTCTAAATCTGCTTCTGCTCAATCAGTTTTGTGACTGTTGGCTTCTGTTCGCAGCCATGAAACTGGTTTCTAAAATTCATCTGCTTTCTTTATCTATTTTCTTGGATAAGGAAGTTGAATTGGGACGATTCAACCACCATAATTCCTGACATGTTTTAAACTTTGCTTTGAGAGAGATTGCCACTTCTATGGTATTTAAAATGCTCTCCAGTCCAACTTTCATTTTTTTCTGTTACATTCCCCAAGAAAATAAAAACATGATATAAGTTTATTAATTGTGGATTGTTTTTAATTATTTAAAGGGATTAAAAGAAATTGTAAATACCTTTTCCTATAAAAATATATTTGGGAAATTCATAAACTTGGTTATAAGTATTTTCTTATTGCTATTTTAATCTATGTAGCCATGGTAAAATGGTATCATGGAATTATTACCAAAATCTAAAAATATTGCTCTTTAAAATAAATCATAATATTTCATATTCATGAAATAAAAGTGGTCAACAATAAGATCTTTTAACTACTTGAGTAATGCCTAGACTTGGGTATAAGAAATGAGGCAAGAAAGAGCCATTTTCTAACAAAACTTTGCCTTTTACCAAATTCTGAAGAGTTCAAGAAAGCTTCCAGTGGGGATCATATCTCTGAAGCTCCAAAATTAGAATCTTCTAACTTTCAGTTTGCCACCTCATTGGTTCTAAGACTGTTAGGGTTAGGGGTCACTGATTACTTATCTTTTCTGACCTTCAGCTTTTAAAAAAATGAAAGCAGAATAATAATAATAATGCTAACTTGTTTTAGAGTATTAAATTGAAATTTCTAGTGAAAATGATAAAGAACTGTACAACTATGAGGTATTGTTATTTGGCAATAGGCTTTACACACACACACACACACACACACACACACACACACACACACACACAGAGCACACAACCTTAATTATCTTTAAACAAGTTTTTCTGGTAAACTTCCTTCTTTCACAAACAGGTCTCTGTTTCTCACTATGGATATTCCTTTATTCTACCTGTGAAAGTAGACACTATAGGCTACAGATTCTTTCACAGGACTTTAATTTTAATTTTGACTTGATTTTAACAGAGCAGCATCTGGTCTTCTGGCACAAAATTCAAACCATTTTGCTGGCAGCTACAGGATTATCCCTTGGTGAGCTTGTTGATGGGTTGTTTGAGTTGACTTGCACTCATAACCACCATTACACTGTGGTGTATGTTCTTCTTCCCAGGTATTTTCTATGTTGACTACACATATTGGACTTTTAAAGATTACTTTGACTAGTGAAAAAAAATGAATGAATCATATTTTATAGCTAGCTAATGAGTTATTTTATTCCATTTGTATACCCTTCTTTATCTTATCATTGAATTTTTTTGCTCTTCTCCAATTTTTCTTCTTCAATTTTACACCTCCATTTCTTCCCAAAATATTTTTTAGCTTTTCCCTGTTGTTTACATTTCTCAATTTTTCTTTCTATAACTTTGTAATTTAACTGTGTAAAGTAATTCCCCATGATTTTAAGAAAAAAGCATTAAGAAAAAGTATTAAGCAGAGATAATGTGGGCTTTTAGGGAGGATTGTTTTCTGTATTAATATTGTGGTTATTATTTTATAATCACTGCTGTACTGCTTTCTGCAGTGGACGTTTGTTGATTTTGCGTCCCCAGCATTGATTACTTCTTCTTTGTGTAACTGCTCATTTCTTTGACTCTCTGATCATGTAGTTTGGATGAGCCTTACTCTGCTCCCCCTGTTTAGATTCGGGCCCATCATCCACAGCTTGCCCATGAGATTCCCACACTGCCCTCCCCACAGTGATTGATTCAGAAGTAGACATGTAAACCAGGCTTGATCAATCAAAGTTAATGGGCATTGACCTGGAGGCTTTTGCTTGAGCTATTTGTAGAAAAGCCAAACTGTGGCTGAGTTTGCTAGATTTTGGAAGTAAGCCTTGGCCTGCCGTGACCATTTTGGCACTGAGGAAATTGTCTCCCTGAGAATGAAGCCTACACATATTAAAGCAGGGCCAAGATATAGAGAGTGAAAATTTTCTGGCAATATTGTTTGAGCCTCTTGATCCAGCTGTGCTATGCTTTAACTTAGAAGTATCCCTAGACATTTTAGTTTTGTCATGCAATAATGCCCCCTCCACACTTTATGTTTTTCCTTAAGCCACTTTGATTTTGAACATTGCTACCTGCAACAATCTTCAGATTTTATGCACTCCTAGTTTCTTTTACTTATAAAAGAAACTAGGAGTTTCTTTTACTTATAAAATTATATATTTTGCATTTAATTTCTTTCTCACTTTAGCATGTTAATTGTTCTGTCACCTTTTTTTTACTTCCCAATTTTAAAATATCTCTAAAGATTGTTTACTTTTGGAACAAGAAAACTAGCAGAAAATTTTATTGTGTTTAACTATTTAATATTCATTCATACCTGGGTCACAGGATTGCACAGTATTTCATAAATAAATAAATGATATAAGAATAATTTTGCAGGATAATGAACTGATGGAAGAATAGTCCCTGGCTAAAATATTAATGAATGTGGTAAAAACCCCTATTTATTCAGCATTTAACACTTTGCTTTAAATAATGTAGTCCTGATCTTATTGTTTAGAAAACAATATAACAGGTGAATTGACTGTATATTCAGTTTTGTATTAACAAACACTCTGTGTCAACATTTCAACATACTGCTTAAAGGCTTGTTTCTCCCATTCAATCCCACATGAAAGAAAAAGATTTCAATACTTCTTTTTTTATCAATTCACACATATTTTTTTCCCTCGTAACCAGAAATGTTCATGCAGGTGATGTGCTTCTCATCTACCCTGAAAAATAATCTCTCACGTTTGGATAACATAGGATCTTTGGAGTTTCAACTAGACTGTGTACATTCTTTCTTTTGGTTTATATGACTATTCTTTAAAATAGATGGGAAAGACACTGAGACGTCCATTTTGCATCTGAGACAAATGAGTCATATATTCAAATCTAGATCTTTAGTTGCCTAGTCCAACACACCTCTAACTGCAACACAAATAGAAAAAGTTAGGCGCTGGTAGACCCGATATAAATATCCTCACCTAAACAATAAATCTAACCCATTCCATGGACATCATCGTATCCTCAAGGTATTCAGCCAAGGACAGGATCAGAGCTGCCATACTGTATCACATGACAGGAAATTAAAATGCACAGATTCATTCAGTTACTGAATAGTCAACTATAGGAGCATATTATGGCATATCAGGCACTGTTTTGGGATGATGTCTCAGTGGTAAACAAGTCTAACTTTGTTTTTAAAGATAATGTTCTTTTATATTTCTCTATCTTTATTATATCAACTGAAAAACAATCTATTCTGTTATTCAACTATTCCTGGTATATAAGCCTAACTCAAAGGCTTAGTTAACTAGGAAATCAAAGGGACCGTATAGGATGTACACATTAATATGTTCTAGGGTAAAGTAAAACTGTACAAATAATGTATAATATTGTCTGAGTACAAAATCACATCAGAAACAAAACACACACACACACACAAAAACATGTTCAGCTTTGGCATCTGCCCAGGTGAACACACTGTTAACCTTTCAGATGACAGATACATTTTACCCTAACTTTTGAAGACTTCAGGCTACGTTTTGAACGTGGGTGTAGGCACAGTCTTTCTGCTTAATAAATCTGAATAGGAATGGAATGGATAAGTATAGCAACATATTAAACCAAAATGTCAATTTTCAACTACTAACAAAGGCTTGCTACAACCTTAGGCACTCAACCTTCCAAATGATACCAATTACGTTCACCCTCCCTACTGAGCTCTGAAAGGAGAGGTACCACGGGGATCAAAATTAAAACACTTAATTACTTTATGTTTTAAATGCAAACTATCTGTGGAAAACAGCAGGCCAATCTTTTTCCCCTCCACTCGACACAAGTCTCTTTGGTCCCTGGACAACTATACTAATCTTTTGAGCTTAAATACATTTCAATCAACTTGTATTCTCCTACAAACCTCTTTACCATCTCTTGGAAAGGCCTACACACTTGGTTACTATTTAACCACTGAAGTAAATGCCTGAGAATTAAGGATCCCTAGAGCTGGCTGATGAGCTTTCACTTAAAGTATTGTAACACATCTGGAAATTAAGGGCTAAGGGTAAACAGAGGCTAGAATAAATTTGCAAAGACACTTCTTGGAATTTGCAGAATTGCCATTATAGAATGAAGTGTTTTAGTGGAATCAAATTTATATGTCATTTACAACATTACAGGCCTCCTGAAATCTTGATCATCTACCCCAATGTCATTAGCAGAGAATGCCAAAGTTTAAAATAAACCATGATAACTGTAGAAAAACGACTGATAAAAACCTCCAAATATTTTTATAGATTTTAAATTTGTATTTCAATTGCTTCTTATTCGTTTATCCTCTATGTTTAAGATTAGAACACACTTTTTCTGTTTCCTGAGCTTTTCAACATTTATTTTATAAGTTCTTTTACTTACAGCAATACTCTGAGTCAAGAAGTTATCTGTTTTGCAAATAAGGAAAATGCACAAAGCTCATCTTGGCTTTCAGTTGAGGTCACACAATTAATTAGTGCAGAACTGAAACTAGAACACAGATTTTCATAGATCCTAGCCTAAGACTTTTCCATTAGAGTGTGTGACTTCTTATACATTTAATTATATTGTCATTATAAAATATACATATAAAGTATAAATATGTAAAAGTGATTTCTAGTTGCTGAGACTGGAGAGACTCTTTTTGGATGAACTGATAAGAGTCCTGTGGGGAAAGAAATTTGTTCTCATTTAAAAGTCATATATGTATAAACTGAGACATATTAACCACTTATCATAATGAACAATCAATCATACATAGGCAGAAGAAGTCCAGGTTAGTTGGAAAGGTGAGACAAAAATGGAATGATGGGAAATGGGAGAGACAATGGGATTCTTCAAAACTCCCGAACTTACTTTCTTTTCCAAATTGTCTCTGATCATGGTAATTTGTGGTGACAAGGGTCAGCAACAAAGCATCAAAGATCACAGCACAAAGGTGAAGTGATTCACCCTGCTTTTAAAATCTTAGTACAGAACTCAGATCTAATTAAAGAACAAGATAGGCATCTACACGACCTTCACTTTGACATCTTCAAATTTAAAGCAATTCAACTTTCACTCCCACACTCAGGTTAATTTTCAGTAGAAGAAATGATTCTGACAGTTTCAAAAAGTCACGTTAAGATCCTATAAGGAAAAAAGAGTAAAAGTTTCTTCTTTTACTAATAAATGTGTCCTCCAAGATAAGATTTCCCAAGAGCTCTAGGACTTGCTAAGATGTGCCAGAACAATGTGCAGCAAGGGGTTCAGGGCACAGGCTGGGAGACAGAAGTGTGTATGTAGCCCCCCCCATTCCTACTACTAATTGTCCATGTGATCATGGGAGAAGTACTTAAATATCTCTTAAATGTAGTTATTTCTTCTATGAATTGAAATAATACTAGTACTTAAAATTCAGGGATGTTATGATGTTGGTAGTGAGCTAAACAGTTGCTCCCACAAAAGATATGTCCTTGCTCTAATTCCAAGCACCTATGAATACCTTATTTAGAAAAAAGGATCTTTGCAGATGTAATTAACTGACAGAGTTTAAGAGGAGGACATCGTCCTGGATTTATCTGCGGCGGGGTGGGGGGGCTCTATACCTAATGACAAGTGTCCTTATAGGAGACATACAGAAAAAAGGCACAGAAGAGGAGCAGACCATGTGACAATGCAGAGAGTGACTGGAGTGATGTGGCCACAAGCCAAAGAACACCTGGAGCTACCAAAGCTGGAAGAGGTAGAGAATGGATTCCCCTCTAGAGCCTTTCAAGGGAGTGTGACCCTGCTGACCCGTTCATGTTGGACTTCTGGCCTCCAGAACTGAGAGAATAAATTTCTGTTTTAAGCCAACTCATTTATGGTAATTTGTCACAGCAGTCACAGGGAACTGATGCAACATTAAATGAGATCATTGTGAAGAATGTACTTAGCATATGACCTAGAACATAAAATGTAAATAGAAGCTATTATTATGATAGCTGAGCAGTACAGAGCCTAGAGCCACTATCAAAGGCTATGTATACTTAGAAAAGAGCTTTCCTCTTATTGAGCACTTCTTGTGTTCCATATATTCTCCTAGGTGTTATGTATGCATTATATACTTTCTCCATCTAGCTATAGCGAAAGTAAATATTATGAGTTCTTTTGACGGATGAGGAGACTGAGACTCAGAAAAGTGAAATGATTTACCCAAGTTCTAATAAAAAGTAGGAGAGGGCTTCCCTGGTGGCGCAGTGGTTGAGAGTCCGCCTGCCGATGCAGGGGACACGGGTTCGTGCCCTGGTCCGGGAAGATCCCACATGCCGTGGAGCGGCTGGGCCCGTGAGCCATGGCCGCTGAGCCTGCGCGTCCGGAGCCTGTGCTCCACAACGGGAGAGGCCGAAACAGTGAGAGGCCCGCGTACCGCAAAAAAAAAAAAAAAAAAAAAAAAGTAGGAGAATCAAATTCATGCCTGCCTGTGGGAAAAGCATTTACTCTCTCTTTTCCATGCTGTTTCTGTAAGATACAGTATGCAGGAGCAGTGAGCGGGTTTTTGGGGGGGAAACTAAATTGAAACCAGCGATCTGTGCAATCGTTTATCAATCTTAAGGGTTTGGGGACTATGCATAAATCAAGGAATGAAGCAATGTATTGGATTATGGTGAATGTAGACAAAAGTGAGAGTGTTAGAAAGAGACCTCGTGAAGTTTGCAAACAGCTCTTAAATTATAGCCTTGGTAATTGGAGGCAGGAATTGGGTGGAGGTAAATTGTATTGGATGTTAAAATAGTTTTGACGCTGTGGCAGGCAGAAATCTAAGATGGTGCTCAAGATTCCTGCCCCCTGGTGTACACCTGTATAATCCCACTGTGGAGTAGTGGTGGGAAGTGTGAATAGGATGGGCATCAATCCTAACTAGGCTACATTGTATGGCAAAGGTAAGTGGACTTTGCAGATATTATTAAAGTCCCAAATCAGTTGATTTTTAATCAAAAGAAAGATTATCCTTGGTGGACCTTATTAATCAGATAAAAGCCCTTGAATGAGCAATTGGGCCCTTCCTGAGATTAGACAAGATTCCCCTGCTGCCCCTGAAGAAGCAAACAGCCATGCAGTAAATTGTCTTTGGAGAAGACCATGTGGCACAGGATTGCAGGTGGCCTCTATGAGTTGAAAGTCACCCTGGTCAACCATCAGCTATAAAACAGGTACCTTGAGTCCACCATGGTAAGGAGATAAATTTTGCCAAACAACCTTAAACTTGGAAGAAAATTATTTTCTAATCAAGCTTACTGATATGACAGTAGCCTGGCCAACGCTTAGAATGTAGCCTTGCGAGACTCTGAGCAGAGGACAGTACATGTGTGGTAATTTGTATCACAACAATAGAAAACTAATACAGACACCTCTCAAAAATCAATTGTTTTGTTTAAATATACAATTTCTATGAAAGAAATCAGCACTGTTTTACAAACTAGTCCGGGCCTTGCCGGGTTTACTGATAGTGCTGAATACTTAGGTTTGACGCTCCCAGCTTTGCTCTCAGAAAGTATTCATCCCCTTTCTTCATACCCTCACCATCCATCCTTTCACTTTCTGAACATGTCATTAGAAACCTTCAACTTCAAGCCATGAAATCTGGACACCACCTTTACATACACACACACACACACACACAAATACACAGAAACACACAGAGCACATGTATGAGCACACATTCATAGCCAAGCACACACAAAGACATGAAATCAGTATATTACACTTACCTATGCACACACACCACACATACACATACTGTCATTGTGCCTGATAACATGGATCGTGCCTTTTTTAGCTGCATGAAAGCCATGTTGGTCTTTATTTTATTCATGTTTCTCTTTAGTACTTAAAACACACTCATGGCCAAATGTACCCTTGCAGTTGTATAGTTATATACTTTTAACATTTTTATCACATCATAAAATAACATAGTGACAGTACTTTAATGTTCAACTGCTGCATTATTAATAGGAGAGGTTTTGCTTTTCCAGAAGCATCCTGAATTTGTTGTGATCCACAGCCATTAAGGCCCAATAAATATGATGCAGGTCAGACTGGAAATGCAAAGAATTTGGTGAACTCTGAATGTATTAGGTGCACTTTGAACCATTTACTACCATAATTACAATGATACTATTGCTAAAGAAGCATCTTAGAGCTTGAAAGCAAATTTTCTTAGCATAAATGGTCACTCTATCTTGCAGTAAAAATAAAAGATTTATTGGCAAAGGTAATAACTTGTTAATTTCATGTTTTAATTTCCCAAACTCTGGTAGTTGAATACAGAATGATATAGTTTGAACATAGACTGATGATTAAAAATTCAGCCTGTTAACATGATCCAAATAGTTTATAACTCAGATATATTAATTTGTCAAGTTGGTATCAAAATCTTTCTTCTGGATGAAATTAATATTTCAATATACTTTTTATATAATGGGTTTAAGTAATGCTGAATAAAGATGATAAATTAGTTTTGATTTGCAAATATATTTTAAACAGGTAGTACACAAAGTGATGAAACACAAATGCATACATTATATGAATAAAAATAATGCAAATAGACTAATAGTACAAAAAAATCCCCTAATCAATACGTAAAATAATATTTAGAAATGCTATTAACAAATGAACAAAAGCTCAAGTGAGAATAACTTTAAGCTATTGGTCATTTATTATCAAATTAGCAAATATTTCCAAGGATTATAATAATAAATTTTGTCATGGAAGTAATGAAATGGGCAACCTATCTAGAAAGTGTGAATCAATGTAACTCAAATACCTGGAAAATGTATATACTTTGGACCCAATTATTCCAATTTTTTAAGTGTAATTATGATTTTCAGAAGACAATGCAGTTAAGTTAAAAAATCCTACAAGCAAAAAAGACAGGAATGGGACAATTCTATACTCAATCAATTAAAAAAATTAAAGTATGATAATCTATTTTAAATAGGACATAATTCAATACATACTATGTCATTCTTGATAAAGATAATTAGTGGGCAATACATGGATACGTGCATATTCAAATACAAACACTCATGTGACACTTTGCTATATGATTTTATGCTCAGTACAGTTACACAATTTCCACTTCTGATAACATTCATCTTTATCTTTTCTAAATACAAATATAATAAATATTCACTGTAGAAAACTTTGAAAATACAGCTCCAAAGACAAAAAGTAAAACAGAAAAAAGAAAGCTTGCTCTTTTAATTTTAAGTGACCACTGCCCTTTGAAATGCATAAATATTTTTCTACTGATTTCGTAATTAAAAAAAAATTCTAACATTGGATAGATTACATAAAAAAAAATGACTCCTAGATGTTTTTACCTAGTACCCCATAGAGTCATTTCAGGTAGAAAACATTTTGAAATCTTCCTGCTTCTTGGCTGCTCAAGCAAATATTTGATGAATAAATACAGACATCTTAAGTTATGATTTAGTGAGAGTCTTTTTCAAACTTTTCAAAGGATTATAGCTCTGGCTAGTATTTGGTGATAGACTGAAAATAGAATCAGATCCTATGTTTCCATATGTCTCCATTACCCCCATCCCAGTATATTAAATTTGAAGTGAGTGATAATTTTTTCTGAATTTTACTTTCTTCTGATCTCCCAACTATTGTTATTATTAGACTGATATGAAGAGAAATTGAGAATTCTATCCACAACTGACCTTAAAAGAGCCAGGGCATGGAAGCAACCTAAGTGTCCATAGACAGATGAATGGAGGAAGAAGATGTAGTACATATATACAATGGAATATTACTCAGCCATAAAAGGAAACGAAATTGAGTTATTTGTAGTGAGGTGGATGGACACAGAGACTGTCATACAGAGCGAAGTAAGTCAGAAAGAGAAAAACAAATACTGTATGCTAACACATATATATGGAATCTTAAAAAAAAATGGTTCTGAAGAACCTAGGGGCAGGACAGAAATACAGACACAGATGTAGAGAATGGACTTAAGGACGTGGGGAGGGGGAAGGGTAAGCTGGGATGAAGTGAGAGAGTGGCATGGACATATATACACTACCAAATGTAAAATAGATACTAGTGGGAAGCAGCCTCATAGCACAGGGAGATCAGCTCGGTGCTTTGTGACCACCTAGAGGGGTGGGATAGGGAGAGTGGGAGGGAGACGCAAGAGGGAGAGGATATGGGGATATAGGTGTACGTATAGCTGATTCACTTTGTTACAAAGCAGAAACTAACACAACATTGTAAAGCAATTATATTCCAATAAAGATGTTAAAAAAATAAATAAATAAAAGAATACATTGAAGAAAAAAAGGAGACGTTTCCATTGGAAAATTGGTCCCCCTTCCTCCCTCCCTCCCTTCCTTTTCCTTCCTCATTTCTCTTTCCTCTCTCTCCCTCTCTTTCCCCTTTCCCTCTTTCTTTTAGCATGCATTCAACCAGTATGTATTAGACATGTACCATGTGTCAAGCACTGTGCTAGGCACAAGGGATATAAATGTAAGCAAGATAGCTTCGTATCTGCCCTCCCAAAGCTTAGTTGATGCTAAGCCAGAATCAGAATCAGAGTTGAATCTTAAAACAAGTATTTACAATAATGTGTGGCAAGTGATACAATAAAGAAAGAATAGAAGGTTAAGAAAATGCCTAGATGCAGCTAGTTGTGGGCAAGGAATATTGCTCAGGGTAGAGTTTCTAGACAAAGTGGCAGTTAGGCTGAGACCTAAAGAATCATTAAACATTAGAAAGGTAGTATTTCTCCTCTACAAGAATGGAAGCAGTTGTTTATCTAAGTTTGTACCTCATTAGATTATTGGCTCCTCTTTGCATGTCCAGTACCCATGAAAGTGGCAGGCATACAGGTGGTGTTTTAACAAATGTTTAATTAATGCAGAGATATATAAATTAACAGTATATTGGTAAAACACAATTTGATATATGTGCTTGTAAATTACACAATTAAAAAAAAGCATGGATTTCCAGAAATATTAATATATTTCCCATATCTCCACTGCTAATCTTAGATTCTCTTTTTTATTTTTTACACTTTGTTCTGCTTTTCTTTTATTCATTTTTAATTTTTGTCCCTATTAGTGGACTCAAATCAATATATGTTTGATTTTAACCTCTGACAATATAATTTATTACAGCTTCAATACTTATTCAAAGTTTAATGACTCGTTTTTAGGTATAATTTTATAAAAGCATATGAATTTATAAATCTTCTAGTTAATATTTACAATTTACTTTTGCCTGTAGGACATTAGTTCTCAGCAAAAAGTGATAAAGAAATTGCCAGAAAGTTTGAGTATTGAGTAATTACCTTGAATATTGCTTTAAGAAACGTGCATATTAAGTTTTGCATGCATATGAAATTTATGCAAATTTATGCTGTTTTCAGTAGAGATCATTTAATTAAAGAATGAAAATCATTTAAAAACTTATTCAAAATTCATTTGGTAATGTGAGGATATAATATACGCGAAGTCACTAGACTCATAAATTCACAAAGAAAGTAAATTTTAAAAACAGCAATGTTAGTTAATGTAAAACACCAAGGCAATGGGGCATCTAAAAATGTCCTTTAAAAGTTGTTGGGAGCTTCCCTGGTGGCGCAGTGGTTGAGAGTCCGCCAGACGATGCAGGGGACACGGGTTCATGCCCCAGTCCGGGAAGATCCCACATGCCACAGAGCGGCTAGGCCCATGAGCCATGGCTGCTGAGCTTGCATGTCTGGAGCCTGTGCTCCACAATGGGAGAGGCCACAACAGTGAGAGGCCCACGTACCGAAAAAAAAAAAACAAAAAACTTGTTGGAATATAGTTAAGAAAATAAGCTTTAAGATCCCGTTGGGAACTGAGTCCAACAAGATCTCTAAGTATTTTTATGCTTAGGGTGAGTACTGAAAATTTGTTTATATTAGTTCAAATTGGCCTTCAGTATCTCATTTTCTTGTTATTGCATATTCTCAATTATCTGAGAATTTAAATGCAGAAAAAGGAAGAAGAAAGCATGGCAAAGATGGAAATGGGTCATAACTTAATAAATACAATCATAAATTGTTTTTGAAAACCAAATTATTTTGGGGAACTTCAGAGGCAAAAAATATATGGTTTACATGAAAACCTGGAAAAGAAATAATTTAGTTTGCTCCAAATATAGAACTGATTTTTCAAGAAAAACAAGTTTATTTTCAGGAAACCAAATATGTAACACATACACACACACACACACACACACACACACACACACACACACACACAAAATCACATCACATTTTAGAAAATCGTATTATGTCCTAAATTATATTTTTCTTTTAATAAATTGTTTCTTCACAGTAGGACTTTTCAGGAGGGGATTTTCTTGGGATTTGTGAAGTTTACAAGTTCTGATATTTATGCGCTTATAATTTAAATGAGACACTGAATTATAATATCTCAACTTAGAGAGAATGAGTTAATACCTTAGCTAGAAATAGTATATTAAATACAAAGTAGAGGGACTTCCCTGGTGGTCCAGTGGGTAAGACTCTGCTCTCCCAATGCAGGGCACCCAGGTTCGATCCCTGGTCAGGGAACTAGATCACTCTGGCATGCTGTAACTAAGAGTCTGTATGCCACAACTGAAAAAAAGATCATTTGAGCCTCAACTAAGACCTGGAGCAGCCAAAATAAATAAATAAATAAATAAAAATAAATCGTAAGAAAAAAATACAAAGTAGAAATGCTCAAATAAATCAGTGTTTTAATACTCTCATCTCACTTGTATCATTTAGCAAAATTCACAGCTAACGGTAACCTCAATAAAAATGCAAAGGAGGGGCTAGACAGGAAGATGGCGGAAGAGTAAGACGCGGAGATCACCTTCCTCCCCACAGATACACCAGAAATACATCTACACGTGGAACAACTCCTACAGAACACCTACTGAACGCTGGCAGAAGACCTCAGACCTCTCAAAGGCAAGAAACTCCCCACGTACCTGGGGAGGGCAAAAGAAAAAAGAATAAACAGAGACAAAAGAATAGGTACGGTACCTGCAGCAGTGGGAGGAAGCTGTGAAGGAGAAAAGGTTTCCACACATTAGGAAGCCCCTTCTCGGGCGGAGACTGCGGGTGACGGAGGGGGAAAGCTTCGGAGCCGTTGGGGAGAGCACAGCAGCAGGGGTGCGGAGGGCAAAGCGGAGAGATTCCCACACAGAGGATCGGTGCCGACCGGCACTCACCAGCCCGAAAGGCTTGTCTGCTCAACCGCCGGGGCGGGTGGGGCTTGCGCTTTGGTCAGAGCTCAGGGAGAGGACTGGGGTTGGCAGCGTAAACACAGCCTGAAGGGGGTTAGTGCATCACGGCTAGCCGGGAGGGAGTCCGGGGAAAAGTCTGGACCTGCCGAAGCGGCAAGAGACTTTTTCTTCCCTCTTTGTTTCCTGGTGCGCGAGGAGAGGAGATTAAGAGCGCTGCTTAAAGGAGCTCCAGAGACGGGCTCGAGCCACGACTAACAGCGCAGACCCCAGAGACGGGCATGAGACGTTAAGGCTGCTGCTACTGCCACCAAGAAGCCTGTGTGCAAGCAAAGGTCACTATCCACACCCCCTTTCCGGGGAGCCTGTGCAGCCCGCCACTGCCAGGATCCCGGGATCCAGGGACAACTTCCCCGGGAGAATGCAGCATGGCACGCCTCAGGCTGGTGCAATGTCTTGCTGGCCTCTGGTGCCGCAGGCTCGCCCCACACTCCGTACCCCTCCCACACCCGGCCTAAGTGAGCCAGAGTCCCCAAAACAGCTGCTCCTTTAACCCCATCCTGTCTGAGCAAAGAACAGATGCCCTCCGGCAACCTACACTCAGAGGCGGGGCCAAATCCAAAGCTGAGCCCCTGGGAGCTGTGAGAACAAAGAAGAGAAAGGGAAATCTCTCCCAGCAGCCTCAGAAGCAGCGGATTAAAGCTCTACAATCAACTTGATGTACCCTGCATCTCTGCAATACCTGAATAGACAACATATCATCCCAAATTGAGGAGGTGGACTTTGAGAGCAAGATTTATGATTTTTTCCCCTTTTCCTCTTTTTGTGAGTGTGTATGTGTATGCTTCTGTGTGAGATTTTGTCTGTATAGCTTTGCTTCCACCATTTGTCCTAGGGTTCTATCCATCCGTGCTTTTTTTTTTCTTTAAAACAAATTTTTTTTCTTAATTATTTTTTATTTTAGTAACTATTTTATTTTATCTTACTTTATTTTATTTTATCTTCTTTCTTGCCTTTGTTCTTTCCTTCCTTCTCTCCTTCCTTTCTTCCTTCTGTCCTCCCTCCCTCTCTTCTTCCTTTCTTTCTTTTCCTTCCTTTCTTCTCTCTCTCTCTCTCTCTCCTTTTTCTCCTGAGCCGTGTGGATGAAAGGCTCTTGGTGCTGCAGCCAGGAGTCAGTGCTGTGCCTCTGAGGTGGGAGAGCCAAGTTCAGGAAACTGATCCACAAGACACCTCCCAACTCCACTTAATATCAGACAGCGAAACTCACCGAGAGATCTCCATCTCAACACCAGCACCCAGCTTCACTCAATGACCAGCAAGCTACAGTGCTGGACACCCTATGCCAAACAACTAGCAAGACAGGAACACAACCCCACCCAATAGCAGAGAGGCTGCCAACCCCACCCAATAGCAGAGAGGCTGCCTAAAATCATAATAAACCCACAGACACCCCAAAACACACCACCAGACGTGAACCTGCCCACCAAAAAGACAAGATCCAGTCTCATCCACCAGAACACAGGCACTAGTCCCCTCCACCAGGAAGCCTACACAACCCACTGAACCAACTTTAGCCACTGGGGACAGACACCAAAAACAACGGGAACTATCAACGTGCACCCTGCAAAAAGGAGAAACCAAACACAGTAAGATAAGCAAAATGAGAAGACAGAAAAACACACAGCACATGAAGGAGCAAGATAAAAACCCACCAGACCTAAAAAATGAAGAGTAAATAGGCAGTCTACCTGAAAAAGAATTCAGAATAATGATACTAAAGGTGATCCAAAATCTTGGAAATAGAATAAAGTACAAGAAATATTTAACAAGGACGTAGAAGAACTAAAGATGAAACAAGCAATGATGAACAATACAATAAATGAAATGAAAAATACTCTAGATGGGATCAATAGCAGAATAACTGAGGCAGAAGAACGGATAAGTGACCTGGAAGATAAAAGAGTGGAAATAACTACTGCAGAGCAGAATAAAGAAAAAACAATGCAAAGAACTGAGGACAGTCTCAGAGACCTCTGGGACAACATTAAACACACCAACATTTGAATTATAAGGGTTCCAGAAGAAGAGAAAAAGAAAGGGACTGAGAAAATATTTGAACAGATTATAGTTGAAAACTTCCCTAAAATGGGAAAGGAAATAGTTAATCAAGGCCAGGAAGCACAGAGAGTCCCATACAGGATAAATCTAAGGAGAAACACGCCAAGACCCATATTAATCAAACTGTCAAAAATTAAATAGAAAGAAAACATATTAAAAGCAGCAAGGGAAAAACAACAAATAACACACAAGGGAACCCCCATAAGGTTAACAGCTGATCTTTCAGCAGAAACTCTGCAAGCCACAAGGGACTGGCAGAACATATTTAAAGCGATGAAGGAGAAAAACCTACAACCAAGATTACTCTACCCAGCAAGGATCTCCTTCAGATTTGATGGAGAAATTAAAACCTTTACAGACAAGCAAAAGCTGAGATAGTTCAGCACCAGCAAACCAGCCATACAACAAATGGTAAAGGAACTTCTCTAGGCAGGAAACACAAGAGAAGGAAAAGACCTACAATAACAAACCCAAAACAATTAAGAAAATGGGAATAGGAACATACATATCGATAATTACCTTAAATGTAAATGGACTAAATGCTCCCAACAAAAGACACAGATTGGCTGAATGGATACAAAAACAAGACCCATATATACGCCATCTACAAGAGACCCACTTCAGACTTAGAGACACATACAGACTGAAAGTGAGGGGATGGAAAAAGATATTCCATGAGAATGGAAACCAAAAGAAAGCTGGAGTAGCAATTCTCATATCAGACAAAATAGACTTTAAAATAAAGACTATTACAAGAGACAAAGAAGGACACTATATAATGATCAAGGGATCGATCCAAGGAGAAGATATAACAACTGTAAATATTTATGCACCCAACTTAGGAGCACCTCAATACATAAGGCAAATACTAACAGCCATAAAAGGGGAAATTGACAGGAACACATTCATAGTAGGGGACTTTAACACCCCACTTTCATAAATGGACAGATCATCCAAAATGAAAATAAATAAGGAAACACAAGCTTTAAATGATACATTAAACAAGATGGAGTTAATTGATATTTATAGGACATTCCATCCAGAAACAACAAAATACACATTTTCCTCAAGTGCTCATGGAACATTCTCCAGGATAGACCATATCTTGGGTCACAAATCAAGCCTTGGTAAATTTAAGAAAATTGAAATTTTATCAAGCATCTTTTCCAACCACAACACTATGAGACTGGATATCAATTACAGGAAAAGATCTGTAAAAACTACAGGCACATGGAGGCTAAACAATACACTACTTAATACCGAAGTGATCACTGAAGAAATCAAAGAGGAAATAAAAAAATACCTAGAAACAAATGACAATGGAGACATGACGACCCAAAACCTATGGGATGCAGCAAACACAGTTGTAAGAGGGAAGTTGATAGCAATACAATGCTACCTTAAGAAACAGGAAACTTCTTGAATAAACAACCTAAACTTGCAACTTCAGCAATTAAAGAAAGAAGAACAAAAACAACCCTAAAGTTAGCAGAAGGAAAGAAATCATAAAAATCAGATCAAAAATAAATGAAAAGGGCTTCCCTGGTGGCACAGTGGTTAGGAATCCACCTGCCAATGCAGGGGACACGGGTTCGAGCCCTGGTCCGGGAAGATCCCACATGCTGTGGAGCAACTAAGCCTGTGTGCCACAACTACTGAGCCTGCGCTATAGAGCCCATGAGCACAGCTACTGAGCCCGCGTGCCACAACTACTGAAGCCTGCGTGCCTAGAGTCTGTGCTCTGCAGCAAGAGAAGCCACCACAATGAGAAGCCCGCACAGTGCAACGAAGTGTAGCCCCCACTTGCCGCAACTAGAGAAAGCCCGCACGCAGCAACGAAGACCCAACACAGCCATAAATAAATGAATAAATAAATAAATAAATAAATAAAAATTATTTATAAAAACAAAAAAAATGAAAAAGAAATGAAGGAAATGATAGCAAAGATCAATAAAACTAAAAGCTGGTTCTTTGAGAAGATAAACAAAATTCATAAACCATTAACCAGACTCATCAAGACAAAAAGGGAGAAGACTCAAATCAATAGAGTTAGAAATGAAAAAGGAGAAGTAACAATTGACACTGCAGAAATACAAAAGATCATGAGAGATTACTACAAGCAACTCTAGGCGAATAAAATGGACAACCTGGAAGAAATGGACAAATTCTTAGAAATGCACAACCTGCCAAGGCTGAATCAGGAAGAAATAGAAAATATGAACAGACCAATCACAAGCACTGAAATTGAAACTTTGATTAAAAATCTTCCAACAAACAAAAGCCCAGGACCAGATGGCTTCACAGGCGAATTCTATCAAACATTTAGAGAAGAGCTAACACCTATCCTTCTCAAACTCTTGCAAAATATAGCAGAGGAAGGAAGACTCCCAAACTCATTCTACAAGACCACCATCACCCTGATACCAAAACCAGACAAGGATGTCACAAAGAAAGAAAACTACAGGCCAATATCACTGATGAACATAGATGCAAAAATCCTCAACAAAATACTAGCAAACAGAATCCAACAGCACATTAAACGGATCATACACCATGATCAAGTGGGGTTTATTCCAGGAATGCAAGGATTCTTCATTATATGCAAATCAGTCAATGTGATACACCATATCAACAAATTGAAGGAGAAAAACCATATGATCATCTCAATAGATGCAGAGAAAACTTTCGACAAAATTCAACACCCATTTATGATAAAAACCCTCCAGAAAGTAGGCACAGAGGGAACTTTCCTCAACACAATAAAGGCCATATATGACAAACCCACAGCCAACATCATCCTCAATGGTGAAAAACTGAAAGCATTTCCACTAAGATCAAGAACAAGACAAGGTTGCCCACTCTCACCACTCTTATTCAACATAATTTTGGAAGTTTAAGCCACAGCAATCAGAGAAGAAAAGGAAATAAAAGGAATCCAAATCGGAAAAGAAGAAGTAAAGCTGTCACTCTTTGCAGATGACATGATACTATACATAGAGAATCCTAAAGATGCTACCAGAAAACTACTAGAGCTAATGAATGAATTTGGTAAAGTAGCAGGATGCAAAATTAATGCACAGAAATCTCTGGCATTCCTATACACTAAGGATGAAAAATCTGAAAGTGAAATCAAGAAAACACTCCCATTTACCATTGCAACAAAAAGAATAAAGTACCTAGGAAGAAACCTACCTAAGGAGACAAAAGACCTGTATGCAGAAAATTATAAGACACTGATGAAAGAAATTAAAGATGATACAAATAGATGGAGAGATATACCATGTTCTTGGATTGGAAGAATCAACACTGTGAAAATGACTCTACTACCCAAAGCAATCTACATATTCTATGTAATCCCTGTCAAAATACCACTGGCATTTGTCACAGAACTAGAACAAAAAATTTCACAATTTGTATGGAAACACAAAAGACCTCGAATAGCCAAAGCAATCTTGAGAATGAAAAACGGAGCTGGAGGAATCAGGCTCCCTGACTTCAGACTATACTACAAAGCTACAGTAATCAAGACAGTATGGTACTGGCACAAAAACAGAAAGATAGATCAATGGAACAGGATAGAAAGCCCAGAGATAAACCCACGCACATATGGTCATCTTACCTTTGATAAAGGACGCAGGAATATACAGTGGAGAAAGGACAGCCTCTTCAAAAATTGGTGCTGGGAAAACTGGACAGGTACATTAAAAAATATGAGATTAGATTACTCGCTAACACCATACACAAAAATAAGCTCAAAATGGATTAAAGACCTAAATGTAAGGCCAGAAGCTATCAAACTCTTAGAGGAGAACATAGGCAGAAATCTCTATGACATAAATCACAGCAAGATCCTTTTTGACCCACCTCCTAGTGAAATGGAAATAAAAACAAAAATAAACAAATGGGACCTAATGATACTTAAAAGCTTTTGCACAGCAAGGGAAACCATAAAGAAGACCAAAAGACAACCCTCAGAATGGGAGAAAATATTTGCAAATGAAGCAACTGACAAAAGATTCAACTCCAAAATTTACAAGCAGCTCATGCAGCTCAATAACTAAAAAACAAACAACACAATCCAAAAATGGGCAGAAGACCTAAATAGACATTTCTGCAAAGAAGATATAAGAGTGCCAACAAACACATGAAAGAATGCTCAACATCATTAATCATTAGAGAAATACAAATCAAAACTACAATGAGATATCATCTCATACCAGTCAGAATGGCCATCATCAAAAAATCTAGAAACAATAAATGCTGGAGAGGGTGTGTAGAAAAGGGAACAGTCTTGCACTGCTGGTGGGAATGTGAATTGGTACAGCCACTATGGAGAACAGTATGGAGGTTCCTTAAAAAACAACAAATAGAACTACCATATGACCCAGCAATCCCACTGCTGGGCATGTACCCTGAGAAAACCATAATTCAAAAAGAGTCATGTACCAAAATGTTCATTGCAGCTCTATTTACCATAACCCGGAGATGGAAACAACCTAAGTGTCCATCATCGGATGAATGGATGTAGAAGATGTGGCACATATATACAATGGAATATCACTCAGCCATCAAAAGAAACGAAATGGAGCTATTTGGAATGAGGTGGATGGACCTAGAGTCTGTCATACACAGTGTAGTAAGTCAGAAAGAGAAAGACAAATACCGTATGCTAACACATATATATGGAATCTAAGGGAAAAAAAATGTCATGAAGAACCTAGGGGTAAGACAGGAATAAAGACACAGACCTACTAGAGAATGGACTTGAGGATATGGGGAGGGGGAAGGGTAAGCTGTGACAAAGCGAGAGAGTGGCATGGACATATATACACTACCAAACGTAAAATAGATAGCTAGTGGGAAGCAGCTGCATCGTACAGGGAGATCAGCTTGGTGCTTTGTGACCACCTAGCGGGGTGGGACAGGGAGAGTGGGAGGGAGGGAGACGCAAGTGGGAATAGATATGGGAACATATGTATATGTGTAACTGATTCACTTTGTTATAAAGCAGAAACTAACACACCATTGTAAAGCAATTATACTCCAATAAAGATGTTAGAAAAAATGCAAAGGAGAAGGAAAGATAAATACAGGCATATTACCATTTATCAAAACAAAACACACATTATTTACCTAAAATATGCACAACTTGAAATAACCTTCCCACATTTTGAAGAGAGTATGTAGTGTTGAGGAAACAATTCAGAAAAGCAGGTAGTGAAAATAGGCATTGGAAGGCTGTATTGGGACAATATCCCAGATCATTCACTATTGAAAATATTTTCAGATATTCTCTCTAAAGGAAGTCAGAAATGGGGTTGAATGCTTTAAGTGTATGGACATTTCCAATATAGGGACATGGAGTCCTAGTGCAGCCATCAGAGAGGAAGGGACTGTCAAGTAATCTCAGGGTCTAGAATCTGTGCTGTGATGAGAGAAGCGAGGGACATGAGAAAGGAAGAGTAGAGATTCTAATTGATCTAATGCCATGTGGTCCAACTCTCCCTACATAGTAAGTCAAGGAAAACAGAGTTTTGTGGTTTTGTTTGGATGGAGGAGTAGCAAACTAAAGCTATTTTAGTTTACAATTTTGCTCAATTGTAAAAAGACTACATGTATTATGTTAATTTGTTATTAAAATTATGGTGTGCTCATTTCATTTAATAATATTGGAAAGCTACTCTTTCTACATGGATTATAATCTTGAACTTGAAGATTGAGGAACTAATGATAATCAGGCAAAATATTCTACTTTTAATTATATGGAAGTAGGGTATGAAGTAAGGAAAAGAGAAATATACATCGTTACTTTATTATTTCAAGTATTTTTCCTCTTATTTATAATACAGAGAGAATTTTCTGTATCTGAATATGTTTGAAGTAAATGTCTGTCTCACTGTCACTAGACTGAGGATAAAAAAGGACTTCTCTAGACTCTCTTTCTTCAAATTCAGATCAGGAAAAAAATGAAGATAGTTCTTAAGGTTCAACAAATGAAATCATTGAACTACCACCATCCAAGCTGGCAAAATTGTAGCCAAATACTTGTTAAAGGTGAAAGACTGTAAAGTAGAAAGTAAATTTTTATTTTCTAATCTCTTCTGATAGATTTCTACACAATAAAATATATCCCTAAGGCATGATAGGAAAAGCAGCAACTTATTCTTTAGCTATAAAGAGAACACTTGGTACTTAGAGATTTCAGTGTAACTCCTTTCATAATAATTTAGTGTACTTACAACAAATTGAGGTAATTAGAGTTTGACTTTAATTTGTCAGCCATAGCAATTTATAATTCTTAGTAGCAAGGTTCCAGTCATTGATATATATCAAAAGTATTCTTTTGGTATCAAGGGAAAGGGCTGATGTTCTTGATAAGAGTAATTTTGCCATAATGGAGAGATCAAACTATAAAGATAACCTTGAATTAAAGGTGATTCAGCAAGAAGGTGAAGCTGATGTCCCTATAAAGGAAGGTCATGTATGCAGTTGCACTAGTTGTACTTTTGTTGAACAACAGATTAGATTTACAGTTCAGAAAAGGAGATAATTAGCAAGTTTATTTTGGCCAACCAAACTTGGCCCAGAGTTCACTACTTCCCTTTCTAGTTGTAGAGTTGACCCAAAGCTGAGTAAACATTTTATCTAATAAATAGTCAGGTGTATCTTTGAATATGGCTAATGAACTAATCTCACATATCGTTGAAGATTAAATTTCACTGTAATTTAGCTTTTGATCATTTTGAGCAATTATAAACTTTCCCCTATTTTTCTCACACACAGTATATCCATAAGTGAAATATGGCCATTGTCTTATATTGAGTTATGATTAGGGTAGCAATACAATTTTATCTTCCAACCCAGGACAAGTTTGAAAGTAAACAGCATACTATTAATAATTATACTAGGATATCAAACTTAAGTCAGATGCACCTCCACCCCATAATTAGGGCCATCATAATCATGATAGACCTATTTTCTGTGAAAATATTTTATGGTAAGGTAGAGAGAGTCACAATAAAAGCAAAATTTTGATGTGACTGTGAGGGTTAGTTTTACTTTGGTTTTCAAGTGAAACTCAGTATATGAAATAAATATCATCTTGAAAAATGTTCCTAGGTTTTGATTTATGGATATCATATTTAATTTTCTATTGATCTCAGTTCTTCAAGTTCATTCCACTGTTTTATTTAAAAACTTTATGAATTTAATTAG
Organism: Grampus griseus; assembly: GCF_964374135.1. Taxonomy (NCBI): domain Eukaryota; kingdom Metazoa; phylum Chordata; class Mammalia; order Artiodactyla; family Delphinidae; genus Grampus; species Grampus griseus. The sequence continues at coordinate 81,047,466 of NC_139019.1, forward strand.
GATCTATATTTTGAGATTTTAGATGATAATAATATATACTTTACATTTAACAGCCAATAGAAAATAGAAAAATTGCCAACAAATTTATGATTTGGACTATCAATTGGTGATTTTGAGGACATTAAAACTGAGAGGACATTGAATACTCTTACCATTTCATTACATTAGTTAAATTGTGTACACGGGTTTTATTTGTGCCATAGGTTTATAATAAAGCAAGTTACAAATTCTGCATTTACATAATAATTTATGATAAATCACTCAAAAAATTTTAATGGAGTTATGCTTTAAAAGAGATAATATCTAGTTCTTTAGTCAGTTTTTCTCCAGAAATGATGATAAAGTTACTAAGTTACAGAGATAGAGCTGAAACATTTAAGCTGGTTAGACAATGTTAAAATCTGCTTCTAAATAATTATTTAGTAATACATGAGGAAATCCAAACGCCAGTTTTAGTATTCAAGAAACAACCTCAAATCTTGAAATTATATACTTTAGCTACTTCACTATTATCATTGAACTTAAAATTCCATGAGGATTCTAACTACTTTTACAGATGTCTTGATTTGACAGTATCACTAGGGAATGCATCGCATAAGGCAAGCTTGAATGTTACTTTTTCCAGTCCCTATAGATCCATACAGGACAACATGCTTTGGGATACTTTAGAGAACTCCCTCCTCTGAATATAGTGCTTGATATAGTTGAGTTGATACTCAGGTATAAAAGTCTTCCAGAGTCAGTTATTCAGGGAGTTGATCTGACTTTCAGACCTGCCTGAAGAAAGTTCTCTGTTGGAAGTTCTGTGTTATCCTCCTCCTAAATAAGATGTTGCTTTGAATTATCTTTCCTTATGGTGCCTGGTGCATACAAAACCCTTTTAAGATATATGTGGACTGGAAAGTGACTATTTTTTATTGTCTTACCTTTTGAACAAAATTCTGAATTCTGAGAGAAATCACTTGACTAGAACTGAGGGGAAATTCTTCAGTAACTGTTGGCCATTTTACAGTTATTTTTCTCATTCTATTTTAAATTCAAACTATTCTATGTAATTATTTAATCAATTCTAATGTAGAGAGATTTCTAAATAGCCATTCATAGGTGAAATCCAGACCTCCAAAATCTCACTTTATCAAAATACATTGATTAAAAGTTTCCCCTTGTCTTTTATTTTTTACCTCCAGAAGGAGATGTTGATTAACTGGAAAAATCAAATGGTGGAGGCATGAATAAAACTTCTTTTAAAAAAGAGGAGACTCTGGTAATCAAGACATATTGGATAGTTTGTGGTTTAACATTATATTTTGAATCTGAAAGAAGATGAAAGTAAAATTCTCAAAAATAATACTTAAGATCTAATGAATAACAAAAGTGTAAGAACCAAGAGAGTTACAGATGATGAGAATGTACAGAAATGGCCTGAATTACAGTTGAAAATAGCAATGGTTCATATTTACTAAATATTTAGCATGTGTATTACTTGTACAATCTTATATAGTTTTAATAAGAATACTTGAAAGTAGGTACCATTGTTGTCCTCATTTTACCCATGTAGAAATGGAAGTTCAGAAAGGGAAAAGATTTTCCCAAATAAACTCAACTATCAGGTGACAGATAAGAGGTTCTATCCCAGGCCATGCAAACCTCTGCCCAACTCAGAACACTGGGAGACATAGGAACTGGCGTGGAAATACAGTTTCTTCCCTTGCTGATTCTACAGGTCCCATTTCAGAGGTGAAGAAATTGAGAAACTTAATTTCTCAGGATTTTCATTTTTGTATAACTCCAAACTCTGTCTTCCACCATGTCATATTACATAATAATAGCACAACTATTTCTATATTTAAAACATTCCAGAGTAGAAAATAATGTTTTAATTTTGGCAGTGGAAAAGAATACTATGTTTAGAGATTTGAAGAATATAAATCATCCAATGAAGCTAATGGTTTCTACACATAATTGGAATTCTAAGGTGGACAGTGTCATATGAGACATTCATTCGGAACTTAGTAAGAAATTCAAAAATTTACACACATTTGTGTACACTCCTCTGCTTATGATATTTTATTTTAAGTGTATCAAAGGACCACAGTGTTTTATTTTTTAAAAATTGCTTATGGAGACTCATTACTGGGTCAACAACTACAGTTTGTAAAACCCCAATTTAATTTAAATGATTGACAGCAAATTGTGAATATTCTATAAACTAGCTTCCCCCTCCCCCAACCCCAGCCCAGTACACACACACTCCCTGTGCTATCTGCAGTTGCTAAAAGGCCAAATTAGTCATAAATTATGGAAAGTGTGTGAGAGGTTTTTCTGAGCAGGGATTTCTGACACTCTATTCCTACTCAAGGAATTGATGAGTCTCTTCTTTCTCCTATCAGTGACCTAGAATTCTCTCTCTAGCAATAAATCTGCATCTATGGACTCGTATTATAATGACACATTTTTTGTCAATACCACTATGACATGCAAAACATTATCCTAATTTATAGAGGAATCTAGCACAATGTTTATATATTTACATATACTTTATATTTTTTAGGCTTCTGTGATTTTCTTTTTTTTTGGTTTCTACACTCCTGTCTGATAGAATCATGTACTTAAAGTTATAAATAAGGCAGTAGGTATGTGGTTTAATCAGTCTACCAACATCATCCTATTATTTTATATTTTATTTAAAGCATACATTTTTATTGTTCTACATAGATTACTAAGCAAGCTCATAAAACACAACCAAATCAACATAAATCCAGCTTGAAACTATTATGTCAGACCATACGTGTACCACAATGTTCTATGTTCCATCCAGCCTCCCAACCCCCTTTCTGGTATGTTTTATCTTTCCCTAATGGCAGGCATTAGGGAAGTGTAACTTCTGATTCAAACTGGGAAATGATTTGAGGAAGCTGTTTACAGTCTGATGGAAATTTTAAATCATGTTCGAGAAACCAGGGAAGCCCTGCATGTGTTTTAAATGCACTTAAATGATATTGTGCTATATATGACAATGTCTATCATCTTTCTTCAATTTTATCATTAAATACTATATTTTAAGAACATTCATATTTTTTTGTATACCTCTAATCCATTACTTCAATGCTCAGTATTTCATACACAATATTTCGTGGTGTACATTGACTTCATTTTCTTTTCTACACTTCTAGCAATGCATTCTCAGGTTGCCTCAAAATCCCTATTACTATAAATATTGCTGCAATGAACACTGATGTACGTATCTGTCTGAAGATTTGTGTGAGAATTTCTTAGAACCATACATCAAAAGTGGAATTCCCGGGCTTTCCTGGTGGTGCAGTGGTTGAGAGTCTGCCTGCCGATGCAGGGGACGCAGATTCGTGCCTCAGTCCAGGAAGATCCCACATGCCGCGAAGCTAGGCCCGTGAGCCATGGCCACTGAGCCTGCGTGTCCGGAGCCTGTGCTCCGCAGCGGGAGAGGGCACAACAGTGAGAGGCCCACGTACCGCAAAAAAAAAGTGGAATTCCCCAAAATAAGGCATGCATAACTTTATTTTATGAGGAAATAACAGAATCTCTCCAGCATGAGTTTTATAATCTATATTCTCAGTAGTCAACACTTTGTATTATCCAGCATTTCAATTTTTGGGCCATTAATAGGTATATCTTTTTGCCTTTACATTTATAATTTTCTGTTTACTAGTGACTGTGAGCACTTTCTTACGTTTCTTAGCTTTTTTGATTTTCTCCTCTGTAAAATTCTTATTCACTCTGTCAGTTTCAACCTCTTTGTCACTTCTTCTATTGGCACTACCTGTTGATTTTTGGGAATTCTAGCTTTTGTTGTTCTGCCATTTGTAGACTTCAAATATCTTTTCCCATTCTGTTTTATATGTACTAATTTTGTTCAGAGGCCATTTTGGACATAAATTCTTAATTTTATGTAATGTAATTAAACAATCTTTTCCACCTATGCTTTGTGCTTTTGAAATTTAAAAAGTCCTTTCCTATCATGAAGATTTTTTTAACTTATCTTACTAATATTTGTATAGTGTTACCTTTAACATTTAGTATTTAATTCTTTTGGAATCTTTTTTTTTATTTTATTTTATTTGTGCCTGTGCCGCATCAGCTGTGGGAACATAGTTCCCGGACCAGGGATTGAACCCAGGCCCTTGCAATGAAAGTGCCAAGTCCTAACCACTGGACTGCCAGGGAATTCCCTGGAACCATCTTTTGTAATGTGTTGATATTTAGTGATCCAATCTTGTTTTTATCCATATAATGAGACATTATTTAACACTATATGCTAAAGCAATTTATCTTTTATTAATTGATCTGTTGGGTCCCTTTATTATAAATTAAGGTTCTATATGTTTGTGTTTCTATCTCTCAGTCCTCTTTTAGATTTCACTTGACTATTGTCTATTTCTGCCTGATGCCATACCATATGTAAATTATAATGGCCTTGTAATCCATTTAATTCTCTGCTTGGTTAATTTTATAGATATGAAGGAATCATAAGGTCATTTGGTCCAAATTTCCACCTAATGCCCAAATCTCTTTGAACATTCCTGATGAATCATCCTCAGCCTCTGTTTAAACAACTCTGTTGATATTTTTCCAGGTATTCCATCTTGTTGTTAGTTTTAATATCCTCAACTATGTTATCTGTCCTCATGTGCTTTGGATATTCAAACATGTCTCAATTCCAGCCATCCTCCTCAGTGCACAATCTGTTTGATCTCTGATCCTTTTAAAACATTATATGTGTAACTGGAGAACAAATAATTCAGATGTGGTCTGGTAAACATACAGTACAGTGAAATTATAGTCTCTCTCATGTGGACACTAAAACTATTGATGGGTGCGCTTTTCATGGAGTACCTAATGCATCTCTTAAAAATGCAGCACATCTTGAAAAACAAGTTAAAATACACCCGTCTACTATCACCACTGGAATGAATCTTAATTTCTTTAAACAGAACAAAGTGAAATAGTACTTTTAGTGCAGTTACATTTATGATTTTCAAAATCTTCCTTCCATGAGCTAACTCTCAGAGACATTTAACTTGCTACTTTTCAAGACATACATCAAGATTGGTCATTTCTATGGTCACACATCACAAAACTACTGTTAAGTACAGTAAATCTGCTATTTTGACTTATTTCACGTGAGATCTAGTTTCCTTGGACCAATCCAAGTCAAATGGCCATAATAATACCCTGACATGTCTCTTAACTATCTTTAGCAAGATCTCCTCACACATCTTTCAGCTCTCAGCATGGAAACATTTGGGAAAATATTAGAAGGATGATTTGCCACCTCCAGGCAAGAAGGGAGAGAAAGTTAAGAACCAGTGACAAGTTCCACAGGAGGAGGACCCAAAGTATGACAAATCCTGTCAACCATGTGACACACTGCTGCCGACCTGTTAGCTCACCTTTAGTGTGCTATTAAAGGGTTAGTCGCATCATATCCTCATGCAAATTCCAGCTGTGTCCCCTGAAATTCAGGGAAAAGCCCTGGCAACCATGTGGGGTGTGCTGTTCATTAAAGAAGTTCATTGCAGGGCTTCCCTGGTGGCGCAGTGGTTGAGAGTCCGCCTGCCGATGCAGGGGACACGGGTTCGTGCCCCGGTCCGGGAATATCCCACATGCCGCGGAGCATCTGGGCCCGTGAGCCATGGCCACTGAGCCTGCGCGTCCGGAGCCTGTGCTCCGCAACGGGAGAGTCCACAACAGTGAGAGGCCCGCGTACCGCAAAAAAAAAAGAATGTGAGGCTCTTGCCAGTGCCAGTGTGTGGAGAAGAAGCTTGGGATAATGAACATGCTGTTGTAAAGATGAGTTGTTGCAGTGATCAGCAGCTGCTCAGGTCGAGGCTGCAGATGGAGCTAGATAGAGGAGGGCAGTCCCTAACACTGCGTGGAGAGACATGGGTACAGAAATAAGTTAGGATGAGGCAGTTGGTTCATACACAGCTAAAGCCTGGTTCTTTTGACTGTATTAGGTTTACCCAAGCAGATTTGCTATCAAGTAGTACTGGGTGACCAGTGACCATGACCAAATAAACAAGCTTATGGTTACCAAAGGGGAAAGGTGGGGGAGGGAAGGATAAATTAGGAGTTTGGGATTAGCAGATACACCCTACCATATATAAAATAAACAGCAAGGACCTACTGTACAGCATAGGAAACTATAGCACAGGGAACTGTACACCAGAAACTAACACAACTTGTAAATCAACTATACTTCAATAAAACCAACAAACAACAAAAGAAAACACAATATAGGACAGGGATAATTCGAGTTAGATTTTCATCTTTGGGGACCCATATAACATTTAAACCATGACAAACAGAGCCCCAACTATGGCTTTTAGATTGCATTTCTGGAAATTTTCTGTCTTCCAGTGCTGAGACATGGTGGGGTAGGTGGAAGGAAACTGGGGGAGGAGGTGGGCAGCAGTGCTATTCTGCTATTGAGGCAAGTACCCAGAGCCTGAACTGGGAAGTAGGTGGACTCTGAACTTATTTCTCCCTTTCCGGGTGCTTTCTGGCCCTCTATGCTCATATCGAGTCAGTGGGGTTAAACACATGCCCCACGGAGTTCCAGGATGTGTGCATATAAGGTGGTCATATTGCTCCTTGACCAGCCTGGGGTTCCAAGAGGGCCCCTGGAAAGCAGATCACTCCCCGTTTCTAGGGCAATATTTCATTTATTGAATGGCTTGAGATCAGGGCACAAGAATGGTGCTGACACACTGATTTAGGGTGAGTTCCATTCACCATAAAGGATAAAGATATTTCACATGCACTGACTGAGCAAAAATTAAATACTAACTACCATTTCTCTGTCCACTGTTCTAAAGCTTCATCAATATATCGTTATATTTCCCGAGGGTCTGTAAATTCTGTAATGCACTTTAAAATCAAATTGTTGGTAAATTCCTAGGCCCTGCAAAAACTATTTACTTGGGGGGAGACTCTGCTGGACACCATAATGAAATGCTGGTGCTGTGAGTGCCGCTGCGGGACTCTCAGAAGTTGGGACTAGGGACATTTCTGGGGGCCAGTAACTTCTCTTTAACACATTGTAACTGAGTAGAAGTTAAGCCTGGTGGTACTACAGTAAGTTAAGCACCTACTAGAATGTCTCGAAAGCTTTTTCCCCACAAAGAGATGGTTTGTGACACTACGTTTGTAATTGAAATTTGAACTGAATAAAATATATGCTTGGTATTACCCTGAAATACGTTTCAAGATTATTATGACTGCTTGTATTATGTATTTATTCTTTTTATTTTATTTATGTATTTATTACAGGTGTCCAGAATAGGTGATAAAAAGATTTATAGTACTTTGATTTTTTTTTTTCTTCTGGGAAAATAGGCTTGAGTAGAATATTGAAGCAGGGAAAAAAAAATCCATGAAGTCAAGGGTGATGTAGTGAGCAATAAATAGTATCAAGACCCTTAAAGGTGGGTCACCAAGACTGCCCCTGGCCCTGTGTGAGGATGTGCATCTGAAGAACTTTCCATGGATTCTGCACTTTAACCTTTTTCATGTGGCCCTAATGTGGAGACCACAATATGTTCTGTTAGACTAGACAAAGACATGGAGTTTTGAAGCATTAATGCAGATCCACCAGAATCGCAGAACTTTTCAGCCTAGAGAGCACACCGAGCCGATTTCTGCTAAGTAACATTCCAAGAATCAAACGAGGTCGATATTTAGCCACATAACCATATATCCTCAATATGAGCCATGCAAATAAGTTTTGCTTGGTCCAGGCCACAGTTCCACATGGAGAGTGGTTTGAGGGAATTTTGACATAGCTGAAAAACATCCATGCTTAAGTGTTTCTCATTCAAATCTAAGCAAACCAACTGCTCTAAGAAAAATAGACCTTAACTGTCAAAAAATTATAGGCTACAATTTGCAGAATAATATTAATTCTATGTTGTATTACGTGGCTCCCTGAAAATATATTTTAACACATACCAATATGCATCTAATACCTGTATTCATTTTATTTGCCTGGCTCCTATAAGCATTTAAGTTTGTAACAACTAGGTCAAAGCAAGGTCAATGAGGCAGGAAGTCAAACTGATGTGAAATACAAGTAGCTGGGGGTGAACATTAAGTACTCCCAGCGTGGACAGCTCCACGTTGAAGAAATAAAGTGCAGTGGACAGGTAAATTTATGGGTAATTTAGTTGTACCAATAATGCGTTCTATGAAGTGTTGAAAATAAGAAAAGTTAGAGGTTGAAATATTAATGATATTATACATTTATATATATTGCCCACTGTTAGTTATCTTAACCCAAAATATATTTTTTATAATACATTAGAAAGTAACATTGTCATCTAGCAAGATGATCAAACATTGATTTTCAAGGGACAGCTAAAGAAAGTTGTACTATAGCTAGAATCATGGACTGGAAGGGGCAGGACATGAACTGGCCTGTGGGAAAAGGGTAACGTTGCCATAATTTTTAAGGTAAAGCAGTCAATTCAATTAAATACCACTCAAAGGCCTGTCTTTTGAGACCAGCTTCTTTATCTTTAACCTGACCTTCTCCCTGAGTGTTTGTGTTTAAATTGTTTATTGATATCATGTATGATAAAGGTCACAGCTAGTAAATATGGCCGACTTCACATTATACATCATGCAGGTCTAATGTTTCTGACCAAACCCCAAAGGATTAAGTGTTAGTCACAGAGCTCAGCATTAGGGAAATAATTGAATTTGTCTGGCTATGCAATATAAAATGATTTGAAGGGCAAAGAGGACTAATAGTCTGAAAGGCCAAGTCAAAAAGAGATGAGTATTTTGAGAGTATTTGTTTTCCCCCCAGAGTATGCCATGACTACAGAATGATATGTGAAATACCTAGGCAAAGATCTTAAGCCAAGCAAAGGAAAATCTTTACAGTTTTATCTTATTTTTCTGGAGCTTTTAGGTAAATTCATTTCAACAGGGGTGGGAAAAAGAAAGGGATAACGGAGTGACTATCTTTAAATGAGTGGGCTTAGTGTAACATTTCTTCATTTTATTTTGCAAGTAGTGTAACTACTGCTCGGTCCACGGCCCTGTCAAAAGGATAAAAGAAGGACCAGCCTATCAGGATAAAGTCAAGTATGGAAAAAATAGGGTTGTGGTTGCAAACATACCAGGTTAAAATCAGAGAACCATTTGATCTTTCAGGATATTACACGCTTAAGCCATTTTACCAGCTTCTAAAAATTTTTGAACATATACTATGCTCCAAGCACAATTCTAAGCGCCTTAAATGTGCTCTCTTCCTCTGTTCAATAACCCAGTGAGGAAGGTATAATTATACCCCTATTTCAATAGAGGAGAAACTGAAATCCAGAATCTAGATAGCTTGCCCAAGATCACACAGCTAGTGGTAGGCACAGGATTTGAACTCAGGATTTGAATTCAGAGCCTCAGCCCAGGTGTCTTCCACACTGGGTTTCTGACCCCTATACGCCTGGCACTTATCATTTTCCCTGTGCTGCATCTAAGAACACTTGAGAAACACCTCCCTTCTCAAAATCATATAATTAATATTGCAAGAGCTAGACTCCATCTTTAGAAGTACTTCTCAAGTGAGGAGTGAAGTCAGCTGCTCACTTTTTGCTTCCCAAAGGAGAAGCAGATGCACACCCACATTCACACACTTAGGTAAATATCTGAGAAGGAACTAGAACCCGGGCCCCAACCCATGTTTCAGGACCCCCAGTGGTCCCGACACTATATCAACTGATATTTCTTGATGGTTTACTATTTTCCAGGCACTGTGTCACTATAACTTGCTTCATCTCATCACATTTCCTCTCCAAACACCATGTATATCTTTAGACAAACTTTATGCACTTTAATGCTTCACTGGAAACCTTCTCTTTGTCAAAGGATAGGAACCACCTTTTTAGACCTACCTTTTTTAGAGCAGTCGTCAGAGTGGGTGCCTGGTAAACGTGGGTGGACTGAGTGAAAAAGTCATTGGAAGGAGACACACAAGGCAGCCTGACACACGTCTTTGCTCTTACCTTGCTCTGAAGAGCTTACAGTAATTTAGCTGAGATTCCACTTGACCGTCCTCATTTCCATTCACTTTCTTGCCTTCTTCCCACTCACCCTCATTTTCCCTGAAACAATAAAATTTATCCAGGGTGACTTCTCATGGTTTAAACCTTTCTCAAAATCCCCTTAATAATATAATCATCATGGGGCTCCTATTGTACCAATTAGTTTGTGATTATTGTCTTTATTGACATCACATTATATAGTTTCCTACATCCCCTAATAGAATAGAAACTCCCCCCAAAATTGTTGTGCTGGCATTATAGTATTTTATAAATACGTCAAACAACTGAAAAGCCTAGATAGACTCAGAGCTCTTCTTTGACAGTAAACTATATATTTGCACTATTGACTTTTCCTTGACTTGAGGAATAATAGTCTGAAGGCTATGGCTGGAATACATTTATTTTATTAAGTAAAATGCACAGCAAATGCCCTTTGATCTTAAAATAACAAGTAATAACAGCAATGTGAAGAAAGCATATTGTCACTGTCAGCAGAAAAATTACATTGATGTAGGTATTAAAAGGTAATGCACATTTTTTTTCACAAGATTTTCTTTAAAGATCAACCTTTTTGAAAACAATCTTAAAAGCACCCTTTGGATTTTCTTTATTATTTTCTCTGTTACCTTTACAAGGTTCTTTCAGAAAGTACCAATTTTATTTTAAAGTTTTAATCAATATTTCACACAGTGAAATCCTTTTCTTTGACACAATGAGTTATCAAAGCAGTTTTTTATTCCCAAGGCAGCAGATTTGAGCTGTGACTGACAGTAGATCTTGTGGATACTGTTCATGTCAAGATTAGATCAGACACTATGGAGATTCCTTTTCATGTTTGTAACTCTTAAATTAGCATAAGCAATACACAAATTCCTCCATTCTAAAGGTGAGTTTTCCTCAGTGGAATGACCATTGCTGATGGTATTTGATTTTCATTACTTCAAAAACAACATACAGATATACAGTTGGAAATTGTACCTGGATATATACTTATCTCTTTCCTTTTCCTTGAAAGTAGTTGTCTCCAAAACCATAGTAAAAATTCTCCTTAATATACTGTCTACAGTTTAAATGGCATATACAATTAAATTTCTCATGTAAAAAAACTAGTCCTCGATGAACACAAACTTCTTTCTTACATGAAAAATAAAGATGATTATCAGCTGTTTCTGCATGTAGAATTAGAAATTTTCATGCCCAAAAATATCTCTCAGAGAGAGAGAGAGAGAGAATTGCTGTTTTCTAGTTTGGTTTTTCCAATAGAAGGGTTTTCTCTATTAAGACACTGAGAAGGGTTATGGTGTGGTATACTGGTTGAGTGCAGTCTGACATCAGACTTTTGTGAGTTTGAATTCTGTCTCTGTCATTGCTAGCCATGTGACCTTGGATAAGTCACTTAAATTCTCTGAGTCTCATTTTCCTTACATATAACAGTGCCTGACTCATTGGCTGAGTAGAACAATTTAATGATACAATCCACAAAAGCATTTAACCCTATTCTTGACACATAATGGGTGTTTCATACATATTAGCATCATTATTATTTAGGTAGTAAGTCTGATGTGTACAGAGACAGACATTTGCCTAAAAATGGCCAGTATATTTAAGAAAGGAAGAAAAATTTATTTTTACCACATTTTCCCCCAATTTATGTCTGAGTATTGATAAAATTATTAGTTTGGTTTTTGTTTGTTTGTTTGTTTTTAATGACATCCAAGAGGTAAAATAATGTCATTTTCTGAGAAAAGAAAGCAATTGGGATGTTACTAATATGGCCTTCTGGGAGCAACATTTTAAACATAGATTTTCTTAAGCAGTCAATATTCTTTTAATATTAGATAGCTTCAGATTCTTATTATTTCAATGTTCTGTGACCAGCCAACCAGAAGCACTCTTAAAGAAAAATGCCACAGCTGGTAGGTTCCAAGAAAAATGTCCAGTTGGGCAGTGCAGGAAATTTTCTTCTGATTCACCTAATACAGCTTTAGGCTCTGTTAGGGGATGTAGTGCTGTCTTGGTTATGGATGACCATCTGGATGCTTCCCTGGCTTTAGAAGAATTTGGCCAATAGAAGATGAAGTCATTTTCTAAAGTTTATCTGACTGTCCTGCATCATCTTTACTCTGACCATTCAGACATTGGGCATATATGAGCAAGAAAGGAAGTGTGATGCTGACATGAAAAGTGGAGTTAATGAACCAGGAAGATGCATAATATAAACGAAACCATTTCAGCAAAGTAGAGTTTGCACCTTTTGTTCCATACACAGTGAGCATACACTCCAGAAATTAGCAAGCTTTTAAAATTTTAATTAATTTGATATGTTAAGTGGATTGTAGGTATCTACTTCCTTGTTGAAGGCTGGAGTGAAGTTAATCATCAACAGAACTTCTGGGAAAGGGAATTTTTCTGAATCCAGAAAATGGGAAATTTTCATGTATGATTTGAGTACTTTTAACTAGGGTCTAAATCATTCCTTTACATAATCCTATAATTAAGCTATTATGTCATCATTTTCTGCACAATGGTTCAGAAAATATTCAGAGGAGCTACTGATATCCTAACTACATGAATGACAGAAATATATTTTCAAAGAGAAAAGCATATAAAATAATTATTTGGAGAATTAAATGCTTATGGAGAAGGACTGAAAGGGAAGATCCCTATCTTTCCCTTGGCTAGAATTATTCCCAAAATTTCTGGGAATTATTATATCCAAGGTCACGTTTTCACTTTCTGAATGAGAGATATTTCTTAAAGGATGTGCAAGTAGATTAGAGAACGACCATCTTTGCCCAGCAAAGGGCCACAAAACTATAGCTTCTTCCTGGCATGCATAACTACCCCAAGGTGAAAACAGCCACCTATCCAGGTAGGTTAATCCAGATTAGTTCCACTCAAAGAAAAATCTTCTTTTTGACCCTAAACAAATTATCTAAAGACAAGCTTCTCAGACAGTGGTAATCAGAAATTTGATTAAACAGAATAACCATTTTGCCCTCATCCTTAACTGTCTTGAGAGTGTGTTTCTAATTTATGCAGCCCAAGGTGAGTCAGGTGATACCCCTTCATGGGGACCACATGCAAGTTTATGCCACAGGGGAAGTTACCCACAAAGGTGAACAACTGCCCTCACTCTGTGATGCTAAAATGTAACTGCCATTCTCTATCTGCAAATCCTTTGTCTCCCCATGGTGCCTGTTCTCAGAGAAATGTTACTAAAGCTTGCAGCATAACTGCTTGTAATAGAGCTGTCCTGGAATAAACTGAAAAGTTTTTACACTCCTCACTGGCAAGCATATCACATTTTCCTGGTCTAGGAAAAGCTATCCTGAACCACAGTCCATCAACTCCTAAAAGTGAAAAAAAGAAATACTACCTATGGATTTAGTCCATGTTATGAATCATGTTGGTAAAACTTTAAGAATCTCTGTCTTCAGTCCAAAGGCTATTTTTAAAATATTTAGAATAAGTTACTGAGAAGAAACTATAAGTGTTTAAATTATTGAACATTCTTTTTGAAAGAGTATTATAATTTTATTTTTGAAAGAAAGAAAATCTTCAGAAATAAGACAGTATCTGATAATGAGAAATTTTCTGTGGAGGGTTTTTAGGGGTTTTTAGTGTGGAACACATGTACTGAAGCATATGAGCGAGTGGAAGAAGAGCTAAGATGATGGAGTAGAAAGTCCCTAGACTCACCTCCCCTCACAAGCACATCAAAATCACAGCTAACTGCAGAACAGCCATGGATGAAAAAGACTGAGATCTACCAGAAAAGATCTTCAACAACAAGGGACATAAAGAAGGAACCACAGCAAGATGGGCAGGAGGTGTGGAATCATGACACAACCAAATTCCATACCCCTTCAGTGGGTGACCCACAAACTGGAGAATAATTATATTACAGACATTCTCCCATAGGAGTGAAAATTCTGAGCCCCACATCAGGCCACGCCCCCCCCCCAACTGGCATCCAGCACCAAGAAGAGGAACCCCCAGAGCATTTGGCTTTGAAGGTCAGCAGGGCTTGATTTTAGGAACTCCACAAGATTGGAGGAAATAGAGACTTCACTCTTGAAGGACATACACAGAATCTTATGTGCACTGGGACCAAGGGTAAAAGCAGTAATTTGATAGGAGCCTAGGCCAGACCTACTTGCTGGTCTTGGAGGGTCTCCTGGGGAGGTGGGGAGTGGTTGTTGCTCACCCTGGGGACATAGACACTGGTGTCCAACATATCAGAAAGAATTCATTTGCATGAACTCTTCCAGAGGCTGACATCTTGGCAACAATACCTGGCCCCACACAACAGCCTTTAGACTCCAGAGCTGGGAGGCCTTGGACCAAACAACAAACTGGGCAGGGACAAGCTCCACCCATCCACAGACAGGCTGCCTAAAGACTTCTTGAGTCCACACCTGCCTCTAGACATGCCCCTAGTAATGGCCCTGCCTACCAGAGGGCCAAGATGCAGCTCTACCCACCAGTGGGCAGGCACCAGCCCCTCCCACCAGGAAGACTATACAAGCCTCTAGACCAGCCTTGCCTACCAGGGGACAGACACCAGAGAAAGAAAAGTACAGTCCTGTAGCCTGCAGACCAAGTCTGCAAACACAGGCCAGACACTACCGTGGGACCAGCTGGACCATGGTCCTTGGGTGATGAGAGGGGAAGGTACTGCTGGGACACATAGAACGTCTCCTACAGAAGGTTGAGAAATGTAACTAAACTGCCACATACATAAAACTACAAACAGCAATTTAGATAAAATGAGGTGACAGAGGAATATGTTTCAGACGAAGGAAAAAGATAAAACCCCAGAAAAAGAACTAAGTGACATGGAGGTAGGCAATCTACAAGAAAGTGGTCAGAGTAATGATGTAAAGATGATCAAAGATTCAAGAGGAGAAGAGACGCACAGAGCAAGAAATTGCAAGAAGTTTTTAACAAAGAGTTAGAAAATATAAAGAACAACCAAACAGAATTGAAGAATACAATAACTGAAGTGAAAAAATACACTGGAAGTAATCAATAGTAGATTAAATGAGGCAGAAGAACAGATAACTGAGCTGGAAGACTGAATAGTGGAAATCATTGCCACCAAACAGAAAAAAGAAAAAAGAATAAAAAGAAATGAGGACAGTTTAAGACATCTCTGGGACAATATCAAGTACACTAATATTCACATTATAGGGGTCCCAGAGGGAGACAAGAAAGGGAGAAATGGGCTGAGAAAATATTTGGAGATAATAGCTGAAAACTTCCCTAACCTGGAAAAGGAAACAATCACCCAAGTCCAGGAAGTGCAGAGAGTCCCATACAGGATGAACCCAGAGAGGAACATACCAAGACACATTGTTATCAAAGTGACCAAAATTAAAGATAAAGGCAGAATATTAAAAGCAACAAGGGAAAAGCAACAAATAACATACAAATGAACTCCCATAAGGCTATCAGAAGATTTTTCAGCAGAAACTGCAGGCCAGAGGGGAGTGGCATGATATACTTAAAGTGATGAAAGAGAAAAAACTACAATCAAGAATATTTTACCTAGTAAGGACCTTGTTCAGATTTGATGGAGAAATCAAAAGCTTCACAGACAAGTGAAAGGTAAAAGAATCCACCACCACCAAACCAGTTTTGCAACAAATGCTAAAGGAAGTTCTCTAGGCAGAAAAGAAAAGGCCACAACCAGAAACAAGAAAATTATGAAGTGGAAAAACTCGCTGGTAAAGGCAAACACACAATAAAGGCAAGAAATTATCCACACTTAAAGCTAGCAGGAAGGGTAAAAGACAAAAGCAGTAAAATCATCTGTATCAGCAATAAGTACTTAAAGGATACACAAAACAATTAAATGTAAAATATAATATCAAAAACAGTAACTGAGGGGAAGAGACTACAAAGGCAGGGTATCTAAAATGCATGCGAAATTAAGAGATCAGAAACTTAAGACAAGAACATATACATATATATAGACTGCTATACTTAAACCTCATGGTAACCGCAAACCAAAAGTCTATAATACATAAAGACACAAAAAAGAAACAGGAAACCGAAAATAACACTAAAGACAGTCATCTAATCATAAGAGAATAGAACAAAGAAAAAGGAAGATAAAAGACATACAAAAACAATTAACAAAATGGCAATAGGAACACACATATTGATAATTACCTTAAATGTAAACAGATTAAATGCTCTAACCAAAAGACATAGACTGGCTGAATGGATACAAAACAGGACCCATATATATCTGCCTACAAGAGACCCACTTCAGATCTGGGATACATACAGACTGAAAGTGAGGGGATGGAAAAAGGTATTCCACCCAAATGGAAATCAAAAGACATCTGGAGTAGTAATACTGGTATCAGAAAAAATAGACTTTAAAATAAAGACTGTAACAAGAGACAAAGAAGGTCACTGCATAATGATCAAAGGATCACTCTAAGAACAGGTTATAACAATTGTAAATATATATGCACACAACATAGGAGCACCTCAATATATAAGGCAAATGTTCACAGCCATAAATGGAGAAATTGACAGTAACACAATAATAGTGGAGGATTTTAACACCTCACTTACATCAATGGGCAGATCATCCAGACAGAAAATCAATAAAGGAAATGAGGTCCTTAAATGACACATTAGACCAGATGGACTCAATTGATACTTATAGGGCATTCCATCTGAAAGCAGCAGAATACATATTCTATTCAAGTGCACATGGAACGTTCTCCAGGATAGATCACATGTTGGGCCACAAAGCAAGCCTTGGAAAATTTAAGAAAATTAAAATCATATCAAGCATCTTTCCCAACCACAACACTATGAAGCTAGAAACCAACTACAGGAAAAGAGCTGCAAAAGACACAAACACGTGGAGGCTAAACAATATGCTATTAAACAACTAAAGGATCACTGAAGAAAATCAGAGAAAATCAAATAATACCTAGAGACAAATGAAAACAAAAACACAATAATCTAAAACCTATGGGACGGATGCAGCAAAAGAAATTCTAAGAGGGAAATTTATAGCGATACAAGCTTACCTCACGAAACAAGAAAAATCTCAAATAAAAAAACCTAACCTTACATGTAAAGCAACTGGAGAGAAAAAACAAATAAAAACCAAAGTTAGTAGAAAGAAAGAAATCATAAAGATCAGAGCAGAAATAAATGCAACAGAGACTAAAAAACAATAGAAAAGATCAGTGAAACTAAAAACTGGTTCTTTGAAAAGATAAACAAAATTGATAAATCTTTAGCCAGACTCTTCAAGAAAAAAGGGGAGAGGGCCCAAACCAATAAAATCAGAAATGAAAAAGGAGTAGTTACAACTGACATCACAGAAATATGAAAGATCACAAGAGACCACTATGAGCAATTGTACACAAGTAAAATGGACAACCTAGAAGAAAAATTCTTAGAAAGGTACAATCTCCCAAGATAGAACCAGGAAGAAATAGAAAATATGAACAGACCAACTACCAGTACTGAAAATGAATGAGTAATTTAAAAACTCCCTACAAACAAAAGTCCAGGACAAGATGGCTTCACAGATGCATTGTAGCAAACATTTAGAGAAGACTTAATATCTATCCTTCTCAAACTATTCCAAAAAATTACAGAGGAAAGAACATTTCTGAACTCATTCTATGAGACCACCATTGCCCTGACACCAAAACCAAAGATATCACAAAAAAGAAAATTACAGGCCAATATCACTAATGAACATAGATTCAAAAATCCTCAAGAAAATACTAGCAAACCAAATGCAACAATACATTAGAAGGATCATACACCATATTCAGCTGAGATTTATTGCAGGAATGAAGGATTTTTCAATATCCACAAATCAATCAGTCTGATACACCACATTAACAAATTGAAGGATAAAAACCGTATGATCATCTCAATAGACTCAGAAAAATCTTTTGATAAAATTTAACAATGATTTATGATAAAAACTCTTCAGACAGTGGGTATAGAAGGAACATACCCCAACATAATAAAAGCCATATATGACAAACCCACAGCTAACATATTCAACAGTAAAAAGCTGGAAGCATTTCCTCTAAGATCAGGAACAAGACAAGGATGCCCACTCTCACCACTTTTATTCAACATAGTTGGAAGTCCTAGCCACAACAATCCAAGAAGAAAAGAAATTCAAATTGGAAAAGAAGCAGTAAAACTGTCACTCTGTGCAGATGACACAACGCTGTACATAGAAAATCCTAAAGATCCTAGAGAAAAGTACTAGAGCTCATCAATGAATTCAGTAAAGTTGCTGGATACAAAATTAATACACAGAAACCTGTTGCATTTCTATACACTAACAACAAAATATCAGAAAGAGAAATTAATGAAACAATCCCATTTACCAATGCATCAAAAAGAATAAAATACCCAAGGAGGCAAAAAACCCATACGCTGAAAACTGTAAGGCTCTGATGAAAGAAATTAAAGATGACACAACAGATGGAAAGACACACTGTGTTCTTGGATTAGAATAATCAATATAGTTAAAATGACCATACTACCCAAGGCAATCTAAAGATTCAGTGCAATCTCTATCAAATTGCCAATGGCATTTTTCATAGAACTAGAAAAAAATAACCTTAAAATTTGTATGGAAACACAAAAGACTCCGAATAGTGAAAACAGTCTTGAGAAAGAAGAAGTAACCCAGAGGAATTATGCAACCTGACTTCTGACTATACTACAGAGCTATAATAATCAAAACAGTCTGGTACTAGCATAAAAACAGACATATAGATCCATGGAACAGGATAGAAAGCCCAGAGATAAACCCACATCTATGGCCACCTAATCTATGACAAAGGAGGCAAGAATATACAATGGGAAAAAGAGAGTCTCTTCAGTAAATGGTGCTGGGAAAACTGGACAGCTATATGTAAAAGAATGAAATTAGAACATTCTCTAACACCATATCCAAAAATAAATGAATTAAAGACCTAAATGTACGACCAGATACTATAAAACTCCTAGAGGAAAACATAACAGAACACCCTTTCACATAAATCACAGCAATACTTCTTTGGAACTGTCTCCTAGGGTAACGGAAATAAAAGCAAAAATAAACAAATACTACCCAATTAAACTTAAAAGCTTTTTCAGAGCAAAGGAAACCATTTTAAAAAATGAAAAGACCACGTACAAAATGGGGAAAATATTTGCAAATGATATGACCCACAAGGGTTTAATTTCCAAAATATACAAACAGTTCATAAAGCTTAATATTAAAAAAATCCAATCAGAAAATGGGCAGAAGACCTAAAACGTTTCTCCAAAGAAGACATACAGACGGCCAACAGGCACATGAATAGATGCTCAGTATCACTAACTATTAGAGAAATACAAATCAAAACTACAATGAGGTATTACTTTACAACAGTCAGAATGGCCATCATTAAAAAGTGTACAAATAATAAAAGTTGGAGAGGGTATGGAGAAAAAGGAATCCTCCTACACTGTTAGAGGGAATATAAACTGGTACAGCCCCTATGAAAAGCAGTATGGAGGTTCCTTAAAAAACTAAAAATAGAGTTGCCATATAATCCAGCAATACCACACATGGGCATATATCTAGAGAAAATTCTAATTCAAAATTATACATTCATCCCAATGTTTACAGCAATATTATTTACAATAGCCAAGTCATGGAAACAACCTAAGTGTCCACTGACAGATGAATGGGTAAAGAAGATGATATATAGATAGATAGATACACAGATTATTTGTATATGTATATACACACACACACACACACACACACACACACACAATGGAATACTACTCAGCGATATAAAAGAATGAAATAATGTTATTTATAGCAACATGGATGGACCTAGAGATTATCATAATAAGTGAAGTAAGGCAGAAAGAGAAAGACAAATATCATATGATATTGCTTATATGTGGAATCTAAAATTTGATGCAAATGAATTTATTAAAAAGGCAGAAATACTTACAGATATAAAAATTAAACTTATGGTGACCAAAGGGGAAAATGGGGGTGACGTGGGAGAAGGATAAATTAGGAATATGGAATTAACAGATACACCCTACTATATATAAAACAGATAAACAAATAGAACCCACAGTATAGAGCAGAGAATTTTTTCAATATCTTTTTATTTTAACATCTTTATTGGAGTATAATTGTTTTACAATGGTGTTAGTTTCTGCTTTACAACAAAGTGAATCAGCTATACATATACATATATCTCCATATCTCTTCCCTCATGCGTCTCCATCCCTCCCACCCTCACTATCCCACGTCTCTAGGTGCTCACAAAGGACAAGGCTGATCTCCCTGTGCTATGTGGCTGCTTCCCACTAGCTATCTATTTTACATTTGGTAGTTTATATATGTCCATGCCACTCTCTCACTTGGTCCCAGCTTACCCTTCCCCCTCTTCCCATATCCTCAAGTCCATTCTCCAGTAGACCTGCATCTTTATTCCCGTCCTGCCCCTAGGTTCTTCATAACAATTTTATTTTATTTTTAGATTCCTTATATTTGTGTTAGCATACGGTATTTATTTTCCTCTTTCTGACTTACTTCACCCTCATGACAGTCTTTGTGTCCATCCACCTCACTACAAATAACTCAATTTCGTTTATTTTGATGGCTGAGTAATATTCCATTGTATATATGTGCCACATCTTCTTTATTGATTCAGCTGTTGATGGACACTTAGGTTGATTCCATGTCCTGGCTATTGTAAATAGAGCTGCAATGAATATTATGGTACATGATTCTTTTTGAATTATGGCTTTCTCAGGGTATATACCCAGGAGTGGGATTACTGGGTTGTATCGTAGTTCGATTTTTAGGTTTTTAAGGAACCTCCATAGTGGCTGTAT
Source organism: Grampus griseus (assembly GCF_964374135.1). Lineage (NCBI taxonomy): Eukaryota > Metazoa > Chordata > Mammalia > Artiodactyla > Delphinidae > Grampus > Grampus griseus. The sequence goes on from NC_139019.1 coordinate 81,068,453, forward strand.
CAATTTACATTCCCACCAACAGTGCAAGATGTCCATTCTGACTGATGTGAGGTGATACCTCATTGTAGTTTTGATTTCCATTTCTCTAATGATGAATGATGTTGGGCATTCTTTCAGGTGTTTCTTGGCAATCTATATATCTTATTTGGAGAAATGTCTATTTAGGTCTTCTGCCCATTTTTGGATTGGGTTGCTTGTTTTTGTGATATTGAGCTGCATGAGCTGCTTGTAAATTTTGAAGATTAATCCTTTGTCAGTTGCTTCATTTGCAAATATTTTATCCCATTCTAAGGGTTACCTTTCGGTCTTGTTTATGGTTTCCTTTGCTGTGAAAAAGCATTTAAGTTTCATTAGGTCCCATTTGTTTATTTTTGTTTTTAGTTCCATTTCTCTAAGAGGTGGGTCAAAAATGACCTTGCTGTGATTTATGTCATACAGTGTTCTGCTTAGGTTTTCCTCTAAGAGTTTGATAGTTTCTGGCCTTACATTTAGGTCTTTAATCCATTTTGAGTTTACTTCTGTGTATGGTGTTAGGGAGTGTTCTAATTTAATTTTTTACCTGTAGCTGTCCAGTTTTACCAGCATCAGTTATTGAAGAGGCTGTCTTTTTCCATTGTATATGCTTGCCTCCTTTATCAAAAATAAGGTGACCATATGTACATGGGTTTATCTCTGGGCTTTCTATGCTGTTCCATTGATCTATATTTCTGTTTTTGTGCCAGTACCACATTGTCTTGATTACTGTACCTTTGTAGTATAGTCTGAAGTCAGAGAGCCTGATTCCTCCAGCTCCGTTTTTCTTTCACAAGATTGCTTTGACTATTCGGGTTCTTTTGTGTTTCCATCCAAATCGTGAAATTTTTTGTTCTAGTTCTGTGAAAAATGCCAGTGGTTGTTTGATAGGGATTGCATTGAATTTGTAGATTGCTTTGGGTAGTATAGTCATTTTCACAATGTTGATTCTTCCAGTCCAAGAACAAGTTATAGCTCTCCATCGGTTTGTATCATTTTTAATTTTTTTTCATCAGTGTCATAGTTTTCTGTATACAGGTCTTTTGTCTCCATAGGTAGGTTTACTCCTAGGTATTTCATTCTTTTTGTTGCAATGGTAAATGGGAGTGTTTCCTTAATTTCTCTTTCAGATTTTTCATCATTAGTGTATAGGAATGCTAGAGATTTCTGTGCATTAATATTGTATCCTGCTACTTTACCAAATTCAATGATTAGCTCTATCTAGTAGTATTCTGGTAGCATCTTTAGGATTCTCTTTGTATAGTATCATGTCATCTGCAAACAGTGACAGCTTTACTTCTTCTTTTCCAATTTGGATTCCTCTTATTTCTTTTTCTTCTCCAACTGCTGTGGCTAAAACTTCCAAAGCAATGTTGAATAATAGTGGTTAGCGTGGGCAACAATGTCTTGTTCCTGATATTAGTGGGAAAGGTTTCAGTTTTTCACCATTGAGAATGATTTTGGCTGTGGGACTGTCATATATGGCCTTTATTAGGTCGAGATAATTTTCCTCTATGCCACTTTCTGGAGGGTTTTTGTCATAAATAGGTGTTGAATTTTGTCAAATGCTTTTTCTGCATCTATTGAGACGATCATATGGTTTTTATCCTTCAATTTCTCTATATGATGTATCACATTGATTGATTTGCATATAATGAAGAATCCTTGCATTACTGGAATAAAGCCCACTTGATCATGGTGTATGATCCTTTTAATGTGCTGTTGGATTCTGTTTTCTTGTGTTTTGTTGAGGATTTTTGCATCTATGTTCATCACTAACATTGGCCTGTAGTTTTCTTTCTTTGTGACATCTTTGTCTGGTTTTGGCCTCGTAGAATGAGTTTGGGTTTGTTCCTCCCGCTGCTATATTTTAGAAGAGTTTGAGAAGCATAACTGTTAGCTCTTCTCTAAATGTTTGATAGAATTCTCCTGTGAAGCCATCTGATCCTGGGCTTTTTTATGTTTGAAGACTTTTAATCACAGTTTCAATATCAGTGCTTTTGATTGGTCTGTTTATAGTTTCTATTTCTTCCTGGTTCAGTTTCAGAAGGTTCTGCTTTTCTAAGAATTTCTCCATTTCTTCCAGGTTGTCCATTATATTGGCATACAGTTGCTTGTAGTAATCACACATGATACTCCGTATATTTGCCGTGTCAGTTGTTACTTCTCCTTTTGCATTTCTAAGTATATTGATGTGAGTCTTCCCCCTTTTTTTCTTGATGAGTCTGGCTAGTGGTTTATCAATTTTGTTTATCTTCTCAAAGAACAAGCTTTTACTTTTATTGATCTTTGTCATTGTTTCCTTCATTTTATTTCATTTATTTCTGATCTAATCTTTATGATTTCTTTCCTTCTGCTAACTTTGGGGTGTTTTGTTTTTCTTTCTCTACTTGCTTTAGGTGTAAGGTTAGCTTGTTTATTTGAGATGTTTCTTGTTTCTTAAGGTAGGATTGTATTGCTATAAACTTCCCTCTTAGAACTGCTTTTGCTGCATCCCTTAGGTTTGGGGTCGTTGTGTGTCCATTGTCATTTGTTTACAGGTATTTTTTGATTTCCTCTTTCATTTCTTCAGTGATTTCTTGGTTACTAAAGAGTGTATTGTATAGTCTTGATGTGCCTGTACTTTTTAAAGAATTTCCCTGTAATTGATACCTAGCCTCATAGCATTGTGGTCGGAAAAGATACTTTATATGATTTCAATTTTCTTAAATTTACCAAGGCTTGATTTGTGACCCAAGATATGATCTATCCTGGAGAATGTTCCATGAGCACTTGAAAAGAAAGTGTATTCTGTTGTTTTTGGATGGAATGTCCTATAAGTATCAATTATGTCCAGCTTCTTTAATGTATCATTTAAAGTTTATGTTTCCCTATTTATTTTCATTTTGGATGATCTTTTCATTGGTGAAGTGGGGTGTTAAAGTCCCCTACTATGATTGTGTTAATGTTGATTTCCCATTTTATGGTTGTTAGCATTTGCCTTATTGAGGTGCTCCTATGTTGGGTGCATAAATACAATTATTATACCTTCTTCTTGGATTGATCCCTTGATCATTATGTAGTGTCCTTCTTTGTCTCTTGTAATAATCTTTATTTTAAGGTCTATTTTATCTGATATAAGAATTGCTATTCCAGTTTTCTTTTGATTTCCATGTGCATGGAATATCTTTTACCATCCCCTCACTTTCAGTGTGTATGTATCCCTAGGTCTGAAGTGGGTCTGTTGTAGACAGCATATATACGGGTATTGTTTTTTTATCCATTCAGCCAGTCTATGTCTTTTGGTTGGAGCATTTAATCCCTTTACATTTAAGGTAATTATTGATATGTTTGTTCCTATTACCATTTTTTTAATTGTTTGGGGTTTGTTATTGTTGGTCTTTTCCTTCTCTTCTGTTTCCTGCCTAGGGAAATTCCTTTGGCATTTGTTTTAAGGCTAGTTTGGTGGTGCTGAAATCTCTTAGCTTTTGATTGTATGTGAAGTTTTTAATTTCTCTGTCAAATCTGAATGAGATCCTTTGCTGGGTAGAGTAATCTTGGTTGTAGGTTTTTCCCTTTCATCACTTTAAATATGTCCTGCCACTCTCTTCTGGCTTGCAGAGTTTCTGCTGAAAGATCAGCTGTTAACCTTATGGGGATTCCCTTGTACATTATTTGTTGTTTTTCCCTCACTGCTTTTAATTTTTTCTTTGTATTTAATTTTTGATAGTGTGATTAATATGTGTTTTGGCGTGTTTACCTTGGATTTATCCTGTATGGGACTCTCTGTGCTTCCTGGACCTGATTAACTATTTCCTTTCTCATATTGGGGAAATTTTCGTCTATAATCTCTTCAAATATTTTTTCAATCCCTTTCTCTTTCTCTTCTTCTTCTGGGACCCCTATAATTCGAACGTTAGTGTGTTTAAAGTTGTCCCAGAGGTCTCCAAGACTGTCCTCAATTCTTTTCATTCTTTTTTCTTTATTCTGCTCTGCAGTACTTATTTCTACTATTTTATCTTCCAAGTCACTTATCTGTTCTTCTGCCTCAGTTATCCTGCTATTGATTCCTTCTAGAGAATTTTTAATTTCACTTTTGGTGGTGTCATTGTTTGTTTGCTCTTTAGGTCTTCTAGGTCCTTGTTAAACGTTTCCTGTATTTTCTCCATTCTACTTACAAGATTTTGGATCATCTTTACTATTGTTACTCTAAATTCTTTTTCAGGTAGACTGCCTATTTCCTCCTCATTTATTTGGTCTGGTGGGTTTTTACCTTTCTCCTTCATCTGCTGTGTGTTTCTCTGTCTTCTCATTTTGCTTAACTTACTTTGTTTGGGGTCTCCTTTTCGCAGGCTGCAGGTTCGTAGTCCCTGTTGTTTTTGGTGTCTGCCCCCAGTGTCTAAGGTTGGTTCAGTGGGTTGTGTAGGCTTCCTGGTGGAGGGAACTGGTACCTGTGTTCTGGTGGTTGAGGCTGGATCTTGTCTTTATGTTGGGCAGGTCCACGTCTGGTATTGTTTTGGGGTGTCTGTGACCTTACAATTTTAGGCAGCCTTTCTGCTAGTGGATGGGGTTGTGTTCCTGTCTTGCTAGTTTTTTGGCATAGGGTATCCAGCACTGTAGCTTGCTGGTCATCGGGTGGAGCTGGGTCTTGGCCTTGAGATGGAGATCTCTGGGAGATTTTCACCATTTGATACTACTTGGAGCTGGTAGGTCTCTGGTGGACCAACGTCCTAAACTCAGATCTCCCACCTCAGAGGCACAGGCCTGACACCCAGCTGCACCACAAAGACCCTGTTGCCCACATGGCTCAGAATAAAAGGAAGAATAGAAAGAAGGAAAGTAAGAAAAGAAAGAAAAGAAAAGGAAAGAAAAAAAGAAAAGAAAATAGTTATTAAAATAAAAAATAATCATTAAAAATAAAAAATTAAAAAGTAATAAAAAAAGAGAGCAACCAAACCAGAAAAACCCAAATCCACCAATGATAACAACTGCTAAAAACTATATTAAAATTTAAAAAAAGGACAGACAGAACCCTAGGGCAAATGGTAAAAGCAAAGCTATATAGACAAAATCACACACAGAAGCACACACATACACACTCACAAAAAGAGAAAAAGGAAAAAATATATATATATATATATATATTTTTTTCCCCCCCAAAGTCCACCACCTCAATTTGGGATGATTTGTTGTCTATTCAGGTATTCCACAGATGCAGGGTACATCAAGTTGATTGTGGAGATTTAATCTGCTGCTCCTGAGGCTGCTGGGAGAAATTTCCCTTTCTCTTCTTTGTTCGCACAGCTCCCAGGGTTAAACTTTGGATTTGGACCCTCCTTTGCATGTAGGCCACCTGAGGGCATCTGTTCTTCGCTCAGACAAGACGGAGTTAAACGAGCAGCTGATTCGGGGGCTCTGGCTCACTCAGGCCAGGGGGAAGGGCAGGTAGGGATGCGGGGCGAGCCTGCGGTGGCAGAGGCTGGCGTGACGTTGCACCAGCCTGAGGCCGGCCGTGTGTTCTCCTGGGGAAGTTGTCCCTGGATCACGGGACCCTGGCAGCGGCGGGCTGCATAGGCTCCCGGCGGGGGAGGTGTGGATAGTGACCTGTGCTTGCACACAGGCTTCTTGGTGGCCACAGCAGCAGCCTTAGCATTTCATGCCCGTCTCTGGGGTCCGCGCTGCTAGCCACGGTTTGCACCCATCCCTGGAGCTCGTTTAGGCGGTACTCTGAATCCCCTCTCCTCGGCACCCCGAAACAATGGTCTCTTGCCTCTTAGGCAGGTCCAGAGTTTTTCCCGGACTCCCTCCCAGCTAGCTGTGACACACTAGCCCCTTCAGGCTGTGTTCACGCCATCAACCCCAGTCCTCTCCCTGGGGCCTGACCTCTGAAGCCCAAGCCTCAGCTCCCAGTCCCTGCCTGCCCCGGCAGGTGAGCAGATAAGCCTCTCCAGCTGGTGAGTGTGGGTCAGTACCGATCCTCTGCGCTGGAATCTGTCAGCTTTGCCCTTTGCACCCCTGTTTCTGCGCTCTCCTCTGTGGCTCTGAAGCTTCCGCCCCCACCCACGTCTCCACCAGTGAAGGGGCTTCCTAGTGTGTGGAAACCTTTCCTCCTTCCCAGCTCCCTCCCACTGGTGCAGGTCTTATCCCTACTCTTTTGTGTGTTTTTTCTTTTTTCTTTTGCCCTGGGGGAGTTTCTTGCCTTTTGGGAGGTCTGAGGTCTTCTGCCAGCACTCAGCAGGTGTTCTGTAGGCATTGTTCCACATGTAGATGTATTTCTGATGTATTTGTAGGGAGAAAGGTGATCTCCACATCTTACTCTTCCACCATCTTGAAGGTCTCCCCTCTCAGTATCTTGTAGTAACCTATAATGGAAAAGAATCCAAAAAAGAATATATATACATATATATGTATATGTATATATATATATAACTTTGCTTTACATCTGAAATTAACACATCATAAGTTATCTATTTTTCAATATCAAATGGTTATAAATAAACTAAAAGAAAAAGCATAAGAACAACTTCTCTGTATAGATACAGTGATATTGCTGGTGGTATAGAATATGATGGATTGCTATAGTTTTGCCAAGTCATGCTTGTGTCTTGGTGAAATATACCATAATTTAAAAACCCAGGGAGTCTTTTTTTCACATCTGACATTATGTGGTGACATTAAAGGAATCTTGTATATTAAATATTTAAAAATCATGTAAATCACATTCATGTGTTTAATAAATGTCTCATATCTTGGTATGTTCCCTTTCTCAATATATTTTAAGATATTTACACCCCTGGGTGTATAGTTCCCTAATGATAAAATATGCTAAAAGCTATAAAAATGCTAATCTCTGTATAAACAATGAGCCCAGGCAACATTTTTTTTTAATAAATTTATTTTATTTTATTTATTTTATTTTTGTCTGCATTTGGTCTTCATTGCTGCACATGGGCTTTTCTCTGGTTGTGGCGAGTGGGGGCTACTCTTCATTTTGGTGTGCAGGCTTCTCATTGTGGTGGCCTCTCTTGCTGGGATCACGGGCTCTAGGCACACAGGCTTGAGTAATTGTGGCACTCAGGCTCAGTAGTTGTGGCTCATGGGCTCCAGAGCACAGGGTCAGTCGTTGTGGCTCATAGGGTTAGTTGTTCCGTGGCATGTGGGATATTCCCAGACGAGGGTTCGAACCCATGTCTCCTGCATCAGCAGGCGGATTCTTAACTACTGCGCCACCAGGGAAGCCCCAGGCCCAGGTAATTTTTAATTGGTTTGGAGATACTGTACTTCTTTATTCTTTTATTTGAAGACTATGATCTGAGCACATTACTCCTTCCTTGGGCTCCTGCTTCCCTGAACAACTTTCTTGATAGTTCTCTACTAGGGAGCAGATCGCTTTCCACTGGAGGGGCTAACCCTGAGTGGCATCCATAGTGGTGGGAGTCAGCCAGGGGCATCTAGGCTGGCTTCTTGCACTCTCACAACGACAGAGGTCAGAGGGAGCTGCCAGTGCAATTCCTGGGGCTTCTGTTATGCTGAGGAGGAGGGGGTGGAGAGGGACTCAGGTAACTGGCATCAGAAAATGCAGATACCTGTGGAGGGAAAGCTGGTGAAATCTTCAGGGTGTTTTCGGCAGCCATGTTGGCCCGTGGTTCCTTCTTCAGTGGTGAAGCTGCTGGGTTCGTCTGGAGAATAGGTCACTGGGAACCACACTTGTTCCCATTGTGTGGCTTGCAAGTGGTAGTCCCTGCTTTTCTTCCTTGTTCCTAGCTGTCTTTTTTTTTTTTTTAACATCTTTATTGGAGTATAATTGCTTTACAATGGTGTGTTAGTTTCTGCTTTATAACAAAGTGAATCAGTTATGCATATACATATGTTCCCATATCTCTTCCCTCTTGTGTCTCCCTCCCTCCCACCCTCCCTATCCCACCCCTCTAGGTGGTCACAAACCACCTAGCTGATCTCCCTGTGCTATGAGGCTGCTTCCCATTAGCTATCTATTTTATGTTTGTATATACATAGTGTATATATGTCCATGCCACTCCCACTACTGGGCATATACCCTGAGGAAACCATAATTCAAAAAGAGTCATGTACCAAAATGTTCATTGCAGCTCTATTTACAATAGCCAGGATATGGAAGCAACCTAAGTGTCCATCAACAGATGAATGGATAAAGAAGATGTGGCACATATATACAATGGAATATTACTCTGCCATAAAAAGAAACGAAATTGAGTTATTTGTAGTGAGGTGGATGGACCTACAGTCTGTCATACAGAGTGAAGTAAGTCAGAAAGAGGAAAACAAATCCTGTATGCTAACACATATATATGGAATCTAAGAAAAAAAAATGTCATGAAGAACCTAGGGGTAAGATGGGAATAAAGACATAGACCTACTAGAGAATGGACTTGAGGATATGGGGAGGGGGAAGGGTAAGCTGTGACAAAGTGAGAGAGTGGCCTAGCTGTCTTTATAAGTCTCAGCTTTGCTAGTGTGGGTGCAGTGAAACCAAAGAGGGACCTATTGGTGCCCCAAAAGGTTGGAAAAGTTGGTAGCTCACCTGCTCTTCCTTTCCTGGTGAGGGGAATTCTTTCCATCTGGGAAGTGCCCTCTTGGCCCTAAGCAGTGCCAGTTTGGGGATGGGATCACACAGGCAACGTGAAGCTATGTTCCTCCTCTTCTTATGTGGTTATTCTCAAGTTTTTTTGTTCACTGTGTTGCTCAGATTTCTTAAGTGGACTCCGGAGCTCTCCTAGAGATGTTGTTCTTTGTGGATAGCTGTCTCCCATCTTTGTTGAGAGACTGAGGTTGAGGTCTCCTATGTCTCCATTTTGGTGATATCACTCTCAAAAGAATTTTTACATGAAAGAGTTTCCAGCTCATGTCTAGTTTATGCTTTTCCATTATACCATGTTCTACATGTTTACTACCTTGCCACCAGCCACCACAATTCCTTGAGGAATCTAGAACCTGGATCCCCATCTTCTTTATGGTAGATAACTTCAGTAGCCACATGAAAGATCCAATCAGTATTCTAACTTTACAAACTTTTAACCTCATCCTTAGTTGATATTCATCTCCCTTCCACGAATTTTCTAGGGCCCAAGATTTTATCACCTCAACTCCATCTCTTTCTTACTCAAAGTTCATTCAAACACCCAATCTTTGCTTCCTTCAAGACAGCCAGATCTTTTATCTCTCTACTCTCTGACCAGCCTTTTCTACAGCATAATATCTGGAGCCAGATTATCTGATTTAGAGTCCCAGATCTGATGATCTTCTATCATCATAATTATTACTAGTATGTTTATACAGTTATATTTACTGTCTAATATGTCACTCTCTTTTCCCAACATGTCTAATTCTTTTACCCTATTTCCTCCAGCATACCACCTGGGAAACCTTAATCATGGAGCAGTCCCAATTATGCATTCTCTTTCTCTGCAAAGAGACTGTTTAAAGCTGGAGGAAGTATAATATTAAATAAATGAGTGTCAATATAAATGATTATTTCTACATCACCTGGCACCCAGTGATACTGAGAAACTACTCAGCTTTCTCTGACATTGGTTTCAGCAACTGTTTCACTACCGCTCTCCTTTCCATTAACTACAGTCTTGCTATATGTGAGCACTATGCTGTCTCCATTTATTTGAATTTGTATATATTTAAGTGCTAGTGTTTGTGAATTAATATCATGTTGTAGATATCTATGCACATGTTTGTGTGGGTTTCCATGTGTTTAGGTCAATTTGTATGTTTGTGAGCTTATTTCTGTCTGTGTTGTTCTGATACTAAACTTTTGAGAGAAATAGAAGCTATCAACTTATTGCCATCAAGCTTATAAACCTGGCATATCCATACTTTTTTCATCTTGTCACACTAGGAGGGTTCCTCCTACTGCTAAGATGAATCCCTCCATCTGAGCACAGAATCTCATTACTTTCTTTCCCCTAGGAACCCTATCTTACCATAAAGCTCCTAAGGAATTCTGGTTTTTTAAGATAATTAACAGGTATTATATAAGAAAAAATGCTCTTTGATCAAATTAGTTTGGGGAAATTCTGGGATACATAAATTCAAATAGCTTTACCACAAAACTCATAAAGGCTTTATTAAAATACCATTATATATAATGAATGTTTCAAAGGGGAACAGATTATGTAGCATTATTCAAACTTAAAATATGAATCCAGGAACATTATCATAAGAATATTACCACCCCAACCCTCCTCTCTAGCTTCTCACTTCTACTGACACAGTGACATGCCCTAGTCTTTTCAATCCAAGGTAACAAGTGATGTGCCAACTTTTCCTTTCTCAGCAATCTTCTCTCTTTCCACATACAGTCAAATTCCACAAAAGAGCTGGGATTCTCACTGTTACATGAACCTTCCTCAGTCTGCCTTTATCTTGACTGCTCAGGTCCCCGTGGACACAGAAATTCCATGGTTACTGTCTTCTTGTTGCCGAATGTAACACGTTTTCAAATCCATATTTATTTGACCTCCCAATAGCTTACGATGCTGTTGAATGCTCCCAGTTTTTTTAAAACATTCCTTTCTCCTGAAATTTTTTTGCCTGCCCTCCACTCCTCAATAACCTTTCGCAAGTTTTCTTTCCATTTTTATACTTGTGTGAGTGTCCTTTAGGGTTATTTTGCAGGTGATCTCTCCTCCAATTGGATGCTTTCTATTCTAGATCACTTATCATTTCCCAAGGTTTCACATAGTATCACACGTATTAATTTCCTAAATTGTATCTTTAACACAGCTGAGCTCTAGAGCCATCTATTAGTTATCTACTAACTACTCCCACTTGAATGTTTAACACCTTCAAAATTTAAATCATTGTTTCTTGCTTCAAACCAGTTTTCCTTCAAGTTTCCCTATGGAAAATGTTTCTAGCCCTCAAGTCAGCCAGTAGGGTATTCTTGATTTCTCCCTCTCCCTTCTCTCTTTACCCTGCTTAATGAACTTCAAATTCCTGTCAAATCTACCTGTAATTTATTTCTCAAATCCATTATGCCTCTTAATTTCTTCTACCAATCCCCTAGTCCAAACCATTGCTGCTATCAGCTGTATTTCTGCACACTCTAAACGTGGCTCATCCTCCCTTAGTTTGGCCCTCTCCGATTTAGTCTTAACTTCATTACCCTGATAAAAACCCTTAAGTGACTTCCCATTGTCAATGCGAAATAGTGGTCACAAGATCCTGGAAATTAATCATCTATCCTCATTATTAAAATATATACTATCTATTAGATACCAAAAATCATCTGAATAGAGAAAATTTCAGAGAGACTAGTTATTTTCATCACAATGTTTTCTTGGAATATTAGCCATTTTCTTTTTGAAAGTTGAAACTTTTTAGAGTTTACCAAATTAGTTGAACTTGTGACCATTTTTTTCCCCAGAGTTGAAAGTAATACATAGCATTAATTCATTCAAAACCCCATATATATTTAAATAGCACCTACACTGATCAGGCACTGTTCCAGGTACAGGGGATCCAGTGGTGAATATGACTGAAAAAAGTCTTACTTTTATGTAATTTGGGTGGAGAATAAACAAATAAAGTTTAAAATATATAATATAATGTCAGATATATATAATATAATGTCAGATAATGATAAGTGGTAGGAAGAAAAATAAAGCAAGGTAGAGAAAGGGCACTGTTTTACATTAGGATGATCATGAAAATGGTTCCTTGATGGGGTAGAGAGGCTATTAATGAAGTTGTTCTGAAATAGGTGAATACATAGGAAAGACAGATGTGTGAGCAGACTTCAAACAGACTAAGAGAAATGTCCTTGATACAACTCTTACTTTTATAGCTACTTAGGGCAGTAATGGACAAGCATACTACAAATAACCCCTCCCCCCCACAAAAAACAGACAAATATGACCAATGTTACATTATTCTGTTTAATATAAAATTTTAGACTTTTATACGAATAGGTCTATGAATAAGTATAACAGTTCATACAGCCTTTCATCTCTGGTTTGCAGCTTTTAGCCACAGAAAAATAATGCCTTTTCTGCAGACATTATTATATTTCAAGATCCCTCTCTCCTACCACCATCAAAAACAAAACACTGTATGATTTGCTATGATCAGTTATAATTCATATTAAAAAATACATTTCTATTTTCTAAAATGGCAGCATATGTTTGAATGTTTGATTTACCAAAAGAGGTACATATTCATTCACAGGCAGTAATGCTAAGTTACTTTTTAGTTATTGTATTCAAACAGCATGGATGTCCTTGGACAAAGTAACAGAGAAACGAGCAAACCAGTAAAGAACTCTAATACAGAAGGAAAAATAAGACATTGCTTGACTTTTTTCTTTAATACAGATTATAATATGGCTTTAGAGAGCCTCAGTAAGTATTTTTGCAGGCAAGTTAGAAAGGTGATTTCCTGTAAATCATTGGAAAAATAAAAAACGAATGCTATAACTATAAGCTTCCATACATGCATTATGTCACCTATATGTCTAGGGAAGGTAGAACTGATTAGGGCTCCTCTAAACGGGTCATTAGTTAAGCAGAAGGCATGTGACTAGGAAAGTCATTTACTATTTTTTTCTGGTAGAATGTTACCTTAATGCATGGTACAGCCTAGGCAGCACAATGGGAGCAATTTTGACTTTCATTTTATAAAAATGGGGGAAAAAAGAAAGGCTTTCAGAGCTGTCATTTTTTTAAAAAATATAATCTCATAGTTATTCAGAAATAGCAGAATTACCATAATTATTAAACAGAAAAAGAAATCCATTAGCTAACAAAGAGATGGGCTAAATCCAAACTGATTACTTCACAAACACAATTTACCTTAAGTCCTGAAAGAACAAAGGCAATTTTGTTAGATGAACTGTACTTTCTCTCAGATCTATTTTGTTAATTGCTTCTTTTAACAGAGATAAACAGGGTCAAATTTTTTAAAAAAAAAACTGATGGATTTGTTTATTAGAACTTCTCATAACTGTAAAACAATAATAAATGTTTAAAACTGAATCACATTAGTTGTATTAAAGTTCAATGCATGCCTCTTATGGAAAACTGTTTACTAGGTTACCAGGGTCTTTTTAAAAATTTTTGGATAAAAATATTATGCTTTTAGCATAGTTCTAGTCGATTCAGTTCAACCCAGAGCAATAAGCCTGTATTAAGAACTCTTTATAACACGCAGTGCTAGATGAAATGTGGGAGATGAAGAGACTGAGGCTTGTCAGCTGGCCTCTGAGGGATCACAATCTAGTGTGGGAGAAAGCAGTTTAAAGCAATTAACCATAAAGTAAGACATCATGTATTAAGTGCTGTAATATAGATACTACGTGACAGGAAAGTAGAGCAAAGAAAGAATTAGTTCTGGCTAGGGAAGGAAAAAGATTACTCAAAGTGCTTTGGGGGTGAATTCTTTTTTAAAAATTCAGAGTTTGATAGGTAAGGGAAAGAAGTAAACTTGAAGACATAAAGGAGTTAATGTGTACAGAGAGACTTGAGCACAGAGTATTCTGGAGGTTCGAACACTGGGAGAGAGTGAGGACGCAGCAGAAGATGAGGCTGGAATGTGAAGCTGATGTTAGTCCATGGAGGACTTTGGATGCAAGCTTAAGGAGTCTGGACTCTATCCTGTAAGTAATAGAAATTCACAAAAGGTTTCTAAGCCAGGTAGTGGCACCACCTGACCTGTGCTTGGGAAGGTGTCTGGTGGCAAAGAAAGTGATAGAATGCAGAGTCAAGAAATTCAAGTAAGAGATCATGTCACAAACTGACACTAAGGCAAGAGAAACTGTCGAGGTGAACCACAGCTGTGGCAAAGAAAACGTAATGCAAGGGATAAATTGTGGGAAAGCAACAGTGGGATCTGATCTAGTGGGATGTAGAGGATGAGGGAGAAACAAGGGTCAAAATGACTTTGGAGACTGGAAGGATAATGATACATTTAAACAAGGTGTAGACTGAGAAGGTTTGGGAAAGTCAAGATAAAAAATGTAGTTTTGCTAAAAGTTGGAATGTTCATAATTTAAGAGATCATAAGAATCATCTAATCCAGCAGTTCTTGACTCTGGTTGAATCTTAGAATTAGATGAGAGCAGTAGTTTAAAAATCTTGATATTTGTCATCCCCGGCAAGGGATTTGAATTTAAGTGGTCTGGCCAGGCAATCTTTTATTATTTTTTAAAATTCCCCAGGTGATATGAATACACAGCCAGGTTTAAAACCTCTAAAATAATCTGGATCCTTTCATTTAAAGATTATCTTGATATTCAATGAGATTTCAACCCTTTTGAAAGGTTTCAATTTCTTGGCAGATGGCACCCGTGGTTCTTCTCCCCAGGTATCTGACTACCTTCCCTATCTCTCCATCTACTCTTTTCGTGCCTCAGTCCAATCAGTAATGTGCCAGGTGTTAAGAAATTGGGAATACAAAAATGACTGGAACATGACTGCTGCTTGTATGAAATGCCTGTTCAATGATCGCATTTCATGCCTATAACCACATATCTTTATGCTTAATTCCTGACTTACATCCCTAGACCAGATCTCTCCTAATTCTCAGTACTCCTGTAACAGGGAAGAACAAATCTGACTCCATCTGTTTCTTTGACTTTAACCTTTGTATTCTATTGCTCTGGCTAGAAGTTAATCACTGAAGGAATGTTGCCTACAGCTTAAAGTAAACATAATGGCCCATTTTTGAGGACCCTGTCCGCCTATGCCTGAATGTAAAACTAAAATACCTTTATTCAGCTCACAGGAAACATCCTGACTGGGCCCACCTATGAAGAGCTGCAGGAGAAAAGAAATTCACACATTCCCTCCTGGAGTCAAGTCAAAACCAGGAGATTTTTGTAACAGCTTACGGCCTTTTTACTTTGCCTCCTCACCTCCCCTGCTCTTCGTTCTACAAAAGAAACCAGCATCCAGACCCCAGACCCCGGTAAGCTGGGTTCTCTAGGACATTAGTCTGACTCCTTCTTGGACTCCCAATTTTCCAAATAAAGTCATTATTCCCTGCCCTTACAACTTGTCTCCCGATTTATTGGCTTGTCATGCAGTGAGCAGAACAAGCTTGGACTTGGTTACACTACATTTCCAATTTGTTTTCTTCATGTCTCATCCTGGATGCCCTGCTGCCACCACAAACTCAATATTTCTACATTAAAATTCACTTTCCCGGGCTTCCCTGGTGGCGCAGTGGTTGAGAGTCCGCCTGCTGATGCAGGGGACACGGGTTCGTGCCCCAGCCCGGGAAGATCCCACATGCTGCGGAGCGGCTGGGCCCGTGAGCCATGGCTGCCGAGCCTGCGCGTCCGGAGCCTGTGTTCCGCAATGGGAGAGGCCACAACGAGAGGCCTGCATACCACAAAAAAAAAAAAAAAATCACTTTCCCGCCAACTCTACATCACTAATTTTACAAACAAACATGCAACGAGCATCTAACATACATCTTGTTCATGCAAAATCATCCATCTACTCCTTCAAATATATAACTTCTGGAGGCATTTTTGCCTGTCACCTCTGATGTGGGAACCTCATTGTTAGGCTGTACACAGCAGGCCTGCGAGGCCTGGGCTTGCCCAGCTTCAAGACTGAAGAAAGAGCCTGGAGTCAGCGACAGAGCCAGCAATGGTTTAATGAACGGGGATCTTACCTGTCTGAAGCAAGGTCCTGGAGTCACACCCCACTGTGTGCTGCAGACCGATGAACAAGACATGGCGGCAAGCTTTTCTACTGGGAGCAGGGGGAGGTTACCAGTTATAGGGGCAATTGACTTCAGGTGGGCTCCCCAGGTTACCAGGGAAACCAGCAGAGGGGCACGCCCCTTATGGCCCCTTTGATAAGAACAATCACTAGCTGGGCCTGGGGCAAGTCTGTAGAAAGGTCAGTCAGGTGAGTAGAGTGTAGATAAAGCAGGCACTGGTCAGGCAGCGGATGCACAGAGAGCAAGAGAACAGCCATCCTGAGTGGCCTGACCATACACTCAGCTGGGCTGTGCATGGTCCCATGTGCAGCACAGGAGTGTCACCAATTAAGGTTTCCTTAGGTTTTCTACAGGAAGCAAGATCTTCAGTTCAGGATCACTTTTATTTTTTCTTCATTTCTCACTCTACCACACAAACACAGCCAAACCGGCAGAATTTTTTTCTCTAATCTGGAGGGTAGGGCATCCTGCTACTCCCTAATTTTGCTGTTTCTCTTCAAAGGTACAATTTCTAATGCGATATTTTCCTCAAACAATACATCACTAAACTTAGGTTTAAGGATATACAAAGGCCAGAGCCTGGCTATTTCTTTCTTTTTCTCAGATCCCATCCTATGATGATGAACACACTGCTTGGTTTGAAAGACTAAGGTGGAAGTAACAGAAAGAAAAAAATTCTAATAATGTTGCACTCTTCTCAGCTGTATTTAGCCTCTTTGTGTTTTTGTTTCTCATTAATAAAATAAGGATAGTTGTACCTATCTGTCATGGTTAGTATAAAGATTAAATAAGAATGAATAAACAGCACTTAACTAGTATCATCATTATACTTTCTGATGGTCAAAGACTTCACCTTTGAAATCTAGTTACCTGATGGCTGTTTGTTACAAAAAGAATCAGGCAGAGAATATGATGGTTTAGTGAAAAAAATATGTTACGAGTTGCCATGAGGGTCATCCTCAAAATGCATCTCCTTCAATATTAGTGAATAGTACTCTCTTTGGGACTGGGGACAGGTGATTCTGGGCCATAAGATGTTCTATAGCAATCCTGGAGGACTGGTCAAATGTCTTGATTAATTGCTGTTTCGAAGCAGATGTAAGAGCATCACAAAACGGTGAACAAACACCAGTTTCAAATAAGCCTGCATCCAGCACAGCTCCATGCCAACCAAGGTACTCAGCTGTAAACTGGAGGTACTTACTTGCCTTTTAAAGTTATCAAAGAGCTTAGCCGACCAGCAAATGATAACAATAAACAGCTAACCATGCATGAAACAAGAAATCAGAATTTTCTACTTGTATGCATGCTTAAGCTAGGAGAGATGCCAGTCAATGAGCTTTTTAAAAAAAAAGGCTGAGGCAACTGCAAGATGGCATTTAGAATCTTCATCAAGACCTAGGGAAACGTGCCCAGTGCATAATATAACGGAGGGAAGCTATGGCTCTTGGAGGCTCTGGGAAATGAGCTTCCTGCAATAAGCAGGGCAATTAACCTAAAGCAGATTCAGCTGCTAAGTGGGGTTGACGCGCATTTGTTTGGTCAGGCAAAGACTTCCCTCTTGTGCTCCTGTTGGGATTTTTCATGCAAATTTCAGTTGCTTGGCCTCCACTGCTCCCCTTGGCAAAAGGATTCTGAAAGGTCTCACTGATGTTGTTCTGAGTGTCCAACTAGGATGAGAGGACCCCGAGGCTTTATAGGAGTGGCTTTAAATGGGGGGCATCTCGCTCACCTGGGGAGGATGGGGTGTGACTCTTAGCTCCTCCGGATTTTGCAGTTAGCTCACAGTTCAATTATTTACTGAAAGTTAGAAACAAAATTGTGTGTTTTAGCCCTTGATTAGAGAGAGGATGCTGTTTTGTTAGAGAAGTTAGCTGCAGAGATTTAGTGTGAATGTAGCTGCGGCTGAAAGGTTTCGATTTGGCTAACCACAGAGGTCTGCCTCGAATGCTAACTAAGGATTCCAAGCAGAACAAATTCATTCCTGATGAAGTCTTGCAGCTGACAACGTGGAATAACTTGAATCACAGACCTGTAAAATTTGATCAGGATGGAAGTAAACGACTGTCCCGAAGTGATTTGGCAAGTCTATTTTCACCAAGGCAGTGCAGTGAAAGTGGGTATAGCCAGTGAAGCCATTTTCATCCGCCATCTTCTTCCATGTCCTGCTGCCAAGAGCGTCTCTGAGGGTCTTACAATGGAGTATACGCCTGTTCGCCTGGGTCACACTTAAAGATATGGTACAACACTCACACCTTCTCTTCACTACCAGTTATGGTTCCATCATTTACAGAGGCATCGACACCTTTTTAGGATTCATTTACGCTAGGACCACCTTATGGGTGATGATATTTTTACACTTATTTCTATTTGTATGAAGTATAATTTCTTCTTATTTCTCTTATACTTTACATCTCATGCAGTTTAAAGAGTACAAAGTCCATGGAGAGAAAATTGGAAAGCAGCATACAAATATCAACCCCAGAACACTGACACCAAGGTAGAAATTTTTCTTTAAGTGGCCTTGATGAAATATACTGAATAATTCACTTCTGTTCTCATAACAGGTCATGCAGTATCAGCTTAGCCTCCTGAGGTCAGGGTAGGGGTGAGGAGATGGGAGTCAAAGAGGAGACAAAGAGTCCTCTAGTTCCAGTTTATTGCCTGGAAATTGTACTGTAGAAAGGAAGCAGTTTGTACCATGGAGATATGGAGATAAAGGAATTTCTTTTGTGTCTTCAAGAAGATGTTAGAAATCAGTATTAGAACATTTTACTACAAAAAAGTGGAACATCTGACAAGATTGGTTTTTTAGTGTTCTGGCCTGCTACTTTGTCTCTTAGATGAGGCGTGATGAGGGAAGTTTCTGAGAATGATGTGTAGAGCACAGCGAATCGAATTTTAGGGGATGTGTATGATGGTGAGGTGAGAAGTCAGGATGGCACTTATTTGTAAAGGAAGATGGAAAAAAAAGGGTACCCAAGAAGGATAACACAACAAAGAATTGCTGAGTTCAGAGAAATGAACTAAATAGGAGATATAAGATGGCAGTAAGGTGAAGGTGATCCAAGAAAATCCAGTATAAAAATTACTGCATTTTTGCAACAAACATAATATTGTATTTTACTGACTAATCTTAAAATTTGCAAAGTGCTTGGTAACAAAGGGAATATTATTGCTAGAACCAGGAGTCAAACACTTGGCTTGTCATGGTGAACAGGCCCTCACTTCAAGTTACTTCCCCAGTAGGCTCACTTCTGCAAGGTCCCTGAGGCTTGCAGAGTGACATCTTGGGCTCAGGTAGAGGCCAAAGGATGCTGACGCGTGAAAATTTGATATTTACTTACAGACGCATGTAAGAATGGGCGTGCTTACTGTTTAAAACATTCTCTAAATTCAAAGAGAATTCTTTTTAAATTGAGCATTGCTCTTCTTAAATACTGCAAAAATTCCCAAGGTAGAAGTCCACTATTTTTTCATCAGACAACAATCCATTCAGAGATAAGCAGGGGGATGAGGAAATTAGGTCAACTCATGTGACATATTTTCTTTTCACATTCATATCTAGGTTACGTTTTTCTACAGAGGTAATGACCTAGGTAATAAAATACAGGTTTTTCCCTATCATAATTCTACCCTATGGCTTAAATTATAAAAACCTGCTTGTTTATAATTATATTTATATTGTATATATATATATATATATACACACATATATAAAACCATTTATACATATATTCATAAAGATGTATATATGTTTATATAGGTTTTATATATGTATATATAAACAAACCATGCATATATATACGTGTTTATACATCTATAAACTAAGATTCACACAGGAGATGCTGAATGACAAAGTGTTTATTCTGAGTCACATGGTACCAGAATACAAGAAAGAACTTTGTCTCCTTTACTGAATCATATGTCAGCATTGATTTAAAGAAGAAAAGAGGGGAATTCCCTGGAAGTCCATTGGTTAGGACTCTGCACTTTCACTGCCGAGGGTGCAGGTTCAATCCCTGGTCGGGGAACTAAGATTCTGCAAGCCACGCAGCGTGGCCAAAAATAAAAATAAAGGAGAAAAGAATGCTTTAAATAAGTTTGGAAGCAATTTTTTGCATGTGGTTGTACTTACGGCACAGTTGTTCTTTGCTATAATTTATTTTAAAATAAACCATGAAATAATGCAATAAAAATGAAAATCTTATTTTACGCAAATTGGAAGGCATTCCAAATGTTATTCATATAAAGTGATAGACCCATTTGGTCTCTTATTTACTGGAAGAAATATGGCAAGTCACTTGATATCTCCCTGGTGGTAGAATAGCTGGAAATGGAGATGCTAATTTTGATGTAATTCAGAGAATTGTTAACATATATGACTAATATCATTTATGCTTGTAACATATTTTCATGTGTACATTGTAATGGTGAAATTAAAAAGAAAATATTTTGTTTTTCTAATATTCCCATGTTGAACCCAAAGATAAAGAAATATTATTAGAAAGATTTTGGATCCTTCAGAAAACAGTAAATATTTTGAAAAGCATCTAAAGACTTTAAAAATTCCTGCCAAATTGACTCTAGCCTCCATCACTGCCTTCAATCGTGAAAAAATTGTCAATTTCGTGGGCTATGTCTCTTCTCTTTGGTTTCTCTTGTAACTGCTCACAGGCTTTTCTTAAAACTCTTTTCCTTCAATCCCTGTGAAGTTGTACTTAGTTTTCTCCCACTGACTCATGCCTTCTTCATTTCCTGTTTCAGCTCCTGCTTCCCCTTCTGCTACGTAAATGGGGACTTCTGCCAGGTTTCCATTCTCTTTCTATGCTTTCTACCTCATACTTTTTATACACTCCTATGGCTTCAAATTTTACTAAGTTGAAAATTTTTAATGCGTTTCTTTAGCAGCAGACCTCTCTTATGGTTCTAGTTCTAATTTCAGCTCCCCATCCATAAACTTCCCGTATGTATCCTATGTAATATTTCTGGCATCCAGAACTTTCTGATCATGTAGGGCTTGGGGAATATCTCTTCCTCGGTGTATTTGCTTCCATATTTTGCTGCTAAATACCAATCACCTCTCTAACTAAAACCTCTAGGCCCCAGCTCAATACATTTATTGTATTCAACCGATTCCTTAATAGCTCCATGTTAAAGTCAAAAAGCTCTAGCAATTCAACTTATACACAGAGCTCTTCATTTACCACCCTCCAGTCTGATCCTTTTCTGGTGTTCTTTGTCTCAATGAATTGTATCCCTCTCCATCTCTTTCACAGACCATGACTCACCCACATGCAATGTAATCCAATCATCACTGTGATTTATTCAAAGGTACCATTGTGTTTCCCCAAACTACCCCATAGCTTCCTAACTATTTTACCACATAAGCACTTTTTTTCTCTACTTTCTTTGCAACTGCAACTGGAATCAAACTTCATTTTTTTCCTTCATTTATCTAAAATTTTATCCATTCTTAAAATCTCAGCTTATAGTCCACACCTTCTTCAACTCTTCCCTGATTTCCACTAGCCTTCAAGTTTTATTTTAGTTTTTAAAGTAGCCATGTGATGGCAAGCTATGGGCTTTGATTATACCCATCTCTCAGATGTGAAATCTAAGGCTCAAAAAGAAAAATGACATGCCAAAGTCACCAAACCTGTCAGTAACAGAGGTGGGCTTTCAAATCAGGTGTATGTGACTTAAAACTCATCTTTGTCTGCAATACCACCTCCCTCAAAATTGTCTTTCTCTAACACATTAGTGTTATTAACATGACATCTATCTTGTGCTTCCATTCTTTCATATTCCCACCTGGTATAGAAACTTCTTGAGAGAGGAACCATTGCTTCATTCATTCACTTAATAAATGCTTTTGTCTATGATATAACTGGTACAACATGAGGATTTAGGAATACAGTGCTGACATGTCAGATTTAAAAGTATCTGTCTCTCACACAATATATGCTGTTTCAGAAGATCTTAATAATTATTAACAAACTATGAATATGCTCTATTTTTATTTTAACACTATTAATAATCTTCAGCAGATATAGGACTTCATGAGTCTAGTTATTGGAATCTCATAAAAGTAAATTATAGTTGCCCATGATGTAATTCAGGTTTTGGAAGATAAAAACACTTTCTTTCAAAGAAATACCCCTATACAATACCCAGAAGGGCAGCCAATTTTTATATACCCTTTAAAATATTATATAAAGTTCAAAGTAGTAATTCACAGGCTGAGTTCAGAAGAGATTATGTAAACAAATATTGATATTTGTGGTATAGTAGACAGAGTTTTCACCTGATTACTAGAAGGTAGGCGTGGGGTTAGTGACGCAAATGTTCAATAAAAACCGCAGCTGTTAAAGTTGGGGAAAATATGAGGGTATGACATGGTCTGCTGGATATTCTGAATGACCTAAGCTCTTCCTCCTTAACCCTTTGCCCCCGGGACAGAACAAATGGGTACTAGGCTCAAGTAGGGACTATAAATTAGTCCCAAGAAGTTGTTATATCTGGAGCTGTGAATCTGTCAGGGAAGTTCAGCATATCCTCGATGGTCAAACAATCCATGCTTAAAGAGTAGCTATTATGTTAAAAATAAATAACCAGTATGTCTGGAGCAGTTAGTGTGCCTATGCTGTCAGTTTGTCATTAGTGATTGACCTATCCAGAGTGTCTTTGAGGCTATCCACATTTTAGTGATATCGATATCATTATTCTAACAAATATTTATTTAGTTGGAATCCAATGCTTCATGGCACATTCATTTTAACCATAATTCATATTACCTATATATTAAAGTCCTTTAAAATGTTAGAAACACATTAATATTTAAATGCTGTCAGGTTTTATATGTCAACCCAAGAAATGTGTGGCCTATTATTCCATCAGAATTACGCCTTCCCATGTGATTTTCTTTTTTCTGACCTGACTCTATGCAGCAGAAGACCTCCTTCAAGAAGTCTGTCCCTAAAGGATCACTAAGCAGTGTGATCAGAGACACATCACTTATTGAAGGCAGGTTTCCACACTCAAATCACCTGTTCTCAGACTCTCGGGTGCCCCGAAGTATAGCTTTGAAATAGTAGGTGACATTCTGCCACTTACTGTGTTTTCACACAATGCAGCCCTTGATCATGTTGTCACTTCACATGAAGAGACTCAGATGGAGAACAAGTTGACTTCCGCTGTCTTCTCAGAAATGAACAAAGAAACTCTCTCTGGGAGAGTCAGAATTTTCTAACTTGATTGAGCCATATTTTACCTGGCTGCAAAGCAACCATATGCTACACACTTTCCAATTGCCTTCAGACTTGCCAGATGCATTTATAGACTAAGAAGGAGCCCTAGGAAAAATGTGGTGGATGAAATGAAGTCTTTTTCACACTGCCCCTTTTATTATTGTG
Source organism: Grampus griseus (assembly GCF_964374135.1). Taxonomy (NCBI): domain Eukaryota; kingdom Metazoa; phylum Chordata; class Mammalia; order Artiodactyla; family Delphinidae; genus Grampus; species Grampus griseus. The sequence goes on from NC_139019.1 coordinate 81,091,576, forward strand.
TTATAAAAACCCAGGCTCAAAATAGATTCAGGTAGATTTATCTTTTAATGAAAATCGCTGGGAGGTTTGAAGTCACATATTATTATCTTTTTCTCCTGTCTCCACTGCAGGACTCATTTGCAGTGCTGACCTTGCAGTACGGTCCTAGAGGGAGTGATAGTGATATTGTGGACTGACTTCCTTCAGAAGGGATTTTTTTTAAAGAGACAATGAGGCCAGCATGCCCCCTGTTAGGCTCCATTGTCCAAGGTTGCACAAGTCAGCTTTTCCGGAGAGCAAAGGGCGGCAAAGTTCAGGGACACTGTGTGTAACAGAAAGGAGCGAGTTCTCAGGACATTGTCAGGAAGCTGGCCTCAGCTGCTCAGGAGGTCTTGTGCAGCACTCACAGGCATCAGCGCTCACCTGAACTGCAGGTGGGAGGCTGGACGGTCTATATACTTTTGGGTCCTTTCCTATATTCCCCCTGCTGGGGCTGCACAGAGCGGCTCTAGAGTAACTAACTGCCCATCAGCAATGCACACGCCTCTTCCACTGTCACTGCGGCCTCCTGACGCTTGAAATGGGCTCTCAGAAAGCTGGTTAGTATGAGAGGGATTTTACCAGTTTTTTCTCGTCTTGGCTGTGGGCTTCTCTTGTTTTTAGTTCTTTCTTGAATTTCAAACTTCATAACAGAGAAGAGATGCAGTGTTGGTGATGGGACGCATGAAGCAGAGGTAAGAAGAGAAAATAAACAAGGGAATGGCATTTAAAGAAAGATTGTTAGCAGTCAGCATTTCAACAGATATATGTAAAAAGAGCACACTGGGGAAATAGTAATGAGAATTTAATGTCACAATGATTGTAATTTTATGCCTAAATACACTCAACATGACAAGGAATTCTCTTAATTTTAATTAGGAATAGGTGGGGGCATCTTAATTTTTTCCTACTACCTGCATAGCTCCTGGAACTAATTGCCTTCCAAGAGCAATAGATGATAGAAAAACACGATTGCATCGTATGTTCTGGAGAACATAAAGAGCACGCTGGGCTGTACCCCAGACACCTCCAAGGCCTGCACTTGCCCAGCTTCAAGACCCAAGAAAGAGCCCCAAGTCAGTGACAGAGACATCAGTGGTTTAATGGATGGGGGAGCTTACACATCTGAAGCAAGGTCCTAGAGCGACACTCCACTGTGTGCAGCAAACGGCGGGCAGGACATGGCTGCAGGCTTCGCTCCTGGGAGAATGGGAGATTACCAGTTATAGGGGAAAGTGATGGCAGGTGGGCTCATTGGTTACCAGGGAAACCAGCAGAGGGGCACAGCCCTCACTGCCCCTTTGATAAGAGCGATCACTAGCTGGGCCTGGGGCAAATATGGAGGATGGTCAGTCAGGTGAGTAGGGTGTAGGAAAAGCAGGCACTGGTCGAGCAGGGGATGCACAGAGAGCAAGGGAACAGCCTCCTTGACTGTCCTGACCATTAATAGCATCACACTGATTTCTTGACTCTGAACTGGAGCAGCATCTCAATCTAACTGGTAGTAATTACAATCCCATATCTATCTATTTGACCGGATGGTTTTATATTTTATGCATTTTACTATACAACTACCTCCTATGAGTGAATTCCATGTGCAAATGGCAAAGCAAGCTTGAAGAACTGAGTCAGGTAAGTTCTTTTGAATCTATTACCCCTGAATAAAAGCCTCAGTGAAATTCTCTGCAGCTTAATATTATAAGGATTTTCGTAAATTGGTGAAACATATATATCTTCCATGTGGATGTGCTTGTCTGGGACTTACCTATTGTAGTAAAATCTACCTCCTACCCTACTCCTGCTCTCTCTTTTTAATGATTCACAGAATCACTTAGCGTCTAGCCAGGGATGGCTGAACAAGCTTGATTAAATTTAAACTCTTCTCTACTCACCTGAAACTAGTAAACACCCCTCCCCTAAAACCTACTGGAGCCTCCCTGAAACTAAGCATTGTCTGAAGAAAAGGAGGTTTCTAGAAAAAATAAATTTTCCTTTCCTCTTTGTACTTTATTTTTCCCTATTCTAAGACACACTGTAACTTAAATTCAATTGTGCCATGAAAATTATGTCCATAATTGGATCTGGTTAAAATAGTTTACTTTTATCTATATTAGTTGAAAACATATGAAGGTTTTTTCATAGTGAAAAATTAAAATCCAGAATGACAAAATTAAAACTAGAGAAACACAGCCAAAAACATCACTGCGTGCACAGGTGTCTATCCATGTAGAAATGTAGCACTCTCTCCCCCAACCTGAGAAGCACACTTATGTTCTATCCTTTAGTAGGAGGCCTATTTTCAAAAGTCAGAAGACTCCTTATGTCTTAGACATTCTTACAGGAGCATATCTGATATTATGAATGAAGAGAAAATAGGCACTGCTAAGGTAAACAAATTTTATTTTGTCTTGTTTGCATAGTCAAATTCTGTAAGATCAGTGAATCTATGTTTATTGTTTGTTGCTGTTTTGTTTTAAAAAGTCACCCATCACAGGCCAAAATGACTTGTAATACTATGAAGTTGTTGAGAATGCTTGCCACAGAGAAGGCATTTTATAACCCTTTATTTAAAAGGTGAACAAGTGAATGAAGGATACCTTGAATTTAATGTATGAGAAATTTATGAAAATGTGAAACGTGAGCTCAACATTGTAAAATCTATAGATTTAGCCACCTGCCAATGCAGGGGACACAGTTTCGAGCCCTGGTCCCGGAAGATCCCACGTGCTGCAGAGCAACTAAGCCCGTGCACCACAACTACTGAGCCCGTGTGACACAACTACTAAAGCCTGCATGCCTAGAGCCCCTGCTCCACAACAAGAGAAGCCACCACAATGAGAAGCCTGTGCACCACAACGAAGAGTAGCCCCCCCCCACCACAACTAGAGAAAGCCCGTGCGCAGCAATGAAGACCCAATGCAGCCAAAAATAAATAAGTAAATACATAAATTTTTTAAAAATCTATAGATTTAGGTACTTTTAAAAATCAATACTCAATGTTACACTGAATTCCAATTGACAGAATTATTAGTTTTATTCATAAATAATGGGTTTACGGAATTAGACATAGGATGTTTTCCCACTTTAATCTCTTTTCAGCAAGCAAAATTATGGACCTGAATGTGGTAACCTTCATGGTAACCCTAAACCTTCGAATATTTTTTAAATGTTTTTTTTCTCAAAAAGATATTTTTGAACACCTACCACGTGCTAGACACTGTCTAATGCTATGAATAGAGAAGTGAATAATAGAAGCAAGATAAGTCTCAAAGCTAACATTATAGTAAAGGGAAGTAGGCGATAAGTAAGAAGTAACATATAGATATCAGATAGTGATGAGTGTTGGGGAAAAACATAAAGCGGGAAAGGGAGATGGGTATAAATTAACATAATGTAAATAGGAAATGTCCACTGAGACTGTGACATTTGGGAAAAGAACAGAAGGTGAAGAGGAAGTGAGCCATGGGGGGAGAGGAAACACGAGGGAGAGGGTACAGTAAGTAGTACGAAGGCTCTGAGGCAGAAACATGCATAGGTGTTAGGAGGCCAGTGTGACTGGCGTGAAGTGAGGGAGAGGAATAGTAGTATGTGAGAGGTTCTGTGCTGCAGACTGCGTAGGGCCACTCTTAGGACTGACTGCGTCTCAGTGAGATTGGTACTTTCACTCTAAAATTTCCACTACTTGGATATATACATTTTATTTTAGCTTCAAGATTCATTTGAAAGTTACTCTTTTGGAACCTGAGCTCAAAATAAGGCTAATCCCCATGACTTCAGCTTGTCCCCTGATTTAGGAAGGAGGGTCTTACTGTATTTTTTCACATAATTGTCCATATTGTCAAAACCTATAGGAGTATGAACATTTGATGCTGGGCACTGGGATTAATGCAACGTATCTTAGGTCTAAATTGGAACCAGATGACCTAGATGTATCTCTCATACTTCGGATCATCCTGCAAATCCCAAGACAGGCCAGGTTCCTTGGGGCAGGAGGCTCATCACAAGGGTGGGGTAGAGATGAAGGCAGGAGCTAATGTCCATGTGTCCAGGCCTTCTTCCCAGAGCTGGAATCAAGGTTGAACACCTGGTATCTGACTTTTCAGGAAAGTCTGGAGTCCAAGGGTTGGGAGCACTTGCTTAGCTTTGAAGATGCAGAGCAAGGAGACCAGCATCCTCTCCCACAGAGCCCTGGAGGGCCGGACTTTAGAATGAGACACTACCAGGGACCCCTGTGTCCTGGCGCAGTTGCAGAGTCAATATGCACAAGCAGCTTCTGCCTTAAAAGGAGTCCACAACCCCTTCCCTTCAGATGAAATGATATGCCTTCTGGGTCATCTGCAGGTTGTTTCTAGTGTTTTTCTTACTCAAAATTGCAAATAAAAGAATTTAGATTTAAAAATATAGTGAAACATTTTTGGTCCAGACAGAAAGGACAGAGTGTTTATGGCCTGAGTGTTGTGGCCAATGCTAGATTACTCAGTATGAAAACAACCAGCCTCATGCGAACACAATTTTGTTGAAAGGATTTGATGATTGATTAAAAAAATATTAACTCATCTTGGAGACTTATTTTGCTTTCTTACAACTTTTACTACATAGTAGTGTTTCTATTTTTTATTCTATATGTAAGGGTGCTATACATTTTTAAGGGTAAGTTCTCTAAAGAATGTACTTCTTGCCTGGCTATAGCTAACTTATGTTCCTCTCTGAAGCTACAAAGATTTTCTTTGTGGATAACCTGGTGATATTAACATATAACACTTACCAGCAAAAAATTTTGAGATCTTGAGTTGATCAAATTTTGAGTTGCAGCAATTGGTGGTATGATAACAAGCTAATGCTGCATGAAAGAAACAGTTAATCAACTTCTCTTGAGAATACCAAGATAACAGAAAGGATCTGGTCAGTACTAATTGATGGTTAATAATTAACTCATTTTCACATTATTAGTGTACTTACTATTTATTATTCATCAAACACTACAGTGAGAAAATAATTTCAAACTTCAAGAATTTCCATCATTAATTGCCATCTTTTTGTAGAATCAAATACATCCTCAATTGTAAAACCGTAATTTTAGGTGAAAGTAAAACAAAATAAACAAAACAAATCTTACAATTCATCTGTAAACACTACCAATGCTAAAAAAGCACCCTGACTTTAGAGATTTAGAATATTAAAATGTGGGTGGCTTGGAATCAAGGAAACGCAGTAATTAAATAATTCACCCAAGTAAAAGTATCACAGACCTACTATGTGCCAGGTACTGTGAGAGGCACTCTAGTCATAACACACAGAACTGATAGAGAGCTGATACAAAACAATCTCTGTCCCCAAGTTGTCAACAGTTTTGACAGCTTTCAATAAGTAATAATAATAAAGTTTGGACAGTGCGTTGGTATGGGAAATATAGTTTGATGTTTGAGCTGAGGCCCAAACGAAAAACAGATGCTAGTCAGAGAATATGTAGTGGGTGCCAGGAAGGGGGTTCTAGATAAAAATAGTAGACGAGTAGAAATAGAAAAAAAGGATGGTGCTGAAAAATGTAGTATGGCTGGAACATACTGTTTGGCCCATGAAGTTTAAGTGTCAAGAATGCAATTAAAGAGAGAAAAAGATACAAATTCCTGAAGGAAAGAGTGATGGAAAACCACATTTAGATCTATAGTAGCTATCATTTCATGCAGTCAGGCTCCTAGTCACTCTGAGGGCATCTTCTCCTTGAGATACCCCTTCTCCTTGGAGTGAATGGAATTAAATGTTTGTGGTAAGAGGAATGTTGATGGAGGATCAACCTGCAGTTAAACGAACTTTTGACTTGAGACTTACAGATGGGCATGTGGAGTACATCTTGACACAGGCAGAGAAATTTCGGCTTTGCATCTGGAAAGATGGAGGGAGGATGTCATATGAAAATTATTCTTTCATTGGAGTATTCCAACAGATAGGATTTTTAAAATTTACATTCATACAATAGAACACTAAATAGTAGTGAAAATAACTCATAATAGTGCCGACATGCATCAACATAAATATAGGCCATACCTATCACGCTTAGAGAAAAATCCATTGGTAAATTGATAAAGTATGATTCTACTTTTACTCAGATTAAAACCATGCACAATAAACCATATATGATTTAGTGATATAAACATGCAGTAAAATTATCATGGGAAATCAAGGGTTCTATATTTTATTTTGTTATGAACATACGTTAATATATATGTTAAGGTTTCTATTAACAAATAAGGTTATTTGTTATGAGAAACTAGTTCCTTTGCAACATTTCTAACATCTAGTGCCCTCAGTACACAGTACATCACAAATTCTTCTCGCCAGTAAAATTATTTTCTATTAATTATCACATCTTAGCATATCTAGGTGTCTGACTATACAAGGGTATGATTATTCTCTCTGGTTAACAGATAGTTTGAAAAGCAGAGATTTCACAGCAAGTGCAAAAGCCAGGCCAGGCCACGCCAGGCCTTTTGTCTATAGCCTTGGGATCCTTCCTGAATAGACACAACCCGATTATTGACTGTGAAAGTCCCCCACAATTTATCAAAGAAGGACTGTGGGGGGCTGTGCTCGCCAAGTCAATAGTCATTAGCTCTATGTTGCTATTGAACACTTTAAAAGTGGTTCAGGAAAATCTATGAGTTCAATATTTTGGGAGACATCAACCTATGTGTCCCTGATGTTTTTCCCAACCAGGGCCCTGATTTTGATAAAAACAAGCTTCCTTGGTTGAGAGTTTTACCGTCTTTGCAGCTGGGGTAGTCAGATATTTAAGTTTTGGACCAGGTCCTCAGCTTTCTCTGACTTCAAAAGAAGAAGGCATCTGTGTGATCTCCCAGGGAGTCCCTTTCTTTATCTTTTGTATTATTTTTCAGTTACCTGTCAATTAGTAGTAGCTTTTTATTATGTTTTTCTAGGGCATCAGTTATGGTGCTTAACAATAGCCATTCAATCCCATTGTCCTTAAAATGACCATTTCCCCTTTACCTGTTACTGGGGTTAGTATACCATCTGAATTCACTGGGTGGCCCAGAATTCCATATCAACTACTTTATTTTTATTTATTTATTTTTTGGCCTTGCCACCCGGCATATGGGATCTTAGTTCACCAACCAGTGATGGAACTCGAGCCCCCTAAAGTGGGAGGGTGGAGTCTTAACCACTGGACGGCTAGGGAAGTCCCATATCAACTACTTCTAATGAACTGTTGTTTATCCCTCAACTCACATCTATGGGCTCTTAGGGAGTTCCCTATGACCAAGTGACAGAGAGGGAAAATTCTGGTCTGGTTCTCAGATGGGTCAGCTTAATAGCTTGATGTAAGCTGAAAATGTACACCTGCTGCACTTCAGCCAGTCTAGGTATGGTCCTACAGGACAGTGGTGAGAGAAAATCCTTCCAGTGAGCAGAGTTTGGAGTAGTATCCTTGGGTATTCACTTTGTTGAATTGGGACCTAGACAGACAAAGATTGGAAGACAGAAAAAAAAGCAAGGCTGGAGTATTATATGCAGATGGATTTGGGGAAGGCACAAAGTTTGTGGATTATTGTGCATCTCATATTAATGTATGATAGAGACATAAAGCCTCTATCACAGAAGAGATGTTCAACTGCTAAGTGAACAAGATGGCCCATCCTGCTGATGTCAGTAAGCTCATTTCTCAGCCAGCACAATGTTTGTGCAATGGGCCGATGAACAGATTGTCCATGGTGGCTGAGATGGAACTGTGCATGGACCCAACAATGTGGGTTCCCTCTCCCTATGGCTGATTAGCTATTGCCACTGCTGGATAGATAAACTGTCAATGGCAGTAACCAGTGCAGGCCCTCAAGTTGAATTTGGAAGCATGTTGAAGCATGTTGGAAGCATGTTGAAATTAGACCCTTTCAACCTTAGAGGAGGCAGTGATTTAATCCCACCAGAACTGACACAATTTTGGATATGAATTTGCTTTCCTACATAGAGTACTTCTGCCAACCATACCATCCAGGCTCTTACAAAATACCTAATTCATTGGGATGGGCTCCTGCAAATTTCCTCAGATGAACAAGACAATTTTATGGCAAAAAAAGGTGAGGCAACGGGTGACTTACCATGGAATCTACTTGTCTCATTACACACCTTATCACCACAAAGTGCCAGACTAATGTGATAATGGAACTATCTGTTCAGTAAAATGTCAGCTCAGAGCCAGAGCAGGTTTGGTATGCTGTTCTTTAAGATGTGCAATATTCATTAAACTAATGTCCAATATTTGGTGCTGTGTCCCTAATATCTAGAACATCAGTTTTGTAACCAACTAATAAAGGTACCATTGGCTCCTCTTCCCATTACCCTTGTTAATCCATTTGAAAATCGTGTTTCATGTACTCACAGTTTAGACTCTTTTAGCTTATAAGCCTTGATTTCTACTGTGGGAATGTTTTTTCCAGGGGACACAGTAAAGATCTCAATGAACTGGAAGCTAGAATTACTGCCTTATCAAATTGGGCTGCTCATGTGCCAATGAACCAATAGGAAGGAAAGAGGTTCTGATGCTGGCAGGGTATTGACACTGATCGTGACAAAGAGCTAGAGTGGGTGCTATTTGATGGAGAAGGGGGAGGGTATATCTGGGACCAGGAAGATTCACTGGGTGTGTCTTGGTGCTTCGGGGCCCAGAAATAAATCTGGGTGGATGATTGCAGCAATCAGGGTCTGCCACAGACAAGTCAACTAAGTGCTCAGACTCCTTGAAGATTTGGGTCACACGTTGGGTAAGAAACCCACACTAGCTGTAGTGAGGGAGCTCTGGGAAAGGAGATGATGAATACCAATTATGACGTGGAATGATTTACAGATGATGGAACTATAGCTGCCAAACTAATCCTCACACATAAATTCTTCTGTAAAGTTTACAGCCAACTAACAATTTGGAGAGTTGGTTATGGATTGGAATTAATGGAGGGCCCAAGCCCATGCAAATGGTGCCCTGGAAGGACTATAGCAAACACCTTGGGTAGTATCTCATTTCTTCTCTGCCTCACCTCTCATTTTAATCACTAATTCAGCAAACTGTATTGTGCAGACGTGTCAAGTGTTCATTGTCCTCCTTGCGTGCTCCTTGGGTGCTTTTCTAGCATATGCTTTGGGACACCTGTGGGAGCTAGCTTAGAATTCATATGTGCAACTCAGAAGTTCAGGGAATTTATGACTCATAAAGAAACTCTCAATGGAAGGTAGGATCTGATGGATAATTCCTTCCTTTTTACACCCCTTGAATCCTGAGATCCTTATCATAAATTTCCTCAGATAGTCCAAGTGGGATTGCACACTCAGTATTCACAGAAGCAGTCAGTTGGAAAACATATCTTTATATAGGCTTTCTCTCCTTTACTGTTACACTTTCCCCATGTCTTAGCCCACTCAATATGCTATAACAAAATATAATAGACTAGGTGGCTTATAAACAACAGACATTTATTTCTCACAGTTCTGGAGACTGGGAAGTCCAAGATTAAACCACCAGCAGATTGGTGTGTGGTTTGAGGGTCTGCTTCCTGGTTCAAAAACAGCCATCTTCTTGCTGTGTCCTCACATGATGTAGGAAGTGAGGGAGCTCTCTTGGGTCTCTTCTATTAGGACACTAATCTCATTCATGGGGACTCCACCCCCATGACCTCATCACCTCCCAGAGGCCCTCCACATACCATGACATTGGGGATTGGGTTTCAACATAGGAATTTTGGAGGGACACATATATTCAGTCTATGGTACCCTGGTTCCACACTTCTGTTTCCTGGAAGCATTTGCCCTATAGAGTATTTACATTAAAACCCCTTTGAGTTGTGTTTTAAAAGGAACCTATACTGTGAATATGACATACATATGCACATTTTTCTATGAATAGATTCCTTAATTTTATTATCTCCACATGGTCATACATCTGCCACTTTACAAAGCATTGGAATTGATAAGATCTCTAGAGGTGTGATGATAGAAGAAGACAAGAAAAATCTTATCGAAACACATTTTAGGTAAGGACATAAGAAAAGGAGCCCACAGAGAAGAGAGAAGGCATGGTCATTGAATGAGAAGTAGTATTAGAAGGTTCCCATTCCACGTCTTGGAAAGTTTGGGCATATGGATTTTCATATTCTGGAATCATCACAAAATCAAACTTAAAAGTCATGGTAATTTGGAAACATGTATTGAAGTGACAGAAATAAATCACTTTAAAAAGTCATTACTTGGAAGTAAGCACAAGATGCTTTCTTTTATGTGCATTCCTTCAAGTTGGAAATACAAAGTAAATATTAAGACAGAGACATTTGGAAGTGGAGGGTTTTGTATAGTGGATAATTTCAATAGGTCTGCGGTTACTTGGTCTTTGTAGCAAGTGCTTGGTTTAGGGTGAATTTCAGCTTTATTAAAACTTGTAATTCAACAATGATTCTGGGGAAGTATGGTCAGGAGTGGGGTGGAAATTGTGTAAATTCCATAAGCAGAGATTGTTTAATATTTCAGTTTTTTAGGATAATAGTTTCTCAAACCCTACTCATTAGATTATAAAAACAAAAAAGAAAAAACAACAAAAAAAACCCCACTGGGTCTTCTGTGTTAATGGAGTATTGTTTGTCTTGATTTTTACCACCTGACTACAAATCACCTTCAAAGTAGCCTGTGTTCTCTGCCTGGCCCCTTCTGTACTGCCCTAACTCTCTGGGCACTCTAGGAATAGAGCACTTGCCACTAAAGGATATGATTATTTATTTTCATGTTTTTCTCTTTCATCTAAAATTTTATAACCATTAGAAAAGGTATTCCTCATGTTTCATAATACTGCCTAATAGGTAGTATTACTTTACAAAAGTTGAATAAATGTAACCATTTTATAAGATAAATTATTTTTAGATTTTACATGCCATCAAGATTTGCACATACATGTTAAAAGAATTGATAAACTCACATAAGAAAACATGCCATCAGTGTCTATAGAATTAAATAAAATTACCCCATAAATGAATGCCCAGTATATTGATAAAGAGTAGGACTGTGAACCATGAATACAGATGATTATTCTAACAGCTCACAAGAACACTAACAATTACAATGTCTGTAGAAAAGCAGAAAGTATTCGTGCTTTTCTTTTACTAAGCCTATGTTTTACCTTTGAGAACTCAGCAAATACAGTCTTAAAATAAAAGCCCGTATTTTAAAGAAGAAAATCCTTGACTTATTAGGAGAGCCTTCAGAAACATTTCTTCATATATGTACATGGTAAATATTACACATTGGAGCCTGCATCTACCCTGTTACTGTTTTCTACCTGAGAGACAAACGATCTATTTGAACACAATGACCGTCTGCCCAAATCATGGAGATGGACGAACACAGAATCCAAAGCAGCACAACTCTGGTGGTAGTGATCTTTCCTGGAAAACATCTGCTACCAGCTGAGTGTGTTTACATTTTGGCAGCACTGGCAGATGTGCTTATAGACAGCCCATCTGTGTGGTGATGGAGGCTGGAGTGAAGGAAGCTGGGCTGGACAGACAGCAGAGACACAGCTTACTATAATACACTGAGTTGTTCCGGAAAATGCAAATTATCACCTCATAGCATGTTTTTTCCTTCCTGTGTTATTAATGTTTTAAAGCTAACTAATTTGTGTATTGCCCAGTATAAGCAATAAAGTTTAGGTTTGGGACTGCTCTTAGGAATGTAGTCATGGTATGATTACTATTTTAGAAAAGAGAGTAATTGTTACTGTAAAAATTAATGTAAAAAGTTTAGAGAATAAATATATGTTTAAAATATTTTCCTATTTGAAAATATTATTCAAAAAATATTTTGGCCTGTGGGAAAAGAAAACACTGAATAAAGTAAGCATCGACCTTTCTAACTGAAGCTTCTTATCTGTTCTCTTCTTTTGTGTTGTTTGCTGTATTCAGAAGTGTTATCCAAAATCTGTTCTGAAGAACATAATTTCATACTTAATGGAAGTTATATACAAAATTATCCATGACTTTTTAAACAATAGAAATATCTCTCTTTATCTCAAGATTTCTCTGATCTTTTTCTATGTTAATGTATTTTCTGAATCTCCAAGGAAGAGATATACAGAGTTGTCATCCACTGAGCACATTTTTTGGAGCCTGTCCTGGACCAGTGTTCTCTTGTGTTCACTTGAGAAATTCCACTTTGGGGACTGAGTCAGAAATCAGCAATCTGGAAGCAAAAATATTTTTAAAAGAGATATTTATGTTAGCATTAGATTCTTTCACATAATTTATTGATTGAGATTCCAGAAATTAAGTACCTAAGTGACGGAAGTCTATCTTTTAAGAATGGATTGAATAATACTTATAGTCTTCTGAGAGTATTTATTTATTTGTTTGTTTTGCTTTCATGAACTCATGCATGATGAAGCCAGTATATAGGGGAAATCATTTAAACTGCTCCTTAATTTGGAGATTAGGTTACTTCCATTCTCAGGAAAAGAAGGAAACTAGTAAAAAAAAATCAATATAAAATGGATGAACTTAGTCATCTGCAGAATTTCAACCTTAAGATATTTCTGTAAATATCATCTAATGCTAAATTGCTAATGGAGATGAAACACCCAGATTCAATTAAAATGTTTGTAGAGAAATCTCATAATTAGACTCTAAAATGACTGCAGTATGATCAATTTTGTGGTACATAAAGTCAGATTCTAACATAACAGTAATCCAGCTTGCATGAAAAAAAGACAGGAAGAGTTTGGAGCAAGAATTATCAGTGTTTATGCAGAACCATCCAGGAGACACTGCCCTGAAAGGCATAGTTCTTCTTGTTATTAGAGATAATCATTTGTTTTTCACTTATTAGACTGCCCCAAAGTCTATATGATATACCCTGCCTATAGACTTACCTCAACTTTTAATCTGTGCTCCATAAATAATGACTTATTTGCAAACTAAGTTTCCCAGGAAACTTCTTGCCAGTTAAAAAGTATTGGCATCAAAATCTGATCATCGGGCTTCCCTGGTGGCGCAGTGGTTGAGAGTCCGCCTGCCGATGCAGGGGACACGGGTTCGTGCCCCGGTCCAGGAGGATCCCACATGCCGCGGAGTGACTGGGCCCGTGAGCCATGGCCGCTGAGCCTGCGCGTCCGGAGTCTGTGCACCGCAAGGGGAGAGGCCACAACAGTGAGAGGCCCGCGTACAGAAAAAAAAAAAAAAAAAAAAAAAAAAATCTGATCATTAAGGAGGTGGACGCTGAAGTCAGACAGACCACTTGGATTCAAATCCTTGTTTTCTCACTTCTGACCTTTGTGACCTTCAGCAAATCACATAATCTCACATCTATAAAAATGGGATATTACAGCTCGCATCTCACAGGCTCACGATGAGGTCTGATTATATCCCAAGAATACAAAGGGATTCCCCACTGTATATAGATTTTTGAAAGTAAAAGTTAATTATGCAAATACAAATAAGATTGATATTCATCAACCATTGTTAATGGTTCATTGTTGGTCTCTAGCAAATGTTTCAAAATTACAAAAGGTTAAAAGTGACCTCATGAAAACAAAGTTAATAATTTCTGGAGAAAATAGTGCAGTCTGAAAACATAGACTAGCCAGTTCTAGAAAGCCATGGAAGATTTAAATATGAGGTTTTCAGAATCACCCCCTGGAAGGTGAACTGCAAACAGCACCAAGTGAGTGGAATAGCAGTCAACATCACAAGTCACAGGGAAGCCATATGAATGTGCAATGTGTAAGGAGCCACTGGCTTCTTCAGCCACGAAGCTGGAGTGACCCACTGACAACAGTCAGTGGGAATACAAATTGGATATAAATGACTGTAACTTGTGTAACACTCCATTCCCTCAACCACAAACAGAATGCACTACACAGAAAACTGTCAAGGATCTCCTGATGTTCATGGGCTTTTGATATTGTTCATATTGCCAGGTATACACTTTAAATAAATGATTTGCCAAATTGCCAATGGGTGGGGCTGAGGGGGAGAGAAAACAGAAGCACTAGCTAAAGCTTGTTAAAGCTTTACACTACCATATGTTGACATGTAAAGTGGAACAGAGGTCTTAGATATAAGAGATAAGAGAAAAATTGAAAAAAAATGGGGGTTTAATTTATTTTACAGTTTTACAAATGATAAAACAGTAACACCCAATTGCTATACATAAACAAAAGGAAAAACAGTGTTGAACAGAATGAACTTGACAGAATAAACCTCATCTTTCAATTCCACAAATGATGTAAGAAATAGTAGCAATTATCCTGTGCAGCAATACTATCTCTGTAAACTCTTTTTTTTCCCCCTGCTATATACATTTGAAACACTTGTGCTTTTGCCTACACAAAGAAACAGTATTTATTAAAAAGTGCTACTTAAATGGGGAGACACAGAGTCTGGAGCCACAATCTGAAAACTGCAATTCAAATACATTGCCAGCTTGAAGACATTTTTTTAATTTTTTTTTTTAAAGATTTGGATACATTAGACCCTTATTGTAACTCTAGGTATGAACAATGTAGAATTCAGTTATAAATAGATCCCTTTAAAGCAGGTTAGCAACTGAAGTTTCAAAAGAACTTCTTTATTCTGAAGTGGTCTTATCTCCAGAGTGCTTCACAGTGCAGGCCCCGAAGACATTAGCATAACACAAATCTAGTGTGTGTATGTTACAGACTAAGTGTGTATACACACAGACACACATATATAACATTGTATATATGCATCACACATGTCTATTTGTACTATGTAGATATATCTATAACACATATATAATAAAATATCTATTTCTAGGTGGGCTTTATTTGGATTTTCTTCCATCAAATAGGAACAATAACCCTCTCTAGCTCAATCTGTCAAACGTTGGTATATTGATGTCTGATGGGGAAACTCTCAAACTTGTAGAGGTAACAACTAACTATACATAACTCTTCCTACACCCCTTCCACAATTATAGATACTCCAACAATAACCACATGAAAACAATTCTTTTATGAACCAAATACCACACTGTGTGCATTATGACTAACTGGCTCAATTAGAAATAAATTACTTTGTTCACCCTTTTCCTGTGTACTAGCTTAATAACTAGTTGGTATGTACACTACCTATAGCATTATTTAAATAAATTGTTTTTGTAAGCATATATGTAGAAATTCCCATTAGCAACTGATATATATTTCGTATGATATACAATACATAAAGACATTTGAATGCCCAGCACCTTCTTTCAGACAGAAAAACTTCCACAGTCATTTCATCAGTCCTGTGGGCTGAATCATTAGATTTGCCCAGAAAAGTCTGTTACTGATTTATTATTTTTATTCCAGCAACTTAATTTTAAGTATAGAACAGGCTGGGTAATAATGATGAAAATGTTTCCATGGCCTCTTCATGTCAACAGCACAGTAACAACCATGTTCTCTAAAGGACAGGAATATTTCACAATCAGCTGCCTGAGCATTGCCAGGTACAGGTTTAAATCGTGAAAAGGAAATAAAATATTAAAGAAGTGAACGTATGATAGTCTCAAAAGAAAAAAAACCCCAGATATTTCAAGTATGTATTTATAATTTGATTTCATCATTATCCCTTTTGCCCCCTGATCGGTTAAATCTCAATTCTTTTTCTTATTCTTGCTGTTAGCCTTCAGTGATTTCCTTGCCCTATCCCCGTAAGAAGGCCACAGTGGATCGCGAAGGGGAAGGGGAGATGGAAAGGTATACAACAGGGAATGAATTGGTCTTGTACAGTTTGTCTTCTTTGAACACTAAATGCCTTTAATTGAATTCATTCTTGAGTATTGAAAGTTCCCTGAGATGAACAAAAATAGTCTCAGTCGATACTGAAGCCCTTTTTATATGCTGAGCATTTTCAGAACTGGGCACTGTATTTAGAGAACACAAAGCATAGGGTAACAAAGCAATGTGAAGCTAAAAAGGCACTACTCTATGTACATCTATGAGATAAACAATGCACAGAACAGTGAATGTCTGGGATGCTTTTGCTGTGGCCTTAAAATTGTTTAAACACATTTGTTGAAAATGCAGTAAAAATGGCAAGGTACCTTGCTGCTGCTTTTTAAGACATACTTTTAATGAGTTCTGACATGTATTTTATCTACAAGAATTTACTCATGACTTCAAAATTTTTATTGAATTCAAATTAAAGGCTACTCAAACAACTTGTCTGCAAATAGTCCAAATTAAGTAATTACCTACTTTTGATTCATTGGGTAAATCAGACTTTTCAACCTTACATTCAAAATATTTATCTAGTACTTTAAAAACTTCCAAGAGGTAAAAGGTTCAATGATAAAAGTACATCATATTCTATCCATTTTTAGCTATGTGTCTTTATGGATTCTATTTTATGGGTTCTATTCTGTTTTCTTAGAGACACATAAATTCTCAGGAAATATAATCTTCTGTATCTCAAGGTTCTATCATATTTTTAAAAAGAATACCACATATTATTAATATATTGAGAACTGTAGTTACTGTGAATATCCTTTTTCTTGATAACAAATATATATATATATTCTTTATGCTATTCATTCTTTTTCAGACGGTCTTCCCTAAGAAACAAAACATACATACTCCTCATGCTATTTCTTCTTTTCTCAGACTGCCTTCCCTAAGAAACAAGAAGTAATCTATGTTGTTTCAGGTCAAAAGTAGAAATGGGAACGCAGTATTTCTGCTTTCTAAAGAAACAATTTACCATCAGAATTACCTACCAGCATAGTAATTACCAGAAATTGGCCTATTGGTCAATTCTATTATGTGTTAAAATGTTTAAAAATCACTTTATAAAGAATTTCATGTGTTTCTCTGAAAACACATTAATGTGATAATGTGAATAAATTTAACTGTAGAAAAAATATTGGTCAATTTAATTAATCTGAAGTGCAAAATACTGATGTACAGTTTCATTGTTAAACCTCTTAAAATTAATCATCTCCGTGATGAAAACAATACTCTATTAATCATATTATTTCTGCTCTAAGAAAATTTAACAATAATCTAGAGAGCATGCCAATCTTTCCATCTGAATAACAAGGGGGATATCAAAGAAAAGTCACATTTCAGCCCTATCAAACATTTATTCTAATGGGCAAAATGCTTCCACAAAATCATTATGAAATGTAAAAGCTGTGGAACCTTCCTTCAAATAAAAATAAAGTTTGAATTTGGAAAATTTAAAATGCCTAGAGACAACTTTCGCTTTAGTAGCGTAAATAATATATTAATATGTTATTTTCATGAAAGGAAAATGGTTTGTTGTGTAGACACATGAGTATAATCTTTGGTACCAAAAGAACATTTTTTTCCTGCTAATTTTACCATCTCAAATGACAGAGTTTATCTTTCCTTTAGAATGGCTCAAAATTACTGAGTGATACAGTTTATCTGGTACCTTCTACACTGTTGGGAAAAAATCTGGAGGTTTAGAGTTGTGCAAAATAAAACTTTTTTTACAAAGTCATTGTGTGATAACCCTTTAAAAATACAAGAACGTTAAAAATGATCACTTGAAGGTTATTCATCTCATTCATTTTTATCTCAGAAGGATTTTCGAAGCACCCCAATACCCAAACCAAAAGAGATTCCAGAAGGCAAACAGAACAGAAACAAAAACATAAAGTTCATGATCAGACTCAGAATCCTGACTGAAGGCATTTATTTGAGTTATTTAATCTTATGGATTTCACTGCTCAAACTGTTTCCATCTTGATTTCTGCTGACAGGACTGTTCAGTTTCCCCAAGGGCTGAGTTGTGTTCCTGGGTTCCTCTTCTCATGTGCTTGGCGTTGCAGTGGCAGCCCAACAGTGATGAACATTTTTGCTTCATTAACTAATGACGAGTGCATTGTTGGATCTTGTAAACACTACTGATTATACATTCAAACTGTGTTCTTAGTGGAAGTGGCACTTACTAGGACCCTTGAAGTCAAAATACTTAATTTTCAGAGCACTTTGCAGGTATTTCATCAGTTGGTAGTGCATTTCTCATGAACGTCCTTTATCACCTTTCAGATAAGTGGTGGATGCTGAAACCCAGTCTCGTTTTGGATCCTGTTTTCAAATCTTAGGAAGCATCTTCAAGAAAAGAAGTGCATATTCAGTCTGTCTGTATGTTTCAGATGTGCTTTATTGCTTTATGCACTTTCCTGTTGTCAGTTTCAGAGCTCCTCTATTATGTAGCACATTTAATGTTTTGAATTCTAATGGCATTCTATGAGGGCTTGCATTGGAAAAGTACCTGTATTTTAAGTCATCATAGTAATGATATTTGACAGCTTTTCCATTCAGATCCTTAGGGAATGGCCAGAATCCATACAGGTGAATTTCATCACAGAATCTTGTGGCTAGGGTATACATGAGCAGACCTGTGCTGGGTCTTTTGATGGGAACTTTGTTTGTCAGCCAGTAACTGGGGAAAAAAACATACACACAAGAGAAGAATTTAGAGAAACGTTCAACATACCCTACAGCAAGTACACTTTGTATAATTAAAGTAAATGAAATTTGAAAAGTAACTGTATGAATGACATTCAAAAGACTGCTGAAGAAATAATATATTTCTTAAGAATTTAGAAAGTTGAATGCATTTATTTTATCTTTCTTATCCTTTATTTTCTTGCTTATTTTGCGGTCATATGAATAGCCAAGGGACCTGGAATGTGAGTAAATATTACTGTGGAATCTTGTATTCAAAAAGAACTAGAACAAAACATTTATATAACCTACAGAGTAGAATCTTCTCAGAAAGGGTTAAATATGACTGCAAAAAGTAATTGGGCAGTGATTAAGTAATTTTCCTAGATAAAGAGGATTTGAAACTATGCCTATAGGTTTTCAAAATCTTTAATATTTCAATTAAAAATCCAAACAAATAAATGCTTTGCCTGTATTATACTGACTTATTCAACTCCAACTTCTAAGTCACATTTTACTAAAGCTAATTAAGAATATTGCCTCAACCTGCAGAACAACATAACACAAATAACAAATATTTGTAAATAGTTCACCACTTATGCCATTTAAAATTTTGTTAGACAGGCAAACATATTTCAATGCTGATAAGTATTTTATACTATTCATTAAAAAAGGCAATAAAATACTCCAAAATGTTTGATCCACCACTGTTGCCAAACTTTCTTCACCTGAAAAACATGCACACTCACAACTTAATCATTACCTCTGGCAGGGAAGGAGGTGGCCAATACTTATTGGCACATTCATTATCTTATGTGGAATCAGCTACAAGTTAAGGAAGAGCGTGGATTTTCTCTGACATTCAAAGTTGTACAGTTATAAATAAAGTCAATAAATTGTTTGGTCTTTTTATTTTTATTATCTCCTATTCAGGGAAATATATACATGGTGATCCAAATATGAGGGCAAGATTGTTCAATTCTGGTCATTGCTGTGCTTAAATACTTGCCTCAGATTTTACATAATATTATTTCCTTTTTCTTAAAAAAATAATTTATGAAGATTTCCAGGCTGTATCAAATACATGTAGACTACTGAATATGAAAAAACCCAAATTTTGTTTTATTTCATTTGGGTAAAGAAATATTCAAACCTCACTACAAACATCCAAAAAAAGGGAAAAATATACTTAACCATTATTATTCCTGTTTATTTTTTTCCTTCTTTCTCACCCTTCCTTTGAACCTGGTTTGACCTTTCACATTTTTAATTTTTCTTGTTGGGTGAAGGCCATGTGCTAAATGTTGTGAGCAATGTGAAATGCATTATGAGCCTTTTGTTATCACAAGTGTTTTGAGAAAGCATATTCTCAGTAAAGAGGATTCATAAGGAATTGTTAGAGAAGAATATCTAACAATTTTCTCATAACCCAAAGGTATGAGCAAAAGCCATAGCACGTATATTGTTAGCATCTTGAAGAAATCACAGACATAGATTTCATGCAAGCAGAATAGTAAAACCACAGTCTGAAGGCTTTGAAGAAACTTTGATACAGCCTGAAGCTCTCTCAGCTCTGAGAAAGCAGGTGTTCTTAACATGAAATGGTTATTATAGGAAAGTTTTGTGAGCATGATTTGTGTGTGGTTACAAATGCCAGCTGAGGCAGTTGGTTAGTTTAAAAAAGTGCATTTATTTATAAATTTTTAAAGTGAGTGAAGCAAATTCATACTCAGTCAAAAAAATGATTATTTCCATCAGGGAATGTCAATTATTGGAAATAGTTTGGCAGTATGAAGGTCATGTTGATTTATCTTATTTCTAAAGTGGGGAAAAAATAGCTAGAAGAATATAACGTAATGCTATATCATTTGTATGGTATTCCAAGGTCACATTATATGTAATTACAAGATCACATTATAAATAAGCTTTGTGATGTTTGGCTTATAACAGTTTGAATAATTTCAAAGAAAAATAAACTACCCATTTGTCAGGACATTTTTGGAGAAACAATGCAAAATAAATGGCTCTTATTGATTTCTAAAAAGAAATCAGAGGAAAATAGGCCTTAACAAATGGCATCAATATTTAACAGATAAATTGAAATAAAATCTTAAAGCAGGTCAAGAACTACCGTCATAAGTAGTAACATTCTGTGAAATTAAAAAAACATAAGGAGAGAGGAGCTTCAAGATGGCGGAAGAGTAAGACATGGAGATCACCTTCCTCCCCACAGATACATCAGAAATATATCTACACGTGGAACAACTCCTACAGAACACCTACTGAACGCTGGCAGAAGACCTCAGACCTCCCAAAAGGCAAGAAACTCCCCACGTACCTGGGTAGGGCAAAAGAAAAAAGAATAAACAGAGACGAAAGGATAGGGATGGAACCTGCACCAGTGGGAGGGAGCCGTGAAGGAGGAAGGGTTTCCACACACTAGGAAGCCCCTTCGCGGGCGGAGACTGCGGGTGGTGGAAGGGGGAAGCTTCAGAGCCGCGGAGGAGAGCACAGCAACAGGGGTGCAAAGGGCAAAGCAGAGAGCTTCCCACACAGAGGATCGGTTCAGACCGGCACTCACCAGCCCGAGAGGCTTGTCTGCTCACCCGACGGGTGGGCGGGGGCTGGGAGCTGAGGCTCAGGTTGCGGTCGGATCCCAGGGAGAGGACTGGGTTTGGCTGCGTGAACACAACCTGAAGGGGGTTAGTGTGCCACAGCTAGCTGGGAGGGAGTTCGGGAAAAAGTCTGGACCTGCCTAAGAGGCAAGAGAATTTTTCTTCCCTCTTTGTTTCCTGGTGCGTTTGGAGAGGGGACTAAGAGTGCCGCTTAAAGGAGGTCAAGAGACGGCGTGAGCCGCGGCTATCAGCGCAGACCCCAGAGATGGGCATGAGACGCTAAGGCTGCTGCTGCCACCACCAAGAAGCCTGTGTGCGAGCACAGGTCACTATCCACACCTCCCCTCTTGGGAGACTGTGCAGCCTGCCACTGCCAGAGTCCCGTGACCCAGGGACAACTTCCCCGGTAAAAAGCACAGCGTGCCTCAGGCTGGTGCAACGTCACGTTGGCCTCTGCCGCCGCAGGCTCGCCCCACATCCATACCCCTCCCTCCCCCCGGCCTGAGTGAGCCAGAGCCCCTGAATCTGCTCCTTTAATCCCATCCTGTCTGAGCAAAGAACTGACGCCCTCAGGTGACCTACATGCAGAGGTAGGGCCAAACCTAAAGCTGAACCCCGGGAGCTGTGTGAACAAAGAAGAGAAACGGAAATTTCTCCCAGCAGCCTCGGGAGCAGAGAATTAAATCTCCACAATCAACTTGATGTACCCTGCATCCATGTAATACCTGGATAGACAACGAATCATCCCAAACTGAGGAGGTGGACTTTGGGAGCAAAGATATATATATATTTTCCCCCTTTTTCTCTTTAGTGAGTGCATATGTGTATGCTACTATGTGTGATTTTGTCTTTATAGCTTTACTTTTACCATTTGTCCTCGGGTTCTGTCTGTCCGTTTTTTTGTTTAACTTTAAAAATTTTTTTCTTCATAATTATTTTTTATTTTAATGACTTTATTTTATTTTATTTTACTTTATTTTATTTTATCTTCTTTCTTTCTTTCTCAGTATTTTTTCTCCCTTTTAATCTGAGCCGTGTGGATGAAAGGCTCTTCGTGCTCCAGCCAACGTCAGGGCTGTGCCTCTGAGGTGGGAGAGCCAAGTTCAGTACACTGGTCCACAAGAGATCTCCCAGCTCCACGTAATATCAAATGGTGAAAATCTCCCAGAGATCTCCATCTCAACGCCAAGACCCAGCTTCACTCAACGACCAGCAAGCTACAGTGCTGGACACCCTATGCCAAACAACTAGCAAGACCGGAACACAACCCCACCCATTAGCACAGAGGCTGACTAAAATCATAATAAGGCCACAGACACCCCAAAACACACCACCAGCCGTGGATCGTCCCAACAAAATGAGAAGACAGAAAAACACACAGCAGTTGAAGGAGCAAGGAAAAACTCCACCAGACCAAATAAATGAAGAGGAAATAGGCAGTCTACCTGAAAAAGAATTCAGAATAATGATAGTAAAGATGACCCAAAATCTTGGAAGTAGAATAGAGAAAATACAAGAAATGTTTAACAAGGACCTAGAAGAACTAAAGAGCAAACAAACAGTGATGAACAACACAATAAATGAAATTAAAAATTCTCTAGAAGGGATCAACAGCAGAATAACTGAGGCAGAAGAACGGATAAGTGACCTGGAAGATAAAATAGTGGAAATAATTACTGCAGAGAAGAATAAAGAAAAAAGAATGAAAAGAATTGAGGACAGTCTCAGAGACCCCTGGGACAACAATAAATGCACCAACATTCAAATTATAGGGGTCCCAGAAGAAGAAGAGAAAAAGAAAGGGACTGAGAAAATATTTAAAGAGATTATAGTCAAAAACTTCCCTAATGTGGAAAAGGAAATAGTTAATCAAGTCCATGAAGCACAGAAAGTCCCATACAGGATAAATCCAAGGAGAAACATGTCAAGACACATATTAATCAAACTGTCAAAAATTAAATACAAAGAAAACATATTAAAAGCAGCAAGGGAAAAACAACAAGTAACACACAAGGGAATCCCCATAAGGTTAACAGCTGATCTTTCAGCAGAAACTCTGCAAGCCAGAAGGCTGTGGCAGGACATATTTAAAGTGATGAAGGAGAAGAACCTACAATCAAGATTACTCTACCCAGCAAGGATCTCATTCAGGTTTGATAGAGAAAATAAAGCCTTTACAGACAAGCAAAAGCTAAGAAAATTCAGCACCAACAAACCAATTTAAAACAAATGCTAAAGGAACTTCTCTAGGCATGAAACACAAGAGAAGGAAAAAACCTACAATAACAAACCCAAAACAATTAAGAAAATGGGAATAGGAACATACATATCGATAATTACCTTAAATGTAAATGGATTAAATGTTCCAACCAAAAGCCATAGACTGTCTGAATGTATACAAAAACGAGACCCATATATATGCTGTCCACAAGAGACCAATTCAGACCTAGGGACACACACAAACAGAAAGTGAGGGGATGGAAAAAGTTATCCCATGCAAATGGAAATCAAAAGAAAGCTGAAGTAGCAATTCTCATAACAAACAAAATAGACTTTAAAATAAAGACTATTACAAGAGACAAACTAGGACACTACATAATGATCAAGGGATCAATCCAAGAAGAAGATATAACAATTGTAAATACTTATGCACCCAACATAGGAGCACCTCAATACATAAGGCAAATACTAACAGCTATAAACGGGGAAATCGAAGGTAACACAATCATAGTAGGGGACTGTAACACCCCACTTTCATCAATGGACACATCATCCAAAATGAAAATAAATAAGGAAACACAAGCTTCAAATGATACCTTAAACAAGATGGACTTAATTGATATTTATAGGACATTCTATCCGAAAACAACAGAATACACATTTTTCTCAAGTGCTCATGGAACATTCTCCAGGATAGATCATATCTTGGGTCACAAATCAAGCCTTGGTAAATTTAAGAAAATTGAAATCGTATCAAGTATCTTTTCTGAACACAATGCTATGAGACTAGATATCAATTACAGGAAAAACCAGTAAAACCCCAAACACATGGAGGCTAAACAATACACTACTTAGTAACCAAGAGATCACTAAAGAAATCAAAGAGGAAATCAAAAAATACCTAGAAACAAATGACAATGAAAACATGATAACCCAAATCCTTTGGGATGCAGCAAAAGCAGTTCTAAGAGGGAAGTTTATAGCAATACAATCCTACGTTAAGAAACAAGAAACATCTCAAATAAACAACTTAACCTTACACCTAAAGCAATTAGAGAAAGAAGAACAAAAAACCCCCTAAGTTAGCAGAAGGAAAGAAATCATAAAGATCAGATCACAAATAAATGAAAAAGAAATGAAGGAAATGATAGCAAAGATCAATAAAACTAAAAGCTGGTTCTTTGAGAAGATAAACAAAATTGATAAACCATTAGACAGACTCATCAAGCAAAAAAGGGAGAAGACTCAAATCAACAGAATTAGAAATGAAAAAGGAGAAGTAACAACTGACACTGCCGAAATACAAAGGATCATGAGATTACTACAGGCAACTCTATGCCAGTAAAATGGACAACCTGGAAGAAATGGACAAATAGTTAGAAATGCACAACCTTCCCAGACGGAACCAGGAAGAAATAGAAAATATGAGCACTCCAATCACAAGCACTGAAATTGAAACTGTGATTAAAAATCTTCCAACAAACAAATGCCCAAGACCAGATAGATTCATAGGCAAATTCCATCAAACATTTCGAGCAGAGATAACACCTATCCTTCTCAAACTCTTCCAAAATATAGCAGAGGGAGGAACACTGCCAAACTCATTCTATGAGGCCACCATCACCCTGATACCAAAACCAGACAAAGATGTCACAAAGAAAGAAAACTAGAGGCCAATATCACTGATGAACATAGATGCAAAAATCCTCAACAAAATACTAGCAAACAGAATCGAACAGCACATTAAAAGGATCATACACCATGATCAAGTGGGGTTAATTCCAGGAATTCAAGGATTCTTCAATATATGCAAATCAATCAATGTGATACACCATATTAACAAATTGAAGGAGAAAAACCATATGATCATCTCAATAGATGCAGAAAAAGCTTTTGACAAAATTTAACACCCATTTTTGATAAAAACCCTCCAGAAAGTAGGCATAGAGGGAACTTTCCTCAACATAATAAAGGCCACATATGACAAACTCACAGCCAACATTGTCCTCAATGGTGAAAAACTGAAACCATTTCCACTAAGATCAGGAACAAGACAAGGTTACCTACTCTCACCACTATTTTTCAACAAAGTTTTGGAATTTATAGCCACATTTATCAGAGAAGAAAAAGAAATAAAAGGAATCCAAATTGGAAAAGAAGTAAAGCTGTCACTGTTTGCAGATGACATGATACTATACATAGAGAATCCTAAAGATGCTACCAGAAAACTACTAGAGCTAATCAATGAATTTGGTAAAGTAGCAGGATACAAAATTAATGCACAGAAATCCCTAGCATTCCTATAGGCTAATGATGAAAAATCTGAAAGTGAAATCAAGAAAACACTCCCATTTACCACTGCAACAAAAATAATAAAATATCTAGGAATAAACTTACCTAAGGAGACAAAAGACCTGTATGCAGAAAATTATAAGACACTGATGAAAGAAATTAAAGATGATACAAATAGATGGAGAGATATACCATGTTCTTCAACTGGAAGAATCAACATTGTGAAAATGACTCTACTACCCAAAACAATATACAGATTCAATGCAATCCCTATCAAACTACCACTGGCATTTTTCACAGAACTAGAACAAAAAATTTCACAATTTGTATGGAAACACAAAAGACCCCGAATAGCCAAAGCAATCTTGAGAACGAAAAATGGAGTTGGAGGAATCAGGCTCCCTGACTTCAGACTATACTACAAAGCTACAGTAATCAAGACAGTATGGTACTGGCACAAAAACAGAAATATAGATCAATGGAACAGGCTAGAAATCCCAGAGATAAACCCACTCACATATGGTCACCTTATCTTTGATAAAGGAGGCAAGAATATACAGTAGAGAAAAGACTGCCCCTTCAATAAGTGCTTCTGGGAAAACTGGACAGCTACATGTAAAAGAATGAAATTAGAACCCTTCCTAACACCATCTACCAAAATAAACTCAAAATGGATTAAAGACCTAAATGTAAGGTCAGACACTATCAAACTCTTAGAGGAAATCATAGGCAGAACACTCTATGACATAAATCACAGCAAGATCCTTTTTGACCCACCTCCTAGAGAAATGGAAATAAAAACAAAAATAAACAAATGGGACCTAATGAAACTTCAAAGCTTTTGCACAGCCAAGGAAACCATAAACAAGACGAAAAGACAACCCTCAGAATGGGAGAAAATCTTTGCAAATGAAGCAACTGACAAAGGATTAATCTCAAAAATTTACAAGCATCTCATGCAGCTCAAAAACAAAAAAACAAACAACCCAATCCAAAAATGGGCAGAAGACCTACATAGACATTTCTCCAAAGAAGATATGCAGATTGCCAACAAACACATGAAAGGATGCTCAACATCATTAATCATTAGAGAAATGCAAATCAAAACTACAATGAGATATCATCTCAAACCAGTCAGAATGGCCATCCTCAAAAAATCTACAAACAACAAATGCTGGAGAGGGTGTGGAGAAAAGGGAACTCTCTTGCACTGTTGGTGGGAATGTAAATTGATACAGCCTCTATGGAGAAAAGTACGAAGGTTCCTTAAAAAACTACAAATAGAACTACCATATGACCCAGCAATCCCACTACTGGGCATATACCCTGAGAAAACCATAATTCAAAAGGAGTCATGTACCAAAATGTTCATTGCAGCTCTATTTACAATAGCCCAGAGATGGAAACAACGTAAATGTCCATCATTGGATGAATGGATAAAGAAGATGTGGCACGTATATACAATGGAATATTACTCAGCCATAAAAGGAAACAAAATTGAGTTATTTGAGGTGAGGTGGATGGACCTAGATTCTGTCATACAGAGTGAAGTAAGTCAGAAAGAGAAAAACAAATACCATATGCTAACACATATATATGGAATCTAAGAAAAAAAAATGTTTATGAAGAACCTAGGGGCAAGACAGTAATAAAGACACAGACCTACTAGAGAATGGACTTGAGGATATGGGGAGGGGGAAGGGTAAAGTGTGACAAAGTGAGAGAGTGGCCTGGACATATATACACTACAAAACGTAAAATAGATAGCTAGTGGGAAGCAGCTGCATAGCACAGGGAGATCAGCTCGGTGCTTTGTGACCACCTAGAGGGGTGGGATAAGGAGGGTGGGAGGGAGGGAGATGCAAGAGGGTAGAGATATGGGAACATATGTATATGTATAACTGATTCACTTTGTTATAAAGGAGAAACTAACACACCATTGTAAAGCAATTATACTCCTATAAAGATGTTAAAAAAAAAACAAAAAAAACCCAAAAAACCCCCCATAAAAACCATAAGGAGCTAATCCAAATGCCATCAGTAAGAGTTTACTATGTGCTTATATAACTTTAATGTCATGCTTGAAATTGTTTAGGCTAACCTAAACTATCAAGATTCAGTATTTCCCTAGGAATACAGTACAATTTTAAAGTATCTGAGAGTGTCCACTTAACTCTAAGTCAGTACAAGCTGTTCTAATTTTTATTTCAAGTTCATATCTGTTACATTTTAAAATTTAGCAATGTTTTCAATTTAGCAAATAATCTAGTTTCCATTGTATGTATTTCTTTTTATAGAAATCGATGTTTTAAAATCATAAAATCCATGCAGGCTCCCTGTAGAAGATTTGAAGCAAAAGGAAATGAATGAGGAAGAAAACTGTTACCTAAAATCCAACCACATAGAGATAATTACTGCCACAATGTGCTGCATCCTTTTGTTTTTCTAGCTGTTTTGGATCTTAATATATATTACAATCATTCATAGACATACACAGAATATTTTTCATCAGCTAGGCTCAGTTTTACTTCAGATATTATTAATTCCCTCTCTCCCTCCCTTCCTTTCTGCTTTAATACTCTAATTGTCTTGTTGTATGAAACAAACTCACCCTGGATTTGCTATATAAGCTTTTGAACATTTCTTTTTATAGATGCAATACTCTCCCTAGGTCTCACAGCTTCCCAACAAGGAGTCTTATCTACTCTTCCTCCAGCATATCAGTCCCATTTCTTACTGCAAACAAACTCAACTTGGAATGCCTTTACTCACCAAATCGGTGAGGTATAGAAGGCCATATATATGGTTACAAGATGTGGATGTGAATCTGTAATATAATGCTCATGAGTCATTGGGAAAACTACTTCACTTCCTTGGAACTTGGTTAATAATATTTAACATACAAGATTGTTATGATAAAGTAAAAGAGATTGTAAGTATGTAAGAACATATCATAAAGCTTGACACATACTAACAGTAGTTGAACTTCAACATACCCCACACAACCCATTCTTCAATCCCACTCACACATCCTACTTTTCTCCTGGCACCGTCTATAACTACATATTGGTTGGACAATTGTGGTCATGTCGTTTCACTTCAGTGGTCTGTTTCCTTAGGGGAGAAACAGAACCGTCTGACTGTATGGCTTTGGGGCTTCCTCTATCTATAAGATTCTATTGCTGTTTCAAATCTCTCCACGAAACTGCACGCTCCCTGAAGCTGTGTGAAACTCTCTTGCTACTGCTCCGTTTCCTCCTCCCCATTCTGTTCCCTTTACCTTCTTTTAGTTTTTAATATACTGCAAAGCAAAGGTACTTGGTGACAAGTTGATATTATAATGGGTAATCACAGGCAGGCGTACAAAATGGAGCTGGGAGGCTATTGAGGATCTGGTTTCAGACACTGCACCACTGAAAACCTGAACTGTCTTTGAACTGTACCAGGCCCAAGCACACCACCAGCCGTATTCAGAACAACACCTGCCAGCTGCAGCCTTACGGTCTCAAGGTCCCTCCCTGTAACGATGCAACCATTTCGGATTCCAACCAATCTCTTTACTTAACAAACACCCATATTTCTTCCCAGCTCCAATTATAATTACTGATAAACAACTCATGTAACTAACTGCAACCTTGTGTTTTTTGCCTTTATAAGCCTCCCCTATTGTATAGTCCTGTGGAACACAATTCAAGTGCTTCTTGAATATATGTCTCCTGGGCCACAATCCTAACAAACCCCAAATAAACACCTTTTTATTTCCAACAGGTCTCCATTTCTAAAATTTTGCTTAACATACGTAATAGGTGCTTTTTAAAGCCTGCAATATGTTCAATTTTATCTCATAATAAATTAAATAATCACCTTATGAGCCAAAATAAATGATTTCAAGAAACCCATGTTTTAGAAATAAAAGCAAAAAATGTTATATTCAAAAGTAGTGATTAATATACTGATGACAGCTCATACTCAACACATTGGCAAACAAGGAATATTAATTTGTATTTATGTTTAAACAGAGAAGCCAAAACGTTTAGAAGTAATATAATATTTTTTCCTCTTAAAACATTATTATTCTTCTTAAAATCAACCATGAAAATGTCTAGAAGAATTTGAATACAGAGTATGAAATCCCACTGTGCCAAGAGTTTTAATTTAGTATTTATACTATATGCAAAGTTTCCATTCATGAGTCCAGAAATTCTCTTCTCTGGGATGGGAGATGGAGCACACAGCATATTGTGCCTGTGCATTCTTACTTCCGCAGGAGTCTTCTCTATTTCTCCTCCCGTATTTATCTTCCCACAACCGAGCTTTGTGCTTGGCTCCAGAGGAAGAGTCTGTTAAAGGTAAATAACATGGCTTCTGGTTGTAAAATAGCTACAGAAATTTGAGATATTATAAAAGAATTAGCTTTCTATAATACATCTTTGCAGAAGATGTTTGCATCTTCCCAATTCTACACTCCACCCCCCAAAACTAATTCTTTTATAATATCTGAATATTATATATGAGTATTATATTCTGGGATTTTGTCTTCCACATTTGTCAATATGTTGGTTCACTGTTAGGAAGAGAATGTGTGTACAGGTTATAAAGTGTAAAACTTAAAAGCAATCATCCCTGGAATGATGGAATATCTCTGCTGTTTTATTTTCAACTGTTCAAATCGTCCTTTCATTGTATTCCCAGTCTGCGGTATACTACATAACATGACTTCATTTTTAAATTTTAAAATTAAAAAAATTTTTTAAATTGCATAAAACTTACTTTTTTAAAAAAACTGTTGTGGTAACATTCATGACACCTTTTAAGATTATGAGATGGCTTATCTTGTCACAAAACTAGGGTTGGAGATAATTTCTTTTAAAAAAAAAAGAACTTCCAGCACTGTATTCACTGAGAATAATTCAGTCCACCATGAGTTATTCTATTATTCCAGAGAAGCAAAAAGTGATAGATCTTACATCCAATTCTTGTGTGAGGAAACAAAAGGACAGAGTAGCATATTTAATGTGATTTGGCAAGCTAGGAGTAAACCCAGGAGTAAAAACATAAGCAATTTATTAAATGGTAGTGTTAAGAACTCTACGTATGTAGTTTTTTTCATTTAATCCTCACCACAAACCTCTGAATAGATGTTATTTCACAGATGAGGACACCAAGGCCTAGGGAGGTTAAATAAACAGATTAAGGTCATGGAATTTGTAGATGATGGGACCAGTATTTAAGCCCACATCTATCTGGTTATGATGATTTCAGTTTTAACTTAAAAAGAATTGGATTCCTTAGCTTCTACAGAGCATTCAGCTAGGAATAGCAAGTCCTCAGGACTATTTGCAACACAGAGTTCACATGGGGAAAAATAAACATCTGTATGGTGTTTGGTGACTAACAGTCTAGTGTCAATAATGATGTGTTTTATGCACAGAGCTTTCTCGGTTTTCTTTGTTTTCTTCAAAGGTAAATAAGAGCTGACCAGTATAAAGGACCCACTTTTCCCATGAACACTCTCAAAAGTGAAGTCAGAAGATGATTTTGTAGTTTCAACATGTAACTTAACCACATTGCAAATGCCAAAGGCAATGATATTGAATCAAAGGGTAGGGATTTCCATGCAGATTTGAATAAGACTTCTTAAAGTATTTTGAAGTGTCATTAAAATGAAAGCAGGAAATTGTAACCCCAAAAGGTCAAATCTATCAATATTTTTTTCTGTGTGTCCTTTATATGCAGAGCTCTGTATGAAGTAGGTGACAAAAAGAAGACAGAAAATTCTTTCTGCTGAAGCCCTTCGTAGTCTACATACAGAAAATGTTTTATCCACCTTCATAAGCCTAATTTATCAGAGGCATAGAGGACTCACGGCATGGGAAAAGGAACAGAGATACTACTTTAGGCCTAAAATTCTCTACATTCTATTTGGTACCTATTCACGTTACTTGATATCTACTATAGGAATCAGGCTTTGACCTTAACTCTGAATTCACCCTTCTTTTTTTTTTTTTTTTTTTTTTTTTTTTTTATGCGGTACGCGGGCCTCTCACTCTTGTGGCCTCTCCTGTTGTGGAGCACAGGCTCCAGACGCGCAGGCTCAGCGGCCATGGCTCACGGGCCCAGCTGCCCCGCAGCATGTGGGATCTTCCCAGACCGGGGCACGAAGCCGTGTCCCCTGCATCGGCAGGCGGACTCTCAACCACTGCACCACCAGGGAAGCCCCTTTGGGGACTTCTTGAAGATAATGCTTACAAACTTGAACTGGCACATGAAGGCTATGGCAAAAAAATAGACATAATGCCACAGGCTTTAATGAGTTTCTCTTTTAACCCAATTGAATTCTGAAAGACAACTGAAATGTATAATCTAAACTGCCAGAATGAGGAAGTAGCGATTTCCAGATATTGGCAACATAGAAGGGGTATGGGTCTTTTGAAGCATGATGAAGGAATTAAATGAGGTTAATGCTAAAGAGCTTTGTGAACGATCCTTTTTATGAGATTGGGTTACTTTTTGAAAATAAAAAAATATGGAAACCTTACATTTTTCCTATTAAAATTAAAAGGAAGCAGTGAAATCATTTATCATAAGACATGGAGTCTTACAAGAAAAGAAAGAGGAATTAAGAGCAAGTAGAGTAGGTAATCATAAAGCTTATCAAGAATGGCTTAGATATTGGCAGATGAAAATATTAGCAGTATTTTATCTATGTAATTTTTCCCTTTACATAAACATTTATTCTAAGGAGGCACTTAGAGATTATACTTCCACACTCCCCAGCCAACATAAGGGCAGTTTCTCAATAGAAGTCCATTTTACTATAATAACAAAATGTAAATGATCCTTCTAATGGCCTGATGATCTTATTTTAGCTTCATCTGGACTATTTACAAATGGATATGCCCAGTTTACATCAATAAGTCAGGTTACATTAACCTTCCAGACAGGAGTTGTGCTAAAATCTATTTCAAGAGGAGTAAGGACCAGCAAATGTGATCTATAATCCATTCACTAATAATGTGATCTATAATCCACTCAATAATGAAAAATGCTTGCTAGCAAAGTGTACAAACTAAACATCAGCCAAAGATCAGAGTTCTCCTCAAAGCCCAGTGAAGAAACAGAATCAAAACAATCATAAACAAGTTCAAAGTAGTTATTTTAAGCTTTCTCAGCAATTATCAAAACAACATTTGGGGAGGTTAGTCAAATATAGATTATTCTCTATTTTTATTCTTGTCATAAAGTGTGTGATGCTGAAGAGACTGCCCATTTAGAAAACTGTCTTGTCCTTGCCATGAATTTATCACTCAGTAAGGGCTTTCTATGAGCATATAAGTCGAGAAAGGGGCTTCCAGCTGAGAGAAAAGCCCCATTAAGGAATATTGCCAAGACAATGCCACGGATGCAGGCATTGGGATCTGTATCATATATTAAAGCTACCTGTCACTAGAAATATTATTGCTGTAATTCTGTTCCACAAGGTTAATTAGGGGGTAATTTAAAATTTTTATCTTTAAAACCTTGAAGGCCAATGGGTGGTAAATAACATTTTTCATTATGTCAAATATTAATAAATATTTGGGCTTTTTTTCCCTCCAGTCGTCAATGTGCAGTTGATGAAAATCCAATCTAATGGAATCAATGCGAATTTTCCTCCCTTTTCTTTTTTTCAGTCTCACTTAATGCTGATCCCTTCAACATATTTGAGGCAGAATCAATTTATAAATCACATTTATTAAATAATTGCTGAATGGAAGACCATTAGTAGATATTTAAAAAAATAGTGCTCTTCTGAGGAAATAAAACAATCAGAAACCCAGCTGTAAAGGCAATTATATTATGTAAACACTATTCTTTGCAATGGAAAAGTATGGAAGTGAAAATAGTACTACAAAATCAGGCTATTGTGCAACAAAATTGTATTTTGCCTAAGACTTGCCCCTATTATGATGTTTGTCATAATATTCAGCGAAAATGCAATGTTGAAAAAGTGAAGTTGGATCCCTCCATCACACCACATACAAAAACAGAAAAAAACAACTCAAAATGGATCATAGACCTAAATCTCTAAAACTCTTAGAAGAGATACAGGAGTAAAATGCCATGACCTTAGGCAAGGCCTTGTTAGGTATGATACAAAAAGCTCAAGCAAAACTCAAGCGACAAAAGAAATAAATTGGACTTCAAAATTTAATTTTTAATCAAAATTAAAAATTTTTGTGCTTCAAATGAAGCCATGAAAGTTAAAAAAAACCCCACAGAATGGGAGAAAATATTTGTAAGTCATATATCTGATGAGAGACTTGCATCTAAAATATATAAATAACTTCTATGATTCAATCATAAAAAGATAAAAACTCAGTTTAAAAAATGGGCAAAGGGATAGACATTTTTCCAAAGAAGACATACAAATGGCCAACGTGCACCTGAAAAGACAGTAAACATCAAACCTCACTATCCATTATGGAAATGTGAGATAATTTTTGCAGCAACTAGAATGGTTATAATAAAAAAGACAAATAATAATTGCTGTTGAAGATGTGAACAACTGGAACCCTCATACATTGCTGGTGCCTGTGTCTGAGAGTAAAATGGGGTAGCCCCTTTGGAAAACAGTCTGCAAGTTCCGCAAAAGGTTAAACATAGAGTTATCCTATGACCCAGCAACTGCACTCCTAGGTAAATGATTCTCTCCTCAACCAAAATTTAATTAGATTCCTCAGAGCCCTTCTCTCAACTAGGCCTCTATTTTTTGGCCTTCTGTGTCCATCCTTTCTGAGTCCAGTTTCAGCAAAAATCCTGCCAAGTTAGTTTAATGAGAATCCCTCTACTCTTTATATTTGACCACCATTGATATCTGATCAAATTTCCCATACCCCAACTTTGATGTCCAAGTTCTTGGCCTATCTTTAGCAGAATCTTGTTAAGCCTGTTCAGTTAAGAATCACCTCTCCCACCCCCATGTCTTCTCTTAGAATTTTCCATCCCTTACTCTGCTCATTGGCTGTAGATCTCTACTTGTTTTTTGCTGTATTCAGAATTGAACTCAGTTCTACACTGAAGTCTCTTTTCCCTTGCCGCAATAGTTTCTGATTAAAATCTGTCATTACCACTTTTAGCCAGTGTCTGGCTCTGTTTCTCCTTCATAATTATCAAGAGAACTGAAAGCATACGATCATACAAAAACCTGTACACAGATATTTATAGCAGCATTATTCATTATAGACAAAAAGTGAAAACAACCCACATTTTCATCAACTGATTAATGGATAAGTAAAATGTGGATATATCTATACAATGGAATATTACATGACAATTAAAATGAAATACTAATACATGCTACAAGAATGAACTTGAATACATTATGGTAAGTGAAAGAGGCCAGTTACATAAGAGCAAATATTACGTGATTCCATTGATAGGAAATATCTGGAATAGACTAATCCATAGGGACAGGAAGTAGATGAGTGGTTGCCAAGAATTAGAGTTGAGGGTTTCGGGGGGAATAAGGATTGACTGCTAATGCTGGGGTTTCTTTTCGGGTGAAGACAATGTTCCAATGTTGATTGTGATAATAGTTGCCCAGCTCTGTCAAAATACTGATTTAATTGTATACTTTAGAGAGTGCATTATATGGTATGTGAATTACATAGCAGTAAAGCTGTTATATTAAAGAAAATGTAATACCAAACATTTATACCTCACACTGGTAAGGAAATAAACTCCTAAGTCAAACATGTTATTTTCCTTTAATGTTATAAATTATTCACAACTCTCAAAAATTAAAGGATAGAGAATTATAACCTTACAGGACCTAAACAACAAGTAATTTAAAATTAGGCTATCTATCATCTATTTATCTATCTATCTGTCATCTATTATATACATCAGTTGTATGAACCATTTCTTCAATAGTATAGCATTTATCAAAACAAGAAATGGGAAAAAATGCAGAAGCAAGTATGAAACTGGCCTTATTATGTTGTACAACTGAGCAGCTTTGGTACAATGGAAAATCCTAGGACTCAGAATGGAGTCAGCTATCAGAGTGAGCTCTGCTCAAATTAGAATTTCCTTTGTGAGACCTGGTTGCTCCTTGTTATTTCTGTTTCTGTTTCCTATCCTAAATTTGGGCTAAAACATCTTACCTTCTGGGAATACTGGAGGAATTGAATAAGATACAAATAAGAGTTCACTGTGAACTATTAATTTACATATAAATAAATTTTAATATATTATGTTGATGCAATTTCATTAGGTAAGATCAGTCACATTACCTATGCACACACCTATGTCACACTCAACTAGTGAATCTGAGTTCAGTTTAGTTTAGTTCTTTCTTTGTTTAAAGAACTTGTTGAACTATTGCCTGCATTATGCAACTAGGGCTTAAAAATCATCTAGCAAAACAAAATAAATGAACAAACAAAAAACCCAATAGTTACTTCTTTTAAACCTGATAAATTTTAAGAGGCAAGGAGCAATGAGCATTAAGTTTCCATCTAGAATATGAACTATACAATTCGACTGAATATAGCAATCATAAAATTCACATAAATTTAGAGGCACTGCCTAAGACAAACATTTATTTCATACGATTTGTTTTCTTTTAGCCATACTGATATAATAGAAATTCAGGAATGAGAGTCACAAAACTTTCTTTCCAGGCTCTTTGAAGAAGAATATAAGTTGATGGAGATAATTAGCTCAGACTTCATAACAATAAACTTATCAAGAGGGTGAAACATAACTCTCTTTAAAATGAAAATGTAATTGAAATGGCTTTTTGTTGTTGTTGTTCTTCAAGAGGAATATTTCCATAATAATGCATCTTAAATCACTTGTCTGATGATTGATTCTACTTGGGAAAAAAAATCTGAAGATAAGCAATCTGTGGGAGTTAGCTTACAAAGCATGTGTACAGTATTCTTGACCATCTGCTTTTCTTTGTGTTAGAACATTCACGTAATATTGTTTTGTGTGCTGACTTGAATTTCATTTATAAACTTCCATAATGCATGAAACACACATAGAGTGCAGAAAGCAAGAGATGAATCTGGGGAATATACAGGTTTGGAAAAGGAGTATGCCCTACTTGAGAATAAATTACATTTAAATTTTGGAATAAGAGTGATCAGGCTTAAAATATTGAGAAATCTCACACTGAATCTCTAATGGTCTTGCTTAACAAATAAAACATCTCTGAAATATCTCAGTTGCTATCTTACTATTCATCCTTTCAAATACAGAGGATAAATGAAATGAAATACCCAAAAGGCTGCAAATCATTAAAATTCGTGGGCACTCTGTAAGAGCTGTCCAGAGGGTCCCTCATTTTGTACAGGCATAAAAACAAGCCTTTTTATCTTTGGTCTAACAATTGTGTATGAAAGCAAACTCAGGAACTCAGGGACAGAGCGATGTATCTGAGGAACATTAAATTATAGACCCTAAGTGAAAGAAAGGAGCCAATGTAGGCCATTCTGGAGAGTTCCCCAATTAAGTAAGAAAACATACCTAATGAGTTCTTTAAAATGGCTGCCTACATGAGAGACTTGGTAAATAAGATCCTTACCCAGCTTATTAGAACAAGTGATTATTCACTGAAGAAGGGGAAACAGGTACATTTCTGGAGTGAAGTAGAAATAGAAGCAGATTAATAAATACTATAGTTTTTTTGATTGGGTTTAAGTCATACTATTTAATTTATTTTGAAATTGCAAATATAATTAAAGGGCACGGAAATTTGGGGTTTTCAAAGGTGACAAAGTTTAAAAATGCTTTGAGGATGGTCTGTAAATACTACCTAAAATATTTTATAATATTAGCATTAAGCTTTCTAAGTCAGTGATGTTGAAATGTAGTAATAAGCACAGACACAAAAAGTGCATTGATGACTGTCTTTAATAGTTCACATTTTGGTTATTAAATTCTGTCTGTAGCATGTGAAGCTCCCAAATTCTTAAGTGTTTAAATATTTTCAATTCTCTAATCTAGACCAATTTCTAATTAATTTAGTCTCACAGACTTTAAAGAAAGCTAAAAATACTCATTATGATTGTTCTTTTGGAAAGAGCTATCAGGTCAGAGACAGGCTCCGGAAGTACAAGTCAGTGACTGAATTCTAGACATTAAAAGGGCTTTTTAGGCCTGGCAACTGATTATTATATTGTTTGCAAGTAGATTATCAATGTACATATAAATGTGCATTTTAGAGCTATCGAATTAAGAGCTATCTGTCTTAGGTAGATTTTTAAAATCATTTTTTAAAACAAAAATGTATTTAACTAATTTATAGCCTGTAGATAGCTTTCCCTGAAACTGAATTGCCAGTAAGGCTCAATTTAAGTTGACTCTATGAAGGTCAAAAATAGAATTTTAATTTGTATAGTTTACTTAAAATATAATTTGGCAGAATAAACAAATCCTTGCCAGAAGAATAATTCATTTCCTTTTCTATTAACATTTCGTCAGCACTTTCTGTATTTCTAGAACTCTAGTTCTTTGAAGAGTATTTTGATGAGAGAGAAAAACAGGCAATTTTTACACTAGTTAAAAACGCTCTTTTCAAAATGCAATGGAAGTTTGGTTGGTTTGGAATGACTTAAACCTATTTTTTTATATGTGGTTCTACAGATTAAAGAAATTGGAACTCCACTGCAATGCTAAGTGGTGATCTTCCAGTTTTCAGTCACACACTGGCCAGTTTCCCTGTTGACTGTCTCTTGCTCACATTTAAGAGTTGACTACATATTTCAATGTGGGAAAACACTGTTCCTTTTCAAACTAAAGTTCTACATTAAGTTTCAATTTCCAGCTGATTCATCAAAACGAAGCTGGTTCAGAAAGGGGAAAACTTACAAACTGCTTACATCTGTTTAACCTAAAACATTATTCATAATCTGCCAGTGATAACGGCTAAGCCCTCTGGGGAATATGACAGGTATTTGGGGGACAAAAAATCCATCACAGTGCAGTGAAGAAATGACACGTATGAAAGTCTCAAGGTTACCTCATAGTTTAGTGATGGCTTTCAGCCCTGAATTTGTATACACACAAACTACAAACATTTATCTACTAAACAATTTTACATAGTAAGTATGGACATACTTGTTAAATAAAATAACGAGTTATTGGAAGCAAGAGTTTCTGAAATAAACAAGTGAAACAAATTACTATAGGTTATGATTAGGAAATAGGACATTTCATTCTAATTAATAAAGCGAATCTCTCTATAAGTATAATATTAAGTATGGCTATATAATATATATAGTTATATGCTGCACATTATATTTACATATGTAATCATATATAATACATTAATATGTAGAAATGTACATGTAAATAAACTATATACATATATACATAAATATATGTAATTATCACTAGTTTGGTATGCAAATATGTGTACACACAAGTATCTCACAGGTATATTAAATTCAGAATACATAGTTGACAATATTGCCTTAAAATCAAAAATAGTTTGGAATAACCAGTGTTTTGAACTGTAGTGTTAGTTGAATCAAATGTTTCTTTCCTTTCCTTTTTGCTATTAGAATGAAGTTAGTTGGCTGACAATACAGATCTGTATAATTCCGGATAAAACTTTGGCATTTTTGCTATGAGACTCGTTTCAGCCAGTTTTATCAAGGTTTCATAGTTGAATTTGGTACCTGACTTTATTTCCTACTTTTCAGAAGCTTTAAAAATGAAATAAAGAAAAGAAATTTGCTCTAACGTTGATTTACTGCCACCTATGTGGACACACCTGAGGGACCATGTATGTTAATTTCCTATTAAGAAAATGCTTATATAATCACAAATCTTACTCTCTGAACTTCTGTTGACATTAATGGTACAAGTTAGAAGTTTTCAAACCCTATTATACATTTTGGTTTTAGTGTTATAAATAGATAAAAATGTTGACTAGAATAAGTGCAGTATCAAGGAATAAACATGAAATAATTCTTTTAAATCTGGGTTATGGAACCATCTCTCCTTCAAACATTTCTTTAAAACACCTTGGGGGATCCATAGCAATTTTATCTTCATTGAGGAAAGAGAAGGACAACAAGGCATATTTTAAATCTGTCTGGCTTCCCAATACTCCCTACCCGCCTCAAATATAGACCAAGAGAAATACTGAACAAGTTTGCCTCCAGAAAATGCTCAGCAATCAAAGATGAGAAGAGGTACTGGGGTCACTTCCAGTCATCTGAATATTTAGGGTAGACCATCCTGTTGGAAAAAATCACATTCAAATGTGACTGAGCTGTGCATTTGTATTCATTCCACCATGGAAACAGTTTGAATGCTTTTCTCTGGAGACTTATGTATCTCAGTGACAGCTGCATTGCCACTATATGCTGAAGTGGCTCATCTTGACAGGTCATATCCTGGATTTCACATTCTGAATGGCAGCTGGGATACCAGAGAGTTTTCTCACAATGGGTAGGCCCTGTATTTAATCAGACCTCCCTGGCTTCAGCGACAAGCTGCACGTGTGGCTACAGGCCATTCTGATAAGTTCAAGATGTACTTTTGTCACTCCCTAAATAGCAGTGACACTCACGGCAGCAATTTCTGCAGCTCTGTAAGAACCATGCTAAGTGCCTTTTAAGATCACAGATATCCCGCGTCCCCTTGCAGCACTTTTCCCTGATGCCACATGCAGCATCAGCCCCATGCACACTGTTGGTAAACACTGGTTAAGTGGTTCAAGTTTCAAGCTGAAATCTATATCTACATCCATTTATCTGTGTCTGTACAGATGTATAAACTGAAGTAAAAAATCTTAATTTAATTCTGGGATACCCTGCCAACCAGAGCAAATCTGTGATCATAACAACAGAACATGAGTCCACTCCCATTCACTGGAAGGTGAATTACCTGTCCTAGGTGAGTCCTTGCTTCCTTCTGGGGGTGAGTGTTCACTCCTTGAGTTCATTACCAACTGGGGCCTGCATAAACCAACCATGGTGCAAAATCCCAATAAGCTGATACATTTAATATGTGCTGAAGTAAGGAGTATCTCCCTCAGCTTTTCAGTACCCCTGTTGTGCCAGACAGGCAGCTTTTCAGGGCATTCGCCCAGAGCACATGAGAGAGCAAATCTCTGCTACTCCTTTTGCACACTTGGAGCTCCACTTTTCACTCCCTGAAACCTCAGAAAGCAGCACCTCTTTGAAAACCTTTCTGAAAGCAGCTTGTAATGGAGTCAAACATTTTTCTGTTAGATGGGAACATAGGTTGAATTTCAGATTTCTAAGCACATCTTTGCAAAAAGACTCCTTTCAGGCCAAAAGCCTAGACTGTGCCCTAGATTTTCTCACTGGCGGGACTCCAGAGACATCTAGGGCCATGTTTCACGATTACACCTGCAGTTCGCCTGTGGAAAATCTAGGTAAAAGTTTCCAGCATTCTAATAGAGGAGGATCAGCAATTTGCATGGGGTGTGGAAGATCCTTAGTCTGCAGGTGTCAATTCAAGTCAACAGAGGTTAAGGCCTTTGGTTAATAGCACTCCCTAACTGAGCAAGGGATGGGAGCTTGTGAACCAATGGCTCTGGCCCAGCACTGTCTCTCTCTCCCCTTCAAAGCAATCACCTTTAGGCTCGATGCCCTCTCCTGTCTTTTTTCTTCTCCTGGATTAGAAATTAAACCTTAATCTTTTTTCAAACATAGATACGTATGTCCTGTTTGATCCCTTTTCCTTTACTCCTCCCAGCTGCTGCCTAAATGCTTTGATAAATCTTTTCATTTACTTGAAGTTTTTCTTTGCCTTAATTGTACTTTAGAGTAATAACGAAAAGGTTGAAAAACAAAGGCTACTGACAGTGATAGATCTACAATAGGGAAAGTCATATAAGTTAAACAGAAAATGGACATAATGAATCACCTGTGTTCTTAACCTCTAAAATGCTTGAACATCTTTTAGAATTACCACAACGTTTCCACCTAGCAACAGTCTCTGTTAAGCAAAACTGATTTTTCTAAAGTACAATTAAATAGGATAAAGAGATACAAAATCTTATCTGTTTATTATTTATGCTGTACTATTGAGTACAACAGTGATATTTTTGCAATCTTTGGCCATGAATGTGAAACATTAAAGATAAGGGGCACGTGTAGCTCAGTCTAAGAGTTTAGCTCTTTATAAAAATTTTTAAAATGTTGGATAAGACTTGTTCCAAGGGACAAACAAGTGAAAGGCAGCAGAGTTTAGCAAGATGTATCACTGTGCAGTAGTTACAGGCACACTGGAGCCAGACTGATGGGGTTCAATGCCCATTGCTAGAACTTACTGTATGAGCTTGTACAAGATGTTTAACTTTGTTGTGTCTTACTCCATCATCATCACTCCATCATCAGTAATATTTACCTTATAGGTTTGTTATAGAGACTAAATAAGTTAAAGTTTGTAAAGTAGCACAAACAGTGCCTGGCACATAGTACTATACTATTTATTG
Organism: Grampus griseus; assembly: GCF_964374135.1. Classification (NCBI taxonomy): domain Eukaryota; kingdom Metazoa; phylum Chordata; class Mammalia; order Artiodactyla; family Delphinidae; genus Grampus; species Grampus griseus. The sequence goes on from NC_139019.1 coordinate 81,133,655, forward strand.
TTGAAAATAATAAAAATAAGAAAGCAACTTTTTAAAGCTCAATCCATTTTTAAGTTAGAAACTGGGAATATGCAGCAGATATCTATACAAAACAAAGACTTTATTCTTCTGAATCCAAGAAACCCCTTCAAAGTCTTAAGAGACCTCGGGGCTTCCCTGGTGGCACAGTGGTTGAGAGTCCGCCTGCCAATGCAGGGGACACAGCTTTGTGCCCCGGTTTGGGAAGATCCCACATGCCACGGAGCGGCTGGGCCTGTGCGGCTGGGCCCGTGAGCCATGGCCGCTGAGCCTGCGCGTCTGGAGCCTGTGCTCCGCAGTAGGAGAGGCCACAACAGTGAGAGGCCTGCGTACTGCAAAAAAAAAAAAAAGTCTTAAGAGACCTATTTTATGTCTTGTAATATCTCTGGGTGGTAATATATTGTAATAATGTTTGTGAGTTTAGGCAAGCAGTCAAGGACACTTCATCAAGAGTGATATGGAGAATCACTGTTGTGTTATTTAGACAAAGATATCCTTTAGAATGATTGCGTTATATTTGTCTACGTGTGTGTACGTGTGTGTGCGCATGTGTATAGACATGCAAAAAGTATAGGTGTGCAAATACAACTAAAATTAATTTTTAAAAGAGATACAGACAAATGATTTCTAGAGGATTAAGTACATAGTCATATGTATTTACATAACCATACTTGCATGTGACTTCAAATCTATGTATTATTTTTTATTACATTTGCTTAGGTTGTAACTATAAGTAGTGTTTCAAGAACAAATTGCTGAAAATATAGTATGACCAACACATCAGTTCTTAAAATTTAGACCCATAGTTTCTCAAAATAAATCTTACTGTAAATACATATAGGACTGACTTTGAGTGTCCACTGACAACTCCCTTTAACGATATGAGTTGAAACTGAAGTTCCTGGTTTTACCAGTGGATCATTAGCTACATTACATAAATATATTTATATGTTATAAATTACTTTTAGAAATATTTCTCTTTTTTGCATTTATGCTCCAGTCCTTCAGCAACCACTTAACTTTGAAGGTCTACTATCCGCCAGGTACTCTGCTGGGGAGCAAGTGCAGAGCAGGACATGCTCTTATCTTAAAAAGAGACTTAAAAAAAAAAAAGAGAGAGACTTATAAAATTCACCTATTAGGAGGATTAAATGAAAGAATAAATGTTCAGTAAATGGAGTTATTCTTATTGCTGTCGTCCTTCCTCCTGTGCAGAGACACACAACTCTTCTCCAGCGTATTTTCCAATCTGCATCCTGCTTCATCGTATTCTTTTTTCCTTCAGTCTCCACTACTTCTGCTCTACTACTTAACCTTCCACTGGAGTTGGAGTCCAGTTATTAGCTAGAGTGCTCCTAGATGGGTCAGATGTGATTATTTCTGAGGGGACCACCCCAAAAAATCATTTTAGTTTTAAAATTCTCATCTGACTCGATCTAACTTTTCTACATTTTTTTTTTTGCAGGGGGGATAGATGGGTGACTTAGGAGTTGAGACACAATAGGAATCTGTATATGCAGGTGAAAAATATTGGAGTATACTCTCAGAATCTAGTACCATAATTTGGTCTAAAACACTGATTCTTGAAAACACTTAGCATTTACCTCTGAGTTCTAAACAGAAACTAGTTTTGTTTAAATACAACACTATTCATATTGGTCTAAATAGATACCAATTATCAATAACAGAGACTTCATATCTAGATAAGTTAAATATGTTGTGTTCATTCATTCTTGAAGTAAGAGCTCAGATACAAATCAGTCCATGCTTTAGGTTTTATCATTTTTTTTTTAACTTAATCCACATGGACTAGTTTTTCCTTTCGAGGCTCTGTAGGCATACCACAGTTTTTGCAATTAGACCTAAAATGTGCTACTGTATATCTGGGACATATGTCTGAGGGAAGCCTTCCCAATTCTTAAAAAATATTGAGGATATTTCTGTATCACAGATGTTTCATTACTAAAGACATTTCAGTAACACAGATGTCTCATTTTCAAATATGCTTTGGACCACAGCAACTATAATAATAAGAAGAAAGATTTGCTATTCCCATCAGTGAAGTGAAGGAAATTGTTCTTATTGTCAGTGTGACTCGCCCTTTTCAGTTAATGTAGGTTAGTGCACTAAAACGTATCACAGCGTTCTAAAATATAATATACCCTTAGCTAACTTCCACATCTTTCTGTTCCCTTCTCTTCTTGTTTTTATTGGCCTGCTTTAGACCATCAGTAATTTGCACACAGTTTAACAAATCAGCCTTTAAAATAATCTTATAGGCCCTTGTTACCCAATACAAGACTAATTTTATGAAAATACAGCTCTGATCTTATCACTTCCTGCTCACAAACCTCTCCTGATTCTCTACTTTCAAAAGAATAAAGTTCCTTGTTACACGTTTCAAAGCTTTCTAGAATCTTACACTAGTCAAACTCTTTAGTAAACTGTCTCACTCTCTTACTCAATTATTCTCTCACTGTTCTTACTCAGTTATTTCTACTCTAATAATTTTGTTCATCTCCTCTCTGTGTCAAGCAATTTTCTTTTACCTTGCTAATCTACCATCTTCAAATAGGGAAATCCAATCCACATTTCAGGGCCCAAAATGCCCCCTTTTAATAAAATGGCTCATGATTTACATTGATGAAAGTAATTCTTCCCTTTACAACACATTGTATATTCATGCATTCATTCTGTATTTAATCAGGTGCTAGACACTGTGTGATAAATTCAAAGGTGAATAAGGCAAATTCTCTGCCCTCATATTACCCAGGCGTCTATTTGGTTTTATTTGTTGTAAGTTTTATATACTGTTTTTGGTTAATATCTCACCTTACCCAGCAAAATTGAGAACCCCCTGGAGGGCAGAGATCAAACGAATTGATCTTTATATCCCTGGGTCCTAACAGGGAACTTGCATTTGGAGGAAGGCAGTAGATCTTCGTTGAAGTGAAGTGAATTCCTAGTCTATTATGGACTTCTGATTCATGATAAATGACACACGGGCTTCTTGATGATTCATATTACTATAGCCCTGGTGAGTGGTCTCTAAAATAATCTTACTGGTTTTATTAGACTCCAAAGTGAATACCTAGCATACTAAATTAAATTTTTATTTTAATGCATTTCTAGTGTAAAAGGCACTAGAGAGTACAGATTATGAAATCAAGCTGCATGGCTTGGATTCTGGCTCTGCCTTTTACTAGTTGTGTAAACTTGGTCAAGTTACTTACTTCCTCAGTTTCCTTATGTGGAAAATGAAAGAAACCACAGAACTAGCTTAGTGGGTTGTTTACAAAGTGTGAAAATCACTTGTAATAGTGACTGGTACATAGTGTTACATGAGTGTTATAATATCATACAATGAAATGATTGCAAAAAGGCATCTGTCTTTACACATGTCATTTTCTCTGCCTGTACCACTTTCCCCCATTCCTTACATTAACTAAAACACCCATTTCTCCAGCAGGTCTTTTTCTTTTAACCGAGCTCCCATTCTCATTTCTTTTAGAAGAGATCCTCCCACAGCATCTTTGCCTCCCCCATCATAGCATTTGTTATACTGTCCTGTAATTTCCTGCTACTAATATAATCATCCAAATGAAGGTGAGAAACGTGTCTTTAGTCCAAGTTGGAACCCCAGACCTGCAAAGTACCTGGCACATAGCATATGTTCAATAAAAGTTGAATGAATGGGTGAAATTAGTAAAGAAAATTGAAGTTTAGGAAATCATCTTAGTCAAGTGAGTACTAATATAATAATAAGGGATATTAGTATAAAATGCAATCTAAATATATAAACATATACAAAATGTATATGTGAATATAATATTGAGGTCTATTTTCAATAAAATTAGAGAAGTCGAAAAAGGAAAGAATAATAAGTAGAAATAAAACATGAAATCCTACAGTGACAAAAGGAGCAACTGTTAATTTGTGGGGATTAGAAAGAGTAGAATAGGGCTTCCCTGGTGGCGCAGTGGTTGAGAGTCCGCCTGCCGATGCAGGGGACATGGGTTCGTGACCCGGTCTGGGAAGATCCCACATGCCGTGGAGCGGCAGGGCCCGTGAGCCATGGCCGCTGAGCCTGCGCGTCCGGAGCCTGTGCTCCGCAACGGGAGGGGCCACGACAGTGAGAGGCCCATGTACCGCAAAAAAAAAAAAAGAAAAGAAAGAGTAGAATAGCTTAGGATTTAGCATTTCTTAAAACTTCACTTGGATATTAAACACAGTAACCTCATGGTTGTCTATCTCACATAAAAAAGAAACGTCTTTACTTTTGACAACGCCTGTAATTTGGTATCTAATGGGGACATTAAAACATATTTGCTGGAAGGAATTATTGTGACTTACTTTAATTTGATGGTTTTGAATTTCTGAATGCTTAAAAATTTATTTTCTCCTTCTCAAGTTGTCACGCTTAATGAAATTGACCTATCTTTCTTGAATTAATTTTTCAAAGCCATAAAACAAAGAAAAATGGGAAGAAGTCTTTCAATTTATATTCTTACACTTATAGCTATATAGCACTTTTGCATCCCAAAAGGGATACTAAAGATACTAACTTGGTCTTTTCAATTTGTACACAAAGTTCTCATCACAAATTCTAAGAGACCCATAGGTTTAGATCTATTAGCAAGTGGTCATTTCATTAACTATACAAAGTGACATTTCTCTCTTAGATTATGTGTTACAATAAGAACTATATTTGGTCTTTGTCCCCCAGTTCCTGGCACAGAGCTGCTAAACCTTGGAATTTCCTGAGTGATAGGAGTGTCTTTTGTTCTAAATAAAGATTACTAACATTAGTACTAAGTTTGTACTAATGAGGTGACTTAAGGTGAGGCCCCTAGATACCTCAGGACTAGTGCTGGTGATTAGAAAGTCCAATTCATTAGAGGGTGAAAAATTTCTGCCCACCCCTGACCTCTAGAAAGGGGAGTGGGGCTGCACTGGGGTATAAAAGGTCCTGAACAAGGCTATTCAGAGAGCTCCCTGGCTGGTATACAGTCCAAAGTGCTGAAAGCTCCCAGTCATCCCAGTTTTCCCACTCCCCACTCCATACCTTGCCATATGTATCTCTTCTATTTGGCAGTTCCTGAGTTACATCCCTCATAGTAAATCATTACTAGTAAGTAAAGTGCTTTCCTGAGTTATATATGTGTCCTAGCAAATTATCAAGCCCAAGGAAGGGGTTGTGGGAACCCTTGATTTACTGCCAGTCTGTCAGAAATACACAAGACCAGAGACTTGTAATTGGTGTCTGTAGTGGGGAGGTGTGTGGAACTGGGTCGTTCAACTTGAGGGATCTGATGCTAACTCTGGGTAGATTTTGTCAAAATTGAATTGAATTGTTGGACACACAGTTGGCGTCCAGAGAATTAGAGAATTGGTCCTTGGTATTAGAAAGCGCTCCAGAGATTATTGTGTGGGGAGTTATTCAATTGTTTATGGAAATGTTAGATATTCTGACAGCCAATGTTAGATATTCTATTTATTTTGAAAGATGTTGCCATTTTCCCCAAACATAACCAGATTATGTGGTTGAAGAAATAGGAAAATACATGGGAAAAACATTAATTAAAAGAAAAAGTCGGGCTTCCCTGGTGGCGCAGTGGTTGAGAGTCCGCCTGCCGATGCAGGGGACACGGGTTCGTGCCCCGGTCCGGGAAGATCCCACATGCCGCGGAGCGGCTGGGCCCGTGAGCCATGGCCGCTGAGCCTGCGCGTCTGGAGCCTGTGCTCCGCAATGGGAGAGGCCGCAACAGTGAGAGGCCCGCGTAAAAAATAAATAAATAAATAAATAAATAAATTAAAAAAAATTTTTAAAAAAAGAAAATGTCTTTCAGTCCCAATAAATGTGGCCAGCTGAAATCAGAACATGTATGTTACAGCAGGTAAACACATGACAATTTGCTTCATGCAGTATTGAAATTATTGGTAGTTGAAATATATTTCATATTCAGTCTTAGCAAATTTTGCACCAGAAGTTTTACTTGTCACTCATGTGAAACGTTTAAGATAAAGTTTACAATGGAAAAAGACATTATGGATGCCGTGGTTGCCAAATAGTATTTCAGAAATAACGTAGTAAAAGACAATAGAGATTTATCAACAACTAATGCAGAGCTGTTTCACCTGCCAGGTTTAGAATAGACATATTTCCCCTTTTAGTATGCTGTAGACATATTTATCCATTATTAATATTCACCAGAATGGAAAGATAAACATCAGTTAACTTCAAACCAAACTGATGGAGCTATAGAAGTGAAGAGGAAGATAAACTCAGACATCTGGAGTACAGTACATTCTGACAACAGGGTAAGGTGTAAGATGTAATTACTGGTCTCCTATTGGATTTTTTTTAGCCAAAGGTTTTATCTATGTCAATATATTTTATTAGAAGCACGTGCTCTTAATTTAAATAAACCAACAGAAAGAAGGGGAGGTTGCCAGGAGAGAGGGGGAATATCTGAAGAGAGAAATAAGCTTTTCTGTACAGCAAAGGAAAGCATAAACAAAGCAAAAAGACAACCTACAGAATGGGAGAAAACATTTGCGAACGATGCGACCAACAAGGCCTTAATTTCCAAAATACGTATATAAACAGCTCATACAACTCAACCACACACACACACACACACACACACACACACACACACACACCCAACCCAACTGAAAACTGGACAGAAGACCTAAATAGACATTTCTCCAAAGAAGAAATACAGATAGCCAATAGGCACATGAAAAGATACTCAACATCGCTAATTATTAGAGAAATGCAAATCAAAAGTACAATGAGGTACCACCTCACACCAGTCAGAATGGCCATCATTAAAAACTCCATAAATAACAAATGTTGGAAAGGATGTGGAGAAAAAGGAACACTCTTATGCTGTTGGTGGTAATGTAAATTGGTACAGCAACTGTGGAAAGCAGTATGGAGGTTCCTCAGAAAATGAAAAATAGAACTACCATATGATCCAGCAATCCCACTCCTGGGTATGTATCCAGACAAAACTCTAATCCGAAAGGGGTACATGCACCCCTGTCTTCACAGTATTACTATCTACAATAGCTAAGACGTGGAAACAACCTAAATGTCCATCAACAGATGAATGGATAAAGAAGATGTGGTACATATATACAATGGAATATTACTCAGCCATAAAAAGGAATGAAATTGGGTCATTTGTTGAGACATGGATGGATCTAGAGACTGTCATACAGAGTGAAGTAAGTCAGAAAGAGAAAAACAAATATCATATGTATCCCTTATATGTGGAGTCTAAAATATGACACAAATGAACCTATCTACAATACAGAAAGAGACTCATGGAAATAGAGAGCAGACTTGTGGTTGCCAAGTGGGAGGGGGCTAGGAGAGGGATGGAGGGGGAGGTTGGGGTCAGCAGATGTAAGCTATCATATATAAAATGGATAAACAACAAGGTCCTACTGTATAGTACAGAGAACTATATTCAGTATCCTATGATAAACCATAGGATATTCTTTTCCATGATGGAAAAGAATATAGAAAAAGAATGTATATATATGTATAACTGAATCACTTTGCTGTAAGCAGAAATTAACACAATATTGTAAGTCAACTATAATTCAATAAAAAAAGAAATAAGCTTTTCTTAATTACCCAAAGGGTAATTTATTGAACCTGTTTTTCAGTGATGCATTAATTAGAGCTAAGCCTTGTTGAGCACTTATAATGTGTCAGGCACTAATCTCTATGCTTTACATATAACTCAAATGATCCTCTCAGCTACCCTATGAAGTAGATATTCTTAATAAGCCCATTTTACAGATCAGAAACCTAAAGCATAATGAGCATGAAGAACTGGTCCAAAGTAAGAGTTGGTAAGCTGTGGAACTGGGAAATAATAAATGATCTCCCTCCAGTCTGTGCCCTAAAAATTATGTTGAGCTGAATCTTAGTAATGCTATTAATTTGGCCATGCCATTTTTAGTTGGATGTTTTTAGTTACATGAATTCAATTTGAAATTTAAAAAATAAATTACTAAAAAGTAAAATGTGACTGAGGGTCCAATACTCCATGTTTTAATTTTCATGGCCATTATTCTGAGATTAGTTATTGGGCATGTTGATTAACTAATAAATATTGCAGAGGAGTAGAAATACTTCTAAAATCTAAAGTAGAAAAAAAGGTTAACACGCTTTTCTCAGTTAAATCGATTGTACTCCTTATTAAGTATAACCTGAAATTAAACAACTTTCACTTTTCTATGGCAAATGTTAAATCCCAAGTTGACTTCTTAACTTGTTAAATCCCAAGTTAACTTAACTTGTCAAAGTTATCATTCTCAATCTCTGAAGGGGACAAATAATTTTAGGAATAAAAAATAATTTAAACAATCAACTTGAATTGTGCATGATTAGAAAAAACATTTCTAGAAAGTATTTTATCATCTCTGGATTCTGTTTCTACTTAGATTTGGCAGAAATAACACTGATACTTGGGAAAGAATAAAATCCATCAGAGAAAATTGCTACTGTTCTGTGCTGACATTAAAGTGGAATACTTTGGAGACCAACTTTCCAATTCCCAGGTCAAAAACACTCCTATGTCAGTTATTATCACTATTGACTTTACTCACAGGAGCTCTAATGGAAGTTTAGGGAATTTTCTCGTTAGTGCTAAAACACACACACACACACACACACACACACACACACACACACACGCATACTCATTATACCTGAGGGAAATAAGAGGCCATTCTGATTATTAGCTCTACTTTCACTTGTAAAATCCGAGTCATCGTAAGTGTCAGAGGTACTTCGGGAGTCAATGCTGAATTGGTTTACAAAGAAAGAAAGAAAAAAGATAGGACAGATATATGATGGATAGGTAGATACATAGCTAGATACATAGATATATGATAGACAGGTAGATATGTAGTAGATAGATTCCTGCAGCTTTATTTTCCATATTTTCTTCAAATTTGGGGAGAACACATAAAACAAAATCATAAGCCAATTTATATCTTAGTCTTATGCACCCATTTCTATACCCAAATTCTGTCTTGAGGATAATTCTAAAATATTAAAACATAGGAAATTTTACTTTTATGTTCTTTTTTTTTTTTCACTGCTCACCCCAAACTCAAAGTCCTAACCTTCTCCAAACCACTGGGAAAAAGAGATGATTTCCTTTATGTGATAGGTGAAAAACTATAAATAACAGAAGATAGAGTTCAACAACTGTGCCAAGTGATTCTCCCAGCACAACACACACATATACATACACACATGTGCACGCACACACATGTTCTTCCATTTTGCCAGTATTCTCACAGACAAAATAAAATAAATGGTGTTCACAGGTCCTGTAAGCAGCAGGAACCTTTCACTAGGATTTAATTGTTCAAATCCAAAACTTATTTTTCTTGTTTTTCCTAAATCAAATACTATATTTGCTGTTTCTTATTGCTTCTCTCAATCAGGTAAGACAATTAATGGAAACGAATGGCACAGATTTGCTGTCTATAACACTTACTGGTTCTGTGGCATTGGACAAGCCATCTCCCAGCACCAGTGGTGAAATATTGTAGATGCAATGGTTACAATGGAACGACATTCAACCATGGAATGAATTTAAGAGGTTTTAGGTGCAATGTCCATGATACTATTTTGTCTGTACAGCTCTATAAAATCAGTTTTCTTGACAAAAGTCATCCTCCTCAATTATAAGGTTAAAACTGCTAAAAAACAGAGTAATGATGAATTCTGTATGATCTCAAGTATTTCTGTAAAAGGTTTGGTTCTAATTCTCTTTGCTGAGATGCTTTCTTATGGAATAAGGAGGAAACAATATTTCAGTTTCTTAACCTAAAACATCTCGGAAATAAATAACTAGGAGTTATAGTAAAACGTACAGTAAATGAAATATTTTTCCTATAAATCTGAACTGCTACTTTGCACACATACTTTCGTTCTATTTAGAAATGAATCTTAATCTGTAATAACAATTAATTCAATTAGTTCAATAGAAAACTCCATTAGAGTTCTGGAATATCTAGTACCTAATATAGAATTGGATGCACATTAACACACACATATATACAAATGTGTAAATATATAAATTTGTTATAGTATTTTAATCATGTGTTATCAAGTATTAAAACTTATCTCTGTTTTCTTTATAACATTTTTACCAAAAACTATTTTTTTCCCTATATTTTTAGTTATGACTAAAGGAAATGACAATAAAATTTTACTTTCTCAGATAGGTTATTGTCATTTTTACATGTTATTTTTGTTTTTAGGTTATGTCATTAAGAAATCAAAATTTTCCAATTATGTAAGTAAACATATTTCTTACCTGTGAGAATCAATGTCAAAGCTACCAAGTTTCTAGGATAAAATGGAAAATTTTAACTCTTGTCAAAATGCTTTCAAGCTTTTATAATAGAGAAATTAGAACATAAGAATTTTGCCGTGTCATAACTATCATTAATAAGATTAGGAGTTCCTACATTTTAGAAAAAAGAACAATATGTAGGTAAATAATAAGTTTAGAGTACATATTCATTTCTGAGAAACATCATAAATTGAATGCCATTCAAAGCATTTAGCCAGGCCAAACTCAATAGCAGGGAAAAGAAGTTGAGTACTTTTTCTTTAGTCAATAACATTCAGAGACTCCACTTTAGAAATTATCATATAAGTGATCCACTATGCATGCTTATATTTGATTAGAATAATAAACTAAAGAGATGAATTATATAAAAGTGATTGATTTTTCTTTTATATATATATCAGTGTTGTCAGTGCATTTTCATTAGCTGATCTAAACAATGATGACAGATACAATAAAAAGAAAATATTCTAGTAAGTGAGATAGACATTCCTGATAGAGTTGCCAGTGTGACAGAAAGGATTTTGTTTAATAAGCATGTATTGCTAGTGGCCTGAATTTCTCTGTAATATACACAAGATTCTCCTTGAATCATACATGTATTCTGGTTTGCTGGAGGTGGCTCTTAATGATTCACAAGAGCCATTGTTAAATTTTCTTGAATTTTATGAGCTGGTTGACGTCTCATAAGTAGGCTGAAATTGGACATGGTGGGAGTGTTTACACTATGGAAATCAGCAAATGCTATAATCCAGGTTTGTCTGTTTTCCTAGAGAGCTGATTATTAAACATTTATTAGCACACACTGCCTGAAAAGAACCTCTACTGGTGAAATGCTGAGTAATTTTCTGCAACTATTCCACAACCAGTTTCTTAAGATAGTGAAAAGAACATGACATTTGGTATCAAAAGATGGATGTTTGAGACTAAGCTACTGTATGTACAGTCTCAGTAAGTCACTTAACCTGCCCAAATATGCATTAATGTCATTATTTTTAGTGAGACCTTTGATTAGATAATACGCAGTTTTCTCCAGTTCTAAGACTGTCTGAATCAATTGCCATATATGTTTATATCTCATTCTCCTCCCCATGAGTAGAACAATGAAACTAATGGTTAAGAGCTGGACAAAGCAGAGAACCAAGATAAGTTAATTAGGGTAATTGTCAGGATGGAAGAAACAAAGGGGTGTGTGTCTGGTGAAGACTGGATGTCTTCAACAACGCCTAGACACAGAAGACAGGACAACTCAGCTCTGGCTCACAGTTATCTTGAAGAAATGAAGGTCCAGTATTGCCAGATCTTCTGATATTTAAAGAATCAACAGAAATAGAAAATTTTATTTGAAAGCTCATGGCTCTGAAATATTAGCGAAAAATTTCATTTTTAAATATCTGTGTTGTTAAACAAGTCAGTGGACTGGTCAGTCATCAGTTTGATATCCCTATTCCATAAACAGGAAGAGGAACAGAAACAACAATAGGGTGTTTCTACAAGAGAAATGAAAGAAATCAGGTATTTTAATGAAAACCAACATTATATTACTTATACCACTAACAAAGAGATGAGTGCCAAATAGACGCCGAAAACAATATATTTAAAAGAATCTGTCTTGACCAGAAATAATATCTAAATTATACTTTTCTCATTCCAGTCCAAACATTAGTACCTGATTATGTTGGGAATACTACAGGGAGCACTAGAGAAAAAAACCTGTTAAATTAAATACTAAGATAAAACAGTATAACAAGTTGTTTGCTTATTTACCTATAAGAATGCAATTAGTTTAATCTGAATTAAAAATAAATACTTAAAATAAAGACTTGAGTCCAGAGATTCAAGTCTAAGTCATCAACATTGTAGCTAGTTAGAATATATTCTCTGGGACTTTTCTCAGGTATATCTTCATGAACATTTGCTTTGTATGGACTAATAAACGTGTACGATAGAAAACATAATTGTCACTAGGTAATTTCAGCAAATTGTGAAACAATGTCATCCACATTAAGCTTCCCAGCAAAACTGTTTAAACTATGTTGACAAAGCTAGTTCTTAAAACAGATTATTTTTTATTCCTATAGCCTTTCACCAACTTAGAATGTGCAAGAATTGATATTTAGTTATAATACAAATTTCACTGGTTCTCTGGACAAATAATTTTAAAGTTCCTTATGGTATTTCAAATTTCACTTAAAATAAAATATTTCAAATTTAGATGGTTTGAGTTTTACAAATAATATGGCACACCATCAATCAATTTCCTAGAAGAGATCTTGATTTTGCTCTGCAGATGTCAGCTGAAAGCCTGAGCAGATAAATGAACTTAAATTTAATGAAATGCTTCAGAACCCTCCTATAAGATTTGTGTTATCTCTTTTGGAGTTGGAAAAAAAATTGGAATTCTATTTTAGAATTACTTTAAAACTTGTGCCTGAAGTTTGGGGTATAAATCCTTAGCTAGACACAGTTTATTTGGTTGTTTCCTCTTCTTGTCTATGAAAAATAATTTTCTTTTATCTCCTGCCAGGAAACACAGGCCAGAAACAGCTCAAGATCTGTGATAACATATAAACAGGAATGAATTCACTTTCTGAATATCATTTTGGTAAAGAGTACAAGGCTACATAAATTAATAGGTTTTATTATATTGAAAAATCATACATCCAAAAGGAATGATAAAATGGAACAAATATTATCATACTAATATAAAGCTACACTTTTCTATAAAGATATGTGTGGAAAGTGAGCTGCTGGCATCAGCAGTTCTGGCTCTGCTACTATCTGCATGTCTAGCCTTAGATCAGACTGGCTCTCAATAGCCTGCTTTGTAAAATAAGGGGTTTAGCTCGATTATGTCAAGGGATCACTACAGTCCCTTCAAGATATATTAATTAGCTATGCATAACATATTTATATATTTTAAAAATTATATCCTTTAAATATTTTCACTACACCTCAAATCTTTTTTTAACTATTCCTGATCCCGAACTTTATATTATATATGGTTTTATCAGTGAGACACAGCAAAATTTTCTGATTGTGAAATGACAATCTTCAATGCTTTTTAAATGGGTTAAAATTTTCTAAGCAGTTATGAACTTCCTTGCACCTTTTTTAACATTTTCAAATATTTTCTACTTATTTTAGGGAGGAATATAGTGCTATTTTTAAAGAAATCCAAAGCAAAGGATATACTTGCTTGATGAACATACATAAATACATGGTGATTTTAGAGGTTCCTTTAGGGTTAAAGATGGGGGATTTTCAAAGAAACTACAAAACTTGTTTTCAATGTATTACTACAATGAAATGAAGAACAAGCTATGAAAATGTTCCCTAATATCATAAACCATCAGCTTGTTTAGAAAGTCCCCAATCAAACCTAAGTGTTAAAAGGTCCAGAACACTGAGTGAGGATGCCAAATTCCCCAAGCAGGTCATTTCATCGTGAGTCACAAGGCTTGAGCAATGCAGTCATTTCCTAGCACACTAACTGCTGGAGAGGAAACTGCATGCCTCCATCATCTCCTGGCCAGTCAGGGCAGCATCACATTTGAATAGTCTGGTCTGCCTTTCAGTCTCCTTCCCAGAAAGCCTATGCTTGCTCTTGTGACTTTCCTGTCCCCAGGTTTCTTAAGGATATAAGAAAGCCAGTCTCCAAAGTTTTCCTATTATATAGATCCAAAAGAATAAAGTGAATGAAAATAGTGGTGTGTCACCTTTTTTTTTCTTTTTCTTTTGTAATTGTTTCTTCCTCTTCTATTCTCCAGTACATCCCTGCCATCCACCTAATCTATTTGCAGTCCCAGTATGCCTCCTCTTCATATTCAGTGTCTCACACGCTGTGAAAAATCCAAGGACTTAGTTCCTGTGCACACCAAGTAAAATGAGAAAACCAGAACAAGGGAAATGTCAAACCCACCATATATCATGGTGGACAAAGAAGAGAGATTCATAAATCCATCTGAATAAAATTTTGTTCTGTTACCTTGAATTATTTCTAAACAGGTTACTCATTTTAATAGTTGTATACCTGTTTCCTTTTATCACCTTCCATCCCTTTCTAGAATAAATTTTAGCATGTGGAATCACTGTTCAGATCTTGAAGCTTTTTGTAAATTGGGATTCTGATGTATAGTCTTTTATTAAAAATCAAGCCATAAGGTATCGAAGTCATTCTGTTTAGTTCTTTCAAAAGAGGACTATTGGGCTTCCCTGGTGGCGCAGTGGTTGAGAGTCCGCCTGCCGATGCAGGGGACACGGGTTTGTGCCCTGGTCTGGGAAGATCCCACATGCCGCGGAGCGGCTGGGCCCGTGAGCCATGGCCACTGAGCCTGCACGTCTGGAGCCTGTGCTCCGCAACGGGAGAGGCCACAACAGTGAGAGGCCTGCGTACCGTAAAAAAAAACAAACAAAAAAAAACAAACAAAAAAAAACCCAGGACTATTATGCAGTATTTAGCTATGATACAATTAGAGAACAGACACTACTGTGAGTTCTTGGTCTATACGCCTAGCTAAGCTTTAATCCAGCTTGGAAACTGTTTTGTGCATCTCTGCTCAGTGATCCCGCTCAGCTCATATATCCCACTGGAGATATTCTAGGCATTTGCCAAATCCCTTGGGCTAGCATTTCCAAATTACTTTGTCTCTTCCTTAAATGAATCTCTGGATTATGAAGGAGGGGATTCCATCACTTGAGGAAGCCCATGCTTTTGTTACTTTCTCTGCAAGCTTCAGACCTAGCCCAGCTCCTGGCACAGGATGCATCTATAAGTGTTGAAGGGGTAAACATGCAGAAACACATCTATTCATATTTTCCAAATGTGGAATTAAGTAATTTAAAGTATTTTTCCACTTCAGTATAAACTTTTTAATGAAAAACTTTGTATTTCATTTTTTTGTGCACTCTGATAGGAATGCCATGCTTTCTGCATTACTAAAATATTTGTATGAAACATATTCTGTGTTAATTATTTCCTATAAAATAATTAACTTACTAATTTGGAAACTGACAGCAATACTGTTGTAGGCATCTGTTCTAGGGAAAAAAGAAAGACAATATTTGCCAGCTGAATAAACTACAAAATGTGCTTAGCAGCACTGATTCTGCCTAGAAGTGACTTTTATTAACGGAGACCTACTGACGGATTATATGACTACAACACTGTGAATTCACAAAGTATCAATTCCTTTTTCGTTAATGGTGACTACCAAGGAGCAAAAACAAACATGAGAGTTTTGGGAAAGTGCCCATATTCCACCCCAACACTGTTCCTTTAATTTTTATTATTTTAAAATAGATGCTATTTATGACGGTACCATTTTCCCAAGCACTACAGAGAAACAGATATTTTAATGCAAGATCAGGTTGTCATATTGCAAAAATTTTATATATGGCTGTAAAATAATTTCTGCAGAAAGTTTGCAGAATTCTCTTGAGAAGAGTAAGATGATCAATGGAATAAAATGCAAAATTATAACTTTAGCTGTAAGTAATAATTTTACTTTAAGTAAGATCCATTGGAGCAAAGGGAAAAAAATGAAGTTAAATTCTATTAGACTAAATCATCAAAAAATATTAGTAGTGTAGTACAGAATCCCTTGCACTTTAGATCATGTAAGAATATCCAGATGTCACATGATTGTTTTAGCTATTTAATTTCATCCAAGTCTGAGACTGGCACAAATACCATTGGATACCTGAAACAAGGAAGCTCTAAATCTGAACTCAGTTGCTTGGTGCTACAGCTTTATTAATTCTGGCCAATTTCTCTGATCTTATTGCAAAGGCCAAGGAAACTCAGTCCATATAATTCATTCAGTGGAATCTATACAAGCTAAGTATCCAAGAATTCCTAATTACTTTATTGCACTATTACTTTATTACATTTTATTTTTTAAAGAAGAAGAAATGAATTCTCCCACTGATTTTGCTATCTCTAGACTGACATCAAAGGACAATATTTTCTTCAAAAGCATGCTTTCAATGAGTAATTAGAGACTAGGACAAGCAATATGACCCATACTTTCATTATGAAAACAATTTGGTGTTGACAATGAAAATGTATACTGCCTGAAATAAAACCTGTTTCTTTTTAGTAAGGAATTAATGATAAGATAGCAACTGCCAGCCCAATCTCTCTGCAACACATTTCATTTGACTGCCAACATGGCCACTGGATGACGGTTTGGAGGATAAAAATTAAAGCAGGGTAGGATTGAGTGATTGTAACTGAGTTCTTAATACACTAACATTCGACTGATATTCTCTCCAGGAACATTAATCAGGGAATATAGCTAAATAATACCACTGCTGTGGCAATGAGATCTTATTCTGAAAACTCATGTAAAAGCAAGAATACAGCAGGCATTTAACCAATACAGAGCAGTGACTTGTCACCTACAGTTTTTTGGTACTGACCTTATCTGAGAGACCTAACTTCATGATCCAGCTGGATAAAGACGCACAGACAGGGTAAGAGCAACGTTAGCACAGAAATCAGCAGTACTGCTGCTCCCAATGTATATTCATTGGGTCTTTACGATTACTTTCTTTTAATCCCAACAATCTATTTGCCATTAAGTAAAAATTACTTATCAGTTATGTGTACCTTACTGCTTATCGAAGCTGCTCTCTCTCCTGAATATGTGAAGTTTAGGTGGCTATTTCTCATTGAGACAAAAATCTGCTCATATTGTACAGAAGTAAAGTCTTTTGAGGAATCAGGAATCTTTCATGGCATATACAAAAATTCTACCATATAGACGGAAACTTAATTTATGGACAAGGCGTAACAATGGTGTATCAGAAGGCTAAAGTTCTTAAGATATGATAAAAACTATCCGTCCTTAAGAACGGAGAAAATACTTTAGGATTTTACCTTCACTTAGGCCCATGAAGTGGGAGTCCCAGTATAATACCATTTGGAGGAAAGGATTGTGACAGTGAACACTGATCTGAAAAAATAAGTGTAAGAATTTGCAACTTATATAATGTGATTTGACTGGTTTTCAAAATAAACTACTGCACAATATTTCCCATATCTATCAACACATATACATTGTGTTTAAATACAGTCGTCAGAAAACCATATTGAACCACGAATGCCCTACCTTCAAGGGAGAGCACACTCACTTATTAATACATAAAAAGGAACACCATTCAGCATATTAGTGGGGAACAAAGAACAGCCCTGGCTTCTTGGGATATGCATTGATGAGGACAAGCTGGCAGAGGTATCAGACTCAGATCACTGCCATGTGATTTCCCTGCCTACCACTGAATATGGGTTGTTACTAGGGTTCTATGGTTTTGATTTTTCTCTTGTCTCTGTGAGCACTCTTCTTCACTTATTTCATCCATGAGGTGTGAAAATGTAAATGTCATTTCTGAAAAGTCAATCCCAGGTATCTGGCTGCAACTGGAATCCGTAGGAAACAGAACTTCCAGTCTGCCCCTGGCCTATGTGCTTTCCAATTCTTTGTTTGTATATAAACACAAAACCAGAAAGAATTGTTCAAGGGACTTTAAAAATATAGTCAAAAGTCCTTATTCTTGTACAACATCCTTACTTATTCACCCAAATTTTTACATGATTTGGGGGTAAGGCTGAGAAGAGAGAAAAAAAAGAGATGGCCTTTTCCTTGATCTCTTGCCAATAGGAATCATGGTGTGCTGGCGCACAGGCCTTTGAAATATGCAAAAGACTCTCTCAATAAGTTGTTTCCCACATGATAATTCTAGTGGTCAAGCCCCAAGTCTTGCCTTATTCTCTTTGTATACATTACTGTTACCTGGTGTCATTTCAAAGATCTATAGCATAATTTGGAAGTTGTAGCTTGAGGCTGTGATCATGTGATCAACCATATGAGGAGCTAGAGTTAGCTGACTATGATCAAACAAATGCAAACACTTAACCTAAACTATTTCCTTCAAGCTAAACCACATCTAAATTATTCTGAGGAGCTAAGAAACTGTAAATTTTAAAAGATTTTTGGGATACCTGATTCAATAACAATTCCTCAGCCAACTTAGACTGTATCTAGTCATACGCACTGTTTAAAAATTTATTATTATATATTTGCCTTTTATTTTAAATTCACAACTAATTATTTTAATGTATATAAGAAATCTCTGAATGTGGTCACTTCCAGATCACTTGAATTTAAATTACAATAGCTTTATGCAGATTAATTCAAGATATTCATATTGAATTCAATTCAAGACATTTTGCATACTGATCAGTGTTAGTCTTTTTTCCTTAAAGGTCAGAGAAACAAGGGAATTTCTAAAGTTATTTATGTACTTCCTACCACTCATTACAAGATTGGGTCTTGAGAGTAGAAAGGCAATAAAAGAACAAAAAGCATGTAATGAATACAATCCATGAAGTAAATTCATGAATTTTTCCTGCAGCTCTTAAATATAGCAGTATAAACCTTTGTTCTGAATACTAAATGTCAGTATATGAATTTTAAAAAATGATGAAAATAAATTTCTTTCCTCGGCTAACATGTTTGAAATAACCATTTTCTTCTAGAAAGCATCATAATAAATAAATATATATACAGAGAGAGATTTTGAAAGATAATAATTGAATAACATTAAGTTATTAAATTATGGAACAGGGCTTCCCTGGTGGCGCAGTGGTTGAGAGTCCGCCTGCCGATGCAGGGGACACGGGTTTGTGCCCCGGTCCGGGAATATCCCACATGCCGCGGAGCGGCTGGGCCCGTGAGCCATGGCCGCTGAGCCTGCGCGTCCGGAGCCTGTGCTTCTGTTTGTGTGTTTGTTTGAAACATACATCCCTTGTGAAGAGAATACAGAGAAAGGATACCCAGGTTAATTTCAGAGAAAGGAAGGAGAGTGAGGAACTGTGCCCAACTGGAACTAACCTTTAAACTGAAGAAGTAGGAATGATCTAGGTAGAGAAGAGAAAATAAAGCATACCAAGGAGAAACCCCAGGATATGTCAATATCACTGAGTGCCATGAAGGCTTCCCCACTCCTCAGAAGACACCCTAAATACTTTGCAAAAGCTTTTCATCTCAATGAGAGAGAACCAAGAATTGGGAAACATGTTGGCTAAGGGCAGCCTGGCAGGTCTGTTTCCCACAGGGTCCTGTTTGGGCCATACACCTATGAATGACTTCTCAGATGCAAGCCGTTTGTATTTTCATATTCCACAATGAAATATGAATGATGGGAGCTGCTAGAAAATAATACCATGACTCAAGGGTAACTAGATTAAGATATCAAGAAACATTGCAGTGCAGAAGGGTGGATATCAGAGTCCCCAGTGAGGGAAGAAATATTCCATCATGGAAATATCATGAGGTTTAAAATACCTATTAAGCAGTTTCTAGCTACTCAAAAGCATTAATGAAGGACACACGTTTTATAAAGAAGTATTACAGCTGTGTTGCTCATTAGTCAAAATGGAAACCATATGGAAATGTTTTTGGAATAAGACTAAATTTAAAACAAGTAAGCCATTTTCAGAAAGCATTTGGAGTGAATCTCTCCATTTTCAAAGTTGTTTTTTAAAATTGCTTTTCCTTATGCAACTTTGAGTTGATTCAATACTCTAAAATAATCCACTTGAATAACAGAGGTAATTTACTCAAATTTCCTGAAGTCTACTAATGGTCTGTTTCAGCTTATATTTTTACCAGGGATTCTACTGGAAGCCTGGTCTGATTCAACTTCTTCTGCAAGTACATGCCATTCACATGAATTTAGCCTGCAGAGGATCAACCTAATTTTATACAGCCTTTTATCTCTATACTCATTTAAAAGTGGCAAATTTTCACATCTGAAATATAAGTTCAGAAACTAAAGTCTGAGATACGGTATTTTTGTGTTAGTCTTAAAACTGGAATAAAAGTTGATGCTGGAAGATGTATGAAAATACAACCTGTTTATTTGTAAGAACCGTATAGAAAATCGTGCGCTGTAACAAAGAAACTAATGTGTGCTTCTTTTCTTTTAATAGAAAAGTATACTTGACCAATAAAATATTTTACAACAGACTGACAGCTACACAGATAGGAGGTGAGCTAGAGATGTCACTGGATATAATTTCTGTAAGGCTTGTTCCTACATTGAAATCTACAAGCTAGGAATTATGAACTTGATCATTACATTGAGAATCAAATACTCAGCTAGTTTACAGGCTGAATGATAAAAGAAAACATCAGTGATTCAGTAAAACCCTGGAAAACTTAGGAGGTTACATTAAGGGATATCCCATTGCTCAACATAATTTTATTTAATAACAAAAATGAAGAAATGAGTACATTGGACATGAAATATTCAGATTAATTAGAATATTATCTTATATGTTGAATAAGAGGAAAAAATTCAAGTTATTTAGACACAGTAATAGTATAAAAGAATACTCAGTCTCCCAATACAAGATGAAATTACTAGAAATAATAAATTCAAGATAGCCAAAAACATAAATATAGAGTGGGAGATTTGCTGTATATTAAGCATGGCAAATAAATTTTTGAAAATCCAAGCGAGGACATGTTGAATATAAATCAACAATGTATCATCATTATAAAAAAAGACAATGTATTATTGAATATTGTTTGATACACTCATGGTCTAGCAGAGCAACTTGCATGGAATAAGTTGTTATATATACATATATCACTAGTATACTGTATTATATAACTGTGTATTATACATTATATAGTTTGTAAATATATGCAAGATCCGAATAGTATATTAAATATTGTATTTTGTGAGTAATATATAGCATATGTGTACGCTTTTACTTTTCATATATGCAACAAATAAACACTTCTCCAGAAATAATTTTCCATAATTTGCATTTATAGAAAGATCTATGCTTTTTAAAAACTTAATAATTGTAGAAATCCAAAGAAAGAATAACTTCAATAGAATGAATGGCCCCATAACAAAGATATATACTTATCTCTTCTATACCTACTTATATACATATATATATACACATGCACATATACATATTTGTGTGTGTATATGTGTGTGTGTTTGCCTGTGTGTATTTTTACTGTAAACAGGAAACATTTAGTGAGGGTGCGTTAGCTTAATTATGGTCTTGAAGAACGCGAAGAATATTCAAATTCCTAGACAATATTTAAATTCCAGACTTTAAAGCAGGAATATTTTAGTAAGCTACCTCAGTTAGTGATGATCAAAAGTTAAATGAACCTCCTTTAGGTTATAGAGAAGATATTCCTGAGGACGTTTATGAAAATTAAGTACAAATGTTTGTGGCATTTTGAATATTCATGTGAGTAAGAACAACTAAAGTACAGAACAAGTGAAACTCAAAGCCCAAGGGATCTAAATGATTATTTATGTCAATACCCACAATTCAAAGGCTACAAATCTGAGACTCAAGATTGTAAATAGTCTTGTCTATGGTCAGAATAAGAAGGGTTTGTTCTGACCTTCTTTGATCAAACTTTTAAGTCATTCTTAAAAATTCTGTAAGCCAGTGTTCTCAGCTTGGATCAATGTAAAAACATGTTTTAAAGGGAGTAAGAATATTTTTTCTCAGAACCGGCAAAATACATCTGTGAACTCCAATTTGAGAAACATTGCTGTAAGTCATGAGGGTTATATCAAGCATTTCAAATGAAATTCTTAATTCCAGGGGAATTTAAAGCAGTCATATAGTCAACTTATCTCACACTTGCACATTTCTTTTGTAGTTGTAAAATTATCCCTCTAATAAAAAAAAATTTGGAAGATTTGTCAAATACAAGGGTAGCATATGTATTCTAAACTAAAAGATAAAGAAGAAAGAAGTAGAACTCATATAGAAATTTTAAAAATCTATAAGAATTGAATTTATCCTTTCCTTAAAATTCATTTTGGTGAAGATGTTTGTTTACAAAATTGTTGAATAACTCTAGAATTATTAACTATGAAGGAGGTGACATCACTGAACACTATGTATTTTTATCAATCTCAATGATGACCAGTGAATTCTCAATCCAAGTATTTATCCTGATTAAAACAAAGTATTAGCTTGTCATTTTAATAAGTATAGGTCCTATTATAGGAATATTTATATTAAAACAAATTAATAATTAGAATGTGGTGACAAAATAGGGCAAAGACATCATTTTTGTCACAGTAAAATTAAAATAATAAAACTAATGGATCATAAAAATTTATAAAATAATTAAGGGAGATATTTTATCTTTGGTTTAAATACTTTAATAATAGTTCATAATATTTGCCACGGGGCAAAGATTTCAAATAGAATTGTTTGAATATTTTTTCCAGAACTAATTATAAAGAAATCTAAAGTTTAAATCAATTAAGCTCTAGTATAGATACCTGAGTAGAGATAAGAGCATTATAATATAAGGGAATAGAGATGAGAACTACAAGAGCAAACTCCCCAAAGTACAAACTTCAAAAAAAATGCAGATGAGTACACATGATTCTAATCTAGAACAGTTTACATATAATATATTTATGCATATAAAATATAATTTTAAAAATGCTTATTTGTCTATTTCCTGGAAGAATTCTTTTTTTTTAACATCTTTATTGGAGTATAACTGCTTTATAATGGTGTGTTAGTTTCTCCTTTATAACAAAGGGAATCAGTTATACATATACATATGTTCCCATATCTCTTCCCTCTTGCATCTTCCTCCCTTTCACCCTGCCTATACCACCCCTCTAGGTGGTCACAAACCACATAGCTGATCTCCCTGTGCTATGCGGCTGCTTCCCACTAGCTATCTACCTTACGTTTGGTAGTGTATATATGTCCATGCCACTCTCTCACTTTGTCACAGCTTACCCTTCCCCTTCCCCATATCCTCAAGTCCATGCTCTAGTAGGTCTGTGTCTTTATTCCCGTCTTACCCCTAGGTTCTTCATGACATTTTTTTTCCCTTAGATTCCATATATATGTGTTAGCATACAGTATTTGTTTTTCTCCTTCTGACTTACTTCACTCTGTATGACAGACTCTGGGTCTATCCACCTCACTACAAATAATTCAATTTCGTTTCTTTTTATGGCTGAGTAATATTCCATTGTATATATGTGCCACATCTTCTTTATCCATTCAACTGTTGATGGACACTTAGGTTGCTTCCATGTCCTGGCTATTGTAAATAGATCTGCAATGAACATTTTGGTACATGACTCTTTTTGAATTATGGTTTTCTCAGGGTATATGCCCAGTAGTGGGATTGCTGGATCGTATGGTAGTTCTATGTGTAGTTTTTTAAGGAACCTCCATACTGTTCTCCATAGTGGCTGTATCAATTTACATTCCCACCAACAGTGCAAGAGTGTTCACTTTTCTCCACACCCTCTCCAGCATTTATTGTTTCTAGATTTTTTGATGATGGCCATTCTGACTGGTGTGAGATGATATCTCATTGTAGTTTTGATTTGCATTTCTCTAATGATTAATGATGTTGAGCATTCTTTCATGTGTTTGTTGGCAATTTGTAATATCTTCTTTGGAGAAATGTCTATTTAGGTCTTCTGCACATTTTTGGATTGGGTTGTTTGTTTTTTTGTTATAGAGCTGCATGAGCTGCTTGTAAATTTTTGAGATGAAACCTTTGTCCGTTGCTTCATTTGGAAATATTTTCTCCCATTCTGAGGGCTGTCTTTTGGTATTGTTTATGGTTTCCTTTGCTGTGCAAAAGCTTTTAAGTATAATTAGGTCCCATTTGTTTATTTTTGTTTTTATTTCCATTTCACTAGGAGGTGGGTCAAAAAGGATCTTGCTGTGATTTATGTCATAGAGTGTTCTGTCTATGATTTCCTCTAAGAGTTTGATAGTGTCTGGCCTTACATTTAGGTCTTTAATCCATTTTGAGTTTATTTTTGTGTATGGTGTTAGGGAGTGTTCTAATTTCATTCTTTTACATGTAGCTGTCCAGCTTTCCCAGCACCAGTTATTGAAGAGGCTGTCTTTTCTCCACTGTATATTCTTGCCTCCTGTATCAAAGATAAGGTGACCCCTGGAAGAATTCTTAAGAAATTATCTACAGTAGTTGGTAGTGGAACTGATGATCTACTTTGTGCACTGTTTAATTTTTCTTACACCATGTTAAAAAAATGAGAAAATAAAATATAATCATCCCATTATAAAAAAACAGCACTTGACTATTATGAATCAAATTATAGTAACTATAATTTTTTTGTCTAACATTATATATTTTGTAAAAATATATTTTAATACATCTTATATAATAATTTAATTGCATATTAAATGACATCATTGGGTTAAATGTTTTTTTCAGATTTTAGGTTATACGTTGATAATTTTGTTATCAATGTATAAAGAAAAAACCTTGATTTTTATATCTTGTAGTCACACATTTTTAAAGTTTCAACAAATCATTTTAATGTTTCAAAATCTCCTCTTCACTCTTAAAGTCTTAGGAAAATTGTTCCATTCTTCACAAGAAAATTACAAAATAATAATATTAATATTGGACATGTGGGGCTTCTGAATAAATACGAATGAAAAGCTTGCAATCCTAAACCAGTGTAATACATTGATGTATTCACTTTAATTTGTAACTATAGTTTTTAAAATTTGTCCCCATTAGGCTACTCTTTCATTATTTGGTAAGATTGTTTTAAAATTAGAATCTTGCAATACCTTCCCTTCCTGTTTCACTTAACATGGCTTGGGAAGAATGACCATACATTAAAAAACATCATTGAGTTTTGTGATTGATGGTTATATTTTCAGAGCTTGAAAAACTCTACAATTAAATGGATGCTTAAAGTTGGTAAGCCATCAAAATTTTCGGAGAGGAAAAAGTTTAAATGATGAGGCTTGACGATATGAAAACTAAAGGATTCTCCTAGTGTTCAAGGACTTTTTTGCTTTCCAAATCACTTAAACTTTCTACTTGTAACTGCAGTATTTGGAAGGACCTTTGCATTTTAACATTGTGATTACGTGCACTGTAAAACGCATGGACTGCACGAAGATCTGTCACGAGAGACAACAAACTCTACTAATCAACAGAGGATATGAAACTCTCTAAACTATTTTCCTGAACTGTATTAACCACAGGGTTTCAGAGACGTAAAAAAGATACTTAAAGAATAGATCTTTGGGGATTTTGCTCTTGCTTTCATATCATGTGAATCATCTTTGTTTCATCAGTGTTCCCACTTCCTTATTTTCTTTCTGAGTTTTAGTAGCTTAAACATTATGTTGAAATGCTACATTTGCATGTATTAATGTGTTAATTTCACTAGTTCCATAAATGATATTACCTTTCACATACATCATGAGTACAAATTTCCAACGTATTTGAAAGGTGAAAGGCAAATTTAGAGCTACTTTTTATACCCTGGGCCACCGTTTAGAACTCAGTCACTTGACCTTTAGGGAAAAGATGTAGATGTGTAAGCAGGAAAGTTGCAAGTTAAGTTCTTTCTGGAGAATTCAAAATAAGTCTTCTCAAAAATACCTAAAATATAGTAATCAAAAGAAAGCATACCATTAACTTCACCAGTAGTCAGAAGTTTGGCCCTGTTGTTCTTTGGAATAAACTGTTTAGGAAATAGTGAAACAGTTTATATTTATAATGTTTATGGAAGAAAAGTAAATAAGACAAAACATAAGAGAGTATTGATGAACTAATTAGTAAAAGGTTCTGCACTTTCTATATTTAAAATAAATGTAAAAGGGCAATATGAATTCACGGTTGTTAATCATATATAATCTTATCTAGATTCTAATTTACTGAAAATGCTCTATTTCAACCATGCTTCTTATTGTTTTGCTGTTGGTAGTAAATGGAGAAATATAAACCAGAATCTAAGGAACAAAAGTACTAATTTCAACATTTATGCAGAGATGCAAAGACCCAGAATACTCAACACAATATTGATGGAGGAACAAAATCAGAGGACTGACACTACCCAACTTCAAGACTTACTATAAAGCTACAGTAATCAGGAAAATATGGTGCTGGCAAAGAATAGACAAATAGATCAAATGACACATGAAGAGCCCAGAAATAGACCCCCATAAATATAGTCAATTGATGTTTCAGAAAGAAGTAATGGTAATACAGAAAAGGCAGTCTTTTTAACAAATGGTGCTGGAACTATTGTCCATTCCCATTAAAAAAATGAATCTTGACAAAGAACTTTACACCTTTCACAAAAATTAACTCAAAATGGATCACAGATCTAAATGTAGAGTGCAAAACTATAAAACACTTAGAAGATAATATATAAGACAATCTAGATATCTCTGGGTTTGGTGATGACTTTTTAGATACAATACCAAAGGTGCAATCAATGAAAGAAATAATTGATAAGCTGGACTTCATTAAGACAATGTGTACAGAATGAAAAGACAAGCAATGGTATGGGAGAAAATATTTGCAAAAGACATATCTGATAAAGGACAGTTACCTAAAATATACAAGAAACTCTCCAGTAAGAAAACCAACAACTTGACTAAATTAATGGGCCAAAGACTTCAACATATACCTCACTAAAGAAGAGACACAGATGGCAAATAAGCATATTAAAAGATGTTCCACATCATATGTCATAAAAGAAATGCAAATTAAAACAATTAAATATCACTATATACCTATTAGAATGACCAAAATCACCAAAACGACAGTGAAAACACCAAGTGCCAGTGAGGATGCAGAGCAACAGGAACTCTCAATCATTACTAGTGTGAGTATAAAATGGTACAGCCACTTTGGAAGACAGTTTATCAATTTCTTACAACACTAAACATACTCATCATAAGGTCCCGCAATCTAATGAGTTGAAAACTATGTCCACCCAAAAAACCTGCACACTGATGTTTTCAGCAGCTTTATTCATAATTGCCAAAACTTGGAAGAAATAGGTGAATGGATAAACAAACTGGTACATCCAAACAATGGAATATTATTAAACTCTAAAAAGGAATGAGTAATCAAGCCATGAAAAGACATGGAAGAAACTTAAACATATATTACTAAGTGAAAGAAACCAATGTGAAAAGGCTATATACTGTATGATTCCAACAATACGACATTCGGGAGAAGGCAAAACTATGGAGACAGTAAAAGGATCAATGCTTGCTATGGGTTAATGAGAGAAAAGAATGAAGAGTCTGAACACAGAGGATTTTTAGAGCAGTGAAACTACTTTGTAAGATACTATAATGGTGGATACATGTCATTTAACATCTGTCAAAACACATGGAATGTACAACTAAAAGTGAACTGTAGTGTAAATTATGGACTTTGGGTGATAATAATGTTTCAGTGTAGGTTCATTAATTGTAACAAATGTAGGTCTCTGGTGGAAGATGGTGACAATGTGGGAGACTATGCATGTGTGGAGGCAGGGAGTATATGGAAAATCTCTGCACCATCTTCTCAATTTTTTCTGTTAACATAAAACTGTTCTAAAAATAGTCTATTAAAAAAGTACTAATCCACAGTAATCTTAAATTTTCTTATTAGTTTCCTATAGTCAAGGAGTACTTCAAAATATTTATTTTAACCTTAATAAAATATCACTGGAGTGTGTATACATGTGTGTATATATATTTGTATGTGTGTGTTAGAGTGAGTGTGTGTGTGTGTGTGTGTAAGATAGGACAAAGTGACTTCTTTATTTTTCTATGAATCAATGATACTCAACTTTTAACATATCAAAAAAGAAGATGTGTGGAAAAATAAACATCTCACTAAAGGTAAATTCATGGGCAATTATAAAAGCTAGTATTACTGCAACAAGGATTCATAACTATTTTTTCATTTGTTTCTACATAATTTAGGAGACTAATACATTAAAAAAATCGTTAGTGTAAAATCTAGTATTACTGTAACTTTGGTTTGTAACTCCAAATCTTGTTTTCTACATAATTTAGGACACTAATGCATTAAAAAAATTATTAGTTTATGTTTTGGGACACACTATATATACAAACATAATTTTGTGATGTCAACAATGGAAAGGGGTGGGGAAAGAACATTTTGTATGTCATTAAAGTTAAGCTGGTGTAAATTCAAATAAGAGTGTTATAACTTTAGGATTTTAAATGAAATCCCCATGGTAACCACAAAGAAAACAGCTCTACAATACACACAAAGGAAATGAGAAAGAAATTCAAATGTTTCCAGATTGGTTCAAGATGGCAGAGTAGAAGGACATGCTCTCACTCCCTCTTTCAAGAACACTGGAATCACAACTGGCTGCTGAACAATCATCGACAGGAAGACACTGGAATTCACCAAAAAAGAAACCTCACATGCAAAGACAAAGGAGAAGCCACAATGAGACAGTAGGAGGGGCACTATCACAATAAAATCAAATCCCATAACTGCTGTATGGGTGACTCACAACCTGGAGAACACTTACACCACAGAAGTCCACCCACTGGAGTGAAGGTTCTGAGCTACACGTCAGGCTTCCCAAACTGGGGGTCTGGAAATGGGAGGAGGAATTCCTAGAGAATCAGACTTTGAAGGCTAGTGGGATCTGACTGCAGGGCTTCGGCAGGACTGGGGGAAACAGAAACTCCACTCTTGGAGGGCACACACAAAGTAGTGTGCGTGTCAGGACCCAGGGGAAGGAGCAGTGACCCCCTAGGAGACTGAGCCAGACCTACCTGCTAGTGTTGGAGGGTCTCCTGCAGAGGCGGGGGGCAGCTGTGGCTCACCAAGGGACAAGGACACTGGCAGGAGTTCTGGGAAGTACTCATTGGCATGAGCCCTCCCAGAGTCTGCCATTAGCCCCAACAAAGAGCCCTGGGTAGGCTCAAGTGTTGCATTGCCTCAGGCCAAACAACCAACAGGAAGGGAACCCAGCCCCATCCAGAGCAGACAAGCAGATTAAAGTTTTACTGAGCTCTGCCCACCAGAGCAACAGCCAGCTCTACCCACCACCCATCAGGAAACTTCCACAAGCCTCTTGCATAGCCTCATCCACCAGAGGGCAGACAGCAGAAGCAAGAAGAACTACAATCCTGCAGCCTGTGGAACAAAAACCACATTCACAGGAAGATAGACAAGATGAAAAGACAGAGGGCTATGTACCAGATGAAGGAACAAGATAAAACCCCAGAAAAACAACTAAATGAAATGGAGACAGGCAATCATCCAGAAAAAAAAATTCACAATAATGATAGTGAAGATGATCCATGACCTTGGAAGAAGAATGGAGGCAAAGATCGAGAAGATGCAAGAAATGTTTAACAAAGATGTAAAAGAATTAAAGAACAAACAAACAGAGGTGAACAGTACAATAACAGAAATGGCAACTACACCAGAAGGAATCAATAGCAGAATAACTGAGGCAGAAGAACGGATAAGTGACCTGGAAGACAGAATGGTGGAATTCACTGCTGCAGAACACAATAAAGAAAAAAGAATGAAAAGAAATGAATACAGCCTAAGAGACCTCTGGGACAACATTAAACGCAACAACATTCACATTATAGGTGTCCCAGAAGGAGAAGAGAGAGAGAAAGGACCAGAAAAAATATTTGAAGACATTATAGTCGAAAACTTCCCTAATATGGGAAAGGAAATAGCCACCCAAGTCCAGGAAGCGCAGAGAGTGCCATACAGGATAAATCCAAGGAGAAACACGCCAAGACACAGCATAATCAAACTGGCAAAAATTAAAGACAAAGAAAAATTATTGAAAGAAGCAAGGGAAAAATAACAAATAACATACAAGGGAACACCCATAAGGTTAACAGATGATTTCTCAGCAGAAACTCTAAAAGCCAGAAGGGAATGGCATGACATATTTAAAGTGATGAAAGGGAAGAACCTACAAACAAGATTACCCTACCCAGCAAGGATCTCACTCAGATTCAATGGAGAAATCAAAAGCTTTACAGACAAGCAAAAGCTAAGAGAATTCAGCACCACCAAACCAGCTCTACAAACAAATGTTAAACGAACTTTTCTAACTGGGAAACACAAGAGAAGAAAAGGACCTACAAAAACAAACCCAAAACAATTAAGAAAATGGTAATAGGAACATACCTATCGATAATTACCTTAAATGTGAATGGATTAAATGCTTGAACCATAAGACACAGGCTTCCTGAATGGATACAAAAACAAGACCCATATATATGCTGTCTACAAGACACCCAATTCAGAGCTAGGGACACATACAGACTGAAAGTGAGTGGATGGAAAAAGATATTCCATGCAAATGGAAATCAAAAGAAAGCTGGAGTAGCAGTACTCATATCAGATAAAATAGACTTTAAAATAAAGAATGTTACAGGAGACAAGGAAGGACACTACATAATGATCAAGGGAAAAATCCAAGAAGAAGACATAACAATTATAAATACATATGCACCCAACATAGGAGCACCTCAATACATAAGGCAACTGCTAACAGCTCTAAAAGAGGAAGTCAACAGTAACAAAATAATAGTGGGGGACTTTAACACCTCACTTACACCAATGGACAGATCATCCAAACAGAAAATTAACAAGGAAACACAAGCTTTAAATGACACAACAGACCAGATAGATTTAACTGATATTTATAGGACGTTCCATCCAGAAACAGCAGATTACACTTTCTTCTCAAGTGCGCAAGGAACATTCTCCAGGATAGATCACATCTTGGGTCACAAATCAAGCCTCAGTAAATTTAAGAAAATTGAAATCATATCAAGCATCTTTTCTGACCACAACGCTATGAGATTAGAAATCAAGTACAGGGAAAAAAATGTAAAAAACACAAATATATGGAGGCTAAACAATATGTTACTAAATAACCAAGAGATCACTGAAGATATCAAAGAGGAAATCAAAAATACCTAGAGACGAATGACAATGAAAACATGATGACTCAAAACCTATGGGATGCAGCAAAAGCAGTTCTAAGAGGGAAGTTTATAGCTATACCAGCCTACCTCAAGAAACAAGAAAAATCTCAAATAAACAATCTAACATTACACCTAAAGGAACTAGAGAAAGAAGAACAAACAAAACCCAAAGTTAGTAGAAGGAAAGAAATCATAAAGATCAGAGCAGAAATAAATGAAATAGAAACAAAGAAAACAATAGCAAAGATCAATAAAAGTAAAAGCTGGTTCTTTGAGAAGATAAAAAAAATTGATAAACCTTTAGCCAGACTCATCAAGAAAAAGAGGGAGAGGACTCAAATCAACAAAATTAGAAATGAAAAAGGAGAAGTTACAACAGACACCGCAGAAGTAGAAAGCATCCTAAGAGACTACTACAAGCAACTGTATGCCAATAAAATGGAAAACCTGGAAGAAATGGACAAATTCTTAGAAAGGTATAACCTTTCAAGACTGAACCAGGAAGAAATAGAAAATATGAACAGACCAATCACAAGTAATGAAATTGAAACTGTGATTAAAAATGTTCCAACAAACCAAAGTCCAGGACCAGATGGCTTCACAGGTGAATTCTATCAAACATTTAAAGAAGACCCATCCTTCTCAAACTCTTCCAAAAAATTGCAGAGGAAGGAAAATTCCCAAACTCATTCTATGATGCCACCATCACGCTGATACCAAAACCAGACAAGGATACTACCAAAAAAGAAAATTACAGACCAATATCACTGATGAATACAGATGCTAAAATCCTCAACAAAATACTAGCAAACAGAATCCAACAACACATTAAAAGGATCATACACCACAATCAAGTGGAATTTATCCCAGGGATGCAAGTATTCTTCAATATATGCAAATCAACCAATGTGATACACCATATTAACAAATCGAAGAAGAAAAACCATATGATCATCTCAATAGATGCAGAAAAAGCTTTTGACAAAATTCAACACCCATTTATGATAAAAAGTCTCCAGAAAGTGGGCATAGAGGGAACCTACTTCAACATGATAAAGGCCATATACAACAAACCCACAGCAAACATTCTCAACGGTGAAAAACTGAAAGCATTTCCTCTAAGATCAGGAAAAAGACAAGAATGTCCAGTCTCACCACTATTATTCAACATAGTTTTGGAAGTCCTGGCCACGGCAATGAGAGAAGAAAAAGAAATACAAATTTGAAAAGAAGAAGTAAAACTGTCATTGTTTGAAGATGACATGATACTATACATAGAGAATCCTAAAGATGCCACCAGAAAACTACTAGAGCTAATCAATGAATTTGATAAAGTTGCAGGATACAAAATTAATACACAGAAATCTCTTGCATTCCTATACACTAATGATGAAAAATCTGAAAGAGAAATTAAGGAAACACTCCCATTTACCACTGCAACAAAAAGAATAAAATACATAGGAATAAACCTACCTAGGGAGACAAAAGACCTGTATGCAGAAAACTATAAGACGCTGATGAAAGAAATTGAAGATGATACCAACAGATGGAGAGATATACCATGTTCTTGGATTGGAAGAATCAATATTGTGGAAATGACTATGCTACCTAAAGCAATCTACAGATTCAATGCAATCCCTATCAACTTACCAAAGTTTTTACAGAACTAGAACAAAAAGTCTTACAATTTGTATGGAGACACAAAAGACCCCAAATAGCCAAAGCAGTCTTGAGGGAAAAAAACGGAGCTGGAGGAATCAGACTCCCTGACTTCAGACTATAGTACAAAGCTACAGTAATCAAGACAATACTGTACCGGCACAAAAACAGAAACATAGATCAATGGAACAAGATAGAAAGCCCAGAGAAAAAGTCACGCACCTATGGTCAACTAATCTATGACAAAGGAGGGAAAGATATACAATGGAGAAAAGACAGTCTCTTCAATAAGTGGTGCTGGGAAAACTGGACAGCTACATGTAAAAGAATGAAATTAGAACACTCCCTAACACCATACACAAAAATAAACTCAAAATGGATTAGAGACTTAAATGTAAGACCGGACACTATAAAGCTCTTAGAGGAAAACATAGGAAGAACACTCTTTGACATAAATCACAGGAAGATATTTTTTGATCCACCTCTTATAGTAATGGAAATAAAAATAAACAAATGGGACCTAATGAAACTTAAAAGCTTTTGTACAGCAAAGGAAACCATAAACAAGACAAAAAGACAACCCTCAGAATGGGTGAAAATATTTGCAAATGAATCATCAGATTAAGGATTACTCTCCAAAATATATAAACATTCATGCAGCTCAATATTAAAAAAACAAACATCCCAATCCAAAACTGGGCAGAAGACCTAAATAGACTTTTCTCCAAAGAAGACATAAAGATGGCCAAGAAGCACATGAAAAGCTGCTCAACATCACTAACTATTAGAGAAACGCAAATCAAAACTACAGTGAGGTATCACCTCACACCAGTTAGAATGGGCATCATCAGAAAATCTACAAACAACAAATGCTGGAGAGGATGTGGAGAAAAGGGAACTCTTGCACTGTTGGTGGGAATGTAAATTGATACCACCACTATGGAAAACAGTATGGAGGTTCCTTAAAGAACTAAAAATAGAATTACCATATGATGCAGCAATCCCACTACTGGGCTATACCCAGAGAAAACCATACTTCAAAAAGACACATTCACCCCATTGTTCATTTCAGCACTATTTACAATAGCTAGGACATGGAAGCAACCTAAATGCCCATCGACAGATGAATGGATAAAGAAGATATGGTACATATATACAATGGAATATTACTCAGCCATAAAAAGGAACGAAATTGGGTGATTTGTAGAGACGTGGATGGATCTAGAGAGTGTCATACAAAGTGAAGTAAGTCAGAAAGAGAAAAATAAATATCGTATATTAACGCATATATATGGAACCTAGAAAAATGGTATAGATGAACTGTTTTGCAGGAGAGAAATTAAGACACAGATGTAGAGAACAAACGTATGGACACCAAGGGGGGAAAGCAGTGGGGGTGGTGGTGGTGGTGGTGTGATGAATTGGGTGATTGTGATTGACATGTATACACTGATGTGTATAAAATGGATCACTGATAAGAAAAAAGAAACATAAAAAAATACACTTCACTATGTCAGATATGTTATTTTTTAGGTTCACCATAATAATAAACCAATTTGTTAGACAATAAATATCTCAAAAAGTATATAATTTTTTTAAAGAAAGAAAGAAATTCAAATGTTTCACCATACACATACACAAAACCAAAAAAAAAAAAATGATGGTAATACAAGAACAGGAGTGGCTATACTAATGTCAAACAAAATAAAATTTAAATTTAAAAAAACCCAGAAGAAACAATGTACATTATGCTAAGTGAAATAAGCCAGTCATAAAAAGGCTAATACCATATGATTCCACTTATATAAGGTACTTAGAGTAGTCAAAATCATAAAGACAGTAGAATCGTGATTTCCAACGACTAGGGGGAGAAGGGAATGGGAAGTAATTGTTTAACAGGTAGTATAGAGTTTCGGTTTTGCAAAAGGAAAAGAGTTCTGGATATCGATGTTAGTGATAGTTGTACAACAATATGAATGTACTTAAAAGCACTAAATTGTACACTTAAAAATGGTTGAGATGGTAAATTATGTTATGTGTAAACTTTACCACAGTTTTTAAAAGAAGCAAAACTATAGACAAATTAGATTTTGTTAAAATTAAATTCTTGTTCATCAAAAGACAACATTACGAGAGTGAAAAGGCACACCACAGACTGGGAAAAATATCTGCAGTACATTGTAATCAATAAAAACTTAAAAAAATTAAAAAGATGTGTTCTTAGAACAACATGTTATGAACCTGCTCTCTATCAAGAATGCATCTTTTTTTTTTCAGACGCAAATTGTAATTTCAGGACTCTGTTGCTTAAAAAAATTGCTTATCTTCCAAATGCATTACTTTATGTTACTTTGTTGGAAATTCATGCCAAATGTCAAGAGAATGAATGTTGAATAACCAGGATCTAATTATAAGAATGCAATTTAGTTGCGTGCAGAATAATAATTCAAAAAACTGTCTCAAGGTTTAAAAAGGAAATGGTAAATCCTTGAAGGAAAATATCTCAATAACAAAACAAAACAAAATGAAAACACTTTAGTCCAGTCCCAGTGACAGTATATAAGGCAAACTATTTTTAACTCTGGGTTTTGACAGCTTTTCCTTTTAGGAGTTCTAGCCATTGTATTTACTTGGTCCCCTGAACTTGCCCAATCCTTTTTAGGTCCACTGATTTTGCCCTATGTCTTTATCATCTTATGAGTAAATTAATCAAAAGCCTAAATGGCCTTCATATCTCTAGCATCTCTGCTTGTCAACAGAGTCTGTAGTTACAAGATTTACTCTCTTAAATTCACATATCTAATTGTGCTTCATGATTATCTTCCCAACCAGATCACAAGTTATTTTTCCAACTTTGTATTCCAATGCACCACAATGGACTCCATTATTCCACAAGTCTACAGTGAATTTAATTATTTTCTTGCATCAGTTTGCTCTAATGAGGCAATACATTTCCTTCTGGTTTCTTTTCTCTCTCCCTGTCTTTTTCCCCCTGAGAATCGCTTAAAGTTCTTTAAAATCATTTTCTGCTTTAAAGGTTTAGTTCAAATTTTAGATTTTTAGGACTTCTTTGCTAACCTGAGGAACAAATTCTACACTTCGGACAATATACCCCCTTACCATTTGTTTATACCTTACCTAGCTATACATGCCTCTGTTTCTACCATAAAGCCTATGCATTCCTTTAAAGCAGTGATCAGCTCTTCCATTGTGAATCTACAGCATTTGACATTAAGTAGATATCTAATAAATATACAGTATTGCTTATCTTTGTGTTACATATCTCACACACTTATATGTATGCATGACTGAATTTAGCCTTTTGGTCATTTACCACTTTTAAACAAGAGTCTGCTTCTTAGGTCTTTCTTTTGAGCTTGTATTAATAAAAGGGAAATGTTGACTTAATTCATAAAAATGTCATCTTTGACTTCTGGGGGGAAGCATTAAGGCATATCTCAGCCAGCCTTCTCTACCACTAGTTGGCCTCTTAACTACAGATGGGACTTAATTGCTCCTTAAATACATCTAACGTTTAAGCTTCCACAAGATTGCCCACTAGCCATTTAGCACTTCTGTTGGTAGTTTTTACCCCAAATTCAGAATTATACTATGAATTCTTATTACTCTTTAACGTAGCAAAATATAAAAATCAGTAGTTTCTTCATGAGCAGATATAAATAAGTGCCAAGTTCAAATATTTGCTTTTTCAAGAAAGAGAATGAGCTAAAATAATACAGCACATAAACGAAATTCAAATTGGTAAACAGAGCAGTCATTATAAAACAATGGAAACATATATCCATTGGGAAATTACTGAGGCTCCTTCCTGTCTAGGGAAAATGTGTAGTTATGTGTACCATGTGCCAAGGACAGACTGGTCCTTTCCAGACACTTACCCTCTGACAGCATGAATAAGTCTCAGTGATGGATAGGCAGTTCGCACTTTCAGTTTATTCTTAAGGATTAACGCATTAACCCACTCCACGTGCTTCTCTCCTCCTTTGACCATGAAAGCAGGGATCCAAAGGACACTGTCATTCAGCATGGAAAGTCTATGCACAAATTTTTCTCTGTCACTCTCATTCCGAAAGCCTCCAAATGCTCTTTGTACAACTGATGGATTCATGGTAATAAAATCTGATTTAGTTCCCACATCTGCAGCAAACTCCACCACAGGGGCTAGATTACACCTGAAGAGGAAAAAATTAATGGACAAATGAAAAGTAAATATGAAACCGTCACTCCTAAAATGGTGTGCATGAAGAGAAGAATGGGGAATGAGCATTTTTTTTTTCACCAGGTGGAAAAAAAAAAGATAATCTGCCTGGTAAAATTACATTTTCAGTAAGTCAACACACATTCAGGAATGCTGTCTTCAATAAAGATGTGCATTCCTAGTAATGGGGCTCAAATTGTCATTTATATTAATTCACTCTGCTGTCGAAGAATACTCATTGCTGTTATCTTCATAAAACCACATGATATGAATTCCTAATAGGTGAATTTATGATGGTAAATTCACAAGAGCTCTGCCACGTAGTAGGCAGTCTAAACCACATGCTGTTCCATAAGTAAGTAAACCACATTTGACCTGATACTCCAATCTGCACCACTTGTCAAGCTTAAGTCATTTCGACAAGCTTATGAACATAAGTAAGTGGAGATGGCTTTTCTGTACCCTGAGGTTAAGGGAAAAATATAACTCATGACGTTTTCCACAGACATATTTGTAATTGCCTTCTATAGGCCTAAATGTGAAGGAAAAGGAAGAAAAATGGAGTTATCACATTTAATATGCCTTTTTGAGATGTTAGCTAATGCAGAAAAGCCTCTACTATAGGATCAAATATCTTTCTGTTCCTCAAAATGCCTGTTTTCCCTACTAAGAGGCCATGTGCGTTTGTGGAGAAGGGACAGAATTTGTTGCCCTGTTCTCACTACCAAAGCTCCAGGGCCTCAGAAAGTACCTGGGTCAGATTTTATTCTCGTAACCTGATTTCATTCCTGTATTACAAGAAAGCTTTGGAAAGCACCTTGAATTTTGCCTTCAACCAATTTGTGATGCTTCTTTGATTCTGTCACATAGACCTTTGGATTTGATGTAACTTAAAAAATAGCTTTTTAATTTTATGATATTTTAACTTGCTAAAAAGGGCACATTTTAATTAGTTGATAAGTGAAAAATTAGATTTTTAACAAACAAGACTTTACTAATTTGGAGAAAAACCAATTGAATCTATACATTCATGAAAACACTCACACACACAGATTTTTTTCTTTTCTTTTTCATTGTTTATATCAGCCTTTCAAGGGAAGGGAAGAGAAACTAATTTCCTCTTTCTGCATTTTTGCAGGTTTGACTGCATTATGAAAGTTTCTCACATTTCTCTTCCTTGTGCATTTTGCCACATTAATTAAATTCTCAAACAAGTTAAATTTAGTTAGAAAGTAAAGTGTGTGCTCTGCTATTAAAATTACAGGTTTATATATCCTTCCTTATCTCTCTTAATTAATATATCTTATTACTTCCTAGATCTTGACAACATTTATCTAACGCAACAAGTATCTTTCATCTCACACAATTAAGCAAAGTCTATGTTATCTAGGATAACCTACTGAGAGAAAACAAATAAAAGTTAACACATATTATTTAGAAACAATCATTTCAAGTTATATAACTTTAATTATACCCACTATATTATATGATAGAGTATTTATTTGTCTCTATCCATGATCCATGCACTACTGGAGATTAGTTATTATTCACTCACCTCACAGTAAGAATATTAGGAATGGGACTGCCCTGGGAAACAACAGCTACATGTGAACAGAAGCAAACTGAACATCTTATAGTGGAACTCATGGAAGACTGAGGATATGATAATTTTTGAAGTCCTAAAATGTGCTCCACACCAACTTTAAAAATAGTCTAAAATTCTAAGCAAGCTGATTATAAGATGAATTTGGATACTGTGAGGAAATGCTTTCTGAACAACATTGGTACAAACACTTCTCATTCCTCAGGTAAAAAATAAACAACACTTGTTAACATGACAGTTAACACGTTCCTGTCAGGGGAGATGGCTTCAGACAGATCTTTTTGCTGTAATAATTCCTCAGTGATTCTTTTCAGAGGATTTCCACCATAGGAAAAAATATCTATACTTCATTTTCTCTATAATTATAAAAATAATCAGAGCCAACCCTGTTAAAGAAAGCCAAAATAACATCCCACTGAATTATCTTTTCAGGAAAAAAAATCACTTAATTACTTTATGCTTTTCATTACTTTTTCTTATGACATATTTAAAAGCCCCTCCACACCCATGTTTGCTAACACCCACTCTTTTAGGACTGATTCAGCATGTTTCTGAAACAGGATTGTCTGGCCATATGCCATTTAAGAGCTAATAAGATAGTCATCAATAAAATTGGGTGCTGAAAGACAGGGACTTTCCACCTTGGAAGCAAAAGGAAACGAACAGAATAACAATATTTCTGGAGAATAGGGTTGGATCTAGGAGAGGAGCCAATATATTTGATGTAGTCAAAGAATGCTAAATGGCTGTGATGTAAACTGAAAGAGCACCAGGAGATCAAAGAGTAATCAATCCACCTGAGCTTTACTATAAAGTTTTTATGACCTGAGCACAGCCCAACCAGAGTTTGTGAGGGATGGAAACAGAGGTAAAGGAAATAAATAGCATGACAGAAGGACACACTGTAAAATATGAACTATGCTGGCTCCACAGCCTGCTTGTTCATTTTCCTTGGAGTGACTATGGCTAATTTTTCACTGGAAGGAAAGATTAACATCATGTCCACATGTGGCCAGCAAATTAATTTCTCTGTAGTTGAGTTAGATATCTAGTCATATAATTAGCTGAATGTCACATAATCAGGGCAAGCATTAAGGAAGCCAAAATAACCAACCAGCTGTGTTACACTCCAGCAATTCAGTAGACTTGTTGTGAACTTCACAGCGTTACTAGTAGCAATACTGCTGATTGAGCAAGATTATAAATAGATTTGCAATCACACATTCTTAACTTTCCTTTTTAAAAAATCTTCTCAGGGATTACAATCATCAGAAGTATCCAGAATGTGTAGCAAGCATTTATGAAGCATTATTTCACATGTTATTCTTAATCTCATAAAAGTGAAGTTCCCAATTTTTAAATGATGGATATCTGTGAGTCAAAACCACTGAGGGCACCAGAATATTTAATACACTCAAGTTCTGTTTCTTTAGCCAAATTAAATTTTTGTACTGACCAACTATTTTGACATATCAAAAACATGAAAACATATACACAGAATTAGGTCTGATGGCCAAACTCCCTGTTTACTCTAAGCTGCCCGATTTTCAATTTGTTTGTTTTTATTTTCCATCACTGATTAAAAATCCTTGGGAAGGCAGCTAGCTCCACTTGTACTCTAGACCAGTGGTTCCCAACCTTTTTGACACTAGGGACTGGTTTCGTAGAAGATAATTTTTCCACAGATGGGGTGGGGGGGGAGGATGGTTCAGGCGGTAATGAGAGTGATGGGGAGCGATAGGGAGAGATAGGGAGCTGCAGAAGAAGCTTTGCTTGCTCAACTGCCACTCACCTCCTGCTGTGCGGCCCAGTTCCTAACAGGCCGCGGATCAGTAGCGGTCTACGGCCCAGGGGTTGGGGACCCCTGCTCTAGACCTCTGAAATTTCCTCTGTGATCTCAAACTAGATGTGATTGCCTCTCAACATTCCTTTTATGCAGAACTGAAGGCACTTTCATTTATTTCACAGCCATATAAAATGTTTTTAATAAATTTTAATTCACTTAATTATTTAAGGAAAGATGTGTTTATTTCATGTATAATAGCTCAAGACCACTCAGTTCTCTAGCAAGACATATCTCTTAGATTTGTTAGTATTCTCTGCATGTCCCTTAAATCATGGCTCAACAGTCTAAGCAGCTAGGAGGTCCCTCTTTCAATAGCTCAACAGATATGCTTTGAGAGTTCATTGCGCAAATACTGCACAGGACTCAGAATTCTTTTTCCAGCTATCTTACTATTTGTGCTAATTTACAATGATATAACCTGGCCAAAACATGATCTTGACAATTATTATTAGTAATAGCGATAAGATAATACTCATTCAATTAGCTACATGTTTATGTATCCCACATTTGTGCTACCTATAGAACTAGTCATCTGAGATACTGAGGTACGACAGCATGTACTGTGATATAGGAGGTGGTTAATTACTTCTTTACACATACAACATAGATTAAATGAGAAGGGAACAATACTGAGTGCACTACAGCCTTATCTCTATTCTTTCTCACCATTAGTTAATGTTCAGACAAGTTCCCATCACACAATTTTCCAAACACATCCTTTTTTTGTTGGCCAATCTCATTGTGTATTTATCTGTACTAACACTGAAATCCCTCAGCCCAAACCATCGTTGCCAATGGAACCACATTTGTCAACTGACTATGAAATGAGAGATAACCTCTTCTCCATTCTGCCCTCAGAGGAAGCATATGGTTCCTATCTGCTCCCATCCTGTTTTTGAGCTTGAAGAGCCAAGAAAGAGAACAAAGAATCTCTAATACCTGGTTTTGTTTTAGGCTTTGTGGTTACCCTCTCAAAACTTCTAGGGGAAGCTGAAACATGCAACCTATGAGCCTCTTTGACTTTCTTGAGGTGAGGCTAGTAGACCCGAAACCAATAATTTTTCAATACTTTGAGGTAAGGAGTAGTATTATCTCCACTTAGAGGTAAGGAACTAGGTCAAGGTGATTAGGAAATATGTCCAAGGACATGGCACATATAAAATAAAAGCATAACTATTTAAAAATGACTCCAGGACAGGAGTTTTAATTGACACTACTTATACATTGATTTCTTTCAGAATCAGCGAAAAACTACTTATACGTTGATTTCTTTCAGAATCAGCGAAAAATGTCTGTATGTTCATGTTTCACCCCAACCTTCCTGTAAGAGAAGGAATGCCTTACCATTTGGTCTTAAGCATATTATACAAGGCCATTCAGCCATGACATTCTCCAAATCCTGAGCAGTTATTAAACAATAGGTATCTAACACATAAAAATAATACTTATATTTCAGATCTCTTGAGGGAAAGAATTTTCAAAAAATGCTGGTAAAAGGACTGAATATCTAATTGATGTGACTTTTTGAAATATGAAGCTTAGGGTTAACAGATGACTTATATGTGGTATATCATTATGTAGTAAACAAAATAAACAAATCCTCAAGTTGATAGAAATAAATACAAAAATGACACATATCATGAAAATAACTAAGTGATTAAACAGAAGAGAGACGTTTTTCACAAACCCAGATTTGTTTACATATTTGGCAAGGGTGAGAAGAACAGTTTCATATTATTTCTACGGAAATCACAGAATGAAAAAAAAATTAAACTCATTCTAGAAAACGAAGATCCAAATACCAGAGAAATATGTTAGACTATGGCATTCCCACACTTCAGTCAAAATCAAAATAGAGTCATTGGGCAAATTTGCTACAACTGCACAGATATTATTCAATAACTTAGTTTGTTTGGGGGGAGAGGGAAAGGTATGCCAAGGAATGGATATGTTGTGCTTAAATCAAATAAACTTGCATGCACGTGATTGTTTTCTTTTTCACAAAAGTGAATATATATAGTAGCAAGACTAATATTTATTTATTATAAATGTTAAGTTTCTGGAAAATTCAAATAAAGGAATATTAAGGATACTCTCTAAATCCTTCCTTTGTAATTAAAAATGAAGGATCATTTTAACTTTTCTGAAGAGGGTATGAAGAGAAAATTCTGGCAGCTGTTGAGAAATTTCCTGTTCATTGTCTTGGGTAAAAATTCATTATTGGGATATTTCAGACATGGGGGTGGGAAACCAAGCAAGATCTTAGAATGTATTTTCAAGTACTCTTGTCCTAGTCAGGGAACTGGACTACTCCATTGATCAGTGGTTGCTGAGCAGTTAGTACTGTTTTACAGAGGGAAGAGAACTGATTTAGCATGGAATTTATGGTCTTAAAAATTATGTTGTACATTAAA
Organism: Grampus griseus; assembly: GCF_964374135.1. Classification (NCBI taxonomy): domain Eukaryota; kingdom Metazoa; phylum Chordata; class Mammalia; order Artiodactyla; family Delphinidae; genus Grampus; species Grampus griseus. The sequence goes on from NC_139019.1 coordinate 81,176,641, forward strand.
AGGAAAGAAACAGCATTCATGAAATATTATGGCTGATACTTTAATTACCCATGCCAGAAAACCAAGGCAGAAGGACTATAACATTTTCTCTTTGCAATTCATGGTGTTAATAAACTAAGTACAATGCGGTCATCACAGTGGCTGTGGGAAACATACTTGAGTTTTCTAACTTTTAGTGATTACACCAGCAAACCTGTCACAGTAACAGTGCGTTGACATTTAACTTCTTTGTTTAAGAAAACAAAAATATTTTTGATTTGTCACTCTAAATTATAAATTTTTTTTTCTTTTCATTTTTTGGAAAGTATAATCCAAGATTGAAAAATGATTTCTAATTTAGTATATATAATTTACTTGACACTTGGTCCTGGAAAGACAGTTGGTATAATGTTCAGAAGAGTTAGGTATTCTGATACCATCAAGCATTCAGAAAAGTATCATATCATGAGTGGATAAAAATGAATGTTTCATTTTCTAATATCACAAGGCAGGCCAAGGCAACTTCACATTCATTACATCATATTTATTTTAAGTGGATCTTTCTCATACTCTGTTTAGTAGAAAATAACATTTTGACTGGCGGAAAGCCCTTGATCTCCATAATTCTTTCATCTTCCATATCTGATTCATCACAAAACCCTAAAAATTCATCTCAGAAAATTCCTCCTGAATATACTCTCTCTTCTCTATTTCTATTGATATTTTCTCAGCTTAGGTACCACCATGTTTTTTTGAACTATCATTGGAATAATTTCCTAATTAACTATTTTTCAGACTGTTAGCTGGAACAATTGGTGGATCATAAATTGATCTGCAACTTTTAAAGAATGAAAAAGAACAAAACTGTCTATAATAGAAAATGACAGTGTTCCATGCACATAATTTTATGGAAATTTATTTCAGATTTACGTGTGTGTGTAGTAATTGTAGCTGAGGAAGCAATAGCAGGAGTATATCATGATATAAGTTGTATTTCTTGCTATGCATTTTTTTAAACAGTACTGAAAAACATTGCTCTAACCAGTTCTGTAACACAAGGACTCCAGCTTGATCATTCTCTGTTTCAAGGATGGTATCATCTTATTAATATGCACATTTGACCACGATACTATCCTAACCAAAAACCTTCAGTGATATCAGTCCAAGGGCTTTCATAATTTGCCCCTACCCTTACTTTCCAGAATTTTTTCTCTATACGTTTGCCTGTCTTAGATCCCAATGGCATCAGACTACTCCATGTACTTTTCTGTCTGTGTCCCTTTATTTATGATGATACCTCTGCCTGAAATGACTACCTAAGACACTCTAGCCTCCAACCTCAAAAAATCCTACTTTTTCTTAAAACTCAAAGGTTAATATCCATTGCAATGTTTCACATGATTTCTTTGGCAGAACTAATTGCTTCTGCTGCACTGTTCTAAAATATTTACTTATATCTTTATTCTACAATGTATGGAACTTGATTACATTTAGTTGCTTGTATAGGGTTGATATCTTTAATGCAATTAGTCAAGCTAACCATAATAATAATGACGGTTACTCTGTGTAGGTGAATTGAGAACCTGTTTACAATGGTATTTGATCTCTCAGTCTTCTAGGAGCACTGCTGAGCGTTTAAATCAAGTCCTGAAAATTCACAGGCCCCTGGACCACAGGTTAACATAACTCTGAAAAATGGGCAATTTTGCTGGGCTATTTCCCCATTTAAAGGGGACAGGCTTTCATGGGCTTGTGACGAAAAATGCGAAAGAAAACATATCTGCCACCTGGTTTGGGCCCTGAGGCTGTCAGTTTGTGAGCTCTGCACTAAATCTTCTGATTCCCTGTACAAACACTTCAATTTTTATTTTTAACATGTATGTTCTGTTAAACATGTTAAATATGTTTCATTAGAAAGTTGATACAATGTGTGTTTTGGGAGGTGAATTAAGGAACACAAAAGGTACTAATAAATATGTGTTAAGCTGAAAACTGCATTTTAACTGTAGTTGTTAAAATATTTAACTCTCAGAAGGTGTGCTAACTAAAATACACAAAAATTGAAAAAAGTCATCCTTTTACGTTGGAATTATTTAAATTACAACAAGAAATACAATCTGTTTCACTAATGTGAATGTATGTACATGTTTAAAAGGTAAGTAGGATTATTGTTAATGATCTCAGTCATCGAAGCTTAAAAAGCATGAAAGCCCCATTCACACAATACTTCGGTAAAATGATATATGCCAAGAATAAGGGCAAGAATATCCATACAAATATAACATTCCTGGAAAGGGAATTATTTTCCTGTCCCAAACTGAACTGCCTTAAAACTTAGCTTCACTCATTTTTATAATTAGTTCCTTCTGTCTCCCTGGCAGCAATGCTTTGTTCTTAGTTCTTATTACTGTCACTGTACTATTTTGTTATTCCTCCCTCCATGTCTGTCTCCTCCATCAGACTACAAACTCCAAACAGAACAGACCATGTAATTTATCTTTATATCCTTAATACCCAATGAAGCCCCTCAGAACTTGCCATCTAGTGGCTGCTTGATAATTGTTTGTTGAATGAATACTTGTTGAATTAATGGACTACAAATTAATGGAACCACTGTTTCCATTTTTAAACTTCAAATAAATGTTTTTTATTTTTTAAAATCATCATATTTAGGAGCCATACATTTATGCCAAAGGATACCAGTACTTAAGAAATAATTATGGGACCCTAATTTTGAACTGTTTTTCTAAACAATTCTTAATCACAATAGAAAAATCCCTCTCAATTCTTTATAGGATCACATGCTTTTGACTCAAGACCATGTTGTTCAGTCTGATCATTTATATAATTCACTAAACATAATAAGAACTATCAGTTACTACCTTATGCAAGATATTATACATATCTAAGTTATTCAAACTTTAAAGAACATCCATATAATTAAGTATAAGTAATCATATTCTACAAATGAGGGAAAAAAAATTCAGTTTACAAATCCTCAGAGCTGGGATTTAAATCCAACTTTGTATCTAAAACACTATGAATCCAAAATTTACTGCACGATACCACAGGTTCAAATGATTTTCATTGTCCAAAATACATACTCATTTTCTCCCTCTCCCCCCGCCCATGCACACATACACTACACTTGACACTAATGATAGAATACTCAGAACTAGACTACAAAACTATAAGTTGCATTTTTATGTGTTTGTTTAAACGAAAAACATATTTCATGCTTAATATCACTCAGGTAGTGCTAGAGCTGTAACATGACCCCAAATCTCCTAACTCCCATATATATTACTCTTCTCATCTATACTCCAGAATTTTAACATAATTTTCAAAATTAAAATTGTTTTCATTTCCAATTTAAAAACAGTATTTGTGTTCATATACAAACACTAACAAAAAGAGAAGTTAAAATACTTTTCAAATATAGAACACTTGTACGTCTCCCTCTAAAATATAATCACTATTAACATTTGGTACCATACTGACTTCTAATATGTTAAATAAAATTTTCCAGTAATGGCATAAGTCAAGCTGTGGTTCCAAGAATTTTGGTGGATGCCAGTGAAATAGATATGGGAAGTAGGAGATCTTATCTCCCAGAAAAATGTCAAGGTCCTTTCCCCAAAACTATACTAAATGATGTTGCTATAAAACAATTTCTCTCCCTTTTGATAATGCTTGTATTCACTGGTTCTTCTTTATATATTTTGTTCATATGGTGACTTCCCAAGGCCCTGACTTCATCACACTTACAATAATTCATATGAATCATTAAAATGTAGTCTTGTTCCATAGAAAACAAGCTTATGGTTACCAAAGGGGAAAGGGGGGGAGGGATAAATTAGGAGTTTGGGATTAACATATACACACTACTGTATATAAAATAGATAACCAACAAGGACCTACTGTATAGCACAGGGAACTATACTCAATATCTTGTAATAACCTAGAGTGGAAGAGAATGTAAAAAAAAAGAATATATATATATCTATATATCTGAATCACTTTGCTGTACACCTGAAACTAACACGACATTGTAAATCAACTATATTTCAACCAAAATTAAAAATAAACAAACAGACAGAAACTTAGTCTTGTTTTTCTTTGGCTAAGAAGTGATACCCTTCCCCCGATTTTAAGTTTTAACATTGGCTTGCATACATCAGGAGGAAAGGCAACACTCCTGGACCAAAGGAAACAAAAAGCCAGATTAGAGGATACAGTATTAAGTAGAGAATGCTATTTCCACAAGTTGACTGATGAAAAGGAAATTTATTCATAGAACATGGCAACCAGAAGGGAAAAAAAAATCACACAACAATGCAAGTTGACAGGCTCTATTCCAAAGTTGTCTACTGAATCATAAGAAAATAGAGTCATAGAGTTTCAGAGCCAGAAAGGTATTTATGAGTCCATCTAGTTCAATGGCTAGGTTTGGCATATGAGGAAAACTGAAGCTCAAAATGGTTTATATTACTTGTTCAAAGTCACACAGCTATATTTAGTGGCAATACCAGCAAGAGGATCCAAGTTTCTGAATTCTCTCATGAGTATTATTTCAACTACACTCTTTGGGAGAATATATACTGATTAGCAACAATGACCATTTTAGTGCAAATATTTACATCTTCTGTGTACCTGGGTCACAGATATAATTTTACTACCATGAATATACAATACCACCAATACGTTAATCTTAAACCATCAAAAGGAAGAAAAATTTACATTTATTGAATAACTGATTTGTACTTGGATTTATTCTAGACAGTTTCACACACATTATCTCATTTACTTCTATACTCACAAAAAAGGGAAGATAGAGACTATTTTCCTCATATTATATATAAAGAAACGGGGGCTTAGAGAAGTAAATAAATCATTTAAGACTGAATATAAATTAGATGGAAAAGATGGAACTTGAAACTAGATTTACCTGACTTAAAGGTTTATCACATTTTTTTGGGTGGGGGGGTTGTACACGGGCCTCTCACTGTTGTGGCCTCTCCCATTGCGGAGCACAGGCTCCGGAAGTACAGGCTCCGCGGCATGTGGGATCTTCCCGGACCGCCCCTGCATCGGCAGGCAGACTCTCAACCACTGCGCCACCAGGGAAGCCCCGTTTATCACATGAGTGATAAATGAGTCTCCTGCTTGATTATCTGTCTCTAGAATATTTTGACATATATTTTTGGCACATAGTAAGTGCTTAATTAAAGAAAGGAATTCTCACAGGATGGTCCACAGACCACGACTGGAGAAAATGCTAAACATTATAAAGTCAGCTTGGTGTTTATTTAAGTTTTTACTGTTTTTTCCCTAGCTTTATTGAGATATAATTGACATATAACATTATGTATGTTTAAGGTGTACAACATGATTATTTTATATATGTACATATTGTGAAATCATTGCCACACATAGTTACCATTCACACAGTTACCAGTTTTTGTGTGTGTGTGATTTTATTTGTTGTTCAATTGTTGTTAGCCTAGACTTTGAAGAATGGCTGGTAGTTTGTGGAAATGTCAGACATTAAAATGACCTTCCCTCTTCTGTCTTTCATGCTAAGTCACGAAAATTTGAAATGTACACTAATTAAGACCATTTCTCACTGGTCTTCACATTTCAGAATAAACGTACAACTAAAAAGTTCACACTCTAGTGCGGCACTGACTGTTATTTCTAATTTAAAAAGATAAGTGTTTTCAATCTTCATTTGAAAATAAAGTATTGGACTTTGAGTATGAGAGAAAAAACTTCTGTTGTTGCTTCCTTCTTCAACTTACTGTGTACACTCAGGAAAGTCACTTAGACTCTCTGTTCTATGGAAAAATGTGGTTTGTTAACCTAAGCCTAACTTCTACAGAGGAACCCCTAAGCCTAACTTCTTCAGAGGAAACAATGGGAACCAATTTGGATTATTCAAGATTCATTTTCCGTCATCCAAAAAATGTTACACTTTAAAATGTGGCATATTTATATTCACTATCATTTGCCCTTTCCATGTATTATATAATTCATAGAGTCCTTGATTTTCTTAAATTGCCTTCCACCGTCTATCCCCACTGTCTCTATCCTACTTTGCCCCTCATTATCTCCATCTTTAGACTATTTTCAGTATTCCCATCTTTGTCCCCCTGTAATTGATCACCTAAAAATCTTCCTGAAATTTAAATGTGATCATGACATTCCTCTCCTGAGTGGCTCCACAGACTACTTGAAAAATTAAATCCAATCTCCTTAGCAAGATACAATGGACTCTGCATAACCTGTCAGCTTCCCTCTCCAGCCTTACCTGCTTCTGCTTCTTTTGACCCACACAACCTTCTATTCCATCATACTGAAACTACTCACAGGCCCAGAAAAGCCACTCATTCCTATACCCAGGTTCCTTGGTGCATCATAGATCCAGTTTGGACTAGGTCTCACTCTCTTTTCTCTCCTTTCCTTACTTCTTCAGTTTTCATCATAATTTAACTTGTGTTGCTTCTCTCAGGAAATCATCCTTGACCATCCAGCTTATGTATCCTCTCTGCCTCATTATCAGTGCCTAGTTCTGTGAGTACCTCTAATAAAGTAATTTGTGCATTATCAGTTCGTTACTTTGTTTTCTTTACAGGACTACAATCATCTCAGATGTAAAGAACTGATCTTCATTTTTGTATCTTCCTGATAAATAGGTGAATAAAAGAGTGAAGGAATTAATGAAAAAATTATAAGGAAGACCAAAGCTATGCTATGCATCACCTGAAAACAATAGGTCTGAAAAGTTCAATTGTGTTTGGCTTTGGAGTACATATTTTGGGCTGATGTCCACTTACAGATGAGTTTAATAGTAGACAAATAACAAATGCTTTAAACCCAAAACTGAAGGTATATTTTGAAAATCCATGGAATGACCAACTGCCCATTTGCTAATGCTCCTTTCATATCAGGAAAGGATGATTTCTACCATATTTTACATTAGTATGAACCTTACCACTGAAGTTTATCATCTTACTCTGTCCTATGATTTGGATTTCATCACATTTGCCTCCTCTAGTATCTTCCTTATTGAGTGTTCTTTCTCTTTCTTACCTTTGATTTATTTATTACCATGGTCCTTCCATCTGCAAATCTGCTCATGCTTCTATACCTTTACATTCCTCTTATGCTTACAATAAGAACAACAACAAAACTCCAACAAGAACAAACAAATAAAACAACAAACTGTAAGGATCTTTCTTGGACTATAGGATACCATGTAAATCCTTAACATGGAGAAACGATCCTTCATTATTTAAGGCCAACATACCCTGTCATTCCCCCTTCCACATTGTCCTTCAATATGAACCTAATAGTAGAGTAGTCCCAAACACTGCCTTACCATAAGACCATTGAAAGCATTTGTCTTTGTGCTTACTGGTCCCTTTGCCTGAGATTCCTCTTTTCCATGTGTTGAATGACTAATCATCCAGATGTACAATGATTTACTCATCCTTTCTTGCTGTGTGTTATAAAATGCATTTATACTTCAACAATTGTTCACATTTGGGTAGATTCCTAGAACTGGAAATAGTAAATAAAGGAATCTGCTATTTTTAAGGGTTGGGGGACATTATAAACCTGATTTTTGGAAAAGCTGTATCAATCTATATTTTTAAAAGCATTTCAAAGGAGTGCCAACATCAGTATAACTTTATGCTGAATACTAAGAATGTTAAATATCCTTGTTAGATTGATAGATGAGAAACTGTAGTTGTTTATAATATTGCATCTTTAGAAAACAGTCACCCAAGTCCAGGAAGTGCACAGAGTCCCAGGCAGGAAGCCCAAGGAGGAACACACCAAGAGACATAGTAATCAAACTGACAAAAATTAAAAACAAAGAAAAAATACTAAAAGCAACAAGGGAAAAATGACAAATAACACACAAGGGAACTCCCATAAGATTATTAGCTGATTTTGCAGCAGAAACTCTGCAAGCCAGAAGGGAGTGGCATGATATATTTAAAGTGATGAAAGGGAAGAACCTACAACCAAGAATACTCTACCCAGCGAGGCTCTCATTCAGATTTGATGGAGAAATCAAAAGCTTTACAGACAAGCAAAAGCTAAGAGAATTCAGCACCACCAGACCAGCTTTGAAACAAATGCTAAAGGAACTCCTCTAGGTGGGAAAGAGACTAGCAACTTAGAACAACCTGGTACATACATAGACTGCTATATCAAAACCTCACAGGAACAGCAAACCCAAAAACTACAATAGATACACACACAAAAAAGAAAAAGCACCCAAACACAACACTAAAGATGGTCATCAAACCACAGGAGAAGAGAATAAAAGAGGAAGGGAAGAAAAAAGATATACAAAAAGAAACCCAACACAATTAAGAAAATGGCAATTGGAACACATATACTGATAATAACCTTAAATGTAAATGGATTAAAAGCTCCAACCAAAAGACATAGACTGGATGAATGAATACAAAAACAAGACCTGTATACATGCTGTCTACAAGAGACCCACCTCAGACCTAGGGACACATACAGACTGAAAGTGAGGGGACAGATGAAGGTATTCCATGCAAATGGAAATCAAAACAAAGCTGGAGTACCAATACTCATATCAGACAAAATAGATTTGAAAAATAAAGACTGTTATAAGACACAAAGAAGGTCACTACATAATGATCAAAGGATCAGTCAAAGAAGAAGATATAACAATTGTAAATATATATGCACTCAACACAGGAGCATCTCAATATATGAGGCAAATACTAACAGCCATAAAAGGTGAAATCGACAGTAACACAATAATAGTGGGGGAATTTAACACCCCACTTTCATCAATGGACAGACCATCCAGACAGAAAATCAATAAGGAAACATAGGCCTTAAATGACACATTAGATCAGATGGACTTAATTGAGATTTAAAGAGCATTCCATCCAAAAGCAGCAGAATACACATTCTTCTCAAGTGCACATGGAACATTCTCCAGGACTGACCACATGCTGGGCAACAAAGCAAGCCTACGTAAATTTAAGAAAATTGAAATCATATCAAGCATTTTTTCTGACCACAACACTATGAGATTAGAAATAAACTACAAGAAAAAAACTAAAAAAACCCACAAACATGTGGAGACTAAACAATATGCTACCAAACAACCAACAGATCACCGAAGAAATCAAGGAGGAAATCAGAAAATACCTAGAGACAAATGAAAATGAAACCACAACAATCCAAAACCTATGGGATGCAGCAACAGCAGTTCTGAGAGGGAAGTTAATAACAATACAATCTTACTTCAGGAAACAAGAAATATCTCAAATAAACAACCTAACCTTACACCTAAAACAACTAGAGAAAGAAGAACAAACAAAACCTAAAGTTAGTAGAAGGAAAGAAATCATAAAAATCAGTGCAGAAATAAACAGAGACAAAGAAAACAATAGCAAAGATCAATGAAACTAAAAGCTGGTTCTTCAAAAAGATAAACAAAGTTGATAAACTTTTAGCCAGACTCATCAAGAAAAAAGGGAAGAGGATTCAAATGAATAAAATTAGAAAATGGGATAGTCATTTTAAAACAACGTTTTAAAATAGTTTGTCAAGTCATTGTCATTTCCATTTAAAAAAAAAGTATCTCTTGTAGATAAAATCTTTTTTTTCCAAGGAGTGACATGATAGGAAGAAAAAGTTAGAGCCTTACCTCACATCACAATCCATAACAATTCCATATTTAGTTTTCAGTAAAATTTTAAAAACCATAAATCATTAGAATAAAATAGAAATTCTCATTTCTACCCAGAATATGAATTTGATGGTTAAAATCAATAGAAATAACAAAGATAAACAGTTTTTTTAAAACTATAAAATTTCAGATTAAAAATATGAATAAACCATTAAGTAAAAATAAGGTAGAAAATATATGTAGCAAATATCACATAAGCAATGTTGGTATTTCTAAAATATAAAGCGGTTATTTTAATTAATAAGAATTTTAAAATATCTTTCTAATGCCTGCACCAGTCTCCCTACCAGAAACTTAGTTGTTTGCAGTTAAAACATTTTATTTAAGCACAAACATTCTCAGTGAGAGTGCAAGGGAAAAAAATAAGGCCATTTTTGTGAACATGTAGAAAAGTAGGCATATTTTTTCTCTCCCAGAGAAGAGTCTATTTTTCTATAAAAGAGTTAGCATTCATAGAAGGTCAAAAAAGATGATTTAAAGTTTGCCATAAATTATCCACCAGTGAAGAATCAAACATTGAGTTATAAAAATGTATTCTATCAGTCAAGGTAAGTAAATTCTTCCATCTTTTTCTTTTGTGAAACATCTCATCCCTTCTCTTAGGAAGCTAGATCATCATAAAGTAAAACATTTTTATCTTATTCCTTTGGTTTCCTGAAGAAATATATCCCTTCACTACAATTCTTTCTAATTTTATACACTCAGATTTTATAGACACTCCTATCTGAATAGTGTTCCTGTGTCTTCACATTTCATATTATCTAATATGTTATTCAGTGTCAAATATATACACGTTTGATATATTTGATAAATTTGAGGAAGGTTTGACTTCTTGTTTATATAAGACAAAGAGAATTTGCATTTCTAGCCAATGGTCATGGCTATTAGAAAAAGTGGTAATAAATTTAACTTTCAACTACAACATTTGACTCAAGCTAGGTGTGCTTTAATATCAGTCGACATTAGTTTAGATTTACAGTTTATGCATTTCTTTACTATTTATATTTCCCAACTGATACTTAGAAAATCACTTTGAAATAATAGGCCTATTATTATTATTATTAATATCATTGGATGTTGGAAATAATCATGTTTAGAACCTAAGGTATTTGTCCAATACTACATTTCCTGGCTTTATTTTTTTTTTCATTTTATTTTTTATTGAAGTATAGTTGATTTACAATGTTATATTAGTTTCAGGTGTACAACATAGTGATTCTAGTAATTGTCAGGAACCCAGCTTTTCTGATTCCCAATATCTAGGACATTTCACTATACTACTCATCATATTTCTGTATTTTCTTTTTAATTTTAAGGGTTTAAATGACCATAAATGACCTTATATATGACTCCTCTTACATATTAATTTTGGAATCCAGTGTTGTATTCAGTGTCTAAGGCAAGAATACATGAACACAAACCAAAATTTTCTCAATTCCTACATTAATTCTTTCATTCAATAAATAAATAGCACATACCTTAATGTATCAAATTTGGTACTAGGTCCTAAAGATACAGGCTAACTAAATCAGACATGGTGGGGAGTCCCAGCTTCCCTAGACCATACTGTTTAGGCATATTGAGAATTCCAGAACATTGAAAACCTTAATGCACATAAGAATCACCTGGGCACTGTGATCAAATGCACATTCTGACTCAGCAGGTCTGGTGCAAGTTCTGACATTCTGTATTTCTAACAAGCTTCCAAGTGATGTTAATGCTGGTAGTTCAGAACCACAATCTGAATAGCAAGGATTTACTTATATAAATATGTATATATTTAAATGGCTATTTTAAGTGATCTTTCATTGCTGTTCCTATATTTTAAGAAAAAAACTATGAACCAAGAGGAAATTAGAAGGAAATTGGTCAAGCACTGCAGGAACTGAAGATGTTGATTAACAAAGGAAAAACGAGCAAAGTTGTCTAGGCTAGAAGAAGATGGGGACAAGAAAGAATGCAGAAAAGGAAGGTAGAAAGAGAGAAATAAACAAACAAAATTAAATTTGGAATTCCAGCCAGCCAGAACAACAACAACAAAGTGTTTTGCAGCTCTTAGTTAACCATTTCTGAATCATTCAAGTCATACTCATTATTTCTAGTATCTCTGTTTAAGCACAGTGAGGAGTGGCATTTGATGGTCAAAAAATATCAGTTGCCAATTGCAACTGTTAAGTAACCCCTCCCCCAGGGTTCTCTATATAACATCAAAGCTAGTACACTGTGGGACCAGGTTTACTTTAGATGAGGCTGGACAAGATCCCTCTTCTATGGAAAACCAGTACTGACAGGCTGCCTGACATTTCCTACTATCCACAGACAGCCCAGAGAATGGAAAGAATGCCCCATCATTCTTACCTGGGGGGGAAGAGAAGAGCAGGGAAGGTGGAATGAGAATTTGTTCTCCACCACCTTTCAGCATTAAAATTAGGAAATATCTGATTTTTTTGGTTCTCATTAGAAAACCACAATTGTTAAGTTTATGAAATTCTTGAGTATAGACAATACAGATATTAGAATGTACGTTTTTGTAAATATATATGGGACTAAAATATCCAAAAAATGTGAAAAATAAAGGCAGGAAAATTGAAAAGCACTTTATATATCATTTTGCAAAATCCAAAACAATTTTCTCCACTAAATAGTTGTATTCTTTAATGTAAGATATGCACTGTTACAATAATTTTACACCTAACACCAAGTAAAAAAAAAAAAAAAAAAAAAGGACCCAAGAAAGGAGTCAAAGATACTTTTAAACAGATTGCACAAAGGGAGCTTTTTAACCCTGTTTTCCTTTACCTACAGTGATATATAAAGGACATATTATGTCTTCAAAACTCTAGATTCTTGAAATATTATAGCAAACCTTTAGATAAGTAATTATACATGGGGTAAACTTAGGGCTGAGATTTCGTAGAGACAATTCTGTGGTTTCTGTGAGTAGGTAAGTTGTAACACTCTAAGGAAGAAAGGAATAGTTCATACAATAATCTCAGTTTCTAAATTAGAAAACTAAAGTACAGCAAGGTGTACAACTTCATCCAATATCACCTACAATGAACTCTCCTCGGACCCCTGGAACATATATTGGGTGACGGTTTTCCTCTGCAGCACTGACTCCATCTCTTTCCAATATTTAGCATATGTCAGGCCATCCAAATATAAAATATAGAATTTAATATCAATAGGACAGTGTCTCTAATGCTTACCAGGTGAGAGAAGGTTTATAACTGACACATCAATGCCAGATTAAACTAAATTTTTGCTTATCTGGAGCTGTATGACAAGATCTTTAACATCACAAGAACTTTACTATCCTTTATGAATTTTCCCTATCAGACAGAATTGCAAGTCAAGAAAAGCATGATATTTTCAACCTGAGTGAGTGACTGACCACCCATGTTTCTCGATCCTGGCCTCTTCCTTACAACATGGCACTCGCTGATTGAGGAACAATAGACTAACTGTCTTGAGGATTGCACATATAAAAATCACTGATCAAGTGGACATAACACTATTATTTGAATTATGATTTTAGGCATTTTTATTAAGAAATAAAGTTATTTCTCTTATGTCCAGTTTTCTGTTATTTAGGTACATATGAAACCTAGATTTTACAAATCAGTTCAATATTTAATCAGTAATTAGAGAATCAAAGTAAGGCTTTAATTGATTTTCTTATCCTCATTTTTTTCCTTTAAGCTCCTATTTTGTATGATATCCCACAAAACCCAGCATTTAATTTAATTGATTAACTTATGATACAAACAGCCACTGAGGGAATATCTCTTCTAGGAGAGGAAATGCATGACATTGTGTGTGTGTCTGCATTTATGTATAGTTACCATTACATGGGCAAAAATATACAACGTGAGCACTTTTCACTGGCTTATTTAAAAATATTGTGGGATATTAAAAATAACTTTCTCCAGAACTACACTTCACAGGACAATAATGCCATGTATCTGCACCTTGCCCTCCTCCTCAATAGCACAACTGTTTGGAGCAAGAGATTCCTGTGTGCATATGATAATGCATTCTGTACATCATTAAACAAAGAAGATAGCATTTTATTTCTTTAAAGTACTTTCAGAAAAAATAAAGTTTAAAATCTAACTAATGCTGAATGAAGATATTATCTAAAGATAATGCTTTGCTTTATAAAGTTAGAGGTCAACTTGAACATAATACCTGGGTGAATCTGATCCTTGAGGGGGTCACTGAATTAACAGTGCCCTCTGCAAGCAGATCAGGTGTCAGTTATCTCTCTCATAACAAACTTACTATCTAACAAGAAAAATGGGAAACAAACAAACTGGGAACAACAGGTTACACATGCAACCAACCAACCAAAACTATCTATACCTATGCTGATATGCATACACACAATAGAGCTCTGGGAAGGTGGGAAATTTGAAAGATTTTTAAAGATTGTTACTAAAATTTGTAACAATATTAACCAGTTTGACATGGATGGCAAACTATTTCAAGGAATAGGGCTTTGATTGAGGTTTAATGCAAAAGTCCTCTTTGATGTTCTAGAGTAGAATGGACACATGTACAGAAACAAAAGGTCATATACTCTTGGGGAAGGAAAAGATATTTGGCACACAGATGATGAGTCAGATGCCATGAGAAAGATTAGAATTTTAGGAAGGATGGAGGTCTGGTAGTGATATGTCATTGAAGTCCCTTGTGTCCATGAGACTCAAAGGGATGACTTTCCAAACTAGGTATTATTACAAAAGAAAAAGGTTTTTCTCCAGGGATTATTTGTTTCTAATGCAAAATGTATTCCTGCCAAAGTTTACCTGGAAAATCAGAATCCCAATCATGGGCTACACTTCCCTAGCATATACTTTAATCTACAACATTCCAACTTCTAATTTTGGAAAGCAGTAAAAATAGGAGGAAAAGAATAAAAAACAATTATGGCAATAATTTTCATGCCTTCATTAAGATGCTTATCCTCATTTTTTTATACTTCTTGGTAAGAGCATAACAATTATAGACTCAGGATTGGTCACTATTGTGCTCTTGTTAAATAAGTTTTTAAAATAATCATAGCTTAGAAAAGTATAAAGAACCTCTTGAAGTTTGATTATGCTCAAACACCAGTGAGTGACTTACAACAAACATAACTTCTGGAGATCTAATGCACTGCCTAATGATTATAGCCAACAATACTGTATTATCAACTTTAAAGTTGCTAGAATACTAAATCTTAACTGTTCTCATCACAAAAAAAGAGAGGAGATAATTATGTGATCTGATTGAGGTGTTAGCTGACACTACAGTCTTAATTTCAGAGTTAAAGGTGAGGCTGAATCTAGTGGGTTATGTAGATCCCAATGCTAAAGCTTAAAGGGGTGTAGGAACAAGGAGTCAGTCACATTCGGATCCTGTAGCCCTCCAGGATTAATCAACCTTACAAATTCTCTTCTTCACCTTGCAACAATTTCTACTGTGCTCTAAAATCTTTTCCTCTTCACTTAATCTGCCCCCTGATTTTAATCTCTTCAGAAATTCTAGAAGCCTTACTCTTCCTTCAGAGCCATACTTCACACAGACTTCAAAGTTTGAAGCTCATTACTTCCACTTCCACTGTCATTCCCTCGTCAAATATTTTTGTCTCCTCTTTGGACACAATTTTCTTGGTATATCTACATATTGACAAGGTTTTCTTTCAGTTCAATCAATTTAAAAGTTCAGGTTTTTAAAGGCTCAACTGATGTCAAATCAATCTCTGACCCTGCATCCAACTGAGAAACGATAGTATGGCAAAATGTTTGTAGTTATATTCATTGTTATGAATTGTATTCCCTGAGAGTATTCTCTTATGATTTTTCATGGTTATTTATTCTTTTATAAAAAACTGTTGCCTATTTATGATTAATACTTATATAATTGTATTTATTTTTAATACTATAGTTCAAAAAGATTTTTTTCAAGATCTATACTTTCAAAGGCTGGATTCCAGCATAGCTTCAAGACTTCAAGTTATTTGTCAACATGGCAAATCAGCATACTTTCCAATCTATCTTTATATTGCAGTATTTCATATTTCAAAATACACATTTCATTTATTCAGCAAATATTTCTGAAGAACTAAAACTAGCCAAAAAACTCTATTTAGATATACTGAGAATTAAAAAGTGCTAATTAATATCTGTTGTCATTACAACCTTAAGTCTACTGTTGTCTTTTTTTCAGTTAATCAAAAGCTAGAACTAAACACGTGACTCATCAAATATCTGCTGACCATCAATGAAAAACAAATAGCTATGTTTAATTTTGTGAGAAAACTAAAAAACTAAAATATACTACCATACACAAGTACCATGTATAAAGAGTGATGAAAGCAATTTGGTCCAAGGTATCAAATATAAACTTGTTAAATTATGTTCTTAGACTATGCTAAATAGTTGTCATTAAAAAACTAAAATTAACTTATATCTGTTATATCATTGTATAGTAATGTTCATAATTTTATGAATAAATAAAATAATACAATTTATTGAATAGAAATAGGATTATGAATGTAATTAATTAAGTGAATTAATTCATTCACTAATAGAAATAAATAATTATTTCTATTAGTGAATAAAATAGTTTTTCTGTGTATTATATTTAATAAAATTGTCATTTGGCCAAAAAGGAAAGCTGGTGTGAATCTTACTGCTATGAGATCATCTTTTCTTTCAATGATATAATAATTTTAATTTTACATTCCAGGATAAGTGTAAATTTGGATACTACACAAATAAAGACATAAAAGATAAATATTTGTTTGAGATTTCAATAATTCATAATATTAATATTAGATTTAAACATTTCTGCCAGTGTTCTACTCCTAAATAAAGGGTCTTTGAAGAAATTACAATCTTTAGGAACAAAAGAAAGCTCACCTTATTACAAAATTGTGACTGTCAATCTCTTTTCCACATTCACTATCTAGTAGAATGCCAGAATTTCCAACAACTGCACAGGTCTTAAATCTTCGATTTTTCATTGGTGAAACTTCAGGTAGGAGGCTATGCAGATCCTGAGAAATATTTAGTGTCCGGCGTCTGTCCAGCACATAGTGTATGACATCACCAGGCTTAAAACTGCTCTTGACCACTGAGACATCTCGTTCTGCATCTAGGAAACGAAGAATGTTCTTCCTATATTTGAGATACAAGCAAAGTTTTCCATTAATGACAACATGTCCAAGGACTGGTAATATCATTTACAAAGTAACATATGATAAGATATAAATTGGTAAATCACTAAACTTTAATATTCAGGTGGTAACTAAACCAACCAATTAAGTAGATTCTAAAGGAAATAAAATATATTTTTAAAACGTCATTTGTACATAGTTTTTCAATGATTTTGTAAATAGATATATAGTATACACACCTATCTGTGGAGTGAAAAAGGCCCCCTATCAAAATTTATAGAACAGTTTATTAAATGAAATACTATTGCCATGACTTGACTTTCCTTAGCTAGACAGTATTCTGCCAGCCTTAATTATCCATAATCATCTATTTTGTTCAGTGTTGTCTAGTTAAGGTGAATAGAAAAACTTGAAATTGTTTAGAATTATAATTTAGTTAACTCTATTAAAAGGATTGAATTTTCTAATAAAATTATTAACATTTATCGAAATCATGTGTATATTATAATTATTTGAAGTAAAGTTAAACTACAGCACTATATATATATGTGTATATATGTGTATATGTGTGTGTATATATATATATATATATATATATATACACACATATACATATACATATACATATATATGAAAGTTTTCTTCCAAGCTCAAGGATCCAGGAAATAAGATGGCTATATTAGAGGAAAAGATGGACAGATAGAACATTGGACCTTGAAGGGCAGAGATAGCTAACTGTTCCTCAGTGTTCTTTCTTCCCTTCTTTCTTTTCCTATTTGAATCTTCTAAGTTTTACTTGGCCACACTGATGCTCAGCTAGAACATTTCCAAGTTTCCAAACCCAAGTGAAGCTGGGTGTGGTCACATGAATTGGTTTTCTTAAACAGGATATGAGCGGATCAAGTGCATCACTATAGGAGAAAGAAATAAACTTCTGATTTGTTTGATTCACTGTATTTTAAAGTCTCCTTTTTTATGGAAGCTTAGCCTATCCCATAACTAATAAAGAATCTGATAAAAGATATGAGATACTACATACACATATATGCACATATTAAGTTAGATGATGGAAAATAAGAAAATAGATATGGCTGCCTGGAAAGCTGGTGACTCTTGGCATGATACAGAATAGCACCTTATAAAACTGTGGTCTACAATAACTTAGGAGTCATACCCTATATGTAATAAGCTTGTTGCTCTTGGATAATTGGTTAAAAGGTGCTAGTATGTTGTTTTATGTTGGTTACCCATTTTAGCAAGGAACTAAGAGGCAAAGTCAGATATGAAATACCCAAGTTGAAAGTTGAGTGGAGGAGAATATCTCTGGCAACGGCCTATAATCTAAACTGTGTGAGAGTCCAGTAACTGGGACCTCCTAAATGACTCCAATAATACAATTAGCAAGAGATACAACTATAAATCAGAGCCACGCCAGCAGCAAGAAGGATATTGTCTTCTCCCCTAAGTCTATAGATTCAAACGTTTTAAGAGTAGCTGCCAATAAACTGTAGAAAAGGAGGGTTAGGTCAGAATAATTAGGGGAGAATCCGAAGGCTAAAGAACTGTGTTCAGAAGCAATCTTTAGGTGGGGTTATTCATACCAGGAACAAACTCCAAAGAAATAGCTCAGGAGCCTAGTAAGTTTTTGAGAGAATTATATTGACAAAGAAATCTATGAATCTGGCTTACAAAAGTTTGGGATTGCTTGATCCTCATGCTACCAAACATATACCACCCAGAAGTAATCTGAGAAAGCAGTCTTCTCGGTTGGAAGTTGGATAATACTTACTGAAGTGCTCTTAACGGCAAGCTTGAATTTTCAGAATGCTCAAAACAATGTCATTATTATAACATTCATGATAGATAGACATTTTCCTCTAATGCTATTATTGTTTAAGCTCCATCACTATTTATAAATTTTATTATTACGCACAAAATATGATCTCTTCCTATCACTCCATCAAAAGGGCAATTCCCCAAATCATACTCATAAACCAGAAGCATGACTAGCAAGGAGGGATGTAAAATAACTAACTCATCTTTCTTTTTGTTTTCTTTATTTTGGTTTGCTTTAAATAGGTCCCACTTTAACGTGTGATCTAATTAGGAAACCAGATGATTGAATACTTTATTTGGCTAGATTTTATACACAAGGAATACACCCATCAACTCTCTGAAAAAGAGACCATTTAAAAAATTTTTTTCTCGGGCTTCCCTGGTGGTGCAGTGGTTGAGAGTCCGCCTGCCGATTCAGGGGACACGGGTTCGTGCCCCAGTCCGGGAAGATCCCACATGCCATGAAGCAGCTGGGCCCGTGAGCCATGGCCGCTGAGCCTGCATGTCCGGAGCCTGTGCTCCGCAATGAGAGAGGCCACAACAGTGAGAGGCCCACACACCGCAGAAGAAAAAAAAAAACAATTTTTTTTCTCAAATGTTTGGAATTTCAGGTTTGCAAGGAGTAAAATTTGTACAGCAAAATCTATATAAATGCCCTACAAATGAAATTTTAAAATTAATAGAAATTATCAGGCATTATAATAATCTTAACAAAGTACAGACTACATAAGAAGAGAATTGCTGGTGAAATCAGCAGCCATAGAGCATATGAATTGCAGAAAATTGAGAACTCTTTCATTATGTTAAGCACATGTGATTCTTCACAAAAGTTAACAGCTAGCACCAAGAGCAGCAATCAACTTTTGTACAAATTAACTACCACTTACTCGTTTGGTGAAAAAATTAAATAATGCCTGACACCTGTATTTCAACAAAAAAATTTTTTTCATTTCCTGTGAAAATGACAAGCTTGACTCTAAAATGAAGACTGCACGGATGTGGTCAGATCGCCAAACTAGATGGTGTTATTTTCCTTTGAACATAATTTAAAGGGGTTGCTGTAAGTATTTGAAGATGCCACTCACAAGTAGTGGCATGTTTGCAAGCATGAAGTGAATAGAGGTCCAGATTTCAGAGAAGACTCTTTAGCTTGGAAATCCAAAACGGAAAATCCCCTTACTCATAAAGTTAACACTTAAACGCTTGTCAACTGATAGCAAGAGGGACTTTGCAATCACAGAACCTTTGCTGTGTTATAGAAAGTTAGCAGCAAAAATATTTTCAAACATATGTCTTCTAAATCTGAGTATAAGAGAACACCTTTAATTTATTCATTCTTAGGGAAAATTGATATTTAAAAAGTGGACTGTAAGAGTTCAGGAAGAAAATAATGCTTAATGTGATAAATAATTATTAAGTACAGATGATACTACTGTATGTATTACTCCAATGATGTCTTACAGGCTCAACAGTTTACTTTTTAAATGGAAGCAGTAAAAAATAGTAAAAGTATTTTCCAAGACAGAATACAAAATACCAATTCACCCAGTCTAATCAAAATATAAAAATGTAAGTTTCTTAGAGAAAACTCAGAACAATTGTTAGTGTTGAATTTGCTTTTTTAAACTGAAAAGGGTGGGGGGACCTTGAATGTCTCTAGTTTGTTCTTTATCCTGCATTGAACCAAACTTTTGTTTCTATTTTAGGGCTTAAATCTATACATGGAAAACTATCTGAGCTAAGATTCCTGGTGTAGGATGCAAGAAAGACTGAAAATAATTACTATGAGTGAATATATTGATAAAATGCTTAATATTTTCTGGTAACAGTAAAGTTAGTTTTTTTTTTCTCCCTAGTAGGCTGTAGGTATTTTTAGATTATAGATTTAATGGACTGTAAAAGTTCCTATGGATTTGCTAAGTCTAACTGTTGTTCATACTGTAAATCTATTAAAAAAAAAAACAAAGAAGAAAACTAGTGCTTAAATGTAATTAACTAAATATCACTGGAAGCCTGAAAAACTCTTGTACTTATGCTGAACTGAAACAACACGTTAAGTACTACCAAGGAGAATATATACGCTTTGCTCAAAAGGTACTTGATATAAATGAAAACAGCAAGTTAAACAAAATTACTTTAGAATGAGAGAGATAGAAAGAAAACTCTAACTTCTGGGCTCTAAGGAAGCATGAATCAACAAAAGCCGATGTTTAATATGCAGGCTGTACCAGAATAAGTTTTTGTAATATGTGGTTGAGTTACTACCAGATTTTTAAAGCAGAGGATTGTGTTTTTTGTGTGTGACTTAAAAGAACAGTAACAACAAAAGATTCCTTACAGGTCTCTGTCATTCTGTTAAGCATAATGTAACTTTTGAAACCCTATTCGAAAAGCGAACACCTAAGTTCAGCAACTGTTTTAACGATAAAGATAACTGATAGAAATCAGGAAATATGCTTCACTTTTGGTAAGACTAAAAAATTAGTCATAAAGATTATATTTTTTGTTAGGCAATGCTGGCTTAAACTGAAAGACTGGTTTAGACTGTGAAACTGACAGGAATAGATTCTATACAGAAACTTTTCAGCTGAATTTTCAAGTAGAACTTCCCTTTCAACATCACCCACCACTTGAAATAGCAGCTGCAGAGTCCTGGGGAATTAATTTTCTAAACATTGTTTTCACTTGTGAAATGTTACATATAGCTAACCTATCACCAGGTGCCACTCTTTCTTCTCTGTAGGTTTCCTGTCAACAACAAGCACATGTGCTGTGGCAACTAAAATTTAATCTAAATGACATTGTTGACTCCATCAGCAAGTATTGTGAGGCAAATCTTACAGCTGGAATGCATCTCAAGTTGAGAAACAAATTAGGTAGTGATACATATATTAGGAATCAGTTTTTGCAAACTTTTGACTCCAGACAAAAATCAGTGAATCAGTTCAGTTGTTACTGACATAGTTTACTAAAAAGAAAAAAAAAAAGTTTAAGAAATGCCAAGTGTTTCATTATGCCTACAAAAAGCAGACAGAACACAATTTTTTGTCTCAAGAGATTATTTCTGCAAGGCAATATGCCTCGAAGCTCTGAAAAAAACATAACCTATAGCTTATTAGGGCTTCTGAGCTAAGGGTCTTAGCTGTTATAGGAAAAATATTCTAGTTAGTATTAAAAGAAAAACCCTGAGCACAACCAAATGAAAAGGCAAAATTGTCTCAAAAAAGCTTGAAGAAAGCACTTTTTAGTTTACACCTCAGACAGACATTTGATATTTGGCCCAGCATTTGGTAATATTGGATGAATACTATCTTATATTATTTTAGAGCAAAAAAGTCAACTTCTCTGTACTTCATAAAGATGCATTTTAATAGTATTCATTTTTAGTATTAAACAATAGTCTTCCAGAAGATTTATCTCATAATAAGAGCTCTGGCTCCACAGTCAGGCCTGGCTTTGAAGCTTGACTCTGGGACTAACAAGCTGTGTGACCCACGACGTGTGCTATTGAATTGTATGTGGACCTTTTTCTAAAGTAAATCAATGCATGCAACAGCAAATTCTTTTTGACAGGTGAAGCACATATAAATTTGCAATTATGTTTAGTCAACCTGCAAACCTTATCTGGTTAAGAACTTCAATATATGATGACACTAAGAGTTGAAAATATTTTTGCTGACTAATTATGATGTGCTTATTCTGGTCCTGATGAGTAGCTGAGCTCATACATTTCTATACATCCATATCTGGTACTGTATGTAATTCTTTATGTTTCTATCCAACATATGAAAAATGAAGGGGAAAGAAAGAAACAACCCGAAGATGAAAAAAGTCAAGTCACAAGTGTTGGACATGACTAGATAATTTCTCAGTACAATGTTCACAGATATACTCACAACATCTGATACATCTTAAGTGTATCATTTCTTAGCTTACAATAATAAAGAACTACTACCAATAACATCAAGCCTTTAACCAAGCTAAGTAGTTTAATTGTGAAGTTAGCTGTGGAATTCATGAACTTCCCTATATCTTGATGAATTTTCAAAGTACAATGAACTAATACATGAAACCATCTCTCTCAGACAACTCCCCAGAGGTACAGTTGTTTGATGAATATATATGAATCAATTCTTGATGTGCTTATGAAAGCGGCAGAGTGCATATAGGGCTGGAAGAATCAGTAATAAGAAAGAAAATCATGTCTACAAATATAGGGAAAAACAATTTATCTTCAGTGACTGTTTCACATTTTAATGCAAATAGATAAATAATTTATTAGGAATATCACAAGTGCATTATTAAGTTTAATGAGATTTTTTAAATGAGAAAGATTTGTAAGCAGAGTTCAATCATGTAAGATCAAAAATGATTAGTTGTAACATCTTAATCAAAAGCTTCAAAGTAGAATTTTGAAAACACTTGTAAAATATGCCCATACCCACTCATAGACACAAAATAATGTGGTTCTTCATAAATGCTATAGATGTGGGGAAAAAACAAAGGAAAATAACCAAAATACTTTAAGATTAGTTTCAAGTATGACTTAGAAAGAAAGCTAAGCCAATAATCAGGTATTTTTATATTCTAAATTTTTTATTATAGGTGTCAAATTGATTGATACTTACTAGTCACTACAGCTATAGGCAATTATAATTTTTATGAACTGTTTGTACATTGTACAGTAATGGTTTTACAAATTATTATTTCCTTGTAAGGAAGTGACAACTTTGTATGTCTTATTCAATATTTGCTCACTGTTTTATTGTTTACTTATCTGTTAAGGAGAACCATATGAAGAGTACTAACATTTCATTCATATTATTAGCTGTTATAATTGAAAATAAATCACCCTCAAAGATATGAATGCAACCCTCATTAATTTGTAAAGCTGCAAGAATAAATTGCTTGGGTCAATTTATGTTAAATACCCTTAGCTTGAATATCTTAAAAATAGCAATAGATATAGCCTCATGCACATCTATAGTATTCATTTTTTCATACATACTAGGAAGGCATGGCCAGATATATTGATTAAACTATTGTTAATTATGTATTTAATTTATTTATTAGACTTTATCTGATATATTATTTAGCATGGCTAGATATATTAAACTGTTACAATTTCTTACTTTACTTTACTTTCTTCCATTACTTTCCTTTACCTGATCTACAGAGCCTTACATAATTGACACCTTTCTTGCCAAATCATTCAAACTTGAAGGTTCTCTTTCTAGGCATCCTCAGAGATCAAATATTTTCTTTTTTAATCACCCATATTTCTCTCTTTCCAATCTACTTCTAAGAAACATAAATCCTTACTCTGTGCTAAACTCAACCACACTGTATTTATGGCCCCATCTAGTTCCATATCCTGTAGCTTTTTCCTCATAATTATCTCCTCCCTTACAGGGTTTCTAAATTCAAATGTGGGTATAGGAGTATGAGTTAGTGAGGAAGACACTAGGTAGGTATCATGAGAAAAGGGAGCTCCAGGTGTAAAACTGTCAAACTGGAGAGCTCGTGGTTAGTGTTGGCTTCGGCCAAAGAGTTCTCAGGAGGAACACAGGTCCAGAGTTGTCACATTTTAAAATTTCTTAAGAGTATATGAAAATCTGTACTTTTATAAGGAATCTGCTAATTTTTAGTACTGCTTTAAGTTTCTTTTCATCCAGTTGAAATAAATATTGCTTTCTGAACATATTCTACACAGAAGACACCAACTTATAAACTCTGTCAGAGTTGCACTACATCACACGCTACTCATCTCACTGTTCTTGCACTCTGCCTACAAATACACAAAGTTCACCCTAAACTAAAAACAGCCAAACATACACCACTTGACATTGCCATGGTTTGATTCCTGTCTCCATTCCAGTCACTTTGAAAGCTTTAAAACAAAGTAGTCTAACCATTCCTGCATTTCCATGGCACCCATTTCTTTTTAATTTCCAGACATTCTTTCAACTATATTTCAACATGTAGTGAGTGCCTTTGCTGCAATGCATTCTATGAATTGCGATGCATACTCTAAAGATGAAGGTAGTAGACTCTTCCTTAAAGGGGCTTATAATCTACATTATACATACGTGTGATCCAAGAAGTGAGGAGGTAGAAACCCCAGCAGATCAGCAGCTTACCCTCGTAACCACTAACCTACTCTTACAAAATCTGTGTGTTCGTATCCAATCGTGGAGTAATTAGCATTTTGCCAATACTAGAAAAATGCAATGATTTTATTATGTAGAGGACGGCTGTTCTCTTGAACTTTTTTAAAGAGTTCTGATTTACTGAAATGCTGATTTAAACATACCAACCAATAGAGCAACGTAACTATAGAGAAAATGATCTGCTTGCTTCCTCCATAATTAGGAAGGTCTGGCCCTAACTTTCTTATTAGAGAATTATAATTGAAGAAAACAAGATATAATGGATATATGTAGGCACTGAGTTTGATTTCAAGAGCTTATCTAAGCGAAAATACCAGAATCTTACAGAGAATAAACCTGTACTCTAGAAGCCTTATTTGCTAATTGTTACCTATTTAGGGTATAATTATTGAGACTTTTATTATAGGAGCACACATAGAAATACCCCTTCATAGAATAAGTCAAATTTATTTATAATTGTTGGCTAAATGGCAGTTGAATAGGCTCTACTTATATCCAGTGTGAGAAAACACAAGATCAGTATGAAGACTTTAGAGAAGTTAAAGATAATTCTCAAAATATACGTCCATCCTGAGTAATAAAGAAAAGTGTGTTAAACATTAGGATTCTGTCGAACATTTTATTTCATTAGTATAAAGACAGTATAATAAAAACTCACATATTCATCCTTATATTTCTGGCTGTATAATGATTTCAGTTTTATAGTTTCACATCCTTCAGTGAGAAACATTAACAGCCTGTTCATTCTTACTAAAGTATTCATACTTAAACTATAAATCAAGCATTCAATATAAGTTTGCCAAGCCCAATGTATTCTAGAACATGATATGAAATTTATTATGCCTTATTAAAGAAACTCACCTTATCTCTAGGACCAAAGAGGAATTGATTTTCCAACCTTCTAGAGAATGCTGGAAGACTGAAGAGCCAGACTTTCGAATGATTTTATCCGAACTATTGACAAGTGATCGACTCAAACACAGCTCACCATCTCTGAAACAAATCACAATGGCAGCTTTGTGAAAGTAAGAAGCATTTTGTATAAACAGCATAATACATAATTTGATTTAGATTACTGGTGACAACTTGTAGATACAACTTTTTCTACCTGTTAGAAGAAGAGGTGTAAGCATGATGAAAGGTATTATAAAGATTAGGTGAATATGACTTTATCAGGAGAATCATTTACACTTATTATTTTACTTATTATTTTTGAAATAAAACTATTTTTATCCAAAGAAAAGACCTTTGTAGTATTTCAGGAAAAAAATTCTCATCGCAGTTCTGTTCCCCTTTAGCCCCTCCCTCCCCTGCTGTGCTTAACAATAGAGACAGGATGTTTGGCCAATTCTCCTGCATCTGGGTAACTGTGACTCCTAAGATTGTCACAGAAGACATACAGACATAATGGAAAGAGCTTTTGTTTTGGAGTAAGAAGTCTTTGAATGTCAGGTGATCTGGGCATGTTTGTGATTCTATCACTTGCTAGCCCATATGTCCTTTGACAATATTCTCTTTCACGGTGGTAAAGCCACCGTGACTTTACCTTACCTTGAAAATTGCAAAAACATTATCTAATATGCTTTGACTTTGTGAGAAGTGGAGCTCTGCACGTGAAAGTAATTTATAAAACACAATTGAAGTGCTAATTCTAAAATTACATTGGTCTCAAAACATCTCAACAATGAGATGCTTCCCTGATAGTTGGTGGTGGGGAGATAGAGATTGCAATGGGGGGAAAACTCATTCAGTAGCCATTATTACTGGTATTTTCTGTTATATCAAATAATTAACTATGCTATCCCCACCAATTAATAGCAATAGGCAAGTATATCATGCTGCATGCTACTAGCAGGGGTGTTGGTGGTAGGTGACAGACACCTATGATCGCATTTATACCATTAGTACCTTTATAGATGAACCTCTTCATTGTTCAGTAGACTATTCCTTGGTACTTTATACAAGTAAACCCGGATTCAGAGAATAAAAAAGCCACCTCTCTAGGCATAGCCCTTTCAATATCTGTATTTCATTACATGTCACCTCAATTTTTTAGAATCTCAAAAACATAGTTAAAAAGTAACATGACTAGGGCTTCCCTGGTGGCGCAGTGGTTGAGAGTCCGCCTGCCGATGCAGGGGACGTGGGTTCGTGTCCCGGTCCGGGAAGATCCCACATGCCGCGGAGCGGCTGGGCCCGTGAGCCATGGCCACTGAGCCTGTGAGTCCGGAGCCTGTGCTCCGCAACGGGAGAGGCCACAACAGTGAGAGGCCCGCGTACCGAAAATTAAAAAAAAAAAAAAAAAAAAAGTAACACGACTATTTGCTCAGTCACAAAGTCTAAATCTGTGTTTATTATGTAGGCAATCCTCCCCTACTATCAATGGAAACATTGCCTGTGCAACAGCTGCTAGATGAATTCTGTAATTGGAGGCTGATAGTTTGGTATTTTGGTTTGCATTCTTTTTTAAACATGTAGTTCCAATTTGAAGCAACTCAAAGCATCAAATGCAACTACTCCCTGTGAAATTTAGAACTCTATAAAAATTAATATTTTAAACTGTCCTACTGATGAAAATGATACACTTGCATGCCTATGCATGGCTAATCATAGTCATTTTATAGAGGTCATTTAGGATGCAAGGAAACATAGGGTGCAATTACTACTCAGTAGCCCCGAGTCAATTTTTATATTACACGTCTAATGATAATAACTATTACATATGAATGAAAATGTGGATATACGGAGTTAACCTTCACACTTTTGGAGATACGCCTTCAAGAGTATGGACACAAACTCTCACCATTTCTAGGGGTAGGGACCTTCCCCATCTTCATCTTGTTAATAACTAACTGTCCTGTCAATATCATCTTTTTCTAACCACAGATTGCTACAATTAAAATAATTATTTTCACCACCAATAAACTTTTACAGAAGAAGTAAGCTGGCATTTTAAATATCTGTGGGAGATTGCTTTACTGACAGGTAGATAAAGATACATTTTTATAAGGCAGAATGATTGCTATGATATTGTATGGAGGCTTTTCAGAACCTCTAAGATTTAAAAAAAAGTGCTTTAAAAGTTTAAATCAGTTTTATATTAATGAAATGCTACCACATTACTCTGCTCTTTGAACTGGTGATAAGTCAAATTTCAGACTTTTACCACTGGAAAGAATTTTGAATGAAAATAGCTTACAACTAGTCACACTTCTTGAAGTCAATGGAATTCATGTGTGAGAAGGCCAGGCTGCCAGCAACCTGAGGCTCTGGAGCAAATTTCTTTGTATAAGGTTAAATGAGTCCCAAGGGGTTTTTCTGCTTGTGACCTTGGTAGTACTCCGTCTGGAATAGGCTTTTCCTTCCTGTGAATGCAAGGCATGAAGGATGTTGCCACCCCCTACTAGTTTCTCATCCCAGATCAGAGACGAGTGCTAAACAGCTGCACTGAAAACATTTCTCTGATGGGGCTGTATACAGGAAGATTCAACACGTACTTCTAAAGGGATAATTACACAACATATAAAAGAAATAAAGCAATATATATTATAAAGTATCCCTGCTTATATCGAGCTAAGAAAAACCCAGTTAGATGGTCATCTATGCGATACCAGTGACAGAAGCTAATCAGCAGTTATATTACTAGTCTTTACAAATATTTTTCTTTGAAATATGAGTTGCCAGGCATCACTACAATTTATTCTATTAATTCTGAAGTACATAACGCACAAGATTAATTTTCGTTCATGAAATTAGGTCCCCAAAAGCCCTGCAATGAACCCCACTGTAAGCTCTTCTTGACTTGGCTTTGGAATGAATGTGTTCCCTTAGGTTAAACTTTCTCTTTAATATAAAAATTTAAGTCATTTAAATGAAAAGAACTTGCATCAAATTAAGCCTGAACACAAACAGCAGGCAATTCTGTGTTTTCATTCCCTAAGTGCCAAACAACTAAAAATAAAGATGCGATGTACTACCTTAACTTACAGCCTATGGCTTTTAGTAGAATTCCAAATATAACATATGAAGTAACATGCAGATTCTGGTTTCCTGAGTTACAAGAGTGTGTTTCCACCCTAGAACAAACTGGAACTACCATTGCTAACAGTGATAATACTCTAAGTATGAATGCTTATCTCCACTGTCACTTCTATCATAAGTTTCAGAACTAATACTGCTGATCATCTAGTGAGACAACCTAAAGTACACAGTCAAATTAAAAATGAAATCTGTAGATAGTAAGGAAAGTAAGTTAAAGTGTCATTTAAAGTCACCCAGGAAAACAGTATGTAGCAAGTTTTAAGGAATAATAATCAAAGCAAATGTCTATTTGGTATTAAAGTTTGTTACACTTTCAAATACATTATTTCATTAAATGCGTATACCCACATATTTTTACCTGTAGGACCCTTAAGTTAACATATTTCTAATTATACCAAAGAGCACACAGAGCCAGTAAAATTACAGGCCAGTTGTGAGACAAGTGCCATTTTTCCCATTAAGAAAAAAATATCAATTAAGAATAGACCACTTCATACCCCTAATGCCCTTTCAGTTAAACTTCACTAGTCAACAGACCAGGCAATTGATAGGTTAGCTTCGAAGGAAACAGTTTTAAATGTCCAATTATTACTTGACCTATTCTCCAATAATTCCATATTACAAATATGCTGCTAATATTCCTCTGGAGAAACGAGAATGTGGATGGTTGGTAGGAAAGCTGGGCTGCTGTTCTTTTTCCTTCTCTGTGGAATGACTGCTCCATACTGCATACAAGAACCTTGTTACACTGACTCTAGATGGGGCCTCCAGTGTTAAAACAGAGGCAGGTCGAATAGATAAAGAAACTGCTGCCTATTGCAAAATGGTAGCAGGGAAGCTAAATATGAATCTAGGAGGATGTTCTAAGAATTGAATCCGCCGCCCACTGGCAAGGCACGCAGTGTCCCCCAAAAGGTCAGGGACTGCCGTTTACCTCACTGCTGATGACTGGCCTGGGTTCTGAGGCCAAACCGCCACTCTAGTTTACTCATCTCAAAACGAGTCCCTCCACGTGGCTTGGGTAGAAAGAGAGTCAAGGAGAAGAAGGCCGTTTGATGAGTCAACTCCTCCACCAGAAGCACTATTCTGGAGTTGAAACGAAATTATAAACTGGTATCACAAGCTTTTCCTCTGAACGTTTCATGTGAGGGAAAAGCGAAACAGCGCTCAGGGGGAATACCTGTCCTCACGTTGCCCCCGGCAGCGCCAACCCCAAGGGCTCAGGGAAGAGCTGGCGGCGGCCGCCTCGACGCTGCGGGGCACCGGGAGACGCGCGCTGTCTCGCCTGCACGGCCGTAATTGCGGGATTTAATTAGGAAGGAGGAGCCCGGTTGCCGACTGAGCAGCAGTTATTATTATTATTTTTATTTTTAAAGGGGGCCTGATTCCTGCAGTAAAGGCTTCCGCGTCTCCTCACTCATTCTTCCACCCCCGCGGCCAGCTCTCGCAGAGCAGCAGTTGCTCCGCCGCGCACTTCTTCTGTTTGATGAACCCGCGCCCACCCCGCGCAATCTCGAAGGAGCAGGGAAAGCAGGCTCAGCCCGAAAAAGGTGCAAGAGAATCCCCTCACCCCCAGCTGGCCCGACCGCCGCGCCCCTGCCTGCGCCCGCCTCCTACTCCTCCTCGGCGCCCTGGGCAGCGCCCACCGGCCGGCGGCGTCCAGGAAAGGCCACGGGAGGAACGTCGCCCGGGAAATGAGGCGCATCCCAGGTCGGTTATTTGACCCGGAGTACTCGGGATACGCTCCTCCTTCCTGCCGGCGGCTAAGGGAGGCCCGGAGAGGACGCCTGGGTGGCGTGTGGCGCCTCCTCTCGCCTGCCTCGTCCCTCCCACTCTCGCTCTCCAGGGTTGCCAGCCAAGGGCCCGAACCTCAGAGTCCTGGCGAGGCTTGGCCGCTTTGTCTGGGCTCAGGCATATCTTCGGAGCCCACCAGCCGGGAAGGGAACAAAGAGCCTCGACCCCCACGCCCCAGCCTCCGCCTCTCCCCCACGCGCCGGTTCACCACCTTCCTGAAGACCCCTTTGTCTGCCTGGGAAGCACAGGTCTCTACCGGGGGTGCCCACACCCCCGCCCAGAGTCCTTCTTTTCTGACAATCGAGCTAGGCTGAATTTTCAACCCACCCACTCCCTGTGTTAACATCATACAGTTCGGCGTTTTTCCCCCCAACATAGACCATTTAGAGATTTGTTGATGAATAACAATCAGCCAGCCCATCCCTCATTAGCTTTTTCATTCTCTTCCAGTCGCTTTCGACTGTACTTCTATGTTAATTTTCTATAAAATAACAATTTCTTCTGTAAATTTAAGCCGGCGTCTTGCTGACTTAAATTCTCATTACTTAGGGAGGAGCAGGAATATTAAGTAACGGAGTGCATTAAGTTTGTGTGTGTGTGCACGCGCGCACACGTTTTAGCAGTCCTGTCCACCGCCCACCCCCGACCCCACCCGCCCCAACGGCAAGGGTTCTATCTTGGTTTTCATAAATCTTAGGGAAAATAAAAACCAGGCTGGCATCTCTGCCAGTGTGGAGTTTCCGATAGCGATAGCAGACGCCTCCGGATGAGGCAGGATTTCCGAAACAGGACTTTGAACAGAGTTGACAACCAGGTTCACATCCTCAGAAAACGCTTCCAAGCTATGTAAGCAACACAAAGTTGCCACCACCTCCTGGGTAAACTTCAAAGACACAGAGGCCAGGGGGGAGGGAGGAAGGAAGTGTGATATTTAGAGAACTTACTGGGGTGGAGGAAGATTCTGAACTCATCTAGACAAACTAAAGAGCAGAAATATAGTCTGTGTGAAGCTACAGCACCCAGTTTCCAAAACTGTAACCATGACGCCCATGGGTTTTACCCACGGACAGCAAATAAGGAAGTATAG
The DNA here is from genome assembly GCF_964374135.1 of Grampus griseus. Lineage (NCBI taxonomy): Eukaryota > Metazoa > Chordata > Mammalia > Artiodactyla > Delphinidae > Grampus > Grampus griseus. The sequence goes on from NC_139019.1 coordinate 81,208,467, forward strand.
TTGTTTGACCTGGAGTTTCTAATCAAATTATGATACACAGATCTACCCGACAACAAAGAATTGTAAAGAAACAGAGGAGACACATTTCCTGCTTTCTGAGCTTTAACTTCAGCCTTTCAGGAAGCCAGCTTTCTCTAGTACCTCCCTAGAGTGATAGGGCAGAGAAAGAAGGAAGGGCAACCAGATGGTGAATAAAGACATCTAGATTGAGTTCTACCCTGGGACTAAAAGGACAAGGGCACCCATTCTTTGTTGACACTTCTGCAGTGACTTCTTTGGCGTGCGAGCCCCAGCACCAACACAACTGTCACTATCACCGCACAGGGCAAGTTGAACTCGTACTGAGAACCCGCTGTAGAGAATCACACACACCTCAACAACAGCCTTTGTTATTTAATTCACGAGACTAAACACTCACAAGCTGACATCAACACAAATACTACCCCAACCCTCACTCTGTCGTCTATATTCACATTTCATTTATGGCTTGACTTTTTATCATATCCTAAAATGAAGCTTTGCATTTACCCGATGAGTTGCGTCTCCTGGTGCTCCTCAGTTCTTGCTATTTCTTTTGTTTTATAAAAGATCAGGAGCAGACTTATCGTGCAGATCGTCCACCTCTTCCTAATGGAGCGCATCTTGGGTGCCCGGGAAAGTCCTGGTTGCCCCAGCTCCCTCACCTTCTTTTCATATAAAGGCTCCGTTTTGGGGAGATGTAGTCGCGGGGAGGGGGGGAGGATCTGTAAAATGGGAGGAGAGCGTGGAGCTGGGATCTCAGAAGCAGGTCTCGAGGGTCCTCTGCGGCCAAGCTCCCGCTGGTCCTCGAGCGCTGCCCAGCGCACTCTCTCGCGGTTCCCGCCAGCCCTAACCCGGTCGCTCCTCGCCGCCTCCCTGGGGCTCAGATTTTTTTCCGAAGAGACACCTTGTACATTGGAGGTGGCGGCCGCTTCTGCAGCCGGGTTCGGGGGCGTCACTGGCCCTTCCCTTTTCCTAGCATGGAAATGATGAACAAAACCAGCCAATCACGGGACTCAGGGGCGGAGGCTGCTGTTGCCTTTCGTCGCTGGCGGCTGCTTGGAGAGTAACGTCGCCGGCCTTGCCTGAACTGTGCAGAGAGAGGAAGCTCACAAGCCCACAGTCGTGTACAAACACACGCACACACACACGCACGCACCAGTGCTCGCACACCGTGGGAAGAGAGCAGCTCACTAAGAAGTCAGGTCGCCCTCTCGGGACACCAAAGCGTTAGCTCTGTGGACAAGGAAGCACCGAGATAGTCCGTATCAGCGTGGAGAGGACACCTCAGCTGGGGACAGATCGGAGACGCCTGCTCTATCGGATAGAGCTGGTGGTGGGTAGTAAGAGGGGTACTTTCTTCCAAGCGTCTTTGCTAAATATACACACACGCGCGCGCGCGCACGCACACACACACACGCACGCCCTCTTAAGTGGAGTGAATGCGGGGAGGGATAGGGAAGGAGTTTATATTCCGTGCACCGCTCAATCCGGAAAGTACAAATACACACGCGAGCAGATCAGCCGATCGCCCACTCAGCGTGGGTGGTGGATGACGACCCCGACTCAGGATTCTGCAGGAAACAACTGATGACAGAGGTGTCATTAGGAACTTCATGGATATTTATGTGACTCGTTCATTGCCATTTGGAAACTCCTCACGCAGGAGTCAAGACTCCAATCCCACTTGAACTTCCCTGCTGAGAGACAGGATTCTGAGAAAAGTAGGACCTCCTTTTCAAATGCAAGTACACCTATACACACACACACACAACACACACACACACACACACACACACACACACACACACGAAGGAAGGAAGGAGAAAAGAAATGAAGGAAGAGAGGAAGGAAGAAAAGAAGGAAAAAAATGGAAGAGCCAGCTTTTCTCTGAAAGTCTTAGTAATGTGCATTTAGCCTGATTTTCACCCTCTCCTCCCCTTTACTCTTTGTTTTTACTTCTATTGTACTGTGTGGCAGGGGCACTTTTCCCGTCCTAGGTTCTAGTTTTCAGAGACCTTCTCCAAGTCTTGAATCTCCGCCCTCACCCAGGGAGAAGCTTGCAACTCAGGTTGTACCATGCCTTGGCTTGGCTTTTACTGAGGGGTGGTGGAGGTGGGTCGGGAGCCACTCCTCGGGTGACATAGTGCCTGGAAGCCAGGATTTCCCCCATCTATTTGAGCAGGTCCCAAGCTCTTCACCTCCACCCCTTCCCCCAGAGCCTCTCAATTCATTTTCTTGTTCTTTCAGGTTGAGCGGTGTCTCCAGCTGTCATCCACTCTTGGCCCCTGGGGTTTACACCTTCCTAAACCCAGAAACGGTGAGGTTCACCCCCAGTCCTCTGCTGGAGGGGCGCAAGAGTGGCTGTTCCAATTTCCAGTCCCTTGACAGCTTAAAATAACAAGGATAACAGCCAACACCTTTGCTTGAAAACCCGAGAGCCCTGGCAATGTTTGACATTCTTCCCCTAAGATGTAGAAAGTTAAGAACCTCTCAGGTCTCTGCTCACAGCAGAGCGAATAGGAGGTTGGGTCTAAAATACTCAAAGGAGCAAGTAATTATGAACATTTATTGACACTACAAGTGGCCTACCGGGAGCGTTTCGAGTTTATTGATGTCTAGGCAAATCCCACTTGCATTAATGCAGCTCAATCACACTGCCTTCTCAATTAGCAGAAACTGCAAGAATAAAACAGCTTCTTATTTAAGTGAAAAGGGTACTGGGGTGCGGAGGGGGTGGGCAATGCATGGTTAGGATGCTAACTTCTCTAGGTTAACTTTTGATTTTTAAGCAGTAAACAAATATATTCTGGATTTCAAATAAAACATTACCTGCTGCTGCTGATGGAGTAATATGTATCACTTAATTAAATTCATCCAACATTTCTTAAGCAATTACTATGGGCCAGAAAATACATGTGGGCATGGGAACATAGAGATGAATAAAATACAGCATCTAACCGGACAGAAAGATCACGCACTCAGAGGGGGACAGATTGTGAAAAATAAATAAATAAAAATAAGTTGCAATATGGCACCATGAACTAACAGCAGCATTTGAAGTACATATCGTGTATCTGGGTAAGCTACTGGATGGAAGCAGATAGAGTGTTTAAGTCTTGGGGAGCAAGGAAGGTGAGTTTCCTAGGAAAGGGCACACATAAACTGGGGTTTGCAAAGCTAAGGGGTAAGCCAGGCAGAGGGAGGGTAGAACACTGCAAGCACAGGAAAGAGTATATATACACAGAGAGGAATAAAATGCAGGAGCTTTGGGGTAGATCAGTACTGTTGGAACAGGGAATGGGAAAGGAAAGTAGTGGACATAAGTCTTCAGTGTGATCATAATAATCTATAGCTACACAATGTCAAATTGTCTTCTCTAATGGGAAAGTTGCAGCATGAAAATCTTCAAGAGCAAAGTGGGTTTAATTCATGTATTAAGCTATAAGTTTGGCGAAACGGTTCACATGGCCCAAATGAAACAAAACAAATCCACCAACAGCAAAACTAAAGCAAACCAAGAACTAGTTATAGGAATACATGGCAGATTTAAATGCCTAGGGGAAAAAAAAAAAAAGAACTCTCCAGTCGTATAATGCTGCTGCTTCTGAATTTGTTAAGCATAGCACATTTTATTGATACATAGAAGTGAACACTTCTGAATGACTGATAATGGTTCAGTGGAACTCAAGAGATTCCCCTGCCCATATTTGAACAATTAAGTTTTTTTTTAACATCTTTATTGGAATATAATTGTTTTACAATGGTGTGTTAGTTTCTGCTGTATAACAAAGCGAATCAGCTATACATATACATTTATCCCCATCTCTCCTCCCTCTTGCGTCGCCCTCCCACCCTCCCTATCCCACCCCTCTAGGTGGACACAAAGCACCAAGCTGATCTCCCTGTGCCATGCGGCTGCTTCCCACTAGCTATCTATTTTACCTTTGGTAGTGTATATATGTCCATGCCACTCTCTCACTTCGTCCCAGCTTACCATTCCCCCTCTCCGTGTCCTCAAGTCCATTCTCTACGTCTGTGTTTTTATTCCTGTCCTGCTCCTAGGTTCTTCAGAACCATTTTTTTTTTTTTAGAGTTCATATACATGAGTTAGCATACGGTATTTGTTTTTCTCTTTCTGACTTCCTTCACTCTGTATGACAGTCTCGAGGTCCATCCACCTCACTGCAAATGATTCAGTTTCATTTCTTTTTATGGCTGAGTAATATTCCATTGTATATATGTGCCACATCTTCTTTATCCATTCATCTGTTGATGGACACTTATGTTGCTTCCATGTCCTGGCTATTGTAAATAGAGCTGCAGTGAACATTGTGGTACATGACTCTTTTTGAATTATGGTTTTCTCAGGGTATATGCCCAGTAGTGGGATTGCTGGGTCATATGGTAGTTCTGTTTTTTAAGGAACCTCCATACTGTTCTCCATAGTGGCTGTATCAATTTACATCCCCATCAACAATGCAAGAGGGTTCCCTTTTCTCCACACCCTCTCCAGCATTTATTGTTTCTAGATTTTTTGATGATGGCCATTCTGACTGGTGTGAGGTGATATCTCATTGTAGTTTTCATTTGCATTTCTCTGATTAGTGATGTTGAGCATCCTTTCATGTGTTCGTTGGCAATCTGTATATCTTCTATGGAGAAATGTCTATTTAGCTCTTCTGCCCATTTTTGGATTGGGTTGTTTGATTTTTTAATATTGAGCGGCATGAGCTGCTTGTATATTTTGGAGATTAATCCGTTGTCAGTTGCTTCATTTGCAAAGATTTTCTCCCATTCTGAGGGTTGTCTTTTCGTCTTGTTTATAGTTTCCTTTGCTGTACAAAAGCTTTTAAGTTTCATTAGGTCCCACCCATTTGTTTATTTTTGTTTTAATTTCCATTTCTCTAGAAGGTGGGTCAAAAAGGATCTTGCTGTGATTTATGTCATAGAGTTGAACAATTAAGTTTTGAGAGTGTAATTTAATGTCATTTATTTGATATTATTAGATTCATGAAATATGCATCCATAACAATTTGCCAAGTTTAAAAATACGTATAGACCAACACTATGGCCAAACTGAGGACAGTCTGGTTCAATATGCTATTAGGTACAAGAACTATAAATATATATGTTGGGTAAAAAGTCTTACCCACAGCAGTGTCTTTGGACTTACCTCCCTCCATTAGAATGCCTGTTTTGATGATCCTGAAAAATTAAAGTTGTTCCTAAATTTCCATGCTATCTTTGGACTGTAAGTTCTTCAATAAAGAGAACACATTTGTCTTTATTCAGCACAAATCTGCAATTACACAGTAGTACCCTTTGAATAAATAATGCAAGTAATGGCAGATGGTTTTAAAATGCTACTTTATCCTTTAACTTAATGTAAATCATGTTTTAATTGCTGGCTGTGCCCTCAACTTCAGCTGGAAAGAAATGAATAGACACTTGCAATCTCATAGTGGGGTTTTTAATAGCCCATGACATTTTTTAATAGGATATTTTTTAGAGCAGTTTTAGGTTTACAGTGATATTGAGAAGCAAGTTACACACTTACCCAGTTGGGAGGTGGAGATATCTAATAATATCCTCGAAACTGAAAAGGAACTTTGAGACCAAAAAACAAAGCAGGCAACTCCATAAAGTGCAACTACGAAGATTATTGTGGGTAATTTACATACAGGCAGGAAGGATCCCCCACACAGATGATCCAGAGACAATTGTAGCTGCATTCAGCACCACCAGAAGGGGTACAGGGGGATTGAAAGGGGCCAAAGCTAAAAACAGAATCTGACTACCAAGTGAGAAGCACATCCACACGAACTGGAACTGGAACCAGGGGTTTTTCCTTCCCCTCAAGGTCTCACGACCATTAACCAACTGCATCAGCAAAAGGCATTCTTTCAGCTTTCATGTCAGGTGAAGGCAAGAGTAAAAGTTGACAGGGAGCTCATCTGGCTTGGGTGCATTCCCTGTGAGTAGACAAAAGTTTAGCCCTGAGGAAAGGGGGATGGGTAGGACTATGGGCCTAACATGGAGCTGACGTTTGTCAAAGTCAGTGAAAGTACAGTGAAAGTGGCATCATTGTCACCCACCGTCCGTAGTTTACAATAGAGTTCACTCTTGGAATTGTATATTCTATGGGCTTTGACAAATGTACAATGATATCCACCAATATAATGATGGTATAATATCCACCATTACAATATCATACAGAGCAGTTTCACTGCCCTAAAAATCCTCTGTGCTCTGGCTATTCATGCCCCCCTCCCCAGCCAGTTCCAGGCAACCACTGATCTTTTTACTGTACCTATAGGTTTGCCTTTTCTAGAAGACATACAATTGGAATGATAAAGTATGTAGCCCTTTCATATTGGCTTCTTTTACTTAGTAATATGCTTTAAAGATTCCTCCGTATTTTTTCATGGCTTGAAAGCTCATTTCTTTTTAACACTGAATATTCCATTATCTGCATGTACCACAGTTTATTTATCCAAATGCCTACTGAAGGACATCTTGGTTGCTTCCAAGTTTTGGCAATCATAAAGCTGCTATAAACGTACAGTCTTTTGTGTTTGTGTGTGGGCATGTTTTCAACATTTGGGTAAATACCAAGGAGCGCTGTTGCTGGTAAGATTGATGGTAAGGCTATGGTTAGCTTTGTAAGAAACCTGAAGTGATTTCCAGGTGGCTGTATTATTTTCATTTCATCAGCAAAGAATGAGAGTTCGTGTTGTTCCACATCTTTACCAGCATTTAGTGTTTTTGGTGTTTTGAATTTTGTCCATCTAACAAGTATTTAGTGGTATCTCACTGTTGTTTTAATTTGCATTTCTCCGATGACATACAATATGTTTATTTGCCATCTGTATATCGTCTTTGGTGAGATGTCCAGATCGTTTGTTCATTTTTAAATTAGGTTGTTCATTTTTTAATTGCTGGGTTTAAGAGTTCCTTGTATATTTTAGATAACAATCCTTTATCATATATGTCTTTTGCAATATTGTCTTCCAGTTCATTCTCTTGACTTTCACAGAGCAGAAGTTTTAAATTTTGTTTAAGTCCAGCTTATCAACTATTTCTCACACTGATCATGCCTTTGATGCTCTATCTAAAAAATCATCAACAAATCCAAGGTCATCTAGATTTTCTCGTGTGTCATCTTCTAGGAGTTTTGTAGTTTCCCAAATTACATTTAGGTCTATTATCTATTTTGAGTTAATTTTTGTGAAGAACATACCTAAGGTATATTTGCATGTGGATGTCTAGTGTTTCAGCATCATTTGTTGAAATGACTATTTTTTCTTAATTTTTTTGCTTTACTCCTTTATCAAAGGTCAGTTGAATACACTTGTATGGGTCTGTTTCTGGGTACTTTATTTGTTCCATCGATCTATCTGTCTATTCTTTCACCAGTATCACATTGTCTTGAGTATTATAGCTTTATAGTAAGTCTTGAAATCTGGTAGTGTCACTCCTCCAACTTTGTTCTTCTTCAATATTGTGCTGGCTATTTTGGGTTTTTTGTCTTTCCATATAAACTGTAGAATCGGTTTGTCAATATCCTCAAAGTAACTTGCTGTGATTTTGATTGAATTGTGTTGATCTGTTAAAAGCTGGGAAGAATTGACATCTTGACAATATTGAGTCTTCCTATCCATGAACCTGGATCATTTCTTCATTTATTTAGTTTTTCTGTGATTCCTTTCATCAGAATTTGATAGTTTTCCTCATGTACATCTTGTACATGTTTAGTTAGATTTATACCAAAGTGTTTCATTTTTTGAATGCTGATATAAATGGTTTTTTTCCATTTCAAATTCCACATGTTCCTTGCTAGTACCCATGATATTTTAATAATGGGAATGTTGGTGTAGTAGTCAGGAATCTCGAGAGAAAAGGAACCAATGGAATGTGTGTATATACAGATATAAAGAGATTTATTTTAAGGAATCAGTCACACGATTGTGGAGGCTGGCAATTTCTAACTCTGCAGGATAAGCCAGCAGGCTGGAGACTTGGGAAGAGGGAAGAGTTGATGTTGCAGCTCACATCCGAGGTCATCTGGGGGTAGATATCCCTCTTTCTTGGGGAATCTTTGTTTGTTTTTCCTTAAGGTCTTAAGCTTACTGGCTAAGGCCCATGTTATGGATGGTAATTTGCTTTACTCATAGTTTATTGATTTAAATGTTACTCTCATCTAAAAAACACCTCACAGCAACATCTGGACTGGTGTTTGATCAAATATCTGGGTGTCTGGCCTAATCAACTTGGCACATAAGATTAACCATCACAGATGAGCTGATTGAAGGTCTTGTTTATGACCTAGCAATATAGTGAGAATTATTCATACAAAGCCTTTTACCTATGAATCAATGATCAAGAAGAACAAGAAGCATATTAATGCGAAAATTCAGCTGTTCACCAACAGGCAACTCAATCTCTTTATTTGTTTCTGGACAAAATATCTAGTTTTTAAAAATTTATTCCGAATTAATTCATTTTGCCCATGTAAATATTCATAAAAGCGTCACATATTTTTCTGTATGTATGTTCATTGTCCTTTTGTTACTCTGTTTTTCATCCATAGTAACCAAATATCGTAGGCTTACAGCAGAAGGGTGATTTTGACTTTAGGTACAAGATATAATCATGAATCTAGTATAATTTCTGGAACAACAGGAAAAATCCTATCATTGCCATTCTCAATTCTTCCCCGTTATTTAACCCACGTCACTTACATCATCCTTTGCATTTAATACTTAATCTCTATTTAAACATGAATGTCCTTAGAAGAGACAATTCTTACATACTGTTAGTCAAATATTAAAAAATTTTTAATATCCATTTGAAATGTCCTCTGACATCTTGTAACCCCTGCCAGTTAAATATGCCTCATTCTGAAATAAGCACTTCAGCTGCTCACAAGTCCACATTTTAATTGTTTATCAACTCTTATCTCTTTCAGTTCTACAGTCCTAGTTCTTGGTGTTTTATTTCCTACTGCACACACCCCTGAAACGTTAAAATAAACAGGCACACTATCCCATACATGTTTTGGCAAGTCCTAGATACCCTACCTTATTACCTACTGATTTTTTTTGTGTTCTCCTTTTGCTGTTTTTCTGTGCTTAACAGTGATGGGAGAAACTATCTCGTAGGAAGAGAATAACCATCAGGCTAAATATTACTCCAAACTGGTCAGCTATTGAATAGTGGTCACTTCATAGGCAATTGTGTGTGTCACTACCTAGGGAATTTACTGTTTGGGGTTTGTAATTTCTTCAATCTTTGTGTACCTTCTAAAAGTCTCTCTTGGGCTTCCCTGGTGGCACAGTGGTTAAGAATCCGACTGCCGATGCAGGGGACACGGGTTCAAGCCCTGGTCCAGGAAGATCCCACATGCCGTGGAGCAACTAAGCCGGCACGTCGCAACTACTGAGCCTGCGCTCTAGAGCCCACGAGCCACAACTACTGAAGCCCGCATGCCTAGAGCCCATGCTCCACAACAAGAGAAGCCACTGCAATGAGAAGCCCACGCGCCACAATGAAGAGTCAACCCCGCTCGCCGCAACTAGAGAAAGCCTGTGTACAGCAACGAAGACCCAACACAGCCAAAAATAAATTTTAAAAAACAATAAAAATCTCTCTTGTATCTGATTTAAACAGTTTCTGTTCTCCTCTCTTTATTTTCTTAAATTGCCCAATCTAATCACCCACTTAATGTTTTCTTTAATGGAACCTACATTCCTTTTATATTATTTTCAATTCATCATAATAAAAGCAAAAGAGAAATAGTAGTAAAACTTGTTCATGGCTAAAAATTATTTCTGTAAATCTATCTCTTTCTAGATATCTATATCTATGTAACTTTTTATAGTTACAATAGTTACAGTATCTCTGGAAAATATTGCTTTGATATACATATACTGTTATAACGTGGAACAGTCCTATGTAAATTGAGTTTTGTGAAGCATTTTAAATGATTTTTAATGTTTGTCATTTGAAGATTTTAAAGAAAAATAATATTGAGGTCATCACTAACTGGTAAACTGGTGATCGACATAGCCTGCAGAAGACATTTTGTTTTCCTGCAAAATGGATTGAAATAAAATACACACACATGCATACACATGCACACACACACACACATACACACACAATTAGTTGCCAGTACTTCAAATTTATTTTCAAAAATATAAGAAGACTTGTTAATACCAGATTCATCTACTCTGATGGTAACAATTAGGGGGAGTTGAGTAGCAGCTGTTTCATCTCTGTAATTTGTGATTATTCCAGAATTTTAAAATTTATTTATACTTTAGCTTCTTGGCCCCTGCAGGTATTTGAGTTTGCAGCCCTTCAAGTAAGTAATTCTATTAGAAGATATACACTTCGCGATTTACCTGTCTAATGTATTGAAATTTAGATAATTTCAGCTTTTTTTGTAAAGTAACTAAATAAAGCCCCTATTAACTAAAATTTTGAATGCCAAGTCTAGAAGTGCCTAACCTGTCAGCAGGAGAAAGTTGCTCTGGGAGAATGAATCAAGATACTCACTGGAGGAAACCTGTGGGAATAAAGGAAAAATAATGAGTGTAATTCACGCATGACCTGTGCCTCACAATATAAATAAATGATCTGTCTTCTGCATTAGCACTATAGTATTTCCCTACATTCCACCAGAAAACTTTATGTAAATAGCTATGGATACCGGAGGCATTGTGGCTAACCACATGCTCACAAATAGGCAGCTTATGCAAACTGTGATAGCTTATGTTAGTTACAGTTGTGATCCTATCATTAGAAAAATAAAGAAATGTGTTTTAGAATTCTACTGGGAAGATCAAAAATATCTGGGGATTTTACCCCTCTTGTGTGACCTAAATGTAAAACTATTTACCTTTTGACCACATGTCTTAGATGGAGATAGGAAGAAGGAAGTAGATTGGATTTATCCACTTAGCATCTTTTTGGCAGAGGAGTAGTAAATTTACAGAGAATTCTCAGAAGTGAGTGGATTATGACTATAACATTTATGGTGTATGGAATTCCTGTGGAGACTCACCTAGAACCTATGAAGATTTTGAATGTGTGTCTTTGGTATTAGAGATATCTGTCATAGCTCTGTTGAGGTGAGCAGAGATGTTTGGGCAGTTGATGATTCTTGTCCATGGATGCTGAGATCCCTTTGAAGATGAAGTCATGTATAGAGAGCATTAAAACTAGCCTTCTATAGTTCTCTGATGACAACTGGTAGAACAAGCACAAAAAGACATGTCAAACTACCACTCCAACTGGTATTCAACTACCCACCTAATCCCATGATAGTTACTCATAACTTACAGTTAAGGGGTTAAAGAGATGAGTAGAATCTTTGGAAATCTAGTCAAAATATTTATCGAATAATTACATACTGTGATTAGTGTGTGAAGGAGTCAACAGGGCAATGTAACAGACGGTAATAAAGGAGTTCTTTGAACAAGATGGTCAGGCAAGGGCTCTCTGAGGAGACGACATTTGACATGAGACTTGCAGAATAAGAGGAATATAGCAATACACAGAACTGGGTTTAAGAGCATTATAGGCTAAGAGAATAGCAAGTCAAAAGGCCAGGAAGTAGAAAATGGCTAGGCAGAAATGTTAGAAAATAAAGAATACAATGGCAGTCATTATATCATGCATAATAAATTAAGGGAAATAGAAGATACCATATAAGAAGGTATTTGAGGAAAACAAATTTCTGAAATATTTATACCAAAGTCTGTGAAAACAAACTTATTTAGGACATGTAGTATTATTTTTAGGCAATGCTACTTCTCTATTTGAGGCCTGAGCTCATGAATTTAAGCAGAGACCTGTGAGTATGGTTATACGACTATTTCCAGTTGAGTTGAGTTATACAGGTTTCAGACACAGAATGTATATACTTGAGTTCAACCAGGGTTGAGGTTTTGCCAGACAAGATGGCAGAGGGAGAGTTGACAGCATTTAACAAGAGTTGAAAGGGCTACCAAATCTAAGATGGGAAAAAGGGTGTCAAAACAGAAGGGCACAGATGCATAAAGTCTACAACCCAATGGGATGAAATTTCAATACAATGAAAAAATTTTAAGGGGCTATAGGAGAAAGTTAGCTGAAAAGGTGGGAGGTAGTACTCAAAGAGTGAGGTACTTGCAACTTGGATTTCAGGGGAAAATAAGTTAATGGCAGTGCAAGATACAGAATTTCTATGGGAATGGGAGACTAGATTGAAGTAAAACCAAATTTTGCTAGACATGAGAAAAAATGCAGAGAAAGACTAGAGTTTTGGATGGATAATTTACACGATTATTTGAAAATCACCAAGAATGACAACAGGAGTAAGTATAAATTGCATGAGTTGAGCAGGCCTTTAATTACTGGGAGTGAGTAGGTGCTCTGTAGATGACAGCATGAGGGTTGGTAGAAGAGGATACCAATGATGGCATATGTGTCAAAGGAGATGGAGAGATGTTTTGTATATGTAATGCGGAACCAAAAAGGATATCTTTCCTATTACTGGCCATGATTTATATAACATGTCAAAGAAGAACAGCCTTCACTTGTGAGGACTTGGAGAAAGAGAGACCCCCTCTCAAATGCTCTGAAGTAATCATTAAGTGATGAGAGACAAGTTACTTAACCTTAAATTATTATAACCAAAAGACAAAGAAAGCATTTTTTTTAGTAACTCTGGATGGTAGACGCTGTCATACTTAAGATTTTTTCTTATTTGTATTCATTTTAATATTTTTGCTTAAACAGTATATTCTTCATTCTTATGTGATACATCATCTAAAAAGGATTCACATTTGCTGTTACGGTATTTCATTTTGATAATCCTAATCCAGCATATGAATTTTGTTAGTTAGCTTTATTAATAACAAGTGACCCCCCCCAAAATCACAGTGACTTACAACAACACATATTTATTTCTTGCTCATGATAGATGTCAGTGGCCTGGGTCAGGTTCTGTGGTTCTGCTCCACATGTCTTCTCATTCCAGATTCCAGCCTCAGGGAGCTGGCCTTATTTGGGACATTCAGAAAGACAGCTGGCAGGAATTCCTGATGCCTCCTAAAGTTCCTTCTCAGATATTTCTGTATGCTATGTTCTCTCACATTCCTTTAGCTACAGCTTGTACTGTAGCCAAGACCCAAATCAATAAGTCAGTACTGTAGGGCCCTGCATGCCATGTGTCCATAATAAGGCAGGGTAAATCCCGTACTAGGAAGAGAGTGAAAATTCAGCAGAAAAATAAGATCTACCACTGGGAAATCTAATACCTCACACAAGATTAAAAGATATAATAATAAATCATTAAGAGACGAATACTCAGGAGATAAATCCACATTGGGCAGATAGAGTTGTGTCTGTCATGGATAGAAATCCAAGCTGACAAAGTCTGCAGGGTCCAAAGGGATAGGAGATTTAAAGACAGAATAAATGTCAACAATATTTTTTTTCTGTAAAAAATCACAGAAAATAAAAGCAGGTGAAGCAATGGGAATAATACTGTTAGAAAAGAAAGGTTAGCTAGTCCATATCCTAAAACCCTTACAAACTGGCAACTCTTTCATGGTAAATTTTTCATGATCCAACACTTAGCCACCAAATTTACTGATCCTGATATATGAATTTTGTCGTCACTACACAAATGCTCTGTGTGTCAAAGAACAGACCCACATTATTAAAGCCTAGAAGCTAACAGCTTGTTTTATTCATCTCAGCATAGGGCTGGTTTTGCCAGTGGGCTAAATGTGTTTGAAGGTTGATGGCCAAAGCCCTCTTTCCATAGGACTATGCTTGGGCTGCCAAAACTTTTACCTTCAATTTTCTTTTCTGTAGTATTTCTGGTTTAATCTTGACCCTTTCTGATTGGCATGTTTATTATTTAGCATTCTTATCGCATATAGTCAGGTTACATTTATGTATTCACAGCTATGTAGCTATCCTGTAATTCCAGAGAACCAACATGATATACACATATTGCTGAATTTTAAACCTGGAGAAAATTTTCCCTTGACTATATTGCCTTAGTAAATTAATAACATTTATAGAGTAATATAAACGTATTAACATAAATTAATGTTTATATCTTTTGAAGATAGACTTCAAAACTCTTCAATATCAAACCAACGAACCTAAATAATTATCTGATCAAGGCAGAAAGACTTAATTAAACAAAGAAGCAATTAGCTATGAGAATTGAGGTGTTCATAGAGGCATAAAAATGAGTTAGCTATTCTCTCTCATGGTCCACTGTGGACTTTAGCAAGCATCATTTTTATTTCATTATCAATATATCATAATAACTGACATTCGGTGAAATGTACTATTATAAAGGGTAAAATTTGATGAGTTTGGTAAAGTCTATAAGCAATAACCAACACTCTGATCAAAGCACAGAACATTTCCATCTTCCTGGAAATGCACTTTGTTCCTCTCTCCAGTCAATCTCCGTCTACCAAATGCAATGATTCTTCATTATTTATCTCACCATACATTAGTTACCTTGTTCTTGAGCTCCATAGGGATGGACTTAACGCAGTACATACTCTTTCCTGACTTGGTTTTGAGAGTTTTCAGTGTTGTGTTACAGCAAACTGTATTCTGTTTGGCTTCTAATTTCCTGCATTTTAATTCAGAAAGTGGCATGCATTCAGAAAGTAGTGTGAACATGAGGCTCACCTTAAGCATTTCCCTTCTCTTAGGGATCACATATGCGTTAGTTCATTTCCTCTGAGAAGCAGACGCCAAGACAGGATTAGACATGCAAAAGATGTACGGGAGGAAGGGACTGTGAGGAATGCCAGGAGGCAGCCAGAGGAGGCAGGGGGTCCATCAGACTGTTATGCAAGTCTTATCTCTGTGAAGAAAGAGGGAAGGAAGGCGAGCTGTGCAGGAAAATAAATGTCAGGCTTTAGAAAAATTCTATAAGAGTTTCAGTCAAGGATATGAAGAATCCTTAAGACGAAGTTGCCCACTGGAAGACACTAGTATTTCTGCCATAATCACTCATTAGCTGGGAGCAGCCCATAGGAAGTGGGGTCCTGACAGGATTGCGGCAGTGAATTCAGAGTGTAGCACCTGGGGTCTTCTACCATTTATGCTTTCTGTAGCAGGATATACGAGGAGGACATTTTCTTTTTCTTTTTTTTTTTGGAGTATAGCTGATTTACAATGTTGTGTTAGTTTCAGGTGTACAGCAAAGTGAATCAGTTATACATATACGTATATCCACTCTTTTTTATTTTTATCTCATTTTTTTATTGGAGTATAGTTGCTTTACAGTGTTGTGTATCCACTCTTTTTTAGCTGTGAGGGGACATTTTCATGACCACTCACCTCTACCCATCCCCACCTAGCCCCCCACCCTGGCCCAAGATTTACTTCTCCACACATGTTCAAGAGGCAGTCCTTCTATGATTACCATGGGCCTCTCTTTCTGAGGGGACCCTTAGAAGACAGTGGTTGGTAGAACAAATATAGTCCGTCACTGCTGTTGGTCACAGGGCCATATCCTGTACTCATGGTCTCCCTCCTCTCACCCTCAGCAGGCACCTTTGAAGGTCTTGATGGCTTAACTAGTGGTTTGACTCAAACCTCCATTCATGAGGGCTCCAACCCCTTGGTGGTCATGATCTTCCTAGAACAGGGTTGCTGCATGTGTCTCTTCCCAATTACATTAGAGGAAAGGAGCAACAGAAGTGTCCAAGTGGGTCACATGAATTCCACATTTATTCCTCCCTGCCCGCAACAGGTGTATCATCACACCTGCAAACGTATTCTCTTCTGCAAGGCCATTTTTGCAGATCACCACTGGTGTGATTATTAGGGGTTGGGCCACACCTTGCACCAATGTCCCACCTTGCATTCCGGATTGCATTTTCTCTGCTTGCTGGGTTCCAAACCTTGGTCTTATCACATGTTTTTTGGGGGTTAATACCAGTACTATTTGCATTATTTCACATTGTCTGAAAGGTAACTCTCAGATAGGCAGCGCCTGTGGCAGCCACACCAGTTTTGCTACTCATTATGGCAGCCCGCTTTGCTTCTGATGGTTAGATGCTACCTTTGACCTCTATGTTTTCAAGATTCCATCATCATTCTTACCTTCAGCAAACACGGTTCTGTAACAGCACTTATTTCCACGAGCCCTACTAATAGACCACAGCTGCCCTTGAGCTTCTCAAGGATGATGGTGTTTCTTTCACCAGTGTATTACTATTGCTTTTGTAATTGAGGTGTATTCCAAGCTCTCCCTCAGAACATGGTTAACTGGTGGGTTTTCTGGCCTTAAATAATATACCCAGTAGCTTGGCAACTTTTGTGAATTTTTAAAATTCCTTTTTTCCATGTCTGCCATGGCAGTTTTGGCTTTTCTACTGTACTTATTATGGGCTATCACTTTCTCCAAGTTTCCAAGAACCATCTTAATAGTGTATCAGCACTATTTTCTGAGGTCTTGTCAAGCTGCCAAACCCTTTATCACAAGATAGTTCTCCCTTATCAATAAACTAAGGAATCCTTATCCCAACTCATGTTCTACTATTCTTGGTACAGGATCATCAGGATGCAATCTCAATAAGATTGTCCCAACTCCATCCAGTGCATACTGACTAGCTCCTGCAGACCCACTAGAAGCCTACTGGGAGGTGCCCACAGGGATCACAGGTCCTTATCTCCTTTAGCCTGCCCAGCACTTCCCCAGCTTGGAATCTAAACGGGGAGCGACAGCCAGGTGCTGAAGGGTGTTCATGTTGTCTTGTGCAGCAGTGATCACTCAATCATTTTCAAGCAATGGAGGCATGCAGGCCCTTATTAGGAAGGAGAAGGCCTCTTCTTCAAGTCCAAAGGATTCAAGGGATCTGGAGTTAATATAATGAGTTCTTCAACCCAAATGTCCCCAGCTCAAGCCTCAGTATCTCACTCTTTCCAAACAGGAATCCATCACCGGCACAGTCTTTGCTGGAAAGACTGACAATTCAACCTCCTCTGGAAGGCTCTAGGCTATTATTGTAATTAATTCCCGGGCCGAATACTCAGTTATTTTCCTGTCTCCAGCTGCAGGAGATAAGAGCCCCTTTGCAAGCTGCAAAGGAGGCCCTCTAAATTTTACACTTCACCGTCAATTGGTGATTAATCACCCACAGCCTTTTATTGGTCTTCTCTGATGCATCAAAGTCATTCAGTAAGAGACACCTGATGTGATTTCCTTCTAATACTTCCCTTAGCCATGCAAAAGCCTGAGCTACTGCACCTGTCAATGCATTCATTTGCACCAGCATACCCAACCAATTCACCACAGGTGAGAGTTTTAACAAATGCACTGCTATAATTGTAGGGCTGGGCCTACTACCAGTGATGGAGTCCTCCTTGCCAGCTTGCTGGCAGGGCATCTGGCTTCAGTATCTCATATAAGAACTATTTACTTAGACCACTGCTGACACTGATTGTCTTAAGTCAGAACTTTGGAAAACAGACTTTGAGATTTGCAAGTCGGAAGTGTTTGGGGCAGCACCCTCAATACCAATATTTAGATATAAAGGCACTAGAACTAGGCAAAGAGGAAAGCTGAACTTCAGTGAGTTACAAAGGATGAACTCATATAGTTTCATGGGAAGCACTGGAGTTGGGTTGGTCCTTTAGAGTGGCCTTGGCTTGACACCACTTTGGGATGGGACCTGACTTGAGCTTAGATGCTCACTTGAGCTAAAGGAAATTTCTGGAGAGGGACACAGCTGTTGGCATTCCCAAAAGGTGGAGGAATGAGTGTCTCAGTCTTGCAGGGGGAGTTTGGGTGGTCCATCGTATTATCTACTATTGAAAGTGATTGAGAATGACATTGTGTTTGTTGGTCACTCCTTCTTGATTTTTCATTCCTAAGAATTTTAGGACCTTTATTCTTTCCTATTTTTACTGTAGTTTCTGGGAGTATTGATTCAGGTTTCTTTAGGTTTATTCTGTACTGTCATTAATGTTGATTCATGTGACAGCTATTTTAAGTTACACATGTCGGAGTTTTGTTACTTTATATTTCTCTGAGAATGACAATATATTCCTTTCAAGAAACCCGGGATTTTATAGTAAAAAGGAAGATTATGTCTGACACTTCTTACAAAGGCTAAGTTCAGCAAGCTCAGTATCTCTGTAGGCTTTAGAAAAACTGGCTATTTAATTAATTCTTGGAGGCTTAAAGGAAAATAAAAAGAAGTGAAGAAAAAACAAACACCACCTACAGTTTTAAGTGGATTTTGTTCATCTTGCTGTGGGAAGCAGCCCATTGTTAATTTTAGAAATGCTTTACAATATTTAACTTTCAGATCACCCTTAATGACACTGAGATTTACTGTCTAAGTGAAACAATCAAAATAAGAGACAGTCATGTAAGTGACAAACACCTCTGCTCTACTTTCTCTTTGCAGTGGGATAATGAAGCTCAGGTCCGCTGATCCAGGCAGTGGTGTATAGGAGCATCCCATGGCTCATAGCACAAAATCCCAAAGATGATATGTGCAGAATCACACTCTAATATATTAAAAGCCCCATGGTAAAGTAATATGTAACATTATGGTTTGAAGAAAGAGGATTTTTTTGTGCGAGATTGCACGTTCAAACATATTGAATGCTCAATGTGGCATTTATTTGGATGAGCAATGAAAGATTCATATAAATGTTCATGAATTATCACATGGTTGCACGTAATGTTCAGCTACACTTACCTAAATGTTTTCATATTGTGTGAGATAGATTCATCTATAAAGCCTGAAAGTCACATTTGAATGAATGATTAATGAAAACAGATCTAATTGATATTATCCTAGCATCACCTACTCACTCTAATGTTTCCATATGTCTTTGTATTGTTTCCAAACATCAAAATAAAATGTTGTATAAGAGCTATAAGAATAGTTTACAGGTTATTCTGAAGAATGAAGAAATAAAATGACAAATGAATTAGGAGCCATTTTATGATATTTTCATAGATTAAAGAGAGAGTGTTATTTTGTTTAGAACCTTGTGATAATGCAGGTGGCTCAATTACCTTTGAGTACTTGGGAGAGTGCTGTGTTTGACACGAAAGGCAAAAGATTCTGTTCTTTATTCCCCATTTCACCCAGTGTGACTGCAGAGTTGAACTAAAATATTCCTAATCACTGGATGGAGCAGGTATCTTTGAGGGTGGAGGATAACAATCAAGGGAGCATAGGAATTTTACACATTCTAAGCATCCTGGGAGAAGAAGAAAGAAAGTAAGGTAGCCAGGGAAAACTCCTTACAAATCATTCAGGAACACATTCATTTTTCGGTTCTTGCCTTAGGACTGATAAGAGAGGTTCAAAAAAGCCAAAAAAGAAAAAAAAATCAATCCAGTTGCTATGGATTGGGAGGCAGAAAAGGAACTCTTCCAACAAAGTTTAATTATTTAACTATTGCTGTGTATAATATTGCTTTCTGTTTAGGAATGTTTACACCAAAGGCTAAGGTTAAAAAATCTCTTAGCCCTTGTGTGATTAAAACTGCTAATTAATTGTCACATAAATTAATTGTAGGGTTTTCACATATGACTCTTTGAAGTATCTGCTGTCATTAGTTCTCACAAGTCTTCACAGCTCTCCTTCTATGCCACTGGCATGTAAGGCTTTGGGACATTAGGTACTTGATAGACATTCAATAATAGAATACAACAAATATACCACTTTTTCCTTTATCACAACCTCTTGAGTATTTCCCATTCTAATGCATTTTCTTTAATCCACACCTTTACCTCCTCGCAACACCTCTTCTCCATTTCATCCTATAAAATGAGCATGTCTTTGTTAGCTTATCAAAAATTTTCATTGTAAGTTGTCTATCTTGTTAGAATTTTAATAGGCCTAAGGGATTAATATAAATGTTACTGTGATGGCTACTTTTATATGTCAACTTGGAAGGTGTTGTGGATGAAATTAACATTTAAATTAGTAGACTTTGGGTAAATCAGATGGCCCTCTATAACCTGGGTGGACCTCATCAAATTAGCTGAAGACCTGAATAGAGTAAAAAGAATAGCCTGCCAGAGCAGGGGGGGAATATTTAGCAGACTACCTTTGGACTTCATCTGCACCACTGGCTCACCCATGCCTTGAGCCTGCTGGTCCACCCTGCAGATTTTGGACTCACCAGCCTCCATAACTGTGTGAGCCAATTCCTTATAGTGAATCAACCTCTCTCTCTCTCTGAACATATATACCTTATTGGTTTTGCTTTTCTGGAAAACCTTGACTAATAGAGCTATCATATGAAACTTGGATATTCAAATTTAGGTAAAAGTATATTTCAGAAATTTAATTGTGATTACATTGTTAGCTTCTCTCTATGGTTACATCTAGGCCCTTAAATACTGTCTGCTTGGATAGCAGAGCTTGCTTAATGGAGATATTACATCGCTAATTGCATTGCCAGGGCAGGTTTATGACTGCACAACAGCTATCTCTCTCAAGAAAGTGACAATAAAAGCAGTTTATTGAATATTTGAAATCTCAAAAACAGCAATGGCAAACGGAAAAGGAAGAAAGAGGGAATTACATAGAGAAAGAGCTCTGGAGATCTACAGAAGGATCTCTTGGAGTCTTAGGCTGAATACCAATCTGCAGGTGTACAGTGAAACTCCATGAGAGCAGACACAGAAAAAATCCAGAGGAAAGAATAATTGCCAGGTACTCATAAGCCAAACAATTGCGATACATTAAAGAGGTCCATGGATCCTTCCAAAACCCAGAAACCAAAGGAAGAAACCTTATTAAATACATGAGCCATTTAGTAGAGATACAAGAAAGGCCATGCTTTAGTAATTGGGCTGAACTACTCCTACAGAATAGATTATTCTAGACCAAGGTTCAGCAAACAAAGAACCAAATCTGACCCACTGCCTGGTTTATTAAATAAAGTTTTATTGGAACACAGATATTCTCATTCATTTATATTTTATCTATGGAGGGTTTTGTGTTACAACAACAGATTTGTTTAGCTGAGGTAGAGAACGTAGGCCTTGCAAAGCTTAAAATAGATGCTGTCTCATTCTTTACAGGAAGTTTGCTGATTCCTCCTCTAGAATTACCCTGATCAAAAGAACTTTCATGCAAAAGATGCTCATCTTTGCTAATTACTAGAGAAATGCTAATCAAAACTACCACAAGGTACCACCTCACTCCAGTCAGAATGGCCATCATTAAAAAGTCTACAAATAATAAATGCTAGAGAGGGTGTGGAGAAAAGGGAACCCTTTTACACTGTTAGTGGGAATGTAAATTGGTACAGCCACTATGGAAAACAGTGTGGAGTTTCCTCAAAAAACTAAAAATAGAGGTGCCATATGATCCAGCAATCACACTCCTGGGCATATACCCAGACAAAACTATAATTCAAAAAGATACATGCACCCCTATGTTCATAGCAGCACTATTTACAATAGCAAAGACATGGAAACAACCTAAATGTCTGTCGAAAGATGAATGGATAAAGAAGTTGTCATACACACACACACACACACACACACACACACACACACACACTTTGGAATATTACTCAGCCATTAAAAAGAATGAAATAATGCCATTTGCAGCAATATGGATGGACATAGAGATTATCATATTATGCGAAGTAAGTCAGAAAGAGAAACACAAATACCATATGCTATCACTTATATATGGAATCTAAAATATGATACAAATGAACTTATCTATAAAACCGAAACAGACTCACAGACATAGAGAACAGACTTGTGGTTGCCATGGGGGAGGGGGTTGGGGGAAGGATGGATTGGGAGTTTGGGATTAACAGATGCAAACTATTATATATAGAATGGGTAAACAAGTCCTACTATATAGCACAGGGAATTATACTGAATATCCTATGATAAACCATAATGCAAAAAAAATGGAAAAAGAATATATCTATGTATAACTGAGTCACTTTGCTGTACAGCAGAAATTAAACACAATATTGTAAGTCAACTATACTTTAATAAAATTAAAAAAAAAGAATTTTCATGATTTCCATGCAACTCAACAGCCTGTCAGAACAAAGTCCAACATTATTAAAAGTCAGACAACAAAATTCAGCAACCAACAATTTAAAATTTACAATGCCTGTCATCCAATCAAAACAATTTTCAGGTTTTGATCAAGATGGCAACGTAGGAAGCTCTCAAACTCCCTCTTCCCATGGATGAATGAAAAAATAACTTCAAAATGGGTAGGAAAGACTGAGGTCTTCCAGCACAGCCCCATACAACTGGGAAGGAACTCCCAACTCCCACCTTCACTGAGCTTTGTGTCCATGAAACCTACAAGGCTATAGCAAACAAGGGAGCAGTTGTTAATGAAGGCAAAGGCACTCTCATTTCAGTGCTTTCCCGGCTCCACCCAGGGCTCAGTGTAGAGGGAACAGATAAAATCACCCACCTCCCAGTCTTTTCCTGAGAGGGGTCCATCTGCATACTTTGAAGGCACTATATAAGAGTTGTGTTTCTAATTTAGCATACATCTCTATCTCTATCTATCGATCTTTTGTTTCCTATTTCTATCTTTAGATGTCAGGGCTTGTGATTTTTATTCTCATTTATATATATATATATGTTCCATAGTGATTTTTAAATGGAATTTGGAAGACAGAGAATGAAATACTCTTAGTAACCTACCTCATAATTGAGAGATTTACTATATATATATATATATTTTTTGTGTGTGTGTGTGTGGTACACAGGCCTCTCACTGTTGTGGCCTCTCCCGTTGCAGAGCAGAGGCTCCGATGCACAGGCTCAGCGGCCATGGCTCACGGGCCCAGCCGCTCCGCGGCATGTGGAATCTTCCTGGACCGGGGCATGAACCAGTGTTCCCTGCATCAGCAGGCGGACTCTCAACCACTGTGCCACCAGGGAAGACCTACTACATGTAGTTTTGATAGTTGCCTTATTGGCATCATCATTGTCTTAAATTTAATGGTTACACTGCTATATTCATCCTACTAAGAACTGTTCTCAAGTTAATAAGGTCCAGTCTGCTAAACAGACCATTCCTTTTAGGTTTCTTTCCATTTTCCCACAGCATGTTGGAAAGGTAATCTGTATGCTCTGGCTGCATATTATTATTACAATTTTACTTTTAGATTGTTTAATATACTTACATGATTAGTTGTATTATGTTACATTTTAATATGACATTCTCATTTTCACTAGATTACATGAGTCAGGTACTCTTTCCTAAAAGATTTAGCTACTTATATATAAATTTTTGCCATAATTTTACCAACACTGTGCTGTCTGTAAAAATTTCATGGCACCTAACTGGTAAGTGATATATTAAATGACCTCAGACCCTGGTATGGAAGACATATTTTGAATCAAGTTCTAGCATTTTGTTTGAGCTATAACAATGCAAATTATAACACTGTACTACAGTTCTGAGATGTACTAAAAAAATAAGAGGCATAACACTAATTGTGCCAGGTGGTGCCTTTCATTTGCAGTGACAAAGCTGATTACTCTACAAAATGAGTTTACTGTAAAAGAATGTTAAAAATTTCTATCTAGTGCATCACCAATTTCTTTAATTACCCACTGTTAATGTACCTTCAATAGCAATACATGGTGCAGACAAGCTACCAGAATTAAATATTTAAATGAAATTGTGCATTTTTTATTAAAGGAAGTATTTAAATAAAGCAAAAGTAACTTTATATCTAATAAGCCTCACTTATATGAATGAAGATTAAAGCAGTTCATATTCTCTCTTAGGGAACTTGATAGCAATTGCTGAATTTCTTTAATAATGAAAAATTGGATTCAACAAAATTTAAACAATACAAATAATCATATATTTTAGTGTTTCAACATTTTAGTGTGTTAATTACCTTCAAAGATACATTCTGCCTCAAAGCCTCCTTACATGCTGAGGAACATACTGAAGAATTATAAAGGTGTCGTGTAAAGTATGTTGTCACATATTCTGCAGTAAGTGGGTTTCAGAAAAACCTGCCCAAGGCTTAAGGAAAAAATAAAAGAGTTTAAAGTGTTATCTGTCTACATCAAAAGCAGGAGCTCATCACTTAAATGAATTATGGTAACTTTGTGAAATATAGAAATTAAGATGCATCTGTGTAAAAGAATAATGTGTAACCAGTAGAATAGTATAAGAATACCTGAAGTTATTAAAATATTCATGATGTATTAAATAAAATGCAGTTGGTATAAAACAATATGTACCTTATGGCAAAAATAGCATGGGTAAATGTAGTATGTGTGTGTACATGTACATGAAGAGTGCATGTAGAAAATGAGAGAAAGACTGCTAGTTAGCATCCTGAAAGAATGATAATTGAATGGTAACAAGCATCATCTGGGTAGTGGGGTTATGCGTTCTTATTTCCCTTCACATGCTTTTAAAATATATTTAAAGTTTTCATTATGAATGTGTATGACCATTATAATAAGACAGTGATAATTGCAAGAGAAGTATTCATTAATGATTGTAAAAAATTGTTATTAACTATTTAATACATACTATACTAATAATTGCTTATTTCAACAGAAAAAATAGACACAAATATTAACCAATTACTAATAAGATATTATTATATCTTAAAATTATAACTCCTAGATTCATCTGCTCCATTTTATACTTATTTTTCTATATACCTCCAAGAAAGGAATCCTGTTCTTTCTTTTACCTCTTGTTTCTTCTATCTTGTCTTTTCTTGTTACTCCCATAAATGCATATGAAGTTTGTGGTAGATGTTGGGTGTGCCCCAGGAGACTCACGCCATTAGAAACAGGGAGTGTTGCATGACGGTTACTGGCAGCTGAGCACTTCCCTCAGAAATGCCTTTGTTTGAAGAGAATTGAGCCACCCAAGATTTGACGAGCCCTCCCGTGGAGTGGCCAGAGTCCAATGATGGCTAATGTGGGGCTACAGGTGGCCAGCCCCTGTGCCTTGGTTCAGGACTTCTCTCAAGGGCCTTCCCCATCTCAGGTTCCCTGTTGGGTTGTCTGAAGCTTCTGTTCCTTCTACATCCAGTTGCTCCCTCTTCTCTTCCCAACCCTGCCTCATGTATTCCCTCACAAATACTGTCCCTCAAAACATGGCCCCATACAGTTACCGCTCACACATCTCTGTGTCTGGGTCTATTTTGCAGAGAACATGTCAAACTGATGATACAGAATTGCTTCCAGGGAATAATTTATTGGGAAATGTAAGGCCCTATATAAGAAGAGGAGCCCATTTTCAGTTCAAATCCCTCATGAGAGAAGTCTCTTTCTCTTGCCCTCACACTTAACATAGGAAGGGAATTTCAGAATAGACAGAGCTGCAGCCAAAGCTGCCAGACAGACACTATTCCTGTGGAAAACAAGTCAGGCTGTTAGTCGGCATATTGCAGAACATCTCAGGGGGAAGCAAAGTCCCTGTGGAAATCAACTGATGTAAATTCTGCTTAAAGTGAACTGTGGTCTTTTATGATTTCAAAGGCTAATTTTTAGTGGTAATGGCTCATAAAATCATTGTTAGAAGGAAAAGGATCAGCAGAGTTAGGATAATTTAATTGAATTCAATTAAAGCAATACTTATTAAATTCTTACTATATTTTTCTAGCACTGTTCTGATGCTGGGAACAGAGAGGCAATGCACATAGTATAAAATAACAATCTTCTTCATTACTAATGATAAACGTTAAGGAGAAAAACAAAGCCAGGAAAAGAAATAGGTAATTCTGGGTGGAGTTTGGGATTTCAACAGGATGAAGAAGGAAGGAGTAGGTGATATTTGAGTTAACACCTGAATGAGTTGACAGAGTGAAGCATCTAGTTATCTGGGGAAAGAAAATGAAAAATGAGTTTTAGAAAAGATTATAATAGAGATTTCATGGTGAATAACATGGGTTAACATCTCTTTACTGCCATAGTGAGGTGAAATGCAGAGCTCCTTACCTGTCCATTCCTCACCCACTTCTCATTGTTCAATCCCTTCGCTTGCTTACCTTGCATTCTCTCTAGCACTCAGCCAGTCCTGTCTTACATCCCCACAATTCTTGAAACCTGATAGCTAAATTTAAATATTATTCACCCTTAGAAAAAAGAAGGAAATCCTGCCAGTTCTGACAACGTGGATGAACTTGGAGGACATTATGCTAAGTCCAAATAAACCAAACACAGACAAATATTACATGATATCACTTATATGTGGAATCTGAGAAAATTGAACTTAGAGAAACAGAGAGAAAAATGTTGGTTTCCAGGGGCTGGGGGTTTTGGGGGAGACAGGGAGATGTTTGTCATAAGGTACAAACTTTTAAGAGGAATAAGTTCTAGAGATCTAAGGTACAGTATGGTAACTACAGTTAATAATCTGTTGCATATATGAAATTTGCAGAGAGTAGATCTTAAGTGTTCTCAACACATATGCACTCACAAATGGGTGCTCTTGTTGCCAGGTCAGAAATATTCCTTTCCTTTTAACGGCAGGATGCCCACTCATCTTCAGGTCCCAGCATTAATGTCAGATGCCTTGAGAGACATTTCCTTGACCTAAGAATAAGGTAGTCCCCATTGAGGAAATGTGTCCTTAGCATCCTGAGTCTTCTATAATCTTATTTAATTATTCTATTAATCAGTGGATCATTTGGGGTTAAGTCAGGAAAAGAATCTACATGACACAATTTATGGAGGTTTAGAAGAGCTGAGAAGACAAAAAGAGGATAATAAAGCTAACAAGATATTAGTAGCAATTGGAATCTTGAGGAACAAAAGGAAAACGTGGTGCTAGGAGAGCTCAAAATCCAGGATGACCAGTTGAGAGCCGAAAACATGCAGAGGAAGCTCTCATGAGTCCATGGTCTCATCTGGGACCATGCTCAGAGTGGCCCTTGGAAGAAGTGGGAACCACTGAAGAGGTAGAATAACAGCAACAGAGGTAGAGTACGAGGGCAAAGAATATCCTATCTTCTCTCTCCCTCCTACTTCCCACCAGTGCTTCTCTGTGGCGGGACCCAGACTGGTGACGTGGGAGCCAGGGAGATGCTGTCTGAGAGCATCAGCCCCACTGTGGTACAGAGAGTGAGGGGAAGAAAGGGGATACAAATGATGAGCACTGACTGTATGTTTTGGGAGCAGAAAGACTGTTTTCCTTGTTTCCTAATTGATTTTCAGAATATGGCCTTGTGCCTAGTTCACAGAAGGTGCTCATAAATATTTATTTGAAAGATTAATGATACCAGTGTCCCCATATATATGTATGTATTTTACCACACACATAATTTATTTCTAGGATTTCAGATATTCTCAATAAACCTTTTTTCTTCACAGCACACTGTTTAAGAAATTCCTCTAGACAGAGTTTGATAGTTTCCTGTTCTATATCTGAAACATACTTGTCTATGAACATTCAAAATTCAGGTATCTGAAATGGATAAAACCAGATAAGCACTACTGCTTTATATATGCCATCTTAATTCAGGTTGTTTCTGCCTGAGCTTCTTATGTCTACACAATTTACTTCGCTTCCTAATGTATCCTTCACTATCTCATTCCCTCTTTCATCTATTTCTTTGGGTGATTTTTGCATCCTTAGTGAATGCCATCCTTGATACTTTCTTTCATAAGACTCGTGTTGGCTTGTGGCCCAGGATACAGCAAGTTATACTGGGTTTTTAAATGTATTTCAAAAGCTCTGAATTGCATCTTGACATCAAAGGGCTATAGAATGATAAAATGACAGCCCTAGATTGTACTTTGAGAAATCATCTAGTTTAATCCCTCTCCTAAAAGGTTAATAACTGCTGTCCAGGTAAGTCTATTGTATACATTTTTATCTTTTCCTTTTACTCAAGCCGACATGGATGGCATTCCACCATGTCACAAGTTACCCTATTCCAATATTTAAATACTGACAAAGAACTACTTCTTTTTCTCCTCCTCCTTCTTTTAGGCATACTTGCTGAGTATTTTCTCTTGTCCAAACATTCCGAAAACATGAGGAACAACTTGTCAGTACTGCTGTCATATAATGGTACTAACTTTATAAGTTATGTGGTCAATATAAGATGACAATTATTGTATTGAGATGTCTTCACTGGTAGAACAGGTGCAAAGTTCGTAGTCTGCCAAGACAAATTGCCAAAGTAAAACTTTGTTTTTCATAAATGTCCTTAGGTATTGCATCCTAATTTCTGCTTTTATTAAAAAATTAGTGCCCACTTAAGGTAAAAGCAGTTCTCTGTGTCTCTCTCTGTCTAAGTCTTCCCCTCCCTCCCCGTCCCTCTCTTCTAGAGATTAGACAATCAGTCAATTCAGTACTTTCCATTCTCCTTCATTATTTTTTCTCCTCTCTTCCGAGTTTGGAACGTGAGTGAGGTGGGCAGGGACTTACATGCCAGCCATTGAACTGTCCTCACATTTGTTCTCCAGTTACCATGTCAGTGCGGCTACCTTTACCCATAGAGAGGCCTCTTCATGCCTACTTTTCTGCTCTCACCCAGGTCCTGTGGATGCAGAATACTTGGAGATGTTCTCCCATGCTATTTCAGATTCAAAAGGAAATGGTGGTGGTGATAGGTGAGAGTGAATTTTTAAAATGTCTTTGTTTTGCTTTATTTGCTTTTTAGTTTTGTTTCCTCAATTTTCACATGGTATACACCTTTCTTTACCCAGAATCCTTAAAAAATTATATGGATTTATCTCCTGAAACCTACTTCCCTAATAAGCCCAAAGGATAGGGGGAGATGCAAGTTTGCTTTCTGTATGAACATCCACTTTGATCCTCAATCTCTTGCCACATGTCAAGCTATTTTCTCTTTTGGGCTTGGCAAAATGATCTCACATTACCATAAATTCTCCTTCAGGCTATGGTCTACAGCAAAAACAAATTTTTTTGTGCTGAATCATCCAGATCTGAGAGCGATATGAGTACTGGCTAATGTTCTGCTCCCATGGACTCCACAGGGGTCTGCAGTCTCTGGTCCTGGGAGCTCCAAACCATCATGAATGTTGGCTGTATGGCCGTGGGTTCTTCTCCCACGGTCTTGCTGTTTCCTCAAAGTACTGTCTCTTCCAATTTGCCCAAAGTCACCAACTTTACAATCTGAAATCGTTTTTTTAGAATTAGTATTTCTTTTCTATTAAGACATTCTGTTCCGTTAGCTCTTCAGACTTTCAGATAGAGACTATACATCACCAAGACTCAAGATAACTTATCTCTATGTACACGTTTTTTGTTTTGTTTAACTTTGTTGTGTTTTGTGGTGAAGTTATGCTTTGCATAACAATTCTTTTGAAAGCTACTGAGTTCCCTTTAAATGTCACAGTTTATATCTCATAATGAATTACAGTGGCACAAACTCAGGGGTACAAAAATGTTGTAGTCATTTCTGTATAACTGAAATAATGGTTGTATAACTTTTAAGCCTTTATTTTCCCTAGAAAGAAGGAACTTAATCTATTAATTTCCAAACAAACATTGGGCAAATTGAAAGAATTTGAGGAAATAGGAAGACATTTGAAAACTTTTTTCCTTTTTTTTTAAAGTTTTCTCTTTATTATACAGAAAACTTTTTATTATTTTCTAGCTTTGAATCCATTTATTTTAACATGAATGAAACAGACTTAGTATATTCTGTATTACGTATATGCTATATAATGTATACTATATTTCTTTATCTCTGTCTCGGTCTCTCTGCCCTGAGCATGTCTGACTCAGATGGAAAAGCTGCAATCACTTTGGTTCAGTCTCCAGTGGTGCTGGTGTCAGTCGAATGCAGTCCTGTAGTCCAGAGTCATTTCAAAAATCTTACATTCTTAATTTTTTTAAACTTCTCAAACATTCTAGAGGAGAAACACTGTTCATTTTATTTATCCTCCTTTGCTCTTACTCCAAAGCTGTTCTCCTTCCTCTTGTTTTACTCTTTCCTCTCTCCCCAAAGAAAGACACGTCAGCACCCACAACCCCAGCCTTCAGGGCTCAACCGGAGGCACTCTGTGCTCTTAGTATAACATTACACTGTTTTTGTACACATTTCAAGCTATATTTATAACATTAGCTTTATGAGGTAAGTACAATCAGTGACATGCATTTTCTCTCTGACAAAGTGAGAAAAGGATTGCAAGTCTAATTTTCAAAGTAAAACTTTGAATTTGAAACAAAATAGCATATCTTTGGGGCTTCTCTGGTGGCACAGTGGTTGAGAGTCTGCCTGCCGATGCAGGGGACATGGGTTCGTGCCCCGGTCCAGGAGGATCCCACATGCTGTGGAGCGGCTGGGCCCGTGAGTCATGGCCGCTGAGCCTGTGTGTCCGGAGCCTGTGCTCCACAAATGGGAGAGGCCACAGCAGTGAGAGGCCCGTGTACCGCAAAAAAAAAAAAAAAAAAGCATATTTTTTGTAAACAGATTACTGAATAATGACCATGGCTGATCATCTGACCATGGCTCAGATTTTTTTATTCCAAAGCAATTCTGAATTTTTAAAAATTATTTTCCTATATGTGAGTTGCAGACATGATTTACGGTGACAAACTATTTCACCAACGCCTCTCAAAAATGTTTTGAATTTTAGTAAGAAAAGCTTGCATACCACTTTTTTTCCCCTACAGATAAAGAATTGAAAGAGAGGGAAATGTGTTATAAAAATTTTGGCATAGCAAATGAAAGATAATTTATCTTAGCTTATTTTAGTCATTCTCTTCAGTTAGATTGGTGTCAGTAGCTTGCCTGTGATGCAGCAAGACCCTGTAAAGATTTTCTCTGATTTTTACAAATGGATTTTCTTGTGAACATTGCCAAAAAAAGCTGTGTGTGTGTGTGTGTGTGTGTGTGTGTGTCTCCCCTCCATTGGTACTGACAGCCACTGGCATTTTCCTTATCCACTAGCATATCATTTATAGAACTATTCTTAATCTCTTAATCCCTCAGTATTGCTTCAAAAATATTTGCCAGACTGGGCATTTTGCTAATTTATTTTCATTTTTATTACTTGTACAGCATCCCAGAATGTACTGAAAGAGTATCTGAATATTATTAATTATCCTTATACTTTAGTTTAATATTAATTTTTATTCAAAAATATTGCAGGGAACATCATGGCGCTCCAGCTCTTCCTTTAAACTAGTTTTAGTTATCTTTTAAGTTCTTACTTCTTTAAGAAAGCATCCCTACCTAAGAACAACTGTTGCTGCATCCTACAGTTTGGCCCCTCTCATTCTTCTCTAGCAACTGCGCTACGTCTGCCTGAAGGTGTGTATGATCAGACCCTCATCCCTCAGGAGTCTGAGACAATGACATTCTCATACTAAACCTGTTGTACTTATCTGTTGACAGTCAAAACTGGGAAAGGAGGTAGAAGAATGTACCCTAAAAGCTCTTTCCCCCTCACTCACTGTGTGACAGCAGCCCAACTTCCCCCCAAGGAGCCGAGATGGTGGTTCCTTGTCCCGCCTGCTGGCTGCACAGGATCCTGAAGCGACCAAGTAGTAACCATGGCTCAAGTCTTTATGGGAATCTTGCGGTAAACTGTTGAAAATATTCTCCCTCTGGAAAATAACATCTCTAAATCCATAAAAGCCAAAGGTTCAGGGACTGGAAGCACAAAACAGTCACTGGGAGCGATGGTAAGCCGAGTGTGGAGGCAGGGATTTGGTCTCCATGATCTTCACCCCCTAGTATTACACCAGTGACAGTTTACAAAGCAAAGTGTAATTAAAGTTGCAGATAGTTCAGAGATTCTGGGCAACTGGCTGAGTAGCAAAACTATCTGTCTTTGGGAAAACGTACACAAATAAATCCTAATTAACTGTTCAAGAACAGTTTTTTTCAATTTCTGTTGTTTGGCAATTTGGTATAACTTGTAAAACATCTAAATGTATCAATTTTAGGTAGCACTTTTTTGTTTTTACCTAAAAAATAAACACACAAATATGTGTGTTTTCATTGCAGAGTTATTGACTTATAATTCAGCAGACTCTTTTAAGTCACTGAATTACTTTGAGTAAATAGCACCAATTAAGTGACTAAATGGTCACCAGGGGTCTGCAAGACTCAATATAAATTAGCTAAAGAATAGTTCACGTTAATTGCACTGTTAAATCAATCTTTTTTTTCTTTTTTCCTGGCTGAGTAGAGGGACAAATCACACAAAAGCACAACCACCCCAGAAATTCTATGATGCTAGAAGAATCAACATTATTTCAAAATCACTGTTAAAGTTTAAATAAATGTAAACAGAATGCTCCCAATAAAAACACATGGCTTCAGACTCTGTTAATAGTTTAGTACAGCTGAGCCCTGGAGAAGAAGTTCTACAATTTAACAGTGAGGTTAGAAGTACTTAAATGATAAAGATAAGATAAAAAGTATTTAAATGTTTTCTGATCAGTTTTTAACTTTTCAGCTTTATATGCAATTAACATCATTTAAAAACCTTTTTATATAAAGGCAGTATGGATAAGTGCATAAATAGAAAGATACTTAATATTTTAATGAAATTAAAATGAATTTTACCATTCTGTTTATACTTAAAAGATCTTTAATTCTCCAAGTTTCTAACTAAAGTGAGCTAACTTGACGATTAAGTTTGGTTAGTCTAAATCGTCAACTAACTAAAACTTTAGGATGTGTTTGGTGCAAATGCTATTTTAAATCATTAGGATAATTAATCAGGTTAATTCCATAACTTCCTAAATCTGCAATTCATACTATACTATAGAGAAATAACCTTAATGATACATACATGGTGTATACTCGTACAAAATGTCAAATGGAAGGAATATTCAAAGTTCTATTCTTATTGAACTAATATTTAATATAATTTCAAATTTAAACACAATTATTATAAAACAAATTTTAATGATGGTTGGATAATTTTATATAGCGTTTATTGTTATTATGTTAATTCAAAGTTTATTATGGATATTAATGTTTTTCTTTTATTATTCAAATTTATTATTAAATTTCTTGTACAATTTAATTATATTTTTACTCAAAATTTTATTTCATAGGATGAATTCTACTTTAAAGTTTCATCTTATACTTTATTAAGAAAAAAACATTTTGCATTGATTTACTTTTCTCCAATACCCTTTTCAAAGAAAATAGATCAGTATTATATTCCTTAATTTACAAGGTTCCTGCACTTCACTCCCAAATACCACCACCAAGAGCAGTCTGCCAAGAAATCATAGTAAGGTAGAGATTTTAAAGTATTCTCCCGAAATCTGTAGTTGATCTGTCTTAGATACAAAGGTAGAAAATAATTGTACCAATTCCCTGCATGTGGTGTGTATCATTCAGTGTAGTCCTTTAATAGATGAAGGCACAGACATTGAAGAATATAAAGCAGTTGTATAAAGAACCTACAAATAATTAGTATTCAAACTAAGAGTTTTAGTATAATGGTCAATATTTTCCCATGGGTGTGTTTTTGGGAAAAAGGGAGATAATATTTTAAAGAATACCGTGGGCTTACTAGAATGATTTTTAAATCAAGCAGCACATTCAAATATGTTATCTTATTCAGTGTGGAATTTGCTCCAGATACTTTTGGGCCTAGGAGTTGGGTGTGTCCTCTCTGCTTCTTTTGTGATAAATATCTATTTTATTGAATTTGTTACTTATCTGTGTACAGTGAAAAAATAAATATTAGGCTGTCGAAAATTAAAATTAAAAAAACTCAACTTGCATGTTCTATCATTGGTTGATCTAGAGCTAAAAGTAAATACTAAGTTGTTAAAATACACACACTATAGATAAAAATCTTTGATATGAAAATAATCACTTTCAGATCTTATAGGTTTTAGGCCATTGACATTGCTCACCCTGGCTCACATATAGGACAACTTAGCACATGTTCATTGTTGTTCATTACAAAGTCCTACGGAAGCTTTTTTTATTTAGGTAGGCACTCACTCCATTAAATTTGAAAATAAAATGTTGGTCTTTTGATCATAGGATTTTTTTCCAAAGGATTTTTAAAAAAAATTTTAATGCATACAGAGATCAGTGTAGCTATAAAAAGCAAACACATAAGACCACCTATTCTATGTCTAGAGAGAAAGAATTTTCACTAAATAAAAGGTAAAATTTTAAATTTATAATTAAAATATCAGTCTATTCCATATCTGAACACAGGAGAATTATTTGGGCTTAACAAACTCAAAGAGGCCATTTAATGACTAAGCATAAATATAAATATGATTCACAATAGCTAGGGCTGGCTGACCATTGTGGACACATTAAAAGTCATAAGTTCCAAAGACACAGGCCAGATTCTGGACGAGTCAAATCATTGTCATTCCCTTCAGCATTCAAAAAGTTCAATGTACAGCAAAAGAACAAAATGAAAAACTATACAATTCCACTTGGGTATTATCTAGGAAATCTTACTTAACATATCTTTTAAATGCTATAAAAATACATTGCTTTTTGGATGTCATTTCTTATTTTGAGAGAAAGAGATAGAGATATTCAATTCTTTTATAATTAAAGGGCATTATTACAACTGTAACCAAGATTTTTTAAAATGGGCTCTGATTTTTTTAAATAAAGAAATTGATATTAAAGTAAACCATTCATATTTTAACAGTTATTCTCTTTTACCCTATACCTAAAATGCACTTCTATAAATAAGTTATAGAGTTAGCTAAAGAAAAAAATGACTGGAAAAAATAGAAAATGGAAAAGGTAGTATTGCTGATATTTCGGTGTTTGATAGTATTTTTACTCTCTATATAGGAGTTCTCTGAATGTATTCTCCTTTTCTCTAGAGGTATTTCACATCATGTTTAAGTATTACAAACTTATGATGGGCAAGACTAACAGGAAATGCAAACCATACTTTCTTTAAAATCAAGTCCAAAATTTGATGTGGACAGTATGATCTACGATCCATGAACATGTTGATGTGGACAGTATGACAGTAACAGAATGCTCTCATTTTAACTTTTTACTTTGAAATAATTACAGACACACAAGAAGTTGCAACCATATCACAGAGAAGTTTCACACACTCTTCACCAGCTTCCCCCAATGTAGCTTCTGTTAAATGATAAAGTACATTAAAATTTTCAAGAGTTTACTTGAGCACACATCTATTTTGAAATTGGGCACTGTCAAACTGAAAGTGGTTAGGAGCTCTCTGTTGGCAGGAGCTAGGGGAAAGTTTTTATATAGCAGACAGGGAAGCAAAGTAAGGAAATAATTTGGCTTTAGCTTTTAAAAAGTTACCTTATTTGGGAAAGGGTATTTGGCTGTTTGTGATTGGTTCTTCTTAAATTTTGTTCTCTTGGGTATGAGTGTACTGACCCTGGCTTAGGTTTTAGTTTTCTTACATAGACTATGAAGGCATCAGAACCACCTCAGTTTCATGGCCTCTTTCTTTAATTACTTTAACACACAGCCTACATAATAACAGAACGTTATCAACAATAGAAAATTAACACTGTTGGACTACTATTAACTAGACTGCAAACCTTACTAAAATTTCACCAGTTTCTACATGCACTGGTTTGTGTGTTTCTACGAAATATCAACATTTTCACATGTTTAGATTTACCACCACAATCAAGATACAGAACTGTTCCACTACCAGATAAGAATTCCAAATTTGCCAATATCCAGGTCCTAAAGATTTTTTCCTGAAGTTTTTTTTCTTAAATCTTTAGATTTATGTACATTATCCATTACAAATTTATTTTTTTAAGAACTGAGGTTTATTTTTTCCATACAGATAGCTGTTTATTCCATCATTCATTTCCCCCATTGCAATACTTAAGAGACACTTGCTGAAAATCAATTTATCTTTAATTTGTGGGGCTATTTTTGGATTCTGTTCCATTCCATTTATCCATATAGCTTCCATGAGGTTAGTATCACACTATCTTGATTATTGAAGCTTTATCCTGATATCTAGTAGTTTGAAATGTACAAATATATTCTACTTTATCAAATTGTTTTAAGTATACTGTATCCTTTGCATTTACATATAAATTTTAGGTTCAGCTTGCCAATTTTTATAGAGGGGTACCTGCTAAGATTTTGACTGGAACTGCATTAGATCTACTGAAAAATTTGGAGAGGATTAACAACTTAACATTAAGCCCTACGATCCATGAACATGTTGCATCTCTCCATTATTTAAAAAATTCTATCAGGCATGTTTTACAGTGGGGTTTCATATATCTTGTGAAGTACAGACTCAAGTACTTCTTAATTCGGATGCTATTGTAAATTGTATTTTATAAATTTCACTTTCCAAATGTTTGCTGCCAGTATATAGAAGTACAGCTAAGTTTTATAAATTGGTCTTCTATCCTGTGACCTTTCTTAACTCATTTATTAGGTCTAGTAACTTTTTAAATAGATGTATCTAGATTTTCAACATACACAATCATATGTCTTATAAACAAAAACCATTACATTTCTTTCTTTCCAAAACGAAAATTTTTTTCTTGCTTATTGCAATTGCCCCCTAATATACTATTGAAAAAGTGGTGAGAATAGATACTGTTGTCTTTTTCCTGACATTAGATGGAAAGTATTTATTGTTTTACCAGTAGGTATGATGCTCCATCTAGATTTTTCTTAGATGTCCTTAAACAGAATGAAGAAATTCCCCTCCATTTCTAATTTGCTGAGATTTTTGTTTTGTTTTTATAAATTGTTGCTTAATTTTTTCAGATTATTTCTATGCATCTATTAAGATATATAAATCTTTATAGATTATTTCTCTGCATCTGTTAAGTTATAGTTTTGATCAAAATTTGAAATTATTCCTTTATTATTTTATTTTATGCTGTTTATATAGTGAATTGCATTAATTTATTTTCAAATGTTATATCAACGTTGAATTTCTAGGATAAATGTCACTTGGTTCTGATTTGTTATATTGATTATACTTTGTTAGACTCAACTGGATGAAATTTTATTAGTGATTTCTGCTTCTGTGTTCATGAAGCATATTGGCATGTACTTGTCTTTCCTTGTAATGTATTTGTCTAGTTATGATATCAGGGTAATCATGAATAGACAAATACATGAGTATTTATCTCATAACATGAGTAAGCAAGTTGTATGCAAACAGAGTTGATTTCAGTTTGCCTGCTGAAACCTTGTTCTTATCTCCTGAGCAACCTGAAGTCATAGTGCTAACCCTTGATTAAACTTGAAATAAATGTACTATTAAGTGATTAATATAATCCTGTGTTAGGGTATGAAATAGATCAGGAACAATTTATGTCTTTTTATCAGCATTTAACTGATTGCTATTTTGCACCAAGTTTGTTTTATGTGTGCTTCCTGCTATTGAGCCTTATCATGCAGCCTAGTTTTAGTTACATGACTAAAAGAGTATAAAAAATCTCTCTTTGGATGAGACTGTGCATCCCCTTAAACTAAGATGTTTCACATACACCTGATGGTTCAAAATACGAAGATGAAGTTGTCTTGTGTAACTGAGAAAGGACCCAGGGAGCTGCGCCCGGAAGAGTTGTTTACCTGTGATTTATTTCTCCTGTTTACCACATCTATTACCTTTATTAAAACATTACATGAGTGTAGCCTGTGAAGTTTCAGTAGTCTTTTCACTTATCCAATACTGTGTAATTGCTGAAGAAGTGTTCCTTCCTGTTCTATTATCTGAAATAATTTGTGTAGGATTGGTATTATTTCCTACAAATTACCAGTGAAGCCATCTGTGCCTGAAGATTTTTTTGTAGGAAGGTGTTTATACTATGAATTTGTCTTTTTAAATAGATACGGCACTATTCTTGTTTTCTATTTCTTCTTGGCTCTGTTTTGGTAATTATAATTTTCAAGGAATTCTTAAATTTTGTCAGATTTGTTGGAATAAAATTGTTTATAATATTTCCTTAAAATTTTAATGTTTGTGGAATCTATAGTGCTGTCTGCTCATTCATTCATTATATTGTTGATTTGTATTCTTTTTTCCTTGATCAATCTAGCTAGACATTTATCAACTTTTAGATAGTTCAAAAAAAAATCAACAGTGGTCTCTTTTCCCTTCTTTTTTCCATATACTCTTTCATTTTCTTCTGCTCAGTTCTTTATTATTTCCTCCCTGCTTTTCTTTTCTTCACTTCCTAAGGTGGATGGCTAGATCACTTAATTGTATCCATATGCAGATTCCTGAAGCTTCTTATATGCATAACTACCCCATCTCTTGTTTTCTGCCCTGTAATTTCTGTTTCATGCTCTCAAACCTGATTATCTTTTTCTTCAACTCAGCAATACTCACATGTTTTGTTTGGGATCACTGCCCTAGCACCATGGTCTAGAACTGCCTCTAAGCAGATAGCAGGGTTGATAAAACAGCTTCCTTCTATTACTTCCTCTATCTGAGGTACAACGTCTAAAAACATTGCTTCATTTCTTTTGTCCATTTTGTTGTTGTTTACACTGGCTGGAGAAATTAGCCACAGTGAATCTATCATAGCCAGAGGTCGCTCTAAATAATATTTGAGAAACCATGCAGATAGAGAGTTGCCAAAACGAAAGATAAAGTAAATGTCTACACTTCTATATCTGGGGTGTAGACATGTCCCAGAAACTATACTCCTCTCAGCTTTAATTCACATGCAAACATTTTAGCATAGCATATTAAACTGATAGTTAATACAGGAAAAGAAGATGATCACTATGATTATTTCACTAAGAATAAACCAGGCAAAGTAACTCATTTAATTTTGCACTAGGGTTACTAGATTTGTTGTATGTATGTTCTGTACTTGTATCAAAGTTTGATAAATAATATGATGCTTTGTTTGAGGGCATGTTGGAACAGTAAAGGAAAAATGGTGGATTTCTACTGGGTTTACATATTAAGAGTTGACAATCACATGAGGGAAAAACTGATGATTATTAAATGTTTGGTTTTAAAACATTAGAACTCTGCTGTGCTGTATAAGCAAGTTAAGTGCTCATGGTAGATCTAGGGTAATTCTGAGAGGTTAGATTTTCTCTTTTGTGTTAGGGACAATTCACTTTCTCATCAACAGTTTTCCTTCCATTGAAGTCTTCCTTCTTTGGGGCAGGTTAGAAATGCGACCAGAAAACTTAACTGCATCATTTTGTACATAAAATATCACTCTTTGTATATAAAATATTCATAACTTTAAGTGATTCAATGGTAATAGGATACAAGAAAGAGGGTATTTCAAGTTGAAGAATTATTCATACTGGTCATTTTCCAAACAGGTTATGAGCTATGAGTTAAATAACTCTTAAACACTTTAGAGCTATTCATATTATCAAACTTCTCTGAGTCCTCTGAAAACATGCTGGGGAAAAAAAATGACGCTTAGAAGCATCTATTTTGCCCATGTAGTTCTGGTTGGAAGTATAAATAACAAAAAGGCAGTGAATAAACGGCCAGAAACGAAGAACAGTGAGATATACTTTAGGAATTATTTATGAATGTACTCAATCTTAGGACATCGTGAATGAACATGTTTCCTAGCATAGTTTTATAATATGTGTATATTTTATATTTATGTAATATTTATAATTTATGTCTAGTATATGTATATATGTAGACACACAGCATGTACAACCTTAATAAAAATAGGCAATAAACTTATCCACTAAACCATGACTTCAAAAATAATGAGTACTTTGTGAGGCTTAAACAGATGTAATAACAAAAGTTACCAGTTTTTAAACAACTACTGTATTCAAGTACTGTGGTAGGCACTTCATGGACACTAATTGTGTCACAAAACCCTTCAAATGAGATGATAACAACCACTTTTTTCTCAAATGGAGAACAAGCTCACTTAGACATCTTGGCCGTAATAAAGCCAAGATAAAGATACAGTCTTCTGGGGCTCTGGTTTGAACGTTTACAACCATTTCACCTCCAAATACCACAGATGTGACATAGGTTTACTTGATTTTTTATTTTTTATTTTTTTTTGACTCTCCATACAGTTTCACAGCATGCTTTACAGAGGCCTGGTGGCTGTCATTGAGGTCAGGGGATTTTCAACCCATACTTCACGTGAATAAAGGAAGCTGTAACAAAAATACTGCTTCTCTCAGAAGTTTTGTGCCAATTTTGAACTCTACCATTGTTACTTTCCTTAGATTTTTATCAGAACCCTTGGTCTTCTATAAACCCATGCTTTAAAATGTGACCAACTCAGTCATACAACACTCAGTTTATGCTCTGGCTACTCTATTGTATCAATTTCTATTTCCTTTTGTTAAAATCATTTTATTTTTCTTTTGTATGCTGAAGAAGACTTATAGCAATATTTTGAAAATTAATGAACTCTGAAGGTTATCATCATGTCCCTAATTTTTTCTCTCCTTTCTCATCTTAAAATCACCATAGTAATACTGAATCTAAAAACTGCAAGTTAGGATCCTGAGCAACATTTTCATTTCAAATTTCAGCACCATTTTCCTGTTTTGAAACCACTGCATTCATTTCAAAAATAAGATTTTTACAAAAATATTGACCATGGGGCTCTGATCTCTAGCCATTGTCTTTGAGTTTTCTAGATTTAGATTAAACATCTTTAGTTATCATTATCAACCAGTTATCCAGTGATTGACATTAATAAAATTTATGGTGAAAAAAACATTGCCCTTACACCATCTGGAAGATGGTATCTGTATTTCACATTTTAATGTAATTCAGTGGATAAGTGACTTTGTGGTTCTGCATAGGAATATTTTTTCTGGAACTATACTTCACTAAATGTTCTTGTGGTTACTAACATGACCATTGTTGGATTTAAAAAGGTAATTTTTCTTTTTCTGCAGTGATGAGCCACAGTTGTAGTTTTATCAGCATTATGCCACATTATTCCAACTGATTGTAACAATTAAAACAGTTCCGGGTTTGGACTGGATATGGTGATATTTATATTCCATTCTGACTTATTTTGATATCATGCCATGATGATAAACAGCTGCTTTTATTAATAATAAGTTACATTCTACACACAAAATGAGGGTGATGTCTTTATAAACCCATCTCTGATCCTTTACAGAAAACAAGTTTGATTTGTTGACACTGTTTCAACCTGATTTACAGGCGTAGAGAGGGTCATTTTTTATATCTTCATATTTATGTTTTACCCTTGCTTAAGATTTCATAAAGAAATTCTTATTTAGATACACGCTGGTAACAAGAACATTTTAAAAATCAATCTGCAAATAAATTGGGAAATTTAGATTAGAAACTATAGAGTGGCACTACCAAATGTAAAATAGATAGCTAGTGGGAAGCAGCTGCATAGCACAGGGAGACCAGCTTGGTGCTTTGTGACCACTTAGAGAGGTGGGATAGGGAGGGTGGGAGGGAGGGAGATGCAAGAGGGAGGAGATATGGGGTTATATGGATATGTAGAGCTGATTCACTTTGTTATAAAGAAGAAACTAACACACCATTGTAAATCAATTATACTCCAATAAAGATGTTTTAAAAAAAAATTACAGTTGTGTCACGTCAACAAATTGATATTGACTTTGTAGATTTTTAAATTCTGATACAATCCACAAAGAAAGAACAAATTAGATGCCTGTAATTTCTCCAAACAACAGCAACAACAATAATCCCAATAACAATAACAGTTTGGTTTAAAACTTTTTAAAAAGTTTCTAAGTGCCAGGAACAGTACTAAGCCCTTTATATACATATAACTCACTTAATTCTCACAAGTCTATTCCTATTCCTATTATTATTTTGTATTCAGAGGAGAAAATTGGAGACTTTAAAAGTTATGCCATTTGCCAAAGTTCTCAAAGGAGAAAGAGCGAGCTAAGAATCTATCTTGGATATATTCAGTATTTAACCCCAAAATCTATGGTCTTGACTTCTGGGTTAAAATACATTGACCACAACTAAGTATCAGCAAATGTCTAGTGGCTATTTCATAGTTATTTTAAATGTAGTAATTGAAATAAAATAAATTAAATATTTAAGAGTATTTTCCTACTCACTTTTTTAAAAAAAATTAATTAATTAATTTTTGGCTGTGTTGGGTCTTTGTTTCTGTGTGAGGGCTTTCTCTAGTTGCGGCAAGTGGGGGCCGCTCTTCAT
Source organism: Grampus griseus (assembly GCF_964374135.1). Lineage (NCBI taxonomy): Eukaryota > Metazoa > Chordata > Mammalia > Artiodactyla > Delphinidae > Grampus > Grampus griseus. The sequence goes on from NC_139019.1 coordinate 81,250,594, forward strand.
CGCAGGGCGTGGGCCTCTCACTATCGCGGCCTCTCTTGTTGCGGAGCACAGGCTCCAGACGCGCAGGCTCAGTAGTTGTGGCTCACGGGCCTAGTTGCTCCGTAGCATGTGGGATCTTCGCGGACCAGGGCTCTAACCCGTGTCCCCCACATTGGCAGGCAGATTCTCAACCACTGCGCCACCAGGGAAGCCCTCCCCTACTCACTTTTTAATATTACATTTATATATTACAATATGATTACCACTGTAGTGTTAACTAACACCTCTATCAAGTTATATGATAATAATAATTTTCCCTACCCATTCTTTTAACTATAAATATTTACTGACATTTTTGCATAGCTTGAGATTGTTCTTCATTGATTGTGTCATTTATGCAATTGATTTGAAAAATAATTAAACTTAACATATTTTTTATACCCAGAGTTTGAAACAAACATTATTTACTTTTAAAAACTTTCAATGATAGAGATTGATAATTTATTTGCTACAATTAAGAATAATCATGAAAATATTCTCTGTCAAACTTGTATACATAACTATCTTTTTGAAACCTTCCAAACATAAATCAAGGTATGGTTAATATTGCCCTTAAAAACGGCTGTGTATTGGGCTTCCCTGGTGGCGCAGTGGTTGAGAGTCCACCTGCCGATGCAGGGGACACGGGTTCGTGCCCCGGTCTGGGAAGATCCCACATGCCGCGGAGCGGTTGGGCCCATGAGCCATGGCCACTGAGCCTGCCTGTCCGGAGCAATTGCTGTGTATTAATAATATGCATAATTGTTTACTGAGCTCTCTTACTTTTTTCCATGATAAGTTAAGCCGTATATTGTTTCTACTGCAACAACTGCAAGCACCTCTGGCTAATTTAAACAGAAAAATAAATTCAGGGATGAATATAGGATTGTCAAAGGGAGAGGAGAAAAGCTAAATAAGCAGGTATCAGAAACAATGGCTCTGGGAATTTGGAAGCTGACACAGGTGGGTACTATTTTTATGGTAATGTTTGAGGATTTAATTATTGTTGAACATTTTGAAGACCTTCAAATATATATATATATTTTTCAAAATATAATTTTCAAGAAGAGAGTGTCTGACTGATGCATTTGGGGTATGCCCCTATTAGTTGGCCATGAAAATATATGTTGTATTTTGACTGTTAGTTCCAACAAAACTGTATTTGTAGGGTTATAATAGCTCTCCAAAGGGAATCCAAGTTGTTGTTATCATGGATACTGGGTAGAGAAATCAATAGATATCCATTAAACTAGAATCACCCATAATTATTTTCATCACTAACTCTCCAACTAGATCACATCCAAATTTAAAAGGATATTTTTCATCTAGCTTTAAAAACATCTTTCTTTTCTGTAAGAATGTATTTTTGGTCCTAAAATTTCCAATGGTAATATTATCAGCCATTTAGATTTAACTACATATAACTCAAGATTCATTACTCACCTTTTTCCTTTTTACTTGCTTCATTTCCTCTGTAATGAGGTCTTCTCTCTGAAAGATTTAAATTTTGATTACAATACTTTTTCAAGTACTTTCCTAAGACTGAGTGTGCAGGTAACACAGTCTAAATCTTTTAACTCTGATAGTTGAAAAATAGTTTGGCTGAGTATAGGATAGGATTGTAGTCTTATTTTCCTAGTATGTACCTAGTGTTGCTTTTTCTTATAGTTTCTAATGTTACAGATGAGAAATCTAATTTCAAGGTGTTTCTTCCTCCTTTATAAATTACTTTTTCTTTTTGCTGAATAGCTTGTGAAAATTTCTCCATACAACTTGACTTTTCCTCATGTTTTGTATCAATCATTTAAATGGACTCCAAAATTATATAGATTATACATGATCAAGCAGTCAAAAAATGAAACACCTTCTAGAACAATAAAGACATCATTGCTTCATCCCCATGACAACTCTAGCAGTGCTACACAAGAGTGTGTTAAAACATTTCTGAATCTTAAATAACAGATTTAGATAAATCTTATTACATCTCCATTTCCAATAGATTATTCCGTTTTACAACTCTCTTCAACTAATTGAATCTCAGGATTTCCTCAAAAATAAATAAGTTCTGGTATTTAAATATCTGAGATGTCCTTAAAAATTGGATGTCTTCCTGTTTCTTCGTTGGCATATGGTAAGACTGTTTTCTTAAATGTTTCAGCATGCAATATAAAAAACCTGAACCAAACACACAGTATATATGCCAGTCTCAAATTCTCTCTATGTTGTACAGTCCTAATGTTTATTTTTACACAATTATTTCAACAAAGTAAATCGCACATCTAATCGGGTACCAGAATTCATGCTACACATGTGTTCCCTGTCCTCTAGGACTAGGAATGTCACTTAAGAAGATATGTAACATACTGTGCTCCACAAGGACCATTATAATTCAGCATTTCCATCCACTTCTGTGTTCTCCTAGATACAACTGAGTATATAAAGCTAAAAATTATATTTCCCAGTTCCTTTTTTTTTTTTTTTTTTTGCGGTACGCGGGCCTCTCACTGTTGTGGCCTCTCCCGTTGCGGAGCACAGGCTCTGGACGCGCAGGCTCAGCGGCCATGGCTCACGGGCCCAGCCGTTCCGCGGCATGTGGGATCTTCCAGGACCGGGGCACGAACCCGTGTCCCCTGCATCAGCAGGCGGACTCTCAACCACTGCGCCACCAGGGAAGCCCCCCAGTTCCTTTTTGTCTAGGATTCTGGCTGTTTATATAGTTTCTGCAAATGAGATTTATTCTTTTAGAGTTGGAAGTTGGAAGAAGTCTAGACCAAAGCTGTTCCTGTGTCAGCTGGCAAGCAAGGTTGGAAATGACAGTCGGCAATGGCCAGTTTCCATGTTCCAGGGTCTAGTGATCAGCTCAGTGAGTATGTGGTGGCTGTGGTGGTTACAGTAGTAACAGCAGTAGCAGTTTCCTCTTGCTACTTTACTACAGCATTGACTTTAAAACCAAATGCCACTTACTTCTCAAACAAGTCCAGTGATATTTTGACTTAATTATTGTTACTAAGTTGCTTTTTATTGAAATGCCCGGAGTAGTTTGTATTTCTTGAGCTGAATCCTGAAAGATACATAATGTATATATTGTCAAGACTTCCCTGGTGGCTCAGTAGTTAAGAATCTGCCTGTCGATGCAGGGGACACAGGTTGGAGCCCTGGTCTGGGAAATTCCCACATGTCGCAGAGCAACTAAGCCCGTGTGCCACAATTACTGAGCCTGTGCTCTAGAGCCCGTGAGCCACAACTACTGAGCCTGCATGCCACAACTACTGAAGCCCGCGTGCCTAGAGCCCGTGCTCCACAACAAAGAGAAGCCACCACAATGAGAAGCCTGTGCACCGCAACGAAGAGCAGCCCCCACTCGCTGCAACTAGAGAAAGTCCACGTGCAGCAATGGAGACCCAATGCAGTCTACAAAAATTAAATAAATAAAATAAATAGAGTCAGCCAACCCTGGGATTATATCCACAATTTACTACATACTTCCCACTTGAACTGGCTGAGCCTCAATTTACTCAACCTACAACGTTTATAACATGTTTATTATGCTATATTATTGTATGGATTAAATAGTGAGATATATGTAAAATACCTGCACCAAACAACAGCGGTAAATAAACTGTGACAGGCAGCAGGGGAGTAGTTATTGCCATGATATGAGAGTTGAAATTATGGAACTCTTTGATTAGTTTCTTCTTTTTCCATAAAATTATTTTTTGTTGTTTACATATTTTATTCACTCTACTGGCACTCAGTAAATGGATTCATTGAAAAACAATAAAAAAGGAAAAACAGATGTGTGATTTTCATAAGTACTAGGATATCATTGTGACAGGTAATAAATAAACTAAACACAGTAAACAGGAAAATGTACTTAGGTAACTAAGCAGAATTTTGTTTATGTGTGAACAAATGGCTTGTGTTGCTAAAGAGTAAACCACATTCAACTTAGATGTAATAACTGAAATGAATATGCATTGAATTCATGGAAATCAGCCTACTTTTAGGAAAAATGCTTTCATTTTAGTAAGACAGAAGCTAATCAAGGCATAGGTGCTATTCTGAGTAAATTAAAATAAATTAGTTTAAATATTCATTTTTTGTAAATATGCTGTTATTTTGAAAAGTTTCGAGATTTTGTCTCAGTTTTAACAAATTTATCCATTAGAAAAATATTTCCCTCTATTTGTGTAATTTACATTTTCCTTCACTTTCTCTGAAGAGTTTGAAAGAAAATCTGCCTGAATTAAATTTCTTTGAATTGATTTTACTACAAGTATATTATACTTTACAAAAAGCTTTAACTGTGTCTTTTAAACATTTTTCTTTAGTTGAAAGACCAAATAAATGAAAACAAGATGATTTGATGCCATTTGCTACTTTCCTAGTTACACTAAATGATTATTTTATGATGATTTGAACAATGCAATTTTTTAAAAATTAGGTTCTTTTATGATCCACCACATCTGTAAATATAACCAGAAAATAACAGAATAAAGGAGACTGTACGGTTTCAATCCACAATTAATTTCAAGTGAACTTAATTCTCCCAATAAATATTTTCAAATATTGAGATTTTGACAGTTTACTGAAGTTGTAGACACTCGATCTTTGATTTATAATTTAATTCACAGATTAAGATTTATAAAGTTTAAAAATTATAGTTTTAACATTCTGCTAATTCTATTAAAATGCTCTTTTTTTCATTGCTGTTTCCTCATTGATAATATCATAACTTTTAAAACCTTTGATGTTCATCTCAACTTTCCACATATTTTACACATTTTCAACAGTAATTTAATACTCGGAATTCTAGATTTTATATACTGATGGGTGTTTAAAATATCATTTAACATTATTATACTTTGAAAGAAGAATGAAGAAGCAGAGTAAGAAAAACAAAGCCTAACATTTTAACTAATATTATACTATGGAAATTCAGACAGTAGGGGATGTGGCAGTATCATTACTGAAAAAAAAGATAATGGAACTTGGGACTCAATTTGTGGGTAGGTATAACACAAGCACGTGTGTGTGTCTGTGTGTGTGTCTGTGCGTGTGTCTGTGCGTGTGTGTGTGTGGTATATGAACAAACTGTCCAATTTGACGGATAACTTTAAATGTTGTTACTTGGTCTCTGTTAACTCAGCAAAAGATTGAAGTTTGAATTACTTTGGTAATCTAGCAGAAGCTTTGTATCACAATGGTGACAGTGTAATGTTTACTGGTGAAAGCTTGGCGTATTCACTTTGAGGCATCTACAACAATAGGTACCAAATCACTGTATCTTCTCATCATTTAGTCACTAACAACTATTCACCTTCTATTTTATGCAGATCTTCAGTTCAAATTGGTCAAAGTAGAAAACTTGAAAAAAATCATCAAGAAATTGGTGGAAATTGCCATTGTGAAAAGGGGATTAGGGACAATTTACAACATCCCTTAACATAGCAGAAGTTAGAGAATGTTGGCTCCCAAGTCAGATGGTTTGAGTATGAATATTTGTATTTTCAAATCCTAGTTTCTTAGAGATTTTATCATTCACCTTCTGTGGTTACATTTATACTGCTTTTCTTCATCTTTTTCATCTTATTTGCCTGAGAGAGAGGAGAAGTGACACATTTGTCCAAGATCCTTGTTCAGAGTTAAACAGAAATTGCTTTGGGTAAGAAGAAAGATTTCTCAAAATTCACTTTATGAGGCAGCTAAGGAAGCTTCTCCAAACTACTGGTCCCAGAATTGGAACCCATATACATTTCCAGACTGGTCTGTACCACATGGATTTTGATGACCAGGTTTTTGTCTTGAGGTTTCTGGGAAGATAAGGATTAAGTCAAGAGTAATAAAGAGAAGCAGGTGCTTTATAGAGGCTACTAATTATCAAAAAGTGCAAATTTCTCTGAGTTGATCAAATTTTTATTAACAGATAGGGCTTAATAAAAATCATAAAGGCTGAGCACCTCTTTTAACTCACATTTTCCAGAAACTCGTTTCTTTTTCCTGAGCAAAACGAGAGTGAAGGTTTATGTTATCTATTTTATTCCTGTACCTAGTCAAGAAAGAAAGAAAATATCTTACATATTTTATTCCTCTCCTTGGGGAGGGGAAGGGAGGGGGAGGGAGGGTGGTAGGAGGGGAGGAAATAAACAGAGGAGTAAATATGCAAATCTCTATATGAATAAATGCATGATGAGAAAAATGTATAGACAACATAAGCTTCTGATATATGAAAAGATTAGTTTCTTTTTTCTAGCACATTCTTCTTAAAGAAGAAACTTGTGTGAAAATAAGGAATATATTTCAAGATATTAACAGCTAGTTTTGTTATACTTTGTAGTATATATAAATTTTCTTTTATGGAAAATTCTTTTCTACAAAATGTTAAAATCAGCAATATGGAACTCAGGAGTTACTGAGTCTTCTCTTAATATTCTTAGTATTATTCTATTCATTGAAACTCTAATTGAACATTTTAAAGTACACGTTGCATTGCATTACTGGACAAAATTCATGTTAATTTGAGCTAATATCTGCTTTCATTCACTTTGTTTTCTTTTTCTGCTGAGAACCATTATTTCAGGATAGCTTAGTTTGAGTTTCTTTCTGGCAGTTTAATATGTGAACTCATATTACATGTGCATAGTCACAACTGGGCATGTAAAGATGGTTTCACATTACTATCAATGACATCGGAGACATCAGCCTATAGGTACAGATAGTTTGGTTCCTATAATTGTAAAGGTGCATGTACTTTTAAGAAATAATTTATCTATTGTTTTATTGAGCTTTTATTTAAATTGTGATTTTTTTTTACTTAGTGAAACTAATTCAAGCTCATTAAAAAGAACAATGGAGAAAAATACAAGAACAAACAAATAATTCAAAGACCTGAAGGTAAGGATCAACTTTAAGTAAATATTTGCTCATGACAGGAGTGATTGTTATTTGGCTATCATTTTGATGGATTTGCAAAATTCATAAGCTAGCAAGGGGGAAATGCTTTTTTCTTGCTCAAATGTCTCAAATAGGAAAAAGTATATAAAATGTCAGAAGAAAATAGACACAAAAACAAATTCATTGTACTACCTGGCTCAGTATTATTATATTACTTTAGGAAGAAGAAGAACAACAACAAAAGATAGTGAATCAAAGAAGGTGCTTAATAATTATTTGTCCTAAAGAAGTGAGTAATAGGAGTGTGGAAAACTCCTAAAGGAACATACAAGTCAGTTTCCTATTAAGAAAACACAAACCACTCTAAGAATTTTGATCAGAGGATACTTAACACAGAAAATTGATTACATAGGTGATGGAAGAAATAAATTACACAAAGGATGTTGAAAAAAGACAAAGTTGAGCAATAGCAAGACATCAGTACCACTCTAGGCTGGAGGAACACTGGAAGACTATGTGGTCACAAGTACCCAGTATGTGGACTGTATCAATGTCAACATTCTGATTGTGATATTTTACAATGGTTTTGGAAGCCTTTAGCATTTTGGAGAAACTGGGTCAAGTGTACATAGGATTTGTCAGTATTTCTTACAACTGCATGTGACTCCATGATTATCTCTAAACAACAAATTTAATTTTTAAATATATTAAATAATAAAGGGAAAGAAATGATTATTTCTGAATCATGAGTTATAAAAGGTAATTAAATTAATCATACATATTTTAATAAACTGATTCTGCCATTGAGATCAGGAACTCATTCCAAATTTCATTTTCAGAAAAATAATTGCTATGAGACATGAACATAATTTTCTCTTATATTTCTTTCTATCTGTCCCCACCCCCCAACTCCACCTATGTAAAGAACATAGAAATCAGCGATGAGGGTATTAACAGAATCATAACTAGGCTTGGCTAAACTACATGAAACATGGACTAAACATTAATCAGTAGAAGAGATCACTGTTTAAAAAAATATTACTTTGCAATAGGCTATATAAATTCTTTAGATGTCAAAATCACTGTGATGGTTTTGGAATGGGTCGACTTAGCTAGGCTGAACTCCATTTCCCAGAATCCATTTCTTCTATGTTTCCATATTGGTGGTGGACAAAAGAGACATCCTTGCTAGATTTGGAGGACCGAGGGAGCAGTAACCATTGTATAGTGCGTCCATACGCGTGCACACATGCGTGAATACATGTTGCGTATTTGCTGATTCACTTTGTTGATGTGAAGCAGCAGTGGGCCTGCAATTGCTCTATCTTACCTAGATCCTCTTTCAGTTTCTTTAACTACTGGGCCAGGTGTGGGTTTAGTTTTGCTGTGAAGGGCCTTAGATAAGGACACTGATTTCTTCCAGATAACCTTGTCACCAAGGTCAAAGGCAGTAACAATGAGCACAGATTTTATTCCATCCTTTTTGAGCTCCAGCTACTGCCTATGGGTTCCAGCCTACTCAGGGATCTTCCTCTCCTTGTGTCTGTCTTGTGTATTTCAAACTTCAGTACCTAAAGCTGCAACACCAGCCTTACAAAAACTGCATAACTAACACCCACAATTGTGTAAAGCAATTCTCTGTAACAAATCCCGACTGTATCCCCTACTGGTCTCTGACTGATACAATCATAACTGTACAAAGAAATTTTAAATAATTATTACCTTTTTATAAATTTCCTTCAGAGAGATTTAAGTATATATTTGACATGTCATCACTGACTGAGACATACAGCACTCCTCTGCTATATAATAATGGTTTATCCTGAGATAACTGAAATATATAGAGGGGTTACAAAATAAGCACTTAAGGAGTTGGAAATATCTGTAGTACCAATTTAAGTTGGCAATCATTCTGTAATTTTATTATTCATATATGCAATGACTTCATTTTAAGATATGAGCTAAATTTAATGAAAAGAATAATTTATTACTTGCAGAGTATAACAAGATGTTAATTGTTATAAATATACAAGCTGTCACAATATTAAAAAGATGCCAACTCTGTATTTATGAAACTCATTGTCAGTCAGACTCAAAAATATTAATTTTGAAAAGCTTACAGGCAGAACTTCAAAGGGAGACTTATTTGTTTCATAGGAATGCTAAAATTCCAAAATAGATATTGACTATCCTTTGTTTCATTTTACTTTGCTCTGAGCCACCATCTAAAAATGTGAATCATAAATTGAGCATCATAAACAATGCACAGTTTGAACATGGAATAAATTAAACAGGAATTTTGCCACAGTTCTGCGTATTTGGTGCATCAGTAATTCTGTCTTCTCTCTAAGACCAAAACTGTAACACTTTCACCTTCAGACAGTGTGGGAGGCCTTGACTTTTTTAGTAATCCTCAGGTGAAGTTTGGACTGAATTTCAAATGACTGGTAACAAACCATACACAGTCAAATACTAACTTTACTGTAGTTTCCTACCTGTAAGCAAATGGACTTTTACTATGGGCTCTGCTTCACTGTGTGATCAGAAGAAGGGTTACATTTTGATTATATTTTTCAGTAATATTTGATTGAACAAGGGAACAGCCAATGTTTGTTTCAAGCTTCCTGGAAGGACTGACACATGATTTACCCATACTTAACCAAACTATTCAGAACACAGCCCACAATATGTGGGAACATCTAAAGTGCTCTTGTATAATGCAATTGTTTCCTTTTCTTTCCCTCTAAAATGTCATAACCATCTGTTTTTCCACTCTCAAAACATCCATTTCTTCATTTTAAAATCACGTCTGTCTTAAGAAGCTGTACTGGGGACTTCCCTGGTGGCGCACTGGTTAAGAATCTGCCTGCCAATGCAGAGGACACGGGTTCGAGCCTGGTCCGGGAAGATCCCACATGCCGCAGAGCAACTAAGCCCGTGCGCCACAACTACTGAGCCTGCACTCTAGAGCCCACGAGCCACAACTACTGAGACCACGTGCCACAACTACTGAAGTCCGTGCGCCTAGAGCCTGTGCTCCGCAACAAGAGAAGCCACCGCAATGAGAAGCCCGCGCAACGCAACGAAGAGTAGTCCCCACTCTCCGCAACTAGAGAAAGCCCGCGCGCAGCAACGGGGACCCAACGTAGCCAAAAATAAATAAATAAATTTATATTAAAAAAAAAGAATTTGTACTGTCCTGCAAGACAATAACACCTTGAACGGCAAAGTCCCACATTCATCTTTGAATCTTTAGCAAGGTGGTAGATAGCATGGGTTTTAAAGTAGTTGTGCAATGATAGAATAATATGAATGAACAAATAAGATTAGTTGTTTCTCTGATTACCTAGAAATTATCCCCTCCTCCTCTGAAATCTCTGTTAACTCCTCTGTGGTATTTTTGTGTGTGTGAACAAACTCAATTAACTCTTGCAGGAGCTCACATTCACCTACTGTTGAGGGTGTAGGCACATATAAAATGTATGTACATTTACGTTTAGCAGTTTAAGGACTCTCTCCAAGATCAATCTCCTAAGTCTCTTTTTTGTACCCTTTCTTTTTCTGATGGTTTATTTCATTTTTCTCTTCTGTTATCCTTGGATTCTGCTACTCCCCCACCTTAGTTTTTTTGTTGTTTTTCCTGATTACCACACTGGGAATACTCAATAAACAAGTATGACTAAGTTTATCCTCAGGGAGCTTATATTCCAGTAGAATATATTAGAAAATGTGGCCTAATTACACACAGTTAGTAGTAAATTGGACTGTATTGATATAAAAGGACTAGAATTAATATAAGCAACTTGGTAGCACAAAGAATTTTTAGACAGACAAGTAATTATTACTTTGGACAAAAGTCACAAACACATATAAAAAAAAAACCTGATAGACTAGACTTTGGTAAATTTTGTTGGTAAGTAATACTTCAAAAAAGCTGAGAGGGCTTCCCTGGTGGCGCAGTGGTTGAGAGTCCGCCTGCCGATGCAGGGGACACGGGTTCGTGCCCCGGTCCGGGAAGATCCCACATGCCGTGAAAAGGCTGGGCCCGGGAGCCATAGCCGTGGAGTCTGCGCGTCTGCAGCCTGTGCTCCGCAACGGGAGAGGCCACAACAGTGAGAGGCCCGCGTACCGAAAAAAAAAAAAAAAAAAAAAAAGCTGAGAAAATATTTAATTTGCATAGATGACCTGGGGAATTGTTCGGTTGTAGATTCTGCTTCAGAAGGTCTGAGGTGGGCATTCTGAATTCCTAAAAATCTGCCAGGTGATGCCAGTGCTAATCTTATAGTATCAAAATCCTAGGACACCAATTTTGTTTTAATGTAGTCAAATAAAAACATAAAATTAAAAAAATCCTTAGTTTACATTTATATTTTATATAAATATATCTTAAAGTATATCCATATACATCTAATATATCTAATACATCTATCATACATATCTAATAGATGCTACTAACATAATAAATATTTAACTATCTAATATAGTATTACAGATATATTATACATCTATCTCCAATAAAACAATTACAGATTATTTTAATGTTAATAGAAATAACATGCACAACCCAACATTCAATATTAGAATCAAATTTAGATTTACATTTCTTTATTCAGTTTTCACCTATATCATATTTAGTTTTTTAGAATGTTGTTTTTATGTGTTTCAGGTTAGGTTTTTCAGTAGAGTACACTGAAGTAAAAGATTAGAGAAAAGATAGTCTTATATCAGTCCCTCTGTTAAAGGTCTTCTATAAAAACACAGGAGAAATATACTAGAAATGTATTTATAATAATCAGTTGAGCATCACAATGATGTAATATGAAAATGTTAATAGCTTAGAGTTCCTTGGACTACCTTTTCTTCAGTTATTCATTCATTCTAGTGATTTTTCTTTCCTTTGTGGTGTCCCCCACATAATCAAATAGTAATAAGTAGTTCCTGGCTCAGCGAGAAACCAGAGCTCCACCTAGGGGTAGAGTCCCAGGCTGAGATCTAGAAAGTGAGTGTTGTAGCCTACACAACATATTTCATGTAATTTACAGATAGAAATCGTTTGGGGAAAATAAAATTGTATATGAAAAATCACATTTTACCATTTTACTTTCTTTGCCTCTACTTTGAAAACAAAACAATTACTACTGTGATACACTGTTTAAAAAAAAAAACTTATCTGTGTAAACTTTTCAAGCAAAATACTTTTCAAAATAATTAATACACCAGAAATGATACGTTGCAATTTCTCGTTACTAACAATGACAAATTTATAAAATTCTAGGGTCATCGAACTTACTAACACCTTACAAATCCTACTGAAAATTATGTATTATCATGAAATTAAGGTTTTGGAACCAGGTGTTAACGTATACTACCTAAAGTGTTATTTACAGCTCATGTCTTTACTGTAGACTGCCTTGAGAAAACAAATGTGTAAGCCCTCTTTGTATTTGTCGAATTGATCTGTAATGCTGCACATTTCTCAGAACAACAAGATTCGATGTTTGTATATACTGCAAAATGATCACCACAGTAAGTCTAGTTACCATCCATTACCACACTTATTTACAGTTTTTTTATTGTAATGAGAACTTTTAAGATCTACTCTCTTAGCAACTACATACTTAGAATCTATTTTGTTTTACAAATACATTTTACCTGACCAAAACATATTCAGAGAGGGAAGTGTCTTAGATTAAGTGTAAACAACAACAAAATAGCTGGCCTGTAAATCCCAGGACGAGGCTTCATTTCCTACTTTTAATTATCAAGAAATTCCAGTGAATGATTCACACACTGGCATGCTGCATCTTTCTCTTGGAGATCATATCACTCATTTGTACATTATAGACTCTGAGCTATCTGGAGTCAGGAAGCCTGTTCAACCTTTTCTAACACATATTGTATAAACTCTTTCACAAAGGAATCCATAATTTGTCACACCTATTAACGTTCTTTAAAAACAGTGTACATTGCATACAATTTTAAAACTGGAGTAGAACAGAAGCACATAATAGCCATTACATTATGAAGTAAGAGATGAATCATTGCAAAGGAGCAGGAAATAAAGTAGGCTTGAGAGTGCTGCTTTAAGCAATGTCAAGTAGCTTTATATCCTCAGGGAATAAGAGCAAAGTACAGAACAGATTAGCAAAAAATTATCAAGAATACAGGGAGGAGGAGTTTATCATCTAATCCTTTATTTTATCGCTAATTCTCATGTTAGAAAGGCAAACATTTCCAGGCTCACCTTAAAGGGCTGAAACCACAAAGCTAATTGAAAGCTATTTTGTTTCTGACACAGAAAAGAAAAACTGAGAAAAAATGCAAAGTCCTTTTAATTTCTTTAGACAGATTCAGAATTGGGTGATTTAGTATTGCTTAATATTATTAACTTTAGGTATGAGGTGTGAATGGTAATGCAGTTCAGATGTGTATTTGTAATGCTCTATTTATATGGTGTGACTGTAATTTGTAGTTTTCAATACTTTTTCAAGCCATAATTCACTATGGATACCTCGTGCTGTATTTCCAAGAAAGGTATAAATTTAGAATAGTACGAAGCCACCAAAGTTCTAGATCTTCACAGGTGCAATTTTCAGCACATAACAGCACATTTTCCCCAATGTACAACTGTATATATTTTTGAAATTATAGACTCATATTTGACTTAGCTCAAATAGAATCATTTCTTTTTATAGTTTTTATAAAAAATGTTTATAGCGTGGAATTCAAGTAAATAATATCTATCATCTTATGCTAGTCAAGCATATTCTTCTAGAAGACCATGGAACAGCTGGAAAAATTTGTGAAAAATCAAACCATTTGAAAATATTTTAATGAGAAGGATTATTTGTGTGGTCCTCCAAAGAATGCTAAAAAGAAAATTTCTCCTTTCTGCCTCCTGATTCTCTGCCAAGTAACTAACCAGACCTCCCCTTGCCCACTCCACCTCCTCTTCTCATGCTTGACCTTGTTTTAAACTTTGACCTGATAAAGGAGTTGCAAAGAGGAAAATCACCTTCAGCAACCACCTTCATACTGTTCAAAAGTATTAGCAGAATTCTCCAAAATGTGTCCAAAAACATATTCAGAAGTCTAGGAGACTAAAGGGCATATGGGTGCAATTTTCTTTGTTGAACTTACTAATTCCATTCAGATTTATGTAGGCTCTGAGGAAAGGATGATATGGGCTAAGGGAGCATGTAAGAATGGTAACCTTAAAATGGCTCAGCTTCAATCCTTGTCTTCTCTCAGTACTTTGTTTATATCCTGAACAGTTTAACTGACTGAATGCCCAAAGTAGCTGTTTTCCTGAGACAAATACCAAGGGAGCTCTGCGAATCACAATAGTTAATGACAAAACAGCATGCAGTTCCACCTGCTAATTTGTCCCTTTTTAGTTCATTTTTCCTTTCAGCTTCAGCTGCCAATTTCATTTTCAGTTATCTTGTCCTTCAGGTCCTTGTTTCTTCCTTCTCCAATATATACTGAATCTGAAGACTTTAATGGTGTTTCTCTTCAGTCATGTTATTTTTCCCAAATATTCCTTTTTAATTTACTTAGGTAAAAGTGGCAAAGTGGTAACATGATTTAAATGTATGAATAAAGTAAATATTTTGAAAAGGCCATAATACCAAAAGCCAATTGCAGGTTCTGTGCTGAGTTGTGCTTTCCATAGCAGTTAAAGATATCGGTGTTGATAGCAACAAATTATATTAAATATATAAACTTTCGGTCCCTACATTTGCTAAAAATTGGTGTTAAATCCTAGAAAGTAAAACATTCTCTGATTAATCAAACTATTCTTATTTTAGAGTCTTGGGAAATATAATTCTTTATATATTGTCAAGTACAAGACAGCCACACTTCTTGCTAGGAAAATTAATAGTACAATGAAAAGAAAATGAGAATTGGACCCAGTTGCCATAGATTTGTGTTGTAGTTCTACCACCTACCATCTATATGATTTCATTGAACATTTCTACTCTCCATGAACATGAATTTTTTTCAGCTATGAAAAGGAACTAATAATAATATTTTCCTTACCCATGTTCACAAAGTCTGATAAGTTAATGGATGTACATACATTAAGTAAACTTTGAAATGGCATACCACTGTTCTTTATCAAAATATAAAAAATTATGGGAATGTAGTTAGGATCTAGACAGAAGTTAATAGATGGAAGGAGATAATTTTGAAATCACAGAGCAGAAAAAGAATGGGGTAGAGCTGCAACTTATCTCTCATGTAGGAAAGTTTGGTTTGGCAGCTGGTTAAGAGACTTAGCCCTGGGTCTTCAATCATAGCCAAGCTGCTGTCAGACTCAGCACTAGGTCTTCAATCAGGGCCAAGCTGTTAGTCAAGCCTAGATAACAATGTCCTATGTGGCAGAATAATAAGGAATTTATGTATCCATCTTTCTGATGGTCTGAGATTGTACTGGCCATTACTTTTTATTTGACAATGTTTTTCAGCCTTGTAAAACTTGCTTCAAGAAATTTCCAGGTTTGTTTCATAAATTTCTGTGAAGTAATTAACAGTGTTGACCAATTAGTCAAGTATGATAGAGTAATAACATATCCAATCTGCTCTTAAATTTTTACATTTTTGCTCTGCAAAAGGGCTAGCTAGAGGAATTTTGCTTTGATGCCAGGATTACTGTCTTAGATTTTAGAGAGACAGTAAAACATCATCAGGATCTTTGTTCAGAAAAGGTAAATCATAAATCAATGTCCTGGTGCATTTTTTTGTTTGCCTCTGATTTTTCAAGGTCTCTTTGACCTAGAAGCAGAATATGTCTGAGGTTTCCATGCCTACTTACCTCTCATGGTCAGTTAGCACACAATACTAATAATCAAGAGCTATAATATTGCTGATCAAATTGGTACATGCAGTCACCTCATTCTTCTAGTTACTGATTGGTTATGACAAACACGTTAAAATCTTTCTTCTGTATTATGCACTTCTCATACTTTCTTTAAAATATGGCTACTTCATGAGTTCAGGGTGATCTCTTTTGGCCTATATATATTGGATAGGGGAGATTTAAATTTATTATACACTTAGCAGCTTACCCAACAGTCTTCTTGTTAGAGAAATCTAAAGAGAAAAATTATAGATATGGTCATAACTATAATCTGACTATGGCCCAATAATAAAAGTCAGATCTATGTAATTTTTCATTAACATAAAAATTCCAAGTTGTTGCAAAAGTACTTCTTATTCTCAAATTTTAAAAAGTCAATGTAGATATTTCTTAAGCATTGCCAAACAGTAATTGTGGCATTGAAATCTATTTTTCAGTAGAACTGGCACAGTACAAATGGCATTGGAACTTGCTCTGTTGAAAATGATTGAAATTTTGTTGGGAACAAGATACTTTAGTTTAAAAGAGTTTGACCTATGCTATTCAATTTACAGTAGCTCTAAGTTTTGTGTCAATTTTGCCATCTGTGTTTTCTCTTTGTTACCACTCAAAAACTCATTGGCTTATTCATCTACACTTGTTCATGTGAACAAAACAAAAGCAGAGAAAATATATTAAATAAAAAATTACAAAAAGAGAAAGTGTCTATAAATCCATGCACATGAGCAATGATATTATTATCTTACATGGTGATGAATTTGTGGAGGTCATCACAAATGTTTTCCTTATTATTGATATTCTGGGAATAACTGAGTCTAAAAACCGGGTAAGTTGAATTTTATCTATACCACCTGAATGACTTTATGACCTTTTTCTTATATGTGCAAAAGAGAAGAGCTCTGTGCTGCCACATGTTCTATTATTCCAAACTATTACAAATGAAATAAGTTGCTATATCCTAACAGTTGGAAAACAGTAAGCATAGCCTAAGGTCTAAGATCCAAATATAGTAGAGAAATCAAGCCCTGGATTCCAGTGTAGTGCACCCTATAGATGTTACAATTACTACAGAAAAGCAGACCCAAATTCCCACAAACTTTCCCATCAATAAACTAAAAACATCATGGCTGTCATTTTAAACTGGGCACCCAGGGATGAAAGAAAGTGTGGAAGTATGGCAGTGTGCAGGATGTGATCATGCAGAGTGTGACTCCCTGACGTTCATAGTTTTCTCCCCTGCTTCTTCAGTGAGAAAGGAGAAAAGGAGATGAATAGAGGAGGAAAACAGGAAAGACAAAGGGAAAAAAAGAAGACAATTTTAATAATAATAATTTCTGGCACATTTTTCTCATTTTCTCTAGACGCAATTGTAAATATGTAATCTTATGGTTGGAAGCAACCTTGACATGCATCTAGTCCAAATACATCAAAGTCTTTGTATATTGTATATGTTTTTAAAAGCTGTCAGATTTGGTCGAAAGGAAAGCACACTGGAGGTAGAGTAATAATATCTCACTTGAACTATACCAGGCCATGGAAATGTCACCTATTCTTTCCGGTCCTTGCTTATGACACTGGTAAAACAATAAGGAAAAGGGTATAAGTTATAGACATATCTATCCAGATTGTTTTGAAGGTGCCGGGAAAAATATTTTGAAATCCCAAAGTGCCATCCAAACGTGAAATGCAATTATTATTATTTTCCTTCACTTGTAGCAGAACTCAGAATTAAAACATCAGTATGTCAACTATAAATTTAGTTAGCTAAAGCAGAAAGCTTTATAGCTGTTTCAGATTCAGAAAAGACCTAGAGAAAGAAAGGATATTATTAAAAGGAAATAATGAAAGCAACAGTGCTTAAGCAGACACTCACAAAGAGGAAATAGGTTAAATAATAAGATATTCTACCCAATTATAGGACCTCTGTGGGGGCTGAAAAATAGATCACTCAAGATGAAATAAAAACAAGAATGCATTTTAAAAAAACAATGAAAATGGATGTTGAAGTTTAAAAAATGTTCTAACTGCTAGAAATAAAGAACCAATACTATGCTCAACACTGAACACTAAAATGAGAACACTTAGAATTTTTTAGAAACATAAATAATGTCCATGGAAAGAATAACATCATGATGTATCAATAAACATTTATATAAGAATGTTTTCTGGCCCTGAACCAAGATGGCGGAGTAGAAGGACATGCTCTCACTCCCTCTTGTGAGAACACCAGAATCACAACTAGCTGCTGCACAATCATTGACAGGAAGACACTGGAACTCACGAAAAAAGATACCCCACATCCAAAGACAAAGGAGAAGCCACAGTGAGATGGTAGGAGGGGCACAATCACAGTAAAATCAAATCCCATAACTGCGGGGTGGGTGACTCACAGACTGGATAACACTTACACCACAGAAGTCCATCCACCAGAGTGAAGGTTCTGAGCCCCATGTCAGGCTTCCCAACCTGGGGGTCCAGCAAGGGGAGGAGGAATTCCTAGAGAATCAGGCTTTGAAGGCTAGCAGGATTTCATTGCAGGACTTTGACAGGACTGGGAGAAATAGAGACTCCACGCTTGGAGAGCACACACAAAGTAGTGTGTGCATCGGGAACCAGGGGAAGGAGCAGTGACCCCAGGGGAGACTGAACCAGACCTACCTGCTAGTGATGGAGGGTCTCCTGCAGAAGCTGGGGTGTGGGGGCTGTGGCTCACCGTGGGGACAAGGACACTGGCAGCAGAAGTTCTGGGAAGCACTCCTTTGTGTGAGCCCTCCCAGAGTTCACGATTAGCCCCAACAAAGAGCCCAGGTAGTCTCCAGTGTTGGGTTCCCTCAGGCCAATCAATGAACAGGGATGGAACCCAGCCCCACCCATCAGCAGTCAAGCAGATTAAAGTTTTACTGAGCTCTGCCCACCAGACCAACAGGTAGCTCTACCCAGCACCAGTCCCTCCCATCAGGAAACTTGCACAAGCCACTTAGATAGCCTCATCCATCAGAGGACAGACAGCAGAAGCAAGAAGAACTACAATCCTGCAGCCTGTGGAACAAAAACCACATTCACAGAAATATAGACAAGATGAAAAGGCAGATGGCTATGTATCAGATGAAGAAACAAGATAAAATCCCCTTCATTTAGAAAAATAACTAAACGAAGTGGAGACAGGCAACCTTCCAGAAAAGGAATTCAGAATAATGATAGTGAAGATGATCCAGGACCTCAGAGAAAGAATGGAGGCAAAGATTGAGAAGATGCAAGATATGTTTACCAAAGACCTAAAAGAATTAAAGAACAAACAGAGATGAACAACACAATAACTGAAATGAAAACTACACTAGAAGGAATCAATAGCAGAATAACTGAGGCAGCAGAACGGATAAGTGACCTGGAAGACAGAATGGTGGAATTCACTGCTGCAGAACAGAATAAAGAAAAAAGAATGAAAAGAAATGAAGACAGACTAAGAGACTTCTGGGATAACATTAAACGCAACAACATATGCATTATAGGGGTCCCAGAAGGAGAAGAGAGAGAGAAAAGATCAGAGAAAATATTTGAAGAGAATGTAGTCGAAACCTTCCCTAACGTGGGAAAGGAAATAGCCACGCAAGTCCAGGAAGTACAGAGAGTCTCATACAGGATAAATCCAAGGAGAAACATGCCAAGACACACAGTAATCAAATGGGCAAAAATTAAGGACAAAGAAAAATTATTGAAATCAGCAAGGCAAAAACGACAAATAGCATACAAGGGAACTCCCATAAGGTTAACAGATGATTTCTCAGCAGAAACTCTACAAGCCAGAAGGGAGTGGCATGATATACTTAAGTGATGAAAGGGAAGAATCTACAACCAAGATTACTCTGCCTGGCAAGGATCTTATTCAGATTAGATGGAGAAATCAAAAGCTTTACAGACAAGCAAATGCTAAGAGAATTCAGCATGACCAAATCAGTTCTACAACAAATGTTAAAGGAACTTCTCTAAGTGGGAAACACAAGAGGAGAAAAGGACCTACAAAAACAAACCCAAAACAATTAAGAAAATGGGAATAGGAACATACATATCGATAATTACCATAAACGTGAATGGATTAAATGCTTGAACCAAAAGACACAGGCTGCTGAATGGATACAAAAACAAGACCCATATATATGCTGTCTACAAGAAACCCACTTCAGACCTAGGGACACATACAGACTGAAAGTGAGGGGATGGAAAAAGATATTCCATGTAAATGGAAATTAAAAGAAAGCTGGAGTAGCAATACTCATATCAGATAAAATATACTTGAAAATAAAGAATGTTACAAGAGACAAGGAAGGACACTACATAATGATCAAGGGATCAATCCAAGAAGAAGATATAACAATTATAAAAATATATGTACCCAACACAGGAGCACCTCAAAACATAAGGCAACTGCTAACAGCTATAAAAGAGGAAATAGACAGTAAAACAATAATAGTGGGGGACTTTAAAACCTCACTTACACCAATGGACAGATCATCCAAAATGAAAATAAATAAGGAAATACAAGCTTTATTTATTTATTTATTTATTTTTATTTTTTGCGGTATGCAGGCCTCTCACTGTTGTGGCCTCTCCCGTTGTGGAGCATAGGCTCCGGACGCACAGGCTCAGCGGCCATGGCTCACGGGCCTAGCCGCTCCATGGCATGTGGGATCTTCCCGGACCGGGGCACGAACCCATGTCCCCTGCTTCGGCAGGCAGATTCTCAACCACTGCGCCACCAGGGAAGCCCAGAAACACAAGCTTTAAATGACACAATAGACCAGATAGATTTAATTGATATTTATAGGACATTCCTTCGAAAAACTGCAGGTTACACTTTCTTCTCAAGTGCGCACAGAACATTCTCCAGGGTAGATCACATCTTGGGTCACAAATTAAGCCTCAGTAAACTTAAGAAAATTGAAATCATATCAAGCATCTTTTCTGACCACAACGCTATGAGATTAGAAATGTATTACAGGGAAAAAAACGTAAAAAGCACAAACACATGGAGGCGAAACAATATGTCACTAAATAACCAAGAGATCACTGAAGAAATCAAAGAGGAAATCAAAAAATACCTAGAGACAAATGACAATGAAAACACGACCATCCAAAACCTATGGGATGCAGCAAAAGTAGGTCTAAGAGGGAAGTTTATAGTTATAGAAGCCTACATCAAGAAACAAGAAAAATCTCAAATAAACAATCTAACCTTACACCTAAATGAATTACAGAAAGAAGAACAAAAAAATTCCCAAAGTTGGCAGAAGGAAATAAATCATCAAGATCAGAGCAGAAATAAATGAAATAGAAACAAAGAAAACAAGAGCAAAGATCAATAAAACTAAAAGCTGGTTCTTTGAGAAGATAAACAAAATTGATAAACCAGTAGCCAGACTCATCAAGAAAAAGAGGTAGAGGACTCAAATCAACAAAATTAGAAATGAAAAAGGAGAAGTTATAACAGACATCGCAGAAATACACAGCATCCTAAGAGACTACTACAAGCAACTCTATGCCAGTAAAGTGGACAACTTGTAAGAAATGGACAAATTTTTAGAAAGGTATAACCTTCCAAGACTGAACCAGGAAGAAATAGAAAATATGAACAGACCAATCACAAGTAATGAAATTGAAACTCTGATTAAAATCTTCCAACAAACAGAAGTCCAGGACCAGATGGCTTCACAGGTAAATTCCATCAAACATTTAGGGAAGAGCTAACACCCATCCTTCTCAAACTCTTGCACAAAATTGCAAAGATAGAAAAACTCCCAACTCATTCTATGAGGCCACCATCACCCATCACCATCACCCAGATACCAAAACCAGACAAAGATATTAGAAAAAAAGAAAATTACAGACCAATATCACTGATGAACATAGATGCAAAAATCCTCAACAAAATACTAGCAAACAGAATCCAACAACACATTAAAAGGATCATACACTATGATCAAGTGGGATTTATCCCAGGAATGGAAGGTTTCTTCAATAAATGCAAATCAACCAATGTGATACACCATATTAACAAACTGAAGAATAAAAACCATATGATCATCTCAATAGATGCAGAAAAAGCTTTTGACAAAATTCAACACCCATTTGTGATAAAAACTCTCCAGAAAGTGGGCATAGAGGAAACCTACCTCAACATAATAAACGCCATATATGACAACCCCACAGCAAACATCATTCTCAATGGTGAAAAACTGAAAGCATTTCCTCTAAGATCAGGAACAAGACAAGGATTTCCACTCTCACCACTATTATTCAGCATAGTTTTGGAAGTCTTAGCTATGGCAATCAGAGAAGAAAAAGAAATAAAAGGAATACAAATTTGAAAAGAAGAAGTAAAACTGTCACTGCTTGCAGATGACATGATACTAACATGGAGAATTCTAAAGATGCCACCAGAAAACTACTAGAGCTAATCAATGAATTTGGTAAAGTTTCAGGATACAAAATTAATGCACAGAAATCTCTTGCATTCCTATACACTAATGATGAAAAATCTGAAAGAGAAATTAAGGAAACACTCCCATTTACCACTGCAACAAAAAGAATAAAATACCTAGGAATAAACTTAGCTAGGGAGACAAAAGACCTGTATGCAGAAAACTATAAGACACCGATGAAAGAAATTAAAGATGATACCAGCAGATGGAGAGATATACCATGTTCTTGGATTGGAAGAATCAGTATTGTGAAAATGACTATACTACCCAAAGCAATCTACAGATTCAATGCAAGCCCAATTACCAATGGCATTTTTTATGGAACTAGAAAAAAAAATCTTAAAATTTGTATGGAGACACAAAAGACCCCGAATAGCCAAAGCAACCTTGAGGGAAAAAAACGGAGCTGGAGGAATCAGACTCCCTGACTTCAGACTATAGTACAAAGCTATAGTAATCAAGACAATATAGTACTGGCACAAAAACAGAAACATAGATCAATTCAACAAGATAGAAAGCCCAGAGATAAATCCACACACTTATGGTCAACTAATCTATGACAAAGGAGACAAGGATATACAATGGAGAAAAGACAGTCTCTTCAATAAGTGGTGCTGGGATAACTGGACAGCTACATGTAAAAGAATGAAATTAGAACACCCCCTAATACCATACACAAAAGGAAACTCATAATGGATTAGAGACCTAAATATAAGACCAGACACTATAAAACTCTTAGAGAAAAACATAGGAAGAACACTCTTTGACATAAATCACAGCAAGATCTTTTTTGATCCACTTCCTAGAGTAATGGAAATCAAAACAAAAAAAAAACAAATGGGACCTAATGAAACTTAAAAGCTTTTGTACAGCAAAGGAAACCATAAACAAGACGAAAAGACAGCCCTCAGAATGGGAGAAAATTTTTGCAAACGAATCAACGGACAAAGGATTAATCTCCAAAATATATAAACAGCTCACGCAGCTCAATATTAAAAAAACAAACAACCCAATCCAAAAATGGGCAGAAGACCTAAATAGAGATTTCTCCATAGAAGACATAAAGATGGCCAAGAAGCATATGAAAAGCTGCTCAACATCACTAATTATTAGAGAAATGCAAATCAAAACTACAATGAGGTATCACCTCACACCAGTTAGAATGGGCATCATCAGAAAATCTACAAACAACAAATGCTGGAGAGGGTGTGGAGAAAAGGGAACTCTCTTGCACTGTTGGTGGGAATGTAAATTGATACCGCCACTATGGAGAACAGTATGGAAGTTCCTTAAAAAACTAAAAATAGAATTACCATATGACCCAGCAATCCCACTACTGGACATATACCCAGAGAAAACCATAATTGAAAAAGACACATGCACCCCATTGTTCATTGCAGCACTATTTACAATAGCCAGGTCATGGAAGCAACCTAAATGCCCATCAACAGATGAATGAATGAAGAAGATATGGTACATATATACAATGGAATATTACTTAGCCATAAAAAGGAATGAAATTGGGTCATTTGTAGAGATGTGGATGGATCTAGAGACTGTCATACAGAGTGAAGTAAGTCAGAAAGAGAAAAACAAATATCGTATGTGAACACATATATGTGGAACCTAGAAAAATGGTACAGATGAACCGGTTTGCAGGGCATAAGTTGAGACACAGATGTAGAGAACAAACATATGGACACCAAGCAGGGAAAGCGGTGGGGGGGGGGGGTGGGGGGGTGATGAATTGGGAGATTGGGATTGACATGTATACACTGATGTGCATAAAATTGATGACTAATAAAAAAAAAAGAATATATAGCTATTGGCCATGCCTTCCAAATGTCAATCATTTTCAAAAACAGTATTTCAAACAAACAATACCCATCATTTTTATCTTAAGGTACAGCCTGGAAATTTAAGACTTTTGCCGTCCAATTCCTTTGTCTCCTTTGATTGTCTTAGGAAGGAACGCTAATCTGTTCTATATTTACCACATTCTTTCTGGATAAAGAGGTTGGTGACAGTCACAATGGTGATGGCCATCATTCTCATAAGAATGATCAAAATCCTGCCTCTCCTACCCCCACCCCCAACAACTAGTCAACTTTCTTATCATCTGGGCAAACCTTGGCTTTTTATCTATGGATTGAATTTAGCAATTTCTGGTTTCCCTAAAATTACAGTTACTCCAAGAAATTGTTGATATTCATTGCCTTTCATTGTCATTTAATACTTTGAGGCAGAAATCTAGCCATTTATATGGAATTTGCCACTGACATACAGTCAATAAAAGGTATCCACAAAGAAAAAAAAAGTTTTCTTTCTTTGTGGAAAATTAACCAAACAATCGTATTTTCTTAGACTAACGAGGGGTTTCACTGCAGACCTGAACAGACATTTTGAGACACAACTGCAGCAAATAGAGGGAACACACCCTCGTCATAGTTAACCGTGGCTGAGTGAAGGCAGCTGATGAAAAGGGTACATATAATTAAGTGTGATATTTATTGGAATCAAACATCTTAATACTACAGTAAAAAACAGTATAAAGATAAGTTGGGATTTTTTTGAAAAAAAAACATATTTTTTTGCTGTACATGGGCCTCTCACTGCCGTGGTCTCTACCATTGTGGAGCGCTGGCTCAGTGGCCATGGCACACAGGCCTAGCCACTCCGCATGATGTGGGATCTTCCCGGACCGGGGCATGAACCCCTGTCCCCTGCATCGGCAGGCGGACTCTCAACCACTGCGCCACCAGGGAAGCCCGAAAAATATTTTATACAAAGCAATATTTATAGGGTAACTATGATGGGCAATAAGCTATGCCAAGCACTACGGAATTTATGCTATTGTTTCTTTCTCTTAGTTGAGCTACAAATAATTGACATATAACATGGGGTAAATTTAAGGTGTAAAACATGTTAATTTGATACATTTAGCTATTGCAATATGATTACCACTGCAGCCTTGGTTAACACTTCCATCAAGTCACGTAATTATCATTTCTTTTTCTGTAGTGAAAACAAATTTCTCTGCTGCACCTAAACACTTAAATTTCCTTAAGTATTCCACTGTTTTCCAAGTTTTAATCAGTCTTTGAAGAATTTCCATTTTATTGGTATGTTTTCTGATTATTAAACCTGATTGGCAACTGGGTACCTCGAAAGTTATTTCTGCTGTTGTTGGCTTACTGTGACTCAATCAGGTCCTTGGACTATTCTAAAAGAAAGGACTTTCATTTTGGTTCAAAGCCACCATCAACTTCTTACTAACTCAAGGTTATAAGGTTTATATAACCTTGGTTATATAAATTAATCTCTCTTTATGTCAGTTTTCTGCTCTGTATAATAGGGGAAGTCATCATATAAACTATGTAAATTTGTTACAATAATTTTATGTATATATAATAACAACAGTATATGGCACCTACAAATAATTTTATTTATTTATATTTATTTTTTTATATATTTTTTATTTTTTTATTTTTTTAATATTTTTATATATTATATATATATATTTTTATATATATATATTTTTATATATTTTATATATATATATTTTATATATATATTTTATATATATATTATATATATAATATATATATATTTTTATATATAATATATATAATATATATAATATATATTATATATATATTATATATATATTTATATATTTTATATATTTTTATATATTTATATATATATATTATATATATAATATATATATTATATATATTATATATATATTTATATATTTTATATATTTTTTATATATTTTTAATATATTTATATATATATTATATATATATATTATATATATATTATATATATATAATATATTATATTTTTTATATATTTTTTATTATTTATTTATTAGGTTTTTAAAGACTTTTTTCCAAATCATTATATTTTTATTAAAATTAGAGATTAGAAATATCAATAAAATGGAATAAAAAGATATTATATTATTAAAAGTAGGTTTTGCTCTGGTAAGATAGCAATTAATTCTTGTTACTTTTTAATGCTGATATTAATTTTCCACGTTTCCTATGTAGACATTTTACTTTTACAATCACATAAAAAGCAAATAATCGTTACTATATTCAAATTTACAACTGTAATATAAATAGTCTTATGTTGCAAATATTTCAATGCATCAATAGGAGAATCACTTCCTTATAAACATAAATTAATGTTTTTGTATTTTTTTTCCTCAAACTTTCAGACATTTTAGGCATTAATAGTCATCTTATTACTTGTATGTTCTGAACTTGAATATCCTCTTGGGTAAGAGAAATGAACAGTTTCTGGGAGATGGCAGATTCATCAATTTTGTTGCCCTTTTTGATTTCAAAAATTTATGTAATTAATTCAATGTAAATACCAGTTTTAGGTAATGTTTTAAAGTTTTTTTAAACCTTGGTTGTAAGGAGAAGAATTATGACTGAATATTTGTAAAATGAGTGAACGAAATTAGAGAATGAAGAAATCGTACACAGAGCCAAATATTAGGCTACATTTTCTCTGAGATTTGTGAAGTGCTCATCACTTCAGATTTTAGAGCTATAGCATGTGAAAAACAGACGTGTTTTGTTTTTTTTTTCCTTGAAACGTAATGCCATTAAAGAAGTAATCAGTAATTTATAGGAAACACGGCCATTTTGAGTAAAGTGGAAATATTTTGGTTTTAAGCAAACATCAAGGGAAAGTGAGGTGCATAGTTTTCAAAGAAGTGGCTAATTATTTGCGTCATGAAAACTGCATTATAGTTTTTGTCATTTTTCCTCCCTTTTTCCTATTTAGAATGAATAGAAAGACTATTCAGATTAATATCCCTGTCTTCACTTTAGCTTTAATAACACATTTAGGGGGCTTATCAGTTCCAAATAGCCTTCACTAAAATCATTCCATATCACCAATTTAGCTATTATAAAACTACAAACCTTTCTTTGATTATACTAAAATATAAGGTAAGTTCCAGTGACACAGGAATATTTTCACAGTAAGCCTGTTTTGGACCTGTTATATTAGAAAGGAATCCATCTTGCTATCCAAAATAAATATAATCATTAATTAAAAGATTGTCATGTTGTCAGAGTTATTAATGAACGTTAAAATTTTAAGGGGAGACTCTGCAGATGGCATGCCATTCTAACACCAATATGAAGCCATCCCTGGCAAGTATTTTTAATATTTAAAATAGTAGGATTTTTGTTTGTTTGCTTCTAGCAGTTTAAAATTGGGGAAATATATATCTGAGAATTAGAAAACAAGTCATAGTTACAATGGCATGATTAATCTAGTGTAACTAATGTGTGACTTTAATATTTACAGCACTGAGCATGAAAATCTGAACCTTTTTGTATATATTATGGGGAAATAAATTCTAAGGGCAATGCAAACCTTTATTAGCAGGAACACATTTCAAAGACAGCCCCACCACCTCTGTTCTTAATGTTTCCTATCAGGTTTTAAAGTCAAATCAGTAGAATTAAATCACTAACTTAAACACGTCATAGGATTAATAGCTTAACCAATGGCTTTACTTCTAGAAGAACATTAACCTTAATTTCTCTAAGTTCATTAATTCAGACATGTACAATAATTTATTTCATTAGCCAATTTTAATTTTTTCAAAAAGTTCACTTATGGATTATACAGAATACTTTTTAGAGTTTGCATGTGTTTATTTATTATGTTATTGAGTTATTTAAATATTTGATTTTCTCCTTTCAAGCTTTGCTTTTACAGTATAAGCAAGCTATGACTGGAAATGGAATTCTTATCATATAAAATAAAATGTCAGGAAATTGAATTAGCAGAGGGCACTGTGAGTCTGGATGCAATGGCACAAGGAAATGAAAGATGAAAAGTTTAGACCCCAAATACACCAAAGAAAAATTTGATGAAACACAAAGGAACACTTTTTTTTTAAGTGCCATGTGGCCTATTTTTAATTTAAGTTAAATGTCTTATGTCTAAAGACAACATTTCAAATCTAGTCTCACAGGCACATTATTAAGGAAAAATTACTATAACTGAAGAAATTCCAAGTTGTTCCTACAAAGTAAAACAAGATAAAAACCCACTCCTTCAAGAACATTCATCTCTTGTAAATTTTTGATGCTGTGTAAAATATTTGAAAAAAGTCATTAAAATTGATGTAGACACTTGTATTGGAAGCTCTGCTACCATTCTCATGTTATTGCCAATACCATAAAACAGAAATTTAGATGCAGGACAGAAATTTGCTTGAAATTTCGTAACAGTTCATCCTAGGACAAAAGTAGTAGAATCCTTTAACCCTTGGGAAGTAAGTCCTGTCAAATGTAAAATCTACATTTTTCTTATAGGAACTTTTCCATTCTGTATTTTTTTCTTATTTAATGTTGAAATATCATTGAATATCATTTTGTCATAGAGGCCAAATATCACATATCTGACAAACCTCTATCCTGAATATGTAATAAAAATGGGCATATACTGACATTAATTGTGTTTTTCATAATGTCTATATCATAATTGTGACATGTATGCTATAATAGCCTTCATAAATCTGTTTGTTTATATGGTGCTTTCTTGTCTCTACTCATTTAATACATGAGTATTTAAAGGACTCCTGAGAAATCGGCGGTGATAGAGAAAGAAAAAATGTACAAAGTGCCTGTTGTGCAGGCTGAACTTCATCATCATCACCACAGACTCTCAGTATGCATCCATGATGCTCTGTTACAGATACCTTCTTTTCCCAATATCACGGTAATTTCTGAACATGAAAATTATTCTCTTTTCTCTATGTGGGTCTGGATAAGTACCTCTATCAAAATTTAAAAGCTGGAAGAAACCTCAGTTTCATGTATGTAATCAAATACTTTCGTTGTCTAGATGAGGGCCTCAAGGATTATGGACACTTACTAAATGGCCAAGGTTATATACAACCAGTTGGTTACAGAAAAAACACTGTACAAACAAGTGTTCAGACTAGAACTGTGGTGCTCTCTCTACTTTGATCGATGGCTCATCTCCTACAACACTTCCATGTACTCCTTTCCACTCAAGACACATCAGCCTCCTATGTCCTCCTAAATTATTACAGCTAATGCCCACCTTGGGGAATAAAAAAATGTCATGAAGAACCTAGGGGCCAGTCAGGAATAAAGACAGAGACCTACTAGAGAATGGACTAGAGGATATGGGGAGGGGGAAGGGTAAGTTGTGACAAAGTAAGAGAGTGGCATGGACATATATACACTACCAAACGTAAAATAGTTAGCTAGTGGGAAGCAGCCTCATAGCACAGGGAGATCAGCTCGGTGCTTTGTGACCACCTAGAGGGGTGGGATAGGGAGGGTGCGGGGGAAGGAGACGCAAGAGGTAAGAGATATGGGAACATATGTATATGTATAACTGATTCACTCTGCTATAAAGCAGAAACTAGCACACCATTGTAAAGCAATTATACTCCAATAAAGGTGTTAAATAATAAGATAAAAAGAAAAGTAATTTTACCTCTAAAAAAAAAAGTAACCACACCTGATAACAAAAAGTACAGATGAATAAAGATGAATAAACAAAGAAATTAACAAATAAAAGTGAAGCATGAAGATTTGATGACTTATTTGAGGTAAGGTTCAAAAAGAGAAAAAGAGTGAGTCTAAAATTTATCTGGGTTTTGAGCCTATTGTCATCCAGAGAATGGTGGGGCCAAGAGGGGATTGATATCTCAGGTTGGGTATCCTAGAAGCAGAGTCTGAGTTAGAGATTCAGGATCGTGTGATTTACTAAAGCAGTGCTCTTTCAGAAAACGTTGTATTGGAGTAAAGGCAGCAGGAAAGGGAAGGAGAAGGAAATGATGTAGCCTCATAAAATCTGGCCTTGGCCCGATTAGGGGTGGGGTTGGGTGCTCAAGAGCATAACGCTCACTGTAGTTATTCCATAAGAGCAATTCTCTAGAGAAGGAGGGCACATCTGTGAGCCTATCATCATAAAACTCCCATTAACAGGGGGTGGGTCCATGGCAGGGCAAACAGATCTTAGGTAGGGGTATCAAAATCATCTTACTACAGTAGAGGATCAGTTTTACCAGGCATATTCAATTTAATGTTCTAGTTGTTCATCTAAGTAGAAATGTCTAGTGTGTTATTGAAAATTCAGGAAAACACTGGGAAAATGATAAAAGCTACAATTAGAGATTTAGATTCATCCACTTATTTTTTCATTCAAAACAGTATCACAGAAACACTGAGGCAGAAGCTTGAGAGTAGAGAACTTATATTAGCAAAGTCATAAAAATACCGATTGGCTATAGAACCTCTTTTGTAGGCTCCATTAAAATTATATCAAATTTATTTTTTAAAGCATTTTTTGTAAAAAGTTGGCAACTTAACTTTTTTATTTTGCTATGGGAATTTTTGCTGCAGACAGGGGAGACAACAGTCCTGAAAACACAACTGAGGACATTTTGAAGCAATTAAACAAGGAGAAAAAATCAATGTGAACCAAGCTGTGACAATTCTTTGGATATTTTGGCACCATCAATAGAGGTCTCCTCTGGTCCCTTGCTAAGTTACATAAATTTAGAGAGCCCTTAAAAATTATTTTCCAAATGATGAGAATTAAATTGAGAACTGCAAATAATTATGCTGGAGCAAAATGTATAAAATAGAACTGCCCTGGGCAAGCTAAGATTTAGGAACAAATAAATTATCACGTTAGTTCTCATGATATGAATCAGTCTCTCCAGTCCTAAGTGACTTCATAATGACAATTAACATTATTGTGCTTCATTTTATATATTTTCTGTTGTAAACACAGAGGAAATGTTTGAAAGTGAATACCAACCAACAGAAAAGCATTCTTAATTCTTCTCTGAATAAAGACACGGCAGAAAAAGGAAAAGCAGAAGTGATGGAAAAGGGGAAAAAAATCTTAAAGTAAGAATTTTGGTTTAGAAAAAGACAAACTTCCAGACCAGTCAATCTATCTCATGTTAAATATAGCTCTTGGTATCAGTAAGCTCAAGGGCAAAGTTCCACTTGTCTGCTAACATGTCAACTGTGAGTCTGAAATAATTACTTTAGCATAAAGACAATGACCAATGTAGTCAAAATAAAGACAAACATACATATTTTATATTAATGCTCAAATATTTTACCACATAGTTGAATTGTATATTGATAAGAACCATTACCCAAATAACAATAAACAAACTATGATGACTCACAGGGTTTCAATTATAAGATAAAGTGCATAAACACACATTCATTCATTTTCCTGGCAAGTAAGCAATTAACAGTTCTCTAGGGTCTTGTCTCCATAGGCAACCAAGCAGGTAATCAGTGAAAGCTATGCTAAAAATCCACTTTACCTGAGTCACTGTTCCTTCCTGATCTTCTGAGTTACAGCAAGAAATTCCTACAGCTGCTGCTTTTGGATTTACATCAAATCTCCAGAATAATCACTGCCCAGTTTTAAGGTGCAGCAGAGTCCTACACAGTCTGAATCAATTCTACATGTCAAACAGTCCAGATGGAAATTGACCTAGATGGGTGGGATGGGCGGGGAGAGAGGTCCAAGAGGGAGGGGACAGATGTGTACATACGGCTGATTCACTTTACTGTACAGCAGAAACTAACACAACATTGTAAAGCAATTATACTCCAATAAAAAAAATAAATTTAAAAAAGAGGCTATCTAAACTTTGAGGCAACTTTACAAGACTGAATACTGTGGATGATCAAACTGCAAAGGCGGCAAAGTACGTGACGAGGAAGGGAAGACCTTAATCCTAGCCTTGAGTCTGTCATTAATTAAAGAAGTCATACCTGTGACCTTGGACAAGGTGTATGTCATATCTGTGCTTTGGTTTCCTTAAATAAGCATAGACGAGATGGACTACCAGATAATTAAGCTCCTTCCAACTTAAAAAAAATCATCCAACTGCCTTAGATTAGCTGTTTTTTAAAGATATGTTTACACAAGTTGGAAAAATGTGCTCATCTTGCCATAAATAGTGCCCATACTACCTTCTTTCCAATTGGTTACTAGCAAAGAACATAGGCATCTCTTAGCAGTCTAAAGCCCCAAACCTGTAGACAACACCTAAACTTGTGTGTCTGCTTTCTAATACTTTTCTCACAGTTGCTAGCAGCCACATTTGCAGTAGTTTCAAATTAGTGGTTTTCTAAATCCTGGGGGCAATGAAAGTATCTAAGACCATTGTGAAAAGTCATTAAAGTCATGTGGCCCATCTCCTATATTCATACAACATGTACTAATAATTCTTCCTTCAAGTTTTTTTTTTTTTTGGAGTTTTGTCTTTCCTTTTATCTCCCCAAGGACTAGTTAATTTAAGGTTTCAGTTTTGTCACTGAGGCTGTTGGAATAGCTCTCTACCTCAATTTCTGACTTAATAACTTAAAACCTGTTTGACCATAGGCGTGGTACTGAATCTTTTAAATCTTAGTTTCCTCATCATAGAGCTTTTTGTCAGGAGTAAATGTATAATGCATATGTAAGTGGTTTATTTGATGATCTAATTTGGTAAGGTACAAGAAAGTAACTTCATTTTTTGTCATAACTGCACTCTGAAACCCCTCTATATAATATTCCATTCCTTTATATGGATAAATTCTTGGCTAGAACCCACACTTTTCTTGTAATATTCAGAAATACTGACAAATAATTTCATTTTTGTAGCTATTATTAGTCAAATCCAATCTAATATTTCATTTTATCATGTTTCCCACTAGATTTTAACCTCTTTTTAAACAGCGATCATACATTGTTATTAATGACAATTTCTAACATTTCCACAGATTCTGTTACTTCTAGGTAGTAATAGAGAAAATAAAAGTAGTTGACGAGTAGGCACAAGAGTGGAGAGGCATGTGATATAGTGCTTGAAGTATAGAGCCAAAGGTCTATAAACTGGTTAAAATTCTATAGAACTAGTTACAATTCGAGTTCTAATGTGTATTAGATGTGTGGCTTTTAAAAGTGACCTAATGAATCTGTACTTTAGATTTTAATCTGCATTTTGGAGATGATGATAGCACAAGCCTCATAAAGTCATAGTTAGAATATAACAAATCATTATAAATAAAGCACAAAGAATAACAAATGGCACTCAGTAAACACTATAAGTACTTCTATCAGGATTACTAATATTGATTGGGTTCTGAATATATTATGCAGAACACTTAATTGTTCTTCTAAATTTGAATTTCTTTAAATATATAAGCTAGAATTATGATTATACTCATTTTTATAAGGAAACTGGGGAATCAAGTGTTAAGTACTTTGCAAACAACCCTCAGATTCTAAATAAGAATGTGAACTTGAACATCAATTTGCCTCACACCAAGTCTGTATTTTTAACGTAATGCTATATGTAGGTATTTTACTATACCAGACTTCTATAGCTTTAAAATTATTAGATTAAAGAATGAAAGAATGCTGAACTGAAAATAGCTTATTTTAAAGAATTTACTGGAGGTCAAGACAAAAACTTGTGAGGGCTGAATTCAGTCATTTGCCTACCAGTTTGTGATATTTGATTACTAACTGCTACAGAAAGAGTAAGAAGAAAATTTAAAAAGAAAATAGAACCCAAAGTCTCCAGACACATAGTTTAATTTGTCCCTTTAAACCTTCAAATGGTTAAGGGGGATAATCTGTTGTCAGGGAGGCAACTCCAGGTTGAAATCTCGAGAAAAAGATAGTTGTTCCAGATGCATTCTTGTTTTGGACTACAAGAGCAGTATTACAAGGTTGGCTTCCCCCAAATATTCTCAAAGTGTAAAAATGGAAACTGTGACCAGAGAGGTTGTTGTAATGATGTTGTGATTATGAATCATATACATATATGCTTTAGTATGTGACTACCGCTCCTTTTTCTCTTTCACCAATGAGATTATCTCTCTGTACCTAAAAAAGAAATAAAAAACAACTCTTCATGTCACTGTTACTATGAAGTCACAGCAGATAAACTTTTTGGGGTTTGCTTAGAAAATTCTATGATTGAATTTTAAGACACGTTGATAGACTGCCTAAGATAAACTTACCAGGACAAACAGAATAATAAGTTCTCACAGAAGCACCCATGCCTGTGTATTGGGGTGATTATCAATGTTTCCTGTACTTGTGCCTAAACATTTGTGCCCTCTGAAGGGACTGATTTCTTTACCAAAGACATATTTAAATCTTATAAAAATTACCAAAGAAGATATCTCATTTTTCAGTGCAATATCTCAGATTGGTTACTGACACTTCATAGTTGATGACAATGTCATAAAAGTTTTGACATCTGAAATAACATATTCTTTCTTTGATATGCATAAGATTTTTCTCACCCTGGCACTGTCATTTCTCCTGGAATATGTCAGTGATGCGCTCCCCTGATATATAAATATCAGCGCCATATATCTGGTATTACAATACAGTATTTTAAAATCAGGTTTCTAAAATCTTTATCTGTGTCCTACTCTACATGATGAAATGTTTTTAGTTTTGGTCAATTTATAAATGTCTAAAATCTGGCACTTGAAATATCGAAAGCAAGCACACTAATGGAGATTTTTGTACAAATGCAAACACATTAAGACAGCAGGAAAGCAGAGTTTGAGTCAGTTTGTTGCACGGAAGACATCATTTTCCTAAAAACAAATGGTGTGTTAAGTTCACCTGCCATCACAGTGACTGGACAGACAGCTAAAGACAGAATTATTGCTAAGAGTTTCACTTTACGTGTTAATGATAGAAAGGAAATTTACTGTGTTACCATTGAGAAACGTAGGTTTTTAGAGTTTTTATTTTCCTAAAAGAAACAGCTACATAAAACAGTAATGTGCATTCATGCTTTCAGTAGTATTTATTTTATTAGGTAGCAAAATAGATCATAAAAACAAAAATAATCTGTATTTCATTTTATTCATGTCTTTCAATTTGGGAAAAAATCTTTTTCTGGAGACACAAAAGTCAAATATTTGAACTTTTTTCTTTCTCAGCCACACAAGTTAAGAAAGGCTAAAAAATCATTTTCCTGGTCATGTGCTGTTTTGTTCTCTATCCAGCTGGAAGCAAAATATCTTGGGAGGAGATAAGATGTCAAAATATGTGCCATGGTTGAGGAAAATGCATAGAGTAGTCGTGGCTTTCCCTGGCTTTTTTTGAACATGGTGTTCCATGTATACAAGTTAGCAGGTTTATTTATTGTCCTTCTTTATTTTTAGCCCTTAAGGATTGAAATAAGATTTTCAAGTTTATTTCTTGCTATTGCTATTTTAAAATGAAATATTTCTAAATCTCTTCAGGATATTTTGTCTCATTTTTTTGTTCTATTTAATAAAAATCCTTGAACCTGAGGTATTTAGAAAAGTGTTAGTGTGTACCCGCTCATAATAACACATATGTGTGTACACACACACAGTAAACTGGGAGACGAAAGAGTATTGTTCAACCTATGTCTTGGGCCATAGTTTGGAGGTTATTGTACCAGAGCCTTGCAAAAGTTAAGCTATACTTCAGGTAATACAATTTAACTTTATTTAAAATCCAGGAGATAAAGCTGGAACAGATGAACTTTTGCCTGCCTCCAATATAAAACAACAATAACAACAAAAACACACACACATATATATAGTTACATAGTTATCAGTAACATTTTTTCATGTATCACTCTGTTGAGTATAAATTTGCTTTCTTATATTATTGAGGCCACCAGTCTTTTCAGAGAGGCATTCTAAGGTGTAATATTCATTAATCAGTATCTTTCTAAGGGATTTAAAGATTAATTGGAGCTAGCTCTCTAACTAAAGAAATAAATCTCAAGTTTCAAGGAACGATGACAGATGCTCAGTATAATCTATTTTGACAGAGAGTTCTCCTGAGAATCTTTCAAATTCAAATTCTTTTATGTGGAGAGTTAGTTATCTTTCTTGTGTACAATGCCATCAAAGAAGTCATTATCCAATATATTTCTCTTCCATAGTTTCTGCTTTTTCTCCCCCAGTTTCATTATCTACGTAGAAGATTTTCATTTGTAAGGGCAAAGCAGACATTTAAAATTTAAGCAATAAGATATAGATGCCCTGAGATCAACCCCATAGGAGCCAATCGCTTAGGACAGCTATTCAGGAAACTAGGGGAAAAATGAACCCTGAGATCAAATATGTGTGGGAAAATTGGGGGGGTTTAAGAACCTATTTTTATTTCCTATAGGAATACTCATCATTTCTGTGATAAAGAGTCTTTTGAATTTATCATATGTCTAATACTCTACCTTTTCCTTCTCCCACAGAATGCCTATCAACATACCGAGAACATTTATCAGGGTTCTCATGAGTTCCATGGCTACTGGTAATGCAGAGTCTTCCCTGTTGTTCTCTGTTGAGGAAAAAATTTGCCTAATCTCAGAACCCAATTATTTTCACCAGCCACAAACCTTTAAGTGCTTAGATAAAGTTCCATTATATTCCTCTATTACCTGCCAGGTCATTATGCTCAATGTTCTGAGAGAGATAATAAAATTAGTTTAATTCATCCATGACTCAAGAACATTTCTAGTCTGTGTTTTTTGTTAGCTGTAGTGTTGTAAGTAGGCAAGTATAAGTATTAAGGCAGTTTCAGTAAATATAAATTTTCAACATATATAGCATCTGGTATTTAGGCATGAACAGATGGCTCAAGTACAGATGTTTTTAGATATTGGCTACTATTTCATTGTAGATCATAAATCATGGTTACATCCAAAAGTTCTTAAGCTAAAGAAGATGGATGTAAAGGTCTTTAATAGTAAGTTAAAAAACAAATAAAACAAAGAAACCCAACAACTAAATCTCCATTATTTAACTAGCTAGTTTTCACTAGTTTGATTCACTATAATTCACTATTTGATTATATTCAAAAGGGGAATATGGGACAAATTAGCAAATCAAACATATCCTTAAAAAGATGAGTATATTCATAATAAACATAACTAATATTTATTATGTGTGCCAGTCACTTCTCTAAGTTATAGATATAGATTATATATATATATATATATATATATTCTAGAGTTTGCTGTGTTATAAAGATACTGTGTAATGTGACTTCCAAAAAACGGCTTTTAAGTTATAATTTGCATGTTTCATTACATGACTACATGACTGCCATTGTAGATACAAGAACAAAAGATGGATGGATAGCAGAGATGTTCTGAGGGTAGACAGACAGTGACTTAAGAATGTCTTAAAGTTCCATTAAGACCTTCAGTCTTACAAGTGATTCACACATGATTTATATAATGTGACATTATTATTCAATTTTCATAATATCCTGATGATCTCAATGCTGCTCTCATCTCTCATATTTCTAACCATTATAACCTAAAATATCTTAATGACAGTTTAAGGATCTGGGAACATCAAATCTTTGGCATTCATAAGGTAAACTTCCAAAACCTTTTATGAATAAGAAGTGAATGAGAACATTGTAGAAATCATGTTTGCTGGTTAAGTGCTATTACCTCCTTAGCCCTTCCTTCGCTTTCATTATGAGCACGGGTATTTATATGAACTTATTATACCTGCCACATGGGAAAAGTTCACGAAGTAAGTCAGAAAGAAAAAGACAAATACCGTATGCTAACACATATATATGGAATTTAAGAAAAAAAAATGTCATGAAGAACCTAGGGGTAAGACAGGAAAAAAGACACAGACCTACTGGTGAACGGACTTGAGGATATGGGGAGGGGGAAGGGTGAGCTGTGACAGGGCGAGAGAGAGGCATGGACATATATACACTAACAAACGTAAGGTAGATAGCTAGTGGGAAGCAGCCGCATGGCACAGGGATATCGGCTAGGTGCTTTGTGACCGCCTGGAGGGGTGGGATACGGAGGGTGGGAGGGAGGGAGATGTAAGAGGGAAGAGATATGGAAACATATGTATATGTATAACTGATTCAGTTTGTTATAAAGCAGAAACTAACACACCATTGTAAAGCAATTATATCCCAATAAAGATGTTAAAAAAAAAAAGGTTTCATTGATTTTAGGACCAGCTGACTAAACTCAGTAAGTTTATGCATGCATTACTAATTTCACAAACTCTGGAAGTACACAGTGGTGAAATCATGAATTTGGGCGGTGTTGGGAAGAAGGGTCTCAAGCATGGGTTGCATAAGGTGGTAAATTGGAGCCACTAGTCCAAAACAAGGGCACAGGCAAGTTTTCTTTAGATTTCATAGCTTAAAAAAGCATTAATTGGGAGGTTTCAAATAAAAAATCTAGATTTCTGCTTTCTCAGGAAAAACTAAGAGATCTGGACACATGGGTATGCTTGTCTATAGTTGGAAATAAGTAACCTTTGCCCTCTTTAGAATGGTTTCCAGGTTGGAAGATTTTGGAAGAAAATCTTGAAAATTTTGGAAGAGTGTCATGCTCAGGAGAGGACACGGAAGCTCCTCAACCTTTCCCCATACCTTGCCCTGTACATCTCTTCCATCTGGCTGTTCCTAAGTTATATCCT
Organism: Grampus griseus; assembly: GCF_964374135.1. NCBI lineage: Eukaryota > Metazoa > Chordata > Mammalia > Artiodactyla > Delphinidae > Grampus > Grampus griseus. The sequence continues at coordinate 81,289,362 of NC_139019.1, forward strand.
TTTATAATAAACCTGTGATCTAGAAAATAAAATGTTTCTCTAAGTTCTGTGAGCTGCTCTAGCAAATTAATCAAACCTAAGGAAGGAGGGAATCATAGAAACCTCTGATTTATAGACAGTTGGTCAGAAGTACAGGTAGTGACCTTGACTTGGGCGTAGCACCTGAAGTCTGAGGAGGGGCTTGTGGGAATCCCCATCTATAGCTGGTCAGTCAAGTACAGTGACAAGATGGGCTTGTGACTGGCTTCTGACATAGGGGGAGAGGGGACAGCCTTATAGGAATGAACCCTTAACCTGTGGGATCTGACAGTATCTCCAGTAGATAGTGTCAGAATTGAGTTGAATTGTAGGACACCCTGCTGGTGTCCAAAGAATTGCTTGTAGGTGGAGGGAACCCCCCTCCCCAGTGTTGAAATTGGGTCCAGGAACCCCAAAGAGGCCCATTCTAATGACCTCTGTTAAGATCTTATCTCCAAATAAGGTCACATTTTGAAGGTACTGAAGGTTAGTACCTCAAAATATGAATTTTGGGGGAAAATACAATTCAACTCATGATACCTACCCACGTGCATTACACTATCAAAGATTTTCCCCCATCCTTTGTTTATTTGCGTGTGTGTGTGTGTGTGTGTGTGTGTGTGTGTGTGTGTACACTGTTTAGGCTATTTCAGGAGAGGATAAATGAGCACGAAGTCAAACCAGAACAGACAATATGGTCCTAACATAGACAATACGGTCCTTAACAGTTGCTTTTAAGAAACCACCACCCTGAAATTTGGCTAAAGAAAAAAAAATCTCTGAAATCTTACAAAACGCATTAGACCAGAAGGCAACAGAAATCTCTATGGGAGCATAATTCTGTTTGATTATATCATTAGATTTTACCAAAGACAGAATTAGAAACAAAAATCTCCCACTTTCTGTTCTGGCAGTGACTAAGCATACTATCATTTATAATAAAGGCAAACTCCCTACTAATTCCATATATTATACATCGTCATACCAAACCAAAAGCGAGGTTTGTCTTCCTATTTCCTTATAATAAAAATTCATTTCCATCTGTGCCCCAGCAAGGCAGAGCTTTCACTGTTTTATGCTAAATTTTGACAGCACTTATACCAGGGATCAATGGATAAAATAACACAGCGCCATATGATTATCATATATTTCACAAATAGAAATAACAATTTCAGTGCATTGGAAAGGAAGAACACTTGAAAACAAATGCAGGAAAGGAAACACGCATATGCAAAAATATTGGATACTACTGTATTTAAAATATTCAGCACATCTGTTATTAATCTTTCTCTGCTATGCAAAAAAATTATATTAGCTACTGAAGAATTAGGAAAAAATAGAATCAGAATCCAGAGGGATACTGTAATACTCCATAAATATTCAGACCAGCTAGGCCAGTTTCACAGGCTTTGGGAAAAGCAAAACTTTATGTCTACTGTGAGTTTGGTGCTTTTCTCCTGATAAGTGACCAATTAAAGGGGTGAGTTAAATAAAAGTGCAAACAACAGAACACATAATCCACTTTTAATCCTGAGGCCAGGGCTTCTATGTGCTAAAACTTCCAGAAAACTTGGCAAAGAATCAATAATATAATAGCTCCCTGCTCCCCAAGTGTCTGAGCTATTATAAAAGACAGACCCCAGGATCATGGAAATGTCTTTAGCGTAGTTCCTACTAGAGATAAATGTTTTATATTGAGTAAAATAAGCTATATTCTAGTGGTAAATAAAACTCCATGATAAACCTTGATTTATGAATTTTGTTTTCAATTTTGGAAAGTAAGTGTGCTGACAGAACTAACTGATAGAAAGTCTATTAAAAAAAAAAAAAAGAAGCAACATGCATATAGTACTTTTCCAGCTACCAGAATTTCAAGTCAGATTTTTTATGCCTTTCAAGACACTTATAATATTAATAATAAATTAATGATAATATCTTTAATCCTTAAAATTACTTAAATGTGTATCCTGGTCTTTTGTGCACACAGAATGGCATGCTGAATGTGTTCTGCAATATGCAATTTTGCAGGTGCAAGTTCATTGGGAATTTTTGCTAGCAAAACAAAAATCGCAACATCATGGTGCTACAAACACCCTCAAATTTAAAACTGCTTAATTTGGACTTTTTTTTTTCTTTTCCAGAATCACCTGGGAAGGTTATACAACTCATGGATGCCATTTGTAAAGAAGTTTCATAACTACATTTGTATTCCTTCCTTTTTTCCTGTGACAAAGATTCTCTTGACCCAAATATAATCAGCCTCTTCTGAGCTCTTTGCAATGAGGTCTCAACTTTTAGACTTCTGTGTTCACCTCTCTATTGTCCAGTTTTATTAACAGAAATGCTGCTATGTCAGTTTAGCCAGAATCCCCTACCCTGGATATCTGACCACCCTTGATATCTGACCAGATTCCTCATCCTCTACCACCCCCTAGATGATAGTTGATCACCCTGCCCTGCCTTCAGCAAGAATCCTTTTTTATCTCTTTTGCCAGAATCCTCCCCTTGCCCTTGATGTTTCCTCTTAATTAATTTTCTATCCACTGCACACTCCAACCCCACTCCCAGCTCCTTGGCTATAAATTCCCACGTTTCCTTGCTGTATTCAAAGTTGAGCCCAATCTCTCTCCCTCACTGCAAAACCCCATTACAATGGTCCCTACACCTATCCTGATAGTCCCCTGAATAAAGTATGCCTCTAACAAGTGTCAAGAATAAATTTTTTCTTTAACAGCCCTTCTTTCCTTCCTTCCTTCCTCCAATCTAGTCTTCATTCAGTCTTTCCTTTCTTCCCATCTTTTTCTCTTCCTTTCTTTTCATCTTTCTTGTCATTAAAATAAGTGTTTATTAAAGGTTAATTTTCCACATAGTAACTATGGGTTACTACGTGAGAATTTTTTTTCTGTTTTCTTTATTCTTTGTGGGGGGGCGGGCTAAACATTTAAAAATTGAAGTAGTAGATTTAACAGATCATGGAACTACTGATAGAGGAAGTCACATTAGGGAGATGGTTTGTACTAATATTAAGGGGCCAGAATCTGATTAATGTGTTCTAAAATATCTTATTCCAGAGAAGGAGTACCTGTAAATTCATAAGTTGATTCCCATCCAATATGACAAGACAATAAATGTAAAATTTGTCGTTTATTTGTGTACAATTTAATCTAATTTCAAGGTTAAATGCTTTTCTAGAAAATTAAATTAAATAACATTTATCAAAACCTACAAATGCTCTCCTGTGAAATTATATCTTGGAAACTTAAAGAGGAAAAGGATTTCAGGAGTCATCAATCCAGCCAGAACTCCACATGAAACAAGAAGAAAAGCATTTTATGTATTCGTAAACCAATTACTATTTGATGTGCAAGATATAAGGTACAAGGTGTGGTATAAATATGAAACCATGTAATTACACAGAAGTCCTCTAACATATTGTATAAGTGGGGACAGTGAAAGAAAAGCACAATGAAGCTCATTTCCAGCATAAGGCAATTTATGACAATTACCAAATAATAATAGGGACAGTAAGTACTGCAGAATTCAAAGGAAGAGGACATCTCTGTGGGTCAAGCTGTCAGGCAAATAGAGACAGGGCTCGAGTTAGAATTTTAAGAATTGCTAAGATTTTGTTCATAATTTAAGTCAAAATATATTTTAGGCAAATTAAGAATATTCTTACACTCTACTGTAAGCTATAAAATAGCAAATTACCTGTTGCCTCCATCACCACCTTCAGTATATTTGCATGTGCAAAATGGTATATGTGACATAATAAGAAATATACATATATATTGGCCTCTGCCCCCAGTTTCTGACACAGAGCCCTTGAAGCCTCTGTAAATTACTAAGTGATAGCACTAGGAGCACCTTTTGTTCCAATGAGGTGACTCTGGGTGGGCTCCTGGATGGCGACTGGTCACCGGAAAGACAAAAGCCACAATTAGAAGCTTGAAATTTCTCTATATTGAGGAGAGGGGCTAGAAATAGAGTTAATGATCGATCATGTCTGTGTGATAAATCCTCCATAAAAATCCTAATAGTATGGGATTCAGAGAACTTCCAGGTTGCTGAATATATCCACATACTGGGAGGGTGATACACCCCAACTTCATGGAGACAGAAGCTGCCAGGCTTGGGACCCTGCCAGACTTCACCCTATGTATCTCTTCATCTCACTGGTCCTTTGTATCTTTTATCACATTTCTTAATAAGCTAGTAAACATAAGTCAGTACTTCCCTGAGTTCTGTGAGCTGTTCTAGATAATCAGATCTAAGGGGTAGGAGGTCATGGGAACCTCTGATTCGTAGCAAAGTCAGACAGAAGTTGTGGGCAATCTGGGGACCCACAGCTTGCAGTTGACATTGAAGTGGGGGGCAGTCTCCTGAGACCCAGCCCTTAACCTGTGGGGTCTGATGCTCTCTCTAAGTAGACAGTGTCAGAATTGGTTTAAACTGCAAGACAGCCAGCTAATGTCTCAGAATTGCCTGGCGTGAGGAAAAAATCCACACATCTCAAGTCAGAAGTATTGTGAGTGTGGTAGTAGTGAGACAGTAAGAGAAACACATGGAAGGAGAGTGGGGTTGTCCAGCTCAGTCTACAAATTAGGGGTATCGTCTCTTATTCAGACCCTCCCCCAAAGCCAAACAAACTAAAACAAAAGTATTTTGCTCTCATATGTCCATAATCTCTATCGTCTTTCTTATCTCAATAAATTGCTCTCTCAAAGCAATCTAGAGTGTCTAGGCTTTGTCACACTTTTTCTGTGACAAATGTGTACTGTATTCATATAGGGTTTATTTATGATTATGCTTTAGGTTGGCTCAAGGTAGATTACATGATAAGAGAATGAAGCTTTGTAGTATTAAAAATATGCTGAATTATTTTTATAGAATACTTATAAATTTTTATCTTACTTATTTCAGAGGATTCCTCTAACCTGTGATACTTTTATTTCTTTAAATACCCTTTTAAGCACTGAGTATGATTTTCTGTAAGATACTGTTTCTTTCATGATGCCTTTATAAGAATAGAATACATCACTAGACAAAAATGTACTTCCATATAATAGACAAGTATTTTATCATATGGACTGACATTTATAGTTTCCTGTCACCAAGAAAAATCTACATTGGACAGGTATTAAATAAATAGCTGATGGAGAAAACTGAATATCCCTCTTTCAAAATAAAAACTCATCAAGGAGGTGAAAAAAGGTGCTCTTTTCCAGTGACTACTTATTTATCTGTTGGATATTCCACATATATTCCCCCAAACCATGCCACCTGGGTGTCAACATAAGTAAAAGAGTTTTCCAAAATATACTAGGGATAAATAGTGGTGGTTACAATTTGAAGCTCATATGTGCTAAGTGGCACTATCATATTGCTTTGGGTCCACATGTTGATTTCTTTCAGTTCTGTAACCAGAGATCCAAACTTTCATCTCCAATCTCTCATATCACTCCCATTTACCTTGCCGCATTTCACCTTGAAGGCAAATTTAATAACTGAGCTTTAAAATTGAAAGCTGGGGCAGGCCTTACCTTTAGCAACATGAATAACATCATAATTCTCAAAACAAGAAAATGCCTTCAACTCAGACAGCAAGATTAAATTATATATTTACTCTGGGTTCTGGACATAGAAAAAGTCAATGGGCTATTTCAAATCATCTTTATTAGCCATGCTATAAACATGTCATCCAGTACCATGTATTGTTGATGTCTTTCTTTATTGCTTTCTTTTCATACTGTGATCAATAACAGTAGTATGAAATTCCCTGCCAGTTACTTGGCCCTATGGGATGACATAGAAAACTCAAGAAGATATGTAATCGAAACATTATATATCAGGATGTATCCTTTAGATGCTGAGCTAATACAGTACTCTTCTCTTGATTTACTAATGACATAAAAGTCATTGAAAGAGGAATAGCAAATATGCACTCAGAGTATATTTCCACAGCTTTTCTTTTCCCTTGGCTCATCATTTTATTACTGAACTGGATGGCAAAGACTAAATAGCCTTTGATTCTGCATCAGCAATTCTATAGCTACTTAAAATACATGTTGCCCTGCTCTTATTTTATTTTTGATCATAACCTCTTTTAGGTTCTGAAATAAATTTGAGGTTTTCTCACTGGTGATCAAAGGAGCTGAATCTTCCTGGAAGAAGAGAGTGCCCTAGAAACATGAGGGTCAAATCACAGAGTCCACAGATAAGCAAGAGTTTCTTGAGTCAGTTATAATTTATTATTTGAAAAGTATAGTATCTTACTAAGACTCTCTTGGTTACATATTAGAGAAACATACTAAAGCTGATTTAAACTAAAACCATGGGAGTTACTAGGTGAACTGAGAAGTATCTTCTGGAATACAAGGAAAGAGATGAATCATTCCTCAGATAGACTGAATCTAGATGGAAAGTAATCAGAAATATTAGATGCACTTTCTCTCTGCTTTTTGGCTTTTTAATTTCTTTTTGCACACTGACTTCTGCTTCTTGGTGATCTTAGCCAAATTTTACCACTACACCACTCCTGAATTTACATACCTCAGTCCCAGACATGCATAGAGACCAACTGGCTTGCTCTGAATCCTGTTCTTAAATGCCATAATGTAAATGCTCTCTATTAGGACTATGCTCACCTTTTCAAATTCATCCGGTTTAACTTATCCGAAGGCATTATTTAACTTTTATGCTTTTATGATTATTATGATATTTTATTGATTCATATAATGTTAAATTAGTAAAACAATTGTAAAGAAAATGTACTGAGATATTTGAACTGGTTTTAGTTTGAACAGTGTGTGTATATAATAGTTACATTTATTTGTATATTCATTTCTATTTTTACATATATATGTAAATACTTATATATTCAGAAAAATATTTTTGAAAAGTATATCATATACATGATATTGGCCATGTAAATGAACTTCAAACTATGAACAAGTGGATTAAAAAAAGATAAAGTATACTGAATTTGTTTTGATGAAAATATGAGATCATTAAGCTCTTCAGAAACGTGGATTTAAACTATACTTTGTCAACATGACATTTATTACACTACTATATAACTAAAATGACATTTATCCTTGAATAAAATTCTATATATTTGAACAAAGATACAGTCATTTCCCCAACATCAGCATAATTCATATAATTTAAGTATTATAATTATACTAATTATAATTAATATAATATATGTATTATAATCAATATAGTATTATAATTAATATAATATATGTATTATAATTAATATAATTTAAATATTGATAATTAATATTTTGGGGGCCCCAACTCTTGTACACAAAGCGTGTTAGGAATTCTATTAATCCAGAAATTCTCCTGAATTAATATATTTGTTTAATAATTAATACAAGAGAAGTCATGAATTACAGCTGTAAAATTATAGAAAGGAAGATAAATAATATTTGGTGGTGTTTCAGCATTGATTAATTAAAATAAACATACTTAGGTTGTTCAATATAAATATTAATATAGAGAAAATCAGAGTTCAAGATCATTCACAATCAAAATGCTAATCATGTTACCACAGGCAATTTAATTATTGTGAAAAAAACAGAATGCATGTGTAGAAAAGTCCTGAGAATACCCTAAGCATTCACCTCTAGCTGATGCCTAGGGTCAATGCAAGCAGAAAAAGGAAGACTAAGGCAGAATTTTAAAGGGCTTGGCTAAATACTGAAGGAGTGTCCCAACACACAGCCAGTCTACAAAAACAGGGAGACTATTTTCTTATCTTTCCTTTCCTTCTTTCATTTTTTTGCTACAGGTATTTAAGGAAATCTCTATCAAACTTCTTTTTTGCAGTTCTTCTCTCTCTCTCTTGGTTCTTGGAGTCCAAGAAAATATCTGTAAAAATATCTGAACACAAGCTAAAGGAACAGATAATTCAGAGACCGCACGTGACAAAGAATACAGACTTTTAAAAAATAACTTATGAAAGTTACTTAACAAAGAAACAGCAACAGCCTATAGCAACCAACAAAAACAAGCACTGGAAAGAGGAAATTTCTAAAGTCACTATATTATAATATTCAAACGTCAAGTTTAAAAATATAGCAATTTGCAAAAAATGAAGAATGTATGGCCCATCCACAGAAGAAAGTAATAGAAACTGTACCTGAAGAAGAACAGGTTAAAATTGCTAGTCAGAGACTTAAAATCAACTGTCTTAAATATGTTCAAAGAGCTAAGAAGACCATAAACAAGGACATATAGGCAACCAGCAGAAAAATGTATAAACAAATAGAAAATATCGACAAAGAGAAAGAAATGATAAAAGAGACCCAAACAGAAGTTCTGTGGCTGAAATGTTTGATAACTGAAATGAAAAAGTCACTAGAGGGTTTCAATAGTACATTTGAGCATACAGTGGAAACAATCAGTGACTTGAAGATGGTCATTTGAAATTATCCAGTCTTAGAAATAGAAAGAAAAAAATGAAAATAATAAATAGAGTCTAAGATGTGTGAAATACCATCAGTGAATCAACAGTAACAGAATCAGAATCCTGAAAGAAGAGGAGAGAAATAATGGCCAGAAAGAAGATTTGAAGAATTAAGGACTGAAAATATCCCAAATTTGACCAAAGGTATGTATCTATTCTTTCAGGAAGCCAATGGACTCTAAAACAGATAAACACAAAAAACCTATACAGCACTGAGGCACATTATAATCAAATTGTTGAATGTCAAGAACAAAAGGAGAATCTTGAAAGCAGGATCAGTTACAAGAATTCTTCAATAAGATAAACAGCAGATTTCTCATCAGAAGCCATGGCGGCTAGATGAAGGTGAGATGGCGTTTTTAAAGTGTTGAAAGAAAAGGGGGAAAAGAACTTGTCAAACAAGAGTTTTGCATGTGGCCAATCCATCTTTCAAAAATGAAGGATAAATTAAGACATCTCAAGATTAAAAAAAAAAAGAAAGCAAACTAAAGGAGTTATTTACAAGTAGGCCTGCTCTACAAGAAATGCTAAATAAGAGTCCTTCAGGCTGAAATGAAAGGATACTAGACAGTAACTTGCAATCAGATGAAGAAATAAAGAACTCTAAAGGTAACTATTTAGTAAATATGAAGTCTGGTATTATTTTACTTTTGGTCTGTAACTTTTTGTTTTCCACATGATTTAAAAGATAAATATATAAACCAAGAGTTATACATCTATGATAATGTGACAGTAGTGTATAAAGATGTAATTTGTGACAGTAACAACATGAGTTATGTGTGAAAGGACATGGATAAAACTTAAATGTATATTTCTAAGTGAAAGAAGACAATTTGAAAAGGTTTCTGTATGATTCCAACATTCTGGAGAAGGCAAAACTATTGAGACAGCAAAAATATAGGTACCTGCCAGGTGTTAGGGAGGATGGGGAGAAAACAGGTGGATCATAGAACATTTTTATGCAGTGGAACTATTCTGTATGACAGCATAATGGTGGATGCATGCCATTATACATTTCTCAAAAGCCATAGAATATACATCACCAAGACAGAACTCTAATGTAAAATATGGATTTGGGGTTATAGCATTGTATCAATAATGTAGGTTGATCAATTGTAAGAATGTACCACTCTGGTGAGGGATTTTGATAGTGGGAGAGCCTGCGCTTTCGTGAGGGCAGGGAGTATTAAGAGAAATCACTATATCTTCTGCTCACTTTTGCTGTAATCTTAATACTGCTCTAAAATACAAAATATATTTAAAAATATGCCACATAAAGACAAAACAATGTTTTATGAAGCTGAAGTAAAACTACAGAGACAAATAACTGTTACACTTCAGTGTTTTTGTGACCTTCTTTTGGTAGCAAGGAGAGAGGGATTTCATGTAGGCAAAAGGTAGAAGAGGCAGAAAAATGGTGCAGAGCAAATGAATCCCTCTCATGGAAGGAGATGTTGGTTTATACTCAATTCAGGGCAACAAAGGCAATTGCAGGTTCCCTAGTTTCAACTCTGAAAGCCAAACATATATAACCTATTGTGAGAGAAATGAAACAATCTTGTCTCTCATTGCTGTCAGCCTTCTTTCATAAAACCAACATCAAGTTGAAATCAGAAGTACACTAGGTTGGAAGATTTTGAGAATAGGACCCTTCTTCCATAGCAAGACAAAAGGCATTGTTTCTACTGAGTTTACCTTGGGAACAGCATATTCTCAATAGGCACCGTAGTGGCATGTACCTTGTCCTTGTACCCCAAAATTCAATCATTTCTGAGAGGCTACCAAGTCAGAGATAAATTCTTCTGTCAAACATCATGTCAGAGTGGTGGGATTTGAAGATATAACCTTTGTTGTTTTCCCAGTGAATTCTTTCCGAGATTCAAATGCCTACTGGGTCATTATAACAGCAGTATGCTTAAGGAAATGTAGAAATACATAATTAAGGAAAAAGCTGACAGTTATCTTTCTCTTAGATTTACACAGCTGTTTTTTGGAGTAGCGGTGGACCTCATGCATCAATTTACAGTTGATTTCAATCAACATTGATTGCCCAGTCTGGACCATTAAGTACATAAGCTGATTTCAGAGAAATGAAATATGATGGATGTAGAAATCAGTGCAGGGAAGCTAAAGAACAACAGGAAGAAATCAAGGGTCCTGAAGTAAATAAACCCATTTACAACTGTCTGCTAATTAGCTTTTTTCTTTCTTTTAAGTTGAGCAGTTTTGTTGAATCTGAAATGCATCTAAGGACTGTGCATCCTAAGGACTATGTAATGGTACATAAATTCATTCTAGTAGCATTCCCCAAGTTAATGACAGATCTACATACACAGGGACATGGGAAAAGTGGGTACTTCTGAAATGCCTCAAATACATAAAGCTGGATTCGAGGGGAGGGAGCACCTAGAGATTTGGGGGCTAATGAAATTTTTTATACTTCAGAATAATCTTTTCATTTTCCTCATAACCTGAAATCTGAATGTCCTTTTTAAAGCCAGTCAAGTTTCCTTCCTACTTATACACTTACTGTTTTCTTCAAAGAACAAGGTGCAACTGAAACCCATCATCCTTCTATTAACTATCAGTAATAGCAAGAATAGAAAATGAAAGGCATTAGGAGTTTGGAACTTAAGTAACTGTCCTCTGAAATTATATGCACACAAATTATTCTGGTTACCTTGTATATTTTGCCCTATTTCCAAACAAGCTTAAAACAGCAATGGCGGGAAAAAATGACAGTCTACAAATTAGGTAAATGGCAGGAAAGAAAGGGAGAAACACTGATATTAAAAAAGGGAGACTGTTTAGATAGCAAGCTTCATATTTCCAACTGAACTAGTATTTTAACATATACAAGAAGTAGAAGATCCATTTCTTTTTCTTTCTTCCATCAAAGAGCTTACAAATTATTTAATGGTTTACAAGAAGCCATTTCAGTACTTTTATTCCTATGTGCTACAGGCTCTATGGCCTTCTGGATATTTCCTTCATTTCATTAGAAAAGATAGTGATTCTTTATTTCCATGCTAATATTGTGTTTTTAATACTTTGTTTATATTCTCAGATCAATGAATGTTCTTAGCCTTTGATTCCTTATTTATGTAATATAGAGCATATGTATTTAACTAAAGCCATAATTTTAATATTTATGTTGCATAATTATAACACAATTTTAGTTTAATGAACCATAAAATCTTGAACAGCAAAAGGTATAGGCATATTTTTGCAAAATGTATTTGTGACTCTTCATTGAACATTCAAAATATGGATTCAAAAACTGCAGTGGGATTGCAGCTCTACTGAAATAAACTCAGATATATGCAGAAAAAGAACATTTTCTTTTCTCCAGAACTGAGCTGATCTCTTTTATAAGCCATCACAGTGCTCTGTAGTGGAGAAATATGTCCTTGGTGTTTTAAATAATCTTTTTATTTGAAATATTCTTCTTTCCATGTAAACAATTCTTTTGGATAACTGGTTATGTAGTCAATTTCTCAAGTTCTATCCTTTCCATTTCTCCAAAATGGCAGATAGGTATATGACGTGAATCACGTGACTAGTGATTGGTACTGACCATTGCCTGGGAACTTAAGTGGAGGGGATGCCAGTCAAAGCTCCTACACCTGGCCTCTCCACATTGATATGACTTCCTTAAAACTTCATGGCTGAGTACAAAGTTTATTCCAAGAGGGAGACGATAAGGCAGAAGTGGCTTTGTCTTTTTGAAGGCGGCTTTGAAATTCACAAATCATCATTTCCATGACATTGACTAATTAGAAGCAAGTCATTAAGACCAGGCCATATTCAAAAGGAGGGAAATTAGAATCCACCTCTTGATGGGAAGAAATGCCAATGAGTTTGCAGATAGGTTTTTTAATTACCATAATCTGCAAACTACTTATATATTCTTCTCACATGTAAAATACAATTCCCTCTCCCATGACCCTAAGAAAGTCTCATATATTATGGAATCATGTTCAGCTTAAAGTTCACCATTTCATTATCTAAATTAAGTCCAGATGTGGAGGAGTCTTTTTCAGGTACAGTTCCTCCACTATAGCCATTCCCGGACAATTCCCCTGTACCTGAAGACCTGTGAGCTATAAAGACAAACTAATCATCCCCCACTCAACACAAATAACACATCATGGTGATATTGGCCTAGGATGACATCTCACTCAAAAAGGGAAGGAAGTGAGGCACACAAAAATCACATGTATTAGCAAACTGAAATCCAGCGAAGACCATGCTGCCAACTTCTTGATTAGTTAGTTAATTAATCTTATGGCCTGGGCATGATTCTGGATGGCTCTGGGATCCACCTTTAAGGTTGTTGATTCTACTATCTGAATTCGCATTTCTTTTCCATTAAATGGTTGGTATTTGCAGCTGGACAGTTTTCTCAGCATATTCCTTTGCCCACACAAGTTCAAAGGTCTAATAGATTCTATTTTCTTCTGCCTCTGTCCCTCTTAGTCCAAGCTGGCAATATTTCTGCAAATATATTCTCTTAAAGTTTTTGCAGGTTTTCCATGAGTATTAATAGTATTTGTTCCACTAGACAAAAGCCACACTCACAAATCTCATCAAGATAAGTCCATCTCTATTGTTAAAATGTAAACTGAGGCACATTAAAATGCTGAAGAGTTTATTTGACCAACAGGAATTTGAATTGGGAAGCACCAAAGGGAAAGTGGTTAGGAGCGCTCCACTGACAGGAGTTAGGGGAAAGATTTTTATAGAGAAGATATAGAAGCAAAGCAAGGAAGTTATTTGATTGATTACAGCTTAAGCAGTTGCCTTATTTGAGAAAACCTGTGATTGGTTGTTCTTAATTTTCACTTTCTTGTATTTGAGCAGATCTTCTCAGGCTTAGGTTTTGGTTTGCTTACTGGGGCTACCAAGGCGTTGACTACCACTTCAGTCTAATGGCCTCCACGTTTAATTACTTTAACACTGCTTTCCAGTAAGGTTGTGTGGAGAAAGTCCTCAGGATTTTGAGAGTCTCTATTATTTAATAACGAGGATCAGTGGGGTGTGACATTAAGATGTTTAGAGGAAGCGTTGTCTGTTTGAAATACCAATACATATTTCTGTGGTTGTAACAAAGGGTTTTATAGTCACGGCTTTAGTCTTCAAGACTGTATTTTCCTGGCAGTGCCCTGAATTTGATCTCAGCTCAGAAAATATTTTTAATTTTTCAGAGTCATTTGCTAATAGCAGAGTGTGTGGATAACAAATGGCTTTATTGTCAAACCCTGAAAGTTCTGGTTCATTTATGCTAAAAAAAACTGTGTTTGTTTTTTTTTAAATCCTATCTCTCTTGTTTCATATTTTAAAATGAGCAACCAGAAGAAGCCAGATGGCAACTTTAACACTCTGTCTGGAATATTCTTAATTAGATCATCAAGTTCATTTTTTCTATTTTTCATGTTAACAAAGGTGACAATACTGTTCAACTTTCCACCTTCCAATAACATTTTTCTCATGTTCCTTTAGTCTCCCACCAACACCCTCCTGAAGTGCCACCAAGCTTCCACTAACAGTCTCTTTAGGCTCTTCAGGCTGTCACCAATGCTCTCCTCAATGTCCTTCCAGTTTCTCCCACCACCTGGGCTTAAGCCACTCTAACCTGTTCTCGGTGTTTTACTGTAGAAGCACCACTCCTGGTACCCAAATCTATCTTAGCTATGCATTGCTTTAAGACAAACCAGTGCAATATTTAGTGTTCAGAACAAAACATTTTTTCTTTTTGCTCACAAATATGTAATTTAGGTAGGGCTTTTTTTTTTTTGCGTTACGCGGGCCTCTCACTGTTGTGGTCTCTCCCGTTGCGGAGCACAGCATCCGGACACGCAGGCTCAGCGGCCATGGCTCATGGGCCCAGCTGCTCCGCGGCATGGGGGATCTTCCCAGACCAGGGCACGAACCCGTGTCCCCTGCATTGGCAGGCGGACTCTTAACCACTGCGCCACCAGGGAAGCCCTTGGGTAGGGCTTTGAGGGTACAACTTATTTTTGTCTCACTTGGCATTAGGTGGAGATTATTGGATGCTAGAAGCTGGATGCTGGAATGATCTGAAGGCTGATTCAATCACATATCTCTTGGCTGACGTTGGCTGTAAGTTGTTAACTAAGATAGTGCTATTGGGTAATCTGACTTGTGCCTCACCATGTGTCTTGGTCACCTCACAATATGATGGTTGGGTTGCCAAGAAGAACATCCCAAGAGAAAGAATCAGGTTTTTTCTAACTTAGCATCAAAAGTCAAGCAGTTACTTTAATATTAAGTCTATTTATTTGCAGAGGTTCACAAAAGTTGGCCTATACATAAGTGGAAGAGAATTAGTCTCCACTATTTGATGGACAAGTACCAAGCGGTTTGCAGGCATATTTTAAAATGAAACTCCTAATCTCGACCATAGCATACTTCTCTCTTTTATACTTCCAATCCTGGTTCATGGTATCCTAAGCAGCATAAAGCATTTAGAAAATATCTGTCCATTAAACCTCACTTTTGAAACTCTTCAAATTTCTCTCTTTTTTGTAATTAAATTTAAAGCTTGACCCATTCTCTCTTTTTATATTTCTGCTATAAAAAAATAAGCACAGCACATCCCCTCAGGAAGATAAGCAGATGGTGCTGAGAGGCGATCATTTAAAAGAAATGGAAAGGATAAATATACAATAATATATTTTAATATATATTGCTCCTGTCAACAATCCAAGCATAATCCTCAAAAACATGACAGAGAGAAAAAAAGCAGGGATAGATGATTGAATGTCACAATCTGTGGATGGGTGTTTTCCTGCGCTCTGTAGTTTCCAGACAGTTGGGATACTAGTTTGAATCACAGAGACTGATTTTACGATCCTCTTTTAAGATACTGTAGAAATGACAGTGTGAGATAGGTAAATGGATAGATATGTAGATCTGTGAAACCCAAGAGTAAGTTCAAAAATAGGCCAATGCAATATAAGGGTGTCACTACAATTTTATGGAGGAAGGAAAGTCTTTTCAACAAATGTTGCTGGAACAATTGGATTGCCATATTGCATAAATGAACTTTGATCTCCTACCTCAAGTCACACACACACACACACACACACACAGAGACACAAACACACGCACACAATGATGGCAGG
Organism: Grampus griseus; assembly: GCF_964374135.1. Classification (NCBI taxonomy): domain Eukaryota; kingdom Metazoa; phylum Chordata; class Mammalia; order Artiodactyla; family Delphinidae; genus Grampus; species Grampus griseus. The sequence continues at coordinate 81,305,004 of NC_139019.1, forward strand.
TAGAATATAGATCTACACGTAGAAGCTAAAATCATTAGTCCTCTTAAAAATACTATGTCTTACGTGAAATAGTAAAAATATTAACCATAAAAAATTAGATTTTATTAACATTAAAAACTACTTGTCATTAAAAGACAACATTGGTAAAATAAAAAGTTAAACCGTATTTATAGTCCATATGTCAGACAATGAACTTGTACTCAGAATGTATAAAGAAAGCCTACAAATCTGTAATAAAATGAAATACAAACACATTCGTTTAAAACATGAGCAAATAATTTGAACAGAACTTTCATACAAGGAACAAATACACACATGGCCAAAAATCTCATGCTAAAACTCATGATAGCTGCATTAATTGTAATGAAAATGTAAATTAAAACTATGGTTAACTTCCAAGTTATATTAAAAAGAATGATAAGGATGGAGTGCTATCTGAATTCTCATACATTGCTTGTGTGAGTGTAATAAGCACAACCTCTTCATAAATTTTTTGGCAATTTCTAATAAACACTGTGCCTATTGTATAACCCAAATTTCATTCCTAGGTATTTACCTAAAAGAAATGAACAAGTGCACAAGAATTTATGCAAGATTGTTTAGAGCAAGTTTAATAACTTCCAAAGAATGGAAAAGAATAAATATCCATCAACAAAAGAATGGATAATCAAAATATGATAGATTTCTCTAAAAGAATATTCTTCAGCAATAAAAAAAGAAGAAAATATCTGTGAATGCAACAACCTGGATGAATCTTAAAAGCTTCCTGCTGATTGAAAGATGTCAGATAGAAAAGAGTACATATTGTATAATTTCATTTATATGATGTTCCAAAGCAGGCAAAACTAAGTTATAGTCTTAAAGTTCATAAGAGTAGTTGTTTGTGGTGATAGTGACTGGAGAGGTGACCCAAGGCAACTTTCTGAGAGAAAAGAAGCATTTTATTTCTTGATTTGGGTATTGTTTGTATGGTTGAATCTGTTAGTGAAAAACACAGAAATATAAATATTTAATGTATATGTTTTTCTGCATGTAAATTTTATCTTGTTTTTAATTGAGGTGAAATTCATATAACATGAAATTAACCATTTTAAGGTGTATAATTCAGTTGCAATATATTCACAGTGTTGCACAACTACTGCTTCTACCTAATTTCAAACTTTTTCATCACCTCAAAAACAAATTACATACTCATTAAGCAGTAACTCTGAAGTCCCCATTCCACCCAGCCCTGTCAACCACCAATATGCCTTCTGTCCTATGGATTTACCTGTTCTGCATATGTCACATCAATGGAATCACAGAATATATGTGGTTTTGCGTCTGACTTCTTTCACTTAGTAAAACGCTTTCCAGGTTCATCCATGTTGTAGCATTAATCAGTACTTGGTCCTTTTTTATGGCTGAATAATATCCCATTGTATGCATGATGGTTAATTTTATGTGTCCACTTGGCTGGGCCACAGTACCCAGGTATTTGGTCAAACATTATTCTATATGTTTCTGGAGGAATTTTTAAAATGAGATTGACATCTAAATCAGTAGACTTTGAGTAAAGCAGATTATCCTTTATAATGTACGTAGGCCTCATCCAACTAGTTAATGGCCTTAACAGAAAAAGCCTCACTTTCCCAAGCAAGAAGAAATTCTGCCAGCAGACTGCTTTTGGACTCAAACTGCAACTCTTCCCTGGGTCTCCAGTCTGCCTGCCTACGCTGCAGATTTTGAATTTGCCAAGCCTTCACAAATTTGTGAGAAAATTCTTTAAAATAAATCTCTCTCTCTCTCTCTCTCTCTCTCTCTCTATATATATATATATATACACACACACACACAGACACACACATATATACTATTTGTGTATCTATTAACCTGCTGATGGATTTGTTTTGTTTCTATATTTTGGGATAGTGTTGCTCTGACTACATGTGTGCATGTATCTGTTTTCAGTTATTTTGCATATATACCTAGGAGTAGACTTACTGGGCCATATGATAATTCTACATTTAACATTGTGAGAAAACCCCAAAATGTTTTTAATAGTAGATGAAGCAGTCTCACCAGCAATATATTAGGGTTCTGACTTCTCCACATCCTTACCACACTTGTTACTTTTTTAAATTACAGTCATCTTGGTGGGTGTGGAGTGATAATTTTCAACACTCTAATAACTACTTATGCTTATTGGAGCTCACTGTGATTCCATGTCAATTTGAGGACTGGCCTTTCTGCAAAAAAAAGGCCACTGGAATCTTAAGAAATTGCATTGAATCTGTAGATCAATTGGTTAGTATTGCCATTTAACAATATTATGTCTGCCAATCCATGAATATGAAATGTCTTTCCAGGTATTTAGGAATTCTTTCAGTGATGTTTTGTAGATTTCATTTTATAACACTTTCGTTTCCTTGGGTAAATTTACTTTCAGGTATATTATTCTTTTGGATCCTCTTATAAATGAAATTGTGTTCTTAATTTCCTTTTCAGGGTGTTACTTTTTGGTGAATGGAAGCAAAAATAATATTTGTTTATCAAATGCAGGTCAAATGCAGGATAAGAACCAAGGAGTATTTTATTGCCATTTGCACTCTATATGCCAGCCATATTGAACTATCTTTGAACTTGCCTTGCCCTCAAATAGATGGTCCTCAATGGGGTGTTTATTTATCCTTCAATATTTAGCTCAAGTATTACCTGCAAAAGCTTTTCTGAGCCCTCTTCCTTCTGTATGAATTTAAGAGCTCCTTCAACGTCTAGTTTTGATAATATATACTATCTATCTACCTCTATTATCTACCTATATTTATCTTATATCTATATCAATATTGGACTTTTTACTTTTCTCTTCTCCCTAGCCTAGTTGAATTCTTCAAGAAATGGGACTGTATTCCAGTTATTTTTGCATCCTTGGTGCCTCCTTCAGTGGCTAACTGATAGTGGATGCTCAATAAATATTTGTTGGAGAAGCAATTGAATAAATACCTTTTAGAACTAGAAATACCATTTAATACACTATAATGTTTGCTCCTTATTATTTCTTTTAAATGACAAAGAAAATTCTTCCATAAATTATTGGACTACATCATTTCCCTCTACCTGTCATATTTTAAATATCATAATAGATACCACAATTTCTCACATTGGGTTCAATAATCTTTCTCTTGACCATCTTTAATTGAATCAATTTTATAGCTACATTTCACAGTGTATTTTTCACAGTTATTGTAGGGCTTCCATTTTTATGCCCAGTAAGGTCTCCAAAAGGGGGCATATCTATTTAGAAGGATGTATTATACTCTTCAGTTGTCATACTCCATTCCTTTATTCCAATAGCCAAATAGCCTCCAACTCTGTATTTTGACAGCTTCAATTACACAGAATATACCTGGCTTCATCCATCGTGTTTTTAGAAGTTTTTGTAAATTCAGAGCACATCAGGAGGATTAGGCCTTTTAGGTTATTTCAGCTATTTTGCATTGAACAAAAACACACATTCATCAAATTAAATGGACACTGTCAGAGGCAACAGGAGGCTATGCCAAAAAAATAAGACTAACTAAAATCTCATATGAAAAGAAACATTTTATAAAAGTTTGTCTTGCTCATTTACCAAGTAGGAAAGAAGATACAGATATTTTATCCCAGTGTATGACAGCTATTATAACTTTCTAATATCTCATCTGCTTTACACAACCAATTTCATTTGACTACTCTACATTTATTTTTGGTATCCGAATAATATTCAACAATTTTTATTGTTGTAACATGCTACAAATCTACTTGAATACTGAGAAAAAATTGTAGTATAGAAATGGCATTCTCCCACTCTCATTATATGTATTCTATCTTATGAGACCATTATCTATTTCAGATTGGATTTATGTTGTTTCATCCATTCAGTCATGATTTTGGTTTCTATCTATCTCTTTATCCATTATTTATTAAGAAAATATGCTCATAAGTGTCTAGAATTGTATACATATATCTGGATTCAATGATATAAAATATACAGTGTACATGAATGTGTTTTTTTTCTTTCACATAAGCATATCTTCCCCTGGGATTAGATGATGTTATGAATACCTCTCTTTATTCCTAATTCAAAGGACAAAGTTGAACTAATTTAAATAAAAATTGCTAAGCATTACTCAGAGTAGACTGAGAATATAGGTATTTCAGGATCAGAATTGCTAGGAATGTGTCTTGAATTGAATTTTAACAGGTGTCACAGGGAAAATTTATGTATACAAATTTGAAATTTTGAGGGTCATTTGTGTAAAGGGTAGGTCAAGTATGCAAGTAGGCAACATGATGACAGCAGAGATCAAAGCAAATACTAGATGAGGAAAACTCTTGAAGTAAAGAGAAGAGTCAATATGGATATAGAACTAAATCAGAAAAATATAAAAGGAACTTATTATAAATACAAAATTCTGATTCATCCAGTGGCTTTTAAACAGCTTCTTCTATGGTGTAGGCCAACTTGGCAGGAAGGCTGCCTTAGGTAGCAAGTAGCCTTACCCCAGCTCAACATATACTCAGTTTTCTTCACGAGTCTGTTAAAGATCTTGGTCAGAGGACAGAAGAAAGAAGAGACATATGAAGGAAATGTGAAAATAATAAAAAACTAAAGGTAAACTGAGTTGTTTAAGGTAGGTATCTGACAGCAGGGGAGAGGAGAAATCTGAGCATTACAGATGGAAAAAGATAAATCCTTATCTCTATTTCTATTTCTGTCACTGTTTGTATCAGGACTTCCCAGGTGGTGCAGTGGGTAAGACTCTGTGCTCCCAATGCAGGGGTCCCGGGTTCAATCCCTGGTCAGGGAACTAGATCCTGCATGCATGCTGCAACCAAGAGTTCGCATGCTGCAACTAAGAAGTCCGCATGTCACAACTAAGAGTCTGCATGCCGCAACTAAGAGTCTGTATGCTGCAACTAAGAAGTCTGCATGCTGCAACTAAGACCCACTGCAGCCGAAATAAACAATAAATAAATATTTGTTTATATCATCTATATGTAGTGGTAGAAAGCAAACAGTTGAGGGAATGAGAGAGGGTGGGTGAGAAGAGTGATTTAAATCCTCTTTATGGAGTTGATAACATGTGTTATTTGATCAGTGAGGCACTACAGTTGGGAATAATAACTAAGTTGTGAAAATTGCTTCTAGTATCATGTCAATTTTAAAAAAGAATTTTTTCTACTATATTGAAGTCTAATGCAAAGTCTGTTCAGGTTCATTCTGTGCTTATTGGACCTTCCTAGGTCTGAATTTCTAATCAATTGGGCAATAGCAAACGTAGGTGTAACAGCAGCGAGACAGTTGCCTAGCAGCTGATGGCTGGCCATAACTCTAGTACATACAGTAAAGGAGCATTAAACATTGCCTATTGTTAATATCCTGTCAAGGTATATTTTGTTCTTTCTTTTCCTTTCTTTTCCACTAGAATGTGTTCCTCTTACATTGTTGAGCTCTTACCTGTGTTTGGTTAAAATAATGTATTAGGGGAACCATGTTAGTATGGCAAGACCACGTCTCTGTAACATGCCCTCCCCCCACAAAAACCCCCAACTCTTTTATAGGTCAGTTAACTTTTCAATGTGGCCAACAATTAATTAAGGGCAGGTGTCTCAAATCAGACATCACTACTGGATATAGCACTCTTTACCTTGTCTTGGTGTAATGGATTAATAACATCATTTTGGGAAATGCAGCATTAATAAATTACGTGATGGAAGCTAAAATCATGTAATGTGCTTAAAGATGAACATATTACCATAAGAAGCTACCTGTACACATACAATGTAACATATTCCTGCCTTCTCAAACTTTTATTATATATGTGCCTTAAGAAACAAAAAACTGAGAGTGTTTAATTTTATTAATTGTGTATTCCTATATTTTTATGCATAACATTACCTATAATTTCTTTTCATCACTGGGTATGCTTAAGGAAGTGAGGAATAATGCAAAGTAACAACATTCATCAGAGCTGCCTGAATTTGTTAGAATTTAAATAGTGAACATGTTGGTTCATTTTAAGTTTGAAAAATTATTCAAAAATAAAATCCTATATCAAATATCATTTATATTTAGGTTATCTTACTTGAAACTACAAAATATTGCATCTGACATTTCCTAAGCTGACTACCTTTTTAAAAATAATAATACCAGATAGCTGACAAATACAAGTTTTAAGATTCAACATTATTCTATATCTAAAATGCAAAAACATACGTACCAACTTTACTTTTAATCTTGGGAAGAAGGGGTATCTAGGTGGTTATAACCTAACATCTCCCATTAAATTAATGGCTTTACCTAATTCTTATGTCTGCTGAATGCAGCTCATTAAGCTTTATATTCTTTTATATTCATTACAATAGCACTTTGTGAATTTTGTGGGTTTTTTCTTTATGATCCTCCTATAAATCATTTGATAGGTGAGGAGGCTTAACCTACTCTCCCAAAGATAAAAATCTCTTCAAATAACTGGTCCAATATAATCTTGAAAATACTGTCTACTAGCGCCTAGAAGATTTGCATGGACATAAGGTAATATTTTAGTCAGCTTGGGCTGCCATAGCAAAATACTATAGACTGAGTAGCTTAAACAACAGAAATTTATTTTCTCACAGTTCTGAAGACTAGAAATCTGAGATCAGGGCACCAGTATGGTTGGATTCTGATGAGAGCTCTCTTCTTGGCTTGCAAATGGCCACCGTCTAGATGTGCGCTCACATGGCCTTTCCTCTATGTGTGTATGAAGAGGTGGAGAAAACAAACTCTCTGGTGCTTTTTTTTATAGAGACACAAATTGTATCAGACAAGAGCTCCACCCTTATGACCTCGTTTAACCAAAATCACCTCTTTAAAGCCCTAGCTCTGATACAGTCACATGGAAGAGGACAGAGCTTCCATGTATGAATTCTGGAGGGACATAATTCAGTCCATCCTAGCATCACAGAATGACTGATACCACTAAGAAATCACCCTGGGTGTCCCTTTATAGTAGTTCAATAATTAGTGACCCCATTCCATTAACTCAACAAGTAGTTACTGTTCCAGGTACTGTTGCAGGGCTAGGTATAGAGTGATAAACAAAGAACTGTTGCTCTTTTATATGTGTATGATACATGCTTATAAAGGAAAAGTTCTTGATATGAAAAGCTTGTGGGATGAGGAAAGGCTTTTCTGAGAACATTGAAGGTGAGACTTAGGATGAATTGAAGGGTGTTCACAATGCCCTGCTGGACATTCACTCAAGAGGCTGGACCAGGGAGATTCTGAGCCAGGTTTTGCTGCTGCACAGCCTGCAGGAGCGCCTCCAGCAGGTGTACTACCTGCATATCAACCTGGAGCTGCCAGAGTGCATTTGTTTATCTGGTGTCTGCTTTCGAGATCCCCTACGTGGCTGCCATGGATTTTGGGGAGACACAAACATTCAGTCTACAGCAGCTATCTATTTGAAACTTCACCTAACCTATATAAGAAAGAAATACTGGATTTGACATGGTTTAAATTTCCTTTTGGAGAACAGAACTCATAATCTTTGAGTAAATGATAAACACAAACTTTCAGTTGTTTAAGTTAGATAATTGCATGGGGGGAAATGTAAAAATGCTGGAATCTTACAGTGTTTGCCCATGACCCTGAAATAAAGCAATTATTTAAAAAACATACATACAACATATGCATATATTTATATAAAATACTAATGATGTTTGATGTCTTATTTGCTTTTCTTTAACCAGATATCAGAACAAACTGGAACTGCAAAGCAGCTATCATGAAGGGCTTCATTGGTCCCTGCAATCAGTTGCTAGTACAATGAGGGTGCTAACAGGATATATTCATAATCTACCTTTAAATTCTGGGAAGAACTGACAATTGTGAATAGAAGGAATTGAGTCCCATGAAATCTCTATTGTGTTTAACACTATTTATTTGTTAAAATGAATTGATAAAAAAATTGGATTGCTATTCACCTTTTAAAGAATAGTGGACAATTAAAAATGGTTGCAGTAAATGGTCAAGACCTCCTTTAATCTCTTTCCTCCACTCATTTGACAGTGAAGTATTGACATCTGCCCATTACTAGCCTGGGTTCTCTTTATTTTATGCACTAAATTTCAAATACCACAAATCTGTCATTTAGAGAATAAGCCTGGGACAGTGACAAAGGTTGACATTTGGAGGTAAATACAATAAAGTAGGTTAGCAAAGGATCCTTTTAGGATCCTGTGGTTCTTATTTCCACAGGAGTGAAAGGGCACTAGATCATTAATTCCAACAATAACCTGTTAGTAAATATATCTTCATTTGTTTTGTCTGTTTCCAAGTTTGCTCCCTAGAGAAGAAATTAAAATTATATGATCTGAAACAGTCTGAAACAGCACGACAGTTCTCTTTTAGAAACTTTCCATTAATTTGAAGGATTCACATTGGTCTCATAATCTAGAAGTGTGGTTTCTGAAGCTCAACATTGAAAAGAATGGGTCAAATATGTTACAAGCATCAAAGAAACAAGAACGGAATTTTTTGTCTAAACTCAGTAAATGAATTAAGAGAATGGGTTTCAAGAGATGAGTAATTTAGAATACAATTAGTTCCACTATAATGCTTATTTGGAAAATGGAACTTGTTCCATTGCAATTGATATCATGGGAACAGTTTAAGCATAGGATGAATTTTACATTTGCTTATAATTTTCTTCATGAGAAACATGAGGCGAACACAGAAAACTGCAAAAAAGCTGAACCCAACAGCATAGTAACACATAAACATACACATCTACCAGCTACTTCAGGGTACCACATGTGTTATGAGCCCCACCCATCCATATTTGGTGTCATAACTTTCATTCTGATTTCAGATTACCCTACTTCCACCACTTCAGTAACTCAGGAGTTTCATCTCTTCTGATGCCCATTTCCACAAGTAAATTACAGTTCTTTTTCAAGGCAAAGAGACATATTTATTATAGATTTATTCTTAAGAATTTAACATATATGAAACTGTGCTACCATTGTTATTAAGTTTCTATTTTCCTCTCTGTAAACCCAGAGTATTTTATTGCTCAATATTTCACAGCCAGCAATTTTAGGACTACATACGTACGGTTATAGGAAAACTGACTGTATTATATTTAATTAATTAAAAACATCAATTACACTTGATAGGAAAAGAATAAATGAGGATAGAGTTTATACTTATCTTAGGGTCTCTGAAGAACAAAAGATTAATTAGCATCATTAAAATTAGCTGTAGGAGGACGAGGGAAAGATGGTGGAAGAATAAGACGCGGAGATCACCTTCCTCCCCACGGATACACCAGAAATACATCTACACGTGGAACAACTCCTACAGAACACCTAATGAACACTGGCAGAAGACCTCAGACCTCCCAAAAGGCAAGAAACTCCCCACGTACCTGGGTAGGGCAAAAGAAAAAAACATAAACAGAGACAAAAGGATAGGGACGGGACCCGCACCAGTGGGAGGGAGCTGTTAAGGAGGAAAGGTTTCCACACACTAGGAAGCCCCTTCACAGGTGGAGACTGCGGGTGGCGGACGGGGAAAGCTTCGGAGCCGCGGGGGAGAGCACAGCAACAGGGGTGCGGAGGGCAAAGCAGAGAGATTCCCGCACAGAGGATCAGGGCCGACCAGCACTCACCACCCTGAGAGGCTTGTCTGCTCACCCGCCGGGGCGGGCGGGGCTGGGAGCTGAGGCTCGGGCTTTGGTAGGAGCGCAGGGAGAGGACTGGGGTTGGCGGCGTGAACACAGCCTGAAGGGGTTACTGCACCACGGCTAGCCGGGAAAGAGTCCGGGGAAAAGTCTGGACCTGCTGAAGAGGCAAGAGACTTTTTCTTCCCTCTTTGTTTCCTGGTGTGCGAGGAGAGGGGATTAAGAGCGCTGCTTAAAGGAGCTCCAGAGACGGGTGCGAGCCGCAGCTAAAAGCGCGGACTCTAGAGACGGGCATGAGACGCTAAGGCTGCTGCTGCCGCCACCAAGAAGCCTGTGTGCGAGCACAGGTCACTATCCACACCCTCCTTCCAGGGAGCCTGTGCAGCCCGCCACTGACAGGGTCCAGGGATCCAGGGACAACTTACCCAGGAGAACGCACGGCGCGCCTCAGGCTGGTGCAATGTCACGCTGGCCTCTGCCGCCGCAGGCTCGCCCAGCACTCCATGCCCCTCCCTCCCCCCCAGCCTGAGTGAGCCAGAGTCTCCGAAGCAGCTGCTCCTTTAACCCCATCCTGTCTGAGCAAAGAACAGATGCCCTCCGGCAACCTACACTCAGAGGCGGGGCCAAATCCAAAGCTGAGCCCCTGGGAGCTGTGAGAACAAAGAAGAGAAAGGGAAATCTCTCCCAGCAGTCTCAGAAGCAGCGGATTAAAGGACCACAATCAACTTGATGTACCCTGCATCTGTGGAATACATGAATAGACAACTAATCATCCCAAATTGAAGAGGTGGACTTTGAGAGCAAGATTTATGATTTTTTCCCCTTTTCCTCTTTTTGTGTGTATGTGTATGCTTCTGTGTGAGATTTTGTCTGTATAGCTTTGCTTCCACCATTTGTCCTAGGGTTCTATCCGTCTGTTTTTTTAAAAAAAAATTTTTTTCTTAGTAATTATTTTTTATTTTAATAACTTTATTATATTTTACTTACTTTATTTTTACTTTATCTTCTTTCTTTCCTTCTTTCTTTCCTTCCTTCCCTCCTTTCTTCCTTCCTTCCTTGCTCCCTCCCTCCTTTCTTTCTTTCTACTTCTACTAATTCTTTCTTTCTACTTTTTCTCCCTTTTATTCTGAGCCGTGTGGATGAAAGGCTCTTGCTGTGGCAGCCAGGAGTCAGTGCTGTGCCTCTGAGGTGGGAAAGCCAAGTTCAGGACACTGGTCCACAAGAGACCTCCCAGCTCCACATAATATCAAATGGCGAAAATCTCCCAGAGATCTCCATCTCAACACCAGCACCCAGCTTCACTCAACGACCAGCAAGCCACAGTGCTGGACACCTTATGCCAAACAACTAGCAAGATAGGAACACAACCCCACCCATTAGCAGAGAGGCTGCCTAAAATCATAATAAGTCCACAGACACCCCAAAACACACCACCAGATGTGGACCTGCCCACTAGAAAGACAAGATCCGGCCTCATCCACCAGAATACAGGCACTAGTCCCCTCCACCAGGAAGCCTACACAACCCATTGAACCAACCTTAGCCACTGGGGACAGACACCAAAAACAACGGGAACTACGAACTTGCAGCCTGCAAAAAGGAGACCCCAAACACAGTAAGATAAGCAAAATGAGAAGACAGAAAAACACACTGCAGATGAAGGAGCAAGATAAAAACCCACCAGACCTAACAAATGAAGAGGAAATAGGCAGTGTACCTGAAAAAGAATTCAGAATAATGATAGCAGAGATGATCCAAAATCTTGGAAACAGAATAGAGAAAATGGAAGAAACACTTAACAATGACCTAGAAGAACTAAACAGCAAACAAACAATGATGAGCAACACAATAAATGAAATGAAAAATACTCTAGATGGGATCGATAGCAGAATAACTGAGGCAAAAGAACGGATAAGTGACCTGGAAGATAAAATAGTGGAAATAACTACTGCAGAGTAGAGTAAAAAAAAAAGAATGAAAAGAACTGAGGACAGTCTCAGAGACCTCTGGGACAATATTAAACACACCACATTCGAATTATAGGGGTTCCAGAAGAAGAAGAGAAAAAGAAAGGGACTGAGAAAATATTTGAAGAGATTATAGTTGAAAACTTCCCTAATATGGGAAAGGAAATAGTTAATCAAGTCCAGGAAGCACAGAGAGTCCCATACAGGATAAATCCAAGGAGAAACACACCAAGACACATATTAATCAAACTATCAAAAATTACATACAAAGAAAACATATTAAAAGCAGCAAGGGAAAAACAACAAATAACACACAAGGGAATCCCCATAAGGTTAACAGCTGATCTTTCAGCGGAAGCTCTGCAAGCCAGAAGGGACTTGTAGGACATGTTTAAAGTGATGAAGGAGAGAAATCTACAACCAAGATTACTCTACCCAGCAAGAATCTCATTCAGATTTGATGGAGAAATTAAAACCTTACAGACAAGCAAAAGCTGAGAGAGTTCAGCACCACCAAACCAGCTTTACAACAAATGCTAAAGGAACTTCGCTAGGCAAGAAACACAAAAGAAGGAAAAGACTTACAGTAAGAAACCCAAAACAATTTAGAAAATGGGAATAGGAACATACATATCGATAATTACCTAAAATGTAAATGGACTAAATGCTCCCAACAAAAGACATAGAATGGCTGAATGGATACAAAAACAAGACCCGTATATATGCTGTCTACAAGAGACCCACTTCAGACCTAGAGACACATACAGACTGAACGTAAGGGGATGGAAAAAGATATTCCATGCAAAAGGAAACCAAAAGAAAGCTGGAATAGCAATTCTCATATCAGACAAAATAGGCTTTAAAATAAAGACTATTAGAAGAGACAAAGAAGGACACTACATAATTATCAAGGGATCGATCTAAGAAGAAGATATAACAATTGTAAATATTTATGCACCCAACATAGGAGCACCTCAATACATAAGGCAAATACTAACAGCCATAAAAGGGGAAATCAACAGTAACACAATCATAGTAGGAGACTTTAACATGGCACTTTCACCAAGGGACAGATCATCCAAAATGAAAATAATAAGGGAACACAAGCTTTCAATGATACATTAAACAAGATGGACCCAATTGATATTTATAGGACATTCCATCCAAAAACAACAGAATACACATTTTTCTCAAGTGCTCATGGAACATTCTCCAGGATAGATCATATCTTGGGTCACAAAGCAACCCTTGATAAATTTAAGAAAATTGAAATTGTATCAAGTATCTTTTCTGACCACAATGCTATGAGACTAGATATCAATTACAGGAAAAGATCTGTAAAAAATACAAACACATGGAGGCTAAACAATACACTACTTAATAACCAAGAGATCACTGAAGAAAACAAAGAGGAAATCAAAAAATACCTAGAAACAAATGACAATGGAGACACGACGACCCAAAACCTATGGGATGCAGCAAAAGCATTTCTAAGAGGGAAGTTTATAGCAATACAATCCTACCTTAAGAAACAGGAAGCATCTCGAATAAAGAACTTAACCTTGCACCTAAAGTAATTAGAGAAAGGAAAAGAAAAAACCCCCAAAGTTAGCAGAAGGAAAGAAATCATAAAAATCAGATCAGAAATAAATGAAAAAGAAATGAAGGAAACGATAGCAAAGATCAATAAAAGTAAAAGCTGGTTCTTTGAGAAGATAAAATTGATAAACCATTAGCCAGACTCATCACGTTAAAAATTAAGAAGACTAAAATCAATAGAGTTAGAAATGAAAAAGGAGAAGTAACAACTGACACTGCAGAAATACAAAAGATCATGAGAGATTACTACAAGCAACTCTATGCCAATAAAATGGACAACCTGGAAGAAATGGACAAATTCTTAGAAATGCACAACTTGTCAAGACTGAATTAGGAAGAAATATAAAATATGAACAGACTGATCACAAGCACTGAAATTGAAACTGTGATTAAAAATCTTCCAGCAAACAAAAGCCCTGGACCAGATGGCTTCACAGGCGAATTCTATCAAACATTTAGAGAAGAGCTAACACCTATCCTTCTCAAACTCTTCCAAAATATAGCAGAGGGACAGTCAGTCCCAAACTCATTCTACAAGGCCACCATCACCTTGATACCAAAACCAGACAAGGATGTCACAAAGAAAGAAAACTACAGGCCAATAGCACCGATGAACATAGATGCAAAATTCCTCAACAAAATACTAGCACACAGAATCCAACAGCACATTAAAAGGATCATACACCATGATCAAGTCGGGTTTATTCCAGGAATGCAAGGATTCTTCCATATACGCAAATCAAAAAACGTGATATACCATATTAACAAATTGAAGGAGAAAAACCATATGATCATCTCAATAGATGCAGAGAAAGCTTTTGACAACATTCAACACCAATTTATGATAAAAACCCTGCAGAAAATAGGCATAGAGGGAAATTTCCTCAACATAATAAAGGCCATATATGACAAACCCACAGCCAACATCATCCTCAATGGTGAAAAACTGAAAACATTTCCACTAAGATCAGGAACAAGACAAGGTTGCCCACTCTCACCCCTCTTATTCAACATAGTTTTGGAAGTTTTTGCCACAGCAATCAGAGAAGAAAAGGAAATAAAAGGAATCCAAATCGGAAAAGAAGAAGTAAAGCTGTCACTGTTTGCAGATGACATGATACTATACATAGAGAGTCCTAAAGATGCTACCAGAAAACTACTAGAGCTAATGAATGAATTTGGTAAAGTTTCAGGATACAAAATTAATGCACAGAAATCTCTGGCATTCCTATACACTAAGGATGAAAAATCTGAAAGTGAAATCAAGAAAACACTCCCATTTACCATTGCAACAAAAAGAATAACATATCTAAGAATAAACCTACCTAAGGAGACAAAAGACCTGTATGCAGAAAATTATAAGACACTGATTAAAGAAATTTAAGTTGATACAAACAGACGGAGAGATATACCATGTTCTTGGATTGGAAGAATCAACATTGTGAAAATGACTCTACTACCCAAAGCAATCTACAGATTCAATGCAATCCCTATCAAACTACCACTGGCATTTTTCACAGAACTAGGACAAAAAATTTCACAATTTGTATGGATACACAAAAGACCCTGAATAGCCAAAGCAATCTTGAGAACGAAAAACGGAGCTGGAGGAATCAGGCTCCCTGACTTCAGACTGTACTACAAAGCTACAGTAATCAAGACAGTATGGTACTGGCACAAAAACAGAAAGATTGATCAATGGAACAGGATAGAAAGCCTAGAGATAAACCCACGCACATATGGTCACCTTATGTTTGAAAAAGGTGGCAGGAATGTACAGTGGAGAAAGGGCAGCATCTTTAATAAGTGGTGCTGGGAAAACTGGACAGGTACATTTAAAAGTATGAGATTAGAACACTCCCTAACACCATACACAAAAATAAACTCAAAATAGATTGAAGACCTAAATGTAAGGCCAGAAACTATCAAACTCTTAGAGGAAAACATAGGCAGAACACTCTATGACATAAATCACAGCAAGATCCTTTTTGACCCACCTCCTAGAGAAATGGAAATAAAAACAAAAATAAACAAATGGGACCTAGTGTAACTTCAAAGCTTTTGCACAGCAAAGGAAACCATAAACAAGACCAAAAGACAACCCTCAGAATGGTAGAAAATATTTGCAAATGAAGCAACTGACAAAGGATTAATCTCCAAAATTTACAAGCAGCTCATGCAGCTCAATAACAAAAAGCAAACAACCCAATCCAAAAATGGGCAGAATACCTGAATAGATATTTCTCCAATGAAGATATACAGACTGCCAACAAACACATGAAAGAATGTTCAACATCATTAATCATTAGAGAAATGCAAATCAAAACTACAATGAGATATCATCTCATACCAGTCAGAATGGCCATCATCAAAAAAATCTACAAACAATAAATGCTGGAGAAGGTGTGGAGAAAAGGGAACACTCTTGCACTGCTGGTGGGAATGTGAATTGGTACAGCCACTATGGAGAAAACAGTATGGAGGTTCCTTAAAAATCTAAAAATAGAACTACCATATGACCCAGCAATCCCACTACTGGGCATATACCCTGAGAAAACCATAATTCAAAAAGAGTCATGTACCAAAATGTTCATTGCAGCTCTACTTACAATAGCCCGGAGATGGAAACAACCTAAGTGTCCATCATCAGATGAATGGATAAAGAAGATGGGGCACATATATACAATGGAAAATTACTCAGCCATAAAAAGAAACAAAATTGAGCTATTTGTAATGAGGTGGATAGACCTAGAGTCTGTTATACAGAGAGAAGTAAGTCAGAAAGAGAAAGACAAATACCGTATGCTAACACATATATATGGAATTTAAGGAAAAAAGTATGTCATGAAGAACCTAGGGGTAAGACAGGAATAAAGACACAGACCTACTAGAGAATGGACTTGAGGATATGGGGAGGGGGAAGGGTAAGCTGTGACAAAGCACGAGAGAGGCATGGACATATATACACTGCCAAATGCAAGGTAGGTAGCTAGTGGGAAGCAGCCGCATAGCACAGGGAGATCAGCTCGGTGCTTTGTGACCGCCTGGAGGGGTGGGATAGGGAAGGTGGGAGGGAGGGAGACACAAGAGGGAAGAGATATGGGAACATATGTATATGTATAACTGATTCACTTTGTTATAAAGCAGAAACTAACACACCATGGTAAAGCAATTATACTCCAATAAAGATGTAAAAAAAACCAAAATAAATAAAATGGAATATTCATTACTGACAAAAAAAATTAGCTGTAATATGTATTAAGTCCTTGTTCTGTGCACGTTTCTAAGTAGAGTATGTTTAGTAAAAAAGTTGATTTATAAAAGTTTATTTTAAAAAAGTATGTAATAGTCCCAGTTATCTGGTATTTATCATTCTTTTTGTTTTTACTTGTTTTTCTGAGTTAAATTTAAAATAAATGTGATAAATATTAATAAAATAGTGTTTTAGAATATTTTATTTCCATAAAATTCTTTATGCATTAACACCTAACTAAATGTTCATACGCAGATGCATATGTAAGTCCATTAGATTCACAAATGTCATTGCTTCTTTTGAGCTGGTGTGATATTTGTGTTTAATATTTCTTTTTTGGGTATTAGCAGCTGCATCACCAACCATTAAAATTACTGGCTTAAGATAACAATAATTCACTATTTCTCATGATTCTGAGGATTTCCTTGGATGATTCCTCTGCTATTTTTCCTGCATTTATCAAAGGGTCAGCTGGGCTGGACAAGATTTCTGATGTCCTCACTCACTTGTCTGGCAATTGTTGCCGCTTATCAGATAGTGAGCGTTGGTTCTCCTCCATGTGGCCTGTCATGATCCAGTAGTCTAGCCAGTCTCCTTACATAGTACTCAGTGCAGCATTCCAAGAGATCGAAAACAGAAGCTACAAGTCATCTTAAGGCCTAGGCCAGAAAGTATGACTTCACTTCTGCCTCTTTGTATTAGAGTAAGTCAGAAGACCATTCCAGATTCAAGGGGAGTTTAGATAGACTCCACGTCTTGACATGAGTGTGGCAAAGTCACGTTGGAAAGGATCATTAGGGGAATTTTTTTCACTCATATTTGAAAACAATCTACCATTACATGTATTTTGAAATATGTTACTGGAGAAAATTGTATGAACCTTTTAAAAACAGAAACAGAAAGAAAGATTGTTATAGTTAAAAGAGTTATGAGTTGAATTGGTTAATGTAAACAAAATAAAACAAAAATATAAGTAGCTGACCCAAACTGGAATTCATACAAACTATAAGTTTGTATGCAAGAAGTTCCCAACGTATTGCTATATTGGAACAAGTACAGAATGGTGTAAAGAGATGACATAATTTTGGTAGAGTGATGGAAGTTTCTCATCTGGGATAGTATAAAATGAATTTTGCAAAATTTCAACTGTCTTAATATGTGAATTTATTGACTTGTGGCAAAAAATCTAACAGCAGTACAAATTTCAGGCAGTTTCAATCAGGACTTCTGTGTCTTTTTTTCCTAATTATTTCAGTTTTCCCTCTTGTATATATTAATTTTAACATGAGATTGGCTTCCCTTATGGTTACAAAAGGATACTCATAACAATCAGAACTGTATGGTTCTTGTATACATTTGGTGAGCATCTTAATCAACTTCGGCTAGTATAATAAAATACCATAGACTAGGTAGCTTAAACAACAGACATTTATTTATCACAATTCTGGAGTCTGGGAAGCCCAGACCAAGGTGCTGGCAGAATAGGTTCTTGCAAGAGCCCTCTTTCTGGACTGCAGATGGCAGCCACCTCACTGTGTGTTCACATAATTTTCTTTGTGTGCATCTAGGAAAAGAGAGTTCTCCTATCTCTTCCCTTTATAAGAGCAACAGATCTTATCATAATGGCACTATGTGCATGACCTCATCTAAACCTAATTGCCTCCCAAAGGCCCCACCTCCAAATCCCAATATTGGGGATTAGACTGACAACAAAATTAAACTTTACAAATATCATGAAGCTCAGATGCAGAATTTTAAAATATCCATAATCTTTCTATTCCACAATTATATTTACTATAATACTTACATAAATACACACGTTTACTATAAAATTAGTTTTCTTTTCTTGTTTTTCCTTTCTTGAGCCAATCTACTTAAGCATAAAACAAAGGGAAAAAGTTGGTCACAGAGACAATTTTATCTTTAGCGTTAATAAGTAAAACATTTAAAAATTTTACGGCAATACTTGGTAACTCATATTGAGCTTAACTTCCTTTAGTTATCTCCTATGATTTATATTGAATTATAATGCACTTACTGACTTTAGTCTTTACCTACTCATTATTGCAGGTCCAATGTCAGTGTCTCAACTGTGATAGGTTGAGATATATGTTAGACAGTTGATGATTAATCTATTCACAGGTGACCAAATTATTGGGAACTGATTCAGGATGAACCAATCTCAAAAAATAGTAATATAAAAGAAAAAATGAAATGCCTAATTTGGCATTTTAATGAAAGACTTTTAAAAAATATAAGCAATGGACATGTTCTCTTTTCCAATGATCAGTCCATTCTCTCTGCTTAGGACAATCTCTATGGGGTTTGCTTCCTTTAGTGGACATTTGTTACATCATTTCTGTGAAGGCTGAAATCATTTTGCTATTCATGCCGATGTTTTGAATCCTTGAAAACACCCTACCATTTCTTAGTCCATTATAAGAGTAACCAATCTCATTTTCCAGATCCATAAGTGAGTCCTTACCTAGGCTTGGACAATAATTTTAACATTTTTCATCCCTTATAATAATATTTATGGAGTACCTATAATGTGACAAGCAGTATCTTACGACACTGGGAATATAATGATATAATAAGACAGATAAGGCCACTGATCTCATGAAGAATACACTGTAGTAGAATACATGTGCATTTTACTCTTCCCCCTTACCCCCAGCTCTAGCCATGGGGTTCAAGGATGGGCAAGTGATTCAAGCTAGCCAAATGAAATGAAGCCCTGGGATTTCTGATAGAAATATGGGAAAACAAAATGACCTCAGCCACTCCATTCAGTGTTTAAATGACCGAATGTAAGCTAGTGTTCTTGCTGCCACATAGTATGAGGCTGCCTGAATGGAGCCAATTATAGTCAACTGGATCCAGCTGTTCCTGAAGCCTATCACTCAGATTTTCTGTTATGAGACATTGTTTCTCTCCTTTTTTTTTTTTTAAGCCAAAAAATAGTTTGATCTTAATTTCTTTTACCTGCAACTGACAATGTGGTGAACAAAGAAAGGAGAACAAAGGATTTAGTGAGGTAGTCTCAATGTAGAGTGACACCAGGATACAATCACCAAATGTCCTCAGTTAAAGTCTTATTTGCTACAACGGCCCATACACTTCCTCTCCTCTGCACAGTACTGGAAGCCCTGACACAGACTCTTTTATGCTTCTTTCCCTGATCAAACCCTTTTAATTTCTCAATAACTTAATCTTCATTCAGATATGTGAATTATATCACATTCAATTTAAAGTTACTTAAAGTCTTGTATTCTAATGTGACCCTGTAATTTATGCTCTAGTCCACACTACTTATTTCTTAGTTTAACTCTCATAAAATCAATCTTGTACATTATTCCTAGAGTTTTTAGGCCCTTCCAAGGGATAGCATTTTCTATAGCCTTATACAAACTTAGCCCCTTTTTTGACTTGACTTAGAGATTCCTGTATAAAGGAATGTTTAAAAGAAATGAGCAGCAATTCACACGTGGAGATATCAAGAAGCATCAAGAGACTGATCCCTAGTGAAGAGTATCTAGGGGATATGTAAAGAGTTGGAATAAACAGTAAGAAATCTTAAGAGATTTTTTTTTTAATTGGCTATGGTAGGAGGAAAAAAAACTTTTCCATTTCATATACACATTTCAGAACAGTATTCTACCAAAGGTTATTTTCTTTCTTTTTTGGGTCATGAAAATATATTCCTCCAAGTGGAAATGGTAAGGTAGATATTTTCGAATTCAATTACTAGGTTAGGTGGGTTATGTTTATATATATATGTTTATATATATAAATGTTAGACAGTTGATTAACATTAGACAGTAAGATAATTTCTCTTTACTTTTATACAGTGACTATATTCACTGGTCTGAGGGGGAAAAAGTATTTAACGGCATGAAGAATGAACAGAATTTTATTATACAGAGGGTAGAATTTAATTATATTGGAAATAGGGATAATTTAATTATCAGGCTCTCATTATTGACTTTAATTAAAATGTGAAAATTAAAATACTATATATCATTAGTAGAGAAAAATGAACTAAAATTGTTAAAATTAACTTTCCTGAATTAATATAGCCTTCCAAAGAAAAGTGAACTCTGGTTGTTTACTTATTCTATAGTAATATGGCTAGTAGAGTGATATGCAGAGTGATCTTTCTCTTGAATGTACAAAATTGAGTATTGGAAGGTCCATATTTTGCTGATATAGTATTATATATATATATATATATATATATATATATATATATATCAGTATTGAAATATGCATGTGAATAAATTTTTTTAGAAAATCCCAAATTGAACTATGTTAATGGTCTAGTGGTCTTTTTAAAAACAAGTTTGTATGGGCAGATTTTCATTTTGATTTGCTTTACACACACTCAAAAACAAGCATGTTAACACTTTTGCAAATACTTCTAGTATCTAGAGAATATTTCAGCACTTCTTTTTGGTAATCATTTGAGAAATAGATCCACATCAAAAAAATTCTCATGACATTTATAGTGAAAATGATTTTGTCTTTTGTTAGAATTTATCTTATCTTGACTAATTTCCTCTTTATTTTAATAGTCTAACTCAAATCACTGGAACATCATCTCTTGATGAAGTGCAGGAATAAGTATCTCTGCTTAGAACTAAGTTAGTTTATAATTTGATTTGAAAAGAAGCTTATTTTTGCTAAACTTTATTTCTATCCTTTTCCATTCCTCTACCTTGTTTGTCACATTTATTTTCTTCTTCTATTTTTATATTTCCTCATAATATTTGGTTTGAAAATTCAAGCCCCTACTTGAAATTGATGGAATGAATTCACATATTTACGCTTATTTCCTCCCAATGTCAACACGAATAAAAATAAAGGGACACTTTAAAGCATAAATCTGAAGGATAGAAAACAGGGGAGTTGATAAAAGTAAATTTGGAAAATAGCAGAAAAGTAACTGCTATTAACTAGGGATGGTAAAACAAAGGGTCAATTTCCTAGGAGACAACATAAAATTTTGAGGGCAGCCTTGTAATTCTAAAAGAATGAAATTAAAGGAAAGTGTGTGTTAAATGCTCAATCCCCCCTTCTACCACAGCTAACAAAATCCTGGCTGTCTGACATATTATCTAGGCAGGAAATGTGTGGATTCTTCCATGTGGGCTCTGACCACTATAAAAAGGACCACTGACATTAAAAGTTCCCCATGAATTGGTCTGTTCAAATAAGCATATGATTCTCTGCACAACTTCTCATGCAGCCCTCCAGTGTGCACAGAGAATTTAAGACTTTTGAGTACCATGATCTTAAATATGAGCACAAATCCAAGATCAACAAACATCTGAGGAAAACCTCTAATCCTGACAGAGACCAAAACAAACAGTAAAAAAGTAAAACTTGGAGGGATCATAGACTACACAGGGAGAAACAAAACAAAACAAACAAACAAAACCCCGAAAAACCTATTAGACATTTGCCCAGGAAGATTTAAAAAAGATACTGTGTCCATTAAACACGAACTAGATATTATGGGAAAAAAGGACAATCTGAGAATATGAAATATATTTTGTAAATTAATATGAAAAAAATAACTCAAAAGGAAGGTTGAAGAAGTCCTCAGAAAATAAACAGAATGAGGAAAAGGAAAATAATAGAGAAAACAGTAGTAAAAGAGAATTATTCGACAAGTCAGATATCCTACTTATGTGGATTTGAAAGAACAGACCAAATGGAAAGGAAGAATTATTCACAGAAATATTCAAAAAAGTTTTCCAGATTTGAAGGACATGCATTTCTAGATTGAAAGGATCCATTTAATCCATCACAATGTGTGAAAATACACCCATGTCAAGTCATGACACTGACATTCCTGAACACAGAAGAATATCCTAAAAGTTCCAGCAAAAGTGGCGAGGGAAAAATCACATATACAGTAGTCCTCTCTGGTTGCAATTCTTTTCTCTGTGGTTTCAGTTACTCAGGGTCAACGACAGTTTGAAAATATTAAATGGAAAAGTCCAGAAATGATTCCTAGGTTTTAAATTGTGCCGCTGTTCTGAGTACCGTGATGAAATCTCGCGCTGTCTTGCTCCTGCCCGCCTGTTAGTCGCTCAGCCGCCATCTTGCTTACCAGATCTACTGTCGAGGTATCGCTGTGGCAGCGCTGTGTTCAGGTAACTCTTATTTGACTTAAAAATGGCTCCAAAGTGCAAGAGTAGTGATGCTGGCAATTCAGATTTGCCAAAGAGAAGCCGTAAAGTGCTTCCTTTAAGTGAAAAGTGAAAGTTCTCGACTTAATAAAGAGAGAAAAAATCATGTGCTGAGGTTGCTAAGATCTATGGTAAGAATGAATGTTCTGTTCCTGAAATTGTGAAGAAGGAAAAAGAAATTCATGCTAGTTTTACTGTCACACCTCAAGCTGCAAAAGTCATGGCTAGTGTGTTATAAGTGTTTACTTAAGATAGAAAAGGCATTATATTTGTACAATAAGGTATTTTGAGAGAGACTATTCACATAACTTTTATTGCAGTATGTTACTATAATTGTTCTGTTTTATAATGAGTTATTCCTGTTAATCTCTTCCTGTGCCTAATTTATAAATTAAACTTTATCATAGGTATGTGTGTATAGGAAAAACAGTATGTATAGGGTTCGGTACTATCTGAGGTTTCCGGCAACCACTGGGGGTCTTGGAGCATATCCCCCGTCATGAGTTGGGGAACTAATGCACATTACTTTGAACTTTTCAACCACATATCTGGAACACAGAGGACTTGTGTTCTGTGGTTATCGTGTTTTACTAAGAAATTTTTGCCTTCCCCAAGGTTAGACATATTTTTCCTGTGTTTCCTTCTAGAAGTTTTATTATGTTAGATTGTACATTTAAACTAATCTCTTTCAAGTTGATGTTTGCATATAGTATGAGGTAAATTCTTACAAGGTTTCGTTTTTCATGCTGTGTTTGATCTTCTGTCAGATAATCCATCCATTTTCTTTAAGGAATATATCCATTTTGTTTATGTTTTTTACTTGATTTGCATAAAGTTGTTCATAATATTCCTTTGTTATTCTGACCAGGTTGTTCTATATCCTCACCAGAAATTGGTATTATCACTTTTTTGTGTGATTTTTTTTTTTTTAACTTCTAGGCCTTCTATTAGGGTTATAGTGGTATCTCACTGTTGTTTTAATTTGTAATCCCCTAATAATGAATACTTTAGCATCTTTTCATATGATTATTTACTGTCTGTATATCTTGTTTGGTGAGGAGCCTATTATATCTTGTTTGGTGAGAAGCCTATTAAAATCTTTCACCCATTTTTTAAGTGGATTGTTTTCTTATTGTTGAGCTTTCAATATTTTTTCTATGTATGTATTTTGGCCATATGTTCTTTATCATATACATGTTTTCCAAATATTTTCTCTCATTCTGTGGCTTTCATTTTATTAACAGTGTCTACTACTGAGCAGAAGTTTTTAATTTTAATAAAGTCCAACTCATTATTTTTTTCCCTCATGGATCATACTTTTGATATTGTATTTATAAATGCATTGCCAAACCTAAGATCACCTAGATTTTCTCCAACACTTCTACTGGCAAAACAGAACAGGTTAAGAAAGCTATTCACCTGGAAACATGGGTCATTTCTTTCAGAAAATGAAGGATCACTCCGAGGTTAAATCTGGGAACCTTGAAGAACAATTGCCTGGCCACAGAACTGGGTCTGAATTAAAAGAATTGGTGACTGGTTGCTTTTCAGAATCCTTGTGGAGCAGTAACTACTATACTGTATACCTCCTATTATCTACCATTTTGAGTGGAAATAGCTATTTTGTTGTCTTTGTTACTGGCTCAGCACTATGTTTTGGGTTTCTAGAAGGCGTTTATTTGCCTGTTAAGTTTACTGGTCATTAGGGCAAGAGAATCTGTACTTGAGGAGCTTCATTGGTATACCTAGACCTGATTTAAATGATGAAATCACAGGCTTCAAGCCTGAGCTGATGCCATAATGGGTTGCTGCTTTGGGGATATTGGAAAGAAGGTAAATGAAACATGAATCATTAGGGGCTGTATCTCAGCCTACAGCAGACTGTTGGTTTGTTGACCCCTAGGAGACATGCTTCAGGGTCTACACACAATGGTTTAAACTATCCCTTTGATTATGGCCTGGCCCTGTGACTTGTTTAACATATGGGAAGTAGCAAATACAACACTGTATCAGTTTCTAAATTAAGACTTAAGAAAGAAGGTCTGGGAGCTTCTGCTTTTGCTTGCTGTGGGAAACCAGCCAACATGTAATAAGTATAATCCACTTGGGAACGCTGTGCTGTGAAAAGCTTATTTACCCAAATTGATAATCCTTATGCAAAAGAACTGAAACCCAGACCAAGACCCTGGTGAGGTCTCACCCATCAACCAGAACCAATCTGCCAACCATATGAGTAAATTCATTTTGTGGGTGGATCTTTCAGCTCTATCTGAGGCACCCCTGTTACTGCCAAGTGGAGGAGAGACAAGATATCTCCATATAACCCTGAGAAATTTGCATAATCATGAGCAAACAAATAAAATGGTTGTGTTAAGCCACTGAGCGTTGGGATAGTTTATAACACAGCCTGAAATAATCAAAACACTATTTTTAATTCTTTTTCTGTTCTATGTCCGTTTATCCATTTGGTGGCTTGTAGAAAAAATTTCAGACTAGGTGTCTCTCACTAAAACATCACAAACAATTGAACATCCTATCTCTATCACTATTTATCATTAACATATTATCTTACTCTGACACACACATACACACTAATGTAGATAAAGATATGTATAAATATATTTTTGACAATTAACTAATATTTAAAAAATAAAATTATTTGTTGATTCAGTAGCAAATATGTAGTGATAAAGTTAGGATGCTACAGTGTGATTTTTTAAGAAGTAAGAAATGACATTCAGAAGAAGATAGGAGTGACAAACATAATCAGTTTTGCTACTTAACAGTCAACACTTATATTTATGCATGGTGATTTGTTGGGAATAATTTGTCACCAGTATTTTCCAAAACAAAGCATCACATTACAGATTCATAGAGTTGACTCTCTGAGAGTCCTCATACATATCTATGCTTTTCTGAAGAACTGTATATAACATTCTCACCCTCTGCCAACCCAAGCAATTAAAACCCTCAATAATCTCATTATGTAGAAGCTTACTGACTGTTAATTTAAAATGATCTTACAGATTATTAATAAGTATTTTGGTACCTATTTATCATATATAATAAAAATTATTTGTGATTTTGGCTATACTTTTTCATGGCAAGACATTGAAATGAAGAAGTTGATTCTGTTATCTTTTCTATTTGCTCAATTCCTATCTTAAATTATTAATTATTGGATTCTTTAGGTTCATTAGGTTATGAAATGACAGAATCATTTACCTAAATTCAATGCATATGGTAAATATTAGTTGAAAATATCTTTGCAGAATACAATGGGAAAAATATATTCTCCTATGTAAATAATGAATCCATGGGTAATGTCTCATTTAAACTGCAGTTCTAGATATCTCAGAAGCAAATATTTTTGGACCTTTTCTATGGTAATATAGACAATTCTATTAACTTCACTCAACAAATCTCTGCCTAAATCTGTTCCCCAATATGCTATTTTGTAATTTTCTTTACACATCAGAAAGTGCACATCTCACAAATATACAAATCAGCAAACTTTTAAAAAGAGAAAAGAGCTATGTAGCCACCAATGAGATTAAGGACAAGAATGCAGGCTACTCCATGCATGGCACAGGGAGACCAGCTCGGTGCTCTGTGACCACCTAGAGCGGTGGGGTAGGGAGGGTGGGAGGGAGAAAGAGGGAGGGGATATGGGGATATATGTATACGTATAGCTGATTCACTTTGTTATACAGCAGAAACTAACACAACAGTGTAAAGCAATTATACTCCAATAAAGATGATGTTAAAAAAAAGAATACAGGCTACTCCAATCACCTGTTGTGCCCCCTTCTTAACATTACCACCCCCACCCCGAAACATCTACAAAAAGAAATCACTGTCTTAATTTCTAACACCCTTATGGGCTGTAAAGTGTACCAAAGTAGAATCATCAATAAAGTATTCTTTTCTCTCATGTTTCTTTAACTAAACATTATGTTTGTGAGATTCATCCGTATTGTTTTATATAGTTATAATGTATTCCTTTTCATTGCTGCATAGCATTCCATTTTGTGAATACACCAAAATGTGTTTCCCTTTCTATTGTCAAAAGATATGGATATTTTATATTTCAGTGCTTATTAATAGTGCTGCTATTAGTAATCTGATATATGATATTTTGTGATAATAAGCATGCTTTCTTCTTGGCATACACCAGGGTATGAAATAGCTAGTTCTACAATATGTTACTTCTATAGTGTAGTTTTCTTTATGGTAGATTTTGGTATTTGGTAGGGTAAATTCTCCAAATTTGTTGTCCTTCCTCAAGACTGCCTTGACAGTTTTTTGTCTTTAACATTTCCATTTACACTTTAAATCAGCTTGTCAATTTCCATGAAAAAATATGCTGAGATCTAGATTAGAATTGCATTGTATCTAAAGATCAATTTTGAGAGTGTTGATATGATAATATTACTAAATCTTCCAATTTATAAATTGGTATGTTCCTCCATTTATTTAGTTCTTCTCTAATTTTTCTCAATGATATTTTGTAGTTTTTAGGTATAAACATCTTACACCTTTTTGCTATACTTATGCAGAGGAATACAATGTTTTAAATATTATTGCACATGGTATTTTATATCAATTTTATTTTTCTATACATATATGGAAATAAATTAATGAATAATTCACCAACCTTGCTAGATTAATCCTTAATTTTATTATTGTACAGATACTTTTGTATTTACTGTGTTTAAAATCTCAAATAACAAGAGCTTTATCTCTTTTCCAAAATACCTCTTTTTTATTTCCCTTGTCTTTGATTTTTTTATATCCCAAAGAATTATAGTCTCTTTTACTCTAAGCTGTAACACCTTCTTTGATTTAGCTCTCCCATTATTATGTGCTATTTCAATAAATTTGATTTCAGTTTACTCTGTCAAAAACCACATGCACAAGTCTGGTCTCTATGTCTGATGCAGCCCAACTCCGGTAAATTTCAGAACCCAGGCCAGGGGGAAAAAAGTGCTCAAAGTCTGAAAGTTCTTAACACACAAGCTATGGATGGAGGATTGGAGTGAACTTACCCACCTCCTCCAGAGGCGGTGAGAAAGCAGCGACTCAAGGGGCTCTGCAGTAGACCTTCCCCAAAGAGGGAATTTACGGCAGTCTTATTTCCCAGAAGTTACCTGGATCTTCGGATGACCTGTTCCTTCTGTTCAGTAGATAAAATTCTGCACATACGAGGACAGGAGAAAGGGCCACTGTCCATGGAAAAAGAAAGCAAGATCTTCAAAGGAGATGTGCTGCACACATGGTCTGCTGAGCTTCTACAATCCTGCACAGCCCTCTTCTCCTCCATGCACAGTGGTTGACCTTGCCCAACAATGCCCTGCATCCTTGTCAGGCAGGAAGGCTTAACACATTTCAAGCCATGTGGCTGACAGGGTCTTGGTGCTCCAGCCAGGTGTCAGGCCTGAGACTCTGAGGTGGGAGAGCCAAGTTCAGGACATTGGACTACCAGAGACCTCCTAGCCACTGTAATATCAATCAGCAAGAGCTCTCTGAGAGATCACCATCTCAATGCTAAGACACAGCTCCACTCAATGACCAGCAAACTCAAGTGCTGGACACTCCATGCCAAACAACTAGCAACACAAGAACACAACCCAACCTATTAGCAGAGAGGCTGCCTAAAATCATACTAAGTCCACAGACACCCTAAAACACACCGTGGGACATGGTCCTGCCCACCAGAAAGACAAAATGCAGCCTCATCCACCAGAACACAGGCACCAGTCCCCTCCATCAGGAAGCCCACACAAGCCACTGAACCAACCTTACCCACTAAGGGGCAGACACCAAAAACATTGGGAACTATGAACCTGCAGCCTGCAAAAAGAAGACCCCAATCACAGTAAGTTAGCCAAAATGAGAAGACAGGGAAATATGCAGCAGACGAAGAAGCAAGGTAAAAACCACCAGACCTAACAAATGAAGAGGAAATAGGCAGTCTACCTGAAAAGAATTCAGAGTAATGACAGTAAAGATGATCCAAAATCGTGGAAACAGAAAGGAGAAAATACAAGAAATGTTTAACAAGGACCAAGAAGAACTAAACAGCAAACAAACAATGATGAACAACACAAAAATGGAATTTAAAATTCTCTAGAAGGAATCAATAGCAGAATAACTGAGGCAGAAGAATGGTTAAGTGACCTGGAAGATATAATAGTGGAAATAACTACTGCAGAGCAGAATAAAGAAAAAAGATTGAAAAGAATTGAGGACAGTCTCAGAGAAATCTGGGACAACATTAAATGCACCAACATTTGAATTACAGTGGTCCCAGAAGGAGAAGAGAAAAAGAAAGGGACTGAGAAAATATTTGAATAGATGATCATTGAAAACTTCCGTAATATGGGAAAGGAAATAGTCAATCGAGTCCAGGAAGCGCAGAGAGTCCCACAGAGGATAAATCGAAGGAGAACCACGGCAAGACACATATTAAATAAACTATCAAGAATTAAATAAAAAGAAAAAATATTAAAAGCAGCAAGGGAAAAGCAACAAATAATATACAAGGGAAACCCCATAAGGTGAACAGCTGATCTTTCATCAGAAACTCTGCAAGCCAGAACGGAGTGGCAGGACATATTTAAAGTGATGAAAGGGAAAAACCTACAACCAAGATTACTCTACCCAGCAAGTATCTCATTAAGATTCAACAGAGAAATTAAAACCTTTACAGACAAGCAAAAGCTAAGAGAAAACAGCACCACAAAACCAGCTTTACCACATATGCTAAAGGAACTTCTCTAGGCAAGAAACACAAGAGAAGGAAAAGACCTACAATAACAAATCCAAAACAATTAAGAAAATGGTAATAGGAACATACATATAGATAATTACCTTAAATGTAAATGGATTAAATGCTCCAACCAAAAGCCACAGACGGGCTGAATGCATACAAAAACAAGACCAGTATATATTCTGTCTACAAGAAACCCACTTCAGACCTAGGGACACATACAGACTGAAGTGAGGGGGTGGAAAAAGATATTCCATGCAAATGGAAATCAAAAGAAAGCTGAAGTAGCAATTCTCATATCAGAGAAAATAGACTTTGAAATAAAGACTATTACAACAGACAAAGAAGGACACTACATAATGATCAAGGGATCAATCCAAGAAGAAGACACAATTGTAAATATTTATGCACCCAACATAGAAGCACCTCAATACATAAGGCAAATGCTAACAGCCATAAATGGGGAAATTGACAGTAACACAATAATAGTAGTGCACTTTAACACCCCACTTTCACAAACGGACAGATCAACCAAATGAAAATAAATAAGGAAACACAAGCTTTAAATGATACCTTAAACAAGATGGACTTAATTGATATTTATAGGATAGTCCATCCAAAAACAACACAATACATTTTCTTCTCAAGTGCTCATGGAACATTCTCCAGGGTAGATCATATCTTGGGTCACAAAGCAAGCTTTGGTAAATTTAAGAAAATTGAAATTGTATCAAGTATCTTTTCCAAACAGAATGCTATGAGACTAGATATCAATTACAGGAAAAGAACTGTAAAAAATACAAACATAGGGAGGCTAAACAATATGCTACTAAATAAACAAGAGATCATTGAAGAAATCAAACAGGAAATCAAAAAATACCTAGAAACAAATGACAGTGTAAACACGATGGCCCTAAACCTATGGGATGCAGCAAAAGCAGTTCTAAGAGGGAACTCTATAGCAATACAATCCTACCTCAAGAAACAAGAAAAATCTCAAATAAACAATTTAACTTTATACCTAAAGGAACTAGAGAAAGAAGAAGAAACAAAACCCAAAATAAGTAGAAGGAAAGAAATCATAAAGATCAGAGCAGAAATAAATGAAATAGAAACAAAGAAAACAATAGCATCAATAAAGCTAAGAGCTGGTTCTTTGAGAAGATAAACAAAATTGATAAACCATTACCCAGACTCATCAAGAAAAAAAGGGGGAAGACTGAAATCAACAGAATTAGAAATGAAAAAGAAGTACAAACTGACTCTGCAGAAATACAAAGGATCATGAGAGACTACTACAAGCAACTATATGCCAATAACATGGACAACCTGGAAGAAATGGACAAATTTTTAGAAAAGCACAATCTTCCGAGACTGAACCATGAAGAAATAGAAAATAGAACAACACCAATCACAAGCACTGAAATTGAACTGTGATTAAAAATCTTCCAATAGGGGCTTCCCTGGTGGCACAGTGGTTGACAGTCTGCCTGCCGATGCAGGGGACACGGGTATGTGCCCCGGTCCTGGAAGATCCCACATGCCGCACAGCGGCTGGGCCCGTGAGCCATGGCCACTGAGCCTGCGTGTCCGGAGCCGGTGCTCTGCAACGGGAGAGGCCACAACAGTGAGAGGCCCGCATATTGCAAAAAAAAAAAAATCTTCCAACAAAAAAAAGCCCAGGACCAGATGGCTTCACAGGCGAATTCTATCAAATATTTAGAGAAGAGCTAACATCCATCCTTCTCAAACTATTCCAAAATATAATTGAGGGAGGAACACTGCCAAACTCATTCTATGAGGCCACCATCACCCTGATACCAAAACCAGACAAAGATGTTCCAAAAAAGAAAACTACAGGCCAAATATCACTGATAAACATAGATGCAAATATCCTCAACAAAATACTAGCAAAGAGAATCCAGCAGCACATTAAAAGGATCATACAGCACGATCAAGCCAGGTTTATCCCAGGAATGCAAGGATTCCTCTATATATGCAAATCAATCAATGTGATACACCATATTAACAAACTGAAGGATAAAAACCATATGATCCTCTCAAAAGAGGCAGAAAAACCTTTCAAAAAAATTCAACACCCATTTATGAGAAAAACCCTCCAGAAAGTAGGGACAGACGGAACTTACCTAGACATAATAAAGGCCACATATGACAAACCCACAGCCAACATCGTCCTCAATGGTGAAAAACGGAAACCATTTCCACTAAGATCAGGGACAAGAAAAGGTTGCCCACTTTCACCACTGTTATTCAACACAGTGTTGGAATTTTTAGCCACAGCAATCAGAGAAGAAGAAGAAATAAAAGGAATCCAAATCAGAAAAGAAGAAGTAAAACTGTCACTGTTTGCAGATTACATGATACTATACATGGAGAATCCTAAACATGCTACCAGAAAACTACTAGAGCTAATCAATGAATCTGGTAAAGTAGCAGGATACAAAATTAATGCACAGAAATCTTTTGCATTCCCATACACTACTGATGAAAAATCTGAAAGAGAAATAAAGGAAACACTCCCATTTACCATTGCAACAAATATAATAAAATGACTAGTAGTAAACTTACCTAAGGAGACAAAATGCCTGTATGCAGAAAACTATAAGACACTGATGAAAGAAATTAAAGATGATACACACAGATGGAGAGATATAGAATCAACATTGTGAAAATGACTATACTACCCAAAGCAATCTACAGATTTAATGCAATCCCCATCAAACTACCAATAGCATTTTTCACAGAACTAGAACAACAAATTTCACAATTTGTATGGAAACACAAAAGACCCCGAATAGCCAAAGCAATCTTGAGAAAGAAAAATGGAGCTGGTGGAATCAGGCTCCGTGACTTCAGACTATACTGCAAAGCTACAGTAATCAAGATAGTATGGTACTGGTACAAAAACAGAAATATAGATCAATGGAACAGGACAGAAAGCCAAGAGATAAACCCACGTATGTATAGTCACCTTATCTTTGATAAAGGAGGCAAGAGTTACAATGGAGAAAATACAGCCTCTTCAATAAGTGGTGCAGAAAACTGGACAGCTACATGTAAAAGAATGAAATTAGAACACTCTCTAACACCATACACAAAAATAAACTCAAAATGGATTAAACTCAAAATGTATGGTCACCTTATCTTTGATAAAAGAGGCAAGAATATACAATGGAGAAAAGACAGCCTCTTCAATAAGTGGCACTGGGAAAACTGGACAGCTACATGTAAAAGAATGAAATTAGAACACTCCCTAACACCATACACACAAAAAAAGTCAAAATGGATTAAAGACCTAAATGTAAGACCAGACACTATAAAATTCTTAGAGGAAAACATAGGCAGAACACTCTATGACATAAATCACAGCAAGATCCTTTTTGACCCACCTCCTAGAGAAATGGAAATAAGAACAAAAATAAACAAATGTGACCTAGTGAAACTTAAAAGCTTTTGCACAGCAAAGGAAACCATAAACAAGACAAAAAGACAACCCTCAGAATGGGAGAAAATATTTCCAGATGAAGCAACTGGCAAAGGATTAATCTCCAAAATATACAAGCAGCTCATGTAGCTCAATATCAAAAAAACAAACAACCCAATCCAAAAATGGGCAGAAGACCTACATAGACATTTCTCCATAGAAGATATACAGATTGCCAACAGACACATGAAAGGATGCTCAAGATCACTAATAATTAGAGAAATGCAAATCAAAACTACAATGAGAGGTATCACCTCACAGCCGTCAGAATCGCCATCATCAAAAAATCTATAAACAATAAATGCTGGAGAGGGTGTGGAGAAAAGTGAACTCTTTTGCACTGTTGCTGGGAATGTAAATTGATACAGCCACTATGGAGATCAGTATGGAGGTTCCTAAAAAACTAAAAATAGAACTAACATATGACCCAGCAATCCCACTACTGGGCATATACCCTGAGAAAACTCTAATTCAAAAAGAGTCATGTACCACAATGTTCATTGCAGCACTATTTACAATATCCAGGACATGGAAGCAACCTAAGTGTCCATCGACAGATGAATGGATAAAGAAGATGTGGCACATATATACAATGGAATATTACTCAGCCATAAAAAGAAACAAAATTAAGTTATTTGTAGTGAGGTGAGTGGACATAGAGTGTGTCATACAGAGTGAAGTAAGTCAGAAAGAGAAAAACAAATACCGTATGCTAATACATATATCTGGAATCTTAAGAAAAAAAAAAGGCTCTGAAAAACCAAGGGGCAGGACAGAATAACGACACAGACATAGAGAATGAACTTGAGGTTACAGGGAGGGGGAAAGGTAAGCTGGGACGAAGTGAGAGAGTGGCATGGACATATATACACTACCAAAGGTAAATAGCTAGTGGCATGCAGCTGCATAGCACAGGGAGATCAGCTACATGCTTTGTGTCCACCTAGAGGGGTGGGATAGGGAGGGAGGGAGGGAGACACAGGGGGAGGGGATATGGGGATATATGTATACATATAGCTGATTCACTTTGTTATACTGCAGAAACTAACACAACATTGTAAAGCAATTTTACTCCAATAAAGATGTTAAGAAAAATCTACAAACATAAATGCTGGAGAGGGTGTGGAGAAAAGTGAACCCTTTTGCACTGCTGGTGGGAATGTAAATTGATACAGCCACTATGGAGATCAGTATGGAGGTTCCTATAAAACTAAAAATAGAACTACCATATGACCCAGAAATCCCACTACTGGGCATATACCCTGAGAAAACCATAATTCAAAAAGAGTCATGTAGGGCTTCCCTGGTGGCACAGTGGTTGAGAGTCCGCCTGCCAATGAAGGGGACGCAGGTTCGTGCCCCAGTCCGGGAAGATCCCACATGCCGCGGAGCGGCTGGGCCCGTGAGCCATGGCCGCTGAGCCTGCGCATCCGGAGCTTGTGCTCCGCAACAGGAGAGGCCACAACAGTGAGAGGCCCAAGTACAGCAAAAAAAAAAAAAAAAAAAAAAAAAGAGTCATGTACCACAATGTTAATTGCAGCTCTATTTATAATAGCCAGACATGGAAGCAACCTAAATGCCCATCAACAGATGAATGGATAAAGAAGATATGGCACATATATACAATGGAATATTACTCAACCATAAAAAGAAACGAAACTGAGTTATTTGTAGTGAGGTGGACGGACCTAGAGTCTGTCATACAGAGTGAAGTAAGTCAGAAAGAGAAAAAGAAATACTAATATATATATATATATATATATAGAGAGAGAGAGAGAGAGAGAGAGAGAGAGAGAGAGAGAATCTAAAAAAATATATATGGTAACATATATATATGGAATCTAAAGAAAGAAATGGTTCTGATGAACCTAGGCGCAGGACAGGAATAAAGACACACACATAGAGGATGGACTTGAGGACACAGGGAGGGGGAAGGATAAGCTGGGACGAAGTGAGAGAGTAGCATTGACATATATACAGTACCAAATGTAAAACAGATAGCTAGTGGGAAACAGCTGCATAGCACGGGGAGATCAGCTTGGTGTTTTGTGACCACCTAGAGGGTTGGGTTAGGGAGGGTGGGAGGGAGACGCAAGAGGGAGGAGATATAGGGATATATGTATATGTATCGCTGATTCACTTTGTTATACAGCAGCAACAAACACAACAATGTAAAGCAATTATACTCCAGTAAAGATGTTTAAAAAAAACAAAACACATGCACAATTTTCTTCTATAATCTCTCTCTTTCTCTCTATCTCTCTCTGCACCCTACTCCAACCTTCCTGTATGTAATTATAGGTACTTTGGGCATATAGACTTCCAGTTCTCTTTCTAGAGTCTCTTTGAAGAGCTTAAAGAATTGACTAGTTAGCAAAATAATACTTTCAGAGGTTTTAACAATAAGGTTAAAGCATTCACTTAACTTTTTTGTTCTGAGGCTTTCTCATAATAGCCGTACAGTGGATTTCATCTTTGTCCCAAAGCTGTCTTTGTGACAAGTTTAATTTGATGAGAAGCATTTTCATGTATTTAATGTTGAAATTTCAGGAACTAATAAACTTTCTATTTTACATTAATTATGTCTGCAGACTGAACTCATTTTTTCTTGTAATACTTTATACATCAGATAATAAAAGTCAACCTCCAACCAATATTTGGCCTCAAAACTTACTTGTCCTACTAAATGCATTTTTATTTTATGCATTTTTATTCCCTCCAATTTGTTACAGGTGGTATTTTTACCAAATGTTTCACCACTATCATATGTATGCACCAGCAAATGTAAGTAACCATTGCGCAGTTTCTCACAACAGTTTCCTTATACTTCCCACCCAGTTGTAAAGCTATTTTTTTTGTTGTTTATTGAAGCACCTCATTTCTAGGTGCCAAATCCTGTTTTAGAAATTTGTTGCTCTAAAAATAGCCTATAAAATAAACAACTTCAAGTATCACAATGAAAAAACAAGTATTTATATTTCATTCACAGGTCTGCAGAAGGCTAGGAGGTCAGTCAATCAAGACAGACCAGCTAGGATTCTATGCTTTAGGCTATGTATTGATTGGACTTGGCTTAGTGCTGAAGATTAGGGTTTAGAACTGCTCCATTAGAATTTTTGTAACTCAATAATAAAAAGAAAACTATCTGAATTAAAAATGAGCAAAATTATGAATACACAGTTAACCAAAAATTATATATAAATGGTAAACAGGCATGTGAAAAGATGCTAATCATTGCTCGTCATCAAGAAAAGACAAACTGAAATCACAATGGGATAACCACTACACTCTACAATGGGTAAAATTAAAAAAAAAATTACTTAGTGTTAGTGGAATTCTCCAATATTTCTGGCTAAAATATAAAAATGGACAAGTACTTTAGGAAACGGTTTGGCAGTTTCTTATAGTTAAATATGCAGTTACTCTTTAAACTAGAAGTTCTGTGATATGTGTTTAGGGCTTGCTCACACTGGCCTCATGAGTGCTTTCCAGGCATATCTCTTCTTGACTCTGCCTTTAAGGAGTAATGTTTGTAGTGTGAAATCATTCATGGTGAGAATATTTACACTGTGGCAGTCAGCAAAGACTACAATCAACGTTTTCTCCTTCCACATCCAGAAAGCTGGCTGTTAAACATTTACATCATGCCTCTACAGCAATTCCACTCTTAGGTATTTGCACAAGAAATTAAAACATATATCCACAAAGACTGTACACAAATAATATAGCAGCATTACTAATAATATGAAACATGTAAAGAATGCCCATCAAGGACTTCCCTGGTGGCGCAGTGGCTAAGAATCCGCCTGCCAATGCAGGGGACACGGGTTCGAGCCCTGGTCCGGGAAAATCCCACATGCTGCAGAGCAACTAAGCCTGTATGCCACAACTACTGAGCCTGCACTCTAGAGCCCATGAGCCACAACTACTGAGCCCATGTGTCACAACTACTGAAGCCTGCGCACCTAGAGCCTGTGCTGCACAACAAGAGAAGCCACCGTAATGAGAAGACCATGCACCGCAACAAAGAGTAGCCCCTGCTTGCCACAGCTAGAGAAAGCCTGCATGCAGCAATGAAGACACAGTGCAGCCAAAAATAAGCAAATAAAATAAATAAATTTAAAAAAAAGAATGTCGATTAAGACATCTATCAAGAGGTAATGTCCATTAAGAGGTAAATGGATAAACAAAATGTGGCATAATGTTCTGCAATAATAAATGGCAGAGAATAATGATGTAGAATGCAGCAGTAATAAACAATGGTTGTAGGTACATGCAACAACATAGATGAATCTAAAATCATTATCCAAATTAGACAATCCAGACATTTGGACTATATACTATATATGTCCACTTACATGACATTCTAGAAAAGATAAAATTATAAAAATATAAACAAGAGCAGTAGTTGCTAAGGGCCAGGGCTTGGGGGAAAGCATTGACTGAAAAGTGTTCCCCAAACTTTTTGCGGTGAATGAAATGTTCTAGCTTGATTTTAATGAAGTTTATATGCCTATGTACACTTTATTAAAGCTCATAAAACTCTACTCTTCAAATGGTGTATTTTGATACAAGTAGATTATATTTAGATTAAGAAAATATTTTAAAAATTTAGCACAGTCTAATCTTGGGAATCTAAACAATGAATTTATACTGCATACCTGATAGAATTATAATTTATGTACAAGTGGAAAAATGGTAAACAGGGGAAATTATCTAGGCAATTTACAATAAAGAATTACAGAAATAAAATAAATATTTTAAAAAGTGTAATTAAAATGTTAAATGGTCCCTGAAAATATAATCATTTCTACCTGTGTTTATTTATATATGGAAAAGATTTTCGTTCTATGAATATATACAAATGGCCTCTAGATTTGATTTACACCAAAGCACGACTCTGTAATTTAGGAAAAAATTTTACTGTTAAAAAAATTTTTTTAAAAAGTCCTGCATGTTAAAAGGGAATTAATTTGAGAAATAACACTTTTTTTCTTTATGTGAAAATAGGTCCAGTGTCACAAAATCATAGAAGGCTCAGTCAGTATTTGTAGAATAAATCATGTACTTAATATGAACTCCTAAAAAGTATTCCTAGATTCACATTCTCCTTATTAAATATGAAAGATCATGTAAAAAATCAATACTGGATATAAAATGTTTCCATTAATATATTTGTGAAAGCAGTTCTTATGCTTCACAGTTCAAGAGGTGCAATAGGCATAAAGAAACTGTCCAAACCATGGTGGAATTTGCTTTCAGTCCATTATCAAATTATCAGCTGTATACAATCATTATTACATAATCAGCATAATGGTGTTTACTTACTTTCCCAACATGACTATTAAGAATCTAAGTATTCAGTAAAATGATTTTTTTCCTTTAGAAATACATAAGTATTAGTTATGAAACTGTTGATGTTACAGTCCTTTTAAAAAGTTACATTACTAGAAGTGTTATCAGAATCTCAGGTTAGTGATCCAATTCTTATACAGAGTTTGATATAGTTTAAAATAAAAATGAAATAAAAATATAATAATCATCCCAGAAAAATCTACTCTAACAGTTTCTCTTAGTTCATGGTGCTTCTTGTACTGCAGTAGATACCCAAATTCCCTTGGTTTTAATATAACCATTTAATTTGGCTATTCAAATTTGTATATACTAATCTTTAAATTGATAAGAACTACAAATTTGAAAGAAAATGTGAAAAGCCTCCTTCTTAGAGATGGGAAAGTGGGCAATACACAATGGAATTACCAAACCAAAATCGAATTAGGGTAAAACTTATTAAGTAAGCTAAAACTGATATCATTTTTATCCTGAATAGCATTGCAAAGTCTGGTTACATTTTTTAATGTAAACATTTCTATTAACATATTATATACACAAAACAAGTTAAATATTTTAAATATACAATTTGTTGAATATCCACAAAGTCAACATACCCATGTAACTAAAATCCAGATCAAGAAACAGTACATTACCAAAACATGAGAAGCCCTCTCCTGCCTTCTTAGTCACTACCTGGCTTACCCTTCCAAGGGCAACCATTGTCCTGAATTCTCACACCATATATTAGTTTTGCTTACTGTTAAACTTTATATAAAAGAAATCATTCAGTATGTACTTACTTGTGTCTGGCTTATTTTATTAACTGATATATTTGCCATGTGTATTTGTAGTTTGTTCATTCTCATTGCTGAAGAGTATTAAGCTGTATGGCTACACTACCATTCTACTGTAATGACGTTTAGGTTATTTTTAGTTTACACACTCTGAGAATAATGTTGCTATAAGGATTACTGTACATACCTTTTGGTAAAAATGAATATGTTTATGTGTATATAAGTGGAATAGATGTTCTTAGTATTACACATATTTATTTTTAGTAGTGTCAAGAAATTTTCCAAAATGTTTGCATGATTTTTATTCCCACTAGCAATGTACAAGGGCTTGAGCTGTTCCACACTGGGTATGGCCTGTCTTTTTCAATTTAGCCATGCTGGTAGATGTCTAGTGGCTCTTACTGTGGCTTTATTTTGTATTTTCCTGATGACTAAAGAAATTAAACACTTTTTTCATATGTTTGTTTAATTGCCAATCTGTTATCCTCTTTGGTGAAATTTATTACCTTTTAATACATTTTCTTCTGTCCATTTTTCTATTTATTTCTCTGCTCTTTTCTTACTGATTTGTAAGAATTTTCAAATATTATTTACACCAGTCTGTTGTACTGTATATACCAGATATCTGTATTACAAGTACCTTCTTTCAATCTGTGTGTTGTTTTTTCACTCTATGAATGGAGCCTTTTGATGATCAGATGTTCTAAATTTTAATGTAGACTACTACAGCAGATATTTTTCTCTCATGATGTGTTTTGCTCATTTCAAGGTCATAAAGATATCTTCTAATATTCCTTTTATATTTGTTGTTTTAACTTGAACATTTATATTTGCAATCCATCTGCAATTGACTTAGAAAATAGTTTAACAGGTTCTGTTTCCTTTTCCCCATATGAATATCCAATCAACCCAGAATTATTTGTTGAAAGACTATCCAGACTATCCTTACTCTCAAAAATTTAATGGCACCTTTATCCTAAATCAGGTGACTATAAATATGTGATCTACTTCTGAATTTCCTATTTTGTTCCATTCCTCGGTTTATCTATCTATGTATAATGGATTGTAAGTTCATTTGAATTCTCTGCATTTATGTCATCTCTGAATAACAACTGTTTTATGTATTCCTTATCAATAATCATTTTCTTTTTGATGTACTCCAGTAGTTATGTCCTCTAATAAATTTTTTTTAAATAGAGGTAGCAGGAATATTTGTCACATGCCCAAACTCAGGCAGAAAACTCAATAATTTGCCATTTTATCTAATACATAGTAGACAGTAGATGCTCAACAAATATGCAGATATGAGTCTCCTCAAGGGAGCAGTGCTGCATAATAATTTGTAACACATCCTGAATCACAGAGATATGACTATGAATACTATATCACTTTAATTTATGAATTAGAGGAAATTACTTTGATCTATGCTTTGGTCAAACATTTGTAACACAGGTATAATAACGAGTAACCTGTTTCTTAGAATTAATGTTATAATTAAAATGTGAAATCCTTAGCTTAGTACCTGTCTAGAGTAAACACTCACTGTATGTTAGTTTAAATACATTTATATTTACATGGTATGTTTATATACATAATGATTCTAAGGTAAATATGTGAACATAGTAGTCAAATTACAAAAATAACTGAATTTTTAAATATGAAACTCCTTTCTCACAAAGAATAGTACCAGGTTTATAACAGAACAACAAAAACACATTTGAGAATTGCGATTCTATTTCCCCTTCAGGTTGAAATTCATCTGCCACATTTTGATGTAATCCAAAATTTGGTCTCATTTTGACCAATTTCCAAGTACATTCCTTGCTTTTAGACAGCTGGTTTACTCAGTCTCTTCTTAAAGTAACCTGTACTTCTCTGAAGCAATTCATCCTACGTAGAATACCCTCCTTTCTTTGTTTTACTTCTGCAAACTTCATATACACTTGAATAAGACCAAGATCAACCCTTATATTAAAACCTTCCATAACTCCTAGGCTTTGTAATAAACTTTTCAATTTATGATACCCCATTAGCACAAGCTTTGGTTGAAATATCATCTTCTCAATGAGATTTCTAAAGACAACTCATTACTTTCCATTACTGCCATTATTGGCATATTAATACCCCTTACTCTTTCCTGCTTGTTCCATAGCACTTATTCCTTTTCAACACACTCATAATATTTATGTGTGTATATCATTTCGTATTGTCATAGTTATGTAAGTACATGTCTATATCTATATAGATAGGTAGGTAGGTATTTATTTGGTTTACTTTTTTATCTGACACTTCCACTAGAACGCAAGCTACTACAGTGCAAGTATTTTGTCTCTTTTCCTCATAATAATTCTCTCCAGTTTATGACATACAGTTGATACACAAGAAATATTAGTAAAATGAATGAATAAAAGAACATATATTAATCTTTCCTCGTATGTATGTTACAAAATGACCTGATAATAAACACTGTTTTTTTATTCACCTTCACAACAATAAAATTAAATCCCTCACAAAGTAGAATTCTTTAGGATAGTCACCATTTCAAAAAGAGACACATCAAAATCTTAAAAATACAGTGGGGTCAGGATGTTGGTGTTTAATGGTAATATAGAGAAGATGGGAAATGGGGTAAAGGTTGTAGTAACAATAAATGTCAGAAAGGCCTGAGAATGTAGCAAAACCCCAAGCCTTTGCAAGTCTGGTTTCAGGATTGACCTATGACTCAGAATATGCTGGGCTGTGGATACTTGCAAGGCTGAGTGAATAAACAGCACTGCAGTTTGGGAAGGAGAGTGGGCCAATATAATGCAATGGTTCA
Organism: Grampus griseus; assembly: GCF_964374135.1. Classification (NCBI taxonomy): domain Eukaryota; kingdom Metazoa; phylum Chordata; class Mammalia; order Artiodactyla; family Delphinidae; genus Grampus; species Grampus griseus. Next base: position 81,346,932 of record NC_139019.1, read on the forward strand.
GAGAAGAATTATAATACCAAGTTCAAATCCTGTCTCTGTCACTTATTTGTAGTGTGAGCTTGGCAAAGTCGATATTCCTCCTCTGTTCTACATTTTCCTCAATTGCAATAAGAAGATGAGAACAGCACATGTCAGTTCTTTTGTGTATATATCCAGAAATGCAATTGCTCTATCAAATGATAATTCTATGTGTAAAGTTTTGAGGAACGATCATACTGTTTTCTGCAGCAGCCACACCATTTTCAATTCCCACCAGCAATGCACAAGGGTTCTAATTTCTCCACATTTATGTCGACACTTGTTTTCTGCTTTTTCTTTTAATAATAGTCATCCCAATGGGTGTGAAGTGTTATCTCATTGTGGTTCTGATTTCCATTTCCCTAGTGATTAGTGATGGTGAGCGTTTTTCATGTGCTTATTGGCCATTTGTATACCTTGTTTGGAGAAGTGTCTATTCGTCTTTGCCCAATTTTGAAATGGGTTGTTTTATTGTTGTTGAATTTTAGGAGTTCTTTATATATTTTACATATTAATTTCTTCCCAGATATGTGCTTTGCAAATATTTTTCCTCATTTTGTGGGTTGCCTTTTTACTCTGTTGATAATGTCTTTTGATTCATAAGTGTTTATACTTTCGATGAAGTCCAGTTTGTCTTTTTTTTTTTCTGCTTCTGCCTTTGGTGTCATACCCAAAAACACAACATGGCAAAGCTATTCTCTAATTTGTTGGCATAAATAACACAACAATCCTGGAGCCAGAGTTGCAATTCCCAAGTCTTTCCATATATTATTTCCAACCTATAGTTATCACTGACTTATAGGTAAGGCAGACTAGTACTTGGAGTAATATGGGACACATTACACAGTCAAAGTTAGGCCAAGGGAGTGAGTGTCATATGTATATTATATATTACAGATTTCATGGAGGCATTAGGCATGAAATGTACAGGATTTGAAGCCCAACAGACCAAAAGCTAGTATATCTATTCATGGCACCTTGGGCAAGCTTTGAAATCTCCCAGTCCCAAACCCCAAGTACCCAAACTCTAAAAATGACAATAATACTTACTCAGAGTTATGTAAATAACTTGTGCAGTTCTTGGAATCTACTACTAGGAACTCTACTGATGGTAGCTAAAACAACCATTAAAAAATGATACGTACGTCTCAAGTATTCTCCCATTCTGTGTAGCATATTGGTTGACATATAGGAGTTAAATAAAAGCTGTGGTTTAAGTATATGTATATCACAAGCTCACAGTGAAATGACTCTACTGCCTCTATCCAGAGAAAGGAGACTCGATTTCTCAGTTATCACCTATGCTCTGTTTGAGGTCCTCATAGTATGCATGTGAAAAACATATGAACTAAAAATACTTGAATTTGCTAGAACAAAAGATGACAAAGTATAGTTGTAATAATCACAAAGTCATTGTAGTTGTATGCTTTCTTAAATACCAAAACAATTTTGCTGCTTAAACTGGAGGGGGCACTTGGGGACCACACAAATAATACATAGAAACAAAGGAGGAATTTAACTTGATGCAAAATTGCATTCAATTTGGATACTTTACATTTGCTTTTTTTTTTTTTTTTTTTTTTTTTTTTTGCGGTATGCGGGCCTTTCACTGTTGTGGCCTCTCCAGTTGCAGAGCACAGTCATCCAGACGCGCAGGCTCAGCGGCCATGGCTCACGGGCCCAGCCGCTCCGCGGCATATGGGATCTTCCCAGACCGGGGCACGAACCCGCGTCCCCTGCGTCGGCAGGCGGAATCCCAACCACTGCGCCACCAGGGAAGCCCTACATTTGCTTTTTAATTGAACAGAAACTGACACTTTTAAAGAAAAACAAATATAAAGCTATTCATTGGGCTTCCCTGGTGGTGCAGTGGTTGAGAGTCTGCCTGCCGATGCAGGGGACACGAGTTCGTGCCCCGGTCCGGGAAGATCCCACATGCCGCGGAGTGGCTAGGCCCGTGAGCCATGGCCGCTGGGCCTGCGCGTCCAGAGCCTGTGGTCCGCAACGGGAGAGGCCACGGCAGTGAGAGGCCCACGTACCGCAAAAAAAAAAAAAAAAAAAAAAAAAAAGAATAAAAGATATTCATTAACATTTTATCTGAAAGCGGTATGGGAATATAATCCAATGTCTTCTTTTGACTGTTATTTTTGCTAAGAACAAGTGAATTGTCTATTTCTTTATAAAGCTTAAACTGCTTTTTAATCAGAGGACTATTTTAAACATGGTGAATTATCTTTCTTATTGTAAAAGTAATATACGTACATTGTTGAAAAGAGAGGAGTGAAGAATAATAAAAAATAATAAATAATAAATAGAAAATAGTTGGTAGTGACAACTATTAATGTGTTAGTGTGCCCTCTTTCATTTTTCTTCTTTTTATAAGTTTTAACATTTTAGTATCAACTAATAGACTCATATTGTTTGTATCCTCAATTTTCATGTAATATTATAATGTAAACAATTTCCTAGGCCATTATTTTTAAAATCTGACTTTTCATAGTTGTGCCATAGTTTACTTACTATGCTAAAGCTGGAATTTCACTTTTGTTGCTATTACAAATACAACTGTGAATTAGTCAAAGTCTTATTTTTGAGCAACAGAAATCTAACTCAAATCAACTTAAGCAAGAAGCAGACCAAAATTATTTTATTTGAAAAATACTAGTATATCTCCTGCAGATGAAGGATGACTTCCACCAACAAACCGTAACAAATGTATGAGTATGGAAGGGTCTCATGAATCACTGGGACTAGGGTTTCAATTCCTCCAAGATCCATCTCTCACTCTGTATGATATTGTGATTTATAATAAGAAATATATATTTGGTCTTTGTCCTTGTTTCTGGTACAGAGCTCCTAAAATCTTTGAAATTTCCTGAGTGATAAAAGGTGTGTTGTTATGTTAATGGGGTTACTTTTGGACCTGTGGGAGCTGGTTGCCAGGAGAACCAACCACATGATTAGAGGGATGGAAATTTCAGCTCCACCCCAGATCTCTGGGAAGGGGAGAGGGACTGGAGGTTGAATCAGTCAACAATGGCCAATGATTTAATCAATCATGCCTATGTAATGAAGCCTCCATTAAAAACCCAAAGGGAGTGGGTTTGGAGAGCTTCCAGGTTGGTGAACATGCGGTGATTTGGGGAAAGTGGCATACTTGGAGAGAGCATGGAAGCTCCAAGCCCTTTCCCCATACCTTGCCATATGCAACTCTTCCACCTGGTTGTTCCTGAGTTATATTCTTTTATAATAGACCAGCAATCTAGTGAATAAATGGGTTTCCTGAGTTCTTTGAGCCACTGTAGCTAAGTAATCAAACAGCAAGGTAGCAGGATACAAGATTAACATACAGAAATCAGTTGCATTTCTTTACTCTAACAATGAAATATCAGAAAGGGAATGTAAAAAAAAAAAAAAAAAACCCTTTAAAAATCACATCAAAAACAAATACTTAGGAATAAACCTGACCAAGGAGGTGAAAGACTGAGAACTATCAAACATTAATAAGGGAAACTGAAGATGATACAAAGAAATGGAAAGATATCTCAAGCTCTTGCATTGGAAGAATTAATACTGTTAAAATGGCCATACTACTCAAAGCAATCTACAGATTTAATGTGATCCCTATCAAATTACCCATGACATTTTTCACAGAACTAGAACAAATAATCCCAAAATTTATCTGATACCATAAAAGACCCAGAATTGCCACAGCAATCCTGAGGAAAAAGAACAAAGCAGGAGGCAGAACCCTCCCAGACTTCAGACAATATTACAAAGCTACATTAATTAAAACAACATGGTACCGGCACAGAAACAGACATATGGATCAATGGAACAGAATAGAGAGCTCAGAAATAAACCTATGCACCTATGGTCAATTAATCTTTGACAAAGGAGGCAAGAATTTACAATGCAGAAAAGACAGCCTCCTCACCAAGTGGCATTGGGAAAGCTGGACAGCCACATATGTAAATCAATGAAGTTAGAACCCACCCTCACACCATACACAAAAATAAACTCAAAATGGCTTAAAGACTTAAATATAAGATGTGACATCATAAAACTCCTAGAAGAGAACATAGGCAAACATTCTCTGACATAAATCATACAAATGTTTTCTTAGGTCAGTCTCCCAAGGAAATAGAAATAAAAGCAAAAATAAACAAATGGGACCTAATCAAACTTACAAGCTTTTGTACAGCAAAGGAAACCATACAGAAAACGAAAAGACAACCTACAGAATGGGAGAAACATTTGCACACAATGTGGCTGACAAGCACTTGATTTCCAAATATACAAACAGCTCATACAACTCGACAGCAAAAAAACAAGCAACCCAATCAAAAAATGGGTAGAAGTCCTAAATAGATATTTTTCCAAAGAAGAAATACAGATGGACAACAGTCACATGAAAAGATGCTCAACATCACTAATTTTTAGAGAAACGCAAATTGAAACTACAATGAGGTACCACCTCACACCGGTCAGAGTGGCCATTATTTAAAAATCTGCAAATAACAAATTCTGGAAAGGGTGTGGAGAAATGGGAACCTTCCTACACTGTTGGTGGGAATGGAAATTGGTGCAGCCACTATGGAGAACAGTATGGAGGCTCCTCAGAAAGCTAAAAATAGGATTACTTTATGATCCAGCAATCCCACTCCTGGGCATATATCCAGACAAAACTATAATTCAAAAAGATGCATGTACCCCTATGTTAACAGCAGCACTGTTCACAATAGCCAAGACATGGAAACAATCTAAATTTCCATCGACGGATGAATGGATAAAGAAGATGTGATACATATATACAATAGAATACTACTCAGCCATAAAAATGAATGAAATAATCCCATTTGCAGCAACATGGATGGAACTAGAGATTAACATACTAAGTAAAGTAAGTTAGAAAGAGAAAGAAAAATATCATATGGTATCACTTACATGTGGAATCTAAAATATGACACAAATGATCTTATCTACGAAACAGAAACGGACTCACAGACATAGAGAACAGACCTGTGGTTACCAAGGGGAGGTGGTAGGGGAGCGATGGATTGGGAGTTTGAGATTAGCAGATGCAAATTATTGATATTATATATAGAATGGATAGACAACAAGGTCCTTACTGTATAGCACAGGGAACTATGTTCAATATCTTATGATAAACCATAATGGAAAAGAATATTAAAAAGAATGTATGTATATATGAATAACTGAATCACTGCTGTACAGAAGAAATTAACACAACATTGTAAATCAACTATACTTCAATAAAATAAATTTTAAAAAAAGAGAATGAGAACCAAAAAATAAAAAAATAAAAATAAATATAGCCAGTAAGTCAGAAGTACAATTGATAATTTGGACTTGTGATTGGCATCCTGAGTTGGAGGGGGACATTGGAACCTCCAGTTTGTAGTTGGCTGGTCAGAAACACAGCTAACAGCCCGGGCTGGTGACCTGTGTCTAAAGTGGGTAGCAGTTTGGTAGGACTGAACCCTAAACCTGTGGAACCTGATGCTATCTCCAAGTAGGTAGTGTCAGAATTAAATTGACTTCTCCGGCAACCTGCTGGTGTTTGAGAGTTGTTTGATGATGTAGGGAAACCCCCTCTTCCCAATGGAATTGGTACCAGTACCCTTTTATTCCCTCTCCTGTCATCTTGTTTCCTTCCTTTTTCAGTTTTTTTCTTACCAAATGCAGACTGATTTCCACCACATGGCAAGATGTTCATTGATAGTATCAAGCCTTATTTTCCTAGTTTCTTCCACAAATAAACAACCCAAATTGCTTTACACAGTTTTGGTGAAGGATTTTAATTGGCTTATCTTGGTTCTAGGCAGATGCTACCAAAGCCGTGAGGAAGTGAGCTGTGGTGGGGAATGGTGTCTAGGAGAAATGAAGGGTACACTGCTGACCACAGTATAGTGATCCATTCAGTGTTGCAAACAGCATCTTGTGCACTTATCTTTCCCCATATCCATGATTATTTCTCAGGATAAACTCCTAAATGGGAACTACTCTTTCAAACCAAAAGAGTGCTTTTAAGGCTTTTGATACACATTGCTAGGTTGACTCTTAGTAATGTGTCCTCAATTTTATACTCAGTAAAAGTGAGTTTATAATGAAAATTTCACCAATGACATCTTAGCATATTTAAAAATTACGTCAAATTGATAGATGATATTTGTGTATTAGTTTTTTATTGCTGAGTAACAAATTATAACAAACTTAGTGGCTTAAAACAATTACTTGTTATCTTACAATTCTGTAGGTCAAAAGTCCAGATGTGCTTAGGGTCTCTCAAGGCCAATAATAAGATGTGGACCAAGTGGGACTCCTATTTAGAGGCTCTGGGAAGAACTGCTTCTAAGGCCATTCAGGTTGTTGATACAATTCAGTTCCTCATGATTGTTGAACTGAAGTACACGTTTTATGGCTTGATGTCATCTGGGAATTGCATTTGGTTCCTAGAAGCTGTTCTTCAGTCTTTACATGTAGCTCCCTCAGTCTTCTAGCCAGCAGTGGTATGAGAAATCTTTCTCATATGTCAAATCTGTCTGACTTCCCCTTCTGCCACCATCAGGAGAAAGCGCTCAAGCTATTAAGGGCTCATCCAGCCCACCTGGGTAATTGATCTATATTAAGGTCAACTGTGACATACAAAATTAACGTAATCATGGGAGTGATAGCTCATTATATTCAAATTCTAGGGACTAGAGCTGGGTATCTTTGGGGAAACATTTTAGAAATTCTGCTTACAGGATACAGAATTTTACAGGTTTAAATACATGGTTTTGTGAAAAGTAATACTATAAGGAAGTCAAGATATTTGATATCTAGATCTGACATATCCACTAGTTATATGTGTCTCCATGAGCAATATATTTACCTGTCTAACCTAAGTTTTCTCCTATGCAAAAAAATTGTATTATATAATCCCTAGCTTTCTTTCTATTCAAAAAGAGCCTAATATTTGAAAGACTAATATGGATCAGTAAACTAAACAATACACTATAGACTCTATAGGCTGTTTCTTTGTTTTCCAGAGATACATCCCTACACTCTAGTTTGACCTATATCACAAAGCTGGACTTATCCTTCCAATCGGCTTTCTCTCCATAGTATTATATCTGCCAGTATATCCATCTCTTCCTTTGATATCCAACTCCTATGCCACTAACTTCACTTCTTATGATGATCTAGTAGTAGGAATCTCAGATTCTTTACAGGTCATAAATGGGCAAAAAAATCTTCATCAAGAGGGGAGTGTTTTGTTCTGGCTAGCTGTGGGAAGACAGAGAATTAAGAAAACAACAGATCAGGAGATAAATGAAGAAAAAATGAGGTCTCATTGTTTAGACCTTATTCCATTTGGTGACACATCGAGAACTTGGCAGGAAGGTGACAAATTTCTAAAACCGATTCATCAAAATTTTTATGAGTAGGGTACTCTTAATCAATTAAGTGATGCCTCTGAAAACTGTATGCAGTATTGCACTCCATTTCAACATATTCTTTATGCATTAGAATAAATTCCTTATTGTACTCTAGAGGACTTGAATGAAATTTTATAAGACTCTCCTGACATAAGTTGTACACAGGGCTCTTATCTCAAATATTAGCACATCTCGATTAAATGTAAAATGAAACCTTAGAACAAGTGGGATATCTTATATAGTGAATAGGTCCGTATACCTTCTATGAAAAACTAGGGGTGGATTTTTTTGAAGAGAAGCATTCTATAATTAGAACTTTGTAAATGTATCAGTATGTTTCCTTTGAATAGATTAGTTTTGGTAACTTACATAAATGTGCAGAGGATGGTATGTTTGTGCTACTGTTCTGAAAGCAAGGGGATATTCTTATTAGCTTTATCTCCATCTGTGTATAAAATAACCAGACAGCACTTGTTAATAATGTCAAATTATCTTTGTGAAAATTTGACCAAGGAGCTCTCTTTCAAAACCCTTTAGCTAGTATCTTTCAGAAAACTGAATGCCATCTGCTGATGTGAGACCATGTAACATAGCAACTACAGCTCTTTAGCAGAAAGATACTACACTAGCCAGACAGCTGACTTTGGTTGGGTAATAACAATACCATTTGTTTTTAAGAGAAACCATGTTCAAATATTTCAGTTATTTTCATGCTTTCCAGAAAATTATCAGACTTATGGTATCTAGTTTGTTTCCCTTTAACTGGGAATGTATTATATTTATAGAACGAAGAAAATCGTTTAACACACATAATTTATTTACTTTTATAATTCAGAGTATTTCACTGTACTTGCATTTAGAATTCAATTCCAATACAAATTATGAAACCAAAAAGAATTGACTTATCAAGAACTACCTGAATGTGCCAATAGCTATATTTAATGTGCCCTGTGGATCACTGGACTGCAGGAAACAGATATTCCTCTATACTTCATCATCTGAAAATAACAGATTATATTACGACTCTTTGGTCTGGCTGTGGTTGGTCAGCCTATCTATCTATCTATCTAGAAAGAGAGGGATAGGGTTTTACAGATTTACACAAGATGAACAAAAACATATCATGAAGAAAAAATACATATTCAATAGCATTGATTCATACTGGGCCTGCTTAGCCTACTCCTACCTTAAAATCAACAGCAGAATTTTTTCCCGCTATTCTTGCTTAAATGTCTGTTTTCCATTCTCAACTCATGCTTACTCAACTATTTTATCTCTTCGTGCCATAAATTAACACTTGAAAATACCAGTACATTACATAACTGATAAGTATATCCGGGTAATCTTTTCCACCAATGTCTTCTTCTAGCACCTTCACAGACAGCATATTCATTGTGTAAAGAAAAAGAATGAAAAAAAGAAAATAGACAGTTGTAGCCATATTTATTGTGTCTATGTGTACCGATTATCAAGTCAGAGAGAGTGAATGCCCTTTTAATGGTGCCTATATTGAATTAGAGAATAGCGACGGGACAAAGCAAATCTGGCAGTATAAAATTTACTCTCATAATAATTTATCCTAATTGCTAGGCTACCACTTAATCCAAGTGGTCTGAAAGACTTACTGCACTTCTTTATTTATATTACTCTCTAGGAATAAGTCATAGCTGTATGAAAGAGTTCTTAAATTTTAAAGAACCACAGAAGAGATCTACCCAACTTATTTTGATCCAGAAAATGATTATTACAACTACAATTGATATATATCAGCTTTGGTTGTCTTTGATTATGAAACAAGACGTGTTCATATATTTCTAAATTTGCTAAATTAAAACTATTTGAAGCTCTCAACAGGTTTACTCAGAAACTAGCCCAACTTCAAGGGGCCCTTTTATTTTGGGGGGCCCCTAAGACACAGTTCACACTTCTACAGGTCAGTCTACCAGATGCTCCCACCACATTATGCTACACTTGATAACACATTTTCTGTATTTTTAAAAATAAATTATATATTTTAAGCTATACAACAAGATGATTTGTTATACACATACATAATGAAATGATTACTGTAGTCAAACTAATTAAGGTGCTACTACAGGAGTGGGTATTATGGTGCAAGTGTGCCTCAGCTTTTCCTACCATTTTGATGTGGGTATTTTCTTAGTAGCCCAGTGTAGTGTGTAGAAGTCTCTCAACTAGTTCTGGATTTCCCTCAGAGGGAATTGATCTATGCGTAGCTGTGTATTCTGTGGGTCCCTGGGAACAGGGAAAGTCAGGAGCCTACTATTCTGCCATTTTCTTGACCCATTAATGTATTTTGTTTTCTTGCTCCAGCTACTATTTCTTTAGAGCCATGATGCAGATTTGAGGGTTGAAGATTTGAAGAAAATTGTTAAAAATAAAATCTCCTGCCAATCCAGTAAGAGCTCCTCACAAAGAAATAGAAAATGAAACAGTTTTATTATTAAATAAGCATTAAACCAGACCATTATACACATCACAGGCAATCTTCTAAAGAGATTACAAAAAAAAAAAAAAAAAGGAAATCTTACACTTTCATATGGTCAGGCAGATATAATCTATTACATATGTGTTAACTGTCTTTATCCAAAGGAAAGATAAAACTTCTTCATTTTCGCCACCAGCAGCAGACTACTACTTGGAGCCTGGCATCTACACTAAATTCCCACAATGACAAGGAGACAGGATGCCAGTCTCTTTAATAAACATACTTAAAAAGATGGTTCTATGTCCCCCAAGAATGACATTTCTGGGATGCAGAACTGGCAAGAGTCTTATTTAGCTTTTGAAAAGATTTACATACAACTTAAAGGGACAGACAAAATATTTACAATATCAAGTTCTCTAAAGAAAATACGAAAAGGAAAAGGAAGTGGAATTCCCTTTCTCTTTTGACAACAGAAAAAAGTTCTTTATTTGTTTGTTAGTTTTAGATTTGTATTTTCCCTTACATGATCCTTTCACCAATCTGTGCTACAAATATCACTGGAAATGAAGCAGTTCTGCTTAGGGAGGTTTACTCAAAATTATACACAAAACCGTTTAGTCAGTTTATATGCTTAATTCTCCTAATTTGGGGGGTTGAATTAAGGTCTTGAGGCAGATAGTAAAGAGATGCCCTTCTGTGTCCTCCTTTTTCCTCTTCTCTGCACCAAGTCAACTTACCTCCTCCTGTGGTTACAAGCCCCCCCCGCATGACGCTGGAGTCAGGCTATAGTGGTGGGGGTCATAGGATCACAAACCCAAGAGATTACCAGCCTAAATATGCTATTAGATGTCAAAAAGTGGAATAAGGCATATTGGTATACGGTGGAATTTCAGTCCTTTTATAAAATCAAAAGGTCTGTAAATAATTTATGTTACTGAATGTGTGATTTCCTATTTAATGTCAGTTTGTATGTGTGTGTGAATGTGCAGAAAAAATTACTTTACTTTGAAAATATGTATAACTCTTCGTTTCCTGTAACTGAGTTCCTCATAAGTCAAATATTGGTCTCAAGACTCCTAGTCTACTCTGTTAAGAACTACTGCAGTACTGTCATTTATTTAATCAAAACTACAGTGAGGTACCACTTCACACTGGTCAGAATGGCCATCATTAAAAAGTCTACATATAACAAATGATGGAGAAAGTGTGGAGAAAAGCGAACCCTCCTACACTGTTGGTGGGAATGTAAATTGGTGCAGCCACTATGGAAAACAGTATGGAGGTTCCTCAGAAAGCTAAAAATAGAGTTACCATATGATCCAGCAATCCCACGCCTGGGCATATATCCAGAAAAAACTAATTCAAAAAGATACGTGCACCCCCTATGTTCATAGTGACACTATTCACAATAGCCAAGACATGGAAGCAACCTAAATGTCCAGCAACAGATGAATGGATAAAGAAAATGTGGTACATATATACAATGGAATACTACTTAGTCCTAAAAAAGAATGAAATAATACCATTTGCAGCAACATGGATGGAACTAGAGGTTATCATACGAAGTGAAGTCAGAAAGACAAATACCATGTGATATCACTTACATGTGGAACCTAAAATATGACACAAATGAACTTATCTACGAAACAGAGATGGACTCACAGACATACAGAACAGACTTCTGGTTGCCAAGGGTGAGCGAGTGTGAGGGAGGGATGGAGTGGGAGTTTGGGGTTAGCAGACACAAACTCATATATAGAATGGATAGACAACAAGGTCCTACTGTATGGTACAGGGAACTGTATTCAATATCCTGTGATAAACCATAATGGAAAAGAATTTTAAAAAAGAATGTATATATATATAAATATATAATAAATATATATTATATATATAATATATAATATATTATATATAAATATATATTATATATATTTATGATATATATTTATATATATATTATATATATGTTATATATAAATATATAAAAAATATATATAACTCTTCTATGTGGTAACTACCCTCAAACAAAAATCGGGAGCATTCCAAAATGTAATCTGGAAGTATCTTAAGCAAAACTTAGTAATTTTTAGGCACAGGAACAGTTAGAAACACATTCAGTATATTTAGACATTTTATTTTACTTCTTCTGGAGTTAGTTAGAACAGAAAAACTGAAAGCAGACCCTTTATGTGAAAGGACTTACTCCTGATAATTTTTGTTTTCTTGTACCCTCTTCCCAAAATAGATGGCATGTTTGCAAAAAAGTAAGCTAAGTAAGTCAATAACAAAATGAAGGGAAGGCTGAAGAGAAGCTAAACATATTTACCCCTCACTGGAGATCACACATGCATAAAGACAATGAAAGAAGTTTAGAGCTAGAAAGGAAACCAGTGACCAACAAATTTGATGCTTTCATTCTGAATATGAGGAAAACAAGACCCAGGGTCATTAAATAATAACTAGAAATTTTAGATCTAACTATTGCTGTGTCCAAACCTTATCCCCATTTATCCTTAGCTTGGGAATCAGAATTGATGGTTCAAAGGCCCTCAGAGATACCAAGAGTTCTACAACCTGGCTGCATATTAGAACTACTTGAGGATCTTTTAAAATTAACTATGATTGGCCCTGCTCCTTGAAATTGTTGTTGTAGAGTGAGGCGGATATATCCAAATATTTCAAAAGCTTTCCGTGTTTCTCTAAAGTTCAGCCAGAGTTGAGATCCATTTCCAAGGGACCTGAAGCCTTTTTACACCAAAGTGGTCACTAACTTAGAATTAGTGATCTATTAGCTCAAGTTTGATAGTATTCATAATTTTTGTAATTTTTAATACACAACATATTTTTCTTTGTGGAACCCACTAATTCATCTAGATATACTGGATTTTACTTTAAAAAAATCTCCATTCAAAATCCATTACCTGTTTGACACATTATTTATAACATCAGACTCTGATATGCTGGGTTGAAGTTCAAAATATTTATCAGCTGATAAACTTCCATGATGAATGAGACAGGAAAGAGAAATCTTGCACAAACAGCTTTCTCCCTCTGTTCATAAGCAACACTGTCTTTTCTTCTAGTAGATTATAAAGATATATCAAAACAATTTGCCAATAAAATATACCTGAATGATATAATGTTGGCATATGGCCAAATTATATTGAAAAACTAAATATGGTTGAGAAAATTATTATTCCCCAACCTTGAAACCTTTACAGACTGTTGAACACTAAAATAGGCCAATATTTCTTTAAAATAGCTAAGAACAGTAAGTAAAGTTAAATAATATATCCTCCATCAGCTCTCAAGGGAAAATAAATCTGCTTTGTCAATTCACCTCAAGGGAATAGTTTAATTATATTTCCATTGTAGCTGTCCTTTCTGAGGTTATCATATCTGAAAGAAACTAGCCATAAAGCCTGAACTAGGCATCTTCTGGGAGCCCTAAAACATACGAACATGTATACAGGAATCAATGAGATTTCTTTCCTGATCCACACTCTTTCCCAGAAAGTACAAAATAGTGCCCTTATATTCCAAACACTGGAAAATGTCGTTTCTTTTTAATCAAGATATGTCTTCAAGCAATAAAATGCACAAATCTTACATTCAGGTTGATGAAATTGACAATTACATAGCCCCAAATAACTACCATGCAATAAAAAATATAGACATTTGCATCACCCTGGAGTTTTCCTCAATGTCCCTTTATAGTTATTTTGCCCAACCTTGTCCACCCAGTGGCAGCAACTTTCTAATCTCTACCACCAATAGTTAGTTTTACTTGTTTTCTTAAGTTTGCCTTCTTTCATTCAAAACTATGTCTTGAGGTCTTGAAGTTCAGTCATCAGAAGTTCATTCCTTTATACTGTTAAGTAGTATTTCATTGTATGGTTGAGCCATACTTCATTTATCTATTCTCTTGTTAATGAACAACTGTTCTTCTGTTTTGTTTTGCCTTTGTTTCTGCAGTGCTAGCTCTTATGAATAATGCTGCTATGAATGTACTGTTATGAGCATATATTTTCATGGAAATTAATTGCAAAGTATAGTGTAAACATATGTTTAAAAGAAACTGCCAAAGAATTCTCTAAATTGTATTACCACTTTTACATTCCCAGCTGCAGTACATGAGGATTCCATTTGCTCTCTATCCTCACCAACATTTTGCGTTGTAAATCTTTTTGACTTTAGCCCTTATGTTTTGCAATGACAGGGAAGACTTAAGAGCTGCTATAATGTGCAGTTTTTGTGCAGGTATTTTTGTGCAGATAGTATTTTTTTGCAGCTTTTTCTATAGAAATTGGAACACAGTAGAATGTAATATATTTTTTATATCAATTATTACTTAAATAAAAAGTATTACTCGTGGCAGGAGAGAATTAAATATTTGGAGCATAGCTAACATTTTCAAGATTTCTTAAACTATGGGAGTGGGATATAAATATTTCTGACTTTAATCTTGTGGGTGTGTATTTTTCTCCTCTAGTTGTCTACAGCTCTTATTTAGAAATTGCTGCCACGATTACGTGAATCAAAGTGTTAAAATAAGCATATATTTCCAAAGCTAAAATATGTATTCTGAAATACTTCTTTGCTCTTACCACACAGGACACTAACTCACTAATAGCAGTGACTGAAGCAAATTACTGTCAAAGCCTGTTGAGCACCCTTAGCAGATAATTTTGTTCTTAGGAGAAGTCACAAGTGTGCTATAAAAGACTTTTTCCCTTTGTGCACTGATATTTCTTGGCTCCACTTTCTGTCCCAAACTGTGGTACTTTCTTAATGACCTCAATTGGGGAATATTTGCTTTGGAAAGTTGTTTTTCTCTGTTTGTCCAATGTGTTCTGTATTTAACATTTTGTCCTTTTCCCTTTGGTTCCAGAACCTACTTGTACATTTTCCCTTTTAATATGTTGTCTAAGGTCATAGGCTAATTCCAGGATACACCCTTGTCTAGTCACTCCTTCTGTGAACAAATGCTGGATCACAGATTTTCCGTTCTTGCTTGCCTGAGAGTGAAGTATAGAGGTTTTTCTCTGAAGCCAGGGTTCTATGTCTGGTTACAGAAGTCACAAATGGCAAGCAAGGTGACCTTAATATTCCTTAATTATAATACTACCCTTCATCTATAGATTTTCCATATGCAGCTGAGGATACTTTTTGCTAAAACTGACTTTGCATATTCTCCCAACCACTGTACCCTCTCTATGGAAGGCGACTGGAGGCATGGAGCAGTTGAACTAATGTTCAACTTAGACTACTCTCATGCACTTGACACAGAAAAAACCTTCAAGTTCATGACGTTGTCAGTTCTTATACAAGTTATCCTTTAGGACTTATTCTCACATTGTGAGTATGATGGTGCGAGTAGATTCAAGCTTTCTTTCTATGACAACTTACTCCCCTTCTCTTTTCAACTTTTTACTGAAGTATAACATACATATATAAAAGTAGACAAATCACAAGTGTGTATAGTGCAATACATTTTCACAAAGTAAACAAGCCTCTGTAACTGCTAATAAAAGCAAGAAATTGAATATCTCCATTGCACAAGCAGTGCTCCTTGTATGCCTTCTAGTCAACACTCCCTCCTGCCCCAAAGATAATCCTAAATTAACTGGGACACCAACTATTTGATTTGCCTCTTTACTAAATTATAAATAAAGGAAATCTTACAATATGTCAAGTTCCTTTTAGTCAACATTGTTTTTGGAATTAATCCATGTTTTAGTAGAGTAATAATTAGTTTATCTCAATGCTATACAGCAGAGGTCAGAAAACCTTTCCTGTAAAGGGCCAGATACTAAATTTTGTATGCTTTGCAAGCCATATAGGTTGTGTTGTAATTATTCAACTGCTCTTGTAGCACAAAAGAAGCTGCAGACATACGTAAACAAGAGTGTGACTGTGTTCAAATAAAACTTTATTTACAAAAACAGGTAGTAGGCCAGCTGGGCCAGATGGTTTTAGTTTGCTGATTGGCAAAATCCCCTTGAAGGGGGACTGCCCAGTCCCCTTGAAGGCCTAGTTTCTGAACTGCCTTGGCAGTTACTTGGCTGAGTGATGAGATGTGCAGTTCAAAAGGAGTGTGGCAGGTACCACAGACAGGACCAAAGCAAAACAAGCCATTTTTTGGAGGTTTATCCTGCCAGGGTCTGGGTTGATTTTAAAGACTGCTCAAAAAGTCTCATACTGAGACCACTGCCAATTTTCAAGTAGTCGATAAAAAATTTTTTATAGAGTTTTATGGAAATAAGGCAGAAAAAAACATATGTATTGATTTTTAGAATAATAAAGAATGAAGATACCCCACTACCTTTATAACTAGCTAGTTCCATTTTTTTTTTTTTTTTTTTTTTGCGGTACTAAGGCCTCTCACTGTTGTGGCCTCTCCCGTTGCGGAGCACAGGCTCCGGACGCGCAGGCTCAGCGGCCATGGCTCACGGGCCCAGCCGCTCCACGGCATGTGGGATCTTCCCGGACCGGGGCAAGAACCCGTGTCTCCTGCATCGGCAGGCGGACTCTCAACCACTGCGCCACCAGGGAAGCCCTCCTTTCAATTTTTGAAAAGCTATATAATAAATCGTATTGCCAGATTTGTTTGTTGATGTTGAGTTAACATGAGCAAAAGAAAACTATTTGTTCCATCATCAAATTGCTGAGCTTGAAATATTTACTTCTATAGAACACACAAGCCTATGCTGACCATGGGTAATTGCCTATTTTATGATTTGAGTCACTCTGATTAACTTTATAATTGACTAGGTCACCCTAATATAAAGTTTCAGCTTTTTAAAAAAGTCTAACACTTTTTTGTTTTAATTATAGTTTTACTTCATATCTCAGGGGAAATTCCTAGTCCTTTTTTTAGTTCCATATTATTTTAATTTCATTTTATGTTAGAATAATCTATGTAGAATACAGTCAATGCTCTTTTTCTAAAGTTTTAAAAATGACTTAAAAATGTCTGTATTAAAGATCAAAAACTTGAATATTTATCCATTTTCATAGTTAGTTTTAAAATACATCAAAGTATTGAATGACATGTGAAAAACACTAAGCAGAGCTCATCATTATTATCTTTCTGTTTCATGAATAAATTAGCAAATGAAAATTAAGTTTCATGAATTAATATCAAAGGATTAGTCTGTTCCTGACAATAGGTTAATAGATGGCAGAGTAAGCTACAAAGACCTTCCTTTTAAATAATTGGTATCATCTATTGTATACTTAGATATAGGAATTTATTCTATGAATATATTTCCTTGGAAATCTACTGAATCAAATGTAAAGATTTATGTTGCAAGATGAATTATTTTTTCCTTTCAAATAATTTTCAAATGTACACATCATATAAATCAATATGAATGGGTTACCAGTTACCATCAGTTGGCAAAATAAAATGTATTAAATGTCATAAAAGGTAGGCAATACAGTAAAATATCACTGAAAGCAAGACATAAAAATTAATTTGTTACTCTAACAGCTATAAATTATAAAATAGTTTTCAATGCAATCATATCAGTAAATACTTACACTTCATCTGTTAATGTAATCTCCTAAAGTACTTGGACAAGTTTTTCATTGTCATAAAAGGTTTAATAAACATTACTGTAAACATATTTATAAAACTCAATTGCTGAGTAAAACTTGTAAAACACATGGAACAAATCCCAAGATGAACTAGACTTTCCTGTTCTGTTTTAGTTTTCTACCAGGAGACTGAATTGATGCTGCTTTATTATTTATACAGTTTTAATTCATCTGTATCAACTATACTTTCTTAAAGTTGCTTTAGTTCCCAAACATTATATCTAAAGAGTTACAGACCTGGTATTTTGAGCTGTCCAGTTCTTCACAGGAGCTTATAATTAAAACATAGAGCAAAACCTGAAATCAAGGACTACTCTGGTAACTCAGTGTCCAAGAACCTCCAACTTGCTTTCTGAGAAAAGGAAGGAAACAGTGCACTAGACACAGCACACTGGAGGTGTCTCTGGACTTGTATTTTCTGCTAAAGGAGCTCAGAACATTTAGGAAGAGCCACTCAATCATTAATGTACTATGGGCCAATCCAACACCACCTCTGACATTGAGTAATTAAAATAATTTCTTTTTGTTTCATTCATATGTTTAAGCACTTATTTTTTAATAATGTTTTTAATAATGTTGCCTAATAATGGAAATAATGGAATAGAAACTAAGGATTTTTCTGTTTATTTATGCATTTCAGAAATATTTACCCAGGTGAACAAGCTCATGGATAACTACATTTAACTCTATATTTAAATCTCTAAACAATGCATAAAACAAATATATTTCTGAAAAACATTTTTTGCTTCTTTATTTCATTATTTATAAATGGAACAATAATTTTTTGTATAGATCCTGGCTATCTATAGATCATAGATTTTATTGACTCTGATCAATAGTAGCCATTAAATTATTAATTTTCTCTGAAAGTAAAAGAGAGTGATTATCAAGCTAGCACTGATAGGTTCACAATAAGTGAAAATATTGGAAGCTGATTTAAAAGTGAAATGACATAAGTTGTGAAAAGACAGATGTGCAATAATTTGGAAGAAAAAATTACACTTAAGTATGTGGAGAGCATGCATAAAATTTTTTAAAAGTCATTTCTGGGCTTCCCTGGTGGCGGAGTGGTTGAGAGTCTGCCTGCCAATACAGGGGACACGGGTTTGTGCCCCGGTCCGGGAAGTTCCCACATGCTGCGGAGCGGCTAGGCCCGTGAGCCATGGCCGCTGAGCCTGTGCGTCCGGAGCCTGTGCTCCGCAACAGGTGAGGCCACAACAGTGAGAGGCCCGCGTACCAAAAAAACAAAAAACAAAAACAAAAAAGTCATTTCCACATAGGTTCAAATACAGCATTTTCTTTGCAGAGAGTATGAGTTAGTACTACATTTGTTTTTTAAACATCTAAAAATAGGCTGGTATCCTGTTAGTAAGGACTGAAGTAAGCCAACCTCTGTTTTAGCTGCCATGATAATTATCAGAGAATAATGTCCCAGTTTGAGACCCTGCATTTTAATAATAGCAGAGAACAGCAATCATGATTAATGACTTAAGAAACAAGACCTATAAGATAGATAAAAAGAACTAATTTTATTAATCTTGGAGGCAAAGAAAGAAAATATATATAGGTGAACCTGAAATACAGGTTAAACAAAATAATTTCCTTGGTCAAAAAAGATATACTTGAATAAAAATAGGTAGGATTCAGCTCATTATTTATCATTTGTAGGAATTTTTCATTTCAGAAAATATTTATTTAAATAAAACTAGCTTCAGTTTTTCCATAGTTGAATATGTATTGACCTTAATGTGCTAGTTCAGAAACTTAATCTTAATGCAAATAAATCAGTGAATTTTGAGTTTTTTTCAGTGAATGACACATTTCCTGTTCCTCCTTTTTGTTTCCTTGTACTTGAAGTTCTGGGTGATTTGGACCTAGAAGGGCAACTGACAATTAATCATCATATTCTTTCCCTGCTGGCTTTGACTGACATTTCAATGCAACCCTCTTGTTCCCATGCAAGCCATTATGCCTCCTGTTAATCCCAGACATGACCCTTCTTAGATCCCCTGGTCCTCTCTCAGATACTTCCATACTCTTTTTAACAGAAATATTTAGATAATCTCTTATAACAGCAGCCCCCAACCTTTTTGGCACCAGGGACCACTTTCATGGAACACAATTTTTCCATGGACCAGGGGGTGGGGGGATGGTTTGGGGATGATTCAAGCACATTACATTTATTGTGCACTTTATTTCTATTATTAGTACATTGTAATATATAGTGAAATAATTATACAACTCAACATAATGCAAAATCAGTGGGAGCCCTGAGCTTGTTTTCCTGCAACTAGATGGTCCCATCTGGGGGTGATGGGAGACAGCGATACCCGAGGTGTGTTGCTTATGTCCAGTCTACTCCATAAAATGCAGCTTAATTGTCACTTGCCACTCACTGATAGGGTTTCAATATGAGTTTGCAAGCAATTTATTTATTGCGGTCTCTGGGCAGTCAAACCTCTCTGCTCACGATAATTTGTATTTGCAGCCGCTCCCCAGCACTAGCATCACAACCTCAACTCCACCTCAGATCATCAGGCATTAGATTCTCATAAGGAGCGTGCAACCTAGATCCCTTGCATGCGCAGTTCACAGCAAGGTTCATGCTCCTATGAAAATCTGATGCCGCCACTGATCTGAGAGGAGGTGGAGCTCAGGCAGTAATGTAAGCGATAGGGAGCAGCTGTAAATACAGATGAAGCTCCACTCAGTTGCCTGCCGCTCACCTCCTGCTGTGCAGCCCAGTTCCTAACATGCCACGGATTGGTACCGGTCCATGGCCCAGGGGTTGGGGACCCCTGTCGTATAACACTCTGAGGCATGAGCAACTTGTAAGGTGTCTCAGACCTTTCTATTTCACTGAGCCAGGAATGTATTTCTAGCCTTCTGTTGCTACAATGGAACTTTGGGAAAGGGACCAGTGCCTCCCAAGTTTTACATTGAAAGGGAAGCACCTGTTGTCATTGTTGTTTCATTCTTTCCATTAACAGATTCTAAAATTTAACTAGAATTCTAACTTTCCCTTATTCCAAGTTGTGGATTAATGAGATGGGTTTGGTAAAAAAGATGTCTTCCCTCAGGGACAACAATACCTTGCTTTAAATCAACATTTAGCCCCTCTCCTATCAATGCCCACCATTTCATTTCTTTCACTGAAATAAAATAGAATCTTACACCATTTTTCCAAATATTTGTTTTTATGCCATAAATTTCATTTGTGAAATCCTTCAGATATTTTCTTTTCTAATCAGATGGCAGGCTGTAAAGACTCAAATCCTCCTCTCCCCCCCAAAAAAAATCAAAAGAAGATTAGTGAGTTGCACTCAGTGTTTTTCTCAGAGATGCAAGTTAAAAAATATTTGAAGTTCAATTATATAATTGACTACATTAACAGAATTAGGGGAAAAAAATAAAAGATTGGCTTCATTAGGGGCAGAAAAGGCAACTGAAAAATCCAACATTCATTCATGATAAAAAGAAAAGAAATCTTACAGATTTGGATTAGAAGGAAATTTCCTCAACCTAAAAAGTGACATCTAAAAGATGTTATAGATAAATTATTCAATAATTGGTGAATTATTGAACTATTTGAATACTTCTAAGTTAAGAACTAGTCAAGGATATCAACACTCCCTCTCCTATCCAACATTATAAAGAGATCTTAGTACAGTGAGAAAAAGAAAAAATAGTATAAACTTAGAAAGGAAGGCATTAATCTGTCTTCATACAACATAACAGTTCACATAGAAAATCTAAAAGGTTTACAGAGTTTGAGGTCAAGATTTAAAATCATTAATATTGCTGTATATTAGCAACAGACAATTGAAAAATAAAATTTTAAAAATTCTATTTACCTTGACATCAAAGTCATAAAAAATCATATGCTTAGCCAGCTTTACCAAAATATAAATAACTTTATTGAGAGAAATTAGGAATGAAAATAGGTTAACGGTTCGAAAGAACACTCTTCATATGTCAATTTCCTCAAACTGATTTATAGATTCAATTCAATTTCAATGAAAACAACAGACTATTTTGTAGAAATTGAGGAGCTGAATCTAAAATTTACAGATTAGGGAAAGCACTGATTTTAGACAATATGATAGGATCATTCCCTGGTGTTACCCTAAATATATATTTTATTCTTTTGTCCTTTGCAGACAGAACTCTATGCCAGGTGACTTGAAGAAAGAAGTAGTGCGCACATATTTAAACAACTCTTTTAAGACTTTATAAGACTACCAATTCAAAGACATATTTTCTTTTATTTCTAAACTTGATCAACTTAATTATGATTTGACAGTTGTAATAACCCCAAAGTTACAAATCTCCTCCTTATATTTTCTTGTTCTAAGGTTATATAAAACATGATTACTGCAACTCATACAGACTGTTAAAATTAGGAAATTAAATGTTCCTATGGTCAGAGCACTTTGGGATAAAAAAAAATTCTTCAACATTTTGAGAGTTTATATTTCATTTGATAGGCTATTAATTTTTAATAGCCTTAATATGTGAACACAGAATTTGCTCAAAAAAGGTATTCAAAATGAGAAAATATTACATTTGGAAAGACAACTAATTAAATGTTGATAAAATTTATTCTAAATGTTATAGTTTGTGAAATTAGCACAACGCTGTAAATCAACTATACTTCAATTAAAAAAAGAGAATAAGAAAAATAATTTTTAAAAATTATTAACTGAGCACCTACTAATGCTCATGTACAGTTTTAGCCCCTAGGCTTCAGCTCGTGGAGGGCATGGAGTGAAGGAGATGACCCCTATTTATTCTTTAACTCAAGCACTTAACTCATTTGCCAAATAGCGCTATTTTTTCCAGATAAATTATTCAAACCATATTTTTTAAAGTATATTTAGTCATAAGGTTAAGCATGAACTGATGTGGGATAGAAATGCAGACAATATGGGGCAACACAAACAAATCCCCCCAAATGAAAGTATATTTTGGAAAGTCCATGCAATCGTCTCTCTCTGAATTCCACTTACAACTAACATCTCTGTATTTTCACTATTCTCAACTGTTCAGGGTATAGGTTTGATATTTACACAACTTACTGGAAAAACATCTTAAAATGTGAATTTTTTTTGTTTTATTCAAAGAACATGACACTGAAAGATGAGAATTCAGCAACACCATCTTGCCAATCTGAAACAATCATACTAATTTTGGAGGGGAAAATCTGGTTACTTGAGCTCAGAAAAACAGCATATTTACCACAAAAATTCAGAAGGCATACTTTAAGCAGATAACATGCATGGTTTCATTCAAACTTTTCCATATTTTCCATAATTTGAGTAAGTGCATGTCTAATAAAAGATGTGTGTGTAAATACGGAGTTTAATTTCATATTGCACTGCTCCACTGACTGAATATTCAAGTGATCACCTGCTCAGGAATTTCTGGTTAGCTCATTTGAGAGCTTCTGACCTATGAAACTTATTAGAGAAAGCTGAATCATGTGGCCCAGAGTGGCAGTATTAATTAATGTCCTCATAATGATCATTGGCTTAATCACACATATAATTTAACTTTAAGAAGTCCTGTGTCAGCTTTTATCAAGGTGTTTAGAGTTATAACACAGAGTTATCCATGCAATATTTGATTAGTAGTCTCTAACAAGCTCACTTTTTTCTTTAATTTTTTTCTTTTCAGATTTCCATTTCCATTTGAGGTTTCTTCCAATAATAAAAGGCAAAAAACATTGTAAAGGTAATAATGATGAACAAATACATTCTTTATTACTGTACCCATGTTTCGTATCAGTCAAATCTGTCCATTATAAATAGGTTAATACATAAATAACATTGCATATATACTTAAATAGATATTTAACTAATCAAAAAACTAAATACATAAAGAAATTTTAGTGCCATCCATCAAGAGCATACTGTCAGACACTCTGTTAGGTGCTTAATATATATTATGTTTAATTCTCACAGCAACTCTACAAGGTTAATGAGAAATCTCATTACATATAAGAAGACTGCTTGAGCAGTTAATGGAAACTCGTTTGAGCCCACACAGCTAACAGAAAAGAGGCCCAATTAAAACCAAGTCTTTTGGCCCCAAATCCTGTTCATCCTGTTATGTTATGTTGCTATCAGGTGCTATGAGGTCAAAATGCAACAGATTAACTGTTTTACATATTTTATTTTGTTTTATTGAGAACAAGGTTTTCAAAGTCCAGTATGTGTTCACAAAAATTAGAAACAAAATGTTCATTTTGCATAATGATACAAGGACAGTAACCCCAGCACTCCTTTAAGTGGCAGTATGAAAATTATGCATTCCTAAGGTGATCCCCAAAATTAGTAGTATTAGGACTCAAAGCCGCCTTCTTTTTTTTTTATTTACAGCTCCACTGCATAAAACCAATACCCACCCCTACCTGCTCCCAAAATGACCTTGATAAGAAACAGATATATTAACAAATACATTTTCCCTCTTCCTATCTTCTAAACTTTCTACTCAGTTGCTTCTATTTTGAACTTTGCAAACAGGGTTTGGGCTTTCTGTGTTGCAGGACTGGTAGAAAAATAAGAGGAACAGAAATAAGAGAAAGCTCTGGTGAACGCTATAGAGAAAAGTTGAGTGAGCAAAAGAAGCTAGAAATTCTCAGCATATAGAAGGTATGGAAGTGGATGAAGTTCAGTGGGGTGAGGTTAAAGTGTTGAGATGTCTGTGAGAACACAGCCTGGAACATGATTTTCTAGACATTGAACAGTGAAAATCTTAGACACTTGGAAGGAGAAAGAATTTGTGAGTTAAGAAAAAGGGATTTTTATAAGTTCCATGGATTACATGTTTGGTTCTCTGGGTCACAGAGCCCTTATAACTGTTTGATGGGCCAAGAAATTGTTCATTTTCCCAGAGGCAGTGCTTTCTCCATCTTCGCATACCTAAATCTGTTAACCATCACTGAGAGAGCCTGTTTAACAAGTATGCTTTGTAATATCTCTGTTAGAGAGCAGAGGGTGCCTACATCTCAAACCCCAAAGAGAAAAAAAAGGTTGTATCTGGTTATTATTTCTGCCAATACCCTAGCATATAAAAGATGGAAATGAGTTACTTCACTGACAGAGGAGAAAGCAGTGAGTAAATCTGTTGGGTTGGCCAAAAAGTTCAAAACCTGAACGACCGTTTTGTCCAACCCAGTATTTGACTGTCCTAAATCAGTGCTATGGGTGGAGAGTAACAGAATTGTTTGAATCACTGCTCAAATTTCTGTAACTGTTGAAGAAGAGTGACCTCATCAGTAGAGAGCTGAAATACCTGTGTTGGTCAGATCTGATACTATCTGCTAAATTAAGAAATTAAATATTACTACGGTCAGAGCCCTTTGGAGTAAAAACGTTTTTCAACATTTTGAAAGTTTTTATTTGATGAACTGTTGTTAACTTATTTTGTAATTTCCTATAACATTTCAACAAAGAATATTCTCAAAAATGAGGCTGAATATGAGAAAATAATATGACACTTTGAAAGACAACGAATTAAATAATATATTAATAATATGTATTAATTCTATTGAATTATGAGTTTTTTTTTTTTTTTTTTTTTTTTTTTTGCCGTACGCGGGCCTCTCACTGCCGCGGCCTCTCCCGCTGCAGAGCACAGGCTCTGGACGCGCAGGCTCAGCGGCCATGGCTCACGGGCCCAGCCGCTCCGCAGCATGTGGGATCCTCCCGGACCAGGGCACAAACCCGTGTCCCCTGCATCGGCAGGAGGACCCCCAACCACTGCGCCACCAGGGAAGCCCCGAATTATGAAATGTTATTGCATATTTCTTCTCTGTAGGAGATGCCAACATTTTATTTACTGACTTGTTTTAAAAATAATTATTAATTAATGTATATCATAGCAAAGAGAAAGGAATCTCTTCTGATCTCTAATTTGAAAAAATGTCCCAAAATAATCCTTTTAATCCTTAACATAGTATATTTTGTTAGCTCATTTGAAGTCAGAGTCATTAACTTTGGGGATCTTGAAGCTTGTATCTTAGAAAATACACCTGACTCAGAGCAGTTGGAGGGCAGCACCTCTGTCTTTGGAATAACTCGAACAGTCAGGGTGCAGATATGGCAGAGATGTAACATTTGCTCTGTCTCATCTAGTTTGGCCTATTTATTCATCGTCATATAAGTGATGACCAAAACTTAATCTTCAGTTGTTTTCAGAGGAGACATAAGGAAATAGATTTTGCAGCACTCAATAAAACGGAATTTCATATTAGCCTAATTTTCAAGGTTAGTAAGAGTAAAATATAACAAAATCTTCCATAAAACACTTGGAAAAGCCCAAGCTTTATGAAAGTGGTTGATAACAATAATTTTCTTTTTGCTGAAAGGAATATAAACAAAGCTATGTTTTTAGTGCATTAAAATAACATGCACACTCTGGTCCATTGGATGTCCTACATTCAGCAAATTAATTGGGACAAACCACTTCAGGAAAAAAAAACAGTATGCTGAAAATTATTTTATTTCCTTTTAGTTATGCTTGAAAGACACACTGATAAAAAGGTTTTCCAAAAGCAAGGCTGTTAATTTCCAGGGCTGTTCTGCTCTCAGATCACATTTAAACTGCAATTACTCTAAAAGCAAGAATATAGTTACTGCAGTTGCCCAGTTCTAAACCTA
Source organism: Grampus griseus (assembly GCF_964374135.1). Classification (NCBI taxonomy): domain Eukaryota; kingdom Metazoa; phylum Chordata; class Mammalia; order Artiodactyla; family Delphinidae; genus Grampus; species Grampus griseus. The sequence goes on from NC_139019.1 coordinate 81,373,112, forward strand.
TATCAACGGGAAGGTTTTATAAGTATTAAATGGATTGTGACTTCACTGTTTTCTCTAATTATTTTGTTTATTTGGGAAAGGAAGATAATTGTCATAAAATTAAATGTCTAATCACATAGGCTCAACTGACAACTTGCAACTAAACTATTTTGTAGACTAAAACGATTTTACAAATGCACTTGGTCCTAAAAAATAATGTCTGTGTTGTATCTCTCAGACTTCAATACCATTCTAAAGCAGAAGAAGATTGTATCTTAAAAAAAAATGGGGGAGGAGAAAATATGGTTATAGTAAGTCAATTTTCAAGGTGCTCATCGTGTTCTGTGACGGACTACACTGCCCTCATGAGTTCATGGGAAATTTCTTACAAATTTTATAATATTTTCTTTATAATATTCAACATGTTAGGATATGGAGAAAAAAATGTCACATGAAGAAAAAGTCAGTAATCTGTCTCTCTTTTACATCATAAAAACAGAAAAATGCCAAGTAGAGCAAACTAACACTTCTACCTCATTGAGAAAGTATCTTATCAAACTTAGACTCCACAGTTCTGAATTATTTTACTACGTTTTACTATTAGTTGTAACCTTGAGTTTATACCTATTGTATATGTGTGGTGGACATGTTATATTAAATGGTCTGCTACTGCACTTATCTTTGCAACACCATGGTCAGTGATGTCACAGTGATAGCTTGGAATCTGCCATGGTGGAGTATTTATATTACAAAAATTAACAAATGGTACAAATCAAGGCTTAATTTATTGTCTTGGTTCTCCAGACTTTCAAAAGTGACAATAATGCAAGATTAAACTTAAAGTGCATCCTGTCTGTAACTAGTGCATTATGAATAGCACAAAATTTTAAGAAAATGTTCTTCCAGCATTTAACAACTATCACTTAATTCAGCAAAGAAGTTGTTCACATCATTGACAGAAGAGTAAAGGTGTGACATATGTTTTTTCTTACACTGGTCTTATAAATGAAAATATCAACAAACATTTATGTTAGAATTATACTTGTTCATCATTTGCAATCATAATTTGCCTCCAGATGTAACAGTCTGGCAAAAAGCAATGATGGCATTTAATGAGAATGAATTGGCTATGTGGAATTTATTGTTTTGTAGAGTTTAGTATTAAAATTTAGTATTATTTAAAAATTGTATTCTACATATCTTGTATATCAATACAGTTTACAACATAAATTATATATACATATATAAATTATATATGTATACATATGATTTTTTGAAAGGTGATTGTTAAACATTTAACAGCACACTGCTGATTCCAACATATTGTATCAATAATTACATAAGATATGAGAAGACAAAAACCTCATTTAAAAGACAAAGATGGTCAGAGTTGATCGAAAATAATGTGGAGCCTACTATATACTTCTTTGAAGATATTAATCTTACAAATAGTTATATAAAAATAATGAAAGTAAAAATATGTTCAAAAAAACATAATACGCAACACTTAAAGCAGTATCAGGCAGAACAGACTTGAATGCAAGAAGTATTATTTGAAAAAAAGAGGAAATTTTCGTTATATGAAAATAGACCTTCTTCCTGAATTTAAATGCTCAATTAATGTGCAACAAATAACATACTCATACAATATAAAAGAAAAATTGGCAAAACTAAAATAAGAACTATATAACCCTCAAAAATAAGAGACTATTTTAAGATACTGTTCTCAAAAACTAATACTGAAAATGTGGAAAAAAATCAGTGAGGATATAAGAGATTTGAACAATAACATGGGCAGAATTGGCACAATGGCTATATAGTTAACAGAAAATTCATCAATAGCAGGAAAAAACCTTATATAGGTACACATGTAACTTTTACCATAATATACTATGGCCTGAGCCAAAAAGCAAGTCTTATGGAAAGTAAAAGGATGAAAATATATTATAGAACATATTATTTGATAACAATGGGATTAGTGTATAAATCCATTAAAAATATGTTTAGAGAATGATCAAATGCTTGGAAATTTAAGAACAATACAATTACAAATAAGTCAGGGTCAAAAAGAAAGTGTAAATGAGTTTTGTTGCTCCCCTGCCGAACACTGGTGGAAAGAAACAAACAAATGAACCAACAAACTCTGCTACAACCAAATATCATAGCCTGGGGAGCTTATAAACAACAGAAACTTATTTCTCACAGTTCTGGAGGCTGGGAAGTCCACTTGATGGCACTGGTACTTCCCAGTGTCTGGTGAGAGGCTGCTTCCTCAGTACAGGGCCTTCTTCTCACTGCAACCTCACATAGTGGGAAAGACTAGCTAGCTCCCTAGGGTCTCTTTTATTAGGTTATTAATCTCATTAGCAGAGCCCCAGTGATTGAGGCCTCTTGACCTAATCAACTCCCAAAGGCCCCACCTCTAATTATTTCACGTTCACCTTGCAGGTGAGGATTTCAGCATCTAAATTTTGGGGTGACAAACATTCAGACCGTAGCACACCTCCTGCCTCCACACCCCACCGAAGTTGTATATTCTATATTTGCCGCAAATGATGAGCCTACATTTACACATCATTATCACGCAGAGTCCAAATGATAACTAAGGGAGAAAAGATGAACAAATTGTATAAATTCCTTCTGTGGGACATTACGGACATTTAAAAAGAGAACTTTAGATTTATTTGCATTATAAACACATGCAGGGTATGTCTATGTAGATATGTATACATACATATATATTATGAACTTTTTGTGCATATACACAAAAAATTGTAACATATACAGTGCTGTCACTTTTTTAAAAGTCAACTGAAAATAATGGGTATAGTTTAATCCAATTTTTGCCAAAAATTACAAAACAAAAACATGTAAAACAACTTAAAGACATTAATGTAGTACCTTTTGTGAGGATGAACATAAAAAATATGTAAGTGAAGTGAAAATGCATCAATAACCTTTAAATTTGGCACATAGTGACATCATCTGGCCTTCACTAGAGGCCAAGGCATCATTTCACTTAAATATTAAGACAACTCCTGTTTTTATTTGCTTACAATAGTAAAGAATTTTTACTTGGCACCAATATAATTATGTAGAAAAATGAAACCACAGGCACTGAAAGCACGTGGCAAAACTCAGGTACCAGGTAGTTCTCTAAAACATTTATAAAATGCTTATATTATTGTATATTTTATCATAGATAAAAAGTGCAAAAACATTGAAAAATAATCTTACCGAAGGAATGTCTCAGATCCCTATATCTATTTGTTTACCATCTATGTTCTGCTTATCCATTTGTGAGAAAAAGAAACATTTTAAACACATATTCTTTTATGCAGAACCCAGCTTCCAGTTATGTTAACGTTAGGTAAAATTATGGAGAAACGTTTGTCCAGTTTACTGAGAAGTCTCAAAAAGTAATACATGAAACTCAGTGAGTTTTTTTTTTTAATTCCAAGATAAATGTCTTTACTGCCATTTTGTCCAAACTCCATACTTTTTAGCATCTTAGATTAAGAGGAGGATCTTACTCTATTATTTAGGACTCAACTGAATCCATTTTCAATGCTCTCTCTGCCCCTCAGACACGATTATAACTCAGAAGATAGGAAGTGGACTGGAAGAGAGACATGGTTAGTATTTTAAATGTCTCTAGTCAGCTCTCTTTAAGGCATTAGATCCACAGATGTTGAGGGAGGAGGAAGAAGGAAAGGAAAAGAAAAAGAGAAGGTGCTCTTACTTGAATGGCAAGGTGTTAATCCTCTGGGACTCCAGCTATTTTCTGGCTAACACTGACTGGCTTTCAAAAACCCATAAAGGCAGGATTCTGAACGCATTTTCACTTGGGCGTGTATCTGTGAGTACTTTGGAAAGCCCAATGCAGGACTCTACTCAGCAGAGTTTCTTAATGTAGAAGATCCTGCTGGAACTCATCTCCATGCCTGTCTCAGTCCTATCCAAATTTGAAATCTCTTTCCAAAATCGGGCCTCCTTTCTTCCAGCTATTCCACTGTACTGTTTGGGGAATGAGTACCATGATGATGCTGGGACTGGTTCTAGCACCTTTTAAAGCAGCTCTCTATAGAAGTGGCTGAGCCCACTGATTAAGGACTCTGAAAACTTTGATTTTGGCTACTGAGCACTTTTTCTCTAACATTGGGCTTTAGTCACAATTCTGATGTGGTTGGAAAAAAAAAATCCCCTGAACATAAAACTACAATAAATATTAACACTTCCAAATTTCTCTGACTGCATGTAGTAATTTTCCTTATTTTAACTAGCTCCAAGACCACAAATTGCCTGATATTCTCCTTCTGTCCTATTCTATCTGGTACATAAAATACATAAAAACAATATTTCTTAATAAAGATACTTCTAATCATGTCCCACATTCAGCCCTATGATTTGTGCATTATTACATGCATTTTGCTTTTAGCTTTTTCTGTGTTTTGACTGATATTTACTCATCTCCCCCAACTCTCTTAACATACAGTTGGTATTTATTCACTAATCAAAATTTATGTAGTTCATCCCATGTACTGTGTACTGGCTTAGAGAATATAAAATCAACAATGAGCAAATTAGATACTGTCCCTATTTGTATGGTATTTTTTTCCTTCAATTCTAGAGAGTGTTAAACTAATTTAGGGTTAGGAGTGTCTCAGAGAGTGCTAGTATTGTATAGTAAAATGATAATAAAAAGATTTTTATCAGAGCATTAAAATGAGATATTTACAGCCAACATAATCCTTAATATCCAAGGATAAATGCAAATATAGCTTCATTTATTGTATCTTTCATAGCATTACTATTTAAAAATGGCTTATGCCATTTAATACTGAGCAAAAGGGAAAATCCAAGCTCTCCTTAATAATTAGCACTTTCCATTCAATCATTTATATGTACCAGATGAAAAGTTTATCTCCCTCGCACTTTGTAAACGTAAAGTAATGAAGAATACTTCTGAAGACTATGGACTTTCAGAAATGTTAGTCTTTATCAGAATACTGTACTGTAAATGAAATTCAGAACCACAGCAAAACAAAGCTGTATTACATCCTTGATAAGAAACGGGCACAGTGGCAAAAGAGCAAGTATGTGGAGGGGGAGTTTTCTAAAAAACGCTGGTAGTATGAGCAACTGTGGAACACGAGAAAGCTTGTTGTTAGTCTGAATATAATGCAATCAAGAAAATGTTAAACAGAGTTAGACAGATTAGAATTTTTACCCAGTTATATACCATGCAGAATTGTATTGCTTAAGGTATTAAAGTCCCTGCATCTATTTTAATGACAGGAATTATTATATGCCTTATGCAATTCAAAGGGGTTCTCTGAGGCACCAATGTACAAATGTATGTAGAGTTCCATGTGCTATAAGAAATATTGCAGTGCATAGTATTATTATCAAGTATATACATCTTCTTTGTCATTTATTAAATAGAAAACATGAGCCAAACATTTATGTGCTTGAATTATTTACAGTATAAGTTGAATATAACTGGTATAATTAAAATCGCTTGATTTTTCAGCAAGTATTTACCTAAAAACATTCTGTCAAATGTAAAGGAAGCTTAACAATGCTTTAATCACTGCAGAACAACCATATGGAAGCCAGGGACCTTACCTTCTGACACATCTTGAAAATTTCCAGGAGCTAATAAGTTTTTTTTTCCTGCTAATATTCCTAATCAATGTGTCTATTAATACAATATTCCATTTGTTGCTTCGCTTGCAGCTCTATGATTATCACCATATCAAGTCCACATTCTTAATTTTTTGGCTATATTTATAACATTAACTAATGTAGCAAATAAACTAAGAATATAAACAAGCAAACAAAATCTCCTCAAAATTAGAATGGAGTAAATCCTCACTGTTAAACAAACAATGTCCTTTGATGTTTTCAGAAGAAGAAGGCAGTCTTTAAAAAACGTAGCAAAATGTGTGGAATACTGTTTTTCTGTGTTGAAGGGTGTTACTTTAAAAAAAATTTGTTGATGATTTAATCACATCACAGATTTAAGAGCCCTTTGAAAAGCAGTGCATATAGTGTACATATATCCATAAGTGTTCATTAAAATTACCATTATTTTTACTAGTACATACACTACAAATAAGTAGAAATAATGTGCAAGTCTTTTACCCTCACTGAGCATTACTTTCTCCAGCACACTTCCACAAAAATAATGGCATAGATATCATGTCTAAAAAAGAAAATGAATCATCTAACAAATGTGTATATTATATACCAGTTACTCATTGTCTAGGCAGTGCTAATATACCAGTGGCCATGTAAAGAAAAATCTCTATTCTCACATAACATAAATTACGTTAAATTAGATAAAAAACTAATTGGGCACATGAATAAGCAAAATGAATAAAAATTTAAAGTAGCGAATGCAAAGCAACACAATAATGTGAGGAAGGAGGATGGGACTAATCAAGCATAAGAGAAAAAAGGGTTACCTAGAGAAGGCTTTATTGAACAGATGACATTTTAGTGACGATGTGCAAGAAGTATGAGAACAAGCCATGCTAACATCTGGGGAAATAAAATTACACTCAAGGAAAACAGCAAGTGCAAAGCCCTGAGGTAGGAGCTTGCCTGGCGTGTTTGCAGACCAGCAAGTTGGCCACTATGGTTTGATCAGAATGAGGAGAAGAGAGAATTATAAAGATGAAGTCAAAAAAGTAATAACAGGAGCTTAGAAGACATACTTGCTTATACATCATTTTAAGGAGGTTGGTTTTTACTTTTAGAGAGATGGAAAGCCATCAAAGGGTTTTGAGACAAGACATACCAGAATATGACATATTTTAGTAGATTCACTTTGACTGCTGTATTGTGCATAAATTTCAGGGATGGTGAATAAAGGCAGTTTAGAAGTCTATTAGAATAACTAAGGAGAGAAATTTTACAAAGTTGGGCTGGAGTGGTTGCAGGAGGAGAAAAATCAAGACTGTCATGACTTTAAAGCTAAAGTGAAGGAAATACTTCAGGCAACAGTTGTGATAAGCTGTCTCAAATGTTGATGAGTCAAAGAAGAGGGTAAAATATTGGCAATTAGGAGTAGCATCATATAGATCAACTGTGACCTTGCCTAGAACAAATAGTTATGAAGAGTCAGTATTTCCAAAAGTAAACTGAGTAGATCATATAATTAGCCACTGCTTTGAGACATCAAGTTTCAAAGAAAATTTTAAGAATTAGGTTTTTCATTAAAAATACCTCAAAATAATTTCTGAAACTATAATTTTATAGCAGAGCTTATATCAAAATAACTCAGAAATATGATTTTACCATCTGAAGTGGGTCATAAATTTTCATTTTGGTTTATTTTTTTAACATCTTCATTGGAGTATAACTGCTTTACAATGGTGTGTTAGTTTCTGCTCTATAGCAAAGTGAATCATCTATACATATACATATATCCCCATATCTCCTCCCTCTTGCGTCTCGCTTGCACCCTCCCTATCCCACCCCTCTAGGTGGTCACAAAGCACTGAGCTGATCTCCGTGTGTTATGAGGCTGCTTCCCACTAGCTATCTATTTTACATTTGGTAGTGTAGGTATGTCCATGCCACTCTGTTCATCCCAGGTTACCCTTCCCACTCCCCGTGTCCTCAAGTCCATTCTCTACCTCTGCATCTTTATTCCTGTCCTGCTCTAGGTTCTTCAGCACCTCTTTTTTTTAAAATTTAGATTCCATATATATGTGTCAGCATACGGTATTTGTTTTTCTCTTTCTGACCTACTTCACTCTGTATGACAGACTCTAGGTCCCTCCACCTCACTACAAATAACTCAATTTCGTTTCTTTTTATGGCTGAGTAATATTCCATTGTATATATGTGTCACATCATCTTTATCCATTCATCTGTTGATGGACACATAGGTTGCTGCCATGTCCTGGCTATTGTAAATAGAGCTGCAATGAAAATTGTGGTACATGACCCTTTTTGAATTATGGTTTTCTCAGGGTATATGCCCAGTAGTGGGATTGCTGGGTTGTATGGTAGTTCTGTTTTTAGTTTTTTAAGGAACCTCCATACTGTTCTCTGTAGTGGCTGTATCAATTTACATTCCCACCAACAGTGCAACATTTCTCCACACCCTCTCCAGAATTCATTATTTGTACATTTTTTGATGATGGCCATTCTGACTGCTGTGAGGTGATACCTCACTGTAGTTTGATTTGCATTTCTTTAATGAATAGTGATCTTGAGCATTCTTTCATGTGTTTGTTGGCAATCTGTATATCTTCTTTGGAGAAATGTCTATTTAGGTCTTCTGCCCATTTTTGGATTGGATTGTTTGTTTTTTGGTTATTGAGCTGCATGAGCTGCTTGTAAATTTTGGAGATTAATCCTTTGTCAGTTGCTTCATTTGCAAATATTTTCTCCCATTCTGAGGGTGATTTTTTCATCTTGTTTATGGTTTCCTTTGCTGTGCAAAAGGTTTTAAGTTTCATTAGGTCCCATTTGTTTATTTTTGTTTTTATTTCCATTACTCTAGGAGGTGGGTCAAAAAGGATCTTCCTGTGATTTATGTCATAGAGTGTTCTGCTTATGTTTTCCTCTAAGAGTTTTATAGTGTCTGGCCTTACATTTAGGTCTTTAATCAATTCTGAGTTTATTTTTGTGTATGGTGTTAGGGAGTGTGCTAATTTCATTCTTTTACATGTAGCTGTCCAGTTTTCCCAGCACCACTTATAGAAGAGGCTGTCTTTACTCCATTGTATATTCTTACCTCCTTTATCAAAGATAAGGTGACCACATGTGCCTGGGATTACCTCTGGGCTTTCTAACCTGTCCCATTGATCTATATTTCTGTTTTTGTGCCAGTACCATACTGTCTTGATTACTGTAGCTTGTAGTATAATCTGAAGTCAGGGAGCCTGATTCCTCCAGCTCCGTTTTTCGTTCTCAAGATTGCTTTGGCTCTTCGGGTTCTTTTGTGTTTCCATACCAATTGTGAAATTTTTTGTCCTAGTTCTGTGAAGAATGCCAGTGGTAGTTTGACAGGGATTGCATTGAATTTGTAGATTGCTTTGGGTAGTACAGTCATTTTTCACAATTTGATTTTCTTATCCAAGAACATGGTATATCTCTCCATCTGTTTGTATCGTCTTTAATTTCTTTCAACAGTGTCTTATAGTTTTCTGCATACAGGTCTTTTGTCTCCTTAGGTAGGTTTATTCCTAGGTATTTTATTCTTTTTGTTGCTATGGTAAATGGGACTGTTTCCTTCATTTCTCTTTCAGATTTTTCATTATTAGTGTATAGGAATGCAAGGGATTTCTGTGCATTAATTTTGTATCCTGCTACTTCACCAAATCTATTGATTAGCTCTAGTAGTTTTTGGTACCATCTTTAGGATTCTCTGTGTATAGTATCATGTCATCTGCAAACATTAACAGCTTTACGTCTTTTCTGATTTGGGTTCCTTTTATTTCTTTTTTTTCTCTAATTGCTGTGGCTAAAAGTTCCAAAACTATGTTGAAAAATAGTGGAGAGAGTGGGTAACCTTGTCTTGTTCCTGATCTTAGTAGAAATAGTTTCAGTTTTTCACCATTGAGAATGATGTTGGCTGTGGGTTTGTCACATATGGCCTTTGTTATGTTGAGGTACGTTCCCTCTATGCCTACTTTCTAGAGGGTTTTTTACCATAAATGGGTGTGGAATATTGTCAAAAGCGTTTCCTGCATCTATTGAGTTGATCAAATGGTTTTTATACTTCAATTTGTTAATATAGTGTATCATATTGATTGATTTGCATATATTGAAGAATCCTTGCATTCCTGGGATAAACCCCACTTGATCATGGTGTATGATCCTTTTAATGTCCTGTTGGATTCTGTTTGCTAGTATTTTGTTGAGGAGTTTTGCATCTATGTTCATCAGTGATATTGGCCTGTAGTTTTCTTTCTTTATGACATCTTTGTCTGGTTTTGGTATCAGGGTGATGGTGACCTCGTAGAATGAGTTTGCGAGTGTTCCTCCTTCTGCTATATTTTGGAAGAGTTTGAGAAGGATCGATTTTAGCTCTTCTCTAAATATTTGATAGAAGTCGCTTGTGAAGCCGTCTGGTCCTGGGCTTTTGTTTGTTGGAAGATTTTTAATCACAGTCTCAATTTCAGTGCTTGTGATTTGTCTGTTTATATTTTCTATTTCTTCCTGGGTCCGTCTCAGAAGGTTGTGCTATTCTAAGAATTTGTCCATTTCTTCAAGGTTGTCCATTTTATTGGCAGATAATTGCTTGTAGTAATCTCTCATGATCCTTTGTATTTCTGCAGGGTCAGTTGTTATTTCTTCTTTTTCATTTCTAATTCTATTGATTTGAGTCTTCTCCCTTTCTTTCTTCATGAATCTGGCTAATGATTTATCAATTTTGTTTATCTTTTCAAAGAACCAGCTTTTAGTTTTATTCATCTTTGCTATTGTTTCCTTCATTTCTTTTTCATTTATTTCTGATGTGATATTTATGATTTCTTTCCTTCTACTAACTTTGGGGTTTTTCATTCTTCTTTCTCTAATTGTTTAGGTGTAAGGTTAAGTTGTTTATTTGAGATGTTTCTTGTTTCTTGAGGTAGGATTGTATTGCTATAAACTTCCCTCACAGACTGCTTTTCCTGCATCCCATAGGTTTTGGGGTGTCATGTTTTCATTGTCATTTGTTTCTAGGTATTTTTTGATTTCCTCTTTGATTTCTTCAGTGACCTCTTGGTTATTAAGTAGTGTATTGTTTAGCCTCCATGTGTTTGTATTTTTTACAGATTTTTTCCTGTAATTTTTATCTAGTCTCATAGCTTTATGGTTGGTAAAGATACTTGATATATCAATTTTCTTAAATTTACCAAGGCTTGATTTGTGACCCAAGATATGATCTATCCTGGAGAATGTTCTATGAGGGCTTGAGAAGAAAGTGTATTCTGTTGTTTTTGGATGGAATGTCCTATACTTATCAATTAAGTCCATCTTGTTTAATGTATCATTGAAAGCTTGTGTTTCCTTATTTTCATTTTGGATGATCTGTCCATTGGTGAAAGTGGGGTGTTAAAGTCCCCTACTATGATTGTGTTACTGTTGATTTCCCCTTTTATGGTTGTTAGCATTTGCCTTATGTATTGATGTGCTCCTATGTTGGGTGCATAAGTACTTACAATTGTTATATCTTCTTCTTGGATTGATCCCTTGATCATTATGTAGTGTCCATCTTTGTCTCTTGTAATAGTCTTTATTTTAAAGTCTATTTTCCCTGATATGAGAATTGGTACTCCAGCTTTCTTTTGATTTCCATTTACATGGAATATCTTTTTCCATCCCCTCACTTGCAGTCTGTATGTTTCCCTAGGTCTGAAGTGGGTTTCTTGTACACAGCATCTATATGGGTCTTGTTTTTGTATCCATTCAGCCAGTCTATGTCTTTTGGTTGGAGCATTTAATCCCTTTATATTTAAGGTAATTATTATTATTATTTTTTTTTTGCAGTACGCGGGCCTCTCACCGTTGTGACCTCTCCCGTTGCAGAGCACAGGCTCTGGATGCGCAGGCTCAGTGGCCATGGCTCACGGCCCAGCCGCTCCGCGGCATGTGGGATTTTCCTGGACCGAGGCACAAACCTGTGTTCCCTGCATCAGCAGGTGGACGCTCAACCACTGTGCCACCAGGGAAGCCCTAAGGTAATTATTGATATGTGTGTTACTATTACCATTTTCTTAATTGTTTTGGGTTTGTTATTGTAGGTGTTTTCCTTCTCTTGTGTTTCCTGCCTAGAGAAGTTCCTTTAGCATTTGTTGTAAAGCTGGTCAGGTGGTGCTGAATTCTCTTAGCTTTGCTTGTCTGTAAAGGTTTTAATTTCTGCATTGAACCTGAATGAGATTTTTGCAGGGTAGAGTAATCTTGACTGTAGGTTTTTCCCTTTCATCCCTTTAAATGTGTTCTGCCACTCCCTTCTGGCTTGCAGATTTTCTGCTGAAAGATCAGCTGTTAACCTTATGGGGATTCCCTTGTATATTATTTATTGTTTTTTCCTTGCTGCTTTTTTCTTTTTTTGTGGTATGCAGGCCTCTCACTGTTGTGGCCTCTCCGGTTGCGGAGCACAGGCTCAGGACGCCCAGGCTCAGCAGCCATGGCTCACGGGCCCTGCCGCTCCGTGGCATGTGGGATGTTCCCAGACAGGGGCACGAACCCGCGTCCCCTACATCGGCAGGCGGATTCTCAACCACTGCGCCACCAGGGAAGCCCTCCTTGCTGCTTTTAATATTTTTTCTTTGTATTTAATTTTTGATAGTTTGATTAATATGTGTTTTGGCATGTTTCTCCTTGGATTTATCCTGTATGGGACTCTCTGCACTTCCTGGACTTGATTGACTATTTCCTTTCCCATATTAGGGAAGCTTTAAACTATAATCTCTTCAAATATTTTCTCAGTCCCTTTCTTTTTCTTTTCTTCTTCTTCTGGGACCCCTATAATTCGAATGTTGGTGCGTTTAATATCGTCCCAGAAGAGACTGTCCTCAATTCTTTTCATTCTTTTTTCTCTATTCTGCTCTGCAGTAGTTATTTCCACTATTTTATCTTCCAGGTCACTTATCTGCTCTTCTGCCTCAGTTATTCTGCTATTGATTCCTTCTAGAGAATTTTTAATTTCATTTATTTTGTTGTTCATCACTGCTTGTTTGCTCTTTAGTTCTTCTACGTCCTTGTTAAATGTTTCTTGTATCTTCTCCATTCTATTTCCAAGTTTTTGGATCAATTTTCATTTATCTTTGTGTTAAAATATTATTATTTTAAAATAATATTAGTCCCAGTAAGCTTCTGAGTATTATTGATCTTATTATTTGTATAAAATATTGCAGAGATGCTTTAAAGTAAATTATTAAAAGGTACCTGAGAAATCTGTTGCAAAGAGGTATTGCCTGAGGTGAGAAAGTGAGTAGTAAGAAAAGGTGAACTAGTAAGCATTCCTGTAACCCATGCCTTCTCTATTCCAGAATTCCCAGGGAAAAGGAATGACTTTTGTCAAATTTCCTTGTAAACATGCCAGAAAACAAACATAAATGGTATTTACCAGCTGAAAAATAATAGGAAATCTTCACCTATGAAATGTCCTTGGCAGGATTCATTTGATCTCACTAGGTTGCATAGGATAAATTAACCTGAAATTTATTGACTTGTGGGGCATGTTTGGTAGAAACTTTCATGCAAGCTGAGTATTTAATAGGATAATGACAGAAAGATGTTCCATAACTGAAACATCTCTCTCTGTGAAGGCAATATTCTGCATGTATGACTTAAATATTGCATATTAAATATGATCCAGAATGTATCCTAAAGCATAAAAGAAAGAATTTTTAGGGTTTTTATTGACAGTCTAGGACTTCTTTTGCAAGAAGAGAATGCTTTAGAAGCCTCAAGATGGCCTGTATACTTTGGAATATTAATAAAGTTTGTCACTGGTTAATATTTATGATTCATGTAATTCTGGTTTAGCATTCACTAGACATCTGTGTTTTTTATTTTATTTTTTTGTTTTTAATTGAGGTTTAATTATACAGAGTAAAATGCACAAGTCTCAAACATACATGTGAAAATGTATACACCCACGAAAGCAACAGCAAAATAATATAACATTTTTTCTGCCTAAAAAGTTCCCTTACAACTATTTCATTTTAATTCACACTTCGCTAATAATGAGCTATACTGAGCACCTTTTAGGAATTGCAGAGCAATCTGCATTTAGTTTGAATTGTTGATTCATCTCTTTCGTCCCTTTTTTCTGTTATTATTTTTGCAGCTCAGATTTAAAGAGATCTTTATATATTACTGATACTGGCCTTTTGTTATTGTATTTTTCCTAGAATTTTATCATCTTTTGTCTTTGCCTATGGTATTATCTTTTTCATGTAGTTTTTCTTTTTATTATGTAGTAAACATTTATATTTTCTATTTATATTTTCTATATATTTACATTTATATTTTCTAACATTGACTTGGGGTCAGTCACAGTAATAAAAGATTTCTCCATTCTTGTCTTATAAACGTTTTCCTTTAGATTTTGTATAATTTTCATTTAAATATTTGATCAATTTACCTTCCAAAATGTTATTTTGTATATTTACATTTGGATGTTAAATTGACATATAGAAGGTATATACATTTGTCATGAAAACTCAATTTTCCACCCTAGAACAAAATAGCTTATTACATTCTTGATTTTTATAGTGAAAATAGGTGATAAAAAACATTTTTGTTACAATTAAAATTGACTCTAGAGTAATTCATGGGGCCTTAGAGATTATGTATGACATAATCTGTTCAAATAAAACCCACCCAACAACACTGACTGAAGACCATAGCCCTCAATGAACATTTCTAATTATTTGAAAATATTATTTCAAAGAGATCATATTTCACTGCTGGAAATACTACATGATTATTCCTTTAGTAAGCCAAACTTTATTTCCTTTCAGTTCTCATCTTTTGATCTGAGTTTTTGTTTTTCCATAATATTATAAGAATAATCCTACCATTTAAGTGACAAATTAACAAAAATTTCAAGTCAGCTGGTAAATATTTTGTAACGTTTTCTTTACTAACTTAATCTTTTCCAATTAATACAGTGATTTCTCATAAAATATTATTTCTAGTCCCCCCTCACCCTGATTATCCTAACCTTGTACACTCTAGTTTATCAATGTGCCTCTTTTAATACGTTGCTATATCTAAGCCTAATTCAGCGTAACCATTACTTTCATTGTACTTCTATTAACTAACACTGCCTAAAAGTTCATTTGCATTTCTCATATTGTGACCTTTTTGTTGTACCTAATTTGCTCTGTATTTTCTTCATGGATTATAACCTATTCAAAACTTCTACATTATGCTTTTAAAACTACATGCATGACTTTTAATTATATGACAAATTCATTTAAGCAATTTCTTGGTTTATGTGTGCTAGAGTATGACCCCTACAGTTCATGTTCTAGTCTCAGAGCCACATCTCTTTTTTGTAAAATTGTTAGCACATTTAATAAATAAATGTTTTCCTCTTGAATTAAAATCTGATCTTCATTCAGAAGCTTATTTCAATACCTGCCTTCGGAACAATACAGAATAATTCTATTTTTCCATATCGTTATCCATTAAATATTTATTTATTTATTTAGTTTTAGAATATTTTAAATCTAAGTATGAAGAAGGCTTTTATTTATTTATTTTTTACTTTTTATTTTATATTGGAGTATAGTCAGTTAACAATGTTGTGATAGATTCAGTTGCACAGCAAGGCGACTCAGCCATAGATATACCTGTATCCATTCTCTCCCAGACTCCCCTCCCATCCAGGCTGCCACATAACATTGAGCAGAGTTCCATTAAATATTTAAAAACCACTTTCAGGGACTTCCCTGGTGGTGCAGTGGTTAAGAATCTGTCTGCCAATGCAGGGGACATGAGCTTGTTCCCTGGTCTGGGAAGATCCCACATGCCACCAAGTAACTAAGCCTGTGCTCCACAACTACTGAGCCTGCACTCTAGAGCCCACAAGGTATTAATACTGAGCCCGTGCCACAACTATTGAAGCGTGTGTGCCTAGAGCCCGTGCTCTGCAACAAGAGAAGGTCCCGCTCACTGCAACTAGAGAAAGCCCATGAACGGCAATGAAGACCCAACACAGCCAAAAGTAAATAAAATAAAAAAACATATATATATCTAAAAAAATAAAAGTAAAAGCAAAAACCACTTTCAAGATAAAATTTGCATATAAATCATTAAAATTATATAAAATATTAGGCTAAAACTTACTAAGATAAGGATCTTAGTTTATCTAATTCCCTCAGAAAATCTATGCTTATCATAGTATTATATTTGGATTTCATACCATTTTATATTGTGCTCATAAGTTTATACTTTTTTAGAGTTGACCAAATAATTCTGACTTCATAATGACTGATTAGCAGTTGAGATATATAATTTTATTTATCTTAAGACAGCTGTAAATAACTGTTATTTCCTATGTATCATCTTCTAAACATTAGCCTATTTCTGTTCATTATTCTCTTTAATTTCCCTGATGCAAGAATATCCTAAATATATACAAAGCAGTGATCACTGGTATAGTAGGCATAGTTTTTCTTTGACTCATAGCTAAATAGAATATCTTTATAGATATTAAAGATCAATAATGATCCTATATGAGCTACAGACAAATGGTATGTAATCAGAAACTTGTGTTCGAGAAAATAAACATGCATGAATAATTCCATTTTAGCTAGTCAACTTTAATTAAAATGAGTCTTCTAACTAGCTAATTTTTATCATGTTTGCTCAGTAAATGGCAGCATATTTAACTGGAATTTGGGTTACTAATAAAGTGATAACATTCTCTTCTATAATTGAGGTTTGAGTTATCTAGTAACTGGTACCTAAATGAATAAATACTTCTAATTTGTCCAATGGGCTTAGGAAGGAAGCATTACCATATCAGTTGGTAGGGGGATTTAGATAAATTATGACAGCTTTATAAAGTAAAAAGAAAATCAAATCTACCTACAATTAAAAGGAAGGAACTGAAATTTTTTTAGAGCATAAATGCCTTGCCTACAGTGATAGGAACAAATAAACTTTACACTCTTGCAGAATAGTTGATTCTGTTGGAATGATGAAATGCAATGGTTGGTTAAGTTCATCTGAGAAAATATACTAGTCTAGACAATAAATCGATCATTTCATTATATCAGTCACCACTACAGATTCTTGAAATACACACACATACATCTCACAATAATCAGGATTGAAGTTTACAACAGAGTATGTATAAAAATAGAACTCAAACATCCTACTTAGTGAAATATAGCCATTCAATCCAGATTGTTGAAAGCTTCTGACATGAAAACAAACTGTTATGGTCTGAATGTTTGTTCCTCTCCCCCAAATTCACATGTTTAAATCCTAACCCCAAAAGATGATGGTATGTGATATTATTCATGAATGGGATAGTGTTCTTATAAAAGAGACCTCACAGAGATTTCTAGCCGTTTCCACCATGTGGGGACACAGCGAGAAGTCACTTACTATGAACCAGGAAAAGGGCCCTTACCAGAACAGGCCCATGTTGGTGCCATGATCTTGGACTTCTCAGCCTCCAGAACTATGAGAAGTAAGTTTCTGTGGCATTTTGTTATACTGGCGCCAAGCAGACTAAGAAATGTACCCTCTGAGATTCTAGATAATGAGGTTTTTTAGTCACATAGTGGAATAAAAAATAAACATTAGAATGTGGAGAAGTAACATCTATTGAAAAGTTAATATTATTTCGAAAACAATACTTTCCTAACTTTTTATTCTGAATTGTTAAGAGTGTGTGTGTGTGTGTGTGTGTGTGTACATGAAGTATGTTAAGACATACACCTTGAATTCACAGTAGACCTTCTGTGTTAAAGTGACTAACAGACATCCATCAAAGTTCACATGTTGGGTAGATATTGTAGAAGAAATGCCAGGTATTTATCAAAACTTAAAAATGTTAGATGAACTTTTGCCTTTTTGTGGTCAGAATAGCTAGATTCTGTCCTGGATTTTGTTAAATAGCTCTAATGCCTTGCATAAATCATTTAATTTAATTGGGCTAGAGTTTCACACTATAAAATGAAGATGTTTCAGTAATTTTTGCAGTACCTTGCAGTTCTAAAATTCTACATTATATGATATATCTCTTGTGTGATGGTAATTGTCTTAATTTAATCCATAGACTATGGAAAGTCACTGTTCCTAAAATTTTATTGATTATATTTTTAGATCACAAAGATAAGTGCTCTTGAAATTTACCATAAATGTTTCCTGAAATGTTTTATTGTGATGAATCAAAGAGCTTATTAACTGGCGTAAAGGGAGATACTCAAGTTTTTTCAATTTTTTACACTCATCCTCTGCATGACAGTCTCTAGATCCATCCATGTCTCTACAAATGGCCCAATTTCGATCCTTTTCATGGCTGAGTAATATTCCACTGTATATATGTACCATGTCTTCTTTATCCATTTGTCAGTTGATGGGCATTTAGTTTGCTTCTATAACCTGGCTATTGTAAATAGTGCTGCATTGAAATTGGGGTGCATGTGTCTTTTTGAATTATGGTTTTCTCTGGGTATATGCCCAGGAGTGGGACTGCTGGATCATATGGTAATTCTATTTTTAGTTTTTTAAGGAACCTCCATACTGTTCTCCATAGTGGCTGTATCAATTTACATTTCCACCAACAGTGCAAGAGGGTTCCCTTTTCTCCACACGCTCTCCAGATTTGTTGTTTGTAGATTTTCTGATGATGCCCATTCTAACTGGTGTGAGGTGATATGTCAGTGTAGTTTGATTTGCATTTCTCTAATAATTAGTGATGTTGAGCAGATTTTCATGTGCTTCTTGGCCATCCGTATGACTTCTTTGGAGAAATGTCTATTTAGGTCTTCTGCTCATTTTTTGATTGGGTTGTTTGTTTTTTTTTTAATATTGAGCTGTGTGAGCTGTTTATATATATTGGAGATTAATTCTTTGTTTGTTGATTTGTTTGCAAATATTTTCTCCCATTCTGAGCATTGTCTTTTCGTCTTGTTTGTAGTTTCCTTTGCTTTGCAAAAGCTTTTACACGTTTCATTAGATCCCATTTGTTTATTTTTGTGTTTATTTCCATTACTCTAAGAGGTGGATCAAAAAATATCTTGATGTGATTTATGTCAAAGAGTGTTCTTCCTATATTTTCTTCTAAGAGTTTTAGAGTGTCCAGTCATACATTTAGGTCTCTATTTCATTTTGAGTTTATTTTTGGGTATGGTGTTAGGGAGTGGTCTAATTTCATTCTTTTACATATAGCTATCCAGTTTTCTCAGCACTACTTATTGAAGAGATTGTCTTTTCTCCATTGTATACCCTTGCCTCCTTTGTCATAGATTAGTTGACCATAGGTGTGTGGGTTTAGCTCAGGGCTTTCTAACCTTTTCCATTGATTTATATTTCTGTTTTTGTGCCAGTACCATATTGTCTTGATTACTGTAGCTTTGTAGTATAGTCTGAAGTCAGGGTGTCTGATTCCTCCAGCTCCACTTTCTTCCCTCAGTACTGCTTTGGCTATTCAGGGTCTTTTGTGTTTCCATACAGATTGTGAAATTTTTTGTTCTAGTTCTGTAAAACATGCCACTGGAAATTTGAAAAGGATTGCATTGAATCTGTAGATAGTTTTCGGTAGTATAGTCATTTTCACAATATTGATTCTTCCAATCCAAGAACATGGTATATCTCCCCATCTGTTTGTGTCATCTTTGATTTCTTTCATCAGTGTCTTATAGTTTTCAGAGTACAGGTCCTTTACCTCCTTTGTCAGGTTTATTCCTAGGTATTTTATTCTTTTTGTTGCAATGGTGGATGAGATTGTTTCCTATTTTCTCTTTCTGATCTTTCATTGTTAGTGTATAAGAATGCAAGAGATTTCTTTGCATTATTTTTGTATCCTGCAACTTTACCAAATTCATTGATTAGTTCTAGAAGTTTTCTGGTGGCATCTTTAGGATCCTCTATGTAGAGTATCATGTCATCTGCAAACAGCGACATTTACTTCTTCTTTTCCAATTTGTATTCCTTTTATTTCTTTTTCTTCTCTGATTGCTGTGGCTAGGACTTCCAAAATTATGTTGAATAATAGTGGTGAGAGTGGGCACCCTTGTCTTGTTCCTGATCTTAGAGGAAATGCTTTCAGTTTTTCACCATTGAGAATGATGTTTGCTGTGGGTTTATCATATATGGCCTTTATTACGTTGAATAAATAAAATTCCTCTATGCCCACTTTCTGGAGAGTTTTTATCATAAACAGGTGTTGATTCTGTCAAAAGATTTGTCTGCATCTATTGAGATGACCATATGGTTTCTATCCTTCAATTTGTTAATATGGTATATCACATTGATTAAATTGCATATATGGAAGAATCCTTGCAAACTTGGGATAAATCCCACTTGATAATGGGTTATGATCCTTTTAATGTGTTGCTGCATTCTGTTTGCTAGTATTTTGTTGAGGGTTTTTGCAGCTATATTCATCAGTGATACTGGTCTATAATTTTCTTTTTTGTAGTATCTTTGTCTGCTTTTGGTATCAGGGTGATGGTGGCCTCACAGAATGAGGTTGGGAGTGTTCCTTCCTCTGCAAGTTTTTGGAAGAGTTTGAGAAGGATGGGTGTTAGGTCTTCTATAAATGTTTGATAGAATTCACCTGTGAAGCCATCTAGTCCTGGACTTTTGTTTGTTGGAAGATTTTTAATCAAACTTTCAATTTCATTACTTGTGATTGGTCTGTTCACAGTTTCTGTTTCTTCCTGGTTCAATCTTGGAAGGTTATACCTTTGTAAGAATTTGTCCATTTCTTCCAAGTTGTCCATTTTATTGGAATAGAGTTGCTTGTAATAGTCTCTTAGGATGCTTTCTACTTCTGCAGTGTCTGTTGTAACTTCTTTTGCATTTCTAATTTTATTGATTTGAGTCCTCTCCCTCTTTTTCTTGATGAGTCTCGCTAAAGGTTTATCAATTTTGTTTATCTTCTCAAGGAAACAGCTTTTAGTTTTATTGATCTTTGCTATTGTTTTTTTTTTGTTTCTATTTCATTTATTTCTGCTCTGATCTTTATGATTTCTTTCCTTCTACTAACTTTGGTTTTTGTTTCTTCTTCTTTCTCTAGTTCCTTTAGGTGTAAGGTTAGACTGTTTGTTTGAGATTTTTTGTGTTTGAGGTAGGCTTGTACTGATATAAACTTCCCTCTTAGAAATACTTTTGCTGCAACCCATAGGTCTTGGATCATCGTATTTTCATTGTCATGTGTCTCTAGGTATTTTTTGATTTCCTCTTTGATTCCTTCAGTGATATCTTGGTTTTTTTGTAATGTATTGTTTAGCCTCCATGTGTTTGTGTTTTTTACATTTTTTCCCCCTGTAATTGATTTCTAATCTCAGAGCGTTGTGGTCAGAAAAGATGCTTGATATGATTTTAATTTTCTTAAATTTACTGAGGCTTGATTTGCAACCCAAGATGTGATCTATCCTGGAGAATGTTCTGTGTGCACTTGAGAAGAAGTGTAATCTGCTGTTTTGGGATGGAATGTCCTATAAATATCAATTAAATCTCTCTGGTCTATTGTGCCATTTAAAGCTTGTGTTTCCTTTTTAATTTTCTTTCTGGGTGATCTGTCCATTGTTGTCAGTGAGGTCTTAAAGTCCCCCACTAGTACTGTGTTACTGTTGATTTCCTCTTTTATACCTGCTAGCACTTTCCTTATGTATTGGGTCCATATATATTTATAATTGTTACACCTCCTTCCTGGATTGATTCCTTGATCATTATGTAGTGTCCTTCCTTGGCTCTTGTAACATTCTTTATTTTAAAGTCTATTTTATCTGATATGAGTATTGCTACTCCCACTTTTTTTGATTTCCCTTTGCATGGAGTATCGTTTTCCATCCCCTCAGTTTGTCTGTATGTGTCCCTAGGTCTGAAGTGGGTCTGTTGTAGACAGCACATATATGGGTCCTGTTTTTGTATCCATTCACCAAGCCTGTGTCTTTTGGTTGGAGCATTTAATTCATTCATGTTTAAGGTAATTATCAATATGTATGTTCCTATTACTAATTTCTTACTTGTTATGGTTTTGCTTTTGTAGGTCCTCTTCTTCTCTTGTGTTTCCCACTTAGAGAAGTTCCTTTAGCATTTGTTGTAGAGCTGGTATGGTGGTGCTGATTTCTCTTAGTTTTTGCTTGTCTGTAAAGCTTTCGATTTCTCCATCAAATCTGAATGAGATCCTTGTGGGGTAGAGTAATCTTGGTTGTAGGCTTTTCCCTTTCATCACTTTAAATATATCATGCCACTCCCGTCTGGCTTGTAGAGATTCTGCTGAGAAATCAGCTGTTAACCTTATGGGTGTTTCCTTGTGTGTTATTTGTCATTTTTCCCTTGTTGCTTTCAATAATTTTTCTTTATCTTTAATTTTTGTCAATTTGAGTACTGTGTGTCTCGGCGTGTTTCTCCTTGGGTTTTTCCTGCCTGAGACTCTCTTCACTTTCTGGACTGTGTGGCTATTTCCTCTCCCATGTTAGGGAAGTTTTCGACTATAATCTCTTCAAATATTTTCTCTGGTCCTTTCTCTCTCTCTTCTCCTTCTGCAACCCCTATAATGCGAATGTTGGTGCATTTAATGTTGTCCCAGAGGTCTGTCAGGCTGTCTTCATTTCTTTCCATTCTTTTTTCTTTATTCTGTTCTGCGGCAGTGAATTACACCATTCTGTCTTCCAGGTCACTTATGTGCTCTTCTGCCTCAGTTATTCTGCTATTGATTCCTTCTAGTGTATTTTTCATTTCAGTTATTGTATTGTTCATCTCTGTTTGTTCTTAATTCTTCTAGGTGTTTGTTCTTTAATTCTTCTAGGTCTTTGTTAAACATTTCTTGCATCTTCTCGATCTTTGCCTTCTTTTTCCAAGGTCCTGGATCGTAATCACTATCATTATTCTGAATTCTTTTTCTGGAAGGTTGCCTATCTCCACTTCATTTAGCTGTTTTTCTGGGGTTTTATCTTGTTCCTTCATCTGGTACATAGTCCTCTGCCTTTTCCTTTTGTCTATCTTTCTGTGAATGTGGTTTTCCTTCCACAGGCTGTAGAATTGTCATTCTTCTTGCTTCTGCTGTCTGCCCTCTGATGGATGAGGCTATCTAAAAGGCTTGTGCAAGCTTCCTGATGGGAGGGACTGGTAGTGGGTAGAGCTGGGTGTTGCTTTGGTGGGCATAGCTCAGTAAAACTTTAATCCACTTGTCTGTTGATGTGTGGGGCTAGGTTCCCTCCCTGTTGGTTGTTTGTCCTGATGCAACCCAGCACTGGAGCCTAGGGGAACTTTGGTGGGTCTAATGGAGGACTCTGGGTGGGCTCATGTCAATGAGTACTTCCCAGAACTTCCGCTGCCAGTGTCCTTGTCTCCACAGTGAGCCACAGTCACCCCCCTGCCTCTGCAGGAGACCCTCTAACCCTAGCAGGTAGGTCAGGTGCAGTCTCTTATGGGGTCACTGCTCCTTTCCCTGGGTTTCAACGCACACACTATTTTGTGTGTGCCCTCAAGGAGTGGATTCTCTGCCAGAACCTTTTTTAATTCATTGAATCTTATGCTAACTTAAGGTCTCCTAGGAGTTATAAGGATTAAGAAAAAACCCTCTTTGTTAAAACAGAGTCCAGTAATTCACAAAGAATAACAAAACCAAAATCTAAATTCTATAAGTTTGGTTCAGAACATATCTTCTTTGAGCTATAATATCTTTCAAAATATTTTTTTCCTGTAAAATACTAAATTTTTATAAGAAATAGTCCTTTCCTTTATTTTAATAAGTTATCTATCTTCTTGTTTCTGAACATACAGAAATGAGATTTATGTTATACCAAAATTACATTTTTGTTATGCTATGGGTGTAATATTGAGTCAGAATATTCTTCCTCCTCCAAATAACTACTTTTATTGAAAGAGCTCAACATCTCTGCTCCCTGGAGTATAGATGGTTAAAGTTGTAATTTGTTTACATTTTCTGTGCTATTATTTTGCTGAATAAAATTGATGATATTAGAGCTCACAATTCCAACAATTTAGAAAATATTATTTATCTTATTGAATATTTTTTCTTAATCAGCATGCTTGGAAATACCAGTCAATTTATTTATATAGTGACTGAACTGCTAGCAATTTAGCAGTTACTGTATAATATGAAATGATAAAAATATATTAAATATTTGAATTCTTGTCCTCTATCCTTTGTCAGAGAAAAAAAGAAAATTCCAGTAACTAATTTTTTTGAAAAAACATTTAAATGAGACTATATGCAATACAGTATATTTATACTTTGTTCTCTATTTTTAAAAATATGTTGTTGATGTGTTTAAGTATTATTCTGCTTCCCCTTTCTTTCCTCTGATCCATTTTTTTACAATGTCTGTTTTAGCACATTAGAGTAGACTTGACAGTTGTTTACTTCTTATCTGTCAAATGTTCCAAAGAAAGTACAAAGAAGTAACTGGAGATTTCCTTTGCTTTGTTAAAAGTTTTTGGCAAACACTTTATCTTAACAATACCCATCTCTACTTCTTCCTTGAAAATAGAATCTTTATTTAGTTTAGAGTGTCAAAATGGGAACGAATCATGGTAATCACACCCTGATTTCTCACTTTTCCTGTAAAAAAGTTGAACTTGAGGTATGGTTTTGCCTAATGAGAACCACTGAGAGAAGTAGTCATCAGGAAAATCTTTCACTTTTCTTAGACAGCAGGTATGACCCACTAGCATCATTCTCTGGTGTTTACTTCTTCCTCCAGCTTTAAATGCTTCTGTAGTGACTGGAGCTGCACCAGACATCTTGCAGACTCAGGGGAAAGGCCAAGCTAATCACAGGTATATTGGCCCTACAAATGCTAGCAACTTCCTACTTACGTAAGAAAAATACATTGTGTTCTTTTTTTTAACTTCGTTCGTGATAATGTGCACAATGAGATATATTATCTGTTAGGAACACATTCTACTGTATGAAGTAGTGAACCTGACTGATAGTGGCTTAAACAAACAAGTATTTATTTGTCATCACATGGCCAAAAATCCTTAAAGTAAGAGAGCTGCTGCTTTTTATTCAGCTTCAAAAGTACTACCAGGGACCCCATTATTTTACTTTTCTTCCACATGGCCAATCTGCCAACGTTAGTGGGATAGCCTTCTGATAATTGATACCTCTCAGTTGCAAAATCCTTGCTCTAGTTTAAAGCATCATGGATATTTTTAAGGCAGGAAGAAGGGAAGCAGGTACTGGCACCAGTTGTCACCTACTCTTTAACAAGGAAAGATAGAATTCCACATGCAATGTTTTCATATGCCTTATTGGCTAGAAGTTGGTTACATAGACAACTGTAGCCAAAAGGGAGTCTGGGAAAGTGGTTGTTTAGTTGGAAACTTTGCACTGATGAATCTAATCAAGTGGGAGGGGGGTCAAGGAAAATGGTAGGGGAGGGGTTAATATTAAGCACCACACTAATAGTTTCTTTTACAGGAAGCATTTTTTACTCTTTGATTGTTTTGTATCATCTACCCAAATATTCATTATAGACATAGCTTTATGTTATTTAATTCCTATCTTTCTAACCATACAGTCCTCTTTAACTATTCCTCAACTTTTCTCTCCTAGGTAACTCAGGAGTATTATTCCAAAGGTCTTAATTTTTGTTAATTTCTGTATCTCATTTAAGGCTTCACTGGAACAACCTCTACTTTAGGCTGCTTTTTACCTCAATTTCCAATCTTCAATCCCACTCCTCTGTTTTTAATAATAATCTCAAGAGAAGTGACATTGCAATATGTGTGTGTGCATATAAATTTTCATGTTTTCCCCAAAATAAAAAATACTGGAATGTATTTGAATATACTAGAAAAATATAAAGTCTAGTAAAGGAAAATATAAAGTCTAGTAAAGGAAAATATAAAAGTGAGGTGTGTACTTAAAAGAAAACCCTAGGGCTTCCCTGGTGGCACAGTGGTTGAGAGTCCGCCTGCCTATGCAGGGGACATGGGTTCGTGCCCCAGTCCGGGAAGATCCCACATGCTGCGGAGTGGCTAGGCCCGTGAGCCATGACCACTGAGCCTGTGTGTCCGGAGCCTGTGCCCTGCAATGGGAGAGGCCACAACAGTGAGACGCCCGCGTACCGCAAAAAAAAAAAAAACCCTAACAAAAAATTGTAAATCTTATCGTGTTGAAAATGTTGGGATTATCAGAAGATATTGATGATTTCTAAATATATAAACACAAAAGGGACAGAAAATAATTACTTTGACAAATTCTACAAAAATACTTCTTCTTAGAGAGATAACATTAATGGGCCTGTCCAGAGGAGAAGGGAACCACAGATGCCCCAGACAGAAATCTCTGACAAAATACCAACCCTCCCCTCTTCTCCCCATCCCATTCCTCAATCTTCAAGCAATGCTCCCATTAGTCAAACCACCCAGAAGCAGATTACACCATAGCCCAGGAAACGCAATCTACAGAGATCTGCACTTCTGAAAGAGCAGGGAAAGGTGAGGAAGAAAGATGTAAGGGATAACAACCTCAGGTTCAGCTTGAATTCCTCAGCCATTTCCCACCAGGTTTTGAAATTAAGCTTGTTGGGGTTAAAGATGGGGAAATAACACAATAAATAAACTAAAATAATAAATGGAGATTTTTTAATATATTTACTTAGATTTTGGAAAATTCAAATCTAGATTCTTAAAGATTAACAAATATCTCTTAATTGGATGCTTAATAGCATTTAACACTTCAAAATAACAGGCAACAACAAAGACATATTTTCAAATATGTGTTGTATTTTTTTCTATCCAGAGGATGTTCTGAAAATGAATGAACTCGTAACATTTTATTTTGCTTAACTTAAATCATTTATTCTGAAAAAAAAAGAATTAATATGAGCCCAGGCCAATTTACATAGTGAATTAGCCAATTATGTTAAATCATTATATTTACATTCTAAGTAATTTAAAAATGCCTGTTTATGGGGAATAGTGATACCAAGAAACTGGAGGCTACTCAAGAGGTGAACTGAAATTTCTTTCATTGCTGAATGAGTCAAAATTTAGCTGATTGTTCACCCTGGGTTGTATAACATTAATAACCTACCATAATTGGAAATTATCATGTCCTTCAAACTCTCTTTAAATAGAAATTAAGTCAATGGAGTAAAGTGGCATTTTCTTCCAAAGTCCCTATACATAAACATAGTTCATAATAGCGACCAACTTTATAACAACTTATTCATCCAAACATCTGTATTAATATTTTCTGAACTCATACTTAAAAATAAGAAGAATTAATTGCTGAAAAATATAGTAGCACAAGCATATTTATAAACCAAGACCTTAAGAATATAATGTAGTGTTTCAAGATTTTTACAGTTTTAGAAGAGAGGTCGCAGAGATATCTGTTGTAGTTCAAAATGGTAATGATATAGTAAATAATAAAAATAATTTAATCTTGTAATTGTGTAGGTCAGTGAAATTCTGATGAAATGGGTCTAGAAGCTAAACATCATATATATCCTGAATTACTTTTGTCTTATCAGTGAGACCTAGAGCTCCCAGGGCTAACTCTTAACTTAACCAAAATAACTGCATACATTTGTAAGAAATTATGTCCCATGAACCATATTTTTCACAATTTTACTAAAAGAAGTAAAAAATGTGTGTTTGACACAAAGGTTATGTTATGGGCTGAACTGTGTTCCCCAAAATTCAAATGTGACTATATTTACAGATATAAATCTCTTTAAAGAGATGATAAGGTTAAAATGAGGTCATTAGGGTGGACTCTAATCCAATGTGACTGGTGTCCTCATAAGATGAGGAAATTAGCATACAGACATGTACAGAGGGAAGACCGTGTGAAGACTCAGGGAGAAGACAGCCATCTAAAAGCAAGGAAGAGTGGTCTTAAAAGAAATCAACACTGCTGACAGCTTGATCTCAGACTTCTAGCATCCAGAATTGTGAGAAATAAATTTCTGTTACTTATGTCACCCAGTCTGCAGTAAACTTTTGTTATGGCAGCCCTAGAAAACTAATACAGATTGCAAACAAGGCATTTTAAAAAATCAAGTAAAAAGATAATTGTCATATTAGTAGTATACTCTTCTGCCCTAAATTCATTTCTGTCCTTGACTTAAATCTGCTAAAATGGAATTGTCAACCAGGAGGACTCAATTCTAGGCCCAATTTTGGCATAAAATTCAACTCTGCACTAACTAAATATTTGTTGAAGGAAGATACACTAAAATACGGAGCAATTATGCAAGATGTGAACATTCTTTGGCCTTTAGTTCCAATTTTCAGATCACCATAAGTTACTGAATATTTCTTTCCAGTCTTTATATTTGCATGTTATCATCTTCTTTTGTATTATTTTCTAGGTCATTCTGTATTTTCATGTAGTGACTGTCTTATTGAAAGTGACTTTTACCATATGTGGAAAAATGTAGGATTATTATTTCTAAAATTCATAATTTGACTTGTTTATAAAAGAAAAATACCATTTTTCTTTTCTTTTTAAATTTCATGTATTTATGAGTATAATACATTTTAAGTTCTTTTTTAAACAGCAAGGTAAGATGAAGAATTTAAAGGCAAATGACATACAAATTATAATAAGATTGAAGATGATAGCAGCACTAGTTATATAGAAGAAGGGAAATCATAGAAACATAAAATCATTAAGTCACGTATATTCCAGTCTATAACCTCGACTTCCTGAACCCCATTTGATATTATTTTACCCTCCAGCTCAGGAGATGTACGTGAAACAAAGCAGTTGTAAAAGACTGGAGTTTTGAAATCATGTTGCTGAAGCACAGGTTATATATGCATTAGATTTATTTATTTTTTATCTGTTTTCCCATAAATAAATCTTTTGCTCCAGGCACACTAGTCAGTCCACTGTCTCTATAGAATTCTATGCATATTGCCAACAACACTTTGTCTAAATCAGAAAGCTCCCCCCTTCCTCTGTCATCTGTCTAAATGCTACTCAACCTTCAAGGCTCTGCTAAAGTCTTATTTCTTCCAGAAGCCACTCCAGATCATATTGAGATCATGTAAATTTTTCACTCCTCTGACCATCAAGCCCCCAGAGCCTCTAATGCACAAAGTAGTGCAGGATGGCTTCATCTGACACTGGAACTTCACCCATGAGATTTTAAGTAGTCCTAGGATAGAAGAAAAATGTCTTTTTTTACGTTTGGTGATGTCTCAGAGTAATGTCAGCAAAATGGTGGGGTAGGCAGCTCCAAGCTCTCATCCATTCATAGAAACATTGAAAAACAAGCATAAACTGTCAAAACCAGCTTTGACAAACCCTGGAAAATAGTCAAAGGTTTATAGCAACTAAGTAAAGCTGAATCAAGGAAAAACAAGTTGAAAATGCGAAGAAACCTTTGCGGTTCTTTTACCACACTACCTCCCTGGTGTAGCAGTGGTCTTGAAGTGGCAGCAGCCCATGGTTCTAGTCTGGGATCTTAGTCTCGAGTTCCAGAGAGAGCAGAGAAGACCTTATTCACAGGTTATCGTGTAAGTCTGTTCTCACTGGTCTGGAGGGATACCTGAAGGACTGACAGGCAGTGTCTACCTCTGTTTTGTATAACTTGGAACTCACACTGGAAAAGTAACATGTATTGCTCAAAAATGTTGTAAGGTGAACTAACAACAGATTGATGGAACAGAAGATACAAATATTACATGATATCACTTATATGAAGACTCTAAAAAATCCAACTCATAGTAACAGAGAGTATAACGGTGGTTACCAGGGGCTGGGAGGTGGGGGAAATGGGGAGTTCTTGGTCAAAGAGTACAAACTTACAGTTACAAGGTGACTAAGTTCTGGGGATCTAATGTGCATGGTGATTATAGTTAACAATATTGTATTATATACCTGAAAGTTTTTATGAGAGTAGATCTTAACTGTTTTCAACCAAACAAAAGGAAACTGAAATTATTTAAGGTGATGGAGGAATGACCTAACTCAATGGTTGTAATCATTTTGCAACATGTAAGTGTATCAAATCAATACATTGTACACCTTAAATGTATACATTTTTTTAAATGAAAACTATATCTCAATAAAACTGGGGGGGGCAGGGTAGAAAACAACTTCACAGACACACACACACAAAGAAATAGAGAACTGAACAATGCTGTAATCCAACTAGCTCTAGCAGGATACACTTTATTTTCAAATGCACATGGAATATTCTCCAGGATATACCATATACCACGACAAAACAACTCTTCTTAAGTTTAAAAAGTGTGAAATCATATATATACACACACACACACACACACACATACACGCACACATATATATATATATATACACAAAGGAATGAAACTAAAAATCAAAAACAAAAGGAAACTGGAAAATATACAATGTGAATATTAAACAATATATTCTTAAACTACCAATGGGTCAATGAAGATCACAAGGAAGACTAGAAAATACTTAGAAATGAATTAAAATGAAGTACAAAATATTAAATACTTATTGAAGGTAATACTGGCAGTGCTAAGTGGGAAAATTATACCTGCAAATACCAATGCAGAAAGTAAGAAAGACCTCAAATTACTAACCTTAGTTTATAGCTGGAAAGAAAAAGGAACTTTATATATTGAGGTACTCTCAAACAAATAAATGAACAACAACAACAAAATCAACTAGGAATTAGAAGAGAAAACTAAACAAAAGCTGTCATAAGGAAAATATTAAAAATTAGAGTGTTAATAAATAAAACAGAGAATATAAAAACAGTACAATCACTGAACCCAGCAGTTGGTTCTTTGAAAAGATGGACAAAATTGACAAACCTTTAGCTAGTCTGTCAAGAAAAAAGGAAGGAGGCATAAGTAACTAAATTCTGCAATGAATGTAGTGAGATATTATTACTAACTTTACAGAAATAGAATAGATTGTAAGAGAATGCTATAAACAACTGTACACTGACAAATAATCTAGATGAAATTTACAAATCCTAAAAATACACAAATTACCTAAATCGACTCAAAAAGAAATAGAAAATAAAAATCTCAATAGTTCTATAACAAGCAAATCTACAAGTAAAAAGATTAAATCAGTAACGCAAAACCTCCTAACAAAGAAAAATCCAGGATCAGATGTCTTCACTGTTGAATTCTACCAAACATCTAAAGAAGACTTAATAACAATTCTTCTCAAATTCTTCAAAATAATAGATTAGGAGCCACTTTAAAACTCATTCTATGAGATTAGCAATACTGACACCAAAATCAGATTAAAAAGTCACAAGAAAAGAAAATCACAGAACAATATCCCTTATAAATATAGATGCAAAATCCTCAGCAAAATATTAGCAAATCAAACCCAAAAGCGTATTAAAAGGATTATACATCATAAGCAAGTGAGATTCATCACAGGAAAGCAACAGTAGCTCAATATAAGCAAGTCAACCTATGTAATAGATACATCATATGAACAGAACAAAGAAAAAAATTATCATCTTAATTGATGTAGAAAAGAATATTTGATAAAATATAATAACCTTTCATGATAAAAAGTCAGAAAACTAGGAATAGAAAGGATCTTCTTGAACATGATAATAAGCATTTATGAAAAATCCATACTTAACATCATGCTCAATGGAGAAAGACTGAATGCTTTTACCCAGATATCAGGAACAAGACAAAGATGCTGCTTTCATCACTGCTATTTGACATTGTACTAGGAATTCTCACCAGAGCAATTAGACAAGAAAAAGAAAAAAATTGGAAAAGTCAATTATCTGTATTCACAAATAACATAATCCTACATATAGAAAATTACAAAGAATCCAAAAGGAAGGTACTTGAGCTTATAAACAAATTTAGCAAAGTTTCATGGTAAAGATCAGCACACAAAAATCAGTTGTGTTTCTATAAAGCAGCAATGACAATTTGAAGAATAAATTATAAAAGCAATTACATTTACAATAGTGTCTATAAAATACAATAGAAAAATATCTATGAATTAATTTAACCAAGTAAATGAAAAACTTGTGCACTAAAAATTACAAAGCATGGTTGAAAAAAATTTAAAGAAAACTTAAATGAAAAGACATCCCACCCCGTGTTCATGGATGGAAAGACTTAATTTTATTAAGATGTCAATACTACTCAAAACAAGCTACAGGTTCAATACACACCCAATCAAAATTTCAACAGCTTTTTTGCAGAAATAGAAAAGCTAATGCTCAAATTCATATGAAATTGCAAGGAGCCCCACATAAAACAATCTTGAAAAACAAGAAC
The DNA here is from genome assembly GCF_964374135.1 of Grampus griseus. Lineage (NCBI taxonomy): Eukaryota > Metazoa > Chordata > Mammalia > Artiodactyla > Delphinidae > Grampus > Grampus griseus. The sequence goes on from NC_139019.1 coordinate 81,405,002, forward strand.
AAAGTTTGAGGACTCACACTTCCCAATTTTAAAATTTACTACCAAGTTATTGTAATCAAACAGTGTGGTGGGACTTCCCTGGTGGCACAGTGGTTAGGAATCTGCCTGCCAATGCAGGGGACATGGGTTCGAGCCCTGGTTCGGGAAGATCCCACATGCCGTGGAGCAACTAAGCCTGTGTGCCACAACTACTGAGCCTGCGTGCCACAACTACCGAAGCCCTTGCACTAGGGCTCATGCTCCACAACAAGAGAAGCCACTGCAATGAGAAGCCCGTGCACAACAATGAAGAGTAGCCCCCGCTTGCCACAACTAGAGAAAGCCCATGTGCAGCAATGAAGACGCGATGTGGGGGAGGTACAAACATTCAGTCTATAGCTAACTAAACAACAAAAAGACAAAGAACCTAATTTAAAAATGGGCAAAGTTGAGTAGACATTTCTTCAAAGAAGATATACAAATGGTTAGTAAGCACATGAGAAGATTCTCAACATCACTAATCACTAGGGAAATGCAAATCAAAGCCACAATGAGATACCACTTCATATCCTTTAGAATGGCTATTATGGAAACAACAAACAAAATAAAAAGTGTTGCTGGATGTGTAAAGAAGTTGGAATTCTTGCACATTGCGGTAGGAATGTAAAATAGAGCAGCAACTGTGGAAAACAGTTCAGTAGTTCCTCAAAAAGCTAAACATTACCGTATGACCCAGCTATTCCACTATCTCAAAAAGCTAAACATAACATTACCATATGACCCAGCAATTCCACTCCTAGGCATAAAATCAAACGAACTGAAAACAGGGACTCAGACAGATATCTATATGTCAGTGTTTATTGTAGCATTATTAACAATAGCCAAAAGGTAGAGATAATCCAGTATCCATCAACAGATAAATGGATAAAGAAAATGTGGTATATACATACAATGAGGTATTATTTAGCCATAAAAGTGAATTAAATTCTGATACATACTACAACACAGATGATCCTTGAAAACATTATGTTAAGAAATAACTCTGACATGAAAAAAAATATTGTAAAATCTATTTACATGAAATATCTAGACTAGGAAAATTTATAAAGACAAAAAAATGGGTTAGAGGTCAGCAGGGGCTGGTGGAAGAGGGAATCTTTTAGATAATAGAAATTATATATAAATTATATATGTCTCCACTGGCCTAATAATAGAGTGGATGAAGGTCTGGATCAGGACCCAAGTTTGTTAGGTCAAATGACAGAACAAAGAAGAGCAATCAACTGAACTGGTCTATTTTAAGAATAGAGAGGGTATGAAGAGCGAGACTGTTTGTGTTGTATACACCTCTCTTCCCTAGTTTTCCCTCCCTCTGAGCCTTTCCTTCTACCCCTGACTTCTCTGGCGTGCTGCCAGCCTTTTTCTGTCATGTTTACGAGGAGGAAAAAGAAAGTTAGGCTCCTATACTTTACCTAATTGAGCCACTACGAGGTTTGCTGGCAACTTTGGCCATATTACTCGTGAGGTGACTTTCTTTTTTGTGTTCAGAGTGACTTTTGATTCTGATCTTTATGTGTTTTGTATGCAGCAGTACTTTGTGTTTTAGCAGAACTGTTCCTCTGTACCCTTTATGGTTTTTCCTTGTTTTTGTTTCCTTTTAAAACTATGCATAGACTTTTTGTGTGTGCAATAAAAGCCTTTATTAACCTTGAATAAAATTTTTATACATAATAAAGATTAAGTATTATAACATATACATGTAAAATATTATAAAATTATGTGCACATAGAATAATTCTTAATATTCTCAACTTTTGTGACACTAATTTACAAAGTTGATTGTCTCTGTGGCTCCACTTTGTGTTTTCTAGAATTAGTTTAAGACTAGGCAACAAACATGCAACTTGTCATTTTCTTTTGCAGGGTATATTCACACACCACTAGACATGAAACACTCATGATTCAATGTGATACATTTTTAAATATATCACATCAAGATAGTTAGACCATGCCCATTCTTTTGAATCTCAATGAGTCGTTACGACTGCCTTCTCAAATAATACGCTGTGGAAGTGATTCTTAGTGACTTGAAGCTAGGATAGAAGATGCCATGTACCTTCTGGGAGCCTCAATCACAACGTAAGATGGTCAGTGACTATGTGGCTACTATATAAAAAGACTACAGGAAGTGACAATACAGACAAAGAAGGAGGGGGAGAAAGAGGAAAGAGGGAGTGCGAGAGAGAGAGAGAGAGAGAGAGAGAGAGAGAGGGCGAGAGAGAGGGCAAGAGAGAGAGAGGGCGAGCGAGAGAGAGCTACTGAATAACTCCAGCTGCTTCAGTGTCCAGATGTTTCTCAGCCAGGCACAAGAAAAGTGACAGAAGAAGCCTTCAGGAGGACTGTAGGCACATCTGACTACAACTGTATGGGTTACCCAAAGAGAACTGCCCATCTGATCCTAGGCATGCCCAGGTTCATGAGCAAAATAAATGAGAGATATTGTTTTAAGTCACTGACTTGCAGTAGTTTGTCAGCCATAGATAACTGAGAGTGAATTTATTTAGAATCATCCCTAGGACTGTTACTGCATTTAGATACATAACCTTTTGTTCCAACTAAGTTAATAGCCTTGAATCTTAAAATCTTTGAAGTGATAATGTTTCTGTGATCTCTCTGTATTTTTTTCTGAGATAGTCTTTCTGTGTATCTCAAGAGCCCTTACTTTTATTAACAACTAAATTTGTCAAAATTCCTCTTTCTTCATGAATTCAATTGACTTGCTTATAGTAATGGAAAACAGTTTTGCATGAATCATCTTTCTAAAGCCTTCACTTGAGCAAGTTTCCTGGTAAATCCCCTTCATTTGCTTGGGTGTCTTTTGACAGAAGAAATTTAAACTGTGATGTTTAAGTCAACACTGTGCTCTCTATATTTTAGGTTTTTTTTTTTTTTTTTTTGCGGTATGTGGGCCTCTCACTGCAGTGGTCTCTCCTGCCGCGGAGCACAGGCTCCGGACGCGCAGGCCCAGTGGCCATGGCCCACGGGCCCAGCCGCTCTGCGGCACGTGGGATACTCCCGGACCGGGGCACGAACCCGTGTCCCCCGCACCAGCAGGCGGACTCCCACCCACTGCGCCACCAGGGAAGCCCCTGCTCTCTATATTTTAAACAGCAAGAAAAGCTCTAGTCAAATGCTTTAATAACTACAGACTATTGTCTTTATTTCTTGGTCATCCTTTTCCTTTCAAAACCTTAGACAAAGTATGTAGTATTTAACTATATCAAGCAATAGGGATACCGGAGTCCATATTACTAAATTCTGTTTTGAGTCTTACTACAGATTCACTATAGAAACTGGAAAAATTGCTTAAACTTGCAGGGCATAAAATAACACATCTGAGAAATATGTACTTCATTTTCACCAGTGCTTATTCTTCCAGTATTAACATCTGAGTATATTTGAGAAATGCTTTTAGAAATGCCTAAATGTTGAAGTACAGCAACTTCTAAATGTGACATCATCTCAAATCTCAAAAGCTGAAACAGAAGTAAACACTTCAGCCAAGAAGTTCAGAAATTAAAAAAAAAAAAGTACCCATTGCATATAGAAGTCATTGAAAGCTGCCATTAAAAAATGGGGAGGTAAACTTAGCTCTCCTCCTTTCACCTCTGTGGTGACTTGATTCTCAGAATATTCTCTCCTTACAAGATTTGTTTTTGGCTCTTTCCTGCCTTCTGACATCACAAATTACAGGCAGAAAAGAAGAAAGAATACTTAAGTAATAGTGTCAGGAAATGGAAGTAAATTTGTACTTTAACAGCTGTGTGTCATATACATAGTCAAATAAAAACTGAATTAAAATAGGAAACATATTTCATAATACTTCCCATTATTCTCATACTCTAAATTGATGTTAGATATATTAAGATTTTAAACATTCCTTGATCAACTCATTTAGTTATTTTATCAACCCATTCCTTAGCCAATTTATTAATTTTTCCAACTTTTTAACAATAGGCTATCTGAAGACCCTAGGAAATGGAAATAGGATGCAAACAGTTATAGTTATTTACATCAAACTGTGCTACTAGAATTTTAAACATGGATAAAACAATTAAATACCTATAAAATCATGATGATTATTAATTCATTCTCAATAGAGGATGCCAAGTGTGAAATTCCTTAAAATTCTGGAAAATCATAAGTAGCCTAGAGATCAACCAATTATGAATTAATAATTAAATTTTAGTACCCAGATGCAATCAGTCATCCATTAAGTGATTAAACAAATATGCATTCACATGAAATAATATTAATTGCATATTAAGTGAAAAAAAAAATTAATTTTAAAACAATAATGAATTATACCTTGTTCTATGAAATAATGAAATAGCAGAGACTAGATTTACCCTCCAACATTAAAATGAAAACCAGAAAGCTGTACAAATTATATAGAAGAGCAGTGTTTACACACCGGACATCATGCAGAAAAGGACTGTGATATCCAGAGAAAGACTTAAAGGCAAGCCCAGAAGCTATTAAACTGATGACTAAGTTTAAATGCATGCCAGGACAATGTCAAAACTAATTAAAAGAACACAACAAAACCCTGGAACCAACAATGTAAAATTGACAATGTACATTACCCAATCAAAAGTGACCAGGCATGCAAAGAAACAGAAAAATATGTCTTTTCACCAGGAGAAAATCTATTACTAGAAATAGAGTCAAAATTATAGAGATAACAGAGTTACGAAACATAGATGTGGGTAAAGAAAAGCTTTTATAACTATGTTCCACACATTTAAGAAAGTAGAGGAAAAGATGAATATGATGATGAGTGACATAAAAGATATGTGGAAAAGTTCAAATGAACTGCCACAAATTTAAAATTTATGAAATGAATAATACACTGGATTGGATTGACAACAGATTAGACACTGCAGAAGAGACTACTGCTATTGAAGACAATACAATAGAAAATATCCAAAATGAAACATAATAGAGAAAACAGGAGTTGAAAAAATAAACAAAGCCTTGTTAATCAGTGGGACAATATCTCACCATCCAATATCTATATATGCTCCCAGTAAAAGAAGAAAGGTAGGGGAGGACCAAAAAGTGGAAGAAATACAGGGTTTAGCAAAGCTCTCTTCATTTGTAGGTGATATGATGGTCTATATAGAAAATCTTAAGTAATCTACAAAAATGCTATGAAAAATATTAAATCGTTTCATCAGGTTGTGGGATGGAAATAAATGAAAATTTATATCAACAAAAATCAGCATTAAAATCAGTAGCATCTGAAACGTGAGAGAAAAACATAAAGAGGAAATAACTTGTGGAGTATGTTGAAAAATTCAAATGCAAAGAGGATTATCTTAAGCAATATATTTTCATGTCCCATAAAGGAATATATGTCAATTGCCAAGAAAGGGCTATGTAAAACCTACACACTGTGCTTAATTTCCAGAGCCATGTTTTCTCTTTTCATGAGGAAAAGCCCCAATTTATATGTGAACACTCTGTCTGTGGGAAAAGATTTGCAATGAAACATTCTCAGTTAGGTGTGTCCTGTGCTTGACCTGACAGGAAGAAAATGAAGATCAAAATAAAATCATCTCATGAAAAAAAAAGTTTACCCTCTCATCTCAGTGAATATATCCCTCCTAAAAGGAAATGAGGACAAGGATTACTTTGCCTGAAACGAAGAGTCACTGAACTGTATTAAAAACAAAGTGCTTTCCACAGTTGTAATACTTATCTCTCAGCTAAATAACAGACTGCTTTGTTTAAAGGACTACAGACAAACAAGCTTATTTTCTCTCAGAAGCATATTTTTCTTTATTAAAATCACTAATTCAGTCTGGAATATCTGTTCACTGATGTCAGTGGGGTGTTAAAGTCTCTTACTATTATTGTTTTTCCATTAATTTCTCCCTGTATGTCTGTTAGTTTTTGTTTTATGTATTTAGGTGCATGCTTCCAGACAGAAAATCAATAAGGTAACAGAGATCTTGAATGACACAATAGAACAGTTAGACTTAACTGTTATTTTCAGGACATTACATCCAAAATAACCCCGAATATACATTCTTTTCAAGTGCACATGGAATATTCTCCAGGATAGACTACATCATAGGACACAAAAGAAGCCTCAACAAAGTTAAGAGGATAGAAATTATTTCAAGCATCTTTTCTGACCACAATGGCATGAAACTAGAAATCAACCACAGAAAAAGAAAGGAAAAAAAAAACGAATAAAAAACATGCTCCTAAACAACCAATGGGTCAATGATGAAATCAAATTAAAAAAATACCTTGAGATACAAGACAATGAAAACACAAACATACAAAATCTATGAGGTGCAGCAAAAGCAGTCCTAAGAGGGATGTTCATAGTGATATAGGTCTTCCTCAAAAAACTTCTAAATAAACAACCTGACCTACAACCTAAAAGAATTAGAAAAAGAACAAAACCTAAAGTTAGCAGAAGGAAGGAAATAATAAAGATCAGAGAGGAAATAAATAAAATAGAGATTAGGAAAATTAAGAAATCAATAAAACCAAGGGCTGGTTTTTTGAAAGGGTAAACAAAATCGACAAATCTCTGGCCAGTCCCACCAAGAAGAAAAGAGAGAGAACCCAAATAAACAAAATAGGAAATGAAAGACGATGAATAACAAATGATACCACAGAAATACAAAAAAAATAAGAGGATACTATGAACAAATATATGCTAACAAATTGGACAACCTAGCAGAAATGGAAAAGTTTCTAGAAATAGCCCACCAAAACTAAATCAAGAAGAAATAGATTACTTGAACACCAATCACTAGAAGTGAAACAGAATCTGTAATTTAAAAAAATGCCCTGGGGCTTCCCTGGTGGCGCAGTGGTTGAGAGTCCGCCTGCTGATGCAGGGGACACGGGTTCGTGCCCTGTTCTGGGAAGATGCCACATGCCACGGAGCGGCTAGGCGTGTGAGCCATGGCTGCTGAGCCTGCGCATCTGGAGCCTGTGCTCTGCAACGGGAGAGGCCACAACAGTGAGAGGCCCGTGTACCGCAAAAAAACGCAACAAACCAAAAATGCCATGTAATCAAAAGTCCAGGACTGGATGGCTTCACTGGGGAATTCTACCAAACGTACAAAGAAGAACTTATACCAATCCTTCTCAAACTCTTCCAAGAGACTGAAGAGAAGGGAACACTCCCAAAGTCATTCTATGAAGCCACCATCACCCTGATACCAAAAACAAAGACACTAACAAAAAAGAAAATTACAGCCTGATATCTTTGATGAATATAGATGCAAAAATTCTCAACAAAATATTAGCAAACCAAATCCAATAACACATATAAATAAAAGACCATACACCACGACCAAGTTGGATTCATCCCAGGGTCACAAGGATGGTACAACATATGCAAATCATCAATCTGATACACCACATCAACAAAAGAAATGACAAAAACCACATGGTCATCTAAATAGATGCAGAAAAAGCAGTTGATAAAATTCAACATCCATTCATGAAAAAACTCCTACCGAAGTGGGTATAGAGGGAACATATCTCAACATAATAAAAGCTATTTATGACAAACCAACAGCCAACATAATACTCAATGGTGAAAAGTTGAAAGCTTTCCCACTAAAATATGGAATAAAGCAAGGATGCCCACTCTCACCACTTCTATTCAACACAGTATTGGAAGTCCTAGCCAGAGCAGACAAGAAAAAGAAATAAAACGTATCTAAATTGGAAGAGAAGAGCTAAAATTGTCATTATATGCAGATGACATGATACTACATATAGAAAATCCTAAAGACTCCACACAAAAACTACTAGAACTGTTAAACAAATTCAGCAAGGTAGCAGGATATAAGATTAACATTCAGAAATCTGTTGCATTTCTTTACACTAACAACAAAATATCAGAAAGGGAAAGTAAAAAAAAAAAAAAAATCCCTTTTAAAATCACATCAAAAAATAAAATACTTAAGAATAAACCTGACCAAGGAGGTGAAGGACTTACATGTTGAGAACTATAAAACATTGACTGATAAAGTAAACTGAAGATGATTCAAAGAAATGGAAAGATATCCCACACTCTTAGATTGAAAGAATTAATATTGTTAAAATGGCCACACTACCCAAAGCAATCTACAGAATTAATGCAATCCCTATCGAATTACCCATGACATTTTTCACAGAACTAGAACAAATAATCCTAAAATTTATCCAGAACCATAAAAAACCCAGAATTCCCAAAGCAATCCTGGGGAAAAAAGGACAAAGCAGGAGGTATAACCTCCCAGACTTCAGACAATACTACAAAGCTACAGTAATCAAAACAGTGTGGTATTGGCACAGAAACAGACATATGGATCAATGGCACAGAATAGAGACCTCAGAAATAAACCCACATACCTAATGGTCAATTAATCTTTGACAAAGGAGGCAAGAACAATGGAGAAAAGACAGTCACTTCAGCAAGTGGTGTTGGGAAAGCTAGATAGCCACATATAAATCAATGAAGTTAGACACTCCCTCACACCATACACAAAAATAAACTCAAAATGGCTTAAAGACTTAAATATAAGACAGGACACCATAGAACTCCTAGCAGAGAACATAGGCAAAACATTCTCTGACATAAATTGTACCAATGTTTTCTTAGATCAGCCTCCCAAGGCAATAGAAATAAAAGCAAAATAAACAAGTGAGACCTAATCAAACTTATAAGTTTTTGCACTGCAAAGGAAACCATAAACAAAATGAAAAGACAACATACAGGATAGGAGAAAATATTTGCAAATGATGCGACTGACAAGGGCTTAATTTCCAAAATATACAAACAGTCCATACAACTCAATAACAACAACAAAAAAACCCCCAGACAACCCAATTAAAAAATGGGCAGAAGACCTAAATAGGCATTTCTCCAAAGAAGACAAACAGATGGCTAACAGGCACATGAAAAGATGCTCAACATCACAAATTATTAAAGAAATGCAAATCAAAACTACAATGAGATATCACCTCACACCAGTCAGAATGGCCATCATCAAAAAATCTACAAACAATAAATTCTGGAAAGGGTGTGGAGAAAAGGGAACCCTCCTACACTGTTGGTGGGAATGTAAATTGGTGCAGCCGCTATGGAAAACAATATGGAGGTTCCTTAAAAAAACTAAAAATAGAGTTATCATATGATCCAGAAATCCCACTCTTGGGCATATATCCAGAGAAAACTATTAATTTGAAAAGGTACATGCACTGCATCCCAATGTTCATAGCAGCACTATTTACAATAGGCAAGACATGGAAACAACCTAAATGTCCATCAAGAGATGAATAGATAAAGAAGAGTTGCCATATATATATGAATACTACTCAGCCATAAAAAAGAATGAAACATGCAGCAACATGGATGGACCTAGAGATTACCATACTAAGTAAAGTGAGTCAGACAAGGAAGGACAAATATCATATGATATCACTTACATGTGAGATCTAAAATATGATAAAAATGAACTTATTTACAGAAGAGAAACAGACACACAGACATAGAAAACCAACCCTGGTTACCAAAGGGGAAGGGGGGAGAGGGATAAATTAGGATTTTGGAATTAGTAGATACAAACTACTATACATAAAATAGATAAACAACAAGGTCCTACTGTATAACACAGCACAGGGAATTATATTCAATATCTTGTAATGACCTAAAATGGAAAAGAATATGAAAAAGAATACATATATATATATAACTGAATCACTTTGCTGTACATCAGAAACTAACACAACATTGTAAACCAACTATACTTCAATTTAAAAGAATGAAAAAAATCACTAATTCAGAAAAAAAAGACTTCAAGGAAAGTTCTAGAGATGACAAAGAAATGTCTGAAATTTAGAATAAACAGCATAAGATTCTATAAGAATATATATAGGTAGAAAAAAGATTAGTGAACTTTCATGCACAGCAATTGAAACTATCCAACATGAATTACAGAGAAAAAATTGAAAAATAAAGAACATCAGTGAATTGTGGAAAATTTTCATATGACTGAATATATGTGAAATTTGGATATGAATAGGTTCTGAATAAATAATGGCTGAAATTTGTTGAAATTTGTTGAAAACTATAAAAACATTTCCAAGAAGCTCAAAGAACCTCAAGAACAAGAAATATGAAAAAAATTACATCAAGACACATCATAAATAAATTTCCTAAAACAAATGATAAAAATTATAGCAGCTACAATAACTACAACAACAACAAAGGTTTATTGTCAGGAACAATGAAGCAAATATCTTTAAAGCAGTGAAGGAAAAAATAGGTCAACTAGCTCATTCTATGCTCAACAAAAATACATTTTGAAATTCAAGGCAAAATAAAAACTTTTTCAGATGTACAAAGGCTGAAAGAATTCATTAGCAACAGATCTTTGCTACCAGAATTGTTAAAGGGAGTAATCCAGACAAAGTCATTTACAATATCATCAAAAAACAAAATAATTAAGGATAAAGCTGACAAAACATATGAATGTCCTGTACACTGAAAACTGCAAAACACTGCACAAAGAAACTTAAAGAAAAATAAAAGAACAGATATACTGTGTTTATGGATTGGAAGACTAAATATGGTTTAGATATCAATTACCCCCAAATTGATCTATAAATTAAACATAATTCTAATCCACATCCTGGCAGGCATTTGAAAAATTGTATCTGATTTAAAAATTCATGTGGAAATGAAAAGAAAATTGAATAGTCAGAGCAACTTTGAAAAAGGAAAGCAAGCTGGAGGACTTACACTGCCTGATTTCCATACTTACTATAGAGCTATTCCAAAAAAAAAAAAAAAAAAAAGGAGGATATGTGTGCTTGTAAATTAACACTAAAGTCAGGACATGTATAAAGAAGGCTCTATTAGTGGTTATTTCTGAGGAGGAAAATATGATTGAGGATTCAACAGAGCTTCCACTTTATTGAGAAGGTTTGACTTCTTTTTTACTAGAACATTGTGTATGTATATTATTTGAGCAATTATAAATACATTTGAAGTAAAATCAAAAATTTTCAATGCCATTTTTTCTTATTATAATTGCATTTATTTGGGACTGCAGTTATTTAGCAAAGACTGGATCAGGTTTTATATTCATTTGACAGTTGGAAAGGAAAAATACTAATACCAAAGAATTAGATAGTATTACTGAAGGTATTTAACATGTTAGGTTATTTTTCTTTTATTCTATAAGTCACAGTCAACAAGTTATGGTAGTTTCTTGAATAGATTTTAAGGAATTGTACAAAATTGCATATAAGAGGATTGCAATTTTAGGTGATATTGCATGAATATTTTACCAATTGGAAATTCTTGAGACCACCATCAATATTTTAGCAATATACTGCAAATTCATTTGATATAAAAGGGGATGGGAGAGTCAGAAGAGGCTCACCCTAAAATCACAAATGAGAATTTAAAGGAATGTACTTTTAACTTCTACTGCTGTGCTAACTTTAGTTCTGATGAGTTTTGAGTGTATAAAGTACTTTCAACTATGTTTGACTTTAATATATGACAAGCATTTGATTTTGCTATTCATCTCGCTATATAATAACTATGCCTGAAGGCCATAACATGCATCTATTTTAGAGTCTCAAATATCAGTCATAAACTCAAGTTATTAAAACTCAAAGAGATAAAAGTTTCTATATAAATTATTATAATACAAAAGGGAAATGAGTCCGTAGCCTGGTTGGAAGATAAGCTCTACATTTGGGAATAGGCTTAGAGAGTTTAGTAGCATTGATGCATTTCACATTGCTCTTCACAGAGAAGAAATTGCCATAGAAAACTCCGGAACGTAAATGAGACAAAGGCTGCATCCTATGCATCTCACTTTTAAAAATGTCTAATTTAGGGCTTCCCTGGTGGCGCAGTGGTTGAGAGTCCGCCTACCGATGCAGAGGACACGGGTTCGTGCCCCGGTCCGGGAAGATCCCACATGCCGCGGAGCGGTTGGGCCCGTGAGCCATGGCCGCTGAGCCTGCGCGTCCGGAGCCTGTGCTCCGCAACGGGAGAGGCCACAACAGTGAGAGGCACGCGTACCGCAAAAAACAAACAAACAAAAAAGTCTAATTTAAAAGATTTTAAAAGCTGTTCAATTTAATTAATAACGAAGCAAAAATTTTCTTCTATGATTACAGACTGCTTCCTTCCTGTTTCCTAGGAGAAGTAAAGCCTAGTGAGATATTCTCACTTTAGGGAAAGAACTTATTATAGGTTCATAGAATGTTTGCTTCAGAAAAAACTCTCAGATCTTAGTTTTCTCATCTCCACATTTTACAAATTGGAAATTAAAAAGATGTTTCTTCAAAAGGCAATAATCCCCCTTATTTTACCTAACCATTATTCAAGAAGTCTTGGCTAACTCCAAAAGACTGCATTGTTTTCTTGGTTACATGTACAGGTGACTCACTACTCAGTCATGAAGTACAGGAAAGGATCAGCTGGAGGATTTTAGGAGACAGTAAACATGCGGATCATAACTCAAGGCAGAATATGGCTTTTATCCTTTTTCTTCTGGGAACAGGTTACAGAGGATCCAGAAGAACAAGAACAACATCAACAAAAAACAAGCAGAGAAACAAAAGAAAAAAGAGGAAAGAAGTACTGTTCCCACAAATAACCCTCAATAATCAGTATTCTATTGTTCATAGTGAAAAATATATACTATAGAGGAACATGATATTCTGTGGTTTTGAATGCCATGACCATTTTTATTTTGAGATTTTTGAGTTAGGTCCTTTTAATGTTGTTGCATCATATATTCTTAGCTTCTATGGTAACAGATATTTATGTTCAAGAATGGCATTTTTAAAAAGCCAATAAATACTATAATTAACGATGTTTTCAGGTGATGCTCAGAATTGTGAACTATTACACAGGGCTGGATCAAGTGTCGAGCCACATCATTGATGAGCCACCTGACCAGCAATGAGATCCTCAGAAAGTTGTCTTTATTAGGACAAAACCATGCTGTGTTAAAGATGACATGATGAAAACCGGAATGTGAAAGGTGCTATGCAGGATGCCCACAACTCAATTGCTAGCCACCCTCCTACACACTGTACAATCCCAACCAGTTAGCTAATGTTAATACAAGACAGAGACAGCCTCATATAAAGTAGGAAGGGAAACTCATTTCTAAAAGAGAACATAATGGAACTGTGTGCTGTTGTCAAGGTAAAAACCCCATGGCAGTATGAAATAGAAAGGATCTAATTAGAATATGCAGTTTAACTTCTTACTAACTTAAGATGCAGTTCCCAGGGAGGGGACTTAATCCCTAATTTTAGTCAAAGGGCAAATGTACAATTAAGCTAACACAAATGCCTCAGCCAATCATTTAGGAGAATTCTATTAGTCCTGGACTCCCTAACCTGCCACAGCTTAATAAGAAGTTCCAACTGCACCAAATTGCTGTTTGTCAGGCTGAAAAGAGCACAGCCCAATGCACTGCTTTACAGACACTTTGCTCTGAACAGAATGTGAATATAAAATAGAGTAAAGCATGCATAGTTGCTAGAACTGAAAACATACTTCATTTCTTCATGCATGGAAAATACCTCATTTAGTTCCAACCCCCAAGTTTCCCTGCCAGCCACTGTTGGAGCCACCACATACAGCCAGACTTTGGCCACCAAATGAATTTGAAAATAAGTAAGTATATGAAATCACAGGCTTTATTTTAAAAGTTTCCAGAATAAGGAAGCTCATAATTATAGGAATGCTTGTGCCAGTACCTCCGGTGGCCTGAGTCTCCTTATGTGTTAACGGAGAGGTATTTCTAATCTACAGAGCTGGTGATGGGTTGAGTACTGTTGGTTCACATTGCTTGCTCCTGTGAATAAGTATTTTACCCTTCCTGATGATGAAGCTTGTCTTTTGACTGGTGAGGGTTCACTAGCCCCTCTTCACCTCCTGCAAAGGACCCTTTAGGAAAAGGAAATAATGAGGGAGCTTTGAAAATTAAACCTGATTTAAGAAAATGGTCTGGCCTTAGCTAATATGATGCACTGCTTCATGGCCTCTACTCAACCAATTTAAATTTCAACTCAAATGCACTCAGTTACGTTTATCCAATACTTTTAACATCCACATATTAAATTTGATGTCATCAAGGTTTCCGGGAATGCACAGGAAAACAAAACAGACTCTACACTCAAACTTTCAGTTTATTAATGAAAATTAAAAGTTCACAAATAAAAATATCTCAAAGAAGAATATAAAACTATGAAATAGTACAAACAATATGTCAAGAAGAATAAAATAAAAAGGTATCAAACCCACCCAATCATGCATATCTGCCCCTGCGCCTCCAAGTTGGACATACTAGGAAAATTGATTCCTTGCTCAAATCATGCTACTGTTACTTGCTTAAAATTTGTCACAAGAATCTTCCATGATTAGAAATGTGAAAATTACCTCTAGAGTGGCACTCATATATCAGAGACATGGAATTTTGAAAAGAAGCATTAAAAAGTATCATCACTTGCAGATAATATTATCATTTACTTAGAAAATCTAAAATCTTTTGGTGATTACTGACAAACTATTAAAATTGCTCTGGAGTTCAAAGAGATGGTTGTTTACAGGTCAACATGCTATGTATCAGTGTCAGAACTGTACCTGGAAAAAACATCTAGTTACATAGGCAAAGTATTTGGGCTAGTTTTTGGCAAAATTGTCGGGTAGTAATTAACTAATTTCTCCAATGATCATATTAGACAATGTAAGTTACTCAGTATTCAACTGTTTACCAAGTGTTTACTGAATGTTTATTGTTTTGATACCTTACCAGGGCAACTGCAGTAAATTACAACGCAGGAATTAGTTACTGACTCCAAAGGCCAAAGGCCATCTGCTCCTATGCATAGATACATGCTTTGACTAAAATCGACATGAAACCTGTGTGTGTGTGCGTATATGGGTGTGTATGGTGTGACGGTCATTTATAATAGTTTGCATAATATACTTTCTAATCAGGAACTGAAGAAACAAATCAAAAAGAGATGCATTTATTCCCCATTTTTAAATTATTCTTGAAACACTGCTAAACTGAGATCTTTGTTCTCTTTACATTTTCTTTGTGATTGGCAACGTTCTGTGACTCCAACTTCAGGTTGTCATATTATGTAACTTTGGACTTCACAAAGAACACATAATGATTAGTATAAAATTATTACCACTAACATAGTGGTAAAATAAGCATAATAATTATATCACAGACTTTAGGTATTCTTTAGTGTTTTGGGGTTTTTTTTTGGCCACACCCAGCAGCATATGGGATTTTACTTCCCTGGCCAGAAATTGAATTTGTGCCCCCTTCAGTGGAAGTACAGAGTCTTAACCACTGGACCACCAGGGAAGTCCCTAGTGGTTTTTACATTAATTTCTAATTACACATTTCTAGACACTTAAGCATATATGGTTAGGAGTATTACCTCTCTGGTCTAGATTTCTCTTCTCGTGTCATCCAGACCATGTCTTCTCTGCCTTTTCTTTAGGTTCTGAGTTCTCGTTATTATGTGACTCTATGCAAGAATGTTATTTTTTGCAGGGCCATTGTTATGAAGCACAGCAGCATTATTTAAAAAATCTTGTGTGCAATCAGACTTCACGTTCTTAATTATTTTTGAATCCAGTGAATTTTTTTTTTTTTTTTTTTTTTTTTTTTTGCGGTACGCGGGCCTCTCACTGTTGTGGCCTCTCCTGTTGCAGAGCACAGGCTCTGGACGCGCAGGCTCAGCGGCCATGGCTCACCGGCCCAGCTGCTCCGCGGCATGTGGGATCTTCCCGGACCAGGGCAAGAACCCGTGTCCCCCGCATTGGCAGGCAGACTCTCAACCACTGCGCCACCAGGGAAGCCCTCCAGTGAATTTTTAAGAGGACACTGCTTCTCTTAATTATCCTGTTGAACACGTACCATTTTCTATTTACTTTAAGATAAATATTTTGTCTTTGGGTTAACCTGCAGCTTTTGATTTCTCTTTCATCAGTCATATTCTGGTGGCTGCTTCTGAGTTCGTTTCTCTAGTCCAATCCCATGCTCTGTTTGTATATATATGTGGGGGGTGATGTCAGGAAGTGAAAGAGGGACAATTTATCATGGATTTAGTCTGGTTTATCCTGGTTCCTAGAAGAAAGTAGAAGTAGATCTAGAATGTATTCACACAGAATGTAAATCCCTGATCTGGCCAGAAATGAAGACACCATAATACTCCTAATGTCATGTTATCATACTTAACCGTGGGCTGCACTGGCTCAGGAATTTACTATTATCAAATCATGGTAATTATGAAAGTTTGGGGGACTTAATAATTTATCAACTTTCTCCTCAGGCTGACATACACAACAAGCTAGAAAAGAGTCAAAGAATAGCTTCGATTTTATTAGTGGCCATACTGTGCCTATAAACTTGCAAATACAAGGATTTTGACATATATTGTTAGAAGTAATGACCAGGACTTGAGGCCAAAATGAAGTTGTTTACTGCTTACCCTCCAGTCTAAACTTTAACACCTGTTATTGTATTTGTGGGGTTAGGAATTTACCCAACTGGCCATTTGGAAAATATTGGTCTGCTTCACAAACCTGGCATCAGAGCTGCATTATGACTTCCATAGGCCCTAGACAGTTTGCTTTCATGGCAACAATATGACTGCATTGATATAAATATAAATATACTATACTGTATGTTAAAATATTTCCTCAGCTTAAAAGTTTATTATTTTCTTCCAGTTTTAAAAGAAGTTAAAACATTTTTGGGGGCCCCTAAAAGTACTGTATGCCCTAGACAGTGCACCTACTATGCTTAATGGATAATTCAGTCCTGCCTGGAAGAACAGAGATTAGCA
Source organism: Grampus griseus (assembly GCF_964374135.1). Taxonomy (NCBI): domain Eukaryota; kingdom Metazoa; phylum Chordata; class Mammalia; order Artiodactyla; family Delphinidae; genus Grampus; species Grampus griseus. The sequence continues at coordinate 81,421,915 of NC_139019.1, forward strand.
GAGAAGGCTGTTGTTGTTGTTGTGTGTGTATGCGTTTGTTTGATGTTTTGTGTGCATAGGAAATCTTTCACTGATTAACATGGCCTAATGGGTTTCTGGCTCTCCTCTAACATCATAACTTCTCCCCTGAGAAAATTATAGCTTCTCTTACAGAGAGGAGAAAGTGAAAGGATTAGAAGGGAGAAAAATTATCATTTCCATACTACATTGCCCTGCAAAACAGAGTGAAGGTCCCCTTTTTTCAATGGAAAGGTGTGCAGCAACAGGTAAGCCTCCCCTCAAAGACAGGAGGGTCTACATTTGACTCTCCCCATTTCTACAGAGTACCTCAGATACAGTAGGACAGACATGGTTATCATTTATGTGAAAATGTATGTAAGTCACATTTGATCATTTCAGAGGAATGTGGGTTTTCTGCTTTTTCTACTTTTAATAGTGAGTGTTTTCCTTCAAATTATTGAATGCTGGTCCCTAACATCATATTTGACACTTGTAGGTACTTCAGCTCCCCTGTGAAATAAGTTGTCAAATTCTAGAGTCTTTTCTTAAACCATCTCTTACACCTAGGTCTTTATTTTTAAATCCTTCAAAATATTTTTTCTCCCAATTAACTTATTCTAGATTATAGGTACAAGACCAAAAATTCTACTGAGCTCTATCAAAGATATGAGTCTGACTGTGGGAGCGATGCTAATTTCCTTATCATGAGAAAGATATTCCAGATTACAAATCCAAAGTTAGTTGTGAACCAACCTTCTGGGAGAAAGAAACAGTTAAGACCACAGAATTGTTAAAAGGGGAGAAAATGGAATGTGATCCCAGCATAAAGATAATACAGACAGGTAGTTAGTGCATGTCCAAAAAGCATGCAGTTAACAGACAGCTTTAGAAAATATAAAGTATTTATCTATATATCAATAGTATAGATAAATAATGATTTTCAGTGAGATCTGGATGCAGTTCTCAAAATAAGAATCAAATCTCCAGATGGGAAAGGACATCAGACAGGGAATGCAATTCACTAGAGGGCATTAAAGAAAACATACACATCCCTCTTTGTTTTACATGCATCCTGTACAGTCTTGAAAAAAAAGTTTTATTTTGACCTTACTGCCATTTTCCCTATAATAAAGTTTTCTTCTTGTTATCATGAGACTATCTTACTTCTTGATGTATCTATCCCTCTGTAAATTAACTATTTATTATCTTAATTATTATTCCTCCAGTAGTCAAGTCCTTAAAGAATTAAGATTTCTGGGAAAAATTAGGTGCTATGGTCAAGTCAGTAGTGATTTCAAGTTTACAAGGTAACTTAGGGCTGCATGGATGGCGCTGGCCTAGGATCAAACCTGGTCTCACATTCCAGTAAGGAGTTAAACCTACTGATGGAGGTTAATTAGTTGACCTGTGAAGGGTAAAGGAACTTAAGGCAGGAAGTCTGCATCTTTCTCGTCTCTACTTCTATGTCACATTATAAAGCAAGTATGTCTTAGAAGTTACTCCCTTGTTATTCATTCTATAGACCAATATATTTTTTTTCTTAATTGTGAATAATCGTGTTTAGGCAAAAGCCTCCAACTTTATCTCAATATTTCAAAAGAATCAATATTGTCCTACATTTAATGTACATTTCATTGTCCTAAATTTCACGTTTAGTGATTTTATACTTTGAGAGTATATTTTCAGTTTATTAACTCATTTATTCATTCATTTGATAAATATTTATTGAGCACTTGCTCCTTGTGGATACCGTAGTGAACAAGACTGAGGATCCCTTTTCTTATGGAGTTATCAATGATGGAAAGAGATAAAATAAAAACAATTCACTGCCAATCACATATCCTGAGATGTGATGTGCTACAGCACACATATTTTTTTAACCAATTTACCTACAGAAAATAATAATAATTAGTCACTTTATATATTGCTTACAATTTCCCAGGCATAATCTTACTTAATTACTTACAACAAGAATGCAACAGATGAAATACAAATCTCTGGGAAATTAAGTGACTTGCCACAACTCAAGAGTCAGGAATTTTCAATGCTGGACTGAGATACAGGTTTCCTGAGGCCAGACGCTTAATTAACATAATATACTTGGTCTATTCATTTTCACAACAGATGTTTGGACAGCATGAACTCCACTTTATATATCCATTAAGACTGTATTGACTGAATCATCAGGTAAAGAGCACATTTCATTAAATGTAGCTCTAAACAAATTCATTACTCTTTGGGGGAACCCATTTTCAGTTAGGTTACAACATTTTAGAAATCACAGAAGAAAGTCAAAGGTAAAGACATTAATGATGAATAAAATGTCTTTGGAGAATTAAAATGGTAATTTACCTCAAAACATGTGATTTATATATTCCAAATTACATTTCTCATTACAAAGAACAATTTGTAAAGGATTCATTTTATGAAGCTCAATGGATCGTAAAAGTCAAATAAATAGGGTGATTTTACCACTGAGATTTCTTACGTATTTCCTTTATTGTCCAATAGCACAAAATATTAGGATTTTTCTCTCAATTAAAATTATTATTGTTTTTATTCGTTATAAAGTCCCTATGGCTATCTTTGACAAAATTTCAAAATTCAGCTACTTACCTATTAAAAATAACGTTTCGGTTCTCAGAATGTCTTTTCTCAAATCACCAGAAAAAATAATGCCTAAAAACACTACCAAGAAAGTTCCTTTATCTTGATTGCAAGCATTTAAAAATAAAAATAAAACCCTCAATTTCAAGTGATAAAATTCTTCAAATTTTAGACATGGAAAATGTGATCCTATATAACCTAACACACCATTTACCCTCTGGACTACTGCTGCTGAACATTTAATTGTGACCCAAATGAATGTTCTAACATTTTAGAAACCATTTTCTTTTGAACAATAACAGCACTAAGATTCAGGTGGCTGGAGAATACTCACAATAGATGGCTTCTAATTAAATGGTGGTACCCTTGAAAGCTTTTGTGTTTAGGCAGCAGGGTGGGAGTTATTTATTAGCCATATACTAGCCACTCTAAAAAGAGGAGGTCAGGCCATTGCATAATACACTCACTGTTTTATTTCTGCTTTTTGAAAATATGTTGAGCATCAGGACAATGATAAAGAAAACCATTTATAAGTAAGCATCAGGAACCTGGCACCAAATGGATATAAAATAGATATATTGCATCCCTGGAACTTTATCCCTTATTTCCGACACAGCTCTCATTGTTAGGATCTCCGTGAGTACTGTATGATTACTGCTTTTCACACAGTTCAAGGAAACAACCATGTGGCATCGTTAAGGCATTTCTGTGCAGAAACTTAAAAAGAATTTCCAGAGGTGAACACTGATAAAAAGGATGGATGAGGATAGGTATTAGAGGGAGACCTGTCTAGAAAAGTTAGGTCAAGTCACCTCTGGTCATGTGGCTAGAAGAAAAAGAGAGTGTGCACACCAAGAAGCCATTCTATGTCTCCCTTTACCATTCTTCATTCTTAATATTTTTTCACGTAGACATTTAAGATCATCAGGACTCAATTAAAAAACTGAATTTCTCACCTGGCTTCTCATTCAGAGTAATGGAAAAAAGACAACTGTGTTCATTATTTGTCTAGTCTGATTTATATCCTAGAAAAGTCCATGGGAGTAGGTGCATATGTAAATTCTTTCTAGTCATAGTTATTTAAAAAATATATAATGATAAATAAAAATGACATCTTCAGTAGTACAAATAGATAGCCATACTGTAAGGTGCTATTTTTATTCACTTGATAATTCTAATGATTTCTGAATAATCATTAAAGTTTAATAAATTTTAATTAATAAATTTTAATAAATTACTTTAAAATCTCATATATAACTGATTCATATAAGAGAAGTTTTTACAGAGTAGCATAAGTTCAATGTTAGTTATTAATTATTGACCATATTAGAGTTATGACTGACAACTACCATCATGATTTGAATGTTGATATTTGATTCCTTTAAACACCACTGATATATAGGAAATATGGGAAATCCTGGAAGAGTTTAGTTATTCAGAGCACTTGGCAACGTTTTTCCCATGGACAGTAATTCAAGATGAACTTTCTTATGTTAATATAGCTTTTTGATCAGATACTACAGCCAGGAAATCAATTAAAGATGTATTAGACATAGAAATCAGTGAGAGCACAAAATAAAGGCACTGTTCCTTCTCTGAAGGAACATACAGTCTACTTAAGGGGATTATACACAGATCCATAAAATTACAACTAAATATCTCTATGTGAAATTCAAGTTACAGACCATAGCAGAGAGAGAAGGGAGATAGCCATGAAGGATGTGAGGGTGGGGGGTGGTAGAAGCCTGAGAAAAAAGTAAGATACATATAAATGAAGAGCAATGGAATCCCACTGTAAGCAAGTATTAAGAGGTGAAAGTGGATTTTGCATATACAGAAAAAAAAAAAAAAGCTCCTGGGCTTCCCTGGTGGTGCAGTGGTTGAGAGTCCGCCTGCCGATGCAGGGGACACGGGTTCGTGCCCCGGTGCGGGAAGATCCCACATGCCGTGGAGCGGCTGGGCCCGTGAGCCATGGCCGCTGAGCCTGCACGTCCGGAGCCTGTGCTCTGCAATGGGAGAGGTCACAACAGTGAGAGGCCCGTGTACCAAAAAAAAAAAAAAAAACTCCTGTTGACTCTAATGATTGAAGAGTTCAGATTAGGAGACAGAAAGAAGTCTGGAAATTTTGAGAAACAATTTCAAAGTGATCTTGAATACTAAGCTAAGTAGCACAACCCTTCTTGTCAAAATATCGGGTTGTACTGATGTCATGTGTGTGTTAAGAGAATGACATGAAGAAAGTAATCTCTTACTATGGTCTAATCGGGCTATAAAACAGAATGGATTTGGATGAATGAAGAAACTACTCTGGTGGTTAGGATAGAAGTGTTAGGACCTGCACCACAGTGGTTTTTATATGTGGAAGGACATTTTAGATAGAGATTATATTAAGAAAGAGGACCATAAAAGGCTTTTGGATCAACCAGTTATACAGAATAAAGTAGGTACAGGTTACAGATTTTGCTTGTCTGATTTATGAGCAATTTAATCATGAAAACCAAGGAAAAGCTTTCTTTATTTCTTCCAGACCATATTTGCCCTTAACCTAAGGTCAAAATCCCCCATCTACTGTTAATTCAAACAATAAATAAATAAACTAGACATCTGAAAGACAGTAACTGATAAAGTGATAACAGCAATCTATCATAACATCCTGCATAAATCATTTGAACCTACCTTTATCCAATATTTTTCAATTAATTATACAATTACACACATTTCTTTCATTGGAAAGTGGCTGGTTACTCATGCTACTGCACTATTGGAATTAAGCAAGATCATTTCAGATACTTTTCTAAGTAAGTGTCTAAGCTCTATAAGGCATCTCTCATAGTTTCATAATATGCAGTTGCTTTGTTTCTCCCCCTCCCAAGAAGAGTTTGATTATGTTGTCACTTTACATTTACTATATCTTAATCCTTTAGCACTTTCAACGTAATTTAATCATACCATCCCTTAATATTTAGCCTGGGTAGGGAAATCCCTTCTCTGTACAGCACAGAACAAACTACCTCCCATGTGGAATTTTCCACATACTGGAATGTAGATTTGAAGTATTGGTCACGAAATGATAGCACATGGTTTGGGGTTGGGCAAATCTGAGTTTAAATCCTAACTCAAACTTATCTAATAATTACTTAATTCTTTAAGGCCCAATTGTTTCACCTACATCATGGATATAATGACCTTAAATCTAAGATTTCTTGAAGGCAGCAAATGAAGAAAAATATGTAAGACACTTGGCATACCTGGAATATAGAGTTAATAAATCAGAAAAATAATAATCATCATTACATTTGTATATTCATTGAGAGAATATATGGATTTAAATTTCTGTTGTGCCACTCACTAATTTCATGACTTTTGTAAGTTATCTGATCCTGGTTTAATAATACACACTTATAAGGCTTTAATTTTTTTTTTTTTTTTTGCGGTATGCGGGCCTCTCACTGTTGTGGCCTCTCCCGTCGCGGAGCACAGGCTCTGGACGCGCAGGTTCAGCGGCCATGGCTCACGGGCCTAGCCGCTCCGCGGCCTGTGGGATCTTCCCAGACCGGGGCACGAACCCGTGTCTCCTGCATCAGCAGGCGGACTCTCAACCACTGCACCACCAGGGAAAACCCTAATTTCCAATATTGACAAAGTGTTACCCTAAACAATCCAGAACTTATACTATTGTTACTATTTCATATTGAAAATATTTGCAATTATATGAGCCAGTTAATTTTATTTACTTTTTTCACTATTTTGTATATTTTGAACCCCCAAAATGCAGTATTAAATATAACCATTACTACAGCAGAAAGAAAAGACAATTTGGCACAAATAGTGAGTATAACTAATTCTTTGTAGATAATGAGAGTGTATCTGGGAGGCAAAGTTGAAAAAGGTGCATCCCTCTCTGTAAAATGTTGAATTCTAAAATATTTTATATATTACAGTGCACATACAAAATGAATTTTTCCAATTATAAATATACACAGGTAAAGTATTATATAAAATAATATATATTCTGATTAAAATATTTTCCTTCCATTTTTTAGAGGTGCAGCTGTATATAATATTACATACTACACTACTGTCAAAGCAAGAAATTCCATATGACCAATGTGGATTTATAATCCTGGTGAAGATGACAATGTAGCAGAAAATGTCATCTTTTGTACTGGGCAGATAACCAATATTTAATATGTTTACATTAGTTAAGTGGTAACAGGAATAAAATATCATTTAAATTTACGTTATTCGTGAAAAGATTGGAAAAATAGAGCTTTGAAAGTTCAAAGGAGAAATCAAGGTGACTATCACAATAAGAAATTCACTTTTAAAACATAAGTTCAATGATATTCAGAAGGAATTAGAAAGAAAAGGACTTCAAAGGTCTCATAAGCATAAAGAAGTCAAAGAAGGTCAATCTTGAAACTGCTGCTGGAGGGGATCAGAGAGATAAAACTTAAGCCTCATAATTACTGTTAGAAAATTAAAGGAATAAAAGTGGCTGACATCAAATCAAAAGCTTTCAAACTGGAAGAGGAGATTCCTGAGAAACAGCAATAAAATCCATCTGGACATAGTGATCAGAATTCACATTAAAAGATGATTAAAGAAAAAAACAGCCTTTATCAATACACTATCAGAAAGTCCCGAGAAATCATTCAGAATAAGTAGTAAATGACAGAAAATAGGAAAGATGACATTTTCCTGAGTCATGGAAAATTAAAAACCTTGAGAAAAAGAAATAAAATTCTAAATTTGAAATCTAACAAGACCCAAGTCAAGGATGAGCTCCTGAATGGCATTAGTAAATTCAACTGAAGCAGCTCTAATTCTGTGGGCAAACGGTCCAGTGACCAAGTAGATCAGAAAAAATTTAATTTATGTGGTTCTTTGAGATAGCAATTTGTATACTATTCTCAGTAATCAAGTATAGAAACTATGAATCAGTGTGAGTTTTTCTACTTTCTGAGTAAATTCCACCAGAAAGCACTCATATCTATAGGTAATTAATCATACTTAGTAAAAAAGCTTAAGTAGTGTGAACCCATTCTGATAAAATACTGAGTAAATAAATAAATGGAGGCGAATAGACCCATTTCCCTGTGCACAAGAATTGCAAATAATTTACATATACACTCCATACTCAAGGAGGTAGAGCATAACTCCCCATCCTTTAAGTGTGGGCTGTGCAAGGAGACTTCCTTCCAAAGAGTACAGCGTGTAATGGGGGAAGGAGAGTAATGTTACAATGGAGAAACCTGACATAACACTATCTCAAGTCAGATAATCAAGGTCAACATCATCAGTGGTAAGTTATATTGATAGTGTGTACCCTTGATAGGACGAGATGAGAATGGTACTTGGCCTCTGTGCTCTTCCTCCCAAAACCCATAAACACACTTTAATCAGGAGGAAAACATCTGGCAAATTCCAACTGAAGGACATTCTATAAAATATCTGGCTAGTGCACCTTAAGCTGTCAAGATCATCCAAAACAAGGAAAGTCTGAGAAACCATCACAACCAAGAAGAGCCTAATGACACGTGACAACTAAATGTAATGTGCTATCCTGAGTGGGATCCTGGAACAGAAAAAGGATGTGAGGTAAAACCTAAGGAAAACTGAAAAGAGTATGGACATCAGTTAATTAAAACAAAACAAAACCAAAAATCCTTATCAGGGTGCTATTAAAAATATATAAAATATCTTCAATTTTTAAAACTATTCACATACAGGGAATTACTATCTATAAGTCCTAAAAATTAGGCTATAGCCAAAAGATGACACTATAGTCGAGGGGTGCAGACATCTCTGATTCCACAATTATTCATTCACCTTAGGTTGTCTGCCAATATAATAATAAAGCATACAAGTATAATCTTAACTCTGTGAAAACAGAGATTCAAAAACTGAGAGGTCCAAGTAGAGTGAATTATAAACACAAAAAATTTTATCACTTGCCTTGGGTTTGTCATTAAAATGATTTAAACAATTTTCAAACACTAATTCACAAATATATTGGTGGATGCATACATGTGTTAGTAATATTCTTAAAACTGGGTGAGAAAAACTGTTAAATTTTTACATAGAACCTGTTTAATAGAATTTCTTCCAGAAAATAACTTAAACTATACACACATACACATAGGTACATTCACATGCACATACGCACATATATATACACAAGTATTTTGTTTTCAATTATTAACACATGATTCCATTAACCATCAGCTACTTGGAGCAAAACTGTGCTACTGTGGAAAGTATGTTTTAGCCTTATCTTTAATGGTGGGTTCTGTGATAAATACACTATTTTACTGTCATATTGATGCTATTAACGAAGGTGTTAGTACACATCAGTAATAGTATTTAAAATGACACAAGACAATCAAATGGAGTTCGAATGTTTCTTCCAGAGTAAAGTTGATAAAAGATTAAGGGTTTTGTCTTTATGAGTTTAATGAGTAGAGAAGAATTATCACATAAAACAAAGTAGTATCTAAAAAAATGTGCTAGGATAAACTTCTATAAATAAACACTTTAAAATTGAAAGCTATAAATGCTCTTCTGATACAAATAGAAAAATTTTATCAATGAGAAATTTAGTTTTGAAGAAAACACTCTAATCAACTATTATAAAAGCAAATGATCAACAAATTGAAAATTATCTGTAAGCATGATAGATCAGATATATTATACTCTGTAGAAAGTATTGACTAAGAAATATTAATAATTCTAATGCTACTTCTCTATCAAGCCAACATCACCCTCTCAAATGATTTACTGTAATAGCGTTCTAGATGTTCTCCCTACTTCCATGTTTGCCTTTCTAGAATCTATTTTCATATAGCAGCCAGAGCGATGTTGGTAGAATATTAGATCATTTCACATCTCTATTCAAAACTATCTGATAACTACTTGCTTCTTTCAGAGTGGAGGCCAAAATATTTACAAAGCCTAGAAGGCCCAATGGACCGTGGCCCTTAATTAACTCTGTGATGACTACCCTCCCTCTTCCTATTCCCCTCCCCCTCACTCCTTTTGCTCCATCCATATGGAATATCACAATTGAATCTGGTCCTTTTTAATTATTTTTGTTCAGAAATCTAAAAGAGGAGTTATTAGGACCTTGAAAAGGAAACGGAAGGAAGTAATGTAACAAGGTAAAAAATATATTAAAGAACATATCCTACTGAAATGAAAAGCAACTCAGCAACCCAAGAACTAAGGAAACTTTATAACTCGGATAAGCTGATGTCTGTGGCATTCAGACAGGTAAGAACTCTTCCAGGCCCTACATTCTACCCATCAAAATTGAGAGTATATAGAGAAAAGCTGTTAGGAGGATTGGTTCTGGAGTCATACTTCCTGGCCTGGAATTCCTGCTTCTCTGCTTTAAGAACAAGCTATTTTATTTATTTTGCTTATTTTGCTTCAATCCCTGCTTAGCTCATACACTTTATTTATTTATTTATTTTTGCGGTACGCGGGCCTCTCACTGTTGTGGCCTCTCACGTTGCGGAGCACAGGCTCCGGACGTGCAGGCTCAGCGGCCACGGCTCACAGGCCTAGCCTCTCCGCGGTATGTGGGATTCTCCCGGACCGGGACACGAACCCGTGTCCCCTGCATCAGCAGGCGGACTCTCAACCACTGCGCCACCAGGGAAGCCCTTTTTTTTTTTTTAAAGAAGATGTTGGGGGTAGGAGTTTATTAATTAATTAATTTATTTTTGCTGTGTTGGATCTTCGTTTCTGTGCGAGGGCTTTCTCTAGTTGTGGCAAGCAGGGGGCCACTCTTAATCACGGTGCGTGGGCCTCTCACTATCGCGGCTTCTCTTGTTGCGGGGCACAGGCTCCAGATGCGCAGGCTCAGTAGTTGTGGCTCACGGGCCTAGTTGCTCCGCGGCATGTGGGATCTTCCCAGACCAGGGCTCGAACCCGCGTCCCCTGCATTAGCAGGCAGATTCTTAACCACTGGGCCACCAGAGAAGCCCCCAACAGCGCCTATCTTTGTCAGATTTTTCTATCATTCCTAGATTTACTTCATAAAAATAAATGGAATATTTTCCTTCCATTTGCAGTAGTTGTCCCACCATCTCTTGAACTTTCATAAGATGGAAGTTCATCTTATGTAGTCTTCTTGATTGGGGATCAGGAAAAAATATTCTCTTTGTTCACCTAACTTCAGGACTGTTGTCTACAGCAATTCTGTGTGAAAGACATTTTAGCCAAACATAAAATACAATTCTTGCTTCGTCTTTCTTTCCTTGAATGAATTTGCAGATTTTGCAGACATGTTCCAATAAGTGAGTGTTTTTATTGAGAATTCTGAAATTCAACCTGATATATTTCATTTTATAGGTGAAAAAAATTTGTTTTATTGTGTAAACAATCTGAAGTTCTAAAAACGTAACAGGTTATGCCAAGGTGTTGACTTTATATTGACATTCCAAACAATTTGTCCTGTTATACACTATGACATACTAATAAGTCTAATAAGTATCCTTTTTATTGCAGAGAATTCTTCTACAAATACATCTTTAATTTTTGGTTACTTCAAGTGTTCTGGTTTTCTTTTTTGGGTTCTCTAATTATGTGTACATATTAAATGTCCTTTAGGTTCACTGCATTTTTAAATATTTTTAACCCACAATTTATTTGTATTTCATGCAGTTTGAGTCCCTCCTATGCTCTTTTTGGATTAGCAACAAGATAGGATAGAAATATCGATCAATCAATAAAAGTGAACATTAGAAACAGACTCAGAAGTGGTCACAATAATGATGCTTATTAGATAATTATTTTAAAATAAAAAAGTCAATATATTAAAAAATAACATTGATTCAAAATATTTAAAGCAAAAACTTGACAGAAGTGAAAGGAGAAAAAAAGACATATTGATCATTAACATAGGAGATTTTAGTGCTTTTTCAATATGTAATAGAAAAAGAGAAAAAGTCAGTAAGAGTACAGAAGATAAGAAAAATAGAAGTAACAGATTTGGACTAATCAGCATGTGCAGAACAGTACACCCACAAAAGGCAGAAAAATAAATACATATATATATATATATATGTATATAAATGGCAAATGGCTCTTTTCAAGCACACATGAAATATTTTATAAGTATTGACTATATTTTGGGCCAAACAACAAAATTTAAAAATTAGAAATCAAACCAATCAATGACAAAAAAATCAAATAACAGAAAGTTAAATTAAGAAGTATACAAATATTTGAATGAATGTAAAACAGTATACTTCAAACATGATTCAAGGAATAAATCTCAAAGGAAATTAGAAATTTTGTACTGAAAAGATAATGAAGATGTGACATATAAAAATATATGGAATACATCTAAAATTAATAGGAAAATATTTGGCTTTAAATACATATGAGATAAGAAGAAAGGCTAAAATTCAATTATTTAAGTATGAAAGTAAAGTTTAGAAATGAGCAAGAAATCAATCAAAAGAAAGTAGAAGCATATAGTAATAAATAAAATAACAGAAATCAATAAAATTAAAAGCAGTTGTGCAATAGATACAAATCACCAAAAGTTAATGTTAGTTCTCCAGAAATATTAATAAAATTGCTAAAGTCCTAGAAAGACTGATCAAGAAGAAAGACATAAAACACAAATTTCCAATATTAATAATGAAAAAAGTGGACTTCACTATAAATCATACCTACATGAGAACAACAGCAGAATAACATAATCACAACTTGGTGCAAATGTATTTGCTAATCTAAATGAAATGGGAAAATTCCTTGAAAAACATCATTTATCAAAGCTAAAAATAGAAAAATCTCAATAGTATTATATTCATTAAAGATATGTGCAATTCCATTTTTGTTTTTTTTTAAATCAGTTTTATTGCTGTATAATTTATGTACAATAAATTACAACCCTTTAAAGTTTATAACTGAGTGAACTTTGAGAAATGTATTTAGCTATAGATCCCTTGTCAGAACTAAGAACAGTTCCATCACCCCCAAAAGTTTCCTCATTCCCCTTTGCATTCCATCATTTCCTCTCCTCCAGGCCCCAAGCAACAAATGATCTCATCCTTGTCACAACAGATTAATTTTATTTTCTAGAAGTTTACATAAATGGAACCGAACTTTATGTACCCTTCTTGTCTGGATTATTTCACTCAGCATAATAACTTTTAGATTCATCCACATTATATCAGTAGTTTGTTCCTTTGTTGCTAAAGAGTATTCAACTGTGGTAAATATCACAAAGTCTTTACATATTTATCTATTGTTGGTTGTTTGGTTATTTCCAGTTTGGCGCTGTTGTGAATAAAGCCCCTAACAGCAATTGTATCTGAGCCATTCTCTGGAATATATTCCTTTTCTTTGTTACAAGTACCTAAGAGAGGAATGGATGGTATGGTGGATATAAGCTTAAATTTTAAAATTCTGTTAACTTTTCAAAGTGCTTAACATTTGCATTCACAATAGCTGTGCCTGAGGGTTCCAGATGCATTATATTATCACCAACTGTTGATATTTTTAAAAGCCTTTCAATTTTTACTCATTTTAATGAGTTTGTAGTGATATTTCATTATACTTTTAACTTTAATATTCCTGATGACAACTGATGATGAGCATCTCTGTGTGTGCTTACTGGCTTGTTGTACACCTACTTGGTAAGTTTCTGTTCAAATCTTCTGCACATTCTTTTAACTTTTTAAAAATTATTTTTTATTGGAGTATAGTTGTGTTAGTTTCTACTGTACAGCAAAGTGAATCAGCTATATGTATACATATATCCCCTCTTTTTTGGATTTCCTTCCCATTTAGGTCACCACAGAGCATAGTGCAGAGTTCCCTGTGCTATACAGTACGTTCTCATTAGTTATCTATTTTATACATAGTATCAATAGTGTATATATGTCATTCTCAATCTCCCAATTCCTCCCACCCGCCATTCCCCCTTGGTATCCATACATTTGTTCTCTCCGTCTGTGTGGCTACTTCTGCCTTGCAAATAAGATTATCTATACCATTTTTCTAGATTCCACACATACGCGTTAATTTACGATATTACTTTTTCTCTTTCTGACTTACTTCACTCTGTATGACAGTCTCTAGGTCCATCCACGTCTCTACAAATGACCCAATTTCATTCCTTTTGATGGCTGAGTAATATTACATTGTATCTATGTACCATATTTTCTTTATCCATTCCTCTGCTGATGGACATTTAGGTTGCTTCCATGCCCTGGCTATTGTAAATAGTACTGCAATGAACATTGGGGTGCACATGTTGTTTTTTTTGGTTTGTTTTTTTACCTCTTTATTGGAGTATAATTGCTTTACAATGTTGTGTTAATTGCTGCTTTATAACAAAGTGAATCAGCTATACATATACATATATCCCCATATGGCCTCCCTCTTGCATCTCCCTCCCACTCTCCCTATCCCACCCCTCTCGGTGGTCACAAAGCACTGAGCTGATATCCCTGTGCTATGTGGCTGCTTCCCTATCTATTTTACATTTGGTAGTGTATATATGTCCATGCCACTCTCTCACTTTGTCCCAGCTTACCCTTCCACCTCCCTGTGTCCTCAAGTACATTCTCTATGTCTGTGTCTTTATTCCTGTCCTACCCCTAGGTTCTTCAGAACCTTTTTTTTTTTTCAGATTCCATATATATCTGTCAGCATATGATATTCGTTTTTCTCTTTCTGACTTACTTCACTCTGTATGACAGTTTCTAAGTCCATCCACCTCACTACAAATAACTCAATTTCGTTTATTTTCATGGCTGAGTAATATTCCATTGCATATATTTGTCACATCTTCTTTATCCATTCATCTGTTGATGGAAACTAAGGTTGCTTCCATGCCCTGGCTATTGTAAATAGAGCTTCAATGAACATTATGGTGCATGAGTCTTTTTGAATTATGGTTTTCTCAGGGTATATGCCCAGCAATGGGATTGCTGGGTCATATGGTAGTTCTATTTTTAGTTTTCTAAAGAAACCTCCACACTGCTCTACATACGGCTGTAACAATTTACATTCCCACCAAGCATGTATGAGGGTTCCCTTTTCTCCACACTCTCTCCAGCATTTATTGTTTGTAGATTCTTCCAGCATTTATTGTTTGTAGATTCTTTGATGATGGCCATTCTGACCAGTGTGAGGTGACACCTCATTTTGGTTTTGATTTGCATTTCTCTAATAATTAGGGATGTTGAGCATCTTTTCATGTGTTTGTTGGCCATCTGTATGTCTTCTTTGGAGAAATGTCTATTTAGGTCTTTAGCCCATTTTTTGATTGGGTTGTTTTTTCATATTGAGCTGCATGAGCTGTTTGCATATTGTGGAGATTAATCCTTTGTCACTTGCTTCATTTGCAAATGTTTTCTCCCATTCTGAGGGTTGTCTTTTCATCTTGTATATGGTTTCCTTTGCTGTGAAAAAGTTTTTACGCTTCATTAGGTCCCATTTGTTTATTTCTGTTTTTATTTTCATTACTCTAGGAGGTGGGTCAAAAAAGATCTTGCTATGTTTCTTTTTCTTTTCGCAGTATGCGGGCCTCTCACTGTTGTGGCCTCTCCCACTGCAGAGCACAGGCTCCGGCCACGCAGGCTCAGCAGCCATGGCTCACGGGCCCAGCCACTCCGCAGCATGTGGGATCCTCCTGGACCGGGGCACAAACCTGTGTCCCCTGCATCGGGAGGCGGACTCTCAATTACTGCGCCACCAGGGAAGCCCCTCTTGCTATGTTTTATGTCAAAGAGTGTTCTTCCTATGTTTTCCTCTAAGAGTTTTATAGTGTCTGGCCTTATATTTAGGTTTTTAATCCATTTTGAGTTTATTTTTGTGTATGGTGTTAGGAAGTGTTCTAATTTCATTCTTTTACATGTAGCTGTCCAGTCTTCCTAGTACCATTTATTGAAGAGGCTGTCTTTTCTCCATTGTATATTCTTGCCTCCTTTATCAAAGTTAAGGTGACCATATATGCGTGGGTTTATCTCTGGGCTTTCCATCCTGTTCCATTGATCTATATTTCTGTTTTTTGTGCCAGTACCATATTGTCTTGATTACTGTAGCTTTGTAGTATCATCTGAAGGCAGGGAGCCTGATTCCTCCAGCTGCATTTTTTTCCCTCAAGATTGCTTTGGCTACTTGGGGTCTTTTGTGTTTCCATGCAAATTGTAAAATTTTTGTTCTAGTTCTGTGAAAAATGCTATTGGTAATTTGATAGGGATTGCATTGAATCTGTAGATTGCTTTGGGTCGTATAGTCATTTTTACAATGTTGATTCTTCCAATCCAAGAACATGGTATATCTCTCCATCTGTTTGTATCATCTTTAATTTCTTTCATCAGGGTCTTATAATTTTCTCCATACAGGTATTTTGTCTCCTTAGGTAGGTTTATTCCTAGGTATTTTATTCTTTTTGTTGCAATGGTAATGGGATTGTTTCCTTAACTTCTCTTTCTGATCTTTGTTGTTGATTTCTTTCTTTGTTCTGATTTCTGTTGTTAGTGTATATGAATGCAAGAGATTTCTGTGTATTAATTATCCTGAGACTTTGCTAAATTCATTGAAGACCTCTAGTAGTTTTCTGGTGGCATCTTTAGGATTCTCTCTGTATAGTATCATTTTATCTGCAAACAGTGACAGTTTTACTTCTTCTTTTCCAGTTTGGATTCCTTTTTATTTCTTTTTCTTCTCTGATTGCCTTGGCTAGGACTTCCAAAACTATGTTGAATAATAGTGGTGAGAGTGGACACCCTTGTCTTTTTCTCGAGCTTAGAGGAAATGCTTTCAGTTTTTCACCATTGAGAATAATGTTTTTTGTGGGTTTGTCGTATATAGCCTCTATTATGTTGAGGTAGGTTCCCTCTATGCCCACTTTCTGGAGAGTTTTTAATCATAAAAGGGTGTTGCTGTTTGTCAAAAGCTTTTTCTGCATCTGTTAAGATGTTCATATGGATTTTATTCTTCAATTTGTTAATATGGTGTATCACACTGATTGATTTGCATATATTGAAGAATCCTTGCGTCCCTGCAATAAATCTCACTTGATCATGGTGTATGATCCTTTTAATGTGTTGTTGGATTCTGTTTGCTAATATTTTGTTGAGGATTTTTGTATCTATGTCCACCAGTGATATTGATCTGTAATTTTCTTTTTTTGTGATATCTTTTTCTGGTTTTGGAATCAGGTGATGGTGGCCTCATAGAATGAGTTTGGAAGTGTTCCACCCTCTGCAATTTTTGGAAGAGTTTGAGTAGGATAGGTGTTAGCTCTTCTCTAATGTTTGATACAATTCACTGTTGAAGCTATCTGGTCCTGGACTTTAGTTTGTTGGAAGATTTTTCATCACAGTTTCGATTTCATTACCTGTGATTTGTCTGTTCATATTTTCTGTTTCTTCCTGGTTCAGTCTTGGGAGGTTGTACTTTTCTAAGAAAAACCTGTCCATTTCTTCCAGGTTGTCCATTTTATTGGCATGTAGTTGCTTGTAGTTGCTTGTAGTAGTCTCAAGTAGTCTCAAGTAGTCTCAAGTTGCTTGTAGTAGTCTCTTACGTGCACGTTTTAAAATTGGGATGTTGGGCTTCCCTGGTGGCGCAGTGGTTGAGGGTCCACCTGCCGATGCAGGGGACATGGGTTCGTGCCCCCGTCCGGGAGGATCCCACATGCTGCGAAACGGCTGGGCCCGTGAGCCATGGCCACTGAGCCTGCGCGTCTGGAGCCTGTGCTCTGCAACGGGGGAGGCCACAACAGTGAGAGGTCCGCATACCACAAAAAAAAACAAAAATAAAAAACAAAAATAAAATTGGGACGTTTATCTCCTTATTGAATTGTATGAATTCTTCTATATTCTGGACCCCATTCGTCTGACAAAGTATTTCTCTTGCAGTATTTTTCCTGTTCTTTGGCTTTCTATTTTATATCACTTTTAAAACAAAGTCCATAGGTCATCATAAGTAATGTAAGTCCATATCAGTGATAATCAGAACAACAGGGCAGTTAAAATATAATAAAGTACCTATTAAATAGGTATTTCTACTTCGGTTGTTAAGACTAATTGTTATTTTCATCAAATGTTTCTATCACCTGGAAACTCAAGGAAAGTGTGATTTCCCAAGAGATTAAAAAAAAAGTTGCATAGCATCAGCATCCATGGAATGATATAAGAAGGCAGATGATCATTTTATATTCATTCACTATATGAAAAGAAATATGCTAATATCAGAATTGTCTGAATGCTAAGCTTTTTAAAATAAGATAATTCATTCACTACATGTTAACATACAAAACAAACTTTTAAAAAATTTAAAATATTTTCCAAAGCAAAATAAATTTTTGAAAATAGTAGCCTTGTTTTACTTTTTTTTTTCCTTTTGGTCTGGCTTACTGGAAGATAGTGGTACTCTCGTATAAGATTCTACATTTAATCTGTTACAATACATTGTTCCAATTGAAACATACAATGAAAATCCAGCCCAACTTTTCAGATAAGTCTGGATATACTTTGATACTACACCAACACTTTAGGTGCGATGTGGTACTTGTTGCAATAATATTTAACTCTGAGGTAAAAATGGAGGGAAATGGAAAGAGAAGAGTGGTAGAGAGTGGAAGTGTATTCAAAGAGCTCACATTTATCTGTAATATTCTGTATATTTTACTTTAAAAATCTGGAGGATATCTGAAAAAAATGCTAATGGATATCTATTCCATGAAGTCTCAAAATCAGCCTCATAGATTCTCTATTACTTTAAATTTTCTCAAAGTAATGTTTGAAAGTATGGCTTTGATATATGGAAGGTAAACCAGTAACTACTACTTCAGAAAAATGTTCTTGAAGATTAAAATAATCAAATAAAACGATTTTGACAATTTACCTAAGAAATTTTACTCTGTTTTTTCTAAAGAGTATTTTTTTAAATTCATTTTTAAAATCTTTAATTTATTTTATTTTTGGCTGTGTTGGGTCTTCATTGCTGCATGCAGGCTTTCTCTATTTGCGGCGAGGGGAGGCTGCTCTTTGTTGTGGTGCGCAGGCTTCTCATTGTAGTGGCTTCTCTTGTTGCAGAGCACTGGCTCTAGGCATGTGGGCTTCAGTAGTTGTGGCATGTGGGCTCAGTAGTTGTGGCTCGTGGCTCTAGAGTGCAGGCTTAGTAGTTGTGGCACATGGGCTAAGTTGCTCTATGGCATGTGGGATCTTCCCAGACCAGGGCTCAAACCTGTGTCCCCTGCATTGGCAGGCAGATTCTTAACCACTGCGCCACCAGCAAAGCCCTTACTCTATTTTTTATGTAATAATTAGGGAGATTAATTGCAATGAATTTAACAGAATAGAACTCTCATGTAATGAAAACCCAGAGAAGTATGATAGCATTAACAAAAGACGCTTAAGTTCTAAATATGAAAACATGGAGAGATATAGGTTAATGTACACATATTTAAAAATTGTGAATACAAAAAACTAAAAATATAACTTTTTTTGCATGATATATTCAAGAGTATTTGATAAAATTAAATTTTAATATTATATGAAAAACCAGCCAGCAGCGAGAACATGACCAGCTGTAATGAAATGACTGATTCTCCTACTTTCAGGGCTGATTAGTTATGTGATTTGGATGACCTATTGTGTGCTCCTAACATGTTCTGAAGCGACTGGGAAAAATGATTAGAGTTATGACTCCTTATGTTTCCTGGAGTAAGTTGATCACTGCCAGAGCTAAATAACAAATTAAATCCACAGTGCTATATCAATAACTAATTCAGCACCCTGGAACCACAATTTATTTGTTTCTTTCCCATTTAACAGAGGAAAAGAAAAGCTTTGTAGACTAGTTTGTTAAAAGTTCACATCCATACACCAGAGACAGACAGGCAAGGTACAAATGAGCACTACTCCCACCAGCTAATCCTTCCTGAACATTTATCCCTTCTCCCCAGTAGCCAAGTTGCATCTGTGTCTCTTCTATGAAACTGCTGTACAATGCTGCTGGGAGAACACTTACCCAATCCTTAGGCAAGAAATCTTTTGAAATGGTTATTTTTGGTATATCTCTTCTCATTGTTACTTGACAGGCAGAAGGATTTCAGACATTTACTTATTTTGGTGGAGAACTTAAGCGACCACTTTGATCAACAATGTCAATGAAATCTCACTTTTGTTAACATTTTAATGCTTTCAAGAGCTTTTACCTACATTATTTCATTTGCTTTTTATCACATCTTTGGGGGGATGAATTTATTTTAAAGTTTGAGGAGAATAAGACATTTAGAGACTTTCAGAAGCTCTTAAGGAAATACTAACAAAAGAAGAACTGGAATCACAGTTCTTTTGAGCCCTTTCAAACACTCTTCCCATGATACCTTGTTTCTCATGATAAGCAGTGCTAGGGGCACTTGAAATAATACTTCTTAAAAATAACAACCCCAGTAGAATGTTGCCCTAGAAACTTTATTTGCAAACAAACACATTAATCCAGAATTTGTCTTTCAATAGACAATCACTTATTAAATCATGATTAACAAACCTTTGTATTAAGTTTCCCCTGTTTAGTCTAGTGTGTGGTTTCTGTTTCTTGCTTAGACTGACCCAGGCTGCTAGAGCTCTCAATTCACACAGCATGAATGTCAAACTTGTCAAATGAGAGTGATCCCAGGCACTTGTTTAAATTCAAAAACACAGAAATTTTTTCAAATTAATTCATTGCTTTCTCTATCTCCTTTGCTCCAGGGGTACCATCTATATACAAGGCATACTAATGGGTTCTCACAGCTTAAGAGAAAATACCTTGTTTGATATTAGCATCTGTTTAAACTTAGGTCTATTCAATTATGCACTTTCAAGAAATTCTAAATTCCTCTTTTTCTGTCTTACTCTTCTTTCTCTGCAGGAAACACTCAACAAATATTTGTGGGAAGAATACAAAATGAGCAGGGAACTCTGTTGTGTATGCTTGGCCCCACATTCTAGTAGTCATGAAAAATGATAAAAATTGCAGGAAAAAATTTGCAGATTCTTATTAATTACTTAAAGAATTTTCCCAATAACTGAATGTATTAATGGTTCAAAAGACAGTACACATACCCTAAGTTTATTCTTTCCTTGCTCATCCTCTATGACACTGTATATATCTTTTTCTTGAAAAGATTTTCTTTTTTTTTTTTACAAAAAGAAAAAACATATTTTTTTCTTCACGTCCCAAAACTACATGCACACATTTAAGGTACCCAATGCTAAAATAACAATGTGTTTCAAGGGTGCATATATTTAGTTGCATCCTGTGTTTTTATGAGCTTATTGACTACTTTAAATCAAACCACTTAAATCATTTAGCAAATATCTACCTGCCTACTCATTTGGAGTATGTTACTATGTATTTGTGCTCCAAGAAGTAAGAAGCTACTGAATTCATTAAGTTATTTAAAATCTTTTTAGGATTAGAGAGCATTAAAACAATTTTTAATTAGTATATATTTTTGTTATTTATTTACAACACTAACTTCATAACTGTGACAAATATTTCCCTTTAAAACGCTCTTCTATTAACTTTGAAATTTTTCACTATATAAGTGAGAGAAAAGTCATTATTTCCTAATTGTAACACTTTTCCTCTTTTTAAACTTATCAGGATGACAATATCATTTTGTCAACATTTTAATCAAACCTGCATGCATGAGATTCATGTCTGGTACCCACAAAAATGGCCATATATAAATCTGTCCTTGAATGACTACTTCCATGCTCTGTACCCTCAAGATGGGTATCAATGTTTTAGATATAGAAAGTATTGTATCTCTTGGCCTGGAAGAAGTCCAATTATTTAAAACTGTATACATGAAGTTAATAATACTTCAGGATTTCATTAAATAGTTCAATATATGACCAGTCCTACCCATCAGGAAGCTTACACAAGTCTCTTAGATAGACTCATCCACCAGAGGGCAGATAGCAGAAGCAAGAAGAACTACAATCCTGCAGCCTGTGGAATGAAAACCACATTCAAAGAAAGATAGACAAAAGGGAAAGGCAGAGGACTATGTACCAGATGAAGGCATAAGATAAAACCCCAGAAAAACAACTAAATGAAGTGCAGATAGGCAACCTTCCAGAAAAAGAATTCAGAATAATGATAGTGAAGATGATCCAGGACCTTGGAAAAAGAATGGTGGCAAAGATCGAGAAGATGCAAGAAATGTTTAACAAAGACCTAGAAGAATTAAAGAAAAAATACATAGAAGAATTAAAGAACAAACTAACAGAGGTGAACCATACAATAACTGAAATGAAAAACATACTAGAAGGAATAAATAGCAGAATAATTGAGGCAGAAGAATGGATAAGTGACCTGGAAGAAAAAATGGTGGATTCACTGCCATGGAACAGAATAAAGAAAAAAGAATGAAAAGAAATGAAGGCAGCCTAAGGAACCTCCAGGACAACATTAAATGCACCAACATTCACATTATACGGGTTGCAGAAGGAGAAAAGAGAGAGAAAGGACCCAAGAAAATATTTGAAGAGATTCTAGTTGAAAAATTCCCTAACATGGGAAAGGAAATAGCGACCCAAATCCAGGAAGCACAGAGAGTCCCAAGCAGGATAAACCCAAGGAGAAACATGCTGAGACATATAGTAATCAAATTAACAAAAATTAAAGACAAAGAAAAATTATTGAAAGCAACGAGAGAAAACTGACAAATATCATATAAGGGAACGCCCATAAGGTTAAGAGCTGATTTCTCAGAAAAAACTCTACAAGCCAGAAGGGAGTGGCATGATATATTTAAAGTGATGAAAGGGAAGAACCTACAACCAAGATTACTCTACCTGGAAAGGAACGCATTTAGATTGGATGGAGAAATCAAAAGTTTTACAGACACGCAAAAGCTAAGAGAATTCAGCACCATCAAACCAGCTCTACAACAAATGCTAAAGGAAATTCTCTAAGTGGGAAACAAAAGAGAAGAAAGGTACCTACAAAAACAAACCCAAAACAATTAAGAAAATGGTCATAGGAATATACATATGATAATTACCTTAAATGTGAAAAGATTAAATGCTGCAACCAAAAGACACAGGCTCACTGAATGGATACAAAAACAAGACCCATCTATATGCTGTCTACAAGAGACCCACTTCAGACCTAGGGACACACAGAGACTGAAAGTGAGGGGATGGAAAAAGATATTCCATGCAAATGGAAATCGAAAGAAATCTGGAGTAGCAATACTTGTATCAGATAAAATAGACTTTAGAATAAAGAATGTTATAAGAGACAGGGAAGGACACTACATAATGATGAAGGGATCAATCCAAGAAGAAGATATAACAATTATAAATATATATTCACCCAACACAGGAGCACCTCAATACTTAAGGCAAATGTTAAGAGCTACAAAAGAGGAAATCAACAGTAACACAATAATAATGGGGGACTTTAACACCTCACTTACACCAATAGAGAGATCATCCAGACAGAAAATTAATAAGGAAACACAAGCTTTAAATGACACAACAGACCAGATAGATTTAATTGATATTTATAGGAAATTCCATCTAAAATCGGCAGATTACATTTTCTTCTCAGGTGCACATGGAACACTCTCCAGGATGGATCAAATCTTGGGTCACAAATCAAGCCTCAGTAATTTAAGAAAACTGAAATCATATCAAGCATCTTTTCTGACCACAACGTTATGAAATTAGAAAACAATTACAGGCAAAAAAAATGTAAAAAACACAAACATATGGAGGCTAAACAATACATTACTAAATAAGCAAGAGATCACTGAAGACATCAAAGAGGAAATCAAAAAATATCTAGAGACAAATGATAATGAAAACTCGACGATCCAAAATATATGGGATGCAGCAAAAGCAGTTCTAACAGGGAAGTTTACAGCAATACAATCCTACCTCAAGAAACAAGAAAAATCTCAGGTAAACAATCTAACCTTACACCTAAAGGAACTAGAGAAAGAAAAACAAACAAAACCCAAAGTTAGTAGAAGGAAAGAAATCATAAAGATCAGAGCAGAAAAAAAATGAAATACAAACAAAGAAAACAAGAGCAAAGATCAATAAAAATTAAAGCTTGTTCTTTGAGAAGGCAAACAAAACTGATAAAACATTAGATAGACTCATCAAGAAAAAGAGGGGGAGGACTCAAATCAGTAAAATTAGAAATGACAAAGGAGAAGTTACAATGGACACTGCAGAAATATAAAGCATCATAACAGACTACTTACAAGCAATTATATGCCAATAAAATGGACAACCTGGAAGAAATGGACAAATTCTTAAAAAGGTGTAACCTTCCAAGACTGAACCAGGAAGAAATAGAAAACATGAACAGACCAATCACAAGTAATGAATTGAAACTGTGATTAAAAATCTTCCAACAAACAAAAAGCCAGGACCAGATGGCTTCACAGGTGAATTCTATCAAACAATTACAGAAGAGCTAACACCTAACTTCTGAAAGTCTTCCAAAAAATTGCAGAGGAAGGAACACTATCAAATTCATTCTATGATGCCACCATCACCCTGATACCAAAACCAGACAAAGATACTACAAACAAAGAAAATTACCAACCAATATCACTGATGAATATAGATGCAAAAATCCTCAACAAAATACTAGCAAACAGAATCCAGCAACACATTAAAAGGATCATACACCATGATCAAGTGGGATTTAACCTAGGGATGCAAGAATTCGTCAATATACGAAAATCAATCAATGTGATACAGCATGTTAACAAGCTGAAGAATAAAAACTATATGATCATCTCAATACATGCAGAAAAAGCTTTTGACAAAATTCAACAGCCATTTATGGTAAAAACTCTCCAGAAAGTGGGCATAGAGGGAACCTACCTCAACATAATAAAGGCCATATATGACAAACCCACAGCAAACTTCATTCTCAATGGTGAAAAACTGAAAGCATTTCCTCTAAGCTCAGGAACAAGACAAGGGTGTCCACTCTCACCACTATTTTTCAATATAGTTTTAGAAGTCTCAGCCACGGCAATCAGAGAAGAAAAAGAAATAAAAGGAATCCAAACTGGAAAAGAAGAAGTAAAATTGTCACTGTTTGCAGATAAAATGATACTATACATAGATAATTCTAAAGATGCCAACAGAAAACTACTAGGGCTAATCAATGAATTTGGTAAAATTGTAGGGTACAAAATTAATGCACAGATATATCTTGCATTCCTATACACTAACAACGAAAGATTAGAAATAGAAATTAAGGAAACAATCCCATCCACCATTGAAACAAAACGAATAAAATCCCTAGAAATAAACCTACATAAGGAGGTAAAAGACCTGTACTCAGAAAACTATAAGACGCTGATGAAAAAAATCAAAGATGACACAAACAGATGGGGAGATATACCATATTCTTGCATTGGAAGAATCAATATTGTGAAAATGACTATACTACCCAAAGCAATCTATAGAATCAATGCAATACCTATCAAATTACCAATGACATTTTTTACAGAACTAGAACAAAAAGTCTTACAATTTGTATGGAGACACAAAAGACCCCACATAGCCAAAGCAATCTGGAGGGAATAAAAGAGAGCTGGAAGAATCAGACTCCTTGACTTCAGACTATACTACAAAGCTACAGTAGTCAAGACAATATGGTACCAGCACAAAAGCAGAAATATAGATCAATGGAACTGGATAGAAAGCCCAGAGATAAACCCACACACTGAGGGTACAGTAATCTATGACAAAGGAGGCAAGGATATACAATGGAGATCTCTTCAATTAGTGGTGCTGGGAAAACTGGACAGCTACATGTAAAAAATGAAATTAAGACACTCCCTAACACCATACACAAAAATAAACTCAAAATGGATTAGAGACCTAAATGTAAGACTGGACACTATAAAACTCTTAGAGGAAAACATAGGAAGAATACTCTATGACATAAATCATAGCAAGATCTTTTTTGACCCACCTCCTAGAGTAATGGAAATAAAAACAAAAATAAACAAATGGGACCTAAGGAAAGTTAAAGGCTTTTGCACAGCAAGGGAAACTATAAACAAGATGAAAAGACAACCCTCAGAATGGGAAAAAATATTTGAAAATGAAGCAACTGACAAAGCATTAATCTCCAAAATATATAAACAGCACATGCAGCTCACTATTAGAAAAACAAAAAAACCCAATCAGAAATAGGCAGAACCTAAATAGACATTCCTCCAAAGAAGTCATACAGATGGCCAAGAGGCACATGCAAAGCTGCTCAACGTCACTAATTATTAGAGAAATGCAAATCAAATCTACAATGAGGTATCACCTCAAACCAGTTAGACTGGGCATCATCAGGAAATCTACAAACAACAAATGCTGGAGAGGGTGTGGAGAAAAGGGAACCCTCTTGCACTGTTGGTGGGAATGTAAATTGATACAGCCACTATGGAGAACAGTATGGAGGTTCCTTAAAAAACTAAAGATAGAATTACTATGTGACCCAGCAATCCCACTACTGGGCTTATACTAAGAGAAAACCATAATTCAAAAGACACACGCATCTCAATGTTCACTGCAGCACCATTTACAATAGCCAGGTCGTGGAAGCCACCTAAATGCCCATTGACAGATGAATGGACATAGAAGTATGGTACATATATACAATGGAATATTACTCAGCCATAAAAAGGAACAAAATTGGGTTAATTGTAGAGATGTGGGTGGACCTGGAGACTATTATACAGAGTGAAGTAAGTCAGAAAGAGAAAAACAAATATATTAATGCATATATGTGGAATCTAGAAAAATAGTACAGATGATCCAGTTTGCAAGGCAGAAATAGAGACACGGATGTAGAGAACAAACCTATGCACACCAAAGGGGGAAAGTGCGGGGGAGGTGGTGGTTGTCGTGGCATGGATTTGGAGATTGGGATTGACATGTATACACTAATATGTATAAAACAGATAACTAATAAGAATCTGCTGTATACAAAAATAAATTAATAAAAATTAAAAAATACAAATGTTTTAAAAAAATAGTTCAATATTTAATGAACAGTTATGGTGAATAACTTTTATTCGCTCTGTATATTCATGAAAAGAGTAGTTTATTTTTAGAATGCTACATATTATTTACATGGTTTATCAAAGTTATATATGTCTGTAATATGTAACTGATTTTCTTGCTTGGAAGATTCCATATGAAAAATTACATTGGAAAACTGATATATCAATACATTAACATCACTAAAACTGAGACTTTAAATTTTAAATGATTTAATGAGCTAAATTCTTCAGTAAATAACTTAAATCTTGGAGTAAGTCACTTAAGTCATCCCTTTAGTTCTTTCAAGCCATTACAGGTTCCATTTCTGCTCAACAGGCTTATTATAAGCATTAGTAGAATTCTTTTATGATTAAATCATTGCTGTCTCTATGACTCTTCTCCTTTGTTTTCTTCTTGCTCTCTACTTGACTGTGGACTGTGAAGGACATGGAAGATCTTCCAAGACTATTCCACTAAGATCTTAGGTGTTAACTCAATATTGAAAAAAACAACCAAATTAAAAAATGGGCAGAAGACCTGAAGCGACATTTTTCCAAAGAAGACATACAGACAGCCAACAGGCATATAAAAAAAAGCTCAACATCACTAATCAGCAGAAAAAGGTAAATCAAAACCACAATGAATTATCACCTCACACTTATCAGAATGGCTATCATCAAAAAAACCACAAATAACACATGTTGGCAAGGTTATGGAGTAAAGGGAACCCTTGTACACTGTCGGTGGGAATGTAAATTAGTGCAGACACTGCAGAAAACAGTATAGAAGTTCCTCAAAAAACTAAACATATAACTACCAGCAAGTCCACTCCTGCGTTTATACTCAAAGAAATTGAAAACACTAATTCAAAAAGATACAAGAACCCTAATGTTCATAGCAACATTATTTACAATAAGCAACCGAAGTGTCCAACAGATGAATGGATAAAGAAGATGTGGGATATATATGTATATAAAAAAAATACTACTCAGCCATAAAAAAGGATGAACATTTGCCATTTGCAACAACATGGATGGACTTGGAGGGTATTAGGCTTATTGAAATAAGTCAGACAGAGGAAGACAAATACTGTATGGTACCACTTATACGTGGAATCTAAAAAATAAAACAAACTCATGAATATAACAAAAACAGAAAAAGATTTGCAAATATAGAGAACAAACTAGTGGTTACCAGTGGGGAGAGGGAAGCGGGGAGGGGCAAGGTAGGGGTAGGAGATTAAGGGGCACAAACTACTATGTATAAAATAAATAAGTTACCAGGATATATTATACAGCACAGGGAATATAGCCAATATTTTATAAAAACTTTAAATAGAGTATAAATTATAAAAATTTTGAATCCTATTTTGTACACCTGAAACTAATATAATATTGTAAATCAACTATAGCTCAATAAAAAATTAGAAATTACATATATATATATATATATAGACATATATATATATATATATATATCTCAGGTGTTACATTTTTCACTCTGGATTCCTGAAGTCTTTCTACCATGTCACCAGATAATTATAAATTTCACTTCTCCTTATATAAATTATACAGGGTACTGGTGCACAGCACATTTTAGTGGTAGGTCTACATTCTTAATGAAGACATATGCTACATTCAATTAGAAGGTTCTTGAAATGGAGAAAGGAAATTATAGTAATAAAGTATATTATGTTATAAACCCATCTGTGCTTTAAGGTAGGGTAAGGCAATTAATGTATATGTAAGTGTGCTATGCAAACATTTAGCTGTTTTTGGAAGTAGAGAATTCATGGATGTGATTTACCTGTTGATCTTTCTAATAACTTTTTCAGAACATTAAACTGTATATATAGATCTGAAACTAAAACCTGATGGTATAATGGCTAGCCACATGAATTGTTTGTGTCTTGGTTCTCTATGTACATATACCATCATCTATATTTCCTGATATCAACATGAATTGAATCTAGCTTTTAGAAAGTTTAATGAAAAGAGTGGATATGTATCTGTTACCTACCATCATGCTTCAGAAATCTAGCAAAACCCCACTTAGTTCACAAGTAGTAGTTATTATTCTTGTAACCTCATATCATACTGCTCTCCATTTCACTTTCAGCTTCATGTAAACTGACACAGTTCTTGTTTAGGGTTTTGAATTTGCTATTTCCTCTGCCTAGGAAGTTCTTTTTCTAGATCTACCTTGGCTTATTCTTTCACTTCCTTCAGATATTTGCTCAAATATTACCTTCTCAGTGAAGTCTTCCCTAACTACCTTATCTAAAATTACAGTCCCTTCTCCCTGATATTTCCTATTCTAAATACCTGATACATTTTTCTCCATTGCAGTTGTCATGTTCCAATAAAGTTTGTGTGTGTTTATGTATATGTTTGTGTGTGTGTGTGTGTGTGTGTGTGTGTGTGTGTGTGAGTGTTAAGGTTACCAGATAAAAAGGAGGATTCCTGTTAAATATGAATATGAGATATAAGTATGTCCAAATACTTTATGGGATATAATAATAATAAAAACATTATTTGTTGTTTATCAAAAATTCACATTTAGCTGCATTTTAATATGTAATATATGGAACATACATTTAAAATACAATATATTGTACATTCTTTAACCATGCAATATTTGGGATGTATTTATACCAAAATTTATTTGTTGTTTATCTGAAATTAAAATTGTTATTTTTGTATTTTTTTATAAATTTGGCCATCTGTGGGTACATGTACACACAGTGTGTTACCAACTAGAATGTAATCTCTACAAGCAAATTTTTGCTGTTTTGTTCCCTGACGTAGAGGTGAACAAATAAACAGAGGTGCTCAACAGTATGTATTTAAGAATGAATTTAGTTACTTAACCCTTTATAATCTAGGTTTCATTATGTGTTAAATTAGGACAACAATATCTACCTACAGAGTTTTGGTATCATTTAAAAGAAATAATTTATGTAAATAGTTTTTCACAGTACCTAGCAAGGTACTAATTTTTTTTTTTCCATACAGGTTTGCTTTTATTTCCACATTCAGCCTGTTGAGACAATGGTAGTAAGTATTTGATGATTATTTATTCTTTTGCATTTGTTATTAATATAGCCATTATTATTGTTATTGTTCTTAATCCCAACAAGGGCCCCTAAATATTCAGGGTAAAAATTTCTAAAAATCTGCAAGTTTTTCATTTAGAAAATGTCATTAAATGCTTTCCCTAAGATTGAGCTCAAAAGAGATTTGCTTTGCTTCTGAAAGACATATGCAGTGTCTATTGAGTCACTGTTGGAGTTCAAGAATATTTTTCTATTTTTCAAAGGATATAAAAATAACAGATTTTTTTCTTTCCTCATTTGGGAAGAAATAAGATGGGTCAAAGAAATCTATAAAGGTTTGGACTGAAGCTATAAAATGACACTTCAAATGTTATATCTCATTTTCAAGTAGAAGTCTGTTGTAGACAGGAGGATGGTATGGGTGGTGGGAACTGCTTAAAAAGCAGCTGCAACGAATTTTTAAATAGCACCATTTCAAAACTTGCAATTTCCTTGTTTTCTGAAATAAGCTTGATAAGAGGTGAACACATCAAATGCACTTTAATGCATTATGTGCTGATTCTCTTTTATAAGGAGACACCTAAGAGCTGAGTGTGCTGCAATGGGGCAGGGTTGGGTCCTCTGGAAAACAGAGGGCTACCTCCTCTTTAACAATATAGAACCACAGGTTTTGTACATGTATCAGACATTGGGGCTTTTGCTTTCAGTTCATCATCATGGCTTCTTCAGAAATCAGGTTTACATAAGTTTAAGCAATAGATGCATGCTTGAAAAGATGGTTGTAAACTGATTATTTTCTATAATGCATCTTGTATATCAAATTTCTCTTAGAGGATTTACCATTTAAAGAGACATTTTAGTGAACATTCTTGTGAAGTGAGAAATATTTGGGGATTTCATATAACCGCACACTAACTTATCTGTTTTGTAAATTTGGACATTCACAAAGTTATTTTATTTTTCATGTTGGAAAACAGCTAGTAAGCATCAGATAGACTTAAAGCCTGATACTAGAATTTTGTTGTGATTATATCACTGACAAAATTAAACAGATATTTAATGTCCCATTCGGTGACACACATTATTCATAGTACTCTATTGAGCAAAAGACACCAAATTAAAAAGGGATATACTATTACTAAGATTTATATTTGCATTTTTATAAGTACACTTACATACCAGAATCCTCATGGTTCCTAATTGGGTATAAGAATAAGCATACACTTGAGTTTTCACATAAATGACTTTAGTAATAGACATGTATGGAGACACTCTATTTTTGAATTTGCCAATGACTATTTTCCGTGGTAGAAGCAAATAAAGAACAGAGGTTATAAGCATGGACTTTAGAGTTAGGCTCCTGTTTAGCCCCTTCCTACTCATATAATCCTGCAAAAACTACTTATTTTCAAGGCCGATGCTCACTAATTTAATTAATGGGGGACTATAATAGTACCAGACTCAAAAACCTTTTGCAGTGGTATAGTGACATAGTTCATGTAGGGTGCTTACCACCAAACCTTCTATATAGTATAAAACACGTAAATTGCAATTCTTACTATCATTTCATATCATATCATGAAGAAATGTGTATAACCACTGTAGGGGAGCAAAATTTGCCACCCCAAAATGTCTCTTTGGTATGAGGATTGTTTCGAGCTGAAAACAATCAAGGCCCAAAAGACTCAGGAAGAAACTTTGACCGTCCCCCTAACTGTCTGAAAGAATGTAGATAGAGGAACTGTTCCAGGAAGGGAGCTGCCACCATAGATAACTACAGTATGAACTAGGTGTGATAGGGAGGAACCTAGCAAAGTCTGCTTGTTAAAAGTCCTCTCTGTGTCCCATTGTCTCTGCATGGCCCCCGCAAACACTTTACCAAATACTTGCCTTTCCATCTCTATGTGAATTGCCTTATTCCTCTTTGAAGTCCTAAACCACTATCCCCAACATCCTCTTTTATCGTTAGCTGAAGAGGTATTTAAAGGGAGGGTTTTGGCCATTTTGGCAAGTACTCAGTTTTCCTGGGTCTCTCTCATGTGTACATGTTATTAAACTTTCATTCGATTTTCTCCTGTTAATGCATCTCATGTTAATTTAATTCTTAGACCAGCCAGAAAAACCTAGAATGGTAGAAAATGTCTTCTTCCCCGACACCACTTTGAATATGAAGAACTCATGACCCTCTTGGCAGTTATTACCATTACTATCATCATCATCATTATTTTAGTTGTTATTAAAGATATTAAGAAGTTTTTGTGTTACAGATGATCCTTTTACACTATACAAATATATATATTCATATTTTCCATTCCATACACACATATATTTTACATGCCATGCTTACATTTTTGAGAAGAGAACTGTCAAATTTTAATAGCATCTTCATATTTTAAAGTAAGGAGGACAAATAGGCTACTTAAAAATTACTTCTCTCCATATAATTTTCAGAATGGCAATTTCTACTCTTTATTTAGTAAAGTTTTATATTTTGTGTAATACTACTGTACTTACAAAAGCTTGTGATTTAAGTAACATATGTAAATGAACTTAAGTGGTATTTGCATACTGACTCATTTAATCATAATATTCATAATCAAATGAAAATCATTTTAGGTAAGCATAGCCCTAAGGAATGTAGTGAATTAGCTTTAATTTGCAAATGAGGGCTTTTAAATAATGCTTTTAAAATTTGACTTCATATCGAAAAAACATTGATCATTCTTTTCCAACTTTAAAGAAAATATTGGAAGCTGACTAGTTTAATTCAACCACTCTTTGTTTCTGAACAAAAAGTTTTATAATATGTTATTGACCTATTGTATAATAAATAACAATGTAATTAGTGAAATGACTGACTGACTAAACCTTTTAAAATGATAAAATTCTAACTTCCAGTTAGTAACCATCTCATCTATAAAAGCATCTTCAATTGAAAAATAAATCACAAGATACTGTACAACTTACATTTCCTGGAAAATGGAGCCAGTATATGCATGAATATAATACATATTGGTTTCTTGTACTCAGTTTATCAGGAAAATTAATAGGAAGTATCCAACAGTTTCTAATTTTTTGAAAGCAAAGATTTAATAAACAATTTTAATAAGGCATAACTCATTTTATTGCACTTCACTTTATTGCTCTTTGCAGATAATTGCTTTTCTTTTTTTTTTTTTTTTAAATTGAAGGTTTGTGGCAACTCTGCTCAAGCAAGTCTTCTGGTGCCATTTTTCCAACAGCATTTACTCACTTCATGTCTTTGTGCCACATTTTGGTAATCCTCGCAATATTTCAAATTTTTTCATTGTTATTATATTTGGTATGGTGATCTGTGATAAGTAATATCTGATGTCACCAGTTGTTTGGGGGTGCCGTGAACCATGCCCATATAAGATGGCGAACTTAACTGATATATGTTATATTTGTTTTAACTGCTCCACCAACCAGCTATTCCTCCATCTCTCTCCTTCTCCTTGGGCATCTCTATTCCCTGAGACACAACAATATTGAAATTAAGCCTATTAATAACTCTACAGTGGCCTCTAAGAGTTCAAGTGAAAGGAAGAGTCACACAAATCTCACTTTAAATCAAAAGCTAGAAAAGATTAAACTTAGTGAGGAAGACATGTCAAAAGCCAAGTCAGACCAAAATCTAGGCCTCTTGTGCCAAAGTTGTGAATGAAAAGGAAAAGTTCTTAAGAAAATTAAAAGTGCTACCCCAGTGAACACACGAATGATAAAAAAAAAAAAAAAGAAAAAAGAAAAAAGAAAAAATAAGTGAAACAGCCTTATTGCTGATATGGGGAAACTTTCAGTGATCTGAACAGAAGATCAAACCAGCTACAACATTCCCTTAAGCCAAAGTGTAGTCCAGAGCAAGGCCCTAACTCTCTTCAACCGTATGAGGCACAGAGAGGTGAGGAAACTGCGCAAGAAAGGTTTTACGCCGGCACAGGCTGGTTTATGAGGTTTAAGGAAAAAAGTCATCTCTATAACACCAAAGTGCAAGGTGAAGCGGTGAAGGACTGGGATAGAAGCTGCAGCAAGTTATTCAGAAGATCTAAGATAATAAATGAAGGTGGCTACACTAAACAGATTTTCACTGTAGATGAAACAACCTTCTATTGGAAGAAGATGCCATCTAGGACTTTCATGGTGAGAGAGAATTCAAAGCCTGGCTTCAAAGTTTCAAAGGACAGGCTGATTCTCTTGTTAGGGGCTAGCAGCTGGTGACTTGAAGTTGAAGCCAATGATCATTTACCATTCCAAAATCCCTGGGGTCCCTAAAAACGATAGTAAATGTACTCTGCCTATGCTCTAAAAATGAAACGACAAAGCCTGGATGACAGCATGTCTCTTTACAACATGATTTACTAAATATTTTAACCCTACTGTTGAGATCTACAGCTCAGGAAAAAAAAGATTAATGAACCTGGTCACTCAAGAGCTCTGATGTAGCTATACAACAAGATTCATTCTGTTTTCATGCCTGCAAGCACAACATTCATTCTGCAGCCCATGGATCAAGGGGTAATATTTTTTTTTGATTTCTTTACCAGTATATATATATTTTCTAACATCTTTATTGGAGTATAATTGCTTTACAATGTTGTGTTAGTTTCTGCTTTATAACAAAGTGAATCGGCTATCCTTATACATATATCCCCATATACCCTCTGCGTCTTCCTCCCACCCTCCCTATCCCACCCTTCTAGGTGGTCACAAAGCACCAAGCTGATCTCCCCTATTACGCAACTGCTTCCCACTAGCTATTTTACATTTGGTAGGGTATATATGTCAATGCTACTCTCTCACTTCATCCCAGCTTACCCTTCCCCCTCCCCGTGTCCTCAAGTCCATTCTCTATGTCTGCATCTTTATGCTCAAGGGGTAATTTTGACTTTCAAGTCTTATGATTTAAGAAATACATTTCATAAGGCTATAGCTGCCATAGATAGTGATTCCTTTGTTGGATCTGGGGAAAGCCAATTGAAAACTTTCTGGAAAGATTCACCATTCTAGATGCCATTAAGAACATTTATGATTTATAGTAACAGTTCAAAATAGCTACATGGGGCTTCCCTGGTGGCGCAGTGGTTGAGAGTCCGCCTGCCGATGCAGGGGATATGGGTTCGTGCCCCGGTCCAGGAGGATCCCACATGCCGCGGAGCAGCTGGGCCCGTGAGCCATGGCCGCTGAGCCTCACGTCCAGAGCCTGTGCTCCGCAATGGGAGAGGCCACAACAGTGAGAGGCCCGTGTACCGCAAAAAAAAAAAAAAAAAGCTACATGAACAGGAATTTGGAAGAAGTTGATTCCAACCCTCATGGACGACTTTCAGGAGTTCAAGACATCAGTGGAGGAAGTCATTGAGACGTGGTGGAAAGAGCAAGGGAACTAGAAGTGGAGCCTGAAGATGTGACTGAATTGCTGCAATCTCATGATAAAACTTTAATGGATGAGGAGTTGCTTCTTATGGATGAGCAAAAGAAGTGGTTTCTTGAGATAGGATCTACTCCTGGTGAAGATGCTATGACGAC
Organism: Grampus griseus; assembly: GCF_964374135.1. Classification (NCBI taxonomy): domain Eukaryota; kingdom Metazoa; phylum Chordata; class Mammalia; order Artiodactyla; family Delphinidae; genus Grampus; species Grampus griseus. The sequence continues at coordinate 81,457,171 of NC_139019.1, forward strand.
TATTGAAATGACAACACAAGAATTAGAATATTGCATAAACTTAGTTGATAAAGCAGCAGCAGGTTTTGAAAGGACTGCCTTCAGTCCTGAAAGAAGTTCTGAGATCAAAATTCTATCACACAGAGTTGCATGTTACAGAGCAATTGTTCATGAAAGGAACTGTTGATTGATGTGGCAGACTTCATTGTTGTCTTATTTTAAGACATTGCCACAGTCACCCCAAGCTTTAGCAACTACCACCCTGATCAGTCAGCAGCCATCAACACTGAGGCAAGACCCTTCCCCAGCAAAAAGATTATGACTCACTGAAGGCTCAAATAATGGTTAGCAATTTTTAGCAATAAAGTACTTTTAAATTAATGTTTGTACATGCTTTAGACATGATGCTATTGCACACTTAATAGACTATAGTTTCATGTAAACATAACTTTTATAGGCACTGGGAAACCAAAAACTTTGTTTGTGACTTGCTTTATTGCAATGTTAGATTTACTGTGGTATTAGATTTATTGTGGTGTCATGAATCCAACCCACAGTACTTCCGAGGTATGCCTATATATTGTAGCCACCTGTCTATACGTGAAGGTAAGATAATATAGTTTTTAAGAATATGGATATCTGAGTCAGAAGGCCGCTGTTCCAATTCTGGTACCACAGCTGCTGTGTGACCTTGGGCAAATTATTTAACTTCTCTAATACTTTTCTCATCTTTAAAATAGCAATGATAACAGTACCTAATTCATATATTTATTGAATTATGTAACATCATACTTGGCAATCTTTTAAAAAGTAAAAGTACTTAATATATACTAGCTATTATCACTATCAGTACTGTTATTTGCTAGAAGGAAAAGCTTATCTTTATATACTTCTTGATATTTTGCCCACCAATATGGGACCTGTTTAAGAGAAAAATTACAGGGTATGGCAGACCTCCTACAACAACCAGAAACAGATGAATAATCTCCTCTGTATCCACTCCTGGAAGAATCACATGAACCCTGTGGCTTCCAAACCTGACACTTCCAAACCAAAAATGTTTGGCCTGCCCCAGGTTAGATTATATGTGCTTGGAGCACTTAACTAACAAACATGTGTCCCATAAAACTACTATGGCTCTCACCCTCCTCTCACTTCCTCACTGTGAAACCTAATTTCCACACCCATATTTAGATGTTACTCTATTCCACTGGTCAATCTGCAATACAGCAGATATCTATAAGGAGACAACCCAGTTTCCTGTACTTTCAAACAAGTTAAAAGTGGTTTATGCCCATAGATTTGTGCAGTGTCCAAATTAAACTGAGCTGAAATACAAACCCATTTCAAAGTGACTTACTGTCATGCAAATTAGTTTAGATTACGTATTTTCTCATCCTATTTAAAAACATATTCCAAGATAAACTATTTTAGTAGTTAATGTTATTACACCTGAAAATTTAAAAATTAACTTATTTTAAAGGCTTCCACATCACATTGGCGTATTTGCCTCTCCCAAAAACCTTGTCAAAGAGACAGGGCATAACTAACTGTTAGTTATATTTTATAAATGAAGATCAAAGAACAGGAAGACACTGAGGTACAGAAGAAACTAAATTCAAAGAGTTGGATTGTAAGCAAAGGATTCTTGTTTTTGGACCACTAGATAAGCGCGTGTGCATGCACGCACATACACACCCCTAAACTGAGGGGATAATAAATATGTGGTAGGCAGGTAACAGTCTCTACCAATTCAAAAGTTTAATTTTCAACCTATTACAAATCTCTATCCTCACAGTAATCATTATGAAGTAACTAAAAATTCTACAGATTTGTCCATAAACTTGAAGCCCAAATCTTAATGTGTCACAAGGTTTTCAAATCATCCCAATTTTTTCACAAATTTTCAGTGAAAATATTTTTACATTTTACCTAAGATATTTATAAATAGTAGAAATACAGACTACGTACAGTCTACAGGCTGAACAAATGAGAAATATCTTCTTTGGGCAATAGATCATAGTGACCCTTCACATCAAAGTAAGTTTTTTTTTTTTTTTTGCGGTACACGGACCTCTCCCCACTGTGGCCTCTCCCGCTGCGGAGCACAGGCCCTGGACACGCAGGCCCAGCGGCCATGGCCCAGTGGCCCAGCCGCTCTGCAGCACGTGGGATCCTCGCGGATTGGGGCACGAACCCGTGCCCCCTGCATCGGCAGGCGGACCCCCCAACCACTGCGTCACCAGGGAAGCCCACATCAAAGTAAGCTTTACAAAGACTCATTATTAAATTGACCATGTAGAGGAGTTGTTAATTAGGAAACGAATACGCACAGCAACTCACACACAGAGAAAGACATACACTAGAACTTGCTTGAATCTTCTAGTCTGATAGCTGAATAGACCAATAATTCTGAAGTAGAAAATAATTTTGAATTTTAATAAATACGAGGTAAAAAAGAGAGTTTAGGTTTATTAATTTAAAGGACATTCCTTATGTTAGTTTTGAAATTTTTGTGCATTATATGAATTTCACAAAGATTTTTCTTTTGTCTTGTTCAAATTTGATTCTTGAGATAGAGTTACCAGTGTGTTTATTTTCAAAATGTTGCAAAACAGAAAATGCTGGTATTACTTAAATATTAATAGGGAAAGTATATCCAGTTAAATAGATAAAATTAGTTAAAGCCATTGCTTTAAGCAAGAGGAAGACTCTACTTTAGTTAATATGGATCAGACCCATCTTCAGTTATATCTTGCAAACATGACATTTCTAACATCGAACTAATTCTGGGAGCAAAACATAAACATTTTATCTTTCCTCATTTAAGAAATGTTGGCCAAGTTGCTAGGTATGATACATAAGCATTATTTCTTCTTTACTTAATATTTGTTGCTAGAGCACAGACCTCCAAAATGCTGGCAAATACCTCCTTCATACCTAAAAGCATTTATCTATGTACTATGGTGTCAGAAGTGTTATCATACCAAAGGTGTAAATTTTATTGTTACCAGGTTGTTGCTAAGGGGGAATTTGTATATTCTTGAAAGATAATGGTTATGGGACTTTCAATATTTTTTCCCACATCACTCATATAATTTAGCCAAATAATTTATAATTAAAATAGAAGAAAGATATTTAAACAAATCAGCCTTACTAAAACTTTAAGAAACTACTGACAAAATTGAATGGGCCTTTAATCTATGGCCTGTAAACCACCTCTCAGGATATCAAAACATACAGACAAGAAGATTAATTAATGCAATAGTGAATATCTGTCTTGGATGTTTTAAGTATTGCTGGCTTGAAGGCAGAGATGTGGGCTCATGATTTCAGTCTTTTCAAATTCTTAAATATAGTGACCTTTGAAAAGCTGCATTGTGAGTTACCATCTATTGATATATTTCACTGTGATATGCAGAGAAAATAAAAACTTACTTTTAAGAACTTATGTGTCAACTTTTTAATAATGCAACACTTTAGTGTATATTATAGCGAGCCTCTAATTTTCATATCTTGAAGATAATTTACTGATTGCACATAAGGATAGTAGTGCCTAATCTAAATGTGCTTGCCACCATCCTGACCACACACAGACCCTGGGGAAAAATAAATAAATAAATAAGCCTATGAGCCTGAATGAGCCTTAATGAGTTGGGGGCAAAAGGCAGGGAAGGAAGATGAAACTAAAAGTATATTTCTATGCATAATAGTGTCCATTTGTTGTTGTTGTTGTTATGGAAGTGAATATGAAGTGCAAACCAGAGCTGGAGTCTCTAAAAAGTTATGTCAACTTAACATTTTATTAAATACTTATAATTTGTCTTCCACTGCACTAGACACTTAGAATTCAAAGTTGAAAAAATGAGGCATTTTGCCCCCTCAAGGAGCTCAGTGTCACAATCAGTGAGAGATGAGTAAAATGGTTCTGGCAGTATGGTGACTGATGTGCTAACCGCACAAACATACTACCATGAGAATACAAATAAGAATTTGTTCATGTTGAGCAGAGGGAAGACTTTGCTGAAGGAATTATGTATGAGTTGGACCTTGTATTGTATAATACAGTAGTTCAGCATGTAAAGTAGTTAAGCATGATGGTATAAACTGAAAGATTCACAAATGGCACTATGGTCGTGCATATAGAATTTTGACTCCTTGGCTGTAATTTTTTCCATAAAATTGAAGTACTATTACATGCAATGTCATATTCTAGATCAGATCCTGGGACAGAAAAAGGACTAAAGTGAAAAAACTGGTAAAATCCAAATAGGGTCTGTAGTATAGTTAATGGTAATTTATTACTGCATTTGTTTTAGTCAGTTATATTGATGAGGGTCACAGTCACTTTCTTATAGTACTAGTTTACTGCTGGCTATCACACTATAGCAACAGCTTGCAAGACTACTCCTACCTATAGTGCACCTTGCATCTGAGAAGAAGATGCCAGCCAAACACTTTTTCCAATTTCAATGGGTTCTATGGGGCCTAGTAATGGAAATATTTGGATTGTAGAGGCCCCAGAATTAAGCTGATAGTAAATTCCTTTAAAGCATGGAGCTTATAAATTTAAAAAAACTTTATAAATTAAAAAAAACTATAAATTTTAAAAACCTTTTCACTACATTTGACAAATTCCTAAAAAAGAAGCAACATACCAATAAAAAGTTGTGAACCTAAAAGCAACTTTTCTAAGATATCAATAATTAAAACAAATTCTTATAGATCATGCCAGAGGAAATCTTGAATTGTCTTTCTATTTGCTTTATAGAAAATAGTATTTAAATATTGTCAGCAATCAAAGAATATTCAGTCAACATACATAAAGCATTATGGAAATGGGATGGCAATAATAAAAATGTTAATTTTCTCAATTTTGGATTATTTTTATAAATATATATTTATATAAATCCTTTTATGTCCTTTTTGCATATTGTACCTTATTTTTGAAGTTATGATTTTTGTAATATATATCATAAAATGACTCCTCTAAACTTTGTAAGTTAGAGGTCACAAAAATTCCTGGATTCACCTCTGTAAGTAGAGTCGCTAAAAATGACTGATGGGAAATTAAAACAATGGCATTTGTTAGAAAAACTCAAATGCCCATAATTACAAAATGTGCTTTATGAGGTATATTCTGCATACAAAGAGTAAAGGTGGTCTAAGTCTGATGAACAAAAAAGTCTGTGTTATGTGAATAAATGGTAAAAAAGGAGAGGAATTACATGAGGCCTGTGATGCTTGTCTTCTGTGCGAGGAATATTTTCAGAGATTGAACTAGGTGTATACCCATCCCTTAACCCTGATGCATCACCTCCTAGAACCCTGAGGGTAACTACAGATGAGTTATTGAAGCTGCTTACAGAATGGTTCACTAAAAACAAACAAACAAAAACAAAGACAATAAAACAATAAGGATTTTAACTCAAACTGACCTGGGTCCTGAGTTGCCTTCAAGCCTGCAGTAAGTATACTCTATAAAACTCTACTCATAGATCAATTCCTGACAACACATCTCAACTGCAGACATGACTCTTTAAGAGGGATGCTAAGTCCTGGTTTTTACAGAAGAACAGAGCCATTATGGAATAGTTTATCATATGGCTGAGAAGGAAGAACAGATGGTCTAGTGGTCAACATGCAATCTCTGTAGCCAGATTGCTCAAGCTCATATGTAAACTCCACCACTGAATAATGCCAGGGCATTGAACAAGTTACTTAGCCCCTCTGTGACTAGATTTCCTCATCTATACAATGAGGATAATGATATAACCTATCTCAAGTTGTTGTGATGAGGATTAATTGAGTCAGTACTCATAAAGTACTTAGGATAATGCCTGGAAGATAATATAAAACTTATTTAGTTAAAAAAAATCACTAAACAAGTTGTTAATCTGTAGGCAGAAAGAAGGAAACTTGGGAGACAGGATCATTATTTTGAAAAATCTAAATTTTCTTTCTACAGAAAAGGACCTGGTCTAATTGTGATAAAAAACAGAAATGACAGTATAAACTACATGAGATTCAGAATCACATATGGTAGGACTTTTGAATCTATTTCTCCATATCATTCTACCCTCACCTAGGCAACTACTCTAACGTGCTTAATTAATATTTTATTTTGCGAAATTGGCATCATTGTTTTATGTGTGCATGTTTTTAATTTGCAAAAATGGTATTGTATCATATACCTTATTAAATATCTTTTTTCAATAATCCCCATGCTATGGATATTTACCAATGTTGTTTCCTGTATCTCTAAACCATTTCCTTCAAACACTAATACTTCATGGTGTGCATTCAGTACATTTTACCCATTTTGCTCTTCGAGTGACAGACATACAGTCTGACTGGCAAACATTTGAAAAAATGTGCCTATTGTTAGTAAGGACCAGAAACTGCAAGAACATCCATACACTCTGGTTAAAGGACAGATTGATATGGGCATTCTGGGAAGTAATCTTTTACCAACTATTCAGTTTAAGTAATAGCTCCTTGTTTCAACGTGCATGTATCTCACAAATGATTATTTTATGCTTTCTTCACATATGTGCTTTCAGATTTTTCACTTTTTTTCTGAAGAGTCTACTCATGTCACTTAACAAATTTTTCTACTAAAATTTCCCCTTTTGAAACAGGTTCTTGAATATTTTACATAATAATCCCCAGCTTATTTTAGACATTGAAAGATCTTTTCCCGTCAGTCATCTATTTCTTAACTTGGTCTGTGGTATCCTTGGTTAAGGAGGCGTTGATTTTCTTAACCTTTAATTTCAAATTCACAGAAAAAGCTATAATAATACTCAAATTGTCTCATATGCCGTGTACAAATACGCATCAGTTGTTTACAATTTGCTTTTGCTAAATTATATATAAACCTACATATATAAACACATCCACAATATCATAGATACATATTTGTATTTTTTCTCAATCATTTGAGAGGAAGCTACAGAAACTATGCTCCCCTACTTTTAAATATTTCACTGTGTATGTCCTAAGAGCAGAATTTTCAAAGTCAGAGAATAACACTGATTCAATATTTTCTAATCCACAGTCCATATTTAAATGTTGTCAGCTATCCTGACAATGTTCTTTAAACTTCTTACCATTCCCAATCTGGGATCACACAACATATTTTGTTATTGTGTCAGATGACAAAAATATTGCAATTAAGTCATGTGTTTAATGACCTTTATTCAAGAGAAAACAACCTATGGTTGGGGAAGTGCAGTGGCTCACAAGCAGTGGAGCACTGTTCCTGAGAGAACTACATTATCTTCAATTTGCTTTTTTAAATCAGGGAGAAGATCTTCAACTAAAATGGAAATTAAAAGATCTTATATTCTAGATTTAGAGCTGTTTGTCTTTGGAATGTTTTTCTTTCCCTGAGTATATAGTTTTATTTAAGCTTAGGGGAGAAGGCCTAAAACAAAAGGTTCTTATCAGGCTCTGAATATCAGCTTCCAACCTGGCAAACTTCTGACCATAGAGCTATTTAAAAAAGCCTTTCAAATATTTTGTCAGGTTTCACCTGGTGGTACTGAATAAACACATGGAGGAAAAAGGCATCCTCAAAGAGGGTGCAAAAGATACTATCCTCCCAAGATCCAGAGCCACTCCAAAAGATAGCCAAAAGAAAAAAAAGACTCAGACAACTCCCCTGAGAACTGGCAACAGTTGGTATGACCCTACCTGCAAATGGAGTGCAACCCACATTTCTGTCTGGCCATATTTTGGGGGCCCCAAACCTGATGGTTGAGCTGCCTGCATATGCAAGAACCCAATAACCTGTGTGCCCCAGGCAGGGTAGAAAGCCAAGCCAAGCTCTCAGAACACAAAAAAGAGACAAACATGAAGGAAACTGCTGTTCCTGGGAGAGAAAGAACCGAAAAATGGGCACCGCAAAACCAAATCCACAAGAGTATAAATTTGGAAAGGAAGAGACAATGTGAAATTTCACCTTTTCTAGGTACTACTAAGGTCTGGAAGAGCTGACCCTGGTAAGAACTCTCACCCTTCACTGGCTTCTGCCAATTTTCCCAGGATACCATCTGTAGGCTCTGGAGTGAGTGGTATTTAAAGAACAGTGTAGTTCTGGTATCTACCAAAATTTAGCAAGGTTTTCTATTAATATTTTTTTTTTCGGTACGCAGGCCTCTCATTGTTGTGGCCTCTCCCGTTGCAGAGCACAGGCTCCAGACGCGCAGGCTCAGCGGCCATGGCTCACGGGCCTAGCCGCTCCGCGGCATGTGGGATCTTCCCGGAATGGGGCATGAACCCATGTCCCCTGCATCGGCAGGCGGACTCTCAACCACTGCGCCACCAGGGAAGCCCGGTTTTCTATTAATTTTAATTTTAGTTTCCTCTTGGTTGCTTAAGGGAATAACTGGTAGCAGTTTACCACAGAATCCCTGGAATTCCCACCAACCCTGAGAGGGGAACCATAAACTTTCAAGGACAATCGTTTTTTCCAGTATCCTGGTTGATGGCGAATGAGACAACAATTTCTGGGCCAGCGTTTTGATGATGCACGCTTGGTAGGGTACAACAGGGGACACTAGATCTTTAGTTTAGGTTTCTGGCCTTGGAGCTGTTGTAGTTGTCAGGGCACTAACTTGATGGACTTTGTTTACAGTTTTGTAGTCTCTTCAGAGTGGAGAGGCAATTCAGTTAGAGCAGGGGTCCCCAACCCCCGGCCCATGGACCAATACTGGTCCGAGGTCTGTTAGGAACTGGGCCGCACAGCAGGAGGTGAGCGGTGGGCAAGAGAGCGAAGCTTCATCTGCCGCTCCCTATCGCTCCCCATCACTCCCATTAACCACCTGAACCATCTGAACTATCTCCCCAGCCCCTGCATCCGTGCAAAAATTGTCTTCCGTGAAACCAGTCCTTGGTGCCAAAAAGGTTGGGGACCGCTGAGTTAGAGGATTAGTAGGTTGAGTGCTCAAGAGAAGGAGGCTAGAAGGGGTAATTAGGAGTCAAGTCAGTTTTATAGTCTTTTGTTTTAGGTACTTCTTGTGTCTTTAATTTTTCATTAGCCTTTTGTAATGAATCTTTCAACGAAGCTATTTTGGAATCTTGAGGCCTTTTGGAGGCTTCTGCATGCCAGTTAAAATAGGTATCCCATTCTGTGTATTGATTTGGGAACACCTGCTTTCAAGTACGCTTCTTAAATAAACAATCTTATCTAACTGGAACATTCCCCATAACAGCCACTTTGTAAGATTGTGCCATATTTGTAGATATATACAGTTTCTAGGATCACAGTTCGAAGACATAAAATATGCAGGTGTGCTGGAAGGTGGTATGCTCATTTCTTTGAAACTTGAGGATCCTGTTTCTTTAGCTAAGTGTTGGATCTCTTGGAGCCAAATTAATACCTAATAGGGTTGCGCCACTGGGTTGGGGATTTTGTGGTGTTTTACAGTGCACCTTGTTGCACAGAAATTTTCTTGAGGTTGGGAGGTGGCTAGTGTCAATGGAACCCATTCCATGACCAACTTATCCTAGCCTGGGAGTCTTTACAATTAGGTAGCAAGAGTTCTAACAGCTTTTAAGCACTAAACGCACTACCAATTTTGTGAGATGTGGCTTCTTAGATTCCCACTAGCAATATATCTCTTACTCTTTCCGTGAGAATATTTCTTTATAGTGGTAGATTCCCTAATGGCTTTGAATAGTCTGACTTGTGCCTAGTTAGATTTTGATGTGCCATTGGTCAAAAAACCTTGGACTTCTTGTCTTAATTTATTTCCCAAGTCCCCCAGTGGTTTCTGCTATGGACTTAACCTCCAGGCTTTGTGAGTCTCCTAAAGGCTGCCATCTTGCTTTCTTAGATTTAGGGGTACCCATTATTTTCCCTTGAAATAATCCTCCATAATTCAACCAGACTTACTGTTTCTGGATGCCTGTGCACAGTTCTTAAGAACTGAAAGTGTCAAAATGAAAATCTGGAGTCTCTCACACTCCAATATACTCTGTGAAAATGTGGAGTCTCTCACATCCCAATTTTCTACCCAGAAGGATTAGGACAAACAAACTCAAAGAGCTCAGAACGCAAAATAAGCGGAGCTCAATTCAAGAGAAACTTACCAGAGACTCTGGAGAATAGCCAAAGAGGCAGCAAGCCAAAGGGGGTCTTCACCTGCATCTAGGAGCTGTCCCTGGAATCTTCACCAGCTGTCTTTGAGTACCATCTCACCCCCAAACTATCAAATGACAAAAATAATACCATTTAGTAATGAGTTTCTTGTGCGTTATTCAAGGGAAAACAATCTATGGATTGGAGGAATACAGTGCCTCACAGGCAGAGGAGCACTATTCCTGAGGAATTTGGGCCAAAAGTAAGTTGTAAAGAGTGTTAGAAGTAGAAACACAGGAATAGGGCATGATTGGCTAGGAAGTTGAAGATTTCCTTACAGGGCTAGCAGGTCCCATTTTCTAGGGTAAGGTAAGCTAACTAAAGCTGAGTTGGAGGATTGTGATTGGTATATGTTAGGATTCCTTCACAGGTGTTTCCCGTAGCATAGGCTGACATAGATTTAGATTTGCTATGTGGCCTGGGCCACTGGGGCAGCCTCCATTTTGTGGGTCCCAATATATGAATTAACTGTATCACTCATGACTATTCTTCTTTAATATAAAACACTTTCTCAACTTTTCTTTGATTTTTGACCTTGATATTTTTGAAGAGTATGGGCTAGTTGTTTTGTACAATGTTCTACAATTTGGGCTTGATTGATATTTCTTCATGATTGGAGTTATGCACTTTTGCAGGAATAACACAGAAATGATATTGTGCCCTCTTAGTGCCTCAAATCAGGAGGCACAATATTGTTCCAATATTAGTGATGCTAGCTTTGTTCTCTTGGGGAAAGAGGTCTCGGCCAAATCCTCCACCATAAAGTTATCAATTTTTCCTTTACAATTGAAAACTCATTTGTGAAGAGGTACTTTGAGTTCACACTACCCTGTTCAGAGTCAATATTCTTCCCACTAGTTTTAGCACCCTTGGATGATTTTTTTTAACCATACAATTCTTCCTTATTAGTTAGCATTAAAAGGTAAAACAGCTTAGACTTCTTCCCTAATTATTTATTTATTCACTTTTTATATCTGTATGGATTCATGGATTTTTATTTTATTCAATGGGCTATAATATATTGCTAACTTTATTTATTTTGATGCTCAAACTGTCCCAGATTTGGCCAGTGGAGGTCCCTTTGAGAAGGCTCCTGTGTCACTTTGACATGGGCCTATAATTTTTTAAAGAATTTCCTTACTTTCTGGAAATATGGCATTTGGGGCTTATCTTATATTTCCCCTATCTCTGCCCTGAAATTAGCCATTCTTCCAAGGAGCACTAGGTTCTTGTAGTTGAAAATAATATTTAGAATCCAAGATCTGAGCAAGCTAGATATGCTCGTTGTGACTGATGAATCATTGCATCTAGGCCTCTCTATTACATATATTAAATATACATATTAAAAATATATATATATAAATGAAAGCCAAGTTTTTCACTGATGAAAGAGTTTCAAATATAAAAAGAAAAAGAAACTAGGTGGAATCCTGAAGTAATGGAATGGAACTGGAGGTTTCAATGAAAACTCATGCTGTTATAGTTAGGTTGATGGGGGATATAAAAATAGACACAAATAACAAATATACTTAATCACACACATATATATATATATATATATTTGTATCTATTTTTATATCTCTCCATTGATCCATCCAATAATAGTATTTTACAATGTGTTAGAACAAGTCCTTCCCTCTTTCCTTTAGATTGAATGATCTCTTTGCAGATCTTATTCCCTCTGATTAAATCTTAGAGTAAGTTTATTGTGTCCCTCAAAAAAATTCAACAGGAAAAGAAAACTTCAACAGGAAAAAAAAAATTCAACAGGAATTTTGATTGGGATTGCTTGAGTATGTTTATAACTATATGAATGTAGAATTAGATAAGTCCTGAGACAAGAAGTCAAAAGATCTGGATTTGAATATTGGCTATATAATTAGCTGGATAAATCATCAAGGGCAGATTACATTCTAAATAAGCTTTCCTCTTCTCATCTGTAATATGCATATAGTAATATATATTATAAACTATTGTCAAAATAAACAAATGAAAAATTATGATTATTGTTTATAAATATATTTTTCTTCTCCTCCCAAATTATTTTCCAGTTATTTCCTAAATACCACAGAAAGACAAATTCCAATAAGCTGGAACTAATTAAATAAATACACTCATAGGATGATGACTTCATTTATTTTAATTTACGTTTAACTGATATGAATTGTAGCATTCCAATTATGGAGCAACTCAATATTCAGATCTTTATCCTTAAATTTTGATTAAAAAACTTTAGCATTTTTAAATTATAATATTTATATTATAGATCTTATCTGTAAAGCTGTGCTTTATAAATCTAGATAAAGTATGAATTAGATACACATATCATTATTTTAACAATTTTAGAAATTATAACAATGGAGAAGTAACAGAAGAGACAGACCCACTAAATTAAAAATAACAAATAGAATATTTGTTTGTTTGTTTTTAAGTGTTCCTAGCAATCATTTTCTAAAGTTCTTAGTGACTAAGAAATTTTGTCCTTAACATCGCTGGGTCATTTTTGTTATGGTAATGAATGCATTTAGTCCTCAAATTAAAAAAAAAACAACAACATATATACTGTTTCCTTTTATAATAAGATTTGTTTTTATTATGTAAGTCCTTTGTTACTCTTAACTAGGAGACGGTTTTCATTCAAATATTATTGCATCCACATTTAGGAGGGCCTGCTTTACAAAGTACTGTCTGATAATGTTTTTCAATCAACAAAGCCCTTGAAACTGTTCGGCTTGTTAGCCATTTGCTGTTGAAGAGTGCATCCATCTCTGAAAACAAGATGCAAGGAAACACAGTCCTCATTTTCTCCAGTAGTTAGCTGTTCAAAGGACTGTAGCCATTTCAAGAGGTGCTAGATATGCATGCATAAGGCTTGACAGAGCTAACAATGAAGAAGTATAATGAGCATTTATGATTTGAATTGAAGAGTTTCAAAAGAATGCAAATCAGTATCTTATCTAAAAGGATAAAATATATCCCAACAAGTTAAAGAGCAGTTTTTCAGATTTTAAGCTTATCATGAGTATTTAAAAAACAACCAGTGTTTACTACCCTGCTGAGAGTACATCACATCAGTTCATTTCCCCAGTGGGAGAGTGCTTCAAAGATATCAAGGACTCTCACAAATCTTAACAAAGTACACAAGTACGGAAGGGGTTCATGATAATAAATGGGAAATGTTATCTGAGAAAACAGAGTACTGTATACATTTAACTGTCAAAGTTAAGAGAAAGGAGATGTCATTCATATTTATCTTTATTAGTTTTATACTGCTGTGTAACAAACTACCACAGACCTACTGGCTTAAAATAACACCCAACAGTTTTGATTTAGTTCTGCTGGTGAGAAGTCTGGGCAGACTTGGCTGGGCTCCCTGATGAGGCATTCCGAAAGCCAAAGTCAAGAGGTCAGCTGGGCAGAGCTCTAATCTGGATGCTCTGGGGAAGAATCTATTTCCAAGCTTATTCCCAACTATGTCAAAATTCAGTTCATCTGTAGGACTGAGGAGGAACAGAAGAAAAAGAAGTCACCAAATCTCTCCCTAATAAGATAGGATAAGTGAAGGGTAGCAAAGTATACCACCCAAAATATGCCTCATTGGCATACTGGGTATTTTGAACTGGTTATTTTTAAGAAACAGACAAAATCTCTGAAAACCTAGTAAAAGTTACCCTTTTGTAAGAGACATTTACATTTATAAGGGAAATCTCCATTGGTAGGGGTCTCCCTCTCTGTACCAGGAAGAAGAGGATGACCAGATCTCAAGAAACTCGTATCAGTAGAAAAGCAACACTTAAATCTGCCTAACAACCCATACCCTTGTTTACTGGGCTTTTCCTGGTAACCTCCCATAACTGACCTCCCACACCCTTAATAGCTTTCTTCTGGCTTTAGCTGGAGATGGTACTTAAGGTGGTGCCTTGGGCCATTTTGAGGAGTTACTCAGTTTTCCAGAGTTTCTCTCCTGTACACAGGAGGTATGCATGTTATTAAACTTCTGTCTGCTTTTCTCATGTAATGTGTCTTTTATTACAGGGGATGTTAGCCAAGAACCTAGAAGGGTAGATGGAAAGTTCTTTTTCCTCCCCTATAACAGAAATTTCTTATTCTTCCCTCATTCTTCCTTCCTAACTTTCTTTCCCTCAGATACTCCCTTTGACACCTCTACAGAAGCAATTGAATGAATGATACTCAATAACTTTCCTTAATGTGAAGGACAAGACTATAAACACACCTCCCAGTCCAGGTGTCTATAGAAAGCTATGCTCAGGCAGGCACATATTGAGCTGCTGCAGTGAAAAAACCTACTGCTCCTATATACCATGTCTATTTTTAGTGACACTACCTAAACATCAATTCAGGAGTTGATAAAAACTAAATAACTTCCCACAACGTTACCACTAAAACATTTTATGCTACCATAAAAGACATACTAATTAGCACACAAAATCAGGGACGGTTTTGTCTTTCCTCTAAATTATAGAAATCATGAAAAATTCTATATTTAGTATCATTCTTGTTGTATGTTCTTTAGAGAGAACTATAGACCACGTGTAAACTTTTGCAAAGCCCACAAATTCACAAATCATTAATGACATGTATTTACACTGTAAGAATTTTTTTAAAAGGCTATACTGAGTTTATTTTAGACAAAACTTTTTTTCATTTTTGCTACATAATCATAAAAAGGAGTTCCATAAGTGGGTCTCCAGTTTTCTACAAATATTCCACATCAGTAACAATAAAGCTTTTCTGCAAAAGTAAATGGTTTTTTAAAAATGACAGATTCAAACGAAATGACTCAAAAGTTATCTTTGTCTTCCACATGCTAAACCTGGACACAAGAGGACTGAGGAGCATCATTTTATTTCATTTTCACAAATTATTGTCTAGAATGTGCTACTCAAAATGTGCTTCTGATGGAGAGACCTTCAAGATGGCGGAAGAGTAAGACGTGGAGATCACCTTCGTCCCCACAAACACATCAGAAATACATCTACACGTGGAACAACTCCTACAGAACACCTATTGAATGCTTACAGAAGACCTCAGACCTCCCAAAAGGCAGGAAACTCCCTACGTACTTGGGTAGGGCAAAAGAAAAAAGAAAAAACAGACAAAAGAATAGAGACGGGACCCACACCAGTGGGAGGGAGCCGTGAAGGAGGAAAGGTTTCCACACACTAGGAAGCCCCTTCGCAGGCGGAGACTGCAGGTGGTGGAGGGGGGAAGCTTCAGATTCATGGAGGAGAGTGCATCAACAGGGGTGCGGAGGGCAAAGCGGAGAGATTCCCGCACAGAGGATCGGTGCCGACCAGGACTCACAAGCCCGAGAGGCTTGTCTGCTCACCTGCCAGGGTGGACGGGGCTGGGAACTGAGGCTCGGGCTTCGCAGGTCGGATCCCAGGGAGAGGACTGGGGTTGGCGGTGTGAACGCAACCTGAAGGGGGTTAGAGTGCCACAGCTAGCCGGGAGGGAGTCCGGGAAAATGTCTGGAACTTACTAAGAGGCAAGAGATCATTGTTTCCTGGTGCCCGAGGAGAGGGGATTCAGAGCACTGCCTAAAGGAGCTCCAGAGATGGGCAAGAGCCGCGGCTATCAGTGCAGACACCAGAGACGGGCATGAAATGCTAAGGCTGCTACTGCAGCCATCAAGAAGCGTGTGTGCGAGCACAGGTCACTATCCACATCTTCCCTCCCGGAAGCCTGTGCAGCCCGTCATTGCCAGGGTCCCACAATCCAATGACAACTTCCCCGGAAGAACACACGGCGCGCCTCAGGCTGGTGCAACGTCATGCTGGCCTTTGATACCGCAGGCTCACCCGGCATTCCACACCCCGCCCTTCCCCAGCCTGAGTGAGCCAGAGTCCCCTAATCAGCTGCTCCTTTAATCCCGTCCTGTCTGAGCGAAGAACAGATGCCCTCAGGCAACCTACACGCAGAGGCAGGGCCAAATCCAAAGCTGAATCCCAGGAGCTGTGCGAACAAACAAGAGAAAGGGAAATTTCTCCTAGCAAGCGGCCTCAGGGGCAGTGGATTAAATCTCCACAATCAACTTGATGTACCCTGTGTCTCTGGAATACCTGAATAGACAACGAATCATCCCAAAATTGAGGCAGTGGACTTTGGGAGGAACTGTAGACTTGGGGTTTGCTGTATGTGACTGACTGGTTTCTGGTTTTATGTTTATCTTAGTTTAGTACTTAGAGCTTATTATCATTTGTAGATTTATTTATTCATTTGGTTGCTCTCTTCCATTTTTTTAATATATACATACATATATACTTTTTTTCCTTTTTCTCTTTTTGTGAGTGGGTATGTGTATGCTTCTCTGTGTGATTTTGTCTGTATAGCTTTGCTTTTACCATTTGTCCTAGGGTTCTGTCTGGTTTTTCTTTTTTTTTTTTAAATATAGTTTTTAGAGCTTGTTATCATTGGTGGATTTGTTTTTTGGCTTGGTTTCTCTCTTCTTCCTTTCTTTCTTTTTTTCTCCCTTTTCTTCTGAGCTGTGTGCCTGACAGGGTCTTGGTGCTCTGGTCAGGTGTCAGGCCTGTGCCTCTGAGGTGGGAGAGCCAAGTTCAGGACGTTGGTCCACCAGAAACCTCCCAGCTCCACGTAGCATCAAACAGTGAAAAATCTCCCAGAGATCTCCATCTCAACGCTAAGACCCAGGTCCACTCAATGATGATGTGGCACTACTGTGCTGGACACACTATGCCAAACAACTAGCAAGACAGGAACACAACCCCATCCATTAGCAGAGAGGCTGCTTAAAATCTTAATAAGGTCACAGACACCAGGTTAAAACACACCACCAGACGTGGACCTGCCCACCAGAAAGGCAAGATACAGCCTCATCCACCAGAGCACAGGCACTAGTCCCCTCCACCAGGAAACCTACACAACCCACTGAACCAACCTTAGCCACTGCGGACAGACACCAAAAACAATGGGAACCTTCAGCCTGCAAAAAGGAGACCCCAAACACAGTAAGTTAAGCAAAATGAGAAGACAGAGAAACACATAGCAGATGAAGGAGCAAGGCAAAACCTCACCAGACCTAACAAATGAAGAGGAAATAGGCAGTCTACCTGAAAAAGAATTCAGAATAATGATAGTAAAGATGATCCAAAATCTTGGAAACAGAGTGGAGAAAATACAAGAAACGATTAACAAGGACCTAGAAGAAATAAAGAGCAAACAAACAGTGATGAGCTGCACAATAAATGAAATTAAAAATTCTTTAGAAGGGATCAATACCAGAACAACTGAGGCAGAAGAACGGATAAGTGAGCTGGAAGATAAAATAGTGGAAATAACTACTGCAGAGCAGAACACACAAAAAAGAATGAAAAGAATTGAGGACAATCTCAGAGACCTCTGGGACAACATTAAACACATCAGCATTCGAATTATAGGGGTCGCAGAAGAAGAGAAAAAGAAAAGGACTGAGAAAATATTTGAAGAGATTATAGTTGAAGACTTCCCTAATATGGGAAAGGAAACAGTAAATCAAGTCCAGGAAGCGCAGAGAGTCCCATACAGGATAAATCCAAGGAGAAAGACACCAAGACACATATTAATCAAACTATCAAAAATTAAACACAAGGAAAAATATTAAAAACAGCAAGGGAAAAACAACAGATAACACACAAGGGAATCCAGATAAGGTTAACAGCTGACCTTTCAGCAGAAACTCTGCAAGCCAAAAGGGAGTGGCAGGACATAATTAAAGTGATGAAGGAGAAAAACCTACAATCAAGATTACTCTACCGAGAAAGGATCTCATTCAGATTTGACAGAGAAATTAAAACCTTCACAGACAAGCCAAAGCTAAGGGAATTCAGCACCACCAAACCAGCTTTACAACAAACGCTAAAGGAACTTCTCTAGGCAGGAAACACAAGAGAAGGAAAACACCTACAATAACAAACCCAAAACAATTAAGAAAATGGGAATAGGAACATATATATCGATAATTACCTTAAATGTAAATGGATTAAATGCTCCGACCAAAAGACATAGATTGGCTGAATGGATACAAAAACAAGACTCATATATATGCTGTCTACAAGAGACCCACTTCAGACCTAGGGACACATACAGACTGAAAGTGAGGGGAGGCAAAAAGTTATTCCATGCAAATGGAAATCAAAAGAAAGCTGGAGTAGCAATTCTCATATCAGACAAAATAGATTTTAAAACAAAGACTATTAAAGATACAAAGACAGTATATAATGAGTAAGGGATCAATCCAAGAAGAAGATGTAACAACTGTAAATATTTATGCACCCAACATAGGAGCACCTCAATACATCAAGCAAACGCTAACAGCCATAAAAGGGGAAATTGACAGTAACACAATCATAGTAGGGGACTTTAAAACCCCACTTTCACCAATGGACATATCATACAAAATGAAAATAAATAAGGAAGCACAAGCTTTAAATGATACATTAAACAAGATGGACTTCTGATATTTATAGGACATTCCATCCAAAAACAACAGAATACACTTTCTTCTCAAGCCCTCATGGAACATTCTCCAAGATAGATCATATCTTGGGTCACAAATCAAGCCTTCGTAAATTTAAGAAAACTGATATCATATCAAGTATCTTTACCAACCATAAAGCTATGAGACTAGATAACAATTACAGGAAAAAATCTGTAAAAAATACAAACACATGTAGGCTAAACAGTATACTACTTAATAACCAAGAGATCACTGAAGAAATCAAAGAGGAAATCAAAAAATACCTAGAAACAAATGACAATGAAAACACGACAACCCAAGACCTATGGTATGCAGCAAAAGCAGTCTAAGAGGGAAGTTTATAGCAATACAATCCTACCTCAAGAAACAAGAAACATCTCAAATAAAGAACCTAACTTTACACCTAAAGCAATTAGAGAAAAGAACCAAAAACCCCCTAAGGTAGCAGAAGGAAAGAAAACATAAAGATCATATCAGAAATAAGAGAAAAAGAAATGGAGGAAACGATAGCAAAGATCAATAAAACTGAAAGCTGGTTCTTTGAGAAGACAGACACAATTGAAAAACCATTAGCCAGACTCATGAAGAAAAAAAGGGAGAAGACTCAAATCAATAGAATTAGAAATGAAAAAGGAGAAATAACTGACCCTGCAGAAATACAAAGGATCATGAGAGATTACTACAAGCAACTATCTGCCAATAAAAGGGACAAGCTGGAAGAAATAGACAAATTCTTAGAATAGCACAACATTCCGAGACAGAACCAGGAAGAAATAGAAAATATAAACAGATCAATCACAAGCACTGATATAGAAACTGCGATTAAAAATCTTCCAAAACACAAAAGCCCAGGACCAGATGGCTTCACAGGCGAATTCTATCAAACATTTACAGAAGAGCTAACACCCATCCTTCTCAAGCTCTTCCAAAATATAGCAAAGGGAGGAATACTCCCAAACTTATTCTATGAGGCCACCATTATCATGATACCAAAACCAGACAAGGATGTGAGAAAAAAAGAAAACTACAGGCCGATATCTCTGATGAACATAGATGCAAAAACCCTCAACAAAATACTAGCAAATAGAATCCAACAGCACATTAAAAGGATCATACACCTCTTCAATAAGTGGTGCTGGGAGAACTGGACAGCTACATGTAAAAGAATGAGATTAGAACACTCCCTAACACCATACACAAAAATAAACTCAAAATGGATTAAAGACCTAAATGTAAGGCCAGACACTATCAAACTCTTAGAGGAAAACATAGGCAGAACCCTCTAGGACATAAATCACAGCAGGATACTTTTTGACCCATCTCCTAGAGAAATGGAAGTAAAAACAAACAAATGGGACCTAATGAAACTTAAAAGTATTTGCACAGCAAAGGAAACCATAAACAAGATGAAAAGACAACCCTCAGAATGGGAGAAAATATTTGCAAATGAAGCAACTGACAAAGGATTAATCTCCAAAATTTACAAGCAGCTCATGCAGCTCAATATCAAAAAAACAATCAACCCAATCCAAAAATGGGCTAAAGACCTACATAGACATTTCTCCCAAGAAGATATACAGACTGCCAACAAACACATGAAAGAATGCTCTACATCATTAATCATTAGAGAAATGCAAATCAAAACTACAATGAGATATCATCTCACACCAGTCAGAATGGCCATCATCAAAAAGTCTGCAAACAATCAATGCTGGAGAGGGTGTGAAGAAAAGGGAATCCTCTTGCACTGTTTTTGGGAAAGTAAATTGATACAGCCACTATGGAGAACAGTATGGAGGTTCCTTAAAAAACTGAAAATAGAACTACCATACAACTCAGCAATCCCACCACTGGGCATATATCCTGAGAAAATCATAATTCAAAAAGAGTCATGTACCAAAATGTTCATTGCAGCTCTATTTACAATAGCCAGGACATGGAAGCAACCTAAGTGTCCATCAAGAGATGAATGGATAAAGAAGATGTGGCACATATATACAAGGGAATATTACTCAGCCATAAAAAGAAACAAAATTGAGTTATTTGTAGTGAGGTGGATGGACCTAGACTCTGTCATATAGAGTGAAGTAAGTCAGAGAGAGAGAAACAAATACCGTATGCTAACACATATATATGGAATATAAAAAAAAAAGAAAAAAAATTGTCATGAAGAACCTAGGGGCAAGACGGGAATAAAGACACAGACCTACTAGAGAATGGACTTGAGGATAGGGGGAGGGGGAAGTGTAACCTGGGACAAAGTGAGAGAGTGTCATGGACATATGTACAGTACCAAACATAAAATAGATAGGTAGTGGGAAGCAGCCCCATAGCACAGGGAGATCAGCTCGGTGCTTTGTTACCACCTAGAGGGGTGGGATAGGGAGGGTGGGAGGTATGGAGATGCAAGAGGGAAGAGATATGGGGACATATGTATATGTATAACTGATTCACTTTGTTATAAAGCAGAAACTAACACACCATTGTACAGCAATTATATTGCAATAAAGATTAAAAAAAAATAGTCCAGCTTGGAATCACAAAAGAAAGGAGTAGTGCCTAACAGATCTGACAATTTTTAAAGACAGAGCACTAAGAGTCAGCAGGAGAAATCTGAGGACTAATTTGCCTCTGGTTTGAGAGTAACTTCCTCGTAGTACAGCACACAAAAGACTAATTTAGGGAGTCTGGAAGCATGGCATCATGGAGTGAGCACTGAAAACAACCTAGAAATATTTAGATGGTAAAAGGCTTCAGGCAGAAAATGCTTTAAAATGAAGTGTCTGAGAGAATTGTTACTCAGATAGCTATGTAGTTTTAGGCAATTTAACTATTAATGACATAAGAAAGAAGAAATATGTCATGAGGTAACAAAATAACAACTAGAAAATTCAGACTACTGGTAAATCCGTAAAAAAGTAAAATAAAATAAAACTTTAATGGTTTGACTAGAACATCAGAAGAAAGCTTAGTTATAATTCTTTCTTTTAAGTAAATATCTACCTAGCACGAAAAAACTGAGGTAATACAGGGCTAAATAGAGGGTAAAAAGTTATTAAGAGTTAAGATATTAGGACCTTGTTTATAATATTGATTGACAGTAAAATTGAATAAAATATGCAAATGCAACTGATCAAAATCAGTTCAGATTAAACAGATAATATTTTTGAGCAAGAACACAATTGCCTACTACCCAAAATGAATTTTACATTATTTTGAACCCATAATTTCTGTATTTTAAAAACTTAGCCCATTTCTTTACTTTTTTTCCCTGGCCACAGCAAATCTAATGTTGCACATACATGACTTCTATGCTTCCAACTCCCACACCTCCACACACAAATACTTAAGCTTCTACGTAAGCCTCAGAATATCTGAATTCCAGTGCAGCTACATTAGCATAGAGACAGGTCTAAGCACAACGTTGTGCTCTGTAAGTCCTATCTCAGGTACCCCCATATTTCCCCCTTGAGTCTGCATTTTCTAAGTCACTGATGATATCCATTATGCAGGAGGACTTTACTAAAGTCTTGCTTCACGTGTGAAATTTATTGCAATTTTAGACATAACCATATTTCTCACTAGCTGTGCCATCAGAATAAGTGAATGGATATGAAAGTATGAATAGCCTATAATGGCATAGTAGGATATTTCATCAGAGCATTTGTGTGGCATTATATTGAAGATTCCTGTAGCTAAGAGAGCAGCTATTTTTGAGTGTCTATGATTGTACAGAGGCACTCTTCTGATACTTTACACAAATTATCTAATTTAATATTCACAAAAAAAAAGCTGTTAGGTAAAAATTATTATTTCTATCATACAGTTAGAAATTTGAGGAAGAGAAAAGTAACTTCCACAAAATCATAGTATTCAAAAACTCATTTTGTCATAGCCAGGACACAAGCTTTATTTTATCTTTCTTCAAAACTTATACCTGGAACCACTCTGATACCTGTGTACAGAGAAAGAGGATAGCCGAAAAGTAAGTGGCTCACAACATAATTTCACCTAAGATCAACCTTCTCCTAATAGGATGTTAGTTGAAGCCAAGATAATTATCATTACTGAAAAATATCTATAAAATGTTCTAATCTTGATATGCCTCAAAAAGAAGAGGGACTCCAGCATATTCTGCAAAGGGGAGCTATCACTTGTCAGTAGGTCTAAGTGATAATTAGTAAAATGTAATTCTTTAAAACAGTGATACAAACCTCTCACTCAACTGGGTTCATTTATATCTCACTAAACTGGCTTTCAGATAGGGTATCACAACATAATAGTTAATTCACAGTATTAAGCACAGAATTCAAGAAACAGATCCATGAATATTTTTAGCTTCTTAAGAGAACACTTTGTACCTTAAACTAATTTTATTTGTATATTTCAGGAAGATTAAGAAAAGGCATAGTATAAATATACTGTTAAATATAATAATGTACTGAGATCTGAGTATATTCTGCAGTTGTTACATTGCATGATAAAAATAAAAAGTAGCTGGTTAAGTGAAAGAGACAAAGGGATATCAAAGGATAAGGCAAAGAATAATACAGCAAAACAATAAGGAGAAAGTGGAAAATTCAATCTGTTACTTGCTAGGCAAACAATAAACACCAAGGAAGAACTTCACATAACAGTACTCTGAGAGGGAAAAGTCAGGAGATATTAAATGGCAGAAAGGAGGAATTCATAATCCTGGTCTTAATTAATCATTTGAAACTAGTTCTCCAGATGGGACAGAATGAATTACTCATATGTTTATATTCGAGTAAAGGAGTCCAGTTGTTCATTGGAAAGCATCTTCAGTTCAGGCCAGCAATGATTTCCCAGATGATGTTACTCAGAACCAGTCAAAATGAAGCAAAAATTTCCAGGATTTTTAGAAGTAAGCCAGCCTTTAAAAATGTTATAACAGTTTAAGATTTACATAAAACTTGTGAAAACTGTAGAGTTCCAACAGAACCTAAACCCAGTTTTCCTTATTATTAAAATCTTACATTAGTATAGTATATTTGTCACAAGTAATGGACCATTACTGATGCTCTTGTTAACTAAAGTTTATACTTTATCTAGATTTCCTAAGAACCCCATGCAGGACTCCACATTACATTTAGTGGTCCTGTCTCCTTAGTTTCCTCTTGGCCATAACAATTTCTCAGACATTCCTTATTATGAATGACCTCGACAGTTTTGAGGAGCACTAGTCAGATATTTTTTTAGAATGACCCTTAACTGGAGTTAGGCTGATGTTTTTTCTTGTGGTAGGACTGAAGTTAGGTTATGTTTGGGATAGAAACTGCAGAGACAAGTGTCATTCTTGTCACACCCTATCAGATGAACACAGTATAACCTGGTATCACTTTTGAGGTTAATCTTGACCACCTGGTTGAAACAGTGTTTGTCAGATTTCTCTATTGCATAATCACTCTTTTTTTTTTTTCTTCAATGCCATACGGTACTCTTTGGAGGGTAACCTATGTACACAGCACATTTAAGGGGTAGGGAGATATGGACCACCTCCTTGAGGGCAGAGTATCTACACAGATTCTTTGGAATTCTTCTACTGGGAAGAATAGTGTATTTTCTCCACTTGCTTATCTATCCAATCATTTATTTATATAAGTATGGACTTAAATATTTATTTTATACTATAGATTATAATTCAGTATTATTTTATTTATTTTGTTGCTCAAATTATTTTAGGTTTAGCTATTGGGAGCTCTTTCAGTTGGCTCCTGTGTCTTTCTGAAATGTCTCCATGGTCACATTGGTTTGCTTTTGTGAGCACTTCCTTATCTTTCTGTCAATATAAAATGTCGCTGGCACATCTTGTGCATTTGCAGCAGCAGTCGTGCAATCAGTCATTTGCCCAAGGGTACTTGGTTTTGTTTTGTTTTTTAATGAAGAATATAAAAATTTAAAAATATATACAGTATATATAATACACATGCATATAAACAGATATATTTTAGATATTCTATATATCATATATATAATTTCATATGTGTATTTAGATTTTTATATATATTAGAAACAAAAACTGGACACTAGTGTGCATGTTGCTACAGGGATTTAGTACTTCTAGGCCCTTTCAGCTGACAGAAAAAGGAAATATTATGTATTTTAACACACACATACAAACATTCTATATGTATCAACATGTATCTACATAACATTAAACATGAGTTCATACTGATGTCTCCAACTCTAACCAATTACTAGATGGACCATTCTAACCTTTTCCCCTTCATGGTCTCTAACTTCTCATGGCCACAATAAGACACCTCGCCCCAGCATCTACCATTTATTTAATTAATTGTTCAATTCCATTATAAATATATAGTGGTTTCAAAATTGATAACCTTACCCCCATAGGATACAACTTTATCAACTCAAGTACAGCGCTTACTTATAGTCCTTTTGCCTTTAGTGTTACAGCTGCAACTCATTTCCAAAGTTACATAGGTCAGCATGTTTTCCTCTACTCCATTTAGTGAGGTTACTTCATGCACTTGTATTACGATTAGATTGTTTTGTTCTGTCACTTTTTACAAAATGGGATCCTCTGTTCTCCCAAATGTTTTGTGTTGTTGTTTTTAATTAGTCTACATTGAAGTTCTCTCTTTGTGCTGTAAAGTTTTATAGGTGTTGACAAATGCATAATGTCATATATTCACGAGCATCATTCTTACCAAATAATTTCAACCCCCTAAAATATTCAAAGTACTGGTACTTCACATATTCAGCCCTACCCCCAAACACCAGGCAACAGCTGATCTCTTTAAAATTCATTTAGTTTTGCCTTTCCAAAACATCATATAATTGGAATCATGCAATATGTAGCCTAGCTTCTTTCACTTAGCATTTAGACTCAGCCAAGTTTTCGCACAGATTGACAAATCATTATTTTTATCTCTGAATGGTAGTCCACTGAATTGATATAGTAAAGTTTATCCATTCACTTATTGAAGGACATCTTGGTTATTCCAGATTTTTGTGATTATGAATAAAGTTACTATAAAAATTCACATGCAGGACTTTGTAAGTACATAGGGGGATGATTTTTATATCATGTGGTAAAACTATGATTTGTTTGGGAAGAAACTTCCACACTGTGTTTCAAAGTCCTGTATCATTTTTAATTTCCACCAGTACCGAATGAAAGGGGCTGATGCTCCATATCCTTGGCTGTCTATTTCTGGATTTTAAGCATTCTAGTATGTGTGGTGTTTCACTCTTGTGTAAATTTGCAGTTCCCTGATAAGAAATGATGTTAAACATCTTTTTAAATACATACATGCCATCTATATATTTTCTTTGGTGAGCTGCCTGGTCAGATCTTTTATCTATTTTTTTTTTAATTGGAGTATAGTTGCTTTACAAGGTTGTGTTAGTTTCTGCTGTATTTTATCCACTTTTTAATTGGGCTGTTTAAATTTTTTTGTTGAGTTCTAAGAGTTCTTTGTGTACTGTGGGCACACATTCTTTATCAGAGATGTGTTATGAAAATATCTTCTTCCAGTATGTGGCTTGTCTTTTCCTATTCTAACACTGTTTTTTATAGAGCAATGGTATTTATTTATTTATTTATTTTAAAATTTATATTTATTTATTTATTTATATAGGGGTATAGTTGTTTTACAATGTTGTGTTAGTTTCTACTGTTCAGCGAAGTGGGGCTCCCTGTGCTATACAGCAGGTTCTCATTAGTTATCTATTTTATACATGTTAGTGTATATATGTTAATCCCAAACTCCCAATTCATCCCACCCCCTTTCCCCGCCTTGGTGTCCATATGTTTGTTTTCTACATCTGTGTCTCTATTTCTGCCTTGCAAACTGGTTCATCTGTACCATTTAGTGGTTTGTATTGTAATAAAGTCCAAGTTATTAATTTTTTCTTTCATGAATCAGGCTTTTAGTGTGGTATCTAAAAACTTATTGACAGGGAATTTCCTGGCAGTCCAGTGGTTAGGACTCTACACTTCCACTGCAGGGGGCACAGGTTCGATCCTTGGTCAGGGAACTAAGATCCTGTAAGCTATGAGGCATGGCCAAAAAAATTAAAAATAAAAATAAAAACTTATTGACAAAGACAAACCAATTTTTCTCCAATGTTTTCTTTTGCAAGTTTTAATATTTTTGCATTTTACATTTAGTGTTACTATCTAATTTGTAATAACCTTTGTGTATGACGTAAGGTATATGTCTAAGTTCGTTTTTTTTGTAGACAGTTGTCTGGTTTTTCCAGTATCATTTATTGAAAAGCTATCTTTCCTCCTTTAAACTGCCGTTGTGCCTCTTTTTTTTTTTTTTTTTTGCGGTACGCGGGCCTTTCACTGTTGTGGCCTCTCCCGTTGTGGAGCACAGGCTCGGGACGCACAGGCTCAGCGGCCATGGCTCACGTGCCTAGCCTCTCCACGGCATGTGGGATCTTCCCGGACCAGGGCACGAACCCTTGTCCCCTGCATCGGCAGGCGGACTCTCAACCACTGTGCCACCAGGGAAGCCCCTGTGCCTTTTTTTAAATTACTTTTTTTATTGTAGTTTAGTTGATTTACAATATATTAATTTCAGGTGTACAGCATAGTGATTCAGTATTTTTACAGATTATACTCCATTAAAATTTATTACAAAATAATGTCTATGATTCCCCATGATATACAATATATCCTTGTTGCTTATCTATTTTATGTATAGTAGTTTGTATCTTTTAATCCTATACCCCTAATTTGTCCCTCCCACCTCCCTCTCCACTTTGGTAACCACTCCTCATTTTCTATATCTGTGAGTCTGTTTCTGTTTCACATATTCATTCATTTGTATTATTTTTTTACTTTCCACATATAAGTGATATCATACAGTATTTGTTTGTCTGACTTAATTCATGAAGCATAATATTCTCTAGGTCCATCCACATTGCTGCAAATGGCAGAATTTCATTCTTTTTTATGGCTGAGTAATATTCCATTATATTTATACATACACAGATACATGCATACCACATTTTCTTTATCCATTTTTCTGTTGATGGGTACTTGGATTGCTTCCACATCTTGGCTATTGTAAATAGTGCTGCTCTGAACATTGGGGTGCATGTATTTTTTCGAATTAGTGTTTTCATTTTTTTCCAGATACATATGTACACCCAGGAGTGAAATTCCTGGATCATATTTTAGTTCTATTTTTAGTTTTTTGAAGAAACTGCATAATGGCTGCACCAGTTTACATTCCCATCAACAGTGTACAAGGACTCCCTTTTCTCCACATCCTCTCTAACATTTGTTATTTGTAGACTTTTTGATAATAGCCATTCTGACAGATGGGAGGTGATATCTCAGTGTGGTTTTGATTTGCATTCCTCTAATAATTAGCCACGTTGAGCATCTTTTCATGTGTCTGTTAGCCATCTGTGTGTCTCTGGAAAAATGTCTATTCAGGTCTTCGATCCATTTTTTGATTGGGTTTTTTTTTTAAAAAAAAAACATTGAGTTGTATGAGCTGTTTATATATTTTGGATATTAACCTCTTGTCAGTCATCTCATTTACAAACACATTCCATAGGTTGTCCTTTTGTTTTGCTGATAGTTTCCTTTAAGGTCACATTTGTTTACTTTTGCTTTTATTTATTGTGCTTTAGGAGACAGATCTAAAAAAATATTGCTATGATTTATGTCAAAGAGTGCTCTGCCTATGTTCTCTTATAAGAGTTTTATGGTTTCATTCTTATATCTAGGTCTTGGATTAATCCATTTTGAGTTTATTTTTGTATATGGTATAAGGAAATGTTCTAATTTCATTCTTTTACATGTAGCTGTCCAGTTTTCCCAGCACCACTTGTTGAAGAGACTGTCTTTTCTCCACTGTATATTCTTCCCTCCTTTGTCATAGATTAATTGACCATAAGCCCATGGGTTTATTTCTGAGCTCTCTAGTCTGTTCCATCGATCTATGTGTCTGTTTTTGTGCCAGTACCATACTGTTTTGATTACTGTAGCTTTGTAATATATAGTTGGAAGTCTGAGAACCATGTTATCTACAGCTTTGTTCTTTTTTCTCAAGAATGCTTTGGCAATTTGGTATCTTCTGTGGTTCCATGTGAATTTTAGGATTATTTTTTTCTAGTTCTGTGAAAAATGCCATGAGTATTTTGATAAGGATTGCATTAAATCTGTAGATTGCTTTGAGTCGTATGGCCATGTTAACAATATTAATTCTTCTAATCCAAGACCACAGGATATCTTTCCATTTCCTTGTATCATCTTCAATTTTCTTCATCAGTGTTTCACAGTTTTCAGAGTATTGGTCTTTCACCTTCTGTCTTTGTGCCTTTGTAAAAATCAATTAATTATATTTGTGTAAGTCTATGAGTTCTCTATTATATTATACTGACCTATGTATCTATTCTGTCACCAGTAACATGCTACCTTGATTACTAAAGTTTTATATATTAAGTCTTGAAATCATGCAGTGTGAGTCCTCCAACTTTGTTTTCCTTCTACAGCAGTGTGTTGACTCTTCTAGGTCTTTTGCCTTTCCATAGGAAGTTCAGGATCAGTGTGTCAAGACCTCTAAGATAGCTTTCTAGGACTTTGATTGAGATAGTTCTGAATATATAGATCAAGTGTGAGAGAATTTATATCTTAAAAATACTGTTTTCCAATAATACACATGTAATAACTCAATTTATGTAGATCCTCTTTGATTTCTTTGATCAGCATTTTCTACTTTTCAGCAAACAGATCCTGTACATATTTCATTAGATTTACACTTAGGTTACATTTATATTGGTGCCACCATAAATGATTTCTTTTTAAATTACACTTTCTGATTGGGTATTGCTGGCCT
The DNA here is from genome assembly GCF_964374135.1 of Grampus griseus. Taxonomy (NCBI): domain Eukaryota; kingdom Metazoa; phylum Chordata; class Mammalia; order Artiodactyla; family Delphinidae; genus Grampus; species Grampus griseus. The sequence continues at coordinate 81,486,641 of NC_139019.1, forward strand.
ATAGGAAAGTAAGGCTTTTGTATAGTGACCTTATATGTTTCCAGTGAATATGCTATAATTACTTGTTAGTTCCTAGAGATTTCAGGTAGAGTCTTTGTTTTCTACATAGATGATCACTCTCTCTGCAAGAATAGTTTTATTTCTACCTTTTGAATCTGTATTTTTTTAAATTTCTTCTTCGTTGTAAAATTTTTGTCCTATTGCACTAAGTAGAACTTCCAGTAAAATGTTAAATAGGCATACCGATCTTAGGAGGGAAGTGTCCAGTCTCTAACCACTTAGAATCATCTTAGTGCTAGGTGTTCTGTAGGCAGGGTTTTTTATTTGTTTGTTTTTGTTTTGATCAAGTGAGGAAGTTTCCACTTATTCCTAGTTTGCCGAGAGTTAGTATCATGAATGAGTACTGGCTTTTGTCAAATGCTGTTTCTAAATCAATTGATATTTGGGTTTTCTTCTTTAGCCAGTTACTGTGGTGAATTACACTGATTGATGTTTTAAATGCTGAACCTACTCTGCTCCCCTGGCATATATCCCATTTCGTATATAATTTTTTCTCACATTTTTGGATTCATTTGCAAATATTTTATTTAGAATTTTTTTGTTCTCTGTTCATGAGAATTTCTGGATGATAGTTTTCTCCCCATGTAATGTCTTCATTTGATTTAGTTTATGGTAGGACTAGCCTCACAGAATATAGTAGGAAATGTTTCTTCTGCTTCACTGTGTTGGATGGAACATTCCATAAATGTCAATTAAATCAAATGGATTAAAAGTGCTGTACAGGTCATCCATATCCTTACTGATTTTCTGCCTGCTTTATAAATTCATTACCAGCAGAAGGGTATTGGCATCTCCAACTATAATAGTGTACTCTGTCTCAAACTAAAAGTTAAAAAATGGAAGAGAAATCAACTTTAAAAAATCAGCAACTAAAATATCAGAATATGGAGCAGGAAAAGAGTAAAAATCCATCAGGGCTGTGTTCTGAGTACTGGGGAAAGTGTGTCCATGAATATTTAGTCCTTAGAAGGCCAGTTGTGGCAGGTTCACGTTTCCCCTTTGCAGTAACAAATTTGGGGGAAGGAATTGCTCACTTGGAATCACATTTCCCAGCCTTCCTCCAGCTTGAATTTAGGTAGGTTCATGTGACCCTTTCTAGGCCACAGAATGGTTGCAGAAGTGAGGTATATATATTTCAAGCCACAGTTTGTGAAAGACCTATAACTTCTTCACCTTTTCTCTTTTCATTTCAGAATTGATGGCAAAACTCAGGGCAATTTGGGGAGTTACTTTTCTAGATGGCACAGCTTTTGTAGCTGGAACCCCAAAGACTGTGTGGAACAGAACATGGCTCACCCACCCCTGGAATGTCACATAACTAAGATATTTTTTTTTACTGTGTTCAGCCAACGATTTTATCTATATCTGTTACAGTGCGTATTGTTACCACAACAAATACAATAATCTGCTGTCCATCCCTTACCATAAGACTTGGAGGGATAGACGAAAGGACAACAGACAGCTGCAGAAAATGACAGGCAACTTACAAAAGCAAAATAAAACAAAACCAATAATAATAGCAAATTTTAAAAACGCAGGCTTATTTAGGACTGTCATTTAAAGAGAAAGTAATATTTCTTGCCAGCCATGAAGAATTAGAATCTAGTGATGTGATGTTGTAACTACTTACCTAATTAACTTTCAAGTTTCTGGAAAACCACAAGTGAAAAACTCCCTCACTAAAAGTAAATAACAATATATTCTTACCTGAATGCACAGTGTTTTGTTCATGTCACCCCCATAACCACAAAATGAGAAAAGGTATAAATTCTTTTCCACTGAAGTAAAATTATGCACTTTAACATTTTTAGTGTTATTTTTAAAAAGCATAAACCATGAGTTGACAAATAAAATTGCATAAGTTCATTTTCAATTGGGAAAAATTATCTCCAAAACCAACACATGCACACACATACACACTCACACACACACACGTACACATACAACAATTTTCCTTCTTTTCTAGGAAATAAAAACAAGTTATGGAAGATAATTCTCCACGTATTCCCACATTTAAACAATATACCATCAGATAAAACACAAAAGATTAAAAGGGAATTGAAACTTGACAAAGTAGCTTCTTTAGCATATCAAAACATAACTAATAAAAATATGAAAATAAAATTATAGTTCAAAATTTTTGTCCGAGGTGTAAAAAATGACTGAAGGAAATGAATGAGATTCACAGATTTTAGAAAACAACAGCCCTGAATTACACAGTCCTTCATGAGCTCTGTTAGCATTTACTACCTCTCTCAAATTACAAAATTTTCATTTGGTAATTAGAAAAGAGTATTTGTCTTTAAATTTTATATGGTATGCCTGTGTTCAAATTCAGATCTCTAATTCACATTCACGTCCTAATATATTAAAATAAACAATTGTCTTGGGAAATTTTATTAATAAGGATGGGTGTATTTTCAAGCCTAGTGCATATGAGTAAATCTGAGCCACAAGGCTCAGAAGAAAAGGAAGAATCAAAAAAGGGAAAAAAATAATAAAAAAATAATAAAGTAATATAAAAAATAAAATTAAAAAAAGGAAGAGAGCAACCAAAGCAATAAACAAATCCACCAATGATAACAAGCACTAAATACTAAACTAAGATAAACATAAAAATCAGAAACAAATCAGTCTCAGAAAGCAAACCCCAAGTCTACAGTTGCTCCCAAAGTCCACCGCCTCAATTTTGGGAACATTCGTTGTCTCTTCAGGTATTCCACAGATGCTGGGTTCATCAAGTTGATTGTGGAAATTAATCTGCTGCTCCTGAGGCTGCATGGAGAAATTTCCCTTTCCCTTTGTTTGCACAGCTCCTGGAGTTCAGCTTTGGTTTTGGCCTCAATTCTGCATGTAGGTCGCCCTCAGGTGTCTGTTCCCCACCCAGAGAGGAGCGGGTTAAAGCAGCGGCTGATTAGGGCTCTGTTGCTCACTAAGGCCGGGAGGGGGTTGGGTACAGTAGTCATAATTGGAATGTGGTCTGAGCCTGCAGCAGCAGAGGCCAGCATGACATTGCAACAGCCTGAGGCGCACGCTGTGTGTTCCCGACCTGTGCTTGCACACAGGATTCTTGGTAGCAGCGACAGCAGTGTTAGCATATCATGCCTGTCTTTGGGGTCCAAGCTGACAGCTGCAGCTTGGCCCATCTCTGGAGCTCGCTTAGGCAGTGCTCTGCCTTCTGTGGGCAGACAGGGAAGGAATCCCCTCTCCTCTTGCACCCTGAAACGATGGCCCCTTGCCTCTCCACCAGGTCCAGAGTTTTTCCCGGACTCCCTCCCGGCTAGTTGTGCCGCCCTAACCCCCTTCAGCCTGTCTTCAAGCAGCCAACCCCAGTCTTCTCCCTGGGATCTGATCTCTGAAGCCTGAGCCTCAGCTCCCAGCCCCCACCTGCCCCGGCACGTGAGCAGACAAGCGTCTCAGATTGTTGAGTGCTGGTCGGCACCGGTCCTCTGTGCGGGAGTCTCTCTGCTTTGTCCTCTGCACCCCTGTTTCTTCACTCTCCTCCGAAGCTCTGAAGCTTCCCTCCTGCCCACCTCGCATCCCTGCCAGTGAAGGGGCTCCCTAGTGTGTGGAAACTTTTCTTCCTTCACAGCTCCCTCCCAGAGGTGCAGGTCCTGTTCCTATTCTTTTGTCTCTGTTTTTTCTTTTGCCCTACCCAGGTACATGGGGATTTTCTTGCCTTTTGGGAAGTCTGAGGTCTTCTGCCAGCGTTCAGTAGATGTTCTGTAGGAGTTGTTCCACATGTAGATGTATTTTTGATGTATTTGTGGGGAGGAAGGTGATCTCCACATTTTACTCCTCCGCCATCTTGAAGGTCTCCCATGTGGGCGGTGCGTGCAGCTGCCATGCACTGGAGGAACTCAGGTGTCCAGTGGTTCCAGAAGTCTCACTCTGAACCGCTCCTTTTCCTCTCAAGCTTTACCAAAGTGCCTCTTCTCATGGCACCTGAGGGGCTGAGAGTATGGTGCACAGGGCAGCAGGCACTGCGCTCCATCACGTCTGGGCAACCCGACTGGCTATGATGATTCAGTGAGTTAAAAGAGTGCTTAGAAGACTGCCTGGTAACTTGTAACATTTAAACAAAAATGAGTGAATGATGGTGATGATGATTTTAATTTGCTGCCTAAACTTTCTGTACTACCACACATGGTGGCAAGAGGGTATAAATTACAGTTAATATGTACTATTTGCACAGATAAAGGCCAGAGTTGGGAGAGTAAAAATGCTATGTATTGCCATGTGACAGGAGCTAAGCTAAACAATGGAGATGGTGATGAAATGGTGAACAAAATATATGAGTAAATTAATAAGAGTTAACCATCTAGTATATAAAAAGGAAGTATATAGGATACGATATGAACATGCTACATGATAATAACTTGTGCATACACATACATTTTGGTCTCTTCTCTGATCTCTTATGTATGGGGTATGTATCATAAAATTTGTTGAATTCCGTTGATTTTTGTGTATGAGCTACAATATCTTACTTATATGTTTAATTCTAGGAGCACAGTTCCATGCCTTCTATATTTCTACCACCCTGCACTTAATTATATCTCAACTTTGGACATGAGTGTCTTAGCACCTAGGATAAAATTATAGGATAAATTCTATAAATTTCATGTTTAGCTAATGTGAGATTTTATGCATTTCTCTGAGAACCTTGAGAAGATACTCCTTTATAAAAATTAGCACAACCTTAAAATAGAAATGATAGGAATTATAATCATATTGCAATGATTAGAGACTGAACTGCTGACCCTCAAACTTTGCAGATCTTCTTGAACTGAAACCTATTTCTTTCTTGAAAAAGACATATATAGTCCAACACTTCTCCTTCATGAACCAGGGAGAAAAGCAATAAATCTCCACTTCAGAGGATGGCAGAATTCATTCTCCTATGAATGGGAGAAAGGGTCCTGGCTGAATTCAGCCTCAAAAGCCACTACAGAAAACACAGCTTTGAAAAAGTTGTCAACCAGATGTGGAAGAAATGAGTAGACTATGGTAGGCTAGATGGGAGTGCAAAAGGGGGCATATTGATAATTAACATCAAGTGATAATGCTATAGATGATGTTATGCTGAGATCAGTGAATACAGCTGTCCATTCACTCTCACTGCTCACTAATTCCAGTGCAATCACTACCACTACAGAATCAAAAATCAAACAGCAAACACTGCTGTATGATTTAAACACTGAAATATGTTAGATAATGAACTTTTTGCAACAAGTTATATGCTTAACTAAGTACATAAAACAGCTAACACCCAGAGAGCACTTCATATGTGAAAGGTATTATTCCAATTTTGCAAATACTGCACATGCTAAGTAATTAAATGCTCACAACAACTCTGTGAGGTGGTGCTATTTATCCTCATTTTACAGATGAAGAGACTGAGGCACAGGGAAATTTAGTGACTTGCCCGCAGGAAGCCAGACTCTATAATCTGATCGCTGATTATTCACGGTAACTCAACAGTTATTTTCCCATTCATCTGCCAACCATGGCCCCAAATTAAAACAGATAAATAAGTATAGCAAGAGGCCTACAGTACACTGAGAAGAAGCCTAGAGGTAACAAGACTCCTGAAGAAACTGAAGAGCTAATGAGTCATCTGTTAATAAACTGTGAATTTCTTTTTTTAGTGTCTTTCTCAATCTGGCATCTTTCACAACCACTAAGTAAATTTTCAGAAACAATGAACAGTAGAAATAATAAAGCCTGTGGTAAGTGTTGGTTTATTTGCCTTCTAAGCTGTAGCCATAACTTTGTACTTCTATCCTTCAGCAACTGAATTTATAATTCCAGCCAACATGAATGAGAAATTCTCAAAATGTTTAGAGACCCCTGCAAATATCTACATGGTCCTGAAGCTCTTGAACCTACTGCATACCCACTGAGGCACTGTGTCCACTGTCTGGAGAGGGAGCCCCTGATGATCAGGCTGCACCACAGTATCTTCCCTGATCATGTAGTTCCACAAAGATATAACAGCACTTCAGTTCTGGAGTGAAATTATTCTTCCTACACACTGTACGAGGCCCTGATTCCTCTTAGAAATAGTGAGGAACCGAATGTGGACAAAAGAGTTAAATATTATGGTCACTACTTAATGAGCCAATAGAGAACCTTAGGAGCTTGTCACAATGCTGATGATGTTCTGCCCTGCAACACAAGCATGCATACATATGTGTGTATACATACATACATACATACATACATACATACATATACTGTTTTGCCTTTTTGTAGCAGTGGTTTTGTCCAATTCATCTCTATGTTTCTTAAAATAGTTACTACAAAACCTGCCAGTTCTAGGCACTGATACTTACACCTGTATGCATTAGGTTTAATTATTTATATGTTCAGCCCTCTGCTTTCCTCATCTTTGAAAGAAAAATGGAAATAATACAGTACAGGATTTGGAAGAGGATTAAGGGCAATAAAATATATAAGCACCAGCACCTTTTAATCTATCAATAAATATTATCTGCTATTATTATTATTATTTTATCAGTTAATTTGAACTTCATGTTAACCTTTGAGATAGCTGAGAATTTGAAAGTAAAGAGAGTTTCAGAAAGGCCAACTTAATTGCTGAAATTATTATCTGTAATAAGGGGAAGACTGACAATTCTTTTACTGAGTAGTTTGTTAAAACTGAACTTGATTTAGAAGTTAATAGATCATTTTTCATACCTGAGCCTCAACCAATCCTATTTTAGCCATCGTTTTTCATTTTTAAAGACATGTAAAAAAAGGCTATGGTTAAGTCAGCATTTTCCAAATTATTTGGGACGTATGTTCATATGTATCCTCCTTCCTCCCTAAACAAAAAGGATTAGAGATTTCCAGTTTACACTCACACAGATAAACAGCTTGGGAGTCATCACTCCCATCCTGTCAATATGGAAAAAGTTGAACAAACTAAAAATCAACAACTCTGCTTAGATCCATCAGAGAATTGAGGGCAAACTTCTGACCAGAAAACTGGAGAGAAAGAAGAATACAGTGAAGAGCAGCTTACTCAGAGTAGAAGGAGCTGGAGCCAGTAACTTCCAGGAACACATAAACATTAACTGATTAATTGCTGGAGGCTGACTGTGAACTAGCTTCAGAACTAAAAACTCCAAGAGGCCCAGTTTTAGTGGGGGGGGGGCCTCACACTTGGACAAGATTTATCTCCAAGGGCCCCACTAGGTTCTCATGGTGAAGACTGGACTGTGCTTCTTAGGTCAGGAGGAGGGGGACAGTAACCGTTCTGAAATATGCCCAGAGCTTTCTGTCTCCATAACAAAAGCCTGCCCTGAAGAGAAAAAACTTTACCAGAACCTTAAATGATTTAGGGGAAGAGGAACACACAACATGACTCCCTTCTAGGCTTCCTGTATCTCCTAAGGGGAGGATAAAAGGGTAAACAACTTTTCTGAAGGCCAAAGCCAAGAGACTCTGGCCCTCCAAAATATGGAGATTTAGTCATAAGATTATAGAAAGCTTCCCCTCCTAAATATCCTATGACCACATCAAGAGGACTCCAAGATAACATGGATTACAAATTAAAGAACTGAAAGCTACAGGGTCTAATTAAATGGAGTTTCTAGGGAAATCCAAAGACAAAGGAGAAGACAAAATAAGGACAGCAGAGGAAACTGAATCCTCTGACACACACATTAAACATAGCTTAATTCCAGCCAGATAGACGTAAATCCACACACTAAAGGCCTATTTAACTAAGTACATATTAGGTGATACATCATGTCTGGGTTTCAACCAAAAATTAAAAGCCATGACAAAAGACAAGGAAAATACACAGTCTAAGAATAAAAAGCAAGCAAGAGAACTAGACACAGATATGGCCAAAATCTTGGAATTATAAGACATGAATTTTTAAATAACTGTAATTAAGGGCACTAATGGAAAAAGTGGACAACATGCAAGAATAGACGGATAATGAAAGCTGAGAGATGGCAACTCTATGAAAGAATTTTTTTAATAGTAGACATAAAAAAACCCCCACAACACTGTAACAGAAATAAAGAATGCCTTTGATGAATTCATTAGTAAACTGTACGTAACTGAGGAAAGACTCAGCGGGTTTGAAGCAAAATCGAAAAGCAAAAAGAAAAAGGAATGAAAAAAAAATAGAACAGAATATCCAAGAATTGTGGGACAACTATAAAAGATGTAATATATGTTTAATGGAAATGCCAGAATGAGAAGAAAGAGATAATCAATAAACAACCTATAACAGGAACAGAAAAGAGTTTTATTTGAGCCAAACTGAGGACTATAGCCTGGAAGACATGGAATCAACAGCACTTGAATTGTGTTCTGCTTGACTACAAAATGGGGAAGTCTTATAAAGGCAAAAACCACAAAATTACATAAATTGTTTGCCAAGAATTAGGATTGGAGTTGGCAAGAAGCAAGGGTGCTTATTAAATGTAAGGATTTGGGCGGCTTCCCTGGTGGCGCAGTGGTTGGGAGTCCGCCTGCCGATGCAGGGGACACAGGTTCGTGCCCCGGTCCGGGAGGATCCCACATGCCGCGGAGCGGCTGGGCCCGTGAGCCATGGCCGCTGAGCCTGCGTGTCCGGAGCCTGTGCCCCGCAACGGGAGAGGCCACAACAGTGAGAGGCCCGCGTACCACAAAAAAAAAAAAAAAAAAAAAAAAAAAGTAAGGATTTGTTGGGGTCCAAAATGGCTGCATAGTTACAAGGGGAGACCTTGAGACCATAAAGTTGCTGCTGGCAGCTGCTATAGCAGATATTGTTTTGAGAAAGGCTAGTGGTGTCCTTAGGTCTGATACAGTTCAGAAAATTCAAGTTCTCAGTGATGTAGGAACGTGTCTGAAACCACATCCATAATGGCCACCTGGCTCCATCATGGATGCCTGAACCATAGTTACTCCATTTTGATTTTTAAATGCATTCTTTTCTTTGATGGTTAAAGCAGATATACAATATATGTTTGACATACCACAAAACAGGCTCTTCTGGTTAGCATAAAATTTAAGTAAAATCATGTAGAATCTAGAATGACTTCCTCATGCCTCAGTATGTGAAAATTTCTTCCATCAGAAAGAAAGAAACAGAAGATATACCTGAAATAATAATGGATAAGAGTCTTCCAAAATTAATGACAGATAACAAATCACAGATCCAGGAAGCTCTGAAAAAACCAAGCAGGATAGATATCAAAAATGTATAACTAGGTATATCCATATTCAAACTGCAGAACACCAAAGGTAAATAAAAAAATCTAGAAAGAAGCCAGGAGGTGGGTGGGGGGTGGGATAACTTACCTATAGAGAAACAAAGATACATATTACATTGGACTTCTCTTTAGAAAACTTGCACACAAGAAGAGGATGGAGTGAAATATTTGAAGTGTTGAAAGAAGAAATTCAGTAAAACAGAATTCTGTATCCAACATAAGTATCTTCCAAAAGTGGAGAGGAAAAAGTCTTTCTGAAACAAACAAAAAATGAGGGAATTTGGTCACTAGTGAATGTTAAAAGAAGTCCTTCAGAAAGAAAGAAAATATGTTTTACACTCAGATCTACACTTGGGGGCAGATAAGAGCAAAGTGAAAAGGGTGGATGGCTTACTATGCCTGATACGGCTCTGTGAGACTGAGAAGAGGCATAGAACCCAAGGTTTCTCCACCAGGTGGGAGAGAGAAAACTGGAGCATGCCTCCAAAGCCCCAGCCTCTGGGTGTGCCGCTCAAGAGGCTAGTTTCTGTCTTGCCTCTGTTGGAGATGGAACCCTTATAGTTTGATGGGGGCAACTAGGAATAAAGGAAAACGGGCAGGCAATCTGCTGTGCCCAGCATACCTCAGCAAATTTGGGAGAAGGCACAGAACTCAAGGCTTCTCCACAGGGAAGGAGGAGGAGAAGTAAAATGTGCCTCCAAAGTCCTGGCCAGAGGTATAGCAGTGAGACACCAGAGAGAGCAAGAGATTATGGGCTTGTTCAAAAAAAGAGAAAGCAGAAAAATCCACTCTAATTAGGAATCTGAGTGAGTTCAGAGAATACACATCCATAGGAAGCTTAGATAGGCTCCCAGAATCTCTAGTGAATTAGTGAAGGTCTTCTCTGTCAAAGCCAGTCTATAAAGACTGAGAGGTGGCTGTTTCTTCAAATGCAGACACCAACACAAAGCTACAAGGAACACAAGAATCAGGGAAACATAACACAATCAACAGAACAAATGTCTACAAATAATATCAATAAATGCTGCACAGGGTGTGGAGAAAAGGGAACCCTCTTACACTGTTGGTGTGGAAAACAATATGAACATTCCTTCAAAAACTAAAAATAGAGCTACCATATGATCCAGCAATCCGACTCCTATGCATGTATCAAGAAAACATGAAAACTCTTAATTCAAAAAGATACATGAACACCAACGTTCATAGCAGCACTATATACAATAGCCAAGACATGGAAGCATGCTAAGTGTCCATCAACAGATGAATGGGTAAAGAAGATGTTTTTTATATGTGTGTGTGTGTGTGTGTGTGTGTGTGTGTGTGTGTGTGTGTGTGTGTGTATACATGGATGGATGGACCATGGATGGACCTAGAGATTATCATAGTAAGCGAAATCAGACAGAGAAAGACAAATATCACATGGTATCGCTTATATGTGGAACCTAAAAAAAAATGATACAAATGAACTTATTTACAAAATAGAAACAGACTCACAGACACAGAAAACAAATTTATGGTTACCAAAGGGGAAAAGTGGGAAGGGATAATTTAGGAGTTTGGGTTTAACAGACACACACTACTATATATAAAATAAATAATAAGGACCTACTGTATAGAACAGGGAACTATATCTTGTGATAAGCTATAATGGAAAAGAATCTGAAAAAGAATATAAAAAACTGAATCACATTGCTGTACACCTAAAACTAACACAGTATTGTAAATCAACTATAGTCCAGTAAAAAAGATTTTAAAAAATCAAGTACACAATCAACAGAACAAAATAAATCTCAAATAACTGACCCTAAAGAAATTGAGACTGAGGAGTGATGTCATCATCATGATGGAATAAACCCGAGAAAGCAAGAAGGGATCCTCCCCTAGAGGTTTCAGTGTGACCAGAGCCCTGCCAACACCTTGAATTTGAACTTCTAGCATCCCAAACTGTGAGAGAATAAAATTATGTTGTCTTAAGCCATTCAGTTCATAGTAATTAGTTATGGCAGCCCTAGAAAGCTAAGACAGTTTGTGTTTGTTTGTTTGTTTGTTTATGGCTGTGCTGTATGGCATGCAGAAACTTAGTTCCCCCACCAGGGATCAAACCTGTATCCCCTGCAGTGGAAGCATGGTGTCCTAACCACTGGACTGCCAGGGAATTCCCTAATACAGTTTATTTAACAACAAAAGCAGAAAAACAATTCCTACTTCACTCTATGAGGCCAGCCTTGCCATAATACCCAATCAATGAAGACATCACAAGGAAAGAAACCTATAGACCAATAATTTCATAAACATAGACCCAAAAATCCTAAATAAAATATTTGCAAATGAGTCTAAAAATTTAAGAATTGTACCCCATGACCAAGTCAAATTTATACCAGGCAATCAAGGAAGATTCAACACACACACAAAAATCAATGTAATTTGAGACATCAACTGGCGAGACAGAAAAAAACATAATCATATCACCTGATGCAGAAAAATCATTTGACAAAATTCAACACCCATTCATGGTTAAAAACTCTCAGCAAAATAGCAATAAAGGGAAACTTACTCCCTTGTTAAAGAATGCCTGCAAAACATCTAGAGCTCATATGATTCTTAGTGGTGAGAGACTGGAAGCTTTTCTAAGATGGGAAACAAGGCAAGGATGTCCTCTCTCATCATTCCTATTCAACATTTTATTGGAAGTTCCAGCTAGTTCAGTAGGCCCACAAAAAAGAAAGAAAAGGAAAGAAAAAAGGAAGAAAGAAAGATGAGAAGGAAAGGAAAGAAAAGAAATACAAGGTACACAGGTTGAAAACAAACAAATAAAACTTCCTTTGTTTCAGACAGAATGAGTATCTAATTAGAAAACTTAGAATCTACCAAAAATCTCTTGTAACTAATAATCGATTATAATAAGCTCACAGGAAACATACAAGATAAATATACAAAAGCAAATAACTTTCCTATATAACAGCAATGCAGAATTAAATGTGAAATAAAAAAATAATTTACAATAGTACCATAAATGTATTCTGAGTATAAATCTACTAAAATATGTACAGGTGTTGCTGAAAACTACAAAGCCCTGATGAAAGACTTCAAAGAGGATTTACATAGAGGGACCTTCAAGTTGGCGAAGGAGTAAGATGTGGAGACCACCTTCCTCCCCACAAACACATCAAAAATACATCTACATGTGCAACAACTCCTACAGGACACCTAATGAATGCTGGCAGAAAACCTCAGACTTCCCAAAAGGCAAGAAAATCCCCACATACCTGGGTAGGGCAAAGAGAAAAGAAAAAACAGAGACAAAAGAATAGGGATGGGACCTGCACCTCTGGGAGGGAGCTGTGAAGGAGGAAAAGTTTCCACACACTAGGAAGCCCCTTCACTGGTGGGGACAGGGGGTGGGTGTGGGGGGGAGCTTTGGAGCCACGGAGGAGAGTGCAGCAATAGGGGTGCAGAGGGCAAAGCAGAGAGATTCCCAGAGGATCAGTGCCGAACAGTACTCACCAGCCTGAGAGGCTTGTCTGCTCAACCGCTGGGGCGGGTGGGTGCTGGGAGCTGAGGCTTGGGCTTCGGAGGTCATATCCCAGGGAGAGGACTGGGGTTGGCTGTGTGAACACAGCCTGAAGGGGGCTAGTGCACCACAGCTAGCTGGGAGGTTGTCCAGGAAAAACTCTGGACCTGCCTAAGAGGCAAGAGACCATTGTTTCAGGGTGCAGGAGGAGAGAGGATTCAGAACACCTCCTAAAAGAGCTCCAAAGATGGGCACAAGCCACGGCTTTCAGTGAGGATACCAGAGAAAGGCATGAGATGCTAAGGCTGCTACTGCAGCCACCAAGAAGCCTGTGTGCGAGCACAGGTCACTATCCACACCTCCCTTCCCGGGTGCCTGTGCAGCCCGCCATTGCCAGGGTCCTGTAATCCAGGGACAACTTCCCCAGGAGAACACAAGGCGTTCCTCAGGCTGGTGCAATGTCATGCCAGCCTCTGCCACCACAGGCTCACCCCGCATTCTGTACCCCTCCCGGCCTGAGTGAGCCAGAGTGCCCTAATCAGCTGTGACTTTACCTCTGTCCTATCTGGGTGGGGAAAGGATGCCCTCAGGTGACCTAAACACAGAGGTGGGCCCAAATCCAAAGCTGAACCACAGGAGTTGTGTGAACAAAGAAGAGAAAGGGAAATCTCTCCCAGCAGCCTCAGGAGAGGCAGATTAAATCTCCATAATCAACTTGATATACCCTGTATCTCTGGAATACATGAATAGACAAGGAATCATTCCAAAATTGAGGCAGTGGACATTGGGAGCAACTGTAGACTTGGGGTTTGCTTTCCACATCTAATTTGTTTCTGGTTTTATGTTCACCTTAGTTTAGTATTTAGACCTTATTACCATTGGTAAATTTGTTTATTGATTTGGCTGCTCTCTTCCTTTTTTTCTTTATATATATATATATATATATATATATATATATAATTTTTTCCTTTTTCTCTTTTTGTGAGTGTGTATGTGTATGCTTCTTTGTGTGATCTGGTCTGTATAGCTTTGCTTTTACCATCTGTCCTAGGGTTCTGTCTGTCCGGTTTTGTTTTTTTTTTAGTATACTTTTCAGTGCTTGTTATCATTGGTGGATTTGTTTTTTGGTTTGGTTGCTCTCTTCTTTCTTACTTTTTTTATTACTCATTTATTCTTTTATTTTAATAATTTAAAAAATTTTTTATTTAATAACTTTTCCTTCCTTCCTTCCTTGCTTCTTCCCTCCCTCCCCCCCCTCCCTCCCTCCCTTCGTTCTCCCTTTTCTTCTGAACCATGTGGCTGACAGGGTCTTGGTGCTCCAGCTGGGTGTCAGACCTGAGCCCCTAAGGTGGGAGAGCCGAGTTCACGATATTGGTCCACCAGAGACCTCCCAGCCCCACGTAAAATCAAATGGCGAAAGTTCTCCCAGAGATCTCCATCTCAATGCTAAGACCAACTCCACTCAACAATCAGCAAGCTACAGTGCTGGACATCATCTGCCAAACAACTAGCAAGACAGGAACACAAACCCACCCATCAGCAGACAGGCTCCCTGTAATCATAAGAAGTTCATAGATAGCCCAAAACACACCACTGGAGGCAGCCCTGCCACCAGAAAGAAAAGATCCAGTCTCATCCACCAGAACGCAGAAACCAGTCCCCTCCACCTGGAAGCCTACACAACCCACTGAACTGACCTTACCCACTGGGGCACACACCAAAAGCAATGGAAACTATGAACATACAGCCTGTGAAAAGGAGACACCAAACACAGTAAGTTAAGCAAAATGAGAAGACAGAGAAATACACAGCAGATGAAGGAGCAAGGCAAAAACCTACCAGACCAAACAACTGAGGAGGAAACAGGCAGTCTACCTGAAAAAGAATTCAGAATAATGATAGTAAAGATGATCCAAAATCTTGGAAATAGAATGGAGAACACAAGAAATGTTTATTAAGACCTAGAAGAACTAAAGAGGAAACAAACAATGAGGAACAACACAATAAATTAAATTAATAATTCTCTAGAAGGAATCAATAGCAGAATAACTGAGGCAGAAGAATGGATAAGTGACCTGGAAAATAAAAGAGGGGAAATAACTACCACAGAACAGAATAAAGAAAAAAGAATGAAAAGAATTGAGGACAGTGTCAGAGAACTCTGGGACAACATTAAATGCACCAACATTCGAATTATAGGGGTTCCCAGAAGAAGAGAAGAAAAAAGGGACTGAGAAAATATTTGAAAAGATTATAGTTGAAAACTTCCCTAATATGGGAAAGGAAATAGTCAATCAAGTCCAGGAAGCACACAGAGTCCCATACAGGATAAATCCAAGGAGAAAAACACCAAGACACATAATAATCAATCTGTCAAAAATTAAATACAAAGAAAACATATTAAAAGCAGCAAGGGAAAAACAACAAATAACACACAAGGGAATCCCCATAAGGTTAACAGCTGACCTTTCAGCAGAAACTCTGCAAGCCAGAAGGGATTGGCAGGACATATTTAAAGTGATGAAGGAGAGAAACCTACAACCGAGATTACTCTACCCAGCAAGGATCTCATTCAGATTTGATAGAGAAATTAAAACCTTTACAGACAAGCAAAAGCTGAGAGAGTTCAGCACCACCAAACCAGCTTTACAACAAATGCTGAAGGATTTTTCTAGGCAAGAAACACAAGAGAAGGAAAAGACCTATAATAACAAACCCAAAACAATTAAGAAAATGGGAATAGAAACATACACATCAAATAACCACCTTTAATGTAAATGGATTGAATGCTCCAACCAAAAGACATAGACTGGCTGAATGGATACAAAAACAAGACCCATATATTTGCTGTCTACAAGAGACCCACTTCAGACCTAGGGACACATACAGACTGAAAGTGAGGGGACGGAAAAAGATATTGCATGCAAATGGAAATCAAAAGAAAGCTGGAGTAGCAATTCTCATATTACACAAAACAGAGTTTAAAATAAAGACTATTACAGGAGACAAAGAAGGACAATACATAAAGATCAAGGGATCAATCTAAGAAGAAGATATAACAATTATATATATTTATGCAACCAACATACGAGCACCTCAATACATGAGGCAAATGCTAACAGCCATAAAAGGGGAAATCAACAGTAACACAATAATAGTAGGGGACTTTAACTCCCCACTTTTACCAATGGACAGATCAACCAAAATGAAAATAAATAAGGAAACACAAGCTTTAAATCATACATTAAGAAAGATGGACTTAATTGATATTTATAGGACATTCCATCCAAAAACAACAGAAAACACTTTCTTCTCAAGTGATCATGGAACATTCTCCAGGACAGATCATCTTGGGTCACAAATCAAGCCTTGGTAAATTTGAGAAAATTGAAGTCATATCAAGTATCCTTTCCGGCCACAACACTATGAAACTAGATATCAGTTAGAGGAAAAAATCTGTAAAAAAAATAAAACACACATGGAGGCCAACAATACACTACTAAATAACCAAGAGATCGCTGAAGAAATCAAAGAGATCAAAGAGGAAACCAAAAAATACCTAGAAACAAATGACAATGAAAACAGGATGACCCAAAACCTATGGGATGCAGCAAAAGAAGTTCTAAGAGGGAAGTTTATAGCAATACAATCCCACCTTAAGAAACAAGAAAAATCTCAAATAAACAGCCTAAACTTACACTTAAAGCAATTAGAGAAAGAAGAGAAAAAAACCCCCAAAGTTGGCAGAAGGAAAGAAAGCATAAAGATGAGGTCAGAAATAAATGAAAAAGAAAGGAAGGAAACAATAGCAAAGATCAATAAAACTAAAAGCTGGTTGTTTGAGAAGATAAACAAAATTGATAAACCATTAGCCTGACTCATCAAGAAAAAAAGGGAAAAGACTCAAATCAGCAGAATTAGAAATGAAAAAGGAGAAGTAACAACTGACACTGCAGAAACACAAAGGATCATGAGAGATTACTACAAGCAACTGTATGCCAATAAAATGGACAACCTGGAAGAAATGGATAAATTCTTAGAAAATTACAACCTTCCGAAACTGAACCAGGAGAAATAGAAAATATAAACAGACCAATCACTAGCATTGAAATTGAAACTCTGATTAAAAATATTCCAACAAACAGAAGCCCAAGAACAGATGGCTTCACAGTCAAATTCTATCAAATATTTAGGGAAGAGCTAACACCTATCCTTCTCAAACTCTTCCAAAATATAGCAGAGGGAGGAACACTCCCAAACTCATTCTATGAGGCCACCATCACCCTGATACCAAAAGCAGACAAAGATGTCACAAAGAAAGAAAACTACAGGCAAATACCACTGATGAACACAGATGTAAAAATTCTCAACAAAATACTAGCATTCAGAATCCAACAGCAAATTAAAAAGATCATACACCATAATCAAGTGGGGTTTATCCCAGGAATGCAAGGATTCTTCAATATATGTAAATCAATCAATGTGATACACCATATTAACAAAACGAAAGATAAAAATCATATGATCATCTGAATAGATGCAGAAAGAGCTTTCGACAAAATTCAACACACATTTCTAATAAAAACGCTCCAGAAAGTAGACATAGAGGGAACTTTCCTCAACATAATAAAGGCCATATATGACAAACCCACAGCCAACATCATTCTCAATGGTGAAAAACAAACCATTTCCACTAAGATCAGGAACAAGACAAGGTTGCCAACTCTCACCGCTATTCAACATAGTTTTGGAAGTTTTAGCCAGAGTAATCAGAGAAGAAAAAGAAATGAAAGGAATCTAAATGGGAAAAGAAAAAGTAAAACTGTCACGGTCAAGATGCTACCAGAAAAGTACCAGAGGTAATCAATGAATTTGGTAAAGTAACAGGATACAAAATTAATGCACAGAAATCTCTTGCATTCCTCTACACTAAAGATGAAAAATCTTTAAAAAATTTCTTTAAAAAGAAATTAAGGAAACACTCCCATTTACCACTGCAACAAAAAGAATAAAATATTTTGGAATAAACCTACCTAAGGAGACAAAATTCCTTTATGGAGAAAATTATAAGACCCTGATGAAAGAAATTAAAGATGATACAAACAGATGGAGAGATATACTATGTTCTTGGATTGGAGAAATCAACATTATGAAAATGACTATACTACCCAAAGTAATCTACAGGTTCAGTGCAATCCCTATCAAACTACCAATGGCATTTTTCACAGAACTAGAACAAAAAATTGCACAATTTGTATGGAAACACAAAAGACCCCGAATAGCCAAAGAAATATTGAAAAGAAAAACGGAGTTGGAGGAATCAGGCTCCCAGACTTCTGACTATATTACAAAGCTACAGTAATTAAGATAGTATGGTACTGGCACAAAAACAGAAAAAAAGATCAATGCAACAGGATAGAAAGCCCAGAGATAAACACACGCATATATGGTCACCTTATCTTTGATAAAGGAGGAAAGAATATACAGTGGAGAAAAGATAACCTCTTCAATAAGTGGTGCTGGGAAAACTGGACAGCTACATGTAAAAGAAAGAAATCTGAGCACTCCCTAACACCATACACAAAAATGAACTCAAAATAGATTAAAGACCTAAATGTAAGGCCAGACAGTATAAAACTCTTAGAGGAAAACACAGGCAGAACACTCTATGATGTAAATGACAGCAAGATCCTTTTTGACCTGCCTCCTAGAGTAATGGAAATAAAACCGAAAATAAACAAATGGGACCTTTTGCAGCTTAAAAGTTTTTGCACAGCAAAGGAAACCATAAACAAGATGAAAAGACAACCCTCTGAATGGGAGAAAATATTTGCAAATGAAGCAACTGACAAAGGATTTATCTCCAAAATATACCAGCAGCTCATGCAGCTCAATATCAAAAGAACAAACAACCCAATCCAAAAATGGGCAGAAGACCTAAATAGACATTTCTCCAAAAAAGATATCCAGATTGCCAATAAACAGATGAAAGGATGCTCAACATCACTAATCATTAGAGAACTGCAAATCAAAACTAAAATGTGGTATCACTTCAGACCGGTCAGAATGGCCATCATCAAAAAGTCTACAAACAATAAATGCTGGAGAGAGTGTGGAGAAAAGGGAAGCCTCTTGCACTGTTGGTGGGAATGTAAATTGATACAGCCACTATGGAGAAGAGTATGGAGGTTCCTTAGAAAACTAAAAATAGAACTACCATACCACCCAGCAATCCCACTACTGGGCATATACCCTGAGAAAAACATAATTCAAAAAGAGTCATGTACCACAATGTTCATTGCAGCTCTATTTATAATAGCCAGGACATGGAAGCAACCTAAATGTCCATCAACAGATGAATGGATAAAGAAGATATGGCACATATATACAATGGAATATTATTCAGCCATAAAAAGATATGAAATTGAGTTATTTGTAGTGAGCTCGATGGACCTAGAGTCTGTCATACAGAGTGAAGTAAGGCAGAAAGAGAAAAATAAATACTGTATGCTAACACATACATATCGAATCTAAAAAAAAAATGGTTCTGAAGAACATAGGGGCAGGAAAGGAAGAAAGATTCAGATGTAGAGAATGGACTTGAAGACACAGGGAGGGGGAAGGGTAAGCTGGGACGAAGAGAGGGCATGGACATATATACACTACCAAAGGTAAAAGAGATAGCTTGTTGGAAGCAGCCACATAGCACAGGGAGATCAGCTCGGTGCTCTGTGACCACCTAGAGGGTTGGGATAGGGAGGGTTGAAGGGAGACGCAAGAGGTAGTGGATATGGGGATATATGTATATTTATAGCTGATTCACTCTGTTATATGGCAGAAACTAACACACCATTGTAAAGCAATTATACTCCAATAAAGATGTTAATAAATAAATAAATAAATATAAAATACCTAAGAATAAAAAAAAGAGGATTTACATAAATTGAGTTACTTCGTGTTTATTACTGGAAGATTCAAAATGTTAAGATTCCAGTTCTTTCCAAGTTTATTCATAGATTCAACACAATTCCAATGAATATCTCAACCCAATGAAAACCCCAGAAATAATCCTGTGGATATTGACAAATTAATTAAAAAGTTTATATATAAAGGAAAGACCCAGAACAGTCTACAGAATACTGAATTAGAACAAAGTCAAATGACCACCTCTTCCCAAATTTAAGAGTTACTATGAAGCTACAGTAATTAAGACATTGTGGCATTGGCAAAAGAAGAGACAAACAGATCAGTGGAACAAAATAAAATGCCCAGAAATAGATGCATACAAATATAGTCAACTGACCTTTGACAAAGGAACAAAGGTAATTCAATGCAGATAGCATAATATTTTGAACAACTGATACAACTGATGCTGAAACAACAGGGTATCCACATTCCAAAAATAAAAACCAAAACCTAGACTCAACTCAAACTGAATCATAGACCTAAATATAGAGTACAAATCTATAAAACTAAAATATAACATGGGAAAAAAATCTAGGTGGCCATGAGTTTGACAATGAACTTTTATATACAACACCGAATACACAATCTGTGGAAGAGAATAATCTGATCAGTTGTACTTTATTAAAATTAAAAACCTCTGCTCTGGAAACTGTTAAGAGAATGAGAAGACAAGCCACAGACCAGAAGAAGATATCTGGAAAACATATCTCTGATAAAAATACTTGTATCCAAAATGTACAAAAAACTCTTAAAACTCAACAATAGGACAGCAGACAACTCAAAAAGTGGGGAAAATATCTGAACAGACACCTTCCCCCAAATATATACAGACAGTAAATAAGCGTATGAAAAGCTGTCCAATATTGTACTCCATTAGTAAATGTCAAACTAAAACAAAATGAGATACCATGACACACCTACTAGAATGGCTAAAATCGAGAACACTGTTAACACCAAATTCTGGTGTTGATGAGGAACTCTCATTCATTGCTGGTGAGAATGCAAAATGCTACAGCCACTTTGGAAGACCGTTTGGCAGTTTCTGGCAGAGCTAAACGTAGGCTTAACCATGTGATCCAGCAATTGTGTGCCTAAGTGTTTAACTAAAAGGGTTGAAAACTTATGTACACACAAAAATCTGCACATGGATGTTTATGGCAGCTTGATTTATAATTTCCAAAACTTGGAAGCAACCAAGATGCCCCTCAAGAAGTAAATGTGTAAACAAACTGTGCTTTATCGATACTATGGTATATTACTGAGTGATAAAAATAAACAAGTTATCAAGGCACAAAAAGATATGAGGAAAGCTTAAATGCACATTTCTAAGTGAAATAAGCCAGTATGAAAAAATTACATATCGTATGATTCCAACTATGTGACATTTTGAAAAAGGCAAATTATAGACAGTGGAAAGATCAGTGATTGTCAGGTATCTGGGGTATGGAGCGAGGAGGGATGAACAGTTGAAGTATAAAGAATTTTTAGGACACTGAAACTACTCTATATGACACTGTAATGTGGATACATGACATTACACATTTATCAAAACTCATAGAACTGTACAACACAAAGAGTGAACTCTAACATAAACTATGGACTTTAGTTAATAATAAAGATTGGTTCATTAATTGTAGCAAATGTACCACACGAATGCAAATGTTCAAACAGAAACTGCAAGGAAGGACAAAGGGTATATATGGAAAATCTGTGCTATCTGCTAAGTTTTTCTGTAAAATAAAACTGTTCTAAAAAATACAATCTATTAATAACAAAAAAATTAGGAAAAATCTGCTAACTAAACACCCACTCAAAATGTTTCATTGGACACTGACTTGTTAAAGACTGAGATACCTTTCAATGAACAATTTATTTAAGCCAATGTTTCCCCAGCTTATTTGACATTATCTTTTTTTTTTTTTCAGCAGAATGCCCATTTATAACAAAGATTTTCTTGTACCGTGCAATATATATTGAAGCATCATGCTGGTTCTTCACTCACATTCACACATTCCTAGATGGAACAATCAGCATCATAAAAAATAAGAGCTGGCCAATATTCTTTTTATCTTCACTCAGGCAGCTTGCTGAGTGAGGTATCTCTACACAGCAGTTTCTCTTGCAGTGGTTACTGACATTCTCAAGTCAACAGCTGTCCCAAGACCTTTCCAGTTGTTCCTTTTCCTCCTTTGTCTATAAATTTTTAGCCTCCAAAAGTATCACTTTTACTTACTATTATTGATTGTCCTATATTTCTTTCTACTTCCATCTCATTGTAAGCTGGTAACAATTTCATCTCATAGTAAATGGAATAGTATCTGTTTCTGAAACCTTGCAACTCATTAGCAATGGCATGAGTGAATAGATTAAACTACTTGAATCTACCCAGGCACACTTCTTGCCCTCAGCCCTGCCTACAACTTTACCAACAGGTAACTTGTGTATCACTTGTATCTCTGTATAACTTCTAACATCATTCTAGTAATCTGTTGAATGCAGTATACTTCTCTCTTAAACTCCAAACCATTGTCTACATGTAAAAAGGCCTGTCATGGGGCTTCCCTGGTGGCGCAGTGGTTGAGAGTCCGCCTGCCGGTGCAGGGGATACGGGTTCGTGACCCGGTCCGGGAGGATGCCACATGCCGCGGAGCAGCTGGGCCCGTGAGCCATGGCCGCTGGGCCTGCGCGTCCGGAGCCTGTGCTCCGCAACGGGAAAAGCCACAGCAGTGAGAGGCCCTAGTACCGCCAAAAAAAAAAAAAAAAAAAAAAGGCCTGTCATAAAGTCATAGATTTTCTCACACTGTATTTTCAGTGTCTGAAATCCCTGTCCCAGTATGCTTAGTATGGCATTCTATTACCCTTGTGTAAATGACTCACTCTTTTGTCATGAACTTTCTCCTAAGGTAGCCAGGTATATGACACAGGCACATATTGACTGAATTTCCTTTCATTCTGAGGTCAAAACTTATTGATCCAGGAGAATTTAGAGGAATTTTAAAGTAACTAGCAGATCCATACAGCTTAATCACCGTTAGGATTCAAACCAATCTTAGTAATTATTATCAGAGTACACTACTCCCCAGTGAGCATGCTGTCATATTACTATTGCTGTCAAACTTAATCGAACAGTTTCCCCAACATTTTAGGACTTCATACTAAGTTGATCTTTAACAACTGAGACATTAAAAATAAAAATTTTAAAAATAAGGAAAGAAACAAAGAAAGAAATCCACTACCTTCATTCTAATGAACACATTCAAATTACTTGGGGAATCAACCTGGTGATTGGAAAAGGAAATGGACTATCTGAATTGAGAATACAGAGGGAAATGTATAATTAAAGGAAACAACAGCAGCAAAACGATTCAAAACCATCCAATATACAATATAATTATACCCAGTCCTATCCTTCATGTGTCTACTTCAAAATTTCATTCTCTCATACTATTTAGTTTGAGTAAATATGTGTAGGTAATGGCTAATTAAGTTCAGGCAGAAATAACCCTCTTGAAGCAGCCAGTTGTGTGCCAGTTTAGTTTTCATTTTGGAGTGGGTTATTCACTCTAAAAGCAAATGCAGACACATCAGTGGATATAAAAGAATACCATGAGATCATTATGGAGACAATACTTATATAATGATTTTAAATTTGGCCTTTTTTAACACTTCTGAGATAATGATCTCTTTTATCTAAGAAGGATTTCCTTAGTTTAAGTCATACCATAAACACTCTTTCTCATTAACATCCTTTGTACAATGAACTTTCAAGAACAGAACATACTATCAGTAATCTTCCCAAGTGTTTCATCACCCTCATTATCATCATAATTAACTCCTAACTTTCCCCACATCTGTTTCATTAAACTTTTATTTATTTATTTATTTATTTATTGGATTACAGCTGCCAATGTGTTCCAATATTTGAAAAATTTTGAGATAAAATTATATTGTTGTTAATAGCGGTATTCTCTTCACATCTATTTGAAAAAGACAAATAGAGACTGCTATCATTTTTAAGATTGCTCAACACAATGAATGTACAGATGGCTGAATCAAAATAGTAACAGTCAAAAGAGAAACAACAATAGTAATAATCTCATTGGGTGCTTATACATCCTACACACTTTGTGTTTTTATGCCCATCTTTTTTACCCTCATAGTAACACTAAGAAATAGAAATATATGAGGACTAAGTAAATTTTTCCATGAACACACATAGTAAAGCCGAAGCAAAATAGGCATTATAAAACCGATTTTTTCTTTTACACTTATAAACACAACTTCAAAAAGTGGATGCTAATATTTTTTATTAGAACCCACAATTTTCCAAATCAAAAATTCTGTCACAAACAGGCTACAAAACTGTAAGAAGGATGAATGTGACCATATCCACAATATGAACCCACTAGCTCATCTTTAAGAAAACCCAACTACAAATTAGTAAAGGCAGCGTTTTCAAATCATGATTTATAGATTTAAATTTATGAAGCAATTTACTCAATGATTACTCAGATCAGTTGATTAAAATCTGTATTTATGCTTTTTAAATGCAACATTGTTTTGTAATAATGGATCAACTTGATCAACTATTTCTTTCATGTTTGTTTCTTTCTTTTTGGCCTCAGATTTTTAGGCAACTATATCCTTGACGCAATATAAAAGTTATTTCTATATTTGGACCTTTCAAAGTAGGTTTATTCTTATTAAATAAAAGTTTTCTTTAGTTAGAATATATTTCATATTTAGAATTTCCATAACAATAACTGTAGCAGAGACAAATATTCACAGTGTAACTGAGCAGGACAGATGCCTCCCCCATATCCTCTGCTTTAGCTCCTCTCTGAAGTACCTAGATAACAGTATATGGTGCACATTTCCTGAGTCGTTTTACAAAGGCTAAAACCATCACCAGATGGAAGAAATTAACTGCTTGATGATTATGAGCATGTAGCCCCCTGATCTACTGGTGCCTAAGGATTGATAATGTGACA
Organism: Grampus griseus; assembly: GCF_964374135.1. Taxonomy (NCBI): domain Eukaryota; kingdom Metazoa; phylum Chordata; class Mammalia; order Artiodactyla; family Delphinidae; genus Grampus; species Grampus griseus. Next base: position 81,511,390 of record NC_139019.1, read on the forward strand.
CTCTGTGACACTGCCCTGTTACCTCACCATCAACAAATCAGAGAATTGTGTGCAAGCTGATAGTATACACTGGTATGCCCCTCCCTCACCTTGCCTTTAAAAATGCTTTGCTAAAACCCATCGGAGAGTTCAGGCTTTTTGAGCACCAGCTGTCCCAGACTCCTTATTTGGCACCCTGCAATAAACACTGTAGTTTCCTTCACCACAACCAGCTGTCAGTGGATTAGCTTTACTGTGCGTGGGTGAGCGGACCCAAGTTTGGTTCAGTAACAACAGCACCATTCCAGGCTCAAGAGAAATTTATCATAATTAAGTGTACAAGTTAGGCCTGTAAAGGTCCCATTACATTATCTATAACAGGTAGCTATATCACAAATTACAACTCATGTATGGGGACTGAATTATTTGCTTAATAGTGAAATGTGGTATTTGACCCTGGGGGGGAAATGATACAAAATGATCTCTTTCAACTCACTCAGAGAGAGCACAAGATCTTCTTCATGTAAGGTATAGCTTTATTCCCTATGATTACTCTAGATTCCATTACAATGCTTGAAGCAAACTCATGTGTGGATTGGATGGTGTTATGAAAATCATCAAATACAGTTCTCCATGGTCTATATTCCTTATCTCACTCCTAGGTCTTCGTGACCTGAGGTATCTTCATTAGTCTTCTACAGTTGGATTCATTCTGAGAAAGCTAGTTCCCCATCATGTCTGTCCACGAGTTACTTAGAAATCATTGGTATCGTAGTAATGTAATCACTGAAGAGATTACGTTAGGCTCTGTATTTGGTTTTGAAGAATAGACCAGTGTTTGAAGAGGCCAGAAAAAAGTATTTTTCTTTGAGACAATGCAATGAGAAAACCACCATGGATTCTTAAGCAGGATTAAAGACAGTCTGGAAAAAAACCCACTATCTGTTTCTCAGTCTCAAAATCATTTTTTTTTCCCCTAAATTTCTTCACCTGTAAAATAACACTGACAATGTAATCTTCCCTGCAGTGACTTTGTAAGGTATGACTAATGATGCTAAATCATGCTGAAAAAAAACCCCAAAGCTTTATATTTAGTATAAGTTGTAATAAGACAAGGGCATCAGCAAAGCCTTTGAGCAATTCCACATGCTCCCACTTTCATATTTTGGATTATTGCATGTCTTTTTTTGAACACATGTAAAATTGGCCAAGATAAAGGTTACTGGAGCATTTTCTTGTGCCCCCTAATAGATCCATGATGAAGCTTGTTTTTTGGTTTCACAAAGAAAAAACAAGATTCCCTTGATTCATTATTTTAAAAATAAGACTACAGAAGTTGAATAACCTGACAGATGAGGGAAGAATTACAGGATACTCTGCAGATGTCAATTAGAAATATTTGGCACAGTGTTATTTCCTGCCGATACAAAGTGCTAGAACTGAAGAAGATCAAAATTAAACTGTAAGCGTTTGAAGAAAGATTGGAAACTTTTAAGTGAAATACTTAATGGAAAAAAAACATCTGTGACAAGGTCACTTGGCTACTTGTAAGGGAAATACTGTTTACCTGGAAATGTTAATTTTATTTTCATTAGCAGGAAGAGACAGAGGATGCTTACAACAATAGAATTTATAAGGAGAATGCAATTAATTTTATTCTGGATGAGAGGCTTTTTATTATTCTGGATCTAGGACAAAGCAGTTTGCACCTTAATAAGATTTCCTCAAGGACTTTCAAGAAATCAGAATAGCATACATTCATGCTGGTTTTTATAAAGTTAGTTATCAGATTATTTTTCATCTTAGTGGCTCTTTTCAATATAAAATCACTCTTACCTCATCTTTTCCTATTTTTCCATGAAAAATACAAGGTTCATTAAATTTTATGATCTTTCAGGTACCATTATTAAATAGTTATATTAGCTCATCACCTGATAATCATTATGTACTCAAATTAGCCAATCAGTATAACAAAAACAAGCACATAAACAATAAATAAATAAACAGAAACTTCTAAGAGCTGATGGATATATATTTAAAAGTCAGAATTTCCTAGCACTGTGTATGCATAGTGAGATTAGGTTGATTTGCAAATGTATTTATTGCATGTCATGGTTTTTCCTTCATTGTTAATCCTCCCCCACCACCCATAGATAGGGATTTATATGAAGCAGCACTAGTACTGTAGAGGGTTTTATTTTAAGTTCAGAGGTATACAGGGAAATTGTCTTATTTCCTACCAGATAGCATTGGTATCATTATTAGAGACAGACCTCAGGAAAGTTCATTTCTTACATTATTCCATATCACATATTTGGTTACATGACAAAGGGAAAATAACATGACAGATGTAATTAAGTTTAGTAACCAAGTGATCTTAAAGTAGGGAAATTATTCTACATTATTTGGTCATGCCCAATATAGTCTCAAGAGTCTAAAAAATGAGGGAAAAAAAGGCAGAATAAGAGTCAATGTGGGTGTAATATGATGTGAAAAAAAATTAACTGGCCATTGCTGGCTTTGAAGACAGAAAGGGGAGCACGAGTCAAGGATTTCGAGCAGCATCTAGAAGCTGGAAAAGGCAAGGAAACAGATTTTCCCCTCAGAGCCTGCAGAAAGGAATTCAGCCCTCCCAATACCTTGATTTTAGTCCAGAAAGATTTGTGTTGGACTTCCAAGGTACACAACTATTGGATAAATTTGTGTGTATTTTTTTTGTTTTTTCTTTTTGCGGTACGCGAGCCTCTCACCGCTGCGGCCCCTCCCGTTGCGGAGCAACAGGCTGCGGTTGCGCAGGCCCAGCGGCCATAGCCCGGGCGCAGCCGCTCCGCGGCACGTGGGATTCTCCTGGACGGAGGCACGAACCCGCGTCCCCCAGCACTGGCAGGCGGACTCCCAACCACTGCGCACCAGGGAAGCCCAAATTTGTGTTGTTTTAAGCCACTAAGTTTGTGGTGATTTGTTACAGCTGCAACAGAAAGCAATACCATGGCTAGCATGGTGTGATATCTCCTCTAAAATATAGGGCTGAACACTGCTCAGACTGACCAATACCGCAACTAGGTATAATGAAAGATGGGTCATAAATTTCAACAAGTAACAAAATAATTTTCACGAATCCTAATCATTTCTATTGATCAAGAAGCATGCGTGCACACACACACACACACACACACACACACACACACACACACACACATTACCAGGATATAGTATTTGAAGAAATGACTATAGTTTTTCGGTGTGAATTCCACCTAATTCCTCCTTCTGTGTTACCATGTAAATGTAAAATCCTTGCAGGGAGGAAACACACACACACACACATACACACACACACCCCACAGATAAAATCTTTCCTATCAGTCATTAATATCTAGGAATTCTTAAAATGATAGTTGAATAAATGTCTCTTCCTGATAACTTGAAACAAATGATAGCCCTTTTTTTCGCTCATCTTTATCTTTTTGGTGTTTGCTTTTTGAGGACGGGGCTAGTTGTCTCTGTCCATTATTAGACACCTTTCCCATTGTGCCTTGTATTCTTTCAGAAATCATTAAAAATATGATGACTGGGTTTACCTACTTAAACAGTTCTAGCTAATCAAAACAAAAGGAAAAATGTTACTGCTTAACATCTAAATAATTCAGACTCTTCCCAGGGTTAAAAAGAGGAAAAATTATAGAGTATATAAATTCCTTTTAATATAGTTATAGGTGTAAATATTCCGAATATTTAAGCTGTTTCCATTTTATCTAAACCTAATGAAGCAAAGAAAGTTAACCTCATAACCCTTAATTAGAAGATTCTCTTATGTAGTTGTGATTTATATCCTAATACTAGAATGATACATTGCTGACAATTTCATATTACTCACTATTGTTGTCTATTTCTAAAAATAGGTACTTTTATGTTTCCCTGGGCAATTCTTTACAGATCATTAGGAATACTCTCAGAATAACTAAGACATATTAAACCTAAACAACGATTAAAGAAACACACTAGCAAGACGTCCTTATCTAAAAATTGCAGAATTTAGGCCAATACAGTATGATCTTATTCGAGGGCACAGAAAGTAAAGTACACTGTTTAGGATGAAACACTCAGGAAGTTAAAAGTAATCAGGAACAAACATATTTTTAAAAATATCTCAGTGGATACCATGTGCACCTATTAAATTCATGAAGGCCAAAATAATGATCTCCAATGAAAATAAACATTTAGCTTAGTTTTCAATGAGTGACAATGCAAATTTCTAGAAATACTTATGAAAGAATTTTGACAACTTATGTTTTAAAGGCATTAAATATATCTATCTATTACCTTACAGTGTTAAGGGTGATTATCTCTAGGTGGTAAATCACTTCTATATTCTTCTTATTTCTTATATATTTTCTGATTTTTCAGTATTGAACAGTTATTACCAATATCATTTAGAGATTATTACCATTTTAAAGAGCAACAATGTCCCAAACATTTAAAAATATCTTTATAAACTTTTTTCTCCTATTTTTAAGGATTTATCTTAAGTAATTTCTGGAAAAAATGTGTAAAATAAAATTTATTCATTTTTGATAATGATGCATTAAAAATCTATTTCTAAATATTTTCTCTTGCATTTTTCTTGGATCAATCAGGTAAAATAAAATAAAATGTGCATTAAAATTTTTTTTTTGTTCCAAATAGTGTACCCTTGCAAAATGGCCAGAATCCATCCCTTTTATCAGCTACACTCTCAAGCACTACAAAGGGTTATTAGATGAAGTCCTGAAAAACTGTGTCCTGAATTCATAATGAATGGAATAAGCCACCGCATTTAAAAAAATTAACTAGAACATACATTCATGTTATGGGAAAGCAGTTATTTTTACACTCAGGATGAGATAGAAAATTTACCTCCCCGAAAAAGAAAATTTACCCTAAATTAACTACTGCTGATGAAGGCTGAATATTAATTCACATTATTTGCTCTAAACCTATTTATTTTGAAATAACTTTTTAACAATGTCATTTTTTCTCAGTCATCTCACTTTCTTCTTACTTTCTCCTTAATTGTACAATGGTGTCTTAGGATTCAAATAGTGATGTTTTAAAGAAAGCATCTATCCATAATAACAAAAAAATCAATTTTGACAAATATTCAACAAGTAAACATATCTTTTAGCCAGGGCCTTACAATTAAAAAATAAAACATATACCTAAAGATAATTATCTTATAGGGAAAAAGTACATTATGACTGCAGTGTTCATCCCTAGGAAATTAAATGCAGTCTTTCCAAATTAAATGTGGCCTTCTAGATTTTGCTTTCTACCTAAGAAAAATAACTGCCTCAGTAGCCTGATACGCTCTATGTAAAAAATGTTTTCGATATTTGTTGGAGCATACTAATAACTAAGGACAATAGCAACAACAAAAAGTTGAAGGGTCATATTTCAACATTCTAATGATTCAGGGAAGAACACTAAAGGAAGGTTAAGGCTTGTCAAAGAGCTAGCCGTGACCTCCAGAAGCCAAAGCACATGGGCTCCTGCACTGCTGCACAGCAGAACTAAAAAGACACCTTGTGCTTACTGAAAACACATTTGATATTCAAGGCCAGACACTGATGAATCAAGCGTGTCCTCTTTCCTGAAGAGACTGCCAAGGAGATCCTGAGGTCATTTTGGTCAACATACAAAGTGTGCGAGCAGAGGGCAGACGAGTCCAGGGTAAATATTCACTTCCCCTGACATCTACCATCTCATGCTATTCAGTTTGCAAAGGAACAAGAGTTTCAGCCCAAATATTGTAATCAGAATGAAAAAGCACTTGGTCCAGGGGCTTCCCTGGTGGCGCAGTGGTTGAGAGTCCGTCTGCCGATGCAGGGGACACGGGTTCGTGCCCCGGTCTGGGAAGATCCCACATGCCGCAGAGTGGCTAGGCCCGTGAGCCATGGCCGCTGAGCCTGCGCATCCGGAGCCTGTGCTCTGCAACGGGAGAGGCCACAACAGTGAGAAGCCCGCGTACCGCAAAAGAAAAAAAAAAGCACTTGGTCTGAATAAAAAAGAAAAGTTAATTAGATTGTCTTCTTTATCCAGTGAAATCTACAATAATTTTGAATGGCTTTAAGATTTAATATCTTGCATTCATTTTTTTTGAAGAACTAAATGGCAAGAAAATCTACATATTGATTTATTTTCATTCCCCAAACTTTGTGTGATCTAAATATTATTCAGAAAACTGAGAATGTGGAAGACATAAATTCATCACTTGAGATTATCATGCAACAATTAGATACTGGGGTTAGAAGACAAAGAAAGGCATTACTGACTTTAAACCAAACACTGTTCACTGTTACACCACATTGCCTCATTTACTGAAAATTTTCTTTCACACAAAAATCTTCTACCATATCACCTCTTTTTCTTTTTAACTTTTTGGTTGGAAGTCTAGTTTTAGGCAGGTGGGAGAATAGCACAGCAGAGCTGCCTTACTTAGTTCTTACTTATCTCTGTAGCAATGGCAACAACCCTTGGTCAAACACAGCACTGAACTGTAAAGTTCTCCTAGTGACTGTGTAATGTGATGGGTCAAGAAGAACCAAGCTGTCATCATATTTAAAGAAAATATGAAGAGTCATGATATATTTGTTCCTGGTTTAAAGTCTGTGTCTTTAAGAATTCTAGACCCCAAGACTCAGGTGGGCTTCTTTGGGTAGAGACATCTCACAGGAGAAAACCGCATCCTATGCTAGGCTATCAGAGAAAGAGGGAGAACATGGAAGCCTGTGTGTGACTCCTTTGCATATGTGTCTTTGTTTCATGTTCTTCCTGCAATATATCTTTTGCTATAATAAAATCTTAGCCATGATTATAACTTTATGTGGAAGTGTGTTAGTCCTTCCAGCAAATAGTCAAATGAGTTGGGTACTCCCCTCCCCCTGAACAGTAGTGACTAAAAATATATGGTGATGGAGCTAAAACATTGTATTGTTTTGCTTTTATTACATAAAAAAACACTTCCTAATTTATTGGCTTCATTACTAAATTAATATTAGTGAGTTTTTTAAGTGTGGCTGTTCAAGGTTTCCAAGTCATCACGAAGGTTGGGAAGCATCTCCAAGCTTGATCTATAGCTTGGCTTAAATTAGATACATTCATGTCTGTGAACTTCATGAATTTTATGTTTTATTCTCTGCTTCTGTTTATCAGCACAGAAATCAGCTAAGATTAGACTTTCAGAGTTCGAAGACCAAGGTTCTCAAGGTAGAAAGAATCACCTACGAGCTTTATTTAATGTGAAAATTATGAGTAATTAATGAAAAGGAAGTAATTAAAGATCTTACAGTATAGCCAACAGCATAGGAAGTTAAGTCTCCTGAGGCCCAGTTCCACTAAGCAGAAAAGATGACCACGGGCCAGTAAAACAATTTGAAGCTGAAGAGGCCCAGTCTACAAACAGGCCTGGGGGAAGCATATTCTATGGGGAACACACTAAAGATACAGTCCAATATGGAGAGAAGGGCTGAGGATTGCAGACTATCACAGCAGCCAACCATTGAACTGTTAGCTCACCAGCAAGGGTGAGTTCTCCTAAGAAAGAAAACAAACAGAACTGTCTTTCGAGCTTCAGTAAGCCTTGTAAAAAGTATTACAAGACAACCAGTGAATTATGGAATTGGAGTTCTAGGTCGTATGTTTTTATAATAGGGAGGAACAAATCTGACCCCATATTGGATCTTTTTCTTTTCCTTTAAGCTTCATATTCTATTGGTTTTGCTATAAGTTAATCACTAAGGGGATGTTGCCTGTAGCTTAAAGCACACATAATGGTCCATCTCTGGGAACCCTGCCTACCATGCCTGAGCTTATAAGCTACAAGGCCTTTGTTTCGCTCACAGCCTGACCAGGCCCAGGTGAGAATGGTTGCAGGAAAGAAGAAATGAACACATCCTCTCTGGAGTCTGGCTGGAACCAGGAAATATTTGCGACAACTTATTGCCTTTTTTACTTTACCTCCTCACCTCTCCCTCTTTGTTCTATAAAAGAAACTAGCATCCAAACCCTGGCAAGATGGTTCTTTGGGACACTAGCCCACCATCTTCTTTTTCAGTCAGCTGGTTTTCCAAGTTAAGTCGCTATTCCTTGCCCCAACAACTCGTCTCTCGGTTTACTGGCTTATTGTGCGGGGAGCAGTACAAGCCTGGACTTGGTAACATTTTCTGTCACAAAACTTCTGATCATTCATTGCTTCTCAAATATACTTCTCCAAAACAGTCCCACTATTTTCTACATACAATTTTCAAATGTAACATGCAGTGTTCTACCAATGAGAAAAAGTGTATCTATCTTACAAGACAAGTATAATTATTAATACATATATTTCTCCAGTTTCAAGTCCTTTTTGAGGAAACATTATAAAAATATCACATACAGACACCAACTTTTGAGGATTGTTGTCAAAAATGGATAAAGATTTTCTAATAGCTTGCATTTTTCATATTTTTCTTCATATTATTAAATGGCATTATGACTATTCCCAACTGGATTTTGTTATCAATGTAATACTCCTTATATGTCTAAATGGACTATTAATTAGTTGTTCCATTTATTAACTTATCTGTTTATTCTTTGGCAGTGAATCAAGATTCATGCATAAGTACCTTCTAGTGCAAACATTCAGCAGTTAGTAGCACATCTCAATGAGGTCAGAAAAATACCTCAGAGTGTACACAATTCATTCATTCATATTCAACATATTAATAAGTTTTAACCCTCTGGTGATGCATAAGGGCCCTACATCAAGTCAATGACAACTTTTGGGTTAAAAGAAAGCAATTTTTTTTCCCCCTAGGGAGAAAAGAGGGAACATAGGTGAGTGAGGGGGAAGGAAGAACAAGGGGAAAGAACTGAAAGAGGAGAAAATGAAAGTTTGTTCAATTCAAAAGAAAATATTTTTTGAAATGTATTGAATATATATGAAAATATATAAGTATAAACAAGAGAGTATCAATTTTCAGAGCTCAGTAATATAGCCACACTGCCCTCCGGTTTTCAATTCTGGAGTAATCTCACCAAAGTCCTTCTATTAATGTCTTTAATGAATGTTACATCAGCTGTGTTAACCAAAATTTCAGAAATGGAGACCTGATTGAAACAAAGAGGCGTTTATTGGGGGTTTGTTAGAACAGCAGCCTGGGAGACATAGATTCAAGAAGTACTTGAATTGTGTTCCACTGACTACAAAATGGAGGAAGTTTATGGAGGCAAAAACTTCAAGGCCACAATTAGTTACATGAGTTATTTATCAAGAATTGTAATTGGAGCTGGCAAGAAGTGAGTGTGCTTGTTAAGCATGGATAGGTTGGGATCCAAAATGGCTGCATAGTTACAAGGGGCAAAAACCTTGAGACAAGGCTGCAGGTAGCCGATGTTGTTTTAAAAACGGCTGATGCCCTTGGGTTATGTATAGTTCACAGAAAGTTCAATTTCTCAGTGGTGCTGGGACTTATCTAGCTGGGATTTATCTAAGCCCTGGTCCTCAATTGTCCCCCAACTCCATTTTTATATGCCTGAACTATGATCACTCCATTATCATTTCAATTTGTCATCAGCTGGCATCTTTAAAATTATCTCATTAGTAATTATGTAAATATTCGATGATAACATAGGTACGCTTTGCTTGCATTGAGTTTTTTCAACGTCAGAAACATTTAACTTTTGTATTAAATAGTTTGCTTTCCATTATATTTAGGGACTCTGTAATGGATTTAGAATCTTTTTCTCTTTTCTAGATGTTTTGTCTTTCTTGTTTGATTTGATTCAACTTCTAATATATGTTGTTTTTTACCTAAAATACTTTATTTTATTTTAAGAAACAGTGCATATTTATACTAATCAAAAGCTTATAGTATTATCCATGAGAAAATGATGCCAGATTAAAATGAAATAAACTAAATTGTACATTATGTTGATATATTCTTAATTTACAATTTTCACATCACTAAAGCAGTGCTCCTAACCATCATTAAACCCATTAAACCCACATGGTATGATTAAATTACAGTAGTTGTATTTGAATCAGGGAGTCACTAATCTAGATTATTTTAAATACTTATTCTTCAGGAGAAGATAGAAATTATATATAAGCTTCAAACATGTATTTTGGTACTAGAAGAAATTATATATAAGCTTCAAACATGTATTTTGGTACTAGATGAATGATTATAGCCTATATATATGTCCATCGATGGATGAATGGATGAAGGAAATGTATATACATACAATGGAATAATTTAGCCTTAAAAAAGAAGGAAATCCTGTCACAAGCGGAAAAATGAATGAACCTTGAGGTCATGAGGCTAAGTGAAATAAGGCAGCCATAGGACAAATACTGCATGATTCCAGGGGTGTGGGGAAAATGAGGGGTTGCTAATTAACAGACATAACGTTTCAGGAACACAAGATGAATAAATTCTAGAGATCTCCTGTACAGCATTGTGCCTATAGTTAACAATATTGTACACTTAATCTATTAAGTGGGTAGATCTCATGTTAGTGTCTTTAATACAATAAATTACAATTTTAAATTCAAGAAAACAAGGTAACTTACATCCAGTGAGGGTCCAGGGCGTCGGATGTGGACCCTGATGCTACAGCAGGTCCCTGAAGCACAGGCTTCTCAGGACGGTGACGGAGACACACCGCTTTAATGGGAACGAGACCACGCCCTGCGCACTGCAGTGCCCATGCGCCGCTTGGCTGCATCCGGCGCGCTCAAGGCTGCTGCTCTCCTGACGACCTAACAAGCTAAGAGCTCTCTTGTGCCCATGCGCCGCTTGGCTGCGTCTGGCGCGCTCAAGGCTGCTGCTCTCCTGACGACCTCACGAGCTAAGAGGTCCCTCTCAGGCTGCTCTTCCAGGGCCGCTCGCTTCAGTATGCGCTCCAGCCGCTGCTCTTGCTGCGGTAAGCCCGTGGCTGCGCCCCTTCCTCTCCAGTTCCCCCAGTGGATCCTGGGGCCCCATCCACCCGGGGAATGACCCCAGCCTGGGACAAGGCCTCCACCCACTGCACCTTCTCCACTTCATCTCGCAGGCGACCGGCTGCTTAACTTGTCAGGTGAGGAGCTTGCGGGCGGACGGGCAGCTTGAGAAGGCGGCACACCTCCACGTTCGACTCCATCTTGGAGACACGCTGCCCGTGGGGCATGCGCTCCTGGCGTAGCATAGGCTGTAGGCAGGCATGGTGACCACGAGGCAGATCAGCTGCAGCTTCTCACCAGTGCAGTACATCTGCGTGCTCACGGGGGCGCATCTTAGAAACGTGATGTGCGTCACCAGCATCTGGATCAGGGTTTGCGTCTGGCTCAGCGTTTGCGTCTGGCTCAGCGTTTGCGTCTGGCTCTTCCTATTATGGGCTTCCAACTGGCTGCTGGTGAAGGACATCTGGGCAAGTGGGTGGAGGCAAAGAGCTTGCGGAAGCCTGGGGCCAGGAAGGGCACGTGGCGCAGCTGCTGGAAGCTCTTACAGTGGTGGGTGGCCTGCTCTAGCAGGTTGTGGAAGGCTGGCCAGTCAATCGAGGGCTGCGCATACAGCACCCAGGGCCCCAGGCTGAGTCCTGCAGCCACTGACGGATAAAAAAAAAAAAAAAGAGAGAGAGCTAATTCTGAGGCAAAGTTGGTAGTCAGAGCAAAAGTATAGAACTGAAACAATTAAAACAGATGAAATTTGGTGTTATGAAGGAATATACAATTAGAGAAGCAAAGGAGAGCAGTTATGGGTAATCTTGTTTTACACTCTCGTGGGTGAGAGTATAAATTAACCATATCATCTTTGGAGGTCAAGTCTGATAAATTTGACAGATATATTCATATATGGTTATATATATTCACTTAAGCTATTATAAGTAAATGATACTCATTCACAATTAGGAGTGAAAGCGAAGGGCTAGAAGCAACCTAAGTTACCCATCTATCCATCCATATGGGACCAGTTGGAAAACTCATGATTTATTCGTACATAATATTATATAAAGTATTATGCCATTATTAAAAGGTATGAGTCTATTCTGTATATACTGACACAATTAATTTGGAGGTATATTGTTAAGTGAAGACAAAGTGTGTGTGGGAGGCTGTTATTGTGTAACAAGGTGATATTTGCACATGCATAGACTATTCTTGAAGGATAATTACTACAATGCAAGTAGTTGCGGAAGAGGGGAGGAATAGGAGACAGGATGGGGAGACTTAGTTTTTACTAGATTCCATTCAGTATAGTTTTGTGTTGTGTGTGTGTGTGCATAATACATGTCGGAAATATTTTAGATAATTTAAGAAAATCGTAACAAATAACCATTTGAATGAAATGTTCAGGGCAGGATTTCATCTAGGTGTATAAATTGAAGGGTTCTTTTTGTATTTGCAGAGGGGCAAATCTTAATATTGGAAAATTGTGATTCCTGGTGATTTTTTAAATGGGTATGAGGCCTCTAGAAGAGTGTTTGGGGTATTTTCCTCTCTTTGGTAGGATAACCAAAATATTGTTGAAAGTCTACTTGTCCATCCTGATTCCTGCATGTTCAGTGGATTGCTTCCCTCACTCAAAGGTTTGCTTTGCTGACAACTGAGATTTAAAGCAAAGTAACAACAGAAAACAAGCTCTAAGTGATGCAGCTCCACTGCCAGGTTACTCTGCTGTTCAGTCACACTGGGCTCTGTGAGCGACTTGGAGAAGAGGCTCCACATTGGCTTTATTCTGCCTGTTATCAGCCCCCAAACAACACTGAGCAGTGGGTGATGCAGCAGTCTTCACCCCTTGTCACCCTTGTGACAAGGGGTGAAGGCTGGAGGATTAATCTTCTCTCTTCCATGAAGCACTCAAGCGTCTTGTTCTGCTGGCAGCTTGATTTTCTCTTTCTTCTCTCAGCATGGCTTTCTCTTTCGTTCTGTCCACAGAGACTTTGTATCAAAAACCAGAAAAGGAATCATTTTGAGAGTCTGTGCTGGATATTTGTGTTATTCAATTTCCTAAATTGTGTAGGTAGGTGTATTTGCTATTTTATACTGTGTTCAATCACCTATGGTTAAGGGATTTTTATTATCTGTGGGAGGAAATATAAATATAGCTTTTTCAGAGTTCACATATTCCATCAAACCAAAGAAATTAACTCAGGAGGCCCAGGAAAGACTAAACATTTTACAAATTATTTACAAATCATTTGCTCATGATTTTTTTTGAAACATTTCCTCTTTTGTTTACTTTTCTTTTTTTACACTGGCATAAAAACATACAATGTCTACTCTTAATGTCCCCCTTTTTTTTTTTTTTTTTTTTGCGGTACGCGGGCCTCTTACTGTTGTGGCCTCTCCCATTGGGGAGCACAGGCTCCGGACGCGCAGGCTCAGCGGCCATGGCTCACGGGTCCAGCCGCTCCGCGGCACGCGGGATGCTCCCGGACCAGGGCACGAACCCGCGTCCCCTGCATCAGCAGGCAGACTCCCAACCACTGCACCACCAGGGAAGCCCTTAATGTCCCTTTTTAAGAACCACAAAACATATTTCCAAGTCTATTAGAGATAGTTAAGGATGAAATTAGGATTCATGTTTCCAGGGTCATAAATATCCCTCATTTGTAATCTCAGTTATACCTGGTAGGGTGAACTGAAGGTATTATAAGTAAATGTCATCTACTAGCGCAATAAATATTTCCTGGAAGGTTGTAAATTAGCCTCATCTGTTATACTCTGAAACAGATGATGTGGCCTATAGGATATGTGAGTCCTAAAAGGAGCCTCTCCTGAGTAGTTTGTAGGCTAAGGATGCACAGCAAATATCTGGGCTACTCTCTGGTCCATGATAAAGATCATTTAGGTACTTCCAGATCAGAGCCTAAAGGCCTAACTATTCCCTATGTCATTTGTCTTATTTCAACCTCCACTAAGTTGTAATGTGACTTAGAGACATCTCTGTTCCTTCCTTCTTAACCAAACCTTTTATAACAGTTCTAAGCCACCGAAGCGTCTCTTCATTCTTCGAACTTAAACTTACTGCCTGTGTCACACAAGTTGGCAACTCATAGGTACTATTAATTTCCTGAATTCTTCTCAGTGTTTTCAAAATACTGCTTTTCTTGGGAATGGAGCTCAGAAGTTTGGTTGTACTGTACCCACATATCCCAAGCTCAGTGCTAGTCTTAGAAAAAACTCAATAAGGGCCTGTTCATTAATGGTAGAGGAGTGCTTGAAGAAATAATGGCTTCATTTAGTAATACCTAAATGGATCAAGGTTCAAATCCTCTTTAAAACATTCAATTTGAGTCATTACATAAAATATCTCTTGACCTTCCTGTGAACCTTGTGTCAAATTTCTATTTTTGTCAACAGTAACAGATGAGGTTGTGGGAAAGTGGCTTTGTGCTGTTGTTCTGAGAAATGTTTATCATTTTTATATAACAAAATTCAGTTTTCAATGAACAACAGACATTTTAAAAACATCTGCCAAAAGGTTGTTTACGTAAGACTGTTTTTTCCCCAAGGGAAGCTGAAGTTTTCAATTGGAAGTTCATATGTCCCACTTGGTCCCCAGCAGCATTTCACTTAAATATATTTACTTGCTTCCTCCAAATGGATAAGCTGAACTCAGTCTTTGCATAAAACATAATATTTTAGGTGGATAGTTCTCTTTCTGCTCATATGTTGGTATTTTACACTAACAAAGATTAAAATGTGCCCAAAACATTTTTTTAAAAAGCATTCTTAGTATTCTTAGAAACATGTTGCTCCCACTTTTATTTGAGTGACTGCTGTCAAAAATATTGTAGATGCATGGACATCTTCAAAAGTAAATTTAAGGAACAACAATACTAAATTGATGCTATAACATGCTGATTTGGGGAGCCTGTGTATTATACATTCTCATAGCAACTTCTGTTTCTAACTTTGTTCCATTTATAAGATGTGGATTACTTTTTTCTACACGTTTAATTACTTAATGAATATTTTCTTTTCCAAGCTCCATGAAGGCATGATCCATATTTGTTTTATTAATACGTTTGTATCCTCAGTGCTTAATACTTGCAAATAATAGGTGCTACATTTATATTTGTTCAAAAATTAGTGAACAAATAATGAAAAAACAGATATGATAGATTCTCCTTGAAACTTACAAATTAGCATCCCCTAGAGAACTTCTAATTCCAGTTGAGATGGACTATTTTATATTAAATTTACTCTCCTATAAAAAAACTACAAAATCTGGACAAAATATAGTTAGCAATCTTTTGCAAGCATTGGACAGCACACACAATGCAGGGAAGCATTCATTCTCTCCTACTGTCTCTTTAAGGAGATTTTCCAAACCATAAGTCAGGAAAATACAGCCCAATCAGGAAACAGCAGGAGGAAACAGATTTCTGTCTGGGTGGCCAAAGTTACTGGGATTTGTGGTCAGAATGCTGAGAAGGAGACAGATATAGAGAAGGAACATCAAGAATCTGGGTAAAAGTTCACGTTGGGTTCTGGGCCAACTTCTACACTTCATATATGTTAAGTGTGTGTCTGGAAAGCCTAGCATAGAACAGTGCTGAGTGGCTGAAAACAGAGATTTCCCAGAGTGTTGAGGAGATATTGAAGTTCCAACTCAATCAGGGTAGAGAAAGCTTTGTGGACACAACTGGCTTTCAGGTGAGACTCCAGGGAGGCCCTGCCCTAAGCAAAGGATAAGCCCCTCAAAATAAGAGCCACACTTTAGAAATAAGAACAAAGCTCATATAGAACCACTATAAGAAAACCTGAAACCAAGCTATGGCAGAATCAGGATGAACTACCAGTAATTTTACTGCATGAACAAATTTTAACATTCCTAAGTAATGATATGTTCATTTAGAACTCCAGTATCTGGTTATCTAGAAGGGGCAAAATATAAAATTGTGAAACATGAAAACAAGCAGTAAAGTAACTGATAGGAGATAAAATAGGAAAGAGGGTCAGACCCAGAGATGGTCCAGATTTGGAATTAGTAGATAACGGCCTCAAAATGACTATGAATGATATATCAAAGATGGAAGAATTCAACGGAGGACCTAAATCTGTCAAAAAAGGAACCAGATGGACGTTTTAGAACTGCAAAATGCAATGTGTTAAATTAAGAACTCAATGAATAGATTCAACGGTAGCCTGGATAGAGCAGCAAGCATAATTAATAATTTCCAAGACAGGTAGAAGATACCCAAATTCTTCAGTTCAAAGAGGAGAAAAACAAAGTGTAGAAAAGGACAGATTGGAAAAGAAATACGTGACTTTGACAAAAGATGTAATATATATGTCTAAAAGCCAAATGCGTAGAGAAAATATAAAAATTATGCAGATCAGAAAAGCATGTACAATAATGTTCATAGCATCTTTACTCAAAGTAGTGCTAAACTAGAAAACATATGAGTTTATCAACATACAATGTGTATACAAAATGTACAAATTCCTAAGATGAAATATTACTCAGCTATAAAAACATGGGCTACACAACCTAAGTGTCCATTGACAGATGAATGGATAAAGAAGATGTGGCACATATATACAATGGAATATTACTCAGCCATAAAAAGAAATGAAATTGAGTTATTTGTAGTGAGGTGGATGGACCCAGAGACTGTCATACAGAGTGAAGTAAGTCATAAAGAGAAAAACAAATACCATATGCTAACACATATATATGGAATTAAAAAAAGAAAAATGGTTCTGAAGAACCTAGGGACAGGACAGGAATCAAGACGCAGGCATAGAGAATGGACTTGAGGAGAGTGGGAAGGGTAAGCTGGGACGAAGTGAGTGGCATGGACATATATACACTACCAAATGTAAAATAGATAGCTAGTGGGAAGCAGCCATATAGCACAGGGAAATCAGCCCGGTGCTTTGTGACCACCTAGAGAGGTGGGATAGGGAGGAGATATGGGGATATATGTATATGTATAGCTGGTTCACTTTGTTATACAGCAGAAACTAGCACACCATTGTAAAGCAATCATACTCCAATAAAGATGTTAAAAAATACATTAAAAAAGAATATAAATTCAAATTTATTTCTGATAATGTTAATTAACCTAAAATTGAAAATAAAATCTTAAATTTCCCCCCCAGAAAAAAAACAAACATGGGCTATAGATACACGAAAGAATTTTGATGGATCTCAGAAACATTATCTTCAACAAAAGAAGCTATACTCAAAAGAGTATATACTTTATGATTTGATTTATAAAAGTCAAAATCAGTGCAAACTAATCTGCGGTTATAGAAGTCAGAATAATAGTTATCTCTGAGGGGGTATTGAGTGGGAAAGGGCACTAGGGAACAATCTAAGAAAATAAAAAATATCAGTTTTGACTTTGAGTGTGTTATTTACTGTAAGCTTATTACACTTTGTTTTTAAAATGCAGATTATTAAAAATATCTATGGATAAATAATTAAACTCAATAACATTTAATATATTTATGGTTATTAATGGCTATTTATTCCCCAGGAATATTACATTGCCGGGCCATTTGCAGGGATGGTGTGTAGAGGAACTTAATTCTTACTTGGGAAACAGAATCTATAAGTTCCAGTTCCAGCCTCACGGGTGACAACACAAGGGAGATCGCTGGGTGCTGTCTTCTAGGAGTGCTGTCTTCTAGTGGGGAGGGGAAAACAATGTGTAAGTAAACCCATCCATTAGTGAAACAGGAATAAGCAGGGAGAGGAGACATGGGCAATTAGAGTGAATTACTTTAAGGTAGGGTGGTTTCTGAGGGATCTCTGAGGGTTTAAGACTTGAGATTAAAAAAACCAAACAAACCCAACCTTTTGCAGAGTCATATGGTGCTTTATGAAAAGAGCATGCAGACCCCTTCTTGTCTGGGGGGGTCTTACTTACTTAAATACTTAATTCTGCTGGTTCATCATAACATCATCTGCTTTTTTACTAGAAGACATAAATTGTCCCTATATCCTCATCCATTGCTCCTTCATTATTTACTCATCCATTTGTTCTTTCCTTGAAGAATTACAGTGAAAAATTACAGAGTACCACAAGGTTTCAGGTAAAGCCAAGGAATCTCCAGTTCTAACACATACCCAAGTTCATTCTTATAGAGGATTTTCATACAGTACACTGAGAAAAACAGGGCTATTCCTTTTCTTTTTCCCCTAATACATGCTATGATTAGATTTCTGGATTTTTCTCTTTTGCTTTGGCTTATGAGACACCTAAAATTTAGAGGCACTTCTATAGAGAATCAGTTTTAACTTTAATGTTTTTATTTCATTGGAGTAACTCTCAGGGTCATAACCTTTTTTTACAGCATCAGAGACATGTCATTGTCCTTCCTGTGTTTTTAGAGTATTTTTCATGCAAACACGTGAAACACTTTGAACTGCAGAAACATACCAATATAAATGAGTTTGTTCCTGGTCAGATAGATCTGACAGGCTTCCTTCTATCTTTTCCCCTCTCCAGATACTGTTCTTCAGAACTTTATATTTTCAATGTAGAGTACATATCCAGACACATGGATACACTTTTCTGACTATTATGACCTAGGTATCCTTCACACCATTCCTATAGCATTAGAAAAATCATATCATATTAAAATTGAGTGGGACTTTAGAGATTACTTTGTCCAATCCACATATTTGAAAACACTGAAAATAGGAGATTAAAAAAAGTCTCAAGAAACACAGCAAATTAATGACACAAGTCAAGAGCCATATCCCCTGATTCATTACATAAGAGTCCTCTAAATCCAACCATGCTTACCAAGACTAGCTGCTATTTAATACACAATGAAGTACTTCCTGTTATTGCTAGTTTAGTTTTTGTTTCTTAATCTGTACCTATTATGCTTAACCTAGATTGTAAATTCTGTCATCACAAATACTATGGCTTAAACTACCTTTCTAATCCCCATTAGATGCTGCTAGCATAGGGCATTACACATAGCAGTGATTTTAAAGGTAGTTGGTGCATGTATTTCTTTTTCCATTGGTACAGTGTATAACCATGTTCATAAAAGAGTAAATTCATGTATTTAGAAAGAACAGAAGGAAAATGGCCAGGGAAAAGCAACCAGAACAAGCCAAGCAGGTCACCATGGTAACAGCAGTTTCAAAATTGTCATTCTCCTAAAGTTTCTGACTTTTCTGGTATGTTCAGGGTGCAGGGCGCCATCTAGTGGTTTGATTTAAATTCCTGACATTCCACACCTTTTCAAGCTCAATTCCCAAATAAACAAAAGAATAATGTTTCTCTTTTAGGGTGCACCCGTGCAGTTGCAGGATACAGTCAGAATTTGGTTTGTAAGATGTGTGGTTAGATCTCTTGTTAATTACTGAATTACTGTCTCTCAATACTAAAAAAATCATACGGAAAGAGGCATATGAAATTTTAAAATTATTACTAATGCTCTGTAAGATAATGTGTAGCGTTAAGTGTATGACATATACAGGGTTTTGTTCACACAAAGAGCTTTATTATGAGGAATTTTATTCCAAAATTACTCATTTATTTTCTTCTTTCTGAAAATAAAAGAAAGGCCTGGGGCTTCCCTGGTGGCGCAGTGGTTGAGAGTCCGCCTGCCGATGCAGGGGACATGTCGTGCCCCAGTCTGGGAAGATCCCACATGCCGCGGAGAGGCTGGGCCCGTGAGCCATGGCCGCAGAGCCTGCGCGTCTGGAGCCTGTGCTCCGCAACGGGAGAGGCCACAACAATGAGAGGCCCGCGTACGGCAAAAAAAAAAAAAAAAAAAAAAGACCTTATTTTTTCTCTGAAATCTAGGTGCGTCAAAATAAGTGCATTTAAGTCCATTTGCAAAAGGAACAAAGTTTTAACTTTACAGATACAGTCTGTGTTCCTCACAGGGGGAAAAAAAGACAATTCAGCCTTACTGGGGTATCAACCAACCACCCATGTGTATAAACAGAAAATTTAAATATTAAAAACCCAAGTTTGTGTTTTCCAGATATATACAGAGTAAAAATATGAACCTGTAGAGACAATTTATATTACTTTTGACCCCATAACAACTAATTAATAATTAAATTTATTATATAGTTACATAAAATATAATAGAGTAGAACTATTTCATAGCCCTAGTTTGAATGACCTCCAACTATTTTTAAGAAATATTTTTGGTGTGTTCAAATCTGTGCAATAAGTGAAATTTTCATAGTATCTATTGCATACTATACCACATCATTTAAATAACTCTCTTTCACCTATCTATCTAGTAACATTTAGAGACCCATGCTGTAAAAATACCAAGCAAATAATATGGGAATTATCTACAAAGCTCACTTATTGAAAAAAATTTGTCAGCATTTAAGATAAGCTGATGGGTTTATGGACCATGCCTCTCTCAGTAGTATTTTCTATGTCTGGAACAGTCATCCTATGTCCTGCGGCCAAGATAGCTCTCATCTCTCCCTCATGTCTTAGTTCAAGCACAAAGCCTTCATCAAACCTTAGGCTATCTCGTATGCCTGGCCATCAGTGGGCCTCAAGCTTGGCTGCAAATTGAAATCATCTGGGTAGTGAGGACTCTTCTCATGCCTCTGTTTTCCTTCAGAGACTTCCGTTCACTTGGTCTGGGGTGAAGACTTGGTGTGGGGAATTTTAGAGACTTCATAGCTTAGTCTAATGTGAGCTCCACATTATTCCTCCTCCTTTATATTGACATAATCTGTCCTCCACTTCAATATATGCTTCTTCATGGAAGAAGTTTAGTTGGCCTTTTTTTGGCCACAGCATTTAACATAGCAATGGTATAATATTAGGCATTGAAAGAGTGTTTATGAGATCATGCTGACTACAGGAACCGGTGAATAATAATGCGGTGGTGTCTAGGATAGGTGTTATTAGGGAAATGTGATGAGAGTATATAAGGTCTGGTATTCTGAGAGAGGTATGAATGAGCTAAGAGTCAGGAATATTAGAGCTAAAGAGGAAAGAGGAATTCCTAGAATATTTGTTGTACTGGCAAAGAAGTATCAGAGGCAAAGTAGCAGAAAAAGAAATGTCAGATGGGTCAGTGACTTTCCCTACCTCATGCTAGTTTGTGTCGGGATGCGTGGCACCTGGCTGTGCACCATTCCATTTGAGTGTCTTTCACCAAACTGACAAGACCCATTAACATATTCTCCCATGACCCCAACAGTCTGGACATGAAACCTAAGGAACAAAGTGTTCAGAACATTCATAGCACTTTATTATGAAGAACGAGGAGATGAAATCTGGTGCTGTGTCTTGTAGTCGAGATGCCTGATCTCTTGACATTTACACAGGGCACGGCTGAGTGATAAGACCATGAGAGCTCACTGCTCCAAAGAGTAAAGACAGTTTTATGGTTTTGTTTGAGAGTTTTCTAAATATTATTAAACCCCAACCACTTTTAATAACTCATGGAGTTCCAGTCTTGTTAATAGCTGACCAACTCTTTGAAAGTAAACATATAAGGATTTGCTTTTATATTTGTGTTAACACAAGCCCACCCTCTACCCACCTCCCACACCAAAAGAAGAATCATTAAAGCTGAGCACAGGGTAGTTGCAGAATAACTACTAGATATATCTTAATCACTGAAGTAAGTAGTCAGAGCAGTCCAAGGCCTATCTTAATGAAATCACTAAATCAAATGACTTTTTTGAAGAGATGAGTCATCTTTACAAAATGAAAAATTAGTAAGAACACTGATCTCAAGATCAAGAGTCCCAGAGAATGTCCCAAGATTATAATTTAAAAAATTACTTAAAATTAGGTTTTTCTTTTTATATATTTAAGAAATGAATTGGGGGCAGTTATTAGTGATGGAGTGAACTAATGAGCTGTTAATTCTAAAATTTTCAAGGAGCAATTTCAGGATTTTTTGTTGTTGTTTATCTTCAGGTTATAATTAATTTATGAAACCTAGTTCAGCTGAGAACTAATATCATAAATAACAGTGTTATGTAGACAACATTTCCTTGGAGAAAGAACTAACGTAAAACAAATCCACTCCATCTATTAGCCAATCAACCATAGCAATATGATGTGTTTTTCTTTATAGAAAAACACTAAGAAATACAGAAGTTAGTGCCTTTTAGGCTGTGTTAAAGTTTTTATAAAATATGATTTAACAGTAATAAATCTCAGAGAGGGTAAGTACTATTGTTTTATTGTTTATACATATGTAGATATTCATATTTACATATATAAATATTTATATACCTATATATGAAGAAACATAGACTTAGAGAAATTAAACAATGTTTTCAGTGTCACATATGTTGTACATTCATAGAGGAATAAATAATTACTGAGAAATTAATGTGCACCAGTACTTTAAAAAATGTATTCAATTCATTTAAATTAAAAAAAGAAAAATTAAAATTTACCCATTATTCTCACCCTCTACCCCCCACCATCACCTCTGGCAACCACCAATCTGTTCTCTGTATCTATGAGCTTTTTTAAAAATTTGTTTTGTTTTCTGCTTTTGTTTCTTTGTTTGTTTTTTACATGCTACATATAGGAGAGATCATATGGTATATAGAATTTGGCTTTTTTCTGTCTGACTTATGTCACTTAGCATAATGCCCTCAAGGTCCATCCATGTCACAAATGGCTAAATAATATTCTATTGTATATATGTTACAAATCCTTTATCCATTCATTCATTGATTAATACTTACTTAGGTTGTTTCAGTGCTCCAGTAATTTTATGGGACAGAGGAAGTGGTAGTGATCAAAATACATAGACACTTGTGAAGAAGCTTACTTTTTAGCAGGGAAAAAAAAGCAATATAAGTAAGTTAAAAAAATAATCCAATAGAGAAATAACAAATGGTGAAAAGATTTATACAAAGAATAAAAACATGCCAGTTGAAAACTTAAAATACCATTTAGGATAGCTTCAAAATATGAAATTGTTAGGAATAGATTTAATAAAATATGTATAAGACCTATAAACTTAAACCTATGAAAGCATTCCTCTTTAATAGAAATTACAAAACCTAAATAAATGACGATATATACTATGTTCACAAATCAGAAGAATCAGTATCGCTAGGATATATATTGCACCCAACTTGATTTGTAGATTTACTAAAATCCTGATCAAAAAACCCCAATAGCATTCTCATAGAAATTTACAAGCTGATTCAAAAATGTATATGGAAGTGTAAGGGTCTAGAATAGCCAAAACAATTTTAGGAAAGGACTAAATTGATGACTCACAATATGTAATTTTAAGACTTATTATGTTTTTTTCAATTTTTAAAAAATTGGAGTGTAGTTGCTTTACAATGTTGTGTTAGTCTCTGCTGTACAACGAAGTGCATCAGCTATATGCATACATATATTCCCCTCCCTCTTGGACCTCCTTCCCACTCCCCACCCCATCCCACCCATCTAGGTCATCACAGATGAATGGATAAAGAAGATGTGGTACATATATACAATGGAATATTAGCCATAAAAAGGAACAAAATTGGATCATTTGTAGAGATGTGGATGGACCTAGAGTCTGTCATACAGAGTGAAGTCAGAAAGACTTATTATTAAAGTACATTAATAAAGTGAGGATAAACATATAGATCAATGGACAGAATAAAGAATTCAAAAATCAACCTGTACATATATGAGTGATTGTTTTTTGGCAATAGTGCTAGGGTAGCTCAATGGAAAAAGGACAGTATTTTCAACATACGGTGTTTCTATATCCATATGAGAAAAAATGAATCCACACAATGCACAAAAATGAACATGAAGTCAATTGTATAACACTTCGAAATATTTTTTTCAAGGTTATACATATACTTCATCGTACAACTCAGCAACTTCTCTTATAGGAATGAAAACTAATGTCATATGAAAATGACTCAAATGTCTATAGCAACTTAAATCATAGTAGCCCAAAACAGGAAACACCTCAAAAGTCCATCACCTGGTAAATGAATAAACAAATAGGTGGTGCATCTATACAATGCATAAAAAGCAACAAAAGGAAATGAACTCCAAATTCATTCAATGAAACAGTTGAAACTACAAAAAATAACCATATGTAAAAGGAACCAGGCACAAAAGGCTGCATATGGTTTGATTTCATTTACTTGAAGGCAGATCAGTGATTGCCATGGGCTCAAGGTGAGGGCAGTTTGTTAATAGCAAAGGTCCTCAAAGTGAGTTTTAAGAGTGACGGAAATGTTTTATATATTGATCTAAGTGATGTTTACACACCTGTATATTGAATATATTCGCCAAAACTCATTGAAAAGAAAACTTATAACTGAATATAAATTACACCTCAGTGAAGCAGTCTTTAAAAAAGTATGACATTCTATAAAGAATGGGGGATTGAAGGGGAAGACATCTCCGAGAAAATGATATATTAAAAGTATATATAGAAAGCCAATAAAAATAGTGCAAATGCTAAACCTATTGCTACCTCCACAGCAAGAATCAAGCTAAAATTCCTCCAGCTCCCTTTAAACCCTCTAGAAGGAATATATACAACAAAGTTTGGGAGAAAGCACATCCCCAGAAGAAAGAATGGATAGGCAGAAATGATTAAATTACCCTGCAAAAAGAGAAGGAAGGCCAGCATCTCTGTGTAGGCAAAGGGAAAAGACATAGGAGACAAGGTCAGAGAAGTAGCCAGAGACTAGTCACTCACAGCTCTATAATTCAAGGGAAAAGCTGGGATTTTATTCTAATTGTGAAAGTGGGGAGAGGTATTATAGAGTGGAGTGGGTTGTATAATTTGTATTTTAAAAATTTACTCTGGGGACTTGCCTGGTGGCGCAGTGGTTAAGATTCTGCCTGCCAATGCAGGGAACAGGGCTTTGATCCCTGGTCTGGGAAGATCCCACATGCTGTGGAGCAACTAAGCCCGTGCGCCACGACTACTGAGCCTGCACTTTAGAGCCCGTGAGCCACAACTACTGAGTCCGTGCGCCACAACTACTGAAGCCCGTGCACTCTAGGGCCCGCATGCCACAACTGCGGAGCCCGCATGCTGCAACTACTGAAGCCTGTGCGCCTAGAGCCCATGCTCTGCAACAAGAGAAGCCACCACAAGGAGAAGCCTGCGCACCGCAACGAAGAGTAGCCCCTGCTCACCGCAAGTAGAGAAAGCCCTCACACAGCAACAAAGACCCAATGCAGCCAAAAAAAAAAATTTACTCTGCTTTGTGTAAAATAGATCTTATGAGGGAAAGTGTGCAAACAAGGAAGCAATTGGGAGACTATTGCCGTAGAGAAGTGTTGGGTCAGAGTGGTAGCAGTGGTGAATTGTTTAGAAGGTTAGTTAATAGGACTAGTGATGGATTGGGTGTAGAAAGTGAGGGAAAGAGAAGAATTAAAGATGCTGCCAAACTTTTTGTTCTAAGCAACGGGGTAAATGTGGTTGCTATTTGCTGAGGAGCAGAGGTTTGGGTATACAGTTTGTGGGATGGGTGTACAGTTGAGAGCTTAGACTTGAATATCCATCTTCTTTTGTAAGAGATCACACCATTTGTATGTCAGAAGAAAGGCCTCTTAATAGATAACACTTTGTTTCTATTTTCCTGTAACTTTGGATACCTTCTTGTACCCAATTTACATTGCCTTTTACTTTATTTCTCCTGCAGTCTGCAGTATTTATGGGCACTTAAAAGATCTAAGTCACTAATTTTCAGACTCTGTATTGTCCTCAATTTCTTCAGACAGACTCAGAGACCTTACAAGTGAGGAAGAAACCACTCAGGCTCCAGACCTCTGTCCTCAGGCTCTCTGTGGCCAGAAGACCCGCACTTTAATATCTGGGGTTGACAATTTTTTTTTTCATAAAGGGCCAGAGAGTAAATATTTTAAACTTTAAAGACAGTATAGTTCCTGTTGCAACTACTCAAATTTGCACTGTAACACGAAAGTAGCCATGGGCAATGCGTTAATGAGTTAATGTGGCCATCCTTCAGTGTATTTGCAAAATCAGATGGCTGGCTGAGAGTGGCCTGTGGGTTGTAATTTGCCAACACTTGATGTAAGGAAATGGTTTCATTTATTTCTAAAGTCCTACTTCTCCATGTTTGCTGACTGAATCTTACAGGTGATATAATTTAGGGTGACTAGGAAATTTGCATGAAAATATGGGTCTTTGAGCAACCCTCATTAATCCTGTAGATTCTCACTCCCATTTATTATAGCAAGAGCTATAAAAAAAATACTCAGCAATCAGAATGAATGTTCTTTGAAATTAAGAACTTTAAATATTCCTTCATATTTGATCAGTTTATTCTTTCATTCTTAAAGATGAACTACTGAGGAAAAAAGCAAACAAACAAAGAAAATGAGCATATCGGTGTATGAGAAAGCAATTAAGAAATGGCTTATGACTGGACTTCCCCGGCGGTCCAGTGGTTAAGACTCCGCGCTTCCACTGCATGGAGCACAGGCCAGATCCCTGGTCAGGGAACTAAGATCCCGCATGCCACGTGGTATGGCCTAAAAATAAATAAATAAATAAAAATTAAAAAAAAAAAAAGAAATGCCTTATTAGTGCTTTTACTTTTTTACATGTATGTCTGGGGTTTGAGTAACTTTGGACCAAAAATGGAAATATCACAGATTTCATGGGATCTAATAGATGTCTTTGTGTTTCTTAACCACAAGGACTGGTTTTAACTAACATCCAGGTGGGGGAAGAGAAATCCATAAAAGGAGGCTTAGGGCTGATAAACGCTAGACCAGTATTTCTCAGCTTTGACACTCTCGACATCCTGTGGTTGTGGTTATGTATCCTGGCACCATAGGAGATTTCACAGCATTCCTGGCCTCTACGCAGTAGATGCTGGTAGCACCCTCCACTTGAGACAACAAAATATGTGTGCACAGCATGACAGATTTCTCCAGGAGAATGATGAAACTGCCCCCCGTTGAGAACCACTGAGATACAGGATTCAAAGTAGTCCTAACACCACTACTTTTCGCTGCAGGTTCAGGCAGAGATTATACTTCTGCTTTTGTTCTTTTCAAGCACAGATACTTTCTCCCTTGACAACAGCATCTTATATTTTAGAAGATAATGAACAAAATCTGTGCATGAAGGATGAATTTTCCTTGATTCTTCTAATTTCTGTGGATAGCATTTATGAAAAGAAAAGTATGAGAATAAGTATGTTAAATTATTACCAAAATGATTATGTTTCTGCTAGTTTGTAGGGACCATTCACATACACAGACCTATTAAAAGTCAAATGATAGAGGGTATGTATTTTGCATTTACTTTCTGACTATTTTTAAACACTTGCCCTATCAAATGGGAAAATTGCATTTAGTAAAATTCCAGTTTTAAAAAGAAGCATAATGGGAAAATTGTTATACAAGAAACCATATTAAAAGTTGCAAACCAAATCTGTTCAGGTAATTGATCTTAAATTCGGTAATCATTTTATATTGATTTTGCTGAAATCACTGTATTAGACCTGACTGCAAATCTCACAGACATTTAAACAAATATTTTTAAAAGGCATTTATTTCTTACAAAAGATGGACCATCATGTTTATTGTGTCACAGTATAATAATGTGTTTATAGAGGAAAGAAAGTCTAATTCTGTGCAATCTTTTTTTTTTTTTTTTTTTTTTTTTACTTTTTGGCTGCACTGTGCAGCATGTGGGATCTTATTTCCCTGACCAGGTATCAAACCCACGCACCCTGCAATGGAAGCATGGAGTCTTAACCTCTGGAAAGCCAGAGAAGTCCCTAATTTTGTGCAATCTTGAGAAATTAAAATATCATATAAAATACAGTTTTTTTGCATAAAACATTGACATTGCTATAGACTTTTAAAGTTTTAGGGATTTCAATGCATTCTGAACTATTAACTCTAATCACTTATATTTATCGAGCATTTAAAATGTGTTAGGGTTGAGGACAAATGGATGAATAAGAAATAAAGATTGTTAACTAAAGATCTCACTGATTTAAATATTGGCCCAAAGTTCAATGAAGATGTTGTCCAGAATTCGGTAGGGAGCCAGTCTTACTGGAAATGTTGAGTATTAGACATTGCTCTGCTGCACTGGTACACAGAGTCCTCAGCTGTGCCAGAAAGACTTAATGCTCCCCTTTGCTCTTCACTTTCAAAATTCATATTACTCTGTAGAAATGTAAAAAACTCTTGATGTAATATTTAGCATATATCATAAACACCTAAACCATACTCCACAAGGTCGAAGCTACACTTACCATAGGAGATATTTGATGTAATACAAATATTGGATATATATCACTTTTTGAGCACGGCATTTGGGGACCTGCAGGCGTGGCTACAACATACTCTGCCCCAGGCCTCTTGTGAGGCACAATGGGGAGGATGAAAATACAGTCTCACATACTTTTATTACATGGAGGTTCATCTGAAGTGTTTGTTAGAGACATTAAATACCACAGAAATGCAAACTGGGGAGCAAAAGTGTTATCCAAGACAACACAGACTTGGGCAGTGAAGTTTCATAGAAGACGTGTCTTTCAGCAGCATCAAAACCCCTGACATGTTTTAAACAAGAGGGAGAGATATGCAGTTGAATCAAAACAACTGAAGGGTTTATTGTTACTGGATTACAATAGTAGTGTGAATGGATACAATTCTAGTGGGCCAGGAGACTCGAAAAGCTACTGACTAGTTGAACCCAAATGGTTGAAAACATCGTGTTAAAGAGTATATAATCTCTCTGCAGAAAATGGTAAGCAAACCAGATCTCTGCACAGTACATTTCAAATGCCACAAAAATGAACATCCCTAGCAAGTTCTTGTAGGGACATATTAGGAATTCTAGTGGAAAAATTTAGCTAAAATGATGACCTTAGACACATTGTTTAAAATCACAGAATAATTTATAAGCTTATCAATAGGGATGGATAAGGTAAATTGTGATCTATTTACTTAATGGAATGTTATATTGCTGGTATAAAGATAAGTTTTAAGTTAAGTAAACACTATTTTAAGAAGAAGAAATTGTGGCTCCTCTTAACTAAGTAAAAAAGATGGGTCTATCTTGGAGGAGAAATTAATGCAATGGAATATGTTTACAGAACATTGAAAACTAGGTTAAACCAGTATATATATATATATATATATATATACAATGATTCTTCAGTTAATTTTATAAATTAGTATTGAAACAGGAGGGAAGGGGGCAGGGCACAACCTTTAAAAGAATGACATAGCCCAAGGACACAACATAAACTGATTAGAACCAAATAGGTCCAAGATGGCAGAAGATTTGACTTCCAGTGGACCTTGAGCCTCATTATATGCTCATTGTAATACAATAGAATATGCTAAATGACACACCCACCAGCACCATGTCAGTTCCAAGGCGGAACATAAAGGTCAGAAGTGGGCGGTGGCCCAATTCCTGGAAATCCCCACCCCTTCCCCAAAATAGCTGGAATACTCCGGCCACTCCTTAGCCTATGAAATCACCCACCCCTATAAAAACTGACAACCCCATAGGTTAGGGCCACTCTCGCCTTCTGAGACAGCCCACACTCTATCTGTGGAGTGTGTTTCTCTCTAAATAAATCCACATCTTACCTATCACTTTGTCTCTCACTGAATTCTTTCTGCAATGAGACATCAAGAACCTGAGCTTCTTTAAGTCCTGAGAACAGGTGTGTGATCTCAGTTAAAAGACTGTGGGTTCAAGTCCCAATCTGGGTTGTGGCTGGGTTCGAGTGCTGGCACTGGGTTCAAGTCCCAGTCTGAGTTGAACAGTTTCAATATGAACATTAAATGTTGTAGTAATGAACACCATAATGTTAATGGTAATACTCTCTGGTTTGTAGGATTATGAGTAAGGATTAATTTTACCTCTCAGCTTATCTGCATTTTCTAAATCCTCTACAATGAACATGCTTTTATAATAAGCTAAAAGGCTATTGAAATTAGTTTTTAAATTAAAGAGAGTTTCTAATAAGCTGAATGAAGTAACTGATATGAATTCTCTTGGAAGATGTCTAGGGTACCAACAGGAAATGGAGAAATCAAAGATGCTGCTGAAATTTTAAGTTTAACACACAGGGATGTTTAGTGATTTTATTATGTGAGACAGTGATCAAACGGAGGTTATATTGGAAGGAGGAAAATAATTAATTTGGTTTCTTGTATTGTGTTCAAGATGAATTTTATTTGGAAGTGTCAATAAGAAACTGGAACTACTTCTTCAGAGCTCAATACAGGACAGAACTTGCTAGAAAGTGCTTGAATAATAGCCAGCTTGCAGGTGCATGGGTGCAGAGTCAGTTGTGCCAGAGCTTGACTTAGTAAGCCCAATCTGCTGTTCTCATTCAGAATCCCGTTCCTCTGTGAAAAACACTGAAATTTTATCATCTTAACTGAAATCCTTGGAAATTTGATAAAGAAATTCAAGGGACTATTTAAATTTGCAAAATAGTATTTCAAGATTCCTGCCATTGTAAGTAATATAACCAGTAAACGTGAGGGTGTGACACTTTCCGATTTCAGTGATTTTATAACCCTAATTACTACCCCAGTAGTGCATAGGTGAACCAATTCACTATACTTAGAAAGCAATGAAAGTCTAATAAGCCTCAGTTAACTTATGCCTATTTATCAAATTCCATGACATGTGTTATTAACATTTTACAATTAAGTATCTTTAAAGTTTCAGGAATTACCTTTTAAAATAAATTAATTTTTGTATATTTTCGAAGCTCACATTTTATTTTTTAATGAGAAAATTTTTCTCTATATTACCATCTTTTTTTAAATTTAATTTTTCTATACACCAGGTTCTTATTAGTTAAGTGTTTTATACATATTAGTATATATATGTCAATCCCAATCTCCCAATCCATCCCACCACCAACCCCCCCCAAACCCGCTTTCCCCCCTTGGTGTCCATACATTTGTTCTCTACATCTGTGTCCCTATTTCTGCCTTGCAAACCAGTTCATCTCTACCATTTTTCTAGTTTCCACATATATGCGTTAATATACAATATTTGTTTTTCTCTTTCTGACTTACTTCACTCTGCATGACAGTCTCTAGGCCCACCCACGTCTCTACAAATGACCCAATTTCATTCCTTTTTATGGCTGAGTAATATTCCATTGCATATATGTACCGCATCTTCTTTATCCATTCATCTGTCGTTGGGCATGTAGGTTGCTTCCATGACCTGGCTGTTGTAAATAGTGCTGCAATGAATATTGGGGTGCGTGTGTCTTTTTGAATTATGGTTTTCTCTGGTTATATGCTAGTACTGGGATTGCTGGGTCATATGGTAATTCTATTTTTAGTTTTTTAAGGAACCTCCATACTGTTCCCCATAGTGGCTGTATCAATTTACATTCCCACCAACAGTGCAAGAGGGCTCCCTTTTCTCCACACCCTCTCCAGCATTTGTTGTTTGTAGATTTTCTGATGATGGCCATTCTAACTGGTGCAGGGTGATACCTCACTGTAGTTTTGATTTGCATTTCTCTAATAATTAGTGATGTTGAGCAGTTTTTCATGTGCGTTTTGGCCATCTGTTTGTCTTCTTTGGAGAAATGTCTACTTAGGACTTCTGCCCATGTTTTAATTGGGCTTTTTTTTAATATGGAGCTGCATGAACTGTTTATATATTTTGGAGATTAATCCTTTGTCTGTTGATTTGTTTGCAAATATTTTCCCCCATTCTGAGGGTTGTCTTTTAGTCTTGTTTATGGTTTCCTTTGCTGTGCAAAAGCTTTTAAGTTTCATTAGGTCCCATTTGTTTATTTTTGTTTTTATTTCCATTACTCTAGGAGCTGGGTCAAAAAAGATCTTGCTGTGATTTATGTCAAAGAGTGTTCTTCCTGTGTTTTGCTCTAAAACTTTTATAGTGTCTGGTCTTACATTTAGATCTTTAATCCATTTTGAGTTTCTTTTCGTGTATGCTGTTAGGAAGTGTTCTAATTTCATTCTTTTACATGTAGCTGTCCAATTTTCCCAGCACCACTTATTGAAGAGACTGTCTTTTCTCCATTGTAAATCATTGCCTCCTTTGTCATAGATTAGTTGACCATAGGTGCGTGGGTTTATCTCTGGGCTTCCTATCCTGTTCCATTGACCTATATTTCTGTTTTTGTGCCAGTACCATGTTATCTTGATTACTATAGCTTTGTAGTATAGTCTGAAGTCAGGGTGTCTGATTCCTCCAGATGCATTTTTTTCCCTCAAGATCAGTTTGGCTATTCGGGGTTTTTTGTGTCTCCATACAAATTTTAAGATGTTTTGTTCTCATTCTGTAAAAAATGCCATTGCTAATTTAATAGGAATTGCATTGAATCTGTAGATTGCTTTGGGTAGTATAGTCATTTTCACAATATTGATTCCTCCAATCCAAGAACATCGTATGTCTCTCCATCTGTTTGGTCATCTTTGATTTCTTTCAGCAGTGGCTTATAGTTTTCTGAATACAGGTCTTTTGCCTCCTTAGGTAGGTTTATTCCTAGGTATTTATTCTTTTTGTTGCAGTGGTAAATGGGATTGTTTCCTTAATTTCTCTTTCTGGTCTTTTGTTGTTAGTGTATAGGAATGCAAGAGATTTCTGTGAATTTTGTTTCCTGCAACTTCACCAAATTCATTAGTAGCTATAGTAGTTTTCTGGTGGCATCTTTAGGATTTTCTGTGTATCACTGTTTTCATGTCATCTGCAAACAGTGACAGTTTTACTTTCTTTTTTCTGATTTGGATTCCTTTTATTTCTTCTTCTATTGCTGTGGCTAAGACTTCCAAAACTATGTTGAATAATAGTGGCAAGACTGGACATCCTTGTCTTGTTCCTGATCTTAGAGGAAATGCTTTCAGTTTTTCCCCATTGAGAATAATATTTGCTGTGGGTTTGTCATAGATGGCCTTTATTATGTTGAGGTAGGTTCCCTGCATGCCCACTTTCTGGAGAGTTTTTATCATAAATCGGTGCTGAGTTTTGTCAAAAGCTTTTTCTTCATCTCATGAGATGATCATATGGTTTTTATTCTTCAGTTTGTTAATATGGTATATCACATTGATTGATTTGTGTACATTGAAGAATCCTTGCATCCCTGGGATAAATTCCGCTTGATCATGGTGTATGATTCTTTTAATGTGCTGTTGGATTCTGTTTGCTAGTATTTTGTTGACGATTTTTGCATCTATATTCATCAGTGATATTGGTCGGTAATTTTCTTTTTTTGTAGTATCTTTGTCTGGTTTTGGTATCAAGGTGATGGTAGCCTCATAGAATTAGTTTGAGAGTGTTCCTTCCTCTGCAATTTTGTGGAAGAGTTTGAGAAGGGTGGGTGTTAGGTCTTCTCTAAATGTTTGATAGAATTCACCTGTGAAGCCATCTGCTCCTGGACTTTGGTTTGTTGGAACATTTTTAATCACAGTTTCAATTTCATTACTTGTGATTAGTCTGTTCATGTTTTCTATTTCTTTCTGGTTCGGTCTTAGAAGGTTATACCTTTCTAAGAATTTGTCCATTTCTTCCAGGTTGTCCATTTTATTGGCATAGAGTTGCTTGTAGCAGTCTCTTAGGATGCTTTTTATTTCTGCAGTGTCTGTTGTAACTTCTCATTTTTCATTTCTAATTTTATTGATTTGAATCCTCTCCCTCTTTTTGTTGACGAGTTTGGCTGAATGTTTATCAATTTTGTTTATCTTCTCAAAGGACCAGGTTTTAGTTTTATTGATCTTTGCTATTTTTTTCTTTGTTTCTACTTCATTTATTTCTGCTCTGATCTTTACGATTTCTATCTTTCTACTAACTTTGGGTTTTGTTTGTTCTTCTTTCTCTAGTTCCTTTAGGTATAAGGTTAGATTGTTTATTTGAGATTTTTCTTGTGTCTTGAAGTATGATTGTATTGCTATAAACTTCCCTCTTAGAACTGTTTTTGTTGCATTCCATAGGTTTTGGATCATTGTGTTTTCGTTGTCATTTGTCTCTAGGTATTTTTTGATTTCTTCAGTGATCTCTTGGTTATTTAGTAATGTATTGTTTAGTCTCCATGTGTTTGTGTTTTTTACGTTTTTTTCCCTGTAATTGATTTCTAATCTCATAGCGTTGTGGTCGGAAAAGATGCTTGATATGATTTCAGTTTTCTTAAATTTACTGAGGCTTGATTTGTGACCCAAGATGTTATCTCTCCTGGAGAATGTTCCATGTGCACTTGAGAAGAAAGTGTAATCTGCTGTTTTTGGATGGAATGTCCTATAAATATCAATTAAATCTATCTAGTCTATTGTGTCATTTAAAGCTTGTGTTTCCTTATTAATTTTCTGTCTGGATGATCTGTCCTTTGGTGTAAGTGAGGTGTTGAAGTCCCCCACTATTATTATGTTACTGTCCATTTCCTCTTTTATAGCTGTTAGAATTTGCCTTATGTACTGAGGTGCTCCTATGTTGGGTTCAAAGCTCACGTTTTAAAATTCCAATATTTATTTCTTTATTGCTATTTTATATCTCAACTTCTATCAAAAGCATTCTAATTCAAAGTGGAATAATCAGCAGTAATCTTATTTATCTTTGTATAGCAGATCCAAAGAAGAGAAGATAAAAAGGATTAGACTGAAACAAGCAAACTGTAGTATGCAAAAATTCAACTTTACATATTAACGTACATATTGTCTGTTATCTACCCCATAAATCATGGCCTTAAGTTATCAAAGGAATATTTACTATCTTGACACTTTTTAATCAACAGTTTTTTGATAATAACTGCTATCTGTGCTAGGTCGTATTGGGACATCAAATGAAATGTGTTGTGAACCTTAAGAAAGATATATTGTCTTTGGTTTTTGTCCTCCAGAGGTATTTTACAAAATTTCTCCTCTCCTTTGCCTAATGTCATAAATAATGTCATCATTAGTCTTCTAGTAACTTAATCATAGAAGCCTCAACATCGCTTTTGACTCTTTCTTCATCACCTTTGGTTTTTTTTTTTTTTTTTTTTTTTTGCAGTACACGGGCCTCTCACTGTTGTGGCCTCTCCTGTTGCAGAGCACAGGCTCTGGACGTTCAGGCTCAACGGCCATGGCTCACGGGCCCAGCCACTCCACAGCATGTGGGATTCTCCCGGACCGGGGCACAAACCCGTGTTCCCTGCATCGGCAGGTGGACTCTCAACCACTGCGCCACCAGGGAAGCCCACCTTTGTTTCTGATTGCTAAGAAATATCACTATTTTCTCTTCAACCTAGTATTTATCTCTTCTCTGTTTCCTATGGGGATTTCTCCTCATCTTTTAAAATTTCTCAGCATCAGATTTTTACAAGATTTGTTCTTAGATAGCTTCTCTATCTTCATTAACTACCTGGGAGATAACATCTCATCTCTTGGTTTTAAATATAATTTATTTGCGGCTGATCACAAAGTTATACTTGCAGCCCAAACTCTCCCCCTGAAAAACCATTCATGCAACTGTTAGTCGGCCTGGCATCTCCACCTACCTGCTGAATAGGCATCTCACATGTAACATGTCTGCAGTGAAACATTTTATACCATGCTCCCTCAATCCCCAAAGTTATCTTATTAGTTTGACTGTGTTACTCATCTCAGTAATTAGCAACTCCCTTCCTTGAGATGCACAGAGAAAAATTACAAAAGACATCTTTTCCCGCTCTCCACATCACACATCTAATTTGAAACCGTGTAACTTGATTGGGACTTGAACCCACATGCCAGGACTCAAACCCTGCCTAAACCCAGATTGGGATTGAACCCACGTATCCAGACTCAAACCCGGACTAAATGCAGATTGGGACTTGAACTCACAGTCTTTTAACTGAGATCACACACCAGGTCTCAGGACTTAAGCTCAGGTTCTTTTTCTTCTTTTTTTTTCTTTTTATTAGTTATCTATTTTATACATATTAGTGTGTATATGTCAATCCTAATCTCCCAATTCATCCCACCTAACCCCCCTCCCCCATCACTTCCCCCCTTGGTGTCCATATGTTTGTTCCCTACATCTGTGTCTCTATTTCTGCCTTACAAACCGGTTCATTTGTACCATTTTTCTATATTCCACATATATGCGTTAATATACAATACTTGTTTTTCTCTTTCTGACTTCACTCCTTATGACAGTTTCTAGGTCCACCAACATCTCTACAAATGACCCAGTTTCATTCCTTTTTCTGGCTGAGTATCATTCCATTGTATATATGTACCACATTGAAGCTCAGGTTCTTGATGTCTCATTGCAGAAAGAATTCAGTGAGAGACAGAGTGATAGGTAAGATGTGGATTTATTTAGAGAGAAACACACTCCACAGATAGAGTGTGGGCTGTCTCAGAAGGCAAGAGTGGCCCTAACCTATGGGGTTGTCAGTTTTTATAGGGGTGGGTGATTTCATAGGCTAAGGAGTGGCCGGAGTATTCCAGCTATTTTGGAGAAGGGGTGGGGATTTCCAGGAATTGGGCCACCGCCCACTTCTGACCTTTATGTTCCGCCTTGGAACTGACATGGTGCTGGTGGGTGTGTCATTTAGCATATTCTATTATATTACAATGAGCATATAATGAGGCTCAAGGTCCACTGGAAGTCAAATCTTCCGCCAATTTGGACCTATTTGGTTCTAATCAGTTTATGTTGTGTCCTTGGGCTATGTCATTCTTTTAAAGGTTGTACCCTGCCCCCTTCCCTCCTGTTTCAAATTCATCATCCATTTTTCAAAATAATATCATAGAAATTATCCAGAAACCAACCATTTCTTACTGTCTCCACGGTAACCACTCTCATGTAAGGCAGCATTACCTTTAGCTTGGATTATTTCAGTAGCCTCATAACTGGTATCCCTACTCCATCTTTGCACTTATCCAGGCTACTCTCCACTCAGCTACCACAGAAATCTTTTTTAAAAATATACCAAATTGAAAAGAGTGACACATTGCTCCAAATTTTCCAGTGGCTATCCATCTCACTCAGACTAATAAAAATCAGTGTTCTCACCATGGACTATCAGTTGCTCTGTGATTTGGTCTCCTAACTTCGTAATCTCCTTCTCAACCTTCTTGTTCACCCTGCTGTGCCCACATTGGCCTCCCTGCTGTTCCTCAGTCATGCTGTGAAAGCCCCTGACTCAACAGGCTTTCTTTTAGTTGGTCCTGGAATGTGTTTTCTCCAGTAGTCACATGATTCCCTCCCTCACTTCTTTCAGGTCTCTTTCAAGTTATTCTCATCCTATAGTCTACCCACTACAAAGTAGTTTTATTTATTTATTTTCCTCTTCCTAACATGAATCATCACTTGATAGATAATCTATTGATTGTTTAATGTCTGCATTTTCCTAATCAGAATGCAAGCTGTATGTGTACAGGGGGCTTTGTTTCTGGTTTGTTAATATAGTATATCCCACTTCTAAATCTGAGACAGATGCTTAATAAATGTTTGTCCAATGCATAAATAACTAAATGAACATACTCAATATTAACACAAATGAGCCCCCACTTTCTTACATAACAAATTTTTGAAGAAAAAGATATTTGAAATAATATTGCCAAAAGTAAACTGAAAAGGAACAGGAGTTTTCAATACCAAGAAGCAAATGCTTTATGAAATCACCAAATATACCTGCCTGTTAGACAGCAACATGAAAGATATATTTCTAGAATGCATTTTAATCATTGATTTTATTTTTCTACATAATGTAACATTCAGGATGAGGTTAAAGTATCACTATTTTTTGAATATATTGTGTTATTTTAAAATCTTTTTTCTAATACAATATTTTTTTTCAAATAAATTGTATTTCCCCTCTTCTACCATTTCACTAAATAAGGGAAAATGCAAAGAAATTTTCAGATACAAATCAACTATACTCCAATAAAAATTTTTAAAAACTGCTAAAAAATATTCAGATACATATTTTTTTATATATTAATTGGAGTATAATTGCTTTACAGTGGTGTATTAGTTTCTGATTTATAACAAAGTGAATCAGCTATACATATACTTATATCCCCATATCTCCTCCCTCTTGCGTCTCCCTCCCACACTCTCTATTCCACCCCTGTAGGTGGTCACAAAGCATCAAGCTGATCTGCCTGTGCTATTGCAGCTGCTTCCCAAGTGCTATCTATTTCACATTTGGTAGTATGTAGAAGTCCATGCCCCTATCTGACTTTGTCCCAGCTTACCCTTACCCTTCCCCGTGTTCTCAAGTCCATTCTCTACATCTGTGTTTTATTCCTGTCCTGCCCCTAGGTTCTTCAGAACCTTTTTTTTTTTTTTTTAGATCCCATATGTATGTGTTAGCATATGGTATTTGCTTTTCTGACTTATTTTGCTCTGTGTGACACTCTAGGTCCATTCACCTCACTAGAAATAACTCAATTTCATTTCTTTTTATGGCTGAGTAATATTCCATTGTATACATGTGCCACATCTTCTTTATCCATTCATCTGCTGATGGACATTTAGGTTGTTTCCATGTCCTTGCTGTTGTAAATAGTGCTGCAATGAACATTGTGGTACATGTCTCTTTTTGAATTATGGTTTTCTCAGGGTATATGCCCAGTAGTGGGATTGCTGAATCATATGGTAGTTCAATTTTTAGTTTTTTAAGGAATCTCCATACTGTTTTCCTTGGTGGCTGTATCAGTTTACATTCCCACCAACAGTGCAAGAGCGTTCCCTTTTCTCCACACCCTCTTCAACATTTATTGTTTGTAGATTTTTCGATGATGGCCATTCTGACCAGTGTGAGGTGATACCTCATTGTAGTTTTGATTTGCATTTCTCTAATGATTAATGATGTTGAGCATTCTTTCATGTGTTTGTTGGCAATCTGTATATCTTCTTTGGAGAAATGTCTCTTTAGGAGTTACGCCCAGTTTTGGATGGGGTTGTTTGTTTTTTTCATATTGAGCTGCATGAGCTGCTTGTAACTTTTGGAGATTAATCCTTTGTCAGTTGCTTCATTTGCAAATATTTTTTCGCATTCTGAGCATTGTATTTTCGTCTTGTTTATGGTTTCCTTTGCTGGGCAAAAGCTTTGAATTTTCATTAGGTCCCATTTATTTATTTTTCTTTTTATTTCCATTTCTCTAGGAGGTGGGTCATAAAGGATCTTGCTGTGATTTATGTGATACTGTGTTCTGCCTATGTATTCCTCTAAGAGTTTTATAGTGTCTGGCCTCACATTTAGGTCTGTAATCCATTTTGAGTTTATTTTTGTGTATGGTGTTAGGGAGTGTGCTAATTTCATTCTTTTACATATAGCTGTCCAGTTTTCCCAGCACTACTTATTGAAGAGGCTGTCTTTTCTCCATTGTATATTCTTGTCTCCTTCATCAAAGATAAGGTGACCATGTGCGTGGGTTTATCTCTGGGCTTTCTATCCTGTTCCATTGATCTGTATTTCTGTTTTTGTGCCAGTGCCATACTGTCTTGATTGCTGTAGCTTTGTAGTATAGTCTGAAGTCAGGGAGCCTGATTCCTCCAGCTCCATTTTTCTTTCTCAAGATTGCTTTGGCTATTTGGGTTCTTTTGTGTTTCCATACAAATTGTGAAACTTTTTGTTCTCGTTCTGTGAAAAATGCCATTGGTAGTTTGATAGGGATTGCATTGAATCTGTAGATTGCTTTGGGTAGTATAGTCATTTTAACAATGTTGATTCTTCTAATCCAAGAACACGGTGTATCTCTCCATCTGTTTGTATCATCTTTAATTTCTTTCATCAGGGTCTTATAGTTTTCTGCATACAGGTCTCTTGTCTCCTTAGGTAGGTGTATTCCTAGGTATTTTATTCTTTTTGTTGCAGTGGTAAGTGGGAATGTTTCCTTAATTTCTCTTTCAGATTTTTCATCATTAGTGTATAGGAATGCCAGAGTTTTCTGTGCATTAATTTTGTATCCTGCTTCTTTACCAAATTCACTGATTAGCTCTAGTAGTTTTCTGGTGGCATCTTTAGTATTCTCTATGTATAGTGTCATGTCATCTGCAAACTGTGACAGTTTTACTTCTTCTTTTCTGATTTAGATTCCTTTCATTTCTTCTTCCTCTCTGATTGCTGTTGCTAAAACTTCCAAACTATGTTGGATAACAGTGGTGAGAGTGGGCAACCTTGTTTTGTTCCTGATCATAGTGGAAATCGTTTCAGTTTTTCACCATTGAGAACGATGTTGGCTGTGGGTTTGTCTATATGGCCTTTATTATGTTGAGGTAATTTCCCTCTATGTCTACTTTCTGGAGGGTTTTTATCATAAATGGGTGTTGAATTTTGTTGAAAGCTTTTTCTACATCTTTTGATATGATCGTATGGTTTTTGTTCTTCATTTTGTTAATATGGTGTATCACATTGATTGATTTGCATATATTGAAGAATCCTTGCATCCCTGGGATAAACCCCACTTGATCATGGTGTATGATCCTTTTAATGTGTTGTTGGATTCTATTTGCTAGTATTTTGTTGAGGATTTTTGCATCTATGTTCATCTGTGATATTGGCCTGTAGTTTTCTTTCTTTGTGACATCCTTGTCTGGTTTTGGTATCAGGGTGATGGTGGCCTCTTAGAATGAGTTTGGAAGTTTTCCTCCCTCTGCTATATTTTTGAAGTGTTTGAGAAGGATAGGTGTTAGCTCCTCTCTAAATGTTTGATAAAATTTGCCTATAAAGTCATCTGGTCTAGGCTTTTGTTTGTTGGAAGATTTTTAATCACAGTATATATTTCAGTGCTTGTTATTGGTCGGTTTATATTTTCTGTTTCTTCTTGTTCAGTCTCGGAGGGTTGTGCTTTGTAAGAATTTGTCTATTTCTTCCAGGTTGTCCATTTTATTGGCATATAGTAGCTTGTAGTAGTCTCTCATGATCCTCTGTATTTCTGCGGTGTCGGTTGTTACTTCTTATTCATTTCTAATTCTACTGATTTGAGTCTTTTCCCTTTTTTTCTTGATGAGTCTGGCTCATGGTTTATCAATTTTGTTTATCTTCTCAAAGAACCAGATTTTAGTTTCATTGATCTTTGCTATCGTTTCCTTCATTTCTTTTTTATTTATTTCTAATCTGATCTTTATTATTTCTTTCGTTCTGCTAACTTTGGAGGTTTTTGTTTTTCTTTCTCTAATTGCTTTAGGTATAAGGTTAGGTTGTTTATTTGAGATGTTTCTTGTTTCTTGAGGTAGGATTGTATTGCTGTAAACTTCTCTCTTAGAATTGCCTTTGCTGTATCCAATAGGTTTTGGGTCATAGTGTTTTTATTGTCATTTGTGTCTAGGTATTTTTTTGTTTCCTCTTTGATTTCTGCAGTGATTTATTTGTTGTTAAGTAGTGTATTGTTTAGCCTCCATGAGTTTCTAGTTTTTAACGGGTGTTTTCCTGTACTTGATATATAGTCTCATAACGTTGTGGTTGGAAAAGTTACTTGATATGATTTCAGTTTTCTTAAATATACCAAGGCTTGATTTGTGACCCAAGATATGATCTATCCTGGAGAGTGTTCCATGAGCACTTGAGAAGAAAGTGTATTCTGTTGTTTTTGGATGGACTGTCTTATAAATATCAATTAATTTCACCTGGTCTGATGAGTCATTTAAAGCTTGTGTTTCCTTATTTATTTTCATTTTGGATGATCTGTCCATTGGTGAAAGTGGGGTGTTAAAGTCCCCTACTATGAATGTGTTACTGTCGATTTCCCATTTTATGGCTGTTAGCATTTGCCTTATGTATTGAGGTGCTCCTATGTTGGGTGCATAAATATTTTCATTGTTATATCATCTTGTTGGATTGATCCCTTGATCATTATGTAGTGTCTTTCTTTGTCTCTTCTAATAGCCTTTATTTTAAAGTCTATTTTGTCTGATATGAGAATTGCTACTCCAGCTTTCTTTTGGTTTCCATTTGCATGGAATGTCTTTTTTCATCCCCTCACTTTCAGTCTGTATGTGTCTCTGGGTCTGATGTGGGTCTCTTGTAGACATAATATATATGGGTCTTGTTTTTGTATCCATTCAGCCAGTCTCTGTCTTTTGGTGGGAGCACTTAATCCATTTACATTTAAGGTAATTATCGATATGTATGTTCCTATTCCCATTTTCTTAATTGTTTTGGGTTTGTTATTATAGGTCTTTTCCTTCTCTTGTGTTTCTTGCCTAGAGAAGATCCTTTAGCATTTGTTGTAAAGCTGGTTTGGTGGTGCTGAACTCTCAGTTTTTGCTTGTCTGTAAAGCTTTTCATTTCTCTATCAAATCTGAATGAGATCCTTGGTGGGTAGAGTAATCTTGGTTGTAGGTTTCTCTCCTTCATCACTTTAAACATGTCCTGCCAGTCCCTTCTGGCTTGCAGAGTTTCTGCTGAGAGATCAGCTGTTAACCTTATGGGGATTCCCTTGTATGTTATTTGTTGTTTTTCCCTTGCTGCTTTTAATATGTTTTCTTTTTATTTAATTTTTGACAGATTGATGAAGATGTGTCTTGGTGTGTTTCTCCTTGGATTTATCCTGTATGGGACTCTCTGTGCTTCCTGGACTTGATTAACTATTTCCTTTCCCATATTAGGGAAGTTTTCAAATATAATCTCTTCAAATATTTTCTCAGTCCCTTTCTTTTTCTCTTCTTCTCCTGGAACCTCTATAATTCGAATGTTGGTGCATTTAATGTTGTCCCAGAGGTCTCTGAGACTGTCCTCAGTTCTTTTCATTCTTTTTTCTTTATTTTGCTTTGCAGTAGTTATTTCCACTATTTTATCTAACAGGTCACTTCTCCGTTCTTCTGCCTCAGCTATTCTACTATTGATCCCATCTAGAGTATTTTTAATTTCATTTATTGTGTTGTTCATTGTTGCTTGTTTCATCTTTTGTTCTTCTAGCTCCTTGTTAAATAAATTTCATTTATTGTGTTGTTCATCGTTGTTTGTTTCATCGTTTGTTCTTCTAGGTCCTTGTTAAATGTTTCTTGCGTTTTCTCTATTCTATTTCCAAGATTTTGATCATCTTTACTATCATTACTCTGAATTCTTTTTCAGGTACTGCCTATTTCCTCTTCGTTTGTTTGGTCTGGTGGATTTTTACCTTGCTCCTTCTTCTGCTGTGTGTTTCTCTGTCTTCTAATTTTGCTAAACTTATGTGTTTGGGGTCTCCTTTTAGCAGACCGCATGTTCGTCATTCCTGTTTTTTTTGGTGTCTGCCCCCAGTGGCTAGGCTGGTTCAGTGGGTTGTGTAGGCCTCCTGGTGGAGGGGACTCGTGTCTGTGTTCTGGTGGATGAGGCTGGATCTTGTTTTTCTTGTGGGCAGGTCCATGTCCGTTGGTGTGTTTTGGGGTGTCTGTGACCTTATTATGATTTTAGGCTCCCTCTCTGCTAATGGGTGGTTTTGTGTTCCGGTCTTGCTAGTTGTTTGGCATAGGATGTGCAGCACTGTAGCTTGCTGGTTGTTGAGTGGAGCTGGGTCTTAGCTTGAGATGGAGATCTCTGGGAGAGCTTTCGCTGTTTGATATTACTTGGAGCCGGGAGGTCTCTGGTGGACCAATGTCCTGAATTCAGCTTTCCCACCTCAGAGGCACAGGCCTGACACCCGGCTGGAGCACCAAGACCCTGTTAGCCACTCGGTTCTGAAGAAAAGGGAGAAAAAAAAAGGAAAGAAAAGAAAAGGAAGTCATTAAAATAAAAAATAATTTTTAAAAATGAAAAAAATTCAAAGTAGTAAAAGAAGAAAAACAAGCAAGCAATGAAGAAAGAACAAAGCAATGAAATCAAAAAGCAATTCCACCAATGATAACAAGCGCTAAAAACTGTACTGAAAAGAAACCAAAAAGACAGACAAAATCACACACAGAAGCATATATATACACAGTCACAAAAAGAGAAAAAGGAAAAAAATATGTATATCGTTGCTCCCAGTGTCCACCGCCTCAATTTTGGGATGATTCTTTGTCTATTCAGGTATTCCACCGATGCAGGTACATCAAGTTGATTGTGGAGATTTAATCCACTGCTCCTGAGGCTGCTGGGAGTGATTTCCCTTTCTCTTCTTTGTTTGTACAGCTCCTGGGGTTCAGGTTTGGATTTTTCCCCAGCTCTGTGTGTAGGTCACCTGAGAGCATCTGTTCTTCGCTCAGTCAGGATGGGGTTAATGTAGCAGCTGATGCGGGGACTCTGGCTCACTCAGGCAGGGGGTAGGGAGGGGTACGGAATGTGGGGTGAGCCTGCGGCGGCAGAGGCCGGCATGACGTTGCAACAGCCTAAGGTGCGCCATGTGTTCTTCCAGAGAATTTGTCCCTGGATCACAGGACCCTGTCAGTGGTGGGCTGCACAGGCTCCCTGGAGGGGAGGTGTGGATAGTGACCTGTGCTTGCACACAGGTTTCTTCGTGGCTTCAGCAGCAACCTAAGCATTTCATGCCAGTCTCTGGTGTTTACGCTGATAGCAGCGGCTCTCACCCATCTCTGGAGGTTGTTTAACCAGTGCTCTGAATCCCCTCTCCTTGGCACCCCAAAACAATGGTCTCTTGCCTCTTATGCAGGTCCAGACTTTTTCCCAGACTCCCTCCCAGCTAGCTGTGACGCACTAGCCCCCTTCAGGCTGTGTTCACGCAGCCAACCCCAGTCCTCTCCCTGGGATTGTCGGATCCCGAGCCTCAGCTCCCAGCCCCGCCTGCCCCGGCGGGTGAGCAGACAAGCCTGTCAGGCTGGTGAGTGCTGGTCGGTCCTGATCCTCTGTGCTGGAATCTCTCCGCTTTGCCCTCTGCACCCCTGTTGCTGCGCTCTCCTCTGTGGCTCTGAAGCTCCCCGCCCCGCAACCCCCCGTCTCCACCAGTGAACGGGCTTCCTAGTGTGTGGAAACATTTTCTCCTTCACAGCTCCCTCCCACTGGTGCAGGTCCTGTCTCTATTCTTTGTCTCTGCTTTTTCTTTTTTCTTTTGCCCTACCCAGGTACGTGGGGAGTTTCTTGCCTTTTGGGAGGTCTGAGGTCTTCTGCCAGCGTGCAGTAGGTGTACTGTGGGAGTTGTTCCACATGTTGATGTATTTCTGATATATTTGTGTGGAGGAAGGTGATCTTCATGTCTTACTCTTCCGCC
Organism: Grampus griseus; assembly: GCF_964374135.1. Taxonomy (NCBI): domain Eukaryota; kingdom Metazoa; phylum Chordata; class Mammalia; order Artiodactyla; family Delphinidae; genus Grampus; species Grampus griseus. Next base: position 81,556,375 of record NC_139019.1, read on the forward strand.
ATCTTGAAGGTTTCTTAGATACATATTGAATGCATTTTAATACATTCAAAGATGAAGATTTTGATACTGCTGGAGCAAAGTGCTGATTGATAGGCAACATCCTAATGTAATAAATTTTAACTTTCATCAGTTGATGTACAAAAGACCTAAGTTGGTTTCTAAAAGACATTATGAGCATCATTGTGTGAGAGTGTGGACTTTCTAGAATTGAAGGTAAAGTTGGTACAAAATCAGAGCAGTGCAGCTGACTCAGTCACTTCTAAGCTGTGAATTAAGGGAATAAGTATTCCTCAGGTTACATAACAACAATTCATATTCCTCTACCCCCAGAGATGCAGAGTTTCTGGAACCACAGAATACCACAAATCATGGTTTTTAGCGAGAAACTGGGATGCTTCTCGTGTAGGTAGTATGCCCGAGACATTAAGAAACATCTAATACATGAGGAAGACATATTATTATAATGTATACATTTTTTGTTGGTGGTTGTCTTAATGCTTATGTTCCATTTTTCTTGTATTTCAAGTTTATTGACAATACAAAGGCTTAAAAACTGCATCAAGGACCTCCACGTCCTCAGCTTTGCCTCTTCAATCTTCTCGAAATTAGGAGCATGAATAATCTTTTGCCTTCATACTTATTTTTGGAGGGTGTAGATGATAGGAATTTGTCTACCACTGGCTTTTTTAGCCTCAGCTACCCGGTAACAGCTTATAAGTATTCCTTCCATTAGTGTGTCAGTTTGATAGACATTTTGTCAAAGATAAAATGGAAAATTGGTAGGTAGAAAAAAACAGACATTCATCACAATGAAGATTGTTCCATAGTTGGTCTTCTAAGGTTAGAGGGAACAGGATCAATGCACTTTTTGCTTTTGATCAGTTTATGAATATCATGACTTTAGCTTCCTCCTACATTCTGTTGCTTGATGTTTGGAATAGCCAATCAAGGTTTTGTATAGTAATGTAGGCCATCTTCGGAGGAATAGATGAGGGAAATAGCGAGAGAATTAAACTCCCTTATCATTCTCCTTGCATTCTTACACTAATTTTTTAGTATTTTTTTGAAGCATCAGTATGACCCCACACCAGCTCTACAGTTCTGTTTCAAAAGATAGTCACTACGTTTCCAGAACTAATGTGACTGCTTTGTTTTACCCACTCTGGAAAGAAAATTAAGTTTAATTTGTCTTAATGAAGTGAAATCTCCAATGCAAACTCATCTCCATATAACTAATGAAACTATCGTATTTTCCTAGATATTTATAATTTTTTTTGATATTTCATTACCAAATCTACGTCCATATTTCAGTTAACATTAAATCTTCTGTAAGAGTTAACCAGTAACCTTTGGAGGACATTTTGTGCAAAAAATAAAAGGCAAATAAGAGTTTAGATTTGTTTAATATACTTCGTTTCTTCCATCATAGAGTACTTCATTGTCTTGATCAGGTATATTGATAATGGACTTGAGACAAATCAGGAAATTAGGCTGCTAGTTAATTCAGGTACAGAAATAAATTTAATCTCAATATTTACATTTTATTCAGCATGATAAAGCTAGATTATGATATAAATCTTTCAATTAACCGTGGCCTTAAAATTGCATGTATCAGAAATTGGCCAAGAATATGTTAAAAGATTACTAATCTCTTATCACAGTGACCGAAATGGCTCTTTTTCTTATGCATTGAACATATCATTGAATATTAAAATTTAAAAAAACTGAAAATTCATCGTTTAAACCTTTTCCCTTATAAATGTGTTATTTAAGGAGCATAGAGATTAAAGGTCTTGCCACAGAGACATAGCTATAAATTACCTTGAAAATAAAACAAAGATCCCTTGTTCATAGACCAGTAGTCCATCACCTATTTAAAAATATATGGACACATAATGTCCTAAGTCCATATCACATATAATGTCTTTCGTTAAGCTATTACTGCTTTAAAACCTACTTCAATAAGCAATAATGTGCAATCTTATAAACTAAGAAGATAACAAAGAGATACCTGTTGTGCTGAAAGAGTTGGATAAAAAGAGACAGGAAATTTTTTTCACTGTGTAAGTCCACCATTTGTTGTCATTTCACTAGAAAAGCAATGAAAGGCTAAGTATTATCCTGTTAGTCATTTTAACATTTGAAAGTAAAGATTACTTTCAATTTTAAAGTAATCTAAAAATAGAAGAAAGTGTTTATATCAGGTAAATAGTATAAATTACAAAAAACTATTAGTTTACATATGCACATAAATCTATTGTCCTAAAGCATGTCTGTTACATGAGTTACTGATCAGTAAAGACATATTAATTGTATGCTTAGTTCTATATGGTCAACACTGCACTGGGAGGTAATAGGGGGGAAAAATGTGACAGTCCCTATCTAGGAAACTCTAAAAAGTAGATCAGGGAGAGAAGACTTCAAATGAGGTATCATTTGAGAAAATTACAGAGCAGTGTATAATGAAGGAATAAACATATCTACTCAATCTAAAGGATAAAACTTTGAGAAAGGGAAAAAACGTAATTCAGTTATATTGCATTTATTTATCATCTTAATCAATTTGCTTTAGTCTACTTCTACTATATTTTCTAATCCACATATCACTGTATAGTAGATTGCAGCTTAAAAACCATAAGAGAAAGCTCCATATGGAAGGAAGCTCAAACTTCTTGACATAGTATACAGAGGATCACCATTTGGTCCCCGCCAAATTAATATAAACTATACTTTTTTCCACATTAGATGTTACTATTACAGTGAATAACTTGAAGCTTCTCCAGAGTGTCAGATTATTCACAGCCTCCATGGAAAGCCCTTGCTTCCACCATTCCCCAAAACATGCTTGTTTTTGATGACCTTGACAGTTTTGAGGATTATTGGTCATAATTTGTGTGATATCCTTCAATTAGGATTTGTTTGATGCTTTTCTCCTAATTAGGCAGGGCTTATGTGTTTTGGGGATGAAGATTGCAGAGATAAGGTGCCATTTTCATTACATATCAAGGATCCATATTGTCAACATGACTTATTACTATTGATGTTCACCTTCATCACCTGACTGAGGTTGTGTTTGTCATGTTTCTGTACTCAAAGGATATTCTTCTTTTTCTCTTTCCACATTGTTCTCTTTGACTACTATGTGCAGCCCACACTTAAGAGGTGAAGAATTATGACCCATCAAATTGAGGGGTGGTGGAATATTTACATAAATAACTTAGAGTTATTCTGCATGAGTTTATTTGTCTCATCCTCAATTTATTATTCAATCATTTATATAAATATGGACTCCTGGGCATTTATTTTATACTTCGGTTTATAGAAAGGATAATTTTCATCCTCATTTAAACATGGTAAATATATCCTAAGAATTTGCACAATTTTTTATTGTAAAGGAATTTTATAGATACTACTGCCATTGAAGAAGTTTTACTTTAAAGTTAACATTAAATCAAATAGATCAAAAACAACAAAGTACAAATTGAACTTCCACTCAAGAAATTTAGTGTAAAAGGAGGGTATCAAGAACTAGGTCTCCAACCATGTTCTTTTTCATAAGCTTTATTTTCTAAGGGTTATAGGAAAGACTAAGAACTGATGTGCTAGAGATAATTCTACTACTTTTTATTCCCCATTTGAATGGTATTAAACTAGGTCAGACAAGGCTGGAAGGGAAAGAACAAATAATTGTGGGGTTTTTTCCATCTCAGAGGTGCTTATTTCTCATTTCCAAGACGTAATTTTGAGAAATACAAGCGCATTTTTGAGGCTATTGACACAGAAGGTGTTTAGACAGATAGACCTTTTCAAACCTATGGACTGGGTGTGGTACAGATGGAATGAGAAGTTTTCTACATATCTTAGGGTGGGATACAGAAAGCCTAAGTGAAAGGAACTAAGGTTGAGCTGCGAAAGCCACATAGTAAGACCTCAGTAGCAGAGACCATGGCCTTCAGCATGTTATATAAGCAAAGTACTCAACACAAACCAGAAAACTTTGAGTAGGTCTGAAGAAACTCCAATGAATAGATGAAGGAAGATAGAAGCTAGGTCACAGCTGATAGCATATAAGCCATTTAAGAACTTAGGTAGAATCTCAGGCTGAAAGAAAAGAGAAAGGTAGGTTGGAGAGAAACTATAAGACTATGTATTTATATTAAATATAATTAATTAACATGTAACTGATATTTGATATTGAAAATGACTAACTCTAAGGTAGAAAATTTGAGAGTTTCTCTTCACCAACAAGATTGAGAAATATGACCAGTTTAAATACAAAAAAAATCAACAATTATTCAAGTATTTTTGATGAACTGGGGTTCTCATAGTTGTTAGATGACTCCAACCAGCTGGATCCTCTGAGTTCAAATATACTGATCAGATAAAGGGATGAGTCAGGTGGCATGTTAACCCTGAGGTCTAAAGGAGGCCTAAATTTGCAAGGGACTCATGATTCTGCATAGCCCATGGCTGATGCTAGAAATCACTCTCATCTACTTCCATCTGTGACCTTCAGGAAAATTAGTATGTGTGTGAACTAAAATTTAACTGAATAACTATACCACACTGGGATTTTTTTTTTTTTCATGAGACCACCTGCCAGAGTGTGACATTGAAAAACATTTATTAAGGGATCCCCATGACCTAGAGGAATTATGATGGAATTATGTTAGTTAGATTGAGAGTGTCACTAGGTGACATTGTCAGGAGATGGTTAGTATTGGGCTACCAGGGTGACACCAAGGCTCTTTCTTTCAGGGACCATGGTAAATGAAGACTCTGGTCCAGAAAAATTGATGATAGGGCCTACCTCCTTCTTTATGGGATGGCTGTGGTTTTCACATAGTATTCAGCAAAACGCACAAAGAAGAGAACTAGAAGCGGTAAAAACCAGGTGGTTGGGCCAACTACAAGTAATGGAGTTTTGTTTTAGAAGGTTCACTTGTGATGATCTGACTTTCCTGGCTGGTGGCAGCTGGCACAGTAATAGAGTGGACATATGATCCATATTCAAATGTGAGAAAACCTGGAAATCCTTTGAGGCATTTCAAGATGGCTACCGTAAGATATGGCAAATCTTTCTGATAATTTTGTAGGAAATGTGGACCTAGTTTGTAATCACAGGCAGATAGGTATAAATATTTATATTACATAGGTAATGCTCTTTGAATGTTTGGAACTTTAACAGATTCAATGAATTGTAGTTACATGCCCTCACTGCAAAACTCTTCATTAAGACTTTTTTTTTTTTTTCTGACAACCAGCCAACCTTATTATTCTGAAGGTATTAAAGCTGTAAAGGGAGCTTAGAGAAGGACATGAAGCATGAAACGCCAATAAAACACAACTTTTCAAGATTACAGTTTTATAAGTTAAAACAAATATCTACAAAATTTGAGATTCCAAATTATGTATGTTATTTGTGAAACTATATAAGTATCATGATGGTAATCTTCTTTCTTTTAGGCTATGCTTCACCTATTCTGGAATCTTTTTATTCTTTGTTGATGTCACTAACATGGGGATAAAAACTGAATCATTTCAATGTAACAACTGTGGGGAGCATATTCTCCTAAGACTATAAAAATAATTATTATACCCCCATTATATAATAGGCATATAATGAAACAAGCAGTAATCTCAATCAGATATATATATTGACCAAATAGTTTTTAAAGAAATTAGAGTACCAATAGATCAATACTAATACATTTTCTACCATAAGTTGTTTTAGAAAGAGTGAGTCTAATCAAGTCAAGTTGAAACCGCACACACCTACACAGAAATGCCAAACGAATTTGGCAATAAATAGTGCATAGAGCAGTTTATCTTGGCATTATATTTACAAATTACTGGATGAAGAGAGACATTTCTATGACTATTGGTTATCAGGGTATTTTTCTTTCTTCATTGAGATATAACTGACATAAAACATTGTGTAGGTTTGGTGTGTACAATGTGTTGATTTGATAGTGCCTTTGAAAATATCTGATGTGTTCCACAGTGAAGTGCCTTTTTACAAGTACTCTCAAGTCTTGCTTTTATTAGACTGCCTGATGCCAGTATGTGGTTAAATGGTTAGTTCCAGGAACAAGAGCCATTTATTCAAAATCGGAATGTGATGCCTAGTGAGTCAGAAATTCCAGGAAATCAAGGAGGTGGTAATGGCTTAAAAAAAAACCAAATGTCCTATTTAGAATAGCATTAACATTTTGGAACCCAGCATTACATATTGTACTGCCCAGCTATTAGTCCCCAGTTTATCAAAATGGGAAAAATTCTATGTATAGTAACATTTAAACTATGGATCTGTTAAACCAAACATCTGCTTGTGAGATTTTAAATACATCAAGAATCCCCTTGAATTTTCCCCTCCCCCAGTTTCCCTCCCCAGTGTATATCCTGTATCTGAAAATTTTCTATCATATGTCAGTTATTTTACATACTTTAAAAGGCTTCTCCTATACCAAAAAGCAAATGCCCTAGAAGAAAAATATGCTAAAGTTATTTGCTCATGGAAAAAAAATGGCAGAGACAGAGCAAACTCATCAGAAATGATTTTTGCACACAACCCTTCGGTGTTGAAATAGGCAGTGGGATGGAATTACAGTTTTTGAATGGCAGCCACTCCTAGCTGTCATGTTCAATTGTGCAAACTCTTCTACATTTATGGGTGACACAATTCCAGCAAACAACTTTTAAAGGAAGATTTCTAGGAAAGCATTTTGCTTCAAGATAAAAACAGTAGCAGAAGAGAACTTTCTTATAGTGCCTCTTTGTCCTTTCTGCCTTCTTGAACACATATGGGAAAACAGGACTTGTGACAATCTTCTCATTGCTTCCCTGCTGAAATCCTGACTGACTTGTTGCCTTGAATTATAATTTTAGTCTCCATAACCCAAAATAATGCATTATTTCAATGTCACTCTTTTCTTGTCATCTTCCATGCCATGCATTTTGGAGGAGAAAAAGTCCCAGTGGAAAAACAAAGTGGCCATAAATATTTTTTGTCCATATATCTACATGTATTTCAAAGAATGTTTATAAGATATACTATCCAAATACTCCTTACTTTATATTTATAATGTGGCTTTATTATTAGAAATTTTTTCAGTAGTTAAGTTTGCTTAAAATAATGCCTGGTCAATGGTCATGACTTCCAAATTATTGCTTGATATTTTTTACCTTCGAATTCTAGCAAAATTGAATGGAGAGAAACAATAGCTAGAGGCAGTGCAAACTGCTTAATCTAAAAGAGCTTATGGGAGTGTTTGTCCTTCCCCATTGACTGCATTCTTGCCCAGTTAGACCCAAGATCTGAACCAAACAGAAAGCTTTGTCAATTCTCTGTGACATTTTGGTGGTGGTTTATGAAATCACCAGAAAATGATTCCCACACTCATATCAGTGTTATATCTTATACCTTCATGTGAAACTTCAACTATAAGAAAACTGTGTGTGTGTGTGTGTGTGTGTGTATGTGTCTGTGTGTATTGTACTGAAGATAAGAGCCTGGGAAGATATGTAATTGACAAGGTGCATTTCATAACAGCAATGTTTTTAATAAGCAAGGTGTTCTAATGAAGGTAGAGGTTAGAGAGAGTGGCTAAGTGTATAGTGATCAAGAATAGGCCAAGATTCAAATTTCAATATGGCAAACAACTATTTGTTTCTAGCATGTTTATTAACCTACACTAGTTGAACGTGTAGTACATGCAGAATATTGGGACAGTGGCTGTGCACAACTGGCTGCCCCTTTAGTTCATACAGGATTTTGTAAATACCCACAGGACATGTGAATGGGAATGGTGCATACACCGTCTCTTTATGAACACCTGTTATGAACTGAGTTCATCTCATTCTAGAATAAAGAACCAGAAAGGGAAAAATACTACAGAACAAAATAAAAAGGATAAAGAAGCATTATGAGAAAATTCTCTTCTGCTACTGTTTTATGCATATTTTATGAAGAATAGATCAGACCAGAAGTGATTCATTGTTGGGAGGGGGGTACAAGAAATGTTTAGAAAGATATTTGGTATCTTCTAAAGGATATAAGGCAGTATCTTCTCTATGAAATGGAAGTAAAAAGTCATAGAAAAGTTCAGGCTAAGATAAAAGAAAACGGGGTGGCATGAAAAGGTAAGTAAATTATAGAAAGAACTCAAGGAAAGTAGAATGAAAAGGTAAAATTAATATTTGCCTGGGAGTCAGTCAAATAAAGCATTTGCTGTGTAAAATTGAATCAATGATAATGAACAGAAAAGCTGAAAGTTTTTCCAAAATGAAGAAAATAATCTTTGATGAATATGATGATAAAGAGAACATAGTAGGGCTTCCCTGGTGGCGCAGTGGTTGAGAGTCCGCCTGCCGATGCAGGGGACACGGGTTCGTGCCCCGGTCCGGGAGGATCCCACATGCTGCGGAGCGGCTGGGCCCGTGAGCCACGGCCACTGAGCCTGTGCGTCCGGAGCCTGTGCTCCGCAACGGGAGAGGCCACAACAGTGAGAGGCCCGCGTACTACAAAAAAAAAAAAAAAAAAGAGAACATAGTAAACAGATTATAACAAAAATAAGTGGTACATTATTCTTAAGCTAAAAGAGAGAATTACAATCAGAAAAAAAATGAATAAAAAATGAAATAATTTTACTACTTGCTTCTTATTATCCCATCCTTATATATTTCCAAGCCACCAACCTGGGTTAATCTCCCACAATAGAGAAATTCAGGCTTTTATAAGCCAAAACTCATTCTCAGTCCAGAATATAAAAGAAACTGTAGGCATAATACCTGATACTGCAAATTAGAGACATTTCTCTTCCTAGTAAGTAAAAGATTAAAAATGTCATTGAATAAATATCTTCTTCTTTCATAAGACATTTGAATATCCATAAACTATAACTAGATATAATATTTTAAAAATATGTACAATATCTAGGGCACTGGAGTGATAATTTTGGGATGATGCTTTTCATAATGTCTAATTTTATATCCATAAAATAACATTAAGTTCTGAAGTATAAGAAACTTGTATTAAAATATATACAAAATAAAAGTTATTAATAGGACTTGCTATAAAGGCCCTGCACAATCAGCTGTTAAATGTTAAAACTGGTATTATACCAATAATGGTAACTTCAAGATTTTAGTAAAGGTTTATTTAGAACATACATTTTCAGTCCCATTAAAGAACCATTTAAAGGCTACCAATGTATAAAACGTTATTCTCATCATAACCAAAAATATAGTAAACTCTTTATTATATCTTATGATCAGGAAGTTCCAGTGAACCCTCTCCCTTTTAAAATGGATGTGATATCGTATAGTTTTTACCAGAAATAGATAATAGTAAAAACTTAAACATGGAAACATCTTTTGTGCCAAGAGAAAATTAAATTACTTTGACCAAACTGGATCAAAATATTAGCTTTTATCTGTTATTAAATAAAACCCTAATTTTTAATCTTTTTTATAATATCAGACATATAGTTAATTTATGAGGTAATAGTTTTACCACAAAAAGTCTAAAGGAACAAACTGATTAGTTTGGAGTTAAACTTTCATTATATTTGTGAAGCAATCTAAAACATTCCTTATTAAGATTGGGCATCGTTTTCAGGTTATAACTTCTCATAAGGTGAAACTAAATGAGTATTTAAAAATTACAATAGGCTATTTGACATTTTTTATGAAGGATAATATTTTCAGCATCACTGTTCAGCTGCCTAATGAAATAAAGGCAAATTTTCACTTCAGTGAGTCTTCATGTGTCAGGCACTGTCCTATGTGTTCATGCATTTACACACTACCCTGTTGTATCTCCCTTCTATTTTACATGAGAAGAAACTGAGAGTCATAGAATAAACACATAAAATAAGTCACATAGTCTATAAATTTGTTTCTACTACAGATTTACAGTTTGCAAGCATTTGCAATTTCCTCCAAAGAATGACAAGAAATTGTTCCTTTATCTTCTTTTAAACTTTGATTTAAAACAAAATTAACTTTTTTTTACAAATCTACACTAAATCAAAAATAATTTGAAGTACTGTGAGCAACATGCATCCAAATCAAGAATCATTGCATCTCCTGGAGTCACCTTAGTGTCTGCTTGCATTGGCCTCGAGCAAGTCAGCTAACTTCTCTTTCCACTAGACATGTAATGAGAGCTGCCAAATGAGCTGGTAGAAATTACATGGAATGATAAATGAAAAATGCCTAAAACAGCATTGTAAACCAGTAAATAGCATGAGCTGTTGCATATATGATTGATATTAAGCTATGTGGGTTTACTTTCAAATGTATAGTCCTTTTAACCAAGAACCTAAGGAGTCACCTTCTCCAAAGACATAAGGATGCTGAGCCATAAAACTCAATTTCCTGTAATCCCTTAATTGAGAGAAAGTTCTTATTATCTCTACCCATCTAACGATGAAAAACTAGAATGGTGTTATAGGAATACTATTTTTTTATATGTAGGGAAATAAATTGTTTTTTACTCAGTTGCCTAAAACGTTGAAGCAGCTTTCTAGGTAAGAGATGTAGGCAGTTTGTCTTTGTCAGAAGACAAACCTTCCTAGGTGATTTGCACAGATCACAAAGAGCAGTGGGAAGTAAATGGAAAAATAGAGACTGGAAATGATGTAGTAGCCAAATCTCGTAGAGTGTAAAGGGAGAAAAGCATGAAAGGCAAGAAAAGAAATAACAGCTAGAATGGAAGAACTGAAACCATATTTCCATGTGTCCTGGGAGCAAGGTCAGCTGTATAGTTCTCTGCTAACCTTACTGATAACATAAACTAGTTTTGATATAAATGCTTAGTGATTATGAAAAATGATACATATAAAATCAAATTTGGTTATACCTCAGCGTAATCCACTTTTCCACCTCTCATTATTGTATTCCAAGGATTTTTTTTATTATATTAGTTGCTTAGAAAGAAAGAGAAGAGGTAAATCAATAGCAGTAACAGTATAGTAGGTACTTAATAAATATCTACTGATTTATTAATTAAGATAACTTAAATAATCAGTGGCAAAAAATAGTTTCATATCTGGAACACCATGCGACAGTACTTATGTGATATAACTTTTTAAGCTAGAAGCTCTTACTGTAGTTTTTGTAGAAAAAGGGGTTTGAAATCTAGTGATTTTTTGGAGTTTATTGAGTAGTTAAGAGAATGACTAGGATCAGAAACCTTGTGATTCTTAATTAAATGTGTGTCGTATATTGTGTGTTGTGTGTGCCAGAGATAGAGACAGAGAGGAGAGAGACTCCTAAAGCCAACTTTATTGTGTTTCTTTTTCTTTAATAATGCACCTTTTCAGAGTCAGTGTATGATCTGTGCAGATGACAGCCAGAATCTTTCATTTAAATTGCCACTGAGTTCTAATTACCCTATTCGAACAGACTTCTAAGGGACATTAATAATAGTAAATACAGAATGGTTGGTTAGTTGCTGATCAATTAGGCAATCTATAACTATGTATTAGCTAACCAGTCAGTTTGTCAGTGGATTCTCTGCTATGTGAATCTCTGTGTCTCCAGGCAAATCCCTAACCACTCACCCTCTCACATTGTGTGCTCCAGCTGTAGAACCACTAGTTCCCTATTTACTTCACAGTCTCCCTAGCCTCCAGATCCCTGCAAAGTGCCATTTCCTCTACTATTTCCTTTTATTTTGTTAACTTTAACAGATTCTTACATTCACAAGGTCCTAATGTATATGTCACTTTCAGGAGCTCAAGGCTTGGGTTAAGCATCTTCTCCTATAGGCATCAATACTGTGCTGTGTTAACTCTTTACATTTCCTATACACTCACTTGTCTCTCTTGTCTACTGTAAGTTCTTTACAAGGCAAACACCTTTTGTCCAATATTATAGTCCCAATATCTGGTAGTATAGGACCTGACACAAAGTGTGTGCTCAATAGAGAAATATTATATAAATGACTTGGTGAGCAGATGAAACAGAATTGTATGTGGCACATAGAATAGTGGTAGGAGGAGGAAATACTATTTACATTTGGGCCATATATGAAATAATTGAATATTCTTTATTCTAATAAATTCCCTCAATATTTTACCAACAACCTTCATGGAGATTAACTGCCTATATACATAGCTAGATTATTGAGACTGACACATGAAAGAACAGAAAACAAATGTTGAATGTAAACGTATAAAATGCATATTTCTGACTAGATGTTCTATATGAATAAATAGATGAAAGAAAGTGATTTGGGCTGGAGGATAGAGTGGGAGGTAAGATGAACTTCAAGACATAAACAAAACGGGTGAACCAACTGTTTTTTAAAAGACTAGTTAGTAAATAGTATGAAAGCAGCCATAGATGATATGTAAGTGAATGCGTGTGGGTGTGTTCTAATACAACCTTAAAAAAATCAAGCAGTGGACTGCATTTAGCCCACATGTACTAATTTGAAGACACTTGAACTAGAGGAAACTGAGCAAATAAGGGTATTTTCTTAGAAAAAGAGGACTGACTTTCTGTATGATTCCTCAAAGATTAGGTAAGTCAAAAGTTGATAGTAATTAACTAGCTACATGTAGCTTCCAGAGAGAACTGGTCGCCTCTGCCCACCCACCCATCTAATATCACATGCTTCATACATAAATCATTAAGAACATTTTCCTCACCCATACACATTTTCTAGAATTACTGAAACACACACACACATACAAATACAGGACCTGAGAGAGAGAACACATGCATGCAATGTGTGATCCTACTGTATGATTTTGGTTATGACTGTGATAATGAATATTTAATAAGTGTCTTGTAATTATGAGAGAAATTAGATAGACTAATTTTTATTCTGTAATATTGTTTCAATTTTTCTATCCAGAATGTAGAAATAACCATATTTTGTGCAATTTTATCTCATTATACTCAAAAAATTATAAAGTTATGTTTTTTCTTTCATAATTGGTGTTACCTACCAAAACCCAGTGTACTATTAAATAAAATCACTGTGAAAAACCATTTAAGTATGATTTTATTTTATATATTTTAATTATATCTTTAGATTTTGTGATATAGGAATATAAATTATAAAGCTTACCCAGGTCAATATTTCCCTTTACTTAATAACTGTCCGTAAGTTTACTCCTCTAAGAGCTGATAAAACACAACTATCTTTATTTTAAAAGCTATATATTGAAAAAGGATGAAATCTTAATGGTATAAATTATGAAATCCACCTATCAAAACTAATTGAGTAAAATGAATAAAGAAGACTTCTGTTTCCATTATCATTTCATTACTTCTTCATATCTGATGCTTTGAGATTTTTCTGTTAAATACAGATAAACTATAACGAGACATAACAAACATAAAGTGAAAAAACAAGGAGGTTCTAAAAACACCACAGTGCTTAGCAGTTAAGTTATGAAAGACATAAAAAAAAGTCCTAATAGATATACAGTGTTTAAATAGTTACACAGTTATAAAGATATAATCTCAATATTATGATTCTTCTTGGGTGAAATTCTCATAGTTTCAAATGTCTCAACAATTAAATATTTCTATAAAATATCTTAAAATAACTTTCAGTGTTTCATAAGGGTAAGCTAAATGTCATTGCCTTTTTCTTCTTTTACAGTCTATGGCATGGATTAAAATTAGCCCTAAATTTTATTTTATTTTATTTTTTTGTTATATTTTTTAACATCTTCATGGAGTATAATGGCTTTACAATGTTCTGTTAGTTTCTGCTGTATAACAAAGTGAATCAGCTATATGTATACATATATCCCCGTATCCCCCACTTCTTGAGCCTCCCTCCCACCCTCCCTATCCCACCCCTCTAGGTGGTCACAAAGCACTGAGCTGATCTCCCTGTGCTATGCAGCTGCTTCCCACTAGCTATCTGTTTTACATTTGGTAGTGTATATATGTCAATGCTACCCTCTCACTTCGTCCCAGCTTACCCTTCCCCCTTCCCGTGTCCTCAAGTCCATTCTCTACATCTGCGTCTTTATTCCCGTCCTACCCCTAGGTTCATCAGAACCATTTTTTTTTTAGATTTCATATATTTGTGTTAGCGTATGGTATTTATTTTTCTCATTCTGACTTCACTCTGTATGACAGACTCTAGGTCCACCCACCTCACTACAAATAACTCAATTTCATTTCTTTTTATGGCTGAGTAACATTCAATTGTATATATGTGCCACATCTTTATCCATTAATCTGTCGACGGACATTTAGGTTGCTTCCATGTCCTGGCTATTGTAAATAGTGCTTCAATGAACATTGTTGTACGTCTCTTTTTGAATTATGGTTTTCTCAGGGTATATGCCCAGTAGTGGGATTGCTGAATCATATGGTAGTTCTATTTTTAGTTTTTTAAGGAATCTCCATACTGTTTTCCTTGGTGGCTGTATCAGTTTACATTCCCACCAACAGTGCAAGAGGGTTCTCTTTTCTCCACACCCTCTTCAACATTTATTGTTTGTAGATTTTTCGATGATGGCCATTCTGACCAGTGTGAGGTGATACCTCATTGTCGTTTTCATTTGCATTTCTCTAATAATTAGTGATGTTGAGCATCTTTTCATGTGTTTGTTGGCAATTTGTATATCTTCTTTAGACAAATGTCTGTTTAGGACTTCCGCCAATTTTTAGATTGGGTTCTTTGTTTTTTTCATATTGAGTTGCATGAGCTGCTTGTATATTTTAGAGATTAATCCTTTGTCAGTTGCTTCATTTGCAAATATTTTCTCCCATTCTGAGGGCTGTCTTTTCGTGTTGTTTATGGTTTCCTTTGCTGTGCAAAAGCTTTTAAGTTTCATTAGGTCTAATTGGTTTAATTTTTATTTTATTTCCATTACTCTACGAGGTGGGTCAGAAAGGATCTTGCTGTGATTTATGTAGAGGTTTCTGCCTGTGTTTTCCTCTAAGAGTTTTATAGTGTCTGGTGTTACATTTAGGTCTTTAATCCATTTTGAGGTTTTTTTGTGTATGGTGTTGGGAAGTGTTCTAATTTCATACTTTTACATGTAGCTGTCCAGTTTTCCCAGCACCACTTATTGAAGAGCTTGTCTTTTCTCCATTGTATATCCTTGCCTCCTTTGTCATAGATTAATTGACCATAGGTGCATGGGTTTTTCTCTGGGCTTTCTATCCTGTTCCATTGACCTATATTTCTGTTTTTGTGCCAGTACCATACTGTCTTGATTACTGTAGCTTCATACTGTAGTCTGAAATCAGGGAGCCTGATTCCTCCACCTCCACTTTTCTTTCTCAAGATTGCTTTGGCTATTTGGGGTCTTTTGTGTTTCCATACAAATTGTAAAATATTTTGTTCTCGTTCTGTGAGAAATGCCATCGACAATTTGATACAGATTGCATTGAATCTGTAGATTGCTTTGGGTAGTATACTCATTTTCACAATGTTGATTCTTCCAATACAAGAACATGGTATATCTCCCCATCTCTTTTTATTGTTTTTGATTTCTTTCATCAGTGTCTTATAGTTTTCTGCCTAAAGGTCTTTTGCCTCCTTATGTAGGTTTATTCCTAGGTATTTTATTCTTTTTGTTGATATGGTAAATGGGGGGGGTTTCCTTAATATTTCTTTCTGATTTTTCATTATTAGTGTATAAGAATGCAAGAGATTTCTGTGCATTAATTTTGTAACCTGCTACTTTACCAAATTCCTTGATTAGCTCTAGTAGTTTTCTGGTCGCATCTTTAGGATTCTCTATGTATAGTATCATGTCACCTGCAAACAGTGACAGCTGTACTTCTTCTTTTCCAATTTGGATTCCTTTTATTTCTTTTTCCTCTCTGATTGCCATGGCTAAAACTTCCAAAACTATGTTGAATAAGAGTGGTGAGAGTGGGCACCCTTGTCTTGTTCCTGATCTTAGAGGAAAGGTTTTAGTTTTTCACCATTGAGAACAATGTTGGCTGTGGTTTTGTCATACATGGCTTTCATTATGTTGAGATAGGTTCCCTCTATGCCCACCTTCTGGAGAGTTTTTATCATAAATGGGTGTTGAATTTTGTCAAAAGCTTTTTCTGCATCTATTGAAGTTATCATATGTTTTTTATTCTTCAGTTTGTTAATATGGTGTATCACATTGATTGATTTGTATATATTGAAGAATCCTTGTATTCCTGGGATGAATCCCATTTGATCATGCTGTATGATCCTTTTAATGTGCTGTTGGATTCTGTTTGCTAGTATTTTGTTGAGGATTTTTGCATCTGTGTTCATCAGTGATATTGGCTTGTAATTTTCTTTTTTTGTGACATCTTTGGTTTTGATATCAGTGTGATAGTGACCTCGTAGAGTGAATTTGGGAGTGTTTCTTCCTCTGCTATATTTTTGAAGACTTTGAGAAGGATAGGTGTTAGCTCTTCTCTAAATGTTTTACAGAATTCACCTGTGAACCTATCTGTTCTTGGACTTTGGTTTGTTGGAAGAATTTTAATCACAGTTTCATTTTCAGTGCTTGTGATTGGTCTGTTCATGTTTTCTATTTCTTCCTGGTTGAGTCTCAGAAGATTGTGCTTTTCTAAGAATTTGTCCCATTTCTTCCCAGTTGTCCATTTTATTGGGATATACTTGCTTGTAGTAATCTCTCATGATCCTTTGTATTTCTTCAGTGCCAGTTGTTACTTCTCCCTTTTCATTTCTTATTCTGTTGACTTGAGTCTTCTGCCTGTTTTTCTTGATGAGTCTGGCTAATGGTTTATCAATTTTGTTTTTCTTCTCAAAGAACCAGGTTTTAGTTTTATTGAACTTTGGTATTGTTTTCTTCATTTTCATTTATTTCTGATCTGATCTTTATGATTTCTTTCCTTCTGCTAACTTTGGGGTTTTTTTTTGTTGTTGTTGTTGTTGTTTTGCGGTACACGGGACTCTCACTGTTGTGGCCTCTCCTATTGCGGAGCACAGGCTCCGGACGCGCCGGCTCAGCAGCCATGGCTCACGGGCCCAGCCGCTCCACGGCATGTGGGATCTTCCCAGACTGGGGCATGAACCTGTGTCCCCTGCATCAGCAAGTGGGCTCTCAACCACTGCGCCACCAGGGAAGCCCATAACTTTGGGGTTTTTTTGCTCTTCTTTCTCTAATTGCTTTAGGTGTAAGGTTAGGTTATTTGAGATTTTTCTTCTTTCTTTAGGTAGGATTGTATTGCTGTAAACTTCCCTCTTAGAACTGCTTTTGCTGCATCCCATAGGTTTTAGGTTGTCGTGTTTTCGTTGTCATTTGTTCTGGGTATTTTTTGATTTCCTCTTTGATTTCTTCAGTGATCTCTTGGTTGTTTAGTAGTGTTTTATTTAGCCTCCATCTGTTTGTATTTTTTACAGTTTTTTTTCCTGTAATTGATATCTAGTTTCATAGTGTTGTGTCGGAAAAGATACTTGATACAATTTCAATTTTCATAAATTTACCAAGGCTTGATTTGTGATCCTAGATATGGTCTAACTTGGAGAATGTTCCATGAGCACTTGAGAAGAAAGTGTATTCTGTTGTTTTTGGCTGGAATATCTATAAATATCAGTCAAGTCCATTTTGTTTAATGTATCATTTTAAACTTGTGTTTCCTTATTTATTTTCATTTTGGATGATCTGTCCATTGGTGAAAGTGGGGTGTTAAAGTCTCCTGCTATTATTGTGTTACTGTCAATTTCCCCTTTTATGGCTGTTAGCATTGCCTTATGTATTGACAAAGAAGGACACAAAGAAGGACATTCATCAAGGGATCAATCCAAGAAGAAGATATAACAATTGTAAATATTTATGCACCCAACATTGGAGCACCTCAATAAATAAAATTTTAGAGTATATATATGTCTACAGAAAGAATCCTGGACATTAACAAAAGCCAGGAGTAATGTATTACATTTTAAAGAAATTATGGCATGTCTTCTTTCTGACTTGTGCCAGAACAGTTATGGGACTCTTTTTTTTTTTTTTTTTTTGCGGTACATGGGCCTCTCACTGTCGCAGCCTCTCCCGTTGTGGAGCACAGACTCCAGGCGCGCAGGCTCAGCGGCCATGGCTCATGGGCCCAGCCGCTTCGTGGCTTGTGGGATCCTCCCGGACCGGGGCATGAACCCATGTCCCCTGCATTGGCAGGTGGACTCTCAACCACTATGCCACCAGGAAGCCCTATGGGGCTCTTAAATCCAAGTAATTGACGTAAATGAAATTATTCTTGTATATCCTTCATATTCAGATTCTAAACATCTAAAATATTTGCAAACAAGCCCTGGTTTGGGGTCAAACTGGTCCTACTATTGTAATGCAATAGGCTCTTCTTCCCCACTCAGCAAGCCACAGTCCTCAGGGTGCTCCTAGAATATGGGTCCACAGGGTGTTACCAGACACTCTTCTCCAAACACAAAGTTTCCTTGTAGTATAACCACAGAAGTCCAATTGCACATTCAATGAATGGATTTTTGTCAGTGGTCTTATGAAGATAAATATTATGAATTTAATTAATGTTCAAGAAATTAGATTATTGAAACTATTGTTCCAAGCTAAAGTCCTTCTGTAACTTTTGTCACATTTACCCTGTCTGATGTTCTGGGTTCTGTGAACTAGGGATAAAAGTGTATTCATGTCATATGAGATCTTTTGACACTCTCTGCTTCTTGATTACAATGGTATTTGTTGCCTGCATGATCAGAGGACATCATTCTAGATGAGGTCAAGTCACTTACACTCTGTTTTTCTTTATATATTGTTGTGACTTGCTTTGCTAATTCAGCCTCAAATGGACTGTAATTTCACCTGTAGCACAACATGAAAATCAAAATTTTATTTAAATTAGTATCACGAATATTTCTAACATGAAAAAAGAATGGCTCTCTTATATGGAAAAACTCTATTTCTCTTGATTAAAAGGAAGCAAAATTATAGCCATTTTATGACCTGATAGTAATTATTATAATTAGTCTTTAATGTATATGTGTCTACCATCTTAGAATTGGCTACTTTTTGTGTGGCCAAGAACAACTGGCATTGGGATTACCTGAGAGCTTTTTAGAAATGGTAGAATCTCAACCTCCACCCACATCCACTAAATAAGTTGAAGAAACACTTTTCTAGAATATTTTACTGCCACTCATAAGCTATTCACATTTCCTGATGCCTCAGCATCCCCAAAGACAGGCTATGAGCAACCCTCCAGATGACCAGGTGCACCAATGTGATCAGATTTCTCCCAAGTTCCCCTTCTTTGCCCTCCTCTGGTTTTGGCCTGGTGACATCCAAATGCACCAGTGAAATACCTTCATGCCTTTTGCTTGTGTCCTCCACCCTGATCCTCCAAAGAGATCCTTACCCAGGAGTCCTCATGCTCTCTCTTAGCTCCCCAACTACTAGGTTGCACCACTCCCTTGGTGCTTCTCCCACGTGGTCCTTGCATGGTGTGCTGTGCCTCCCTCTTCTGGAACCAGTGAATATAGTAAATCCTTTTAATCTCATATACTTTTCTGAGTGTAATTTCCACAGTCATGTTGGAATAATCCTTAAAGACCTCACATGGGGGCCTTGCTCCTCCGTTTACAACACAAATGGGAATAAGATAAATTATCCATGGTCCCTGCATGAGACCATGGCCTAATGGGAAGGACGTTAAGTACATAGGGCGATTTGGTGAACAAAAGTCAAAGTAAAGAGTAAAGAGGAATTATATTTTTCCCCCTCTGGTGGTAAGGAAACTGGATTTGGCCTTAATAGGTGGGAAACATCTTCTCATTTGAGATGAGGATAGTGTATTTTTCATTCCTCTGGAAGACATCTACTTTCCAATAACAAGGGGCATGTGAGAGCTGAGCTTATAATAAGACTTTCTTCAAGTCCTTAATTCTATCAAAAAGGTCAATGTGAAAAACTGCACATTTGGAATAAATGCACACATCATGGACAGGGATCAGAGTAAACTCTATGAAGGGATTAATATGAAACATTATCCATGACTTATGCTCTGCATGGTTAGGGGTTAAGAAGAACCAGTGCATCACTGCACCTCACTTACAACTGCCCTGCCTACCACTAACAATCACAGCCCTGCTGTCACTCTGTACCTTGAGTTCTCTAAGAATGGTGTCATTATGTTTCAGGATGTCAGTCATCACAAGAAGCTGTAGACTACCAGATCACCACCTAGTCATCTGTGTACTCTAATCCTGGTAACCCTTAGCACATTTTCTATTTAGCTCTCTTTTTTAATTGTTCCCAACATCCCAGATGCTTCCTTTGTGCCCTCTGGAATTCATGGCAGATCAACAGAAAAAATCTCCTATGTTTTCTACCTTTGTTCTAAGCATTTCTTTTACCTTTTTACTCTGAGGGAACATTGGCTCTCCACTGGGGACCTTGTTTTCCCTGCAGCCATCTCGCAACTCTGGGATCACTGGGGTTGGAGGTACAGGATTTGTGGTTCTGTCTCCTCATTATCACCTCCCAACCCTTCTGCTTCTCTCCAACCAAAAATCCAAGTTTTAAAACTTGTCAATGTATTATAGCACTACTTTCCCTCCTTGTGTTGTCATCTACAAAAACTCAGTCATTCTCCCTCATTTCTCAGTAAATGTACGTCCTAGATCATTGCCTTTCTTTTCAGGACTTCTCATGCCTTACTTTTTGGTAGTCTAAAGTACAAATTTAAATAATCTTTCTAATGGCCAGACCTCTCAATCTTTTGAGACCTTCTCCTCCAGTGATATTAACTTCTAATTATTTGAGCTCTTCACTGGCCTGGTCATAAACTAGACCGTGTCTTTACTGATATCTGCAACCCTTCCATCATATAGATTCTATAAACCTCAAAGTTTTATAAACCTCATTCGCTCATTACCTCCTAATTCACTCGTTACCTCCTAATGTTTGACCTCTTTTGCTCTAGAACTACAAATCCTCACTGTATGTCCTATCCATTGTTTGTACCAAGCTTCTTCGAAGTTCCTGCCTTTCTCCCATCTTTTAGTCCTGTGAACCTTTCTCTCTCTTAAAAATTTGCCCTATTTCCCTTATGATCTCATTAGTTTCATGGCTTTAAATACCATGTATATATTGTCCAGGTTCATATTTTTACCCACTTCTCTCTCTTGAACTCCAGATTTACATCAAAAAGTAAGCCCAAGAAAAAAAAAAAAAAAAAAAGTAAGCCCAAGGAGGGCAGAAATCTCTGCTTATTGTTTACTTTGGGATATGGTAGTTCTTCAATAAATACTTGGTCAATATATTTAATATGTAAAATTACACTAGAATACATCCACACAAGGTAATAAGAAATCACTTATTTAAGTGATTTTGTGTAGTAGCATTGTTTATGCCTTGTAAGAGTTCACAAAATCAAAGGTTAGGTTACTATGTTTTCACAGAATTAAATAATCAAAGGTCATAGATCATCCTGGGTAATTTTGCTGTGAGAAAAGAGAACTCAGAAACAGATACTAAATGACATGATTTGAAAAAACTAGAGACTAATTTATTTGACATATCAGGTATATTTCTGTGAATTCATTATTTTAATAACCATATAAAATATAAGCATAATAATTCCTAGGGTATGAAAAAGTTACATAAAATTTTCATTGACAATATATTGATAAATATAAAATAGTATTTAGCAACTTATGTTTTGTTAAGATTATTTTTAAAATATATTGATAAAGAATAACTCATTCCTTTATCCAAAGGAATAACACATTCCTTTATGCTTAAGTGCTTCATGAGAACTTGGAAAAATAAGGATGTTTTAACTTTGTGCAGTTTCACCCCAACTTATAAAGGTTTCTGGACTATTATGACTGTTCCGGTCCCAGCTTATTATATGTTAGAGCTGAGTGCAAGAAAATTGGCCAGAATTCACTGTAAGAACCCTATGTTGTCTCATTGCGTTTTAGGAAATCACTGATCTTTGTGTCACTTTGAGTGGACTGTCATTCTTCCTTCCTAACAGTGCATGAACAGGAATAATGATTTATAATAAGTGGGCCATTCTTTAATAAAAGATTTCTCAGATTGGGGCTAGTGTAGAGAGCTGTGCTCCACTGAAGCAATCATAACTGTCCTTGGCTTTGTCCTCAACACTCAGCACAGAGTCTCAGTAGAAGGAGTAGAAGAATTACATCTATTAAATTTCAATTTTTTATCTCTTTCCTGTTAAGCAAGGCAGCAAAATATTATTAACCCTCCACTATTGCTTGTTAAGCAGCTTATGGTATACCTATTGAAAGAGAAGTTTCTAGCCCTATGTTCCTAAACTTATTTGCATTTATGCACATGTGCATAGACTTTCTAATACCAAAATAATAACTTTTTTCAGCATCTCCAGCTTTGCTTTCCTATATATGCACCAACTAAAAAGGCTAAGATGAAATTTCAAGCCAAATACTGAATAGGTTTTATTTAGTAAGGTAAATTATTATCAGAACTGGAAAAATATAAAATATAAAAATATTCTACCAATATTAAACTTTTATAATATATAAATTTACTTTCAAATCCTAATTACTAAACTATTATGATCATAAATTTACAGGATTTTCTCCATTTATCTTCAGAAATATTCAAAATATTTTTTAGAACTAGCTTCTTGTCATTTTCTTCTTCTCGTTCTTTTGCAATTTTTGTGTTTGTTCAAAAGAGTCAGGAATGCTATATTCAAAGAAGTTACATTTCTGAGATGGAATTAATTAGCAAGTGCTAGAGTCAATATTAGAACTTAAAGAGACAGGTCTAGAGTCATTCATTTTACCACCTGGTCATACAGCCTTCTTATTAGACACCTTCAGAAGAAGCCTGCTCTTAAGTTTTTAGAGGAATTGACACACCATACTAAGATAGGGGTGGATCTCTGAGGTATTTATTTTTATAATAGCAAGATATTTTCAATTGCTGCCTGGTATACTTGGGTTTTTCCTCATTATACAATATATTTTATTTTTCATTTTCATGTGAGTTTAATGTTCTATTTAATTATACAAAAATAGTTTATTGTGACTAGTGAAACAAAGGTATGTTTTGAAAAATTAATACCCCATCACCCACATTTCCACTAGTGATCTCTTGATGTAACAAAGATTAACAACTTTGTGTAACCTTCAAATCTTTCTCCAGCTCACAAATTATACACCAGTATAGGCGATTTTATCATAGTTTACACACTCCTCTGAACCCGATTTTCTCAGTTAGCATTATGAATGGATATTTCTTCATTTAAATAGCTTCAGGTAATTATATGTTATGCATGTATTGCAGTCCCTTCAACTGTGCCCATCTGGTGTATATTCAAATTCTTTTACCATCTTAGCCAGTGTCACAACTCTTCAAATAAATATTACTGTACACATATCTTTCCATGTTGGTGGCATTGCTTCTAAAATAGAGATTCTTACATATTTACCATTACTAACTGAAAGAGTATGTTGCTTTAATGTTAATATATAGTCAGATTATTCTTAATAAAAAAGTTATAGGAATATACATTCCCACCAGACATATGCATGCGTCTATTTTCCACATCCTCTAAAGCATAGGATGTTTTCACTCATATTCATACTTATGGCTTTTTCTGATCTAATTTTAAAAGTTTTTTTTCACTTTTTAATTTTCCTAACCACAAATGAAATACAGTATTTTTTTTTGTGGTACGTGGGCCTCTCCCTGTTGTGGCCTCTCCTGTTGCGGAGCACAGGCTCCGGACGTGCAGGCTCAGCAGCCATGGCTCACGGGCCTAGCCGCTCTGCGGCATGTGGGGTCTTCCCGGACCGGGGCATGAACCCACGTCCCCTGCATCGGCAGGTGGACTCTCAACCACTGCGCCACCAGGGAAGCCCAAAAGATAGTATTTTCTACACTCATACTACAATGTATTTGTTCCCTATTATGAATTTCCAAATATATATTTTACCTGTTTTTCTGTTAGATTCTCTCTTCATTTTTTTTTGTTTTGCCTAGTTTAAGAGTCTTTGTATATTAGGAATATTAGCTATTTTTTATCATATATGTTGCAGATAATTTTTGGAGTCTAGTACTGATTCATTGACTTCATGATGTATGGTGTCTGTACAGATACACAGACATTATTTGGGCACTGACATGGCATAGTACCTGTTATCTAAAACCCTCTGTCTAAAATCAGTTAGAAAATTGAACAGAATGTCAAATAAATGATTTTGGAAATTGGGCAACAACATGTAGCCATGATTTCTCAGAAGGAATAAGAATACAAAGCCTGAGAACACACAGGCTTTCTACCTGGAATAGAGGAGGTTGGCATAAGGATATTTTGGTATTTTTATCTATTGAAGAGACAAGGGTTAGTCTTTGGGGAGATTGAGGTGGCTGGAATTTGTAGGCCAGACAGCCAGAGAGGAAGAAGTTAATCATAGAAAGAAGTCCTGAAATTTGCATAGAGGGTCTTTTAAATGTTTGGCTCAATCCTAAACTGTGCAGGAGCAGGGTTAGATCGTGTGAGGCCAGGGAAAGAACAACCAAAAAGTACTACCTGGGAAGTTATGAGCTAACCAATTTTCATAGCTCATTCAGGGTTGGAAGATTTTCCAGATTTTGCCAGGCAAAGTGGAAGATTTCCTTGTTCAGAACATGGCCATTCTGTAGGAACCTTAGGTATAGAAGTAGACTAGCCTACATCCAGCAACAGTATTATTAAAAATTGAAGGTGAAAGTAGTTTCATGTGTACATTTTCTTATATTTTGCTCTAGTATCTTTATTCTTTTATTTTTAAATTGAATTATTATTCTCTCTAGATTTACATTGAGATATAGCATGAGTTAGTAACATAAGCGTTTTTTTCCTTTGCTTTTTCTCTTAGAGAAATAGACAAATGCAGTCTCCCAGTTATTAAACAATATTTTTCTCACTGCATTGAAAGACAATCTACCTCAGTTTTATGTTGAGTTTTCACAAATAGTTGGATATCTATTTATGGACACTTTATTGTGTTTTGAAGATTTATTTATTTTTCTGTGACATTCAATCTTTTAACTTATATAGTGATTACAGCAAGTCCCCTACATATGAACCTTCAAGTTCCAAACTTTCAAAGATGTGAACCTGCCCCTGTATGCCAGCTGTTGTACTGTACTACTGTACTTTTCAGGGTACTATACTGTAAGAGTAAAAATGTTTTCTTTATTATTATTTTTTAATGTATTTGTGTGAAAAGTATTATAAACCTATTACAGTACAGTACCTTATAGCTGATTGTGTTAGTTGGGTACCTAGGCCAACTTTGTTGGACTTACGAACAAATTGAACTTATGAACACGCTCTTGGAACAGAACTCATTTGCATGTAGGGGACTTACTGTATATAGTAACATTTAATATTCAGTACAGGATTACCCCACACATTAGTTTTTACTTTGTCTTCATTTAAAAAAATTTCATGGATATTCTTGAGAATGAGTTCAAAAGAATATGACTGTTTCAAAAGGAGAAAAAGAACAAAAAGTCACAACAGCAAAATTTCCTTTAGGATTCTAATTGCAACTGCATGTAAATCGTAGAATATTGTGAATAACTGAAACTTTTGTGATCTTCCTATTCAAGAATAAGAGTATTACTTTTCATTATTTCAATGCTCATTTTATTTATATATGTATATATATATTACGTGTATATATATATATCCTGTTGAATATACTTATAGACATAAACATTAAATATATATATTTCATATTAAATATGCTATATACTATAAAATTCTTATAGTCATATATTTGAACATATATAAAATAGGAAATATAACAGATATTTGGTGTTTTTCTATATGTGTGTGGCCTGATAAAGATATTTCCCATTAAAAATATTGCTAAATATTATATACTTTTGAAACATCTATAAATGATGCATCAGTTAACTCCTGATTATTGATTAACAAACTACTCCAAAATTCAACTGATTAAAAAAAATAACAAGCCTTTTGTTAACTCTTGAATCAGAAAGCCAATAATTTAGACTGGGTACAGCTGTTTTTTCTGGTATCAGTAGATCTTTCTCATACCTCTGTCATCAGCTGCTGGTTTGTTTTTACTCTCTGTTTCTGGGTGTTGACTAGCATGACCTGGGGTGCAGTTCCTCACCCTCTTAGAGATTAGCATGTGTTTTCATGAAGGAGGCTGGGTTCAAAGATAAGAAATGAAAGCGCAAAAGACTACTAAATGCCTAGAATTTAAACTGGCTAATTAATGTCAGTTTCTCACTAGACTCAGTTGGTGAAAGTAAGTCACACAAACAGAGCAGATTCAAGGAGTGAGAAATAGTGGAGACTATGGCAGGTTTTGTTCTTGGGAAAAGCTACAAAGTCAAATTGCAAAGCATGTACACACAAGGAGACTGGTGATTGAGGTCATTGCAGCATTCAGTTCACCACAAAAGAATTATTTGGTAATTATATTTTTTAACTGGTTATTGTAAAAACAGACACATCTTACAAAATTCTGTATTTAATTTTTGCAGATATTTTAGAATTGCATGTTAGGCCATGGATATATCTGATTATATCATCTAGAAATGCATAAAATTTTATCTAGTCTTTTGTAATATTTTTCCTCTAAAAATTTATTTTTCTATCACATCAGCCAGAAGTTGTAAAACAATATTAAAAAAACATGGTGATAGTAGGTTTTGTTAACTTATTCCGTAGGAATTCCATGGATTAAATAAGAAGTACATGTTATTTTGATTATACTTGCTTTCTACATGATTTCCAAGTAACAAAAAAAATTCAACTATAAAAATAACAGATTGATATGTATATTAGAAAAATGACTATTTCAATATTCTGAAAATATTGTTTCTTTCAAACAGTACTTGAATAATGTACTTTATTTAGAGTTCCAACAAGAAACAGAAAACACTCTGAATGAGCATAATTCAAAGAGGGTTTATTACAGAACTTTAGAAACCACAAAGGGTAGTGTTGGAACTTTGGACGAGTAGTAGACAAACACTCACCACCCCTAGGTTTGTAGCTCAATAAGTTATCTCAAAATGTCCATAGAAATATCTGGGAGTCCTATGAATACTTCAGGAATCTTGCCACTCCCCAGTTAAAAGAGTTAGAATCTATTTCCCCGCTTCTTAAAACTGGACAGGACTTTGTAACTGCCTCAATAAGAAATGGGGTGAAAGTGATGCTACAAGATGTCTGAGGGCAAACCTAGGCTAGGTTTTTAGGCTAAACCTAAAAAGCAGTAGAGTTTCTATCTAGTTTCTATCTCTGTCTTTCTCCCTCTCTCTGTCTCTATCTCACAATCAGAACACTCACATTAATTTAGTCACCGTAATGTGAGGAGGTCCAGGCTATTTGGAGGGTTCTATGAAGGTGTTCCACAGCACAGCTAGTTCCAGCTGATATTTAGCTTCAAACAGCAGACGTAAGAATGAGCAAGCCTTCAGATTAATTCCAGTCCCTGGTTATTTACTATTCCTGACTCTTAATTTTCATCAGAGGCCTCAGACATCATGAATCAGAGATAACCTGATCTTGCTTTGCCCTGTCTGGACAAAGCAAGTTGTTTTATACCACTGAGTTTGGGGATAGTTCAAAATGCAACTAAACAAGATCAGGGGACAGGGGAAGGACAGTTATTAGAACTAGAGAAAGGAGAGAGAACTGCAGCGGGTCATCCATACTGAAAGGATCTGTAATCTTCATTGCAAGGTAACAGACAGCTCAAGGCAAGAATGCTGGGAGAGAGTCAAAGGAATCAGCACCCTGACTTCACTCTTCACTATATGTTCTTCCAATTCCTGACAGAGCTTGGCATTGTTTGGACCCAGGAAGAAGAAAAAGGCCTGGGAGTCCTCTTGATCTAGTTTATACAGCTCAGCTTCCCAGACAGAAGGCAGGGTGGAGAAGTGTACAGAATGTGTACTGAGTCCCAAATAAATGATTCCAAGCATATGTACCACAGACAGTATTCTAAATGATTTTTCCTGAAGCCAACAATCTAAAAGACAGGCATAGCTACAGTAATCAAGACAATATGGTACTGGCACAAAAACAGAAACATAGATCAATGGAACAAGATAGAAAGCCCAGAGATAAACCTACACACCCATGGTCAACTAATCTATGACAAAGAAGGCAAGGATATACAATGGAGAAAAGACAGTCTCTTCAATAAGTGGTGTTGGGAAAACTGGACAGCTACATGTAAAAGAATGAAATTAGAATACTGCCTAACACCATACACAAAAATAAACTCAAAATGGATTAAAGACATAAATGTAAGACCGGGCACTATAAAACACTTAGAGGAAAACATAGGAAGAACACTCTTTGACATAAATCACAGCAAGATCTTTTTTGATCCACCTCCTAGAGTAATGGAAATAAAAACAAAAATAAACAAATGGGACCTAATGAAACTTCAAAGCTTTTGCACAGCAAAGGAAACCATAAACAACACGAAAAGACAACCCTCAGAATGGGAGAAAATATTTGCAAACGAATTAATGGACAAAGGATTAATCTCCAAAATATATAAATAGCTCATGCAGCTCAATATTAAAGAAACAAACAACCCAATCCAAAAATGGGCAGAAGACCTAAATAGACATTTCTCCAAAGAAGATATACAGATGGCCAAGAAGCACATGAAAAGCTGCTCCACATCACTAATTATTAGAGAAATGCAAATCAAAACTACAGTGAGGTATCACCTCACACCAGTTAAAATGGGCATGATCAGAAAATCTACAAACAACAAATGCTGGAGAGGGTGTGGAGAAAAGGGAACCCTCTTGCACTGTTGGTGGGAATGTAAATTGATAAAGCCACTATGGAGAACAGTATGGAGGTTCCTTAAAAAGCTAAAAATAGAATTACCATATGATCTAGCAATCCCACTACTGGACATATACCCAGAGAAAACCATAATTCAAAAAGACACATGCACCCCAATGTTCATTGCAGCACTGTTTACAATAGCCAGGTCATGGAAGCAACCTAAATACCCATTGACAGACAAATGGATAAAGAAGTTGTGGTACATATATACAATGCAGTATTACACAGCTATAAAAAGGAACGAAATTGAGTCATTTGTTGAGACGTGGATGGATCTAGAGACTGTCATACAGAGTGAAGTAAATCAGAAAGAGAAAAACAAATATCGTATATTAATGCGTGTATGTGGAACCTAGAAGAATGGTACAGATGAACCAGTTTGCAGGGCAGAAGTTGAGACACAGATGTAGACAACAAACGTATGGACACCAAGGGGGGAAAGCTGCAGTGGGGTGGAGATGGTGGTGTGCTGAATTGGGCGATTGGGATTGACATGTATACACTGATGTGTATAAAATTGATGACTAATAAGAACCTGCTGTATAAAAAATAAATAAAATTTTAAAATTAAACACTAATATTAAACTTTCTTTGGGTTATTTGTATGGAAATGTTAATATAAATGTTTCAGGCATTACATGAAATTCCTAAAAATCTTATATGTTCTGGTATAATGTTATAAGTCATAATTTTAGTTATTACTTTAAAATGTATATCTCAGAAATAATTAATTTCCTTGTCAATTGCATTATTATGAACTTTCATCAAATATTTAACCATGGTCATTTTTTTTTTTTTTTGTGGTACGCGGGCCTCTCACTGTTGTGGCCTCTCCCGTTGCGGAGCACAGGCTCCGGACGCGCAGGCTCAGTGGCCATGGCTCACGGGCCCAGCCACTCCGCGGCATGTGGGATCTTCCCGGACCGGAGCACGAACCCGTGTCCCCTGCATCGGCAGGCGGACTCTCAACCACTGCGCCACCAGGGAAGCCCTATGTGCTTATTTTTCTTTTGTGTAAATTTAAAATGATACAGTTGGGATTCCCTTTGTATAATCTTTTATTTCCATTTCTCATTCTCTCTCTCTCTGTCTCTCAAACAGACACACACACACACACACACACACACACACACAGAGAGAGAAATGGCTATGGCTATTAACTTCAAATCCCATTATAACACTATTTAGCTATTTCTTTAAGTAATGCATTTACAGTATAAGGGAGGACCTTCAAGATGGCAGAGGAGTAAGACATGGAGATCACCTTCCTCCCCACAAGTACATCAAAAATACATCTATATGTGGAACAACTTCTACAAAACACCTACTGAAAGCTGGCAGAAGACCTCAGACTTCCCAAAAGCTGACAAGATGTTTGTGCTCCAGCCAGGTGTCAAGCCTGAGCCTCTGAGGTGGGAGAGCCGAGTCAGGACATTGGTCCACCAGAGACCTCCCGGCCCCACATAGTAGCAATCAGTTAGAGCTCTGCCAGAGATCTCTGTCTCAGTGCTAAGACCCAGCTCCAATCAACGACCAGCAAGCTCCAGTGCTGGACACGCCATGCCAAACAACTAGAAACACAGGAACGCAAACCCACCCATTAGCAGAAAGCCTGCCTAAAATCATAATAAGTTCACAGACACCCCAAACACACCACAGGATGTGGTACTGCCCACCGGAAAGACAAGATCCAGCCTCATCCACCAGAACGCAGGGACCAGTCCCCTCCACCAAGAAGCCTACACAACCCACTGAACCAACCCTACCCACTGGGGGCAAACACCAAAAAAACGGAACTATGAACCTGCAGCCTGTGAAAAGGAGACCCCAAACACAGTATGGTAAGAAAAATAAGAAGACAGAGAAAAATGCAGCAGATGAAGGAGCAAGGTAAAAACCCACCAGACCAAACAAATGACGAGGAAATAGACAGTCTACCTGAAAAAGAATTCAGAGTAATGATAGTAAAGATAATCCAAAATCTTGTAAATAGAATAGAGAAAATACAAGAAATGTTTAACAAGAACCTAGAAGAACTAAAGAGCAAACAAACAGTGATGACAACACAATAAATGAAATTAAAAATTCTCTAGAAGGAATCCATAGCAGAATGACTGAGGCAGAAGAATGGATAAGTGACCTGGAAGATAAAATAGTGGAAATAACTACTGCAGAGCAGAATAGAGAAAAAAGAATGAAAAGAATTGAGGACAGTCTCAGAGACCTCTGGGACAACATTAATGCACTGATATTCGAATTATAGGGTTCCCAGAAGAAGAAGAGAAAATGAAAGGGACTGAGAAAATATTTGAAGAGAATATAGTTGAAAACTTCCCTAATATGGGAAAGGAAATAAGTCCAGGAAGCACAGAGAGTACCATACAGGATAAATCCAAGCAGAAACACACCGAGACACATATTAATCAAACTATCAAAAATTAAATAAAAAGAAAAAATGTTAGAGGCAGCAAGGGGAAAGCAACAAATAACATACAAAGGAATCCCCATAAGGTTAACAGCTGATCTTTCAGTAGAAACTCTGCAAGCCAGAAGGGAGTGGCAGGACATATTTAAAATGATGAAAGGGAAAAACTTACAACCAAGATTACTCAACCCAGCAAGGATCTCATTCAGATTTGATGGAGGAATTAAAACCTTTACAGACAAGTAAAAGCTGAGAGAGTTCAGCACCACCAAACCAGCTTTACAACAAAAGCTAAAGGAACTTCTCTAGGCAAGAAACACAAGAGAAGGAAAAGACCTATAATAACAAACCCAAAACAATTAAGAAAATGATAATAGGACCATGCGTATCGATAATTACCTTAAATGTAAATGAATTAAATGCTCCCACCAAAAGACATAGACTGGCTGAACGGATACAAAAAGAAGACCCATATATATGCTGTCTACAAGAGACCCGCTTGGGACCTAAGGCCACATGCAGACTGAGAGTGAGGGGATGGAAAAAGATCTTCCATGCAAATGGAAACCAAAAGAAAGCTGGGGTAGCAATTCTCATATCAGACAAAATAGACTTTAAAATAAACACTATTACAAGAGACAAAGAAGGACACTACATAACGATCAAGGGAGCAACCAAAAAGAAGATGTAAGAATTGTAAATATTTATGCACCCAACATAGGAGGACCTCAAAACATAAGGCAAATGCTAACAGTCATAAAAGGGGAAATCGACAGTAAAACAATCATAGTATGGGACTGTAACACCCCACTTTCACCAATGGACAGATCATCCAAAATGAAAATAAATAAGGCAATACAAGCTTTAAATGATGCATTAGACCAGATGGACTTAATTGATATTTGTAGGACATTCCATCCAAAAAAAGCAGAATACACTTTCTTCTCAAGTGCTCATGGAACACTCACCAGGATAAATCATATCTTGGGTCACAAATGAAGCCTTGGTAAATTTAAGAAAATTGAAATCATATCAGGTATCCTTTCTGACCACAATGCTTTGAGATTAGATATCAGTTACAGGAAAAAAACTGTAAAAAATACAAACACGTGGAGGCTAAACAATACACTACTAAATAACCAAGAGATCACTAAAGAACTCAAGGAGGAAATAAAAAAATACCTAGAAACAAATGGCAATGAAAACACGATGACCCAAAACCTATGGGATGCAGCAAAAGCAGTTCTAAAAAGGGAAGTTTATAGCAATACAGTACTAATGCAAGAAACAAGAAAAACCTCAAATAAACAACGTAACCTTACACCTAAAGCAATTAGAGAAAGAAGAACAGAAAATACCCAAAGCTAGCAGAAGGAAAGTAGCCATAAAGATCAGATCAGAAATAAATGAAAAAGAAATGTAGGAAACAGTAGCAAAGATCACTAAAACTAAAAGCTGGTTCTTTGAGAAGATAAACAAAATTGATAAACCATTAGCCTGACTCATCCAGAAAAAAAGGAAAACACTCAAATCAACAGAATGATAAATGAAAAACGAGAAGATACAACAGACTCTGCAGAAATAGAAAGGATCATGAGAGATTACTACAAGCAACTATATGCCAATAAAATGGACAACCTGGAAGTAAAGGACACATTCTTACAAAAGCACAACCTTCCAACACTGAACCCGGAAGAAATAGAAAGTATAAACAGAGCAGTCACAGGCACTGAAATTGAAACTGTGATTAAAAGTCTTCCAACAAACAGAAGCCCAGGACCAGATGGCTTCACAGGTGAATTCTATCAAACATTTAGGGAAGAGCTAACACCTATCCTTCTCAAACACTTCAAAAATATAGCAGAGAGAGGAACACTCTCAAACTCATTCTAAAGGCCACCATCACCCTGATATCAAAACCAGACAAAGATGTCACAAAGAAAGAAAACTACAGGCCAATATCTCTGGTGAACATAGATGCAAAAATCCTCAACAAAATACTAGCAAACAGAATCCAACAGCACATTAAAAGGGTCATACACCATGGTCAAGTTGGGTTTATCCCACGATTGCAAGGATTCTTCAATATATGCAAATCAGTGTGATACACCATATTAACAAATTGGAGGATAAAACCCATATGATCATCTCAATCGATGCAGAAAAAGCTTTTGACAAAATCCAACCCATTTATGATAAAAACTCTCCGGAAAGTGGGCATAGAGGGGACCTACCTCAACATAATAAAAGCCACATATGACGAACCCACAGCCAATATCGTTCTCAATGATGAAATACTGAAATCATTTCCTCTAAGATTAGGAACAAGACAAGGGTGCCCACTCTCACCACTATTATTCAACATAGTTTTGGAAGTTTTAGCCACGACAATCAGAGAAGAAAAAGAAATAAAAGTAATCCAAATTGGAAAAGAAGAAGTAAAACTGTCATTGTCACTGTTTGCAGATGACATGATACTATACATGGAAAATCCTAAAGATGCGACCAGAAAACTACTAGAGCTAATCAATGAATTTGTTAAAGTCTCAGATACAAAATTAATGCACAGAAAGCTCTGGCATTCCTATATGCTAACAACAAAATATTAGAGAAATTAAGGAAACACTCCCATTTATCATTGCAACCAAAAGAATAAAATACCTAGGAATAAACCTACATAAGGAGGCAAAAGACCTTTATGCAGAAAACTATTAGACACTGATGAAAGAAATCAAAGACGATAAAAAGAGATGGGGAGATATACCATGTTCTTGGATTGGAAGAATCAATATTGTGAAAATGACAATACTACCCAAAGCAATATACAGATTCAATGCAATCTGTATCAAATTGTCAATGGCATTTCTCACAGAACTAGAGCAAAACATTTTACAATTTGTATGGAAACACAGAAGACCCTGAATAGGCAAAGCAATCTTGAGAAAGAAAAGTGGAGGTGGAGGAATCAGGCTCCCTGACTTCAGACTATACTATGATGCTACGGTAATCAAGACAGTATGGTACTGGCACAAAAACAGAAATATAGACTGATGGAACAGGATAGAAAGCCCAGAGATAAACCTATGCACATATGGTCACCTTATCTTTGACAAATGAGGCAAGCATATACAATGGAGAAAAGACAGCCTCTTCAATAAGTGGTGCTGGGAAAATTGGACAGCTATACATAAAAGAATGAAATTAGAATACTTCCTAACACCGTACACAAAAATAACCTCAAAATGGATTAAAGACCTAAATGTAACACCAGACACTATAAAACTCTTAGAGGAAAACAGGCAGAACACTGTGTGACATAAATCAAAGCAAGATCTTTTTTGATCAGCCTCCTAGAGTTATGGAAATAAAATCGAAAATAAACAAATTGGACCTAATGAAACTTAAAAGCTTTTGCACAGCAAAGGAAACCGTAAACAAGATGAAAAGACAACCCTCAGAATGGGAGAAAATATTTGCAAACGAAGCAACTGACAAAAGATTAATCTCCAAAATCTACAAGCAGTTCATGCAGCTCAATATCAGAAAAAACAAAGAACCCAATCCAAAAATGGGTGGAAGACCTAAATAGACATTTCTCCAAAGAAGATGGAGTGCCAACAAGCACATGAAAAGATGCTCAACATCACTAATCATTAGAGAAATGCAAATCAAAACCACAGTGTGGTATGATCTCACACTGATCAGAATGGCCATTATCTACAAACAATAAATGCTGGGTAGGATGTGGAGAAAAGGGAACCCTCTTGCACTGTTTGTGGAATTTAAATTGATACAGCCACTATTGATAACAGTATGGAGGTTCCTTAAAAAACTGAAAATAGAGCTATCATATGACCCTGCAATCCCACTACCTGACATATACCCTGAGAAAACCGTAATTCAAAAAGAGACATATACCACAATGTTCATTGCAGCACTACTTACAATAGCCCGTACATGGAAGCAATCTAAATGTCCATTGACAGATTAATGGATAAAGAAGATGTGGCACTTATATACAATGGAATATTACTCAGCCATAAAAAGAAACGAAATTGAGTTATTTGTAATGAGGTGTATGGACCTATATTCTGTCATACAGAGTGAAGTAAGTCAGAAAGAGAAAGACAAATACCACATGCTAATGTACATATATGGAATCTAAAAAAAAAAAAAAAAACCCTCAAAAAAAACGGTACTGATGAACCTAGTGGCAGGGCAGGAATAAAGATGCAGATGTAGAGAATGGACTTGAGGACATGAGGTGGGGTGGGAGGGGAAGCTGGGACAAAGTGAGAGAGTAGCATTGACATATACACTACCAAACGTAAATGGATGGCTAGTGGGAAGCTGCTGCATATCACAGGGAGATCAGCTCGGTGCTTTGTGAGAACTTAGAGGGGTGGGATAGGGAGTGTGGGAGAGAGATGCAAGAGGGAGGGGATATGGGGATATATGTATACTTATAGCTGATTCACTTTGTTGTACAGCAGAAAGTAATGCAACATTGTAAAGCAATTATATTCCAGTAAAGATATTAAAAAAATAAAAAATAGTAAAAAAAAAAAAGCTGAGCATTTCACTTAATGTAACTTATACTTTAACTAAAAATAAATTAATACAAAGAAGAAAAAGTAACTTCAATATATAGTAATTCAAAACAAATGAAAGATAGAAGAAAATAATCATATGTAAACCTCACCTAGCACAAAGTAAAACATTATTTGCCAAAGACTTTCATTTCAACATTTTTAAAATGTCTGTGCCCATTTTTTTCATAACTCAGGCTAAGTCATTGGGAAAATTATACTTACTGGAGGCAGTAAAGTCATTATTTTGTGGCGATAATTTATTGTGCTTTAATTTTTATTATGAAATGAAAATCATTTATAAATTTCTATACTTTATTTCCTTTAGTAACAGTACTTTATTAAAGTCATAATTTTATATACAAAATTTATGCATAAGCTAAATCTGACTTTGGATCAGACCAGTGTGATCAGGCTATAAGTAACAGTGTGGTTCAGATGTCCTGGCACTTTCACTGCAGACCTCACCACTGTCTGTAATTGCTCAATGGATCAGTGCACAGCACATTTTGATGGTCCACCTCAGTTTATGTTGTTGCCATCAGTATATTATGATTTGTCACGTACTGTTTTTAAAATGATTTGAAATCCCCAAAGGGAAGCTTCTTTGCTGCCACCTACTACCCTTGGCAGATGCAGCAACTAGCCTACTCAGAAACTTCAAAGCTGAAAATATAAAACAATACAGAAGTTGACATACTTTCCTCTTTTCTCTGATTGAGTTAATAAATTCCCTGCTTTCTAATGTAATATATTCAATATCTTTTTAAAAATTGAAGTATAGTTGATTTACAGTATTAGTTTCAGTGTACAACATAGTGATTCAATATTTTTGTAGGTTATACTCCATTTAAAGGTATTATAAAATATGGGCTATATTCCATGTGCTGTGCAGTATATCCTTGTAGCTTATTTATTTTATACGTAGTAGTTTGTACCTCTCCGTCCCCTACCACTATCTTGCCCCTCCCTCCACCCCTCTGTCCACTAGTAACCACTAGTTTGTTCTTTATATCTGTGGATCCATTTCTGTTTTGTTATATTCATTTGTTTGTTTCATGTTTTAGATTCCAGTCAATGTTTTTTTTTTAATTACAAATAAAAAGAAGGCTTAGTTTATTTCTTTGAAGTTCTGATTTTGTCTTTAGCTAATCACTAATGATATGAGCTGTTTTTCAGAAGAGGATAGGCTGCAGTCAGGATGGCTAGATATTTTGTTATAGAAGGAACAATAATGTCACAAGTTTCCCCTGGTGTGTAGCTGAGCTTTTAATGGCTAAACTAAAAACACTGAACCTCTGTAGCAGAATCTGAAATAGGGACTCTAGATTAAACTTTTTATCTCAGGTGACTTTTTCAGTTTCATCTCTGAGACAGATTTCTACCTTGAAGCTTAAAATATGGGTCAGAAAAATAAAGAAGTACGTCACATGATAAAATTAGCTTCTCTCACTGGGGAGGTAGGAAATAAGATATTACATGTCCTACACAAAGGCTGTGCCTATACTCACCCGTCTTAAACCTCTTAACCATATCATCTTAAACCTTAAGCCACCTCATCCTATTACTGTTTATTCCTAAATTAGGCAACTTGGCTGAACTAGCTTATTTCTACTTACAGTGCCAATAATGATGCAGTTTTTCTTCTCTGTGGTGTGATGTTGTTGATGGTAATAATGTAATTTTAAAGCTTTTCACTAATTTCTTTCCACAGCAACTGTTGTATCTTCTTTTTCCCTCCCTAATCCAACTCCTGTAGTTTTAATAGGAACAAAATGAAAACATGATTCTATATAATTATAAAATGACACTGTTTTGACTATAACTAGGTCTTAAACCTGCTAACATATTTTCTATATGTCCTTTTGAACCACATTCCTTAGAAGAAAGGAATATGTTTTAGGTTTCTAATGAAGCTATCAACCTCAAGCGTGTGACTCTTATTCTTTATCTAAAATTAATTGTGTAACCTTGTATAATGATTTTCTAAAATGAATCCATTTCTCAGCTGCCCATATTATATACTGATATATCCAAGAATAAGATATGTGTGTGTGTGTGTGTGTGTTTTCTGAGTGATAGCTATCCCTGCATTGCATTTACAAAGTGTATGTAAAATGCTCGAAATAAATCATCCATTCTTAATTTAGCAAAACTATCAGGAATATAAATAGAATTATATATCTGGAGAATATATGTAGGCATAAACACAGACATAAGACATCAAAGATAGGTTTTTAGCAGATGCTGATTAAAACAAAAGTAGTTTAGTCCTCTGTTTATATGTTTGCTTAGAAAAGCACTAAAACATTACTTCAAACAACTCTATGTGTTTTCTTATCACTAAAGCACAATAGCATAATGGTAAAATATGCCAATAATTCTAACAATGTGCCTTTATAGTTATACTTTAGTAATATTAAA
This sequence comes from Grampus griseus, assembly GCF_964374135.1. Taxonomy (NCBI): domain Eukaryota; kingdom Metazoa; phylum Chordata; class Mammalia; order Artiodactyla; family Delphinidae; genus Grampus; species Grampus griseus. The sequence goes on from NC_139019.1 coordinate 81,594,628, forward strand.
TATTTAATAATGTATCCTTTACATTGATACTTAAGGATAGAGTAAAACAAATCACTGATTAATAGAATTACTCAGCAATAAAATAAGTAAATAATTTTGTTCATTTATATTTTAAAAAACCTTTTTACTGACAGCTGATGTCATAGCTCAATACATTATTTTGGGTGAACTGTGGGTATAGAGGAAAGGCAGGTGTCCACGAAGAAGGTAAAACTGTCACACGACAGATGAGATACAAAACAATATATTTAAAACTTAATATTAAATAATTGAACAAGTTCTCTATAGTAGTGGTAAGACCAATGATCTAAGAAGGCTGAAAAAGTAAAAACAAGCTTATTTCATTTTTGTAGCAGGCTCATATATCAGAATGCAGGTTCATTTAAAATAAACTTGTAGGAAAATGATCAAACAAAGGCTACAAAAACACATGAGTCTCTTTGGAGCTGTAGCAACTATCATTTTGCAAAAAATTGCTAGTTGTATCTGTTAAGTGCCACAGGGCACACAGATTCTTTAAACATGCTCACTATCTTAAAGTACTTACAATCTGGTTGAACAGATAGGACCTGAACAAACAAAAGTACAAATCAGGAAGGTATAACATAAGTGTCAAGAACAGGTGGAAATTTTTTCTATTGAAATCCAAAGGGAAAAAAATGACTGGTTAGAACTTCACGTGAAACCTTGAAACAATCTTAGAGAAAAAAAGTAATGATGAAATGTTCTGATTTTGGTTAAAGGTAACATAGTTTCCTTAGATAATACTAAATTGATAGTGTAGCATCAGGGCCTCTAAAGACCTTATATACAAGCCATAGAATAATTTCAAAGAAATATATTTAAAGTGATAAAAATATATGCAATATAGAAGCAATAAACACAATAAATTCTAGTTTGTATCCTCTTGAATACCTTTATAGTGTGTATTAGGAAGCATACTTCATAGTAAAACAATGAAAATTCAGACAAAAGAGGAGTTGTTGAGTTTTGAAATTTCCCTTTACATACATAATCAGGTCACATTGGTTTATTGGAGAGAGAGAGAGGGAAAGAGAGAGAGAGGGAGAGATAGGAAGAGAGAGAGAAAGTTCCTATTAGTGATAGAACACGTTCGTTACTTAAAATTAAATTCCAATTATAATTACTTTTATGTAGGCATAAAAATAACTAATGGAAGTTAGTGGCTTAACTCAATAAAGGTTGCTTTCTTGATTGAATCACAGTCTAGTATTGGTCAGACTACTCTCTTAAGTTTTTCCCTCCATGAGATGAGTCAAGGTGTTGGTTTCTTCCTTAATTTGTCTCTGCTATCTCCCTCCTAGGCTTTCACTTTCAGCTCCTTAGATAAAGGAAAGAGAGAAGATAGATACTCATGGTGGGTATCTTAGTATCTAGACTTGTAATATTCAATATTCCTACCCACATTCACTATTTGGTGCTATTTAGATGTAAGGTAGGGAATAGAAATGAAGCCCGTGTGAAAGAAATTATACCAAAAAAGAATTGAAATAACTAACATGGGAAGACAGGCAAAATCAGACAAAACTGAATAGAATAATTTTTTTCCTTAAGGTACTTTGTTGAAAGGCCAACAATTTTTTCCAACATATTTATAATTTTTCTTGATGAAAATAACATAATAAACAGGAAAGTATTTGAAGATATAATAAAAGTGTTTCCAGAATCCTGAAATGGCACTGCATTTCTCAGGTGAACAACAAAAATAATCAGCATGGTGATATATTCTAGTAAAGTTTTTTAAACTTTGTAAACAATAGCAAAAATCATGCATATCCCCTCACAGGAAAACAACAACTACAACAATAACAACCACAAACAAATTTTGAATATTGAATTAATTTAGTATAAACTGTGGTGATTGCAGAAAACAATATAGAAAAGAATGTTATACGCTTTGACAATTTATTATAGGAGACAGGATAGTGTAAATAGGAGAATGTGAGATGTTAATTTCACACTCTTCTCTGTTTTATAGCATAAAATTTATAGATAGAGTTAAATGTGTAACATATAGTACTTAGAGAAATCAAATGCCTTATTGTTTTAATCTCTTTAAACTTTAGAGGTATATTGTGTATATACATATTCCTTGTTAAGAAAATACTTATCTGAAATTCAGCAGTTTCTCCAAATTCTTTTGTCTTACAAAGGAATGTAATGCATTTGAGTATTTTTTTCATTTTTATAAGCAAGTATAATCCAATTGCATTTTATTAAGTTCTTTCTAATATGTAGCTCTTTATAGGCAAAGAGAAATGTCTATAATTTTGCTTAAAAAGCTTCATTGTGACAATTTGTGAGTAAAGAGATTTCAAGTGATATTGTAATTCCTTTTTCATTTTTTCAGAGTGCTTGGTATTTTTCTGAAAGTCATGTGTTTATCTAAAAATAAATAAAGTTCTTTTAAAAGACTGTGGGTTACCCAGATATGTAGAAATACTTCCACTAGAAAATCAACTTTTGAAAATAGTAGACCAATGTTTTTGCATATATGTCCTTGGCATTCTTTTTCAGTGCTACTTTACAAGTAAAGCAAAAAGGGCTTGATGAAGTTCAAAAATCATGTTGAATGAAAGTAAGCAAAAAATTAGAAATGTTAGTTTAGGTACTTGAGTATTACGATGTGAAAATAACAACTGATACTTTTACTTTGAAATATTTATTAACTTAATGTAAAAACTAAAATTAGGCTAAGGGAGAACAGACCATTGCAGTCTAGTTGAAAGCAATTATATGTCTACTCATATTATTTGTTAAGAAAGCTCAAATGAGAAAATTATAGAGTACTCCTAAAATCATAGGTCCAATATTGATGATGTAGCTTAAATAATAAAAATATTTATTTAGTTACTATCAATATCACAGATATCTGGCTTGAACCCCATGAAGCTCATTTGTATATACAGTTAATTATAACACCTTTCACCTGTTACAGAGCACAGTTTTTTAACCCAGAAGATGTATAAATAAACTGAGATTAAATTTAAGTTGTTAAAAACTAAACAGATTATCAATTCATGAATCAATTGTATACTTGTTTGAGATTTTTGGATATATAAAATATGGAATTTTAAAATGCTGACAAAGAAAGAAAGAAAAAGGAAGGGAGGGAGGAAGGGAGAGAGGCGGGGGTAAGGGTGAGTAGGGGAGGGAGAGAAATGAAGGAAAGAAGGAAGAAAGAAGGGAAAAATTAATATAGGTATAACAGAAAATGAGTTTAGTAAGAAAAGAGCAATAACACAGTGGTTGCCCGGAGGGGAAATCTCATCTGCTGTAATAAACATCAAGGAAAGAGGCCAAGATGAATTTTTCTTTTATTTTTTTTTTACATCTTTATTAGAGTATAATTGCTTTACAGTGGTGTGTTACTTTCTGCTTTATAACAAAGTGAATCATTTATACATATACATATGTTCCCATATCTCCTCCCTCTTGCATCTCCCTCCCTCCCACGCTCCCTATCCCACCCATCCAGGTGGTCACAAAGCACCGAGCTAATCTCCCTGTGCTATGCGGCTGCTTCCCACTAGCTATCTATTTTACGTTTGGTAGTGTATATATGGCCATGCCACTCTCTCACTTTGTCACAGCTTACCCTTCCCCCACCCCATATCCTCAAGTCCATTCTCTAGTAGGTCTGTGTCTTTATTCCCGTCTTACCCCTAGGTTCTTCATGACATTTTTTTCTTATATTCCATATATATGTGTTAGCATACGGTATTTGTCTTTCTCTTTCTGACTTACTTCATTCTGTGTGACAGACTCTAGGTCTATCCACCTCACTACAAATAACTCAATATCGTTTCTTTTTATGGCTGAGTAATATTCCATTGTATATATGTGCCATATCTTCTTTATCCATTCATCCGATGATGGACGCTTAGATTACTTCCATGTCCTGGCTATTGTAAATAGAGCTGCAATGAACATTTTGGTACATGACTCTTTTTGAATTATGGTTTTCTCACGGTATATGCCCAGTAATGGAATTGCTGGGTCATATGGTAGTTCTATTTGTAGTTTTTTAAGGAACCTCCATACTGTTCTCCATAGTGGCTGTACCAATTCACATTCCCACCAGCAATGCAAGAGTGTTCCCTTTTCTCCACACCCTCTCCAACATTTATTGTTTCTAGATTTTTTGATGATGGCCATTCTGACCGGTGTAAGATGATATCTCATTGTAGTTTTGATTTGCATTTCTCTAATGATTAATGATGTTCAGCATTCTTCCATGTGTTTGTTGGCAATCTGTATATCTTCTTTGGAGAAATGTCTGTTTAGGTCTTCTGCCCATTTCTTGATTGGGTTGTTTCTTTTTTTGTGATTGAGCTGCATGAGGTGCTTATAAATTTTGGAGATTAATCCCTTGTCAGTTGCTTCATTTGCAAATATTTTCTCCCATTCAGAGGGTTGTCTTTTGGTCTTGTTTATGGTTTCCTTTGCTGTGCAAAAGCATTGAAGTTTCATTAGGTCCCATTTGTTTATTTTTTTTTTATTTCCATTTCTCTAGGACGTGGGTCAAAAAGGATCTTGCTGTGAATTATGTCATAGAGTGTTCTGCCTATGTTTTCTTCTAAGAGTTTGATAGTTTCTGGCCTTACATTTAGGTCTTTAATCCATTTTGAGCTTATTTTTGTGTATGGTGTTAGGGAGCGATCTAATCTCATACTTTTACATGTATCTGTCCAGTTTTCCCAGCACCACTTATTGAAGAGGCTGTTCTTTCTCCACTGTACATGCCTGTCTCCTTTATCAAAGGTAAGGTGACCATATGTGCGGGGGATTATCTCTGGGCTTTCTATCCTGTTCCATTGATCTATCTTTCTGTTTTTGTGCCAGTACCATACTGTCTTGATTACTGTAGCTTTGTAGTATAGTCTGAAATCAGGGAGCCTGATTCCTCCAGCTCCGTTTTTTGTTCTCAAGATTGCTTTGGCTATTCGGGGTCTTTTGTGTTTCCATACAAATTGTGACATTTTTTGTTCTGGTTCTGTGAAAAATGCCAGTGGTAGTTTGATAGGGATTGCATTGAATCTGTAGATTGCTTTGGGTAGTAGAGTCATTTTCACAATGTTGATTCTTCCAATCCAAGAACATGGTATATCTCTCCATCTATTTGTATCACCTTTAATTTCTTTCATCAGTGTCTTATAATTTTCTGCATACAGGTCTTTTGTCTCCTTAGGTAGGTTTATTCCTAGATATTTTATTATTTTTGTTGCAGTGGTAAATGGGAATGTTTTCTTGATTTCACTTTGAGATTTCTCATCATCAGTGTATAGGAATGCCAGAGATTTCTGTGCATTAATTTTGTATCCTGCTACTTTACCAAATTCAATGATTAGCCCTAGTAGTTTTGTGGTAGCATCTTTAGGATTCTCTATGTATAGTATCATGTCATCTGCAAACAGTGACAGCTTTACTTCTTCTTTTCCAATTTGGATTCCTTTTATTTCCTTTTCTTCTCTGATTGCTGTGGCTAAAACTTACAAAACTATGTTGAATAAGAGTGGTGAGAGTGGAAAACCTTGTCTTGTTCCTGATCTTAGTGGAAATGGTTTCAGTTTTTCACCATTGAGGGCGATGTTGGCTGTGGGTGTGTCATATATGGCCTTTATTATGTTGAGGAAAGTTCCCTCTATGCCTACTTTCTGGAGGGTTTTTATCATAAATTGGTGTTGAATTTTGTCGAAAGCTTTCTCTGCATCTATTGAGGTGATCATATGGTTTTTCTCTTTCAATTTCTTATTATGTGTATCACGTTGATTGATTTGCGTATTTTGAAGAATCCTTGCATTCCTGGAATAAACCCCACTTGATCATGGTGTATGATCCTTTTAATGTGCTATTGGATTCTATTTGCTAGTATTTTGTTGAGGATTTTTGCATCTATGTTCATCAGAGATATTGGCCTGTAGTTTTCTTTCTTTGTGACATCCTTGTCTGCTTTTGGTATCAGGGTGATGGTGGCCTCATAGAATGAGTTTGGGAGTGTTCCCCCCTCTGCTATATTTTGGAAGAGTTTGAGAAGGATAGGTGTTAACTCTTCTCTAATTGTTTGATAGAATTTGCCTGTGAATCCTGGGCTTTTGTTTGTTGGAAGATTTTTAATCACAGTTTCAATTTCAGTGTTTGTGATTGGTCTGTTCATATTTTCTATTTCTTCCTGATTCAGTCTTGGCAGGTTGTGCATTTCTAAGAATTTGTCCATTTCTTCCAGGTTGTCCATTTTATTGGCATAGAGTTGCTTTTAGTAATCTCTCATGATCTTTTGTATTTCTGCAGTGTCAGTTGTTACTTCTCCTTTTCATTTCTAATTCTGTTGATTTGAGTCTTCTCCCTTTTTTTCTTGATGAGTCTGGCTAATGGTTTATCAATTTTGTTTATCTTCTCAAAGAAACAGCTTTTAGTTTTATTGATCTTTGCTATCGTTTGCTTCATTTCTTTTTCATTTATTTCTGATCTGATCTTTATGATTTCTTTCCTTCTGCTAACTTTGGGGTTTTTTTGTTCTTTCTCTGATTGCTTTACGTGCAAGTTTAGGTTGTTTATTCGAGATGTTTACTGTTTCTTAAGGTAGGATTATATTGCTATAAACTTCCCTCTTAGAACTGCTTTTGCTGCATCCCATAGGTTTTGGGTCGTCGTGTGTCCACTGTCATTTGTTTCGAGGTTTTTTTTGATTTCCTGTTTGATTTCTTCAGTGATCACTTCGTTATAAAGTAGTGTATTGTTTAGCCTCCATGTGTTTGTATTTTTTACAGATCTTTTCCTGTAATTGATATCTAGTCTCATAGCATTGTGGTCGGAAAAAATACTTGATACAATTTCAATTTTCTTAAATTTACCAAGGGTTGATTTGTGACCCAAGATATGATCTATCCTGGAGAATGTTCCATGAGCACTTGAGAAGAAAGTGTATTCTGCTTTTTTTGGATGGAATGTCCTACAAATATCAATTAAGTCCGTCTTGTTTAATGTATCATTTAAAGCTTCTCTTTCCTTATTTATTTTAATTTTAGATGATCTGTCCATTGGTGAAAGTGGTGTGTTAAAGTCCCCTACTATGAATGTGTTACTGTCGATTTCCTGTTTTATGGCTGTTATCATTTGCCTGATGTATTGAGGTGCTCCTATGTTGGGTACATAAATATTTACAATTTTTATATCCTCTTCTTGGATCGATCCCTTGATCATTATGTAGTGTCCTTCTTTGTCTCTTCTAATAGTCTTTGTTTTAAAGTCTATTTTGTCTGATATGAGAATTGCTACTCCAGCTTTCTTTTGTTTTCCATTTGCATGGAATATCTTTTTCAATCCCCTCACTTTCAGTCTGTTTGTGTCTCTAGGTCTGAAGTGGGTCTCTTGTAGACAGTATATATATGGGTCTTGTTTTTGTATCCATTCAGTCAGTCTGGGTCTTTAGGTGGGAGTATTTAATCCTTTTACATTTAAGGTAATTATCGATATGTATGTTCCTATTCCCGTTTTCTTAATTGTTTTGGGTTTGTTATTGTATGTCTTTTCCTTTTTTTTTGTTTCTTGTCTAGAGAAGTTCCTTTAGCATTTGTTGTAAAGCTGGTTTGGTGGTGCTGAACTGTCTCTGCTTTTGCTCTTGCTTGTCTGCAAAGGTTTTAATTTCTCTATCAAATCTGAATGAGATCCTTGCTGGGTAGAGTAATCTTGGTTGTAGGTTTCTCTCCTTCATCACTTTAAACATGTCCTGCCAGTCCCTTCTGGCTTGCAGAGTTTCTGCTGAAAGATCAGCTGTTAACCTTATGGGGATTCCCTTGTGTGTTATTTGTTGTTTTTCCCTTGCTGCTTTTAGTATATTTTCTTTGTATTTAATTTTTGACAGTTTGGTTAAGATGTGTCTTGGCGTATTTCTCCTTGGATTTATCCTGTATGGGACTCCCTGTGCTTCCTGGAGTTGATTAACTATTTCCTTCCCCAGGTTAGGGAAGTTTTCAACTATAATCTCTTCAAATATTTTCTCAGTCCCTTTCTTTTTCTCTTCTTCTTCTGGTACCCCTGTAATTCGAATGTTGGTGTGTTTAATGTTGTCCGAGAGGTCTCTGAGACTGTCTTCAGTTCTTTTCATTGTTTTTTTCTTTATTCTGCTCTGCAGTAGTTATTTCCACTATTTTATCTTCCAGGTCACTTATCCGTTCTTCTGCCTTAGTTATTCTGCTATTGATCCCATCTAGAGTATTTCAGTTTCATTTATTATGTTGTTCATCGTTGCTTGTTTCATCTTTTGTTCTTCTATGTCCTTGTTAAATGTTTCTTGCATTTTCTCTATTCTATTTCCAAGATTTTGGATTATCTTTACTGTCATTATTCTAAATTCTTTTTCAGGTAGACTGCCTATTTACTCTTCATTTGTTAGGTCTGGTGGGTTTTTATCTTGCTCTTTCATCTGCTGTGTGTTTTTCTGTCTTCTCATTTTGCTTATCTTACTGTGTTTGGGGGTCTCCCTTTTGCAGGCTGTAGGTTCGTAGTTCCCGTTGTTTTTGGTGTCTGTCCCCAGTGGCTAAAGTTGGTTCAGTGGGTTGTGTAGGCTTCCTGGTGGAGGGGACTAGTGCCTGTGTTCTGGTGGATGAGGCTGGATCTTGTCCTTCTGGTGGGCAGGCCCACGTCTGGTGGTGTGTTTTGGGGTGTCTGTGGACTTACTATGATTTTAGGCAGCCTCTCTGCTAATGGGTGGGTTTGTGTTCCTGTCTTGCTAGTTGTTTGGCATAGAGTGTCCAGCACTGTAGCTTGCTGGTCGTTGAGTGAAGCTGGGTGTTGGTGTTGAAATGGAGATGTCTGGGAGATTTTCGTCGTTTGATATTTTGTGGAGCTGGGAGGTCTCTTGTGGACCAGTGTCCTGAACTTGGCTCTCCCACCTCAGAGGCACATCACTGACTCCTGGCTGCAGCATCAAGAGCCTTTCGTCCACACGGCTCAGAATAAAAGGGAGAAAAAGAAGAAAGAAAGAAAGGAAGAGAGAAAGAGAGACGGAAAGAGAGAGAGAGACAGACAGAAAGAGAGAGAGAGAGAGAGAGAGGGAGGGAGGGAGGAAGGAAGAAAGAGGATAAAATAAAATAAAGTAAGATAAAATAAAATAAAGTTATTAAAATAAAAAATAATTATTAAGGAAAAATAATTTTTTTAAAAAAAAACAAAAACAGATGGAAAGAACCTTAGGACAAATGGTGAAAGCAAAGCTATACAGACAAAATCTCCCACAGAAGCATACACATACACACTCACAAAAAGAGGAAAGGGGGAAAAAATCATAAATCTTGCTCTCAAAGTCCACCTCCTCAATTTGGGATGATTTGTTGTCTATTCCTATATTCCACAGATGCAGGGTACATCAGGTTGATTGTGGAGCTTTAATCCACTGCTCCTGAGGCTGCTGGGAGAGATTTCCCTTTCTCTTCTTTGTTCGCACAGCTCCTGGGGCTCAGCTTTGGATTTGTCCCTGCCTCTGCGTGTAGGTTGCTGGAGGGCGTCTGTTCTTTGCTCAGACAGGACAGAGTTAAAGGAGCAGCTGCTTCGGGGGCTCTGGCTCACTCAGGCGGGGGGAGGGAGGGGTGCAGATACGGGGCGAGCCTGCGGCGGCAGAGGCCAGCAGGACGTTGCACCAGCCTGAGGCGCACCGTGTGTTCTCCCGGGGAAGTTGTCCCTGGATCCCGGGACCCTGGCAGTGGCGGGCTGCACAGGCTCCCCAGAAGGGAGGTGTGGATAGTGACCTGTGCTCGCACACAGGCTTCTTGGTGGCGGCAGCAGCAGCCTTAGCGTTTCATGCCTGTCTCTGGGGTCTGCGCTGTTAGCCGCAGCTCGTAGCCATCTCTGGAGGTCCTTTAAGCAGCGCTCTTAATCCCCTCTCCTCGCGCACCAGGAAACAAAGAGGGAAGAAAAAGTCCTTTGCCTCTTCGGTAGGTCCAGACTTTTCCTCAGACTCCCTACTGTGGTGCACTCACCCCTGCAGGCTGTGTTCTTGCCGCCAACCCCAGTCCTCTCCCTGGGATCTGACCAAAGCCCGAGCCTCAGCTCCCAGGCCCCGCCCACCCCAGCGGGTGAGCAGACAAGCCTCTCGGGCTGGTGAGTGCCGGTCAGCACCGTTCCTCTGTGCAGGAATCTCTCCGCTTTTCCCCCCTCACTCCTGTCGCTGCACTCTCCTCCACGGCTCCGAAGCTTTCCCCCTCCGCCACCCGCAGTCTCTGCCCGTGAAGGGGCTTCTAGTGTGTGGAAACTTTTCCTCCTTCACAGCTCCCTCCCACTGGTGCAGGTCCTGTCCCTATTTTTTGGTCTCTGTTTATTGTTTTTTCTTTTGCCCTACCCAGGTACGTGGGGAGTTTCTTGCCTTTTGGGAGGTCTGAGGACTTCTGCCAGCGTTCAGTAGGTGTTCTGTAGGAGTTGTTCCACTGGTGTATTTCTGGTGTATCTCTGGGGAGGAAGGTGATCTCTGCGCCATAGTCTTCCACCATCTTTCCCCTCCTCTTAACTTTCTTTTCAGTTATCCCCACTAGGTCGAGTTTTATGAGGACACCTTCTCAAGAGGGCTCATGGCCCTCTTCCAGCAATGGCATCACTTTGACCTCTGCTTCCATCATCACATCTTCTCTCTGAACAATTTTCTTGCTCTAAAAGAAATTGAACAAGAAAGTTGTTAATTACACCTGGTCACCTTCCCTGCTGTTATATGGAATTGCTCTAAAGACTTTCTGGTTAAAAAGCGATTGGTTAGAGATTTATGTAACATGCAAATTGAGATAGTGGCAGACAGTCTCTAAAGGTGTTTGGAGTAAGCTCTGAAGGAGGACCTTTTGTTAATTTTATGAGTATTTTTAGCTTTTCATCTCTCAGACTGAGTGTAATGGATACCTATCTTTTACTTTCCATTAAGCCAATCAAGAAGCATGTTGAAATGAAATTTGCTGTTAAAGATGAAGAAAGTTGCAGATGGTAGCTCTTTGATTCGAAACTGGGAGTATGTAGATTATAGGAGTATAGAATTTTACATAGGAATAATAAATGTGAGGTCTTTTGCAGAACAGGAGGGAATGAAAGAAAAACTACTAGCTTCAAATGAGAAGACTTTATTTTTTCCTCAAGATATTTTTTCCTCAAGATATTTAGATCTGCTAATGTGGTTGCTTTATTCAAATCAAGACAAGAAGCCTCAAAGTTAAATTAGATCCAGGGACTTCCTTGGTGGTGCAGTGGTTAAGAATTCACCTCCCAATGCAGGGGACGTGGCTTCCATCTCCGGTCAGGGAACTAGATTCCACATGCATGCCGCAACTAATAGTTCACATGCCATAACTAAGACCCGGCACAACCAAAAATAAATAAATAAATAAATAAATAAAAATTTTTTAAAAAGTTAAATCAGGTCCAAAAGCACTGTGTTATGTTGATCTTGTATTTCACTCATCTACATAGATACTTAGACTTCATCAAAATTAAAACTTACACTCTTTGAAAACCACTAAGAAAATGAAAACATAAGTTGCAGAAAAGGAGATATTGTTTGTGAAACACATATCTGATAAAGGACTTGTATCTAAAAATGTCAAGAGCTCGTACAAATGAATAACGAAAAGCCGAAAGAATCTCAATGGACTAAATATTTATATAGGCTCTATTTTGAAAAAGTTATATAGAGATACACATGAAACGATACTCAAAATCATTAGCCATTAGGCAAATGCAAACAAGAACCACAGAGAGATACAACTACGCTCTCATTAGAATATCTACAATTAGAAATGCTGATAATAACAAGTATTGAAAATATGTGGACTGATTTGACCTCTCATATATCACAGGTATATCATTGATATATAAGTGAAATAAAGACATATGCCAACACAAAAAATGTGTAAGCAGATATTCTACATTATTCATAATAGCCAAAACCTGGAAGCAAACCAAATGTCTATTAGTCATGGAAGAATACAAAACCTGTGTTATAGCAATACTGTAAATACTACTCAGCAACAAAAATGGAACAAAGTGTTGATACCACCAACAACATGAATGAATCTTCAAAGCATTATGCTAAGTGAAATTAGGCAGACACAAAATACTATTATATGATTATATTTGTATGATTTTATAGACATGTCAAATCTGTAGATTAAGTGGAATGTTGGCTGCATGACATAGGGTATGGCTGATTACCTGGGGGCAAGAGGGAACTCTTTTGGGAGATGGCATCATTCTATATCTTGATTTTGGTGGTAGTTACACAAGAGTATATGTTTATCAAAACACATTGAACTCTAAACTTAAAATCACTGAACTTTATTTTATATAAATTATATCTTAATCAAGTGGATTAAACAGCAAATTAATCAATATTACGTGATTTTCAAATGAAGAATATACATTTCAACCAAATTAATGCATACCCCTAGCCTCTTCCCTAGACCCAGTATCTCTAGAAGTAAAGCTCAGGAATCAAAGTGTTTGAAAATCTTGCCATGGACTCTCATTACTGTTTAAAACATATCTCAATAGTGTATTACATATACACTTTGGAAGAGACTATAAAGAAAATAAAAACACAAGTTAGAAAGTTAGAGAGACTAGGGAAAATATTTACAAATCATATGTCTGATTAAGAATTAATCCAAATTAGACAAAGTATAAAAAAATCCTTCAAAACTCAATTATAAAAAAAAACTCAGGGCTTCCCTGGTGGCGCAGTGGTTGGGAGTCCGCCTGCTGATGCAGGGGGCGTGGGTTCGTGCCCCGGTCCGGGGGGGGATCCCACGTGCCACGGAGTGGCTGGGCCCGTGGGCCATGGCCGCTGGGCCTGTGCGTCCGGAGCCTGTGCTCCGCGGCGGGAGAGAAAACTCAATTATAAGAAAACAAAATACCCAAATATTTTAAAAAGCACAAAAATTTGAATAGGCCCATTACCATAGAAGATACATAAATGACAAGCATTGGAAAACTATCAATATCAATAGTTATTAGGAAAGTACAAATTAAACCAAAATGAGATAACAGTACACACCCTACACACCAATTACAATAACTTAAACCAAAGAGACTGACCATATGAAATTTTAGTAATCATATGGAGGAATTGAAACTCTCAAACCTGGTCATGAGAATGTAAAATTTTGTTACTACTTTGGAAAATAATTTGCCAGTTTCTTAACGTGTAAACAGACACCTGTCATACAATCCAGCCATTGCATTCAGGAGCATTTACCCAAGGGAAAACAAAGACTTTTACACAAATGCATATAGTAGCTTTATTTGTAATAACCAAAATTTTTCATCTGTAGGTGAATAAACTGTCAAATAGCAATACAACATTATACTATTCAGCCATACATGAATGTACTATTGATATATAGTACCGTATAGATGGGTCTCGAAATAATTATGCTGAGCAAAAAGACTAGACAAAAAAGAGTACATAATACATTAGTTATCTTATATAATTCTAGAAAACACAAATTATAGTGACAGAACAGAGATCAGTGATGTCTGGGGAAGGGGATTCAAGGAGTGGTAGAAAGGAGGCATTATAAAGTGGCACAAGGAAACTTTTGAAGGTGATAGGTATGTTTAGTATCCTGATTATGGTGACCATTTCATGGGTGTATGCAAATGTCAAGAGTTATCAAATTACACACTTTAAATATATGCATCTTATTGCATGCCAAGCATACCTCAAATTAAAAAATTAAATTAAAAGATGCAGGAGAAAAAACCTCCTAGATTTTCTGAGTATTTGGCTGATATGGTAACCAATAATGCAGGAGTAGTCCAATATGTGGGATTTCACTTGTAAGAAATAATGAGTATTTTAGAATGTTTTCTTTCCTTCACATTCTTCCCAGCATGTCACTTGTATTTAATAATTTAATGGCTATGAATTTGTCTTAAATTGCTTTGTAAAGAAAATAAATTGGTTTCAAAAGCAACCAGTGATTCATTAGCAGGTGGTGACTTTTAGTAGCTGATAATTCTTTTAAAATTCTAGCTAAATAGTGATGTCAAGTTATTAAAGTTTGTACTTTAAAAGTGTTAAGCACTATAATCACCCTCTGAGCTATATATCTTTGTTAACTGCTATAACACCAGAGCGTTTTTTTGTCCCTTCCTATAAAATGAATCACCTGCTGTTGTGATGCCTGAAAATAGACTTTAGTTAACTTGTCTCTATCTGGTAGTTTTCTCCAAGGACCTGTCTTATCTTATTTTTACATTTTTTTGAATGGAGTTATTTCTTTTTGCCATCACTATTTTGTCTTTAAATCTTATTTGTAATTTTCAGTAAGCCTTTTAGAGTCGCCCAGGTTTGCCATCTTTGAGACATAACTTTCCCCTTGACTCAACTACTTGTGAAAATGCAGTTTAACTTTATTGCAAAAGATAAGAAGGGAGGCAGAAAAAAATAAACGTTATGAAGACTCCATGTGCTAAGAATTTATTGGGGTTTTTAAGACCCCCAGATTTCTGCTAATATCTCACAACAATTACTAATAGATTTGGTCTGTGGAGTGAGTGCAAAATTAGGAGAAGAAAAGCTTATCATCCTTGACGTCTCACAATAAATTCATTTTATTTCTGTTAATATTTTAATGTTTTCAAAATAACAGCAACTGACAGTAGGACCTTGCCTGTAAATGTTTCTCTAAATAAAATAAAATTCATGATGAATTATCAAGAACTATATAAAAAGACATGTACCTGGCTGACTATATCTTTATTCATTGTCTACCTGGAACCAGATATTGTGTTGCTCTCATAGAATCAGGGAAGGCATTGTAACCATCTGGAAGAAGTACATGTATCCTTCCACTTTACCAGCAAACCACCTGCCATGCAGTGCACTGACATAGCAAGTGCTGAAGCAGTTGATGGATACTTCATATGTATATTTCCCTGAATTTTTGCCAAAATAAATATGAATAACTCTGTACCCCATCCAACTTATATTTGAGAGTTAAACATTTTAGAAAATTGGAAATACTGTGTTCAAAGTGGTTACAGCTAAAGCTGATGCTTCTGTGTTGGAACAGTCTTGTTTGCAAATCTGCCACAGCATCGAATCCTTCTGTGTATGGAGATTGTTGTGGTAGATCCACAATCCTATACCTGCTGTGACTTGTGCCATTAATTGGGTATGTCCACAAGTCAATCCCAATCCTTTGTAGTTCATCGCTGTCCAAATTAATTCCTTTTTAATAGAAATGTAACAAATGAAAAGCTGAATTGGATTATAGGCTTTATGAGAGAACATAGTAATTCTTATAGTTGAACATAGCGGCAATTAAATATGTAGCAAGGAAAGAAAAGCTATCAGTCAAAATAAAACCACCAAGATGAATATTTGGTGAAAATATATTCCTTATGGGAGAAGAAAATCTTTTAATTTACTCAATGTTATTATGAAAAGCTATTTTAATTTGTTGATGGAAGCAGAATTTTTTAAAATCAGATTTGGTTAAAATAGTTTCCTTGATAGGGTATAAATATGAAAACTATTTTCTAACAGTTTAGAAACTTAGAGTTTTTCTAAGCATCTTCTACATCCTTGTATTTATTTTAAGATAAAATTGGTTATACATATAAACCAGAAACTTGAACAACCAACAGTCAGTGAAAAAGATGATTTTGTAAAGAATTCTATGAACCTGCCCCAAATTATCCTGCAGCCCAGTCTGAAAGAATTACTTTCTTAATTGTTATCCCTTTTCTATGTTATCACTACATTCAAACACTTGTTTGGAGGTAACTTTTATTTTTTAAATTCTTAATCTTTTGGCAGAGCTGTTAGAATGGCATATGGAATGAAATCTATTAAATAGGATACCTTCAGTGATATACTATGCAATCCTCTACTGGGGACAACAATATAAACTAGAGAAATGAATGATTTTGTTAGAACGATCACATTTATTTAATAGAAGTGACAAATCCTACAAGTAGTAACTTTGCCATGTGTATGAGGAAATCCATGTGTATGTCCTCCTCTTTTACCCCATCTCCTATGATGCCAGTTGGTAGCGTCGTTAGGGTCTCCAAATTAATTCCTCCCTTGATTATTGTATTATTAGCCCCACATGATTTCTCACATGTGTACACTCTGCTGAACACTCTCAAATCACAGCCTTTTAAACACTTTTATGAGATGTTTAATTGTCTTGCTGCTGTACAGTGGTTTAGTTTCCAAAAAACAGCCGTAAGAGTGTTGACTTTTTGGCATAGAATTTTATATTATGTTTAAACAATTTCTAATATTTTTATTTAAAAACACAGAAATATATGAATATAAATACTATGTACTAATTTCACTGATGAGTTTGATGAAACTTAGTCACAGTTGATATGCAAAAGTACCAAAAAATAATCTTCTGTGCATCCGTGAAATTCTCATTATCCATTCTCCAAAAGGCTTTATTTGACCATCTTATCAAAAGAGAGTCTTAGTTTTTATACAGCATCTTTCCTTATTTGTTTGACTCACAGTAATTCTCACAATCTTTTTTCTTAATAAGTCATCTCCTCTTCAAGAAAGGATAAGCTTACTATAAATGATAGAATATTTTATTTTTTAAATTCAACTATAAACCCAAGGTCAAACTCTATAACCAGAACATATTTTTATTAAATGAATTACTAAATAATTTGGATTATAATATTTTTGATAGAAGTATCTTAGAGCTTAGTGATCATTATTTATCCTTTTATTCTCCCCAAAATTATCAGGACTGAAAATGTACAATTGTTATGTGAGGTACAGAGGATATTATGTTGAGCAATATTGATATAACCTATGCTTTTAGAGAGGAAATAGACTATAAACTACTAATTACTCAATTTAGTCATAACTTTATTATATGTTATAAAAGTATAGAAAGAGAAGTCAGTACAGGAAGTTAGTATGTTTTAGAATGCATTTAGCTGTCCTTTTTTCCACATGATATTTTGTGTTTTCTCATGATATCATAGTTTCTTATAAGTCATCATTATAATGAGTATTATTGGACAAAATTTTTTGACAATATATATTTTGGCAATATATCTTTAGTGTGTGAAAGCCAATCTTCCAAGTAAAATACCAGAAGATCCAGCCTTACAGCTGGTAGAGATATATAGAGACTTAGAAGAATATCTGATATTGTGGATAATATTGTATGGACGACCATCCATTATTATAAAGAGAAACAGCATTAATCAATCCCAATCTCTCCACCGCACTACTGATATTATCCCCACTTCCCCTCAGATCATAGGGTTGATTTCAAAGAGATTGTCTTTAGAAATTGGAAAGTTTCAATAAGAGAAAAGGACAAAAATGGTAGATATATATCAGGAGGAAAAACATGAAATACAAGAAACTAATAGTCCAAATATGAAGCAAAGTAAAATGTGGCATAATTTTTGGAACATGAGAAAAGAGAATATTATTTGTTCTAGAATTCATTTCCATTGTATGACAGGGAAATGGTGTTGTTGAATCATAAGGACAAAAATAACCCTAGTGCATTCTTGGCTCTTTAACAAAGAATTTACCAGGTTATTAAAATGTGTACTTTATTTATTTTTCAACTTTTAGAACTTTTAGAGGTATTATACCTCAAAAGTATTATAGTAAATAGTGTAAACATTGGAAGGGGAAAGTTTATGATGGGGTGGGCAGATGGAAGTAATGCAGGGCTGTTAATATGGTCATATTACATAATGAGAAGCCAAGATATATTCTTAGCTTAATAAAATAAGAATTAGAGATTTACATATGTAGTGTATGTATATAAAGTATGTAATACAAATATACAAATTCTGAAGTTGGGGCATGAAAAGTTGTGATGAAATAACTTATATGAGAATGGCCTCATCTTTTATTTACTAAGGTTAATAAATAAATAACATTTTGCATTTATATATTGTTTAGAGTTATAGAAGCTAAAAACAGAAAACTTGAACTGTAAAACAAAAGTTATTGTTTCAGGAGATTAGGTAAGAGTGAGGAGCAGGCTTAGGGCAAGGAGAATGTTATTTATTATACATCTTTCTGTTGACTCAGCCTTAATCCATGTCACATTTATTTAAATAATATGTCAATTTGACAATAATTTGAAATTTTCAACTTTGGCATTAATATTTAATTTTTAAATTGCCATTAAGAAAAATAATTGAAGCTTTAGGATACAAATGCTAAAATAACAATCAAATTATATTAACCTCTGTTGAAATATTTGTAGTCATTCATCACTTTTTAGTGAAAATATTTTTTCATCTTCAAATTTTTCTTCTTTTTAAATTCTGCACAGTATTTTTTATTAATTAACAAAAAAGGTAATACTAAAAGCCTAAGAAATATAGCTAGGAAAAGTAACATTTTATTAATCACCAAACAAAATCAAATAGATCTTCATGATCATGTGTGTACACAGTCGTAACCAGAACCGGTCATTTTGATGGAATAAATAAAATTATTGCAAATTTATTATTATCTCAAACCCTCTTTTTGGTATTTTAATAGATACCATAAACATTCCTTGATGTTTTTCTTATATTAGTACTACTGTGTCTATCAACACACACACAAATACATACACATACTCCCTTATCTCCTAAAGGTAGCAGTCTGCAGGACATATTTTTGGTCTATTTTTAATATTATGTGTTTTAATGTACCATCTAATATATTTTTTAATTAACCTTTTTATTTTTGAAATCATTGAAGCTTCACATTCTATTTAAGATAATACGGAGTCCCTGTGTACAGTTTGTACAGTGTTCCTCAGTGGTAGCATCTTGAAAATTTATAGTACAATATGACAACCAGGATATTGATATTGATTAAACCTACCAATCTCATTGACTCGTGTGTGTGTGTGTGTGTGTGTGTGTGTGTGTGTGTGTGCTTAGCTCTTTATAATTTATCTTTTATCACATATGTAATTTGAGGTAAACACTAATAAAACTGCTTTTCTAAATCTAGTACTCATTTATATGATTATTATCTATAGGTATATAATTGCATTAATCTCATACAATTAAACTATGGTTTACTCTTTACTGAACACCTGCACAATGTGAAACACTGTAAACATATTTTTAAATTTAATCCACATCAGATATGATTCACTGTCTTTTAAAATTTAATCCATCTGATATGATTCATAGTCTGTATCACAAAACTACAGAACTGTGATTCTAGTTTTTTATCCTTTTAAATTCTTTACACCTTATTAAAACAGTCACTTTAATTAAAATAGACTAATAAGAGGAATTTTCCCTCCCCAAAATTGTACCACTTTAGATGTAAAATTCAAAGTTGAAAAAGGAGAATCAAATAGAAATGAAAGTCCTTAGTATAACTTTTCAATAAATCTTTCCAGCAAAAGAAACTTCACAATAAATTGATGCAGCTTTCAAGAGCAAGATAAAATTATGTTTTTGAAAATTTGATTATATATACTGTATTAGTTTCTCAGAGTTGCAGTAACAAATTACCACAAACTTGGTGGCTTAAAACAAACAAACTATTCTGTCACAGTTTTTGAGGCTGGAAGTCCAAAATTAAGGTGTCAGCAGGGTCATGGTCCCTCTGAAGTTTCTAGGGAAGGATCCTTCCTTGCTTCTTCCTCGGTTCTGTATGGTTGTGGGTAATCCTCAGATTGTAGCTCCATCTCTCCACTCTCTAGCTACTTCACATGACCTTTTTCTATGTGTATCTCTGTGAATCCCTTCCTCTTATGAAGATGTCAGTCATTGGATTTACAGCCCACCCTAATTCAGTATGACGTCATCTTAGCTAATAACAACTATAAAGACCCTATTTCCAAATAAGTCAGATTTTGAGGTTCTGTGTAGACATGATTTTTGGAGGAACACCAGTCAGCTCACTAAATGTACAGAAGAAACAATTCTAATTGGTAGAGTTATCATATTTAGTTAGCTGCAATGGTAGAAATACGACCATTTGTCTGTGGTACATAGAATAAGTGCTCAATACCATCTGGATCTCCTTTTGGGCTCCCAGAGAAAACAAAATTTTCTAACGATTTTTCAATAAGATAGAGCATTAAAATTTATTCTTGTCATAGTGGTGTAAGTGGAGTGATATACCTTTACTTCTAGGCTAAATCTTTTAATTATGGGACTTTCTTTCTACCTCTTTCCCTTCTGCAGTGACCAAAGGGACCTCATCTTTATAGAGAGTGGATTGACACAAAAAAACAATGCAGCCTCCATTATTCTGGATGATTCATGACTTTGTGGGGTTGAACCAACCAAACGTGCATTGGATATTTGGGTGAGTGAGAAACAGTTAATGATTTTGTAGGAATTAACCTAGTGTAGGGTTGTTTGTTTGTTTGTTTGTTTTCTGCAGTATCTTCCCTACTTGAACAGATACTTCCTTTCTAGATACTCCCTGTTCCAGGCTCCCTTTCACCCATTATTAGCCAAATGCTCCAGTATTAAATTATTGTCTTTATCTGTAATTTGGTAGCATAACCAACCAAATCTCAACTGTCTGTATTGCAAAAAACATAATTATAAATTATATTCAATCTGATGCTTAGTAAATCCACAAACTTCAGGGGCTTTTTATTTTCTCATTTATGGTCCTCAAATAATAAACATTCATCTCTCAGATTTCTTAGTTTCTTAAAAATGTTGTATTAGAAAATATAAAACAATTCAAATTATAGATATATCAATGTAAAGTATGTAAATGTCTTATTAAAGGGATTACATATTTTCTTTTTATTTCCACATATTCCATAATTTTACAATGAGTTTATAATAAAAAATCAGGGTTGTGGACCATAAGAAAGTGTTCTAAAATGTTTTATTAGTTGATATACGAAGTGACTCCTTTCTAGATGATACTATTTCCATGAAGCTATATAAGTGAGTTCATGTTGTTACACATTCTATAGTCCTTGAAATGAAGAATTTGCAGTGGATATGGATTATAAAGAGACTCCAAGGCAGAAATATATGGCAATAACATAAAAATTACAAGTCAATTACCTGCAGAACTTAAAAAAAACAATTATGTGTGACAATTTAGGAATACAAATGTAAGGAATATATGCTTGTTTTCCATTTTAACTCCCATAATAGAGGAGACCCAATTACAGTGTGTTCCAAATTAGAAGGCTAATTAGCTGCTGAAAACTGCCATCTTCATGGTGCAACGTATTGTATTTCAGATCTCAACATTTTAATTTCAAGTGAGTATGCTTTTGTTTATAGCCTTATGTGATATATATCACATATATTTTTATTTTATGATTTTATTTTATGTTTATATTTTATATGTATTTAAATACAATTTATTATATATATCTAATATTTCCATAAACAGAAATATGCTACTACATTGTATGTATCATGGAGAATATTGATGATATGTGTGTATGTGTATATGTGTGTGTATGAGTGTATGTTTATGCACATACATTGTTTCCTAAATAATTTTTTATTCTTTCATTTGTATTATATTTATTGGGTCAGAGTCAACTAAACAAATACTTGACTTCACAGGAGTATTAAATGATACAAGGTATGAAAAAGAAAAACATTATCTTCTGGTACCCAAAATAGTTTTTTAGGTGTGTTGAGAGGCTCTTTATCACTTTACAATCATATTTGATGTTTTTCCTCCAAGAGTTATTTATACCCAGTCACAATATTCCTTACTGTATTACAAAAATTTCATTGGACAATTAAAATTATAAAATGAAAGAGAAGAATGAAGTAAAATACAAATGCTAGTGCAGGAAGGAGTGGAAGGGAAGATGATGAGCAAAAGGACCTTTCAATCTATCTAGTCTTACTATCCTCCTTTGGCTACATGCCCAAGGTGAGAATTAATAATGCCAGCAAAGTGTATCTAATGAGATATTTAAGCATGAAGACTCAATTCATGACCACAAGGAATTACAAATTCAACTGGATGTTAGTTGAATCAACCTGAACATCAGCTACTAAATAAAAAGTAGTAACTGATGAAGGTCCAATGAAATCGGCAGAAAAGAAGTTTTGAGTGATGAAACAAATTAATTAGGTGTAGTTGGGTTTGCTAATTTAATATTTTTCTCATAAATTTATAAGTTGAATCTTTTCATAAATAAATGAATCATGAATTTGTGTGTCACTTATAACCCATTTTCAGCCAGTATATTTAAAGCTTATAAGGTATAATTTATATGTATATATGTCATATATATGACAACAAGAATAGATTATATTTTCGTTAATATAGATTTACCTTTTCGACATAGCATAGCATAGATTTGAAAATAAAAAGATTCTCCTCTATACTTCAACAACAGAGATACTCATTTATGAGTAAATGAATCAATCATTCAACCCCTACTAGATCACTTGACATATGTGAGATTGTATTAGAAACGGCACCTGAGATGTTTTGTTACTTTTGGTAATTTCAATAAATAGTCTTTTTTTTCAGATAACTGAAATCTTGCCAGTTAGAAACACATTTCAGCCTGTCACTCTCAAATCCCTATAGGAAAAGCAAATCAGTAATAACAACAATACTAATATTAGAAGGGGGAGGAAAAAAACTATTGAATTACAAAGGTCCCAAGTTATTTATTTTCTAACTGTAGAGTTAATATATATCTAAACTTAGATATCAAAAAGTAATGTCAAAATCCACACATTTTTTTCTTTCATTTTCTTTTAAATAAACACAAATGGTAAGGAAGTAGGCGATTTTAGAAGCTTATTCCAACATGCTGTTTCTAGAACATGTAATAAGATTAATACAGATTTAAAATAATTTTCTGAATTTTCTAATTTTCAAATAATAGCACATAATGAGAACTCTGAAACTTCGCAATATCCTGAAGTAACTTATGGATTAATAAAGACTGTGGTGTGTAGTCAGCACATATTTAGTGTTCATCTTCCCCCCTTGGAAATTGATGTTTCGTTTGTGTGAGTATATTAAGCAAAACACTCCTAGTCACAGAGCAGGAAGCCTCTCCTAGTCACAGAGCAGGAAGCCTAAGTCATACTTAGTACAAATTAGAACATCTAAACTCTTTTCATTTAGTGTATATGGTCTGTGTGTGTATGGTCTGTTAGTAAATGTTGTTTACCAAAAAAACCTTATTGAGTTGGGAATATTGAGTTCAAATGATTTTTTTCCCATAACCTTAATGGACAAATATTTATGTTGAAATTAGAAGGGGGAATAGCTTAGGTGCAATATTTTCCAATGTCATTTGACTATGGGTGGTTTTTCCATAACAGTTACCATGTCACTGCACTAGGGTTCCATACAACACCATTTTTGAAGCTCTTCCCTAAGCCAAAACCATAATTTTGTCAATGAAATTCTTGCCTCTTGCTTACTTTCCCATCTGCTATTGACCAAATTCAGTCAGTCTTACATGTTATACTTCTCCTTTATCCTATTGCCCTTCATCTTAACTATTGCCATTTGGCTTCTCACAGTTTATTTTGTCCATTCTCACTGGACTCTGTTGTGTCCTCCATTTCGCTGTAATCATGTGCTTTCTTTAGCACAGATGACTCACGTACCTCTGCAGCTACTTTCTGTCCCTGCAGGTCCAGCTTATATGCCATATCCATGAAGCCTTCTGAAATAATCCTACTCAGAATAACTTCTTTATTATCCTTCTTTATTATCCCAAATGTTCTGTGAGTCTGTTACTACAAGGATCACATATATCTATTTTTGCATGGTGTATCTCCATTTAGACTCAAAATTTTTGTTGTTTTTTTTCCTTAAAAACAAGAAGTAGACATTAGTACAGCTTACCAAGTATTTCCAGTTTTCCTTATGGATTCATGGTAGGATAGCTCTTCATTGACCCTTGGAATTACGGTCATGTGACTCCATCAACATTATGCTAAGTGAAATGTCAGATTGAGAAAGGCAAATACTGTATGATATCACTTAAATGTGCAATCTAAAGAACAGAACAAACTTTATATATCAAAAAAGAAGCGGACTCACACATATAGAAAACAAACTAGTGGTTACCAGTGGGGAGGGGGGAGAGGCAATACAGGGGTTGGGGCGTGGGAGATACAAATTATTGAGTGTAAGGTAGGCTCAAGGACATACTGGATAACACGGGGAATATTGCCAATATTTTGTAATAACCGTAAATGAAAAGTAACTTTTAAAAACTTTAAAAATTAAAAAAGAAATGAATGGAAGAGATAGTTATTACTTTGGTGTAAAGCCTTAAGAGTCAATGCATGACTCACCACATTCTGTCTTTCCTTCTGCATTAGCAACTTGCAGTACTTCAGAGAGCCAGCCTAATCCCAGAGTAAGAAAGACAGGGAGCTGAATTCCAAAAACCAGGCAGTAATGTTGCAGCATGAAAGAAAAATAAATTTCTGTTGAGGTTATGGAGTTGTTTGTTACAGCGGTGTAACCAAGCTTATCCTATTGCTACACAAAACAAAGAACACACTGCCTTGTATGTACAAGATGCAAACAAATGTGTTAAATGGATAAAGAAGTAATCCCTAAAATTATAACAGTTTATTGAAATAATGAGCTCAACTCTTAAGTTTTTGTTGCTTATCAAATTTTAGGAAAGTGCTACCAGAATAAACACAACAAATGAATTTATTTTGGCTTAAAAATATGAAAATAAATGAGTTCTATTATCATGAATTTCTAGTCAAAGTGGCCCCAGTCATTGTCTGCAACTTATTGACCTGTATTCAGTGACTGTCCATGACACAACCATTCCAAACTTAAAGAAGCAAGCACGCAGGTTTCCATGCTAGTCAATAATCTTTTTATTATTACATGTAGGAAAATTAATAAGCATCTAAAGAGATGAAACTAAATTTTAAGGTGGATAGCAAACTCTTCTTATTTTTTATACTGGATTTCCAAAATTTAAGATAAGCTGATCAGCATGCCTGTAATTGGACATAAACCTTCTGATATATCATGGTGTATATCATGGAAAACTCTACAAATTGCGACCATTGAATTAAAATAAACCATCAGGTTCCTTCCCTATCAAAAACTTTTTCCCCTTCTATGATAGAACAACATGAGTGTCCCATGGTTTGTGAACTCTCAGGGATTCTGTGAGTCTCTGGAATCAGTAAAGAAGAATGTATGTGTTCATGACTTTCTGGTATTTTGAGGGTATTGAAGACCATTATGGTTGTATCTCTAGTATTTTCCCCACTCTATTACACTATATATCACAGTGCAGTAAATGAGATTGACTCTATGGTTAGGCACTGATTGAATTCTGATTCATTCTACAAACGGAAGTTGTGACCTATTTGTAGGTTATCAGATCAATTTACAGTGTTGCAGCCAGCATTGAAATAAAATTAAATGTGGGCATTATTTTATCTGAAAAATTTATTTTAGCAACATATGTTTATGCTGTGTATGTATATGCATATATGTGCCTAATGATTCACAATGTAAATATATGGTTTTGCTCGATGAGGTTTGTCATCAAATAAGTTTAAACCCATTCCTCTGAGCTAGCCAGTGTAAGTAATCCTATTCTGTTGCTGGAGGTTCATTTAGACAAGCAGAATGTGCTTGGTAATCCCGTGACTACATAAATTAATACTATGGAAAGTTTACTGGGGGCCTTTCCTTCTCTCTTTTGAGTGAAGCTTTAGAAGTGATCTTTCTCTTTTCTTTTGGAAACTGAGTGTGAATATGTAAAACCTAGAAGAACTGCAGTCTTCTAGATGTCAGCCTGAAGATGGAATTCTCACAAAGTATTTCAGAGCAACACAGGCAGAACCTTGATGTACCCAGCCAGCCTGCTTTTTCTTCCTCTTGACTTCCTCAGTTATCTGAACCTGAAAGTCTTTTTAATGTTTAAGCTAGGATAGCCAAGGATGACAACAGTCCAAATATTCAATGTAAAATGTATCGTAGGCCATACAGATCTACTGTAGTAGGAGCCTTTGTAATATTTGCCATTGTAGTGATGTACTAAGTTCAGTTGCATGTAAAGAAAAGCTAAACGATATAAAAATAATATAGTGTGTTACTATTTTCAAGTAGAAATATAGATCAGGCAGCTAGCTCATGGTGTTGTTTCAGAGACTTGAAGACATCAGATCTGAAGTCTCAGCAATGCACCTGGTTTGTTTCCTTATGGATATAGGATGACTGCTTCATCACCAGACATCATGTTTGAATTTTGTGCAGAAAGAAGGAGGAAATGCTTAAAAGATGAAGGGAGAATAGGAAATACAGATTTTCTTTTTATGCTGGGCATATTAGGGTTAAAACAAAATCAGGGTTCTCATTAGGTGCTAAGGAGAAACTGTATATTAGAGTAGGAGCCAGCAGTCTACTCTGCCGTGTCTATTACAGCATGAAAATAACAAGAAATTTCCATGGTGCTGAGAAACTATACCTTTTTTTCCTGTACATCAATGAGATAAGATGGCAGAAGTGTTATCCATTGTTCCAAAGTTAACTCAAATTCTAGATACTCTAGAAATCCAGGGAAAGAAGTATTTTTCCAGAAGTCTCAAGGAAGAAAATAGAAAGGTCATTTAGGTTTTACAAGATCAAGTGCCTCTCTGTGTAAGACAGGGAAAGACTGATTTTCCAGGGTCATTTTACAAAAAGGATAAATCTGCTGCATGACAAGCACAGTTCAAAACACTAGAATTCTAGCAATATCAAGAAAGAAATAATTATCCATACAGCAATTTAAAACTGCTCATTATACTAAGGAAATAAAATTCTTAGTGGTATGACAGAATGTTTCTCTTGAAATATCTACATTATCCATCTTTAAAAGGACAATAATGAAAGAAAACTTCTCTCATGGGAGTTACCAGTTGAAGAAGACTTCATGTCTAAAGATTATACAATGAAAGAATTCTTTCACATTGTGAAGATAAAATTAAGTTTACATGTATTCGTCTGTTTCTATATAGTTTTTATATGTATATAAAATATACATATATGTGTATAATATGTACATATGCATATATACATACATACATACACATATATGTATATATACATATATAAAACTATCTATATCTTATCTATCTACATAATATATATAAAAATTGTCAAGGAGATCTTAAAGTAAGGGTTTGAGATCAGTTAACTCTGGATCAAACATTTTAACAGAAGTTAGTTGTCCACTCAGTCAAACAAAAATATGATTTTATCTTCATACAGTTTTGCCAGCTCTTTGACTGAGATGATCATTTGCAAAGTAAAACATGGTTTGCTCCTTGAACAAAGTGGCTACTGAAAATGTTTTACTGATAAAATCAGAAACATTTCTCCTCATAAATAAGCATTTAAATTGTTACATATTTCAATGCAGGCCTGACCATAGAGGGGATGGAGAGAGGAGGATGAGTATATAAGTACAAGGAGAAATAGATCAGTATACAATTTTATTTTGAAATTTAAATATTCCTCTCACAAAAATTGTAGGACAAATAAAAAGAAAATCAATAAGATGTAAGATGTCTGAATAACCCAATCAGCCAACTTTAACTGAGTTTTATAGAACAGTCCACCAAACAAAAGCAGAATACACATTCTTTCCAAGCACAATGAAACATTTACCAAAACAGACCATAAGACAAGTCTCAATTAATCTAAAATGATTCAAACCATACAAAGTGTATTCTCTGACCACAATTGAATTAGAAATCAGTAAAAGTATGTGTAAAATTCACAAATATTTGAAAATGCAACAACACATTTCTAAATAGCCAAAAGGAATGCAGGTGAAAATTACAAAATATTTCACCTGAATGAACATGAAAAGAAAATCATAATTTGCAAAAGCCTACTAAAGCAGTACTAAAAAATAAATTTATAGCAGTAGTGCCTTTCCTTATTAGGAAATAAGAAAGTTTTCAAATCAGTGATCTCAGCTTCCACCTTAAGAAACTAACAAATGATAGCACAGGAAGATCAGCTCAGTGCTTTGTGACCACCTAGAGGGGTGGGATAAGGAGGGTGGGAGGGAGGGAGATGCAAGAGGGAAGAGATATGGGGACATATGTATATGTATAAGTGATTCACTTTGTTATAAAGCAGAAACTAACACACCATTGTAAAGCAATTATACTCCAATAAAGATGTTAAAGAAGAAAAAAAAAAGTAAATTAAACCCAAAATAAGCAGATAAAATATACTAAATATTGAAGTGAAAAACAATGTAATAAATACTATAAAATCAGTAGAAAAGATCAATGCAACCAAAGAATGGTTTCCAGGTTTTTCAGATTGTAAAATTAATAAATTTATAGCTTGTCAGATCAAGAAAAAAAAAGACAGAAATTACCAATGCCAGAAATGAGAACTGTGACATCACTAGAGATTCTGCAGACTTTGAAAGGATAAACAGAAAATATTATGAATGAATTTATTGCAATAATTTGACAATGTAGATGAAATAGAAACATTCCTTGACTGCCTGTTAAAGGACACTGAAGATGAAAAAGGTGAGCAAAAGAGAACAAAATTCCAGGCCTAGATGTCTTCACTAATGAATTCGACCAAGTGCATAAGAAATAACTAGTACCAATACTACACAGACTCTTCTACAGATTTAACAAGGAGGAAACACTTTCCAATCAGACAAAGACAGTACAAGAAAAAACAACAACTGCAGAACAGTATTCTCATGGATGTAGATATAAAAATCCTTAACAAAATTTAGTAAAGTGAATCCAGCAACATTTAAGCAGGGTCTATCTCAAGCATTCAAGACTGGCTTAAAATTCAAAAATCGACTGATATAACCTACTTTATTGACACTAAAAAGGAAAATAGAAAACACATCAGTATATGTATAAAAAAGCATTTGACAAAATCTAAAAGCCAATCATGATAAAACTCAGTGACCCATGAATAGAAGGGAACTTCTTCAAGTTTATAATACGAATCTATGAAAAACCTAGTGCTAACAGAAAGTGAAATACTGAATACTTTCCTCCAAAAATCCTCATTTCTTTGCAACATTATCTGAGATTTTAGGCAGTGAAATAAGCCAAGAAAAGGCAATAAAATTATCCACATTGGAAAAGAAGTAATAAAACTATTCCTGGAAGACATCATCATCTGTGTAGAAAATTCTGCAAGACTCTCAAAAAAACTTCTAGAATTAATAAGTGAATTTAGCAAGTCTGCATAGTACCAGATCAATATAGAAAAATACCATTAGTATTTCTGTAAACCAGCAATACAATCAGAAATCAAAATAAAAATATACCATATACTGTGGCATCACAAAATATGAAGTCCTTAAGGATAAATTTGAGGAAATATGTGTAACATCAATATCATGAATACTAAAAATCATTTTTGAGAAAAATCAAAGAACATCTAAATTAATGGAGAGACACACTGTGGTCATGGGTTGGATCACTTGATATTGTTAAGGTATAAATTCTCTACATATTGATGAATAGATTCTACCTAAACAAATCAAAATCCCAGCAGGTTTTTTTTTCTTTTGTAAAAATTGTCAACCTGATTCTAAATTTCATACGGAAATGCAAAGAACCCAATATATCCAAAACAATTTTGACAAAAATACAAAG
The DNA here is from genome assembly GCF_964374135.1 of Grampus griseus. Taxonomy (NCBI): domain Eukaryota; kingdom Metazoa; phylum Chordata; class Mammalia; order Artiodactyla; family Delphinidae; genus Grampus; species Grampus griseus. The sequence goes on from NC_139019.1 coordinate 81,624,235, forward strand.
ATGCAGGACTAACAGTACCTGATTTCAAGACTTTAAAAAGTTGTAGTTTTGGGACTTCCCTGGTGGCGCCGTGGTTAAGAATCTGCCTGCCAATGCAGGGGACATGGGTTCCAGCCCTAGTCCGGGAAGATCCCACATGCCACAGAGCAACTAAGCCCAGGCGCCACAACTCCTGAGCCTGAGCTGTAGAGCCCACGTGCCACAACTACTGAAGCCCACGCACCTAGAGCTGGTGCTCCACAACAAAGAGAAGCCACCACAATGAGAAGCCTGCTCACTGCAGCAAAGAGTAACCCCCACTCGCCACAACTAGAGAAAATCACGCACAGCAACAAAGACCCAACGCAGGCAAAAATAAATAAATAAATTTTTTTTAAAAAGTTGTAGTTTTAAGACAGTGTGGTATTGGGCTAATAGAGCAGAATAGTTAGTCCAGAAATATACCTAAACAAAAAAGGATAACTGATTCTGACCAATGTGCAAATGCAGTTCAGTGGAGTAAGAATAGTCTTCAACAAATGGTGATTGAAAAAGAGGATGTCTGTGCAAAGAAAAATGAAATTTGACCTATACCTTAAATCATAAAGAAAAATTAACTCACTATGAATCATATACCTAAATGTATAACCCAAAACTCAATAATATCAGGAAACAGAGCGTTGAGAAATTATTTATGACTCTGAGTTTCTTGGATCTAGCACAAAAATTGTATTTCATAAAGAAATATAGTAATAAATTGGACTACACCAAAACTAAAAATGCCTGCTCTTCGAAAGACTCTCAAGAGAATAAAAAGAGAAGCCACAGACTGGGAAAACAATTTGCAAATCATGAAGAAATTGTATCTAGAATATATAAAGAACTCCCAAAACTGAACAATAAGAAAAAACTCAATAAAAAATGAACAAAAGTTTAGATTAGACACTTTGTAAAAGAAGATATATGGATGGCATATAAGCACATGAAAAGTCATTCAATATTATTATGTACTTACAAAAACATATATGAATGTTCATTGTAGCTTTATTTGCATTAACTAAAAACTGGAACAACATATTTGTCTATCAACAAGTGTATGGATAAACAAATTATGGCATAATTGGTACAATGGAATACTTCTAACAGTATAAAGGAACAAACTGTTATGTGCAACAACATAAATGAATCTCAACATAATTATGCTGAGTGAACGAAGTCAGACAAAAAAGAAAACCCCAGAAAATACAAATGTAATCTCTAGTGGTTGCCTAGGAACAAGTAGGGGATGGGAGGAAAGAAAGGAAGAATTGTAAAGGGACATGAGGAAACATTTAGGGGTGTTCATTATCCATTGTAGTGGAAGATTCAATTGATGCATACTTACCACAAAACTTATCAAATTGGGATGAATTGAGAGATTGGGATTGACATATATACACTAATATGTATAAAATAGATAACTAATAAGAATTAGTTAAAAATAAATAAAATTTAAAAAATTTAAAAATTAAAAAAACTTATCAAATTGTACACTTTAAATATATGTAGTGTTTATATGTCAATTTTATATGAATAAAGAAGTTAAAAGACTAGAAAAGGCATATTGCAGTGCAGTATAGAAACAAAAATAAATGAAAAAAATAGACAAAGAAAATAATAATGAATCCTGGCTATACGTGAAACAATGTTCTAAGATGTTTACACGTATTATTTAATCCTTCAAAACAACAGTATGAAATCAATATCATAGTTACCCAGTTTTACAAATGAGAAAATTCAGGCACAGCGATATTTAGTAATTTACATGTGGTCATTCAGCCAATCATGAGTACAGATTAGATTTAAACATTGACAGTTTAGTACTAGTACTAAACTAGTACTGAACTATGTAGTAGTGGCTAATACTAATGGCTTTCCTTTATTTTCTCTTAGTTACAAACATATTTGAGCTATTTACATTGATAATAATGATGATAATGTAGACATTAACAATAGTAAGTTATTAAAAATTCTTTTGGTGGAAGCTACACTTCATGCAAACAGGATTCTGCTGTTTCCTTCTGTATTTCTCATGCATAGAAACAGCACCTAGCTTATAGTTGAGGCTCATTAATCATGTGTTGAAATGATTTATTGAATTAAAAAATGAGAGTATGATACTATCACAACTTAGATGCTTTTCAAAGATTGGCTTAATCCTTCTAGATGAAAAGATATATGGTAGTAGTAGAGTAAGGTAAACTTGATTAGAATACAAGTCAAGACTCCTGAATCCTGTCTTCCACACAAGATGATTTCTGAATGGCTATCACATGCCACTTCTAAGCAACTATTTCCCTTTTGGTAAAATTGAGCTATTAGAAATGACCACTGGCACTGAAAACTAATTTTTGCCGCAAAATATTTTCCCCGTTATCTTCATGTTCTAGGAGTACTGTTATATTTAGGGTAACAAGAAATGTGATTTGAAGACTCATAAAGTAAATGAACTTTAATGTCCTTTCCAGGTATAAAATTCTGACTCTTTTAAGTTTAAAATAAAGAAGACTTACCCCGTTTTTTTAAAAAGTTACCCCCTCTTTTCTTTGCTTTGAATTTCCTCTCTATGCTCACACCAAGGAAAGTCCTCTTGAATTCACCCTTTAATGTCTATCTCAGTCTCCATCTCCTGGAAGTTTTGCATTCCTCCAGTCAAAATTAATCTCTGTCTTCCTTGTACTTCCCCAGCCCAGTGCTTGTACCATGTCGATAGAGTTTGTCACACTTTGTCCTAAATTGTCATGGAAGTGTTTGTTTCTCCAACAGAATGCACCTTCAGGAAGGAAAGAGCTGTGCCTTATTCATCTCTGAATTCTTAATCCCTTGCTCATAATTGGCTTTCAAAATTTGGCACTTTACAATTCATTTCACACATTTTTTTTGGAAATAGTGGCAGTTAATTAGATGCCTTTTAAATTTAGCCTTTTAAACTTAATTCCCTGCTGTTGGTCAAGAAGTGAATCTGTTCTCAGGGAGAGAAGCAGCAACAGTTTCGCTGCAGACAGTATATAGCCGGTACCTTTGTGCATCAAGCCCTGAACTACCCAGGGAAAAATGTATTCCTTAAGAAATATGTATTGAAGATCAAAGTCCATCTTTATAATGACCTTCTTTATCTGTCTACTTCTGTTCTAGGTAACAGATAGCTTTGGACATTTTGGCATGCTTGAGTTGCCTGCACTTATTTTTCTTAAATCCACACCATAGCAGAGTCCAGCTATAATAGATCTAGATTTGCACTAAATTTCGCTTTTGACTTAATGTTCCATTTTTTGTTAGACCAGATCCAGAAGAGACAAGAAACAAATATATGATTCAACTGCATTACACATTATAGCATCTGATTGCAAAAACAGGGCAATAAAACCAAAGTATGTATATCGTGAAATAAGCATGGCCAGTAGGTAGATATTTGCCTTAAATACTCAGGAGGTTTTATGATGCTAAACAATATGATGTGTATAGAAAAGGCTCATAGGCCGTCAAATTCTTGAGCAAATCAATTTCAACCACTTTCTAGCCCCCGTTTATCCTCAGAAAACATAGAAGTAAATCATAAAAATGTTCTTTAAAAGTAATCAGGAACTTTATTGATGTATTTATTACAGAAGAATAGGTGGTATTTCAACCATTCATTTGGATATGTTGAACATTTTAAGATGGAAAGGGCAATGGTAGTGTTCCATGGTAGAGCTCACATGCCACACACAAAAGCCACAGTAAGTAACAGTTTCTCCCCACACTTATGCCCTGGAGCAAGGCTCTGCTGCACTGTGACTCCTAGGGGTCGGGTGGCTAGGCCTGACAGGAATTGGGGTTTGCTTGGTAGGTGGTGTGAGCCAGACTTCTTACACATGAGTCTGGGACAAGGGCACCAGAGTACCCAGGTGTATCTCATCCCAGGATGCCCCTGCTGACCCAGTAGACTTACCAAGATTCCGGGAGACTGGGCTTCTTCAGGGAAGAGTAGTTGTGGCAGAAACAACTTGGGCCTGATTCTTCCCTTCTCTGAGCCACCCCTCTTGCTCAGTGCATTAGCCCATCTTCTCCCTGACCCTCCTTTAGGACCACACTTACTCCTTCCCTGCACACACACCCAGAGCCACACAGCGCACCCTGTGGGCTCCAGCCTGCATCCCGTTTGCCTGCCTGGAAAACCCCCCTTCCAGCCACCCAGACCAGGCCCCAGCCTCGGCCTGCCAGCATTCCCCATAAAGAAATTAAATTAAATTAGATTAAAAGGTTTGAAAGTTGAATTCATTACTATGAAACTCTTGCTGCCCTATTTTAATTATGAATACAATATTTTATGAAGTATTTTGCTAAACATATTAATTATTTACATACTATAACAACTATAAGGTCATAGAATTTAAAAAGTGAATTAACTGTAGAGATGTTATACAACTCTCTGTTCCTGATCCCACCTTAAGCTGAAAAAAGGACTTAAGGTGTTATTCTATTTATATAACAAGGGTATTTCTGCCTTGGATGTTTATAACATGCTGAATGAGAATCAAATAATAAATCATTTTTCTGTCTTTGCTGAGATTTTGTCAGCAATATAATCTTTCACTTATGCATTATTTTCTTATCACTCATTCTTCACATACTGAGTGGCTAATAGATTCAAGGTATTTTGCTAGACAGGGAATACAGCAGTGAGAAAGATAGAGAAAGCCTCTGCCCTCAAGGAACTTGCTGCATCCATTTTAAAACTATACAAGCAAAATATTTTGTATGTGTAATATAATAATTAAAGAGTAATTGATAAGTTCAATTGTTAGTAGGTGAAATGTTACTTTGTGCCAAGTGTTGCACTACGCAGTTCATATATACTGAGCAGTATAAGTTACAAGCAAAAATAAAATAACATATTTCAAAGTTTTTCTATGTGATAGAAAAAAGTATTGCTCAAAGAAAATATAAAGTAGAGATTTTTATATTAAATACTTTATATCATGATGCATTACTAAATTCAAAGTCTCTTTGATTGTTTAAAAGTTTGTGAAACAAATATTGTGTTGTATTTTTACATCAAATACATTTAAATGTATATCTAACTAGTTCTTTTTCTTAAAGAAAAAAATCTATATTTTTCTTGTTTTTGTTTGGTAAACCAGCTTTAGAGAAATGTATTTCTGTTAATTGGAATTCCATGGTTTAGTCTAGCAGGGAAAGGAAATTATTTTGACAAGAACATTTTAACTCTGTCATCATGGCCTGTGTCTTTCTTGTTTTGTTTTGTTTCTTTTTTGGTTTGGTTTTTTGTTGTTGTTGTTGTTTGTTTTTAGTAACCAAAATATGTAACAGTGACATGAATAATTTAGGAACACATAACTGATTCTTTTGAATTCCTGAACAGGCAAAGTTCTCTAGTAGACAAATACACAGAATTATCATTAGACTACCTTCTCAATAACAAGTTTTCTCTAAGCAGAAGTTACTAATTTCCATCTCCTTCTTTGCAATTCTCTTATCTATTTCTTAAGCACATGCTTATTTTTCAACAGAGATTTCTGCTCCCCTGTTTTTTAATTAAAAAATAAATCCCAACTGTTTTCACTCCCTGTATGGAAATTGTGAGGTTTTCATCTGTGGTGTTGACATTCATTATACCTGGTTTCTCTATAAGCTAATTATATTTTTATTTTTGTCTGAAAATATAGACTTTACTTAATAATTAATCACTGAATGCCAATAATATTTGACATCTGTGTTGAATGGCCAAAAATGTCACCAAAGAAATTTAATAATCTACATACTCCCAGGAGAATCAGCTAAAACAAAAAGAGGAGAAAACAGATATATAGAGGGGAAAAAAAAGCAGTGATTTTAAGGTGAAAGATAAATCACCTAATGGAATTTCTTTGCATTTAGAAGACAGATGATTCCTAGTTTTTAACATTTGAAACCATTTTTGTACATTTTTATGTCTGCAACCAAGATGAAAGAACTAAAGACAGAATTCTTTAAGTGCATCAAATTAGTTGTGGGAATGAGTTGGTTGGTCAGGCAATCCCATTTGAAGCAATTTTGTAGACAGATCTTGTGCTGGAGAGGTTACCTTGGAGAGAAATGTAATTAATAATGTCCTCATTGATTATAAGCCTAGCAACACTGGAAAGAAGAAAAGACTTGAAGAAAAAGTGGAATACTGTCACTGAAATAGAACATCTAATGAAAGTTTCTTGGGGTATTTTCTAGAAACCAACAAATGATTTACAGATACTTTCTGCTGGAGTCTTTCAACACTAAAGGGTCATTAATCTCCTCCACACTTTCACATATTGAAAGCCAAGAAAGGACTTCTGGTAAGAACAATGACATTGTTTTGCATTTAAGCTCATGGGTGTAGACTTTGATGTGTTGTTTTTCCTTTCAACTAATTAAGTTTTCTTTCTACTCCCCCAAGTTATTTTTGTCAGCATTAGTTTCAGAAAACATTGTAAAGAAAGAAAAGTAAGCACAACAGAGTCAAAATAGCCTCCTGTCTATAAGAGTAGGCACAGGACTGTTGAAAAAAAACAAAATTGTCCCTGATTTTCCCATTGTGAAAAGCATGTATTACTCCACAGGTTATTGAGAAAATGCTCCATTATGCTCAGGGTAAGATTCTCTCAGAACATAAAATAAAAATTAAAGTAGAGAAAGCTTTAAAATGTGCCATATTACATTTATGAGTTTTATTAAAAGCCACATGTTACTAGTACTAAGTTTTTATTGATGATTTCTGAACTTTGATAAGGTTGACATACACACTTTTCAATACACTTTGCCATTTAACCAATGGCAGAAATGTTCCTCCACCATAGTTGATTACAATCACCTTAGGGAAAAATGTCTCACATTCTATTTTTTTTTCAAATTAGAAAAATATAAATTTTAAAGCTTTCTTCCTGGAAAAATCAGGTCACACTAACTTTTCATGATTTGGGGTTTTAGTTCAATGTAATTCTCTAAGACTATTTTGTTTATATAAAAATCACATTCTCAAAATGTTTCAGTAATAGACTTTTCTCATATTGTCATTTCCATATTCAAATGGAACTTCTTCTGATTTTAGGAATTATGTTAGAGCAGGGTTCCCCAACTCCCAGGCCATGGACAGGTACTGGTCTGTGGCCTGTTAAGAACTGGGCCACACAGCAGGATGTGAGTGGCGGGTGAGCAAGCGAAGCTTCATCTGTATTTACAGCCGCTCCCCATCTCTCGCATGACCACCTGAGCTCAGCTTCCTGTCAGATCAGTGGCAGCATTAGATTCTTGTAGGAGCGCAAACCCTACTGTGGATGGCGCATGCGAGGGATCTAGGTTGCGCGCTCCTTATGAGAATCTAATGCCTGATGATCTGAGGTGGCGCTGAGACAGTGATGCTAGTGCTGGGGAGTGGCTGCAAATACAAATTATCATTAGCAGAGAGGTTTGACCACACAGAGAGCATAATAAATTGCTTGCAGACTCACATCAAAACCCTATCAGTGAGTGGCAAGTGACAATTAAGCTGCATCTGGTGGCAGGCTTTATAGTGGCAAGTGAGTTGATGTACTTCAGTTGTACAGTTGCATCTGGTGGCAGCCTTTAAGTCAGAACCCGACACTTATTTTAATTCATGTGTGGCCTGCCCATTATTTTATTTACCACTTCTGTCCATGCCTCTTTCCCACACTGTGCACTTGTCTCAGTCACAGTTTCGGTAAGCCCACAAGCTAACTGTAGCCAAAATGAGTAAAAAACAAACGTTGCTGGAGAGCTTCTTTGAAAAGGGGAAAAGACCAATGATGAGAGAGCAGAAGACTCTAAGACTGCCAACAAAAAGAAAGCTGGGGCTTCCCTGGTGGCACAGTGGTTGAGAGTCCGCCTGCCTATGCAGAGGACGCGGGTTTGTGCCCCCGTCCGGGAGGATCCCACATGCCGCGGAGCGGCTGGGCCCGTGAGCCATGGCCGCTGAGCCTGCGCGTCCGGAGCCTGTGCTCCGCAACGGGAGAGGCCACAACAGTGAGAGGCCACTTACCGCAAAAAAAAAAAAAAAAAAAAAAAAAAGCTGCATTTAAAAGAAAATACCAAGAGTCCTACTTTAATTATGGGTTCATTGCAAAAGGTGATTCACATTCTCCAAGCCCGCTTTGTATAATATGTGGTGACTGGCTATCCAGTGAAGTCATGCAAACTTCAAAACTGCTTCGCCCCATGGAGCCAAGCACCCTGCATTAAAAGACAAGCCTTTGGAGTTTTTCAAAAGAGAAAAATGTGAACACAAAGAAGCAATTATTGAAGGCCACCAGTTCATCAAATGTGTCTGCACGGAGAGCATCGTCCTTAGTGGCTAACCGCATTGCTAAAGCTAAGAATCCCCTTACCATTGGTGAAGAGTTGATCCTGCCTGCTGCTAAGGACATTTGTCATGAACTTTTAGGAGAGGCTGCAGTTCAGAAGGTGGCACATGTTCCTCTTTCGGCTAGCACCATAACTAGACGAATTGATGAAATAGCAGAGGATACTGAGGCACAGTTGTTAGAGAGGATTAATAGGTCACCATGGTATGCAATCCAGGTTGACGAATCTATCGATGTTGATAACAAGGCAACAGTGCTTGTTTTTGTGCGATATATTTTTCAGGAGGATGTGCATGAGGATATGTAATGTGCACTGTTGTTGCCAACCAATACCACAGCTGCAGAACTATTCAAGTCTTTGATGATTACATATCAGGAAAACTGAATTGGTCATTTTGTGTTGGTATATGCACAGACAGAGTGGCTGCCATGACTAGACGGCTTTCTGGTTTCTCTACTCAGGTCAAAGAGGTTGCTTCTGAACGTGAGTCTATGCACTGTGTCATCCATAGAGAAATGCTGCCTAGCCAAAAAATGTTACCTGAATTTAACAACGTTTTGCAGGATGTGATTAAAATTATCAGCCACATTAAAGTACATGCCCTTAACTCACGTCTGCTTATGCAGCTCTGTGAGATGACACATTTGGGACTTCTGATCTCCAGAATTGTAAGATAATAAATATGTACTGTTTTAGACAACCAAGTTTGTATTTCATATGATTAGAGGAAGCAGAAGAAAAAATGAAGGAATAGGACAAAATAGAAAATGTTTAAAATAGTTAGTAATGGACTTTTGACAGGGAAATGATCAGAAATAAAAGAAAAAAACCCTCCAATGGTTAGGTTCCAGCTCCTTCAAACCCCTACCATCATCATAACAGCTTTTCCTCTTTTCTTAATAATTTCAATGATTTTGGTCAGATTGCTTAATCTGAGTCTCATTTGTCTTCATCTGTAAAATAATGATAGTACTGTTCTGGAGTATATTGAGAGTTCAAAGATTATAGCAATGTGTGAAAGTGTCTTTTACATGCCTGGTATATAGTGCATGTTTCACCATAAGAAGAAATATATAAAAACTGTGTCTTGAAATGTAGAACAGTTAGATCAGGAAGCACTATGCAAGCAAATATCCATGGAAAGGATCATTGTGTTCTGTATTTAGGTTTTAATTAGGTTTCTTATGTATATTGAGGGGGCAGGGCCAGTCCCACACTAGAAGAGAAGCTGCCGGTACTGACAGGTGAGTGCAATAGCCCACCCTCTGAAACTCCCTCACTGTTTTCACTGTTACTTCCCTTGAATTCATTTGGATTAAGTAACTCCACCCAGACTATTATAATTTTAAATATATATATATATATATATATATATTCTACGAATTATAGAAAAATAGGGCAGACTCTGGAACCATACTTTGCCCCACCCATACTCTTGCCTCTTTTACTTTTGTCTTTTCATCCTGGAAAAGCAAGTTTTGTCTATTCGAAAGAACCTTTTGTTAACTTACGTGTCAACACTGTAGATAGGTTAATTGAGAGTGACTTTATAAGGACAACCAGTATATTCAAAATATAAAGGAACCTTACAATAGTGCTTTATGAAATATCAGATACAATGTGAGCATTTACTCAGTGTGGTAGAACACAGCACTGTTGCTTGCAAAGCCCCAAGCCTGGAAATGTACATGTGTGGTGATTCTTATGTAATGTGTTAAGACCTGTTAGGTTGAACAGTTCCAGGCCATGTGGTGTGCTTATGAATAATACCAGGAATACAGAAGCGAGGTCTCTGGAACATGCAGTTCCAGAGCAGTTTCATTGTCCTGGAAGCAGCCATATATCATCTGACTAATGGATAAAAGTACTGAGGGCAGGTTGACTCAGAGTTCCTTTGACATGGCACTATGCCCACATTGAACAGAGCCCGTAAAACCAGATGTCCTCAAGAGGTTAAAGAAGTCACAGGAGAGTTTTCACTACTTTACTCTGTGTTGTATCTTTTCACCTATCTTTTTGGATTTAATATTTTACTAAAATGAATAAACATTTGCAATAATCTTGAATACATAGCCAAATATCTGATTTTTTGCTGACCTATTAATTTCCTGAAAGTTTTTAGGCTGAAAAACTACCTCTACTGTAACTACAATAATAAAACCAGCTCTCAGTGCTGTGAAAACAAATTTTCTTTAAAAACATACATTGTTTTCACTCACGCAGCATACTTCTTCTCCTGAGTCCGTTAGGTAAACCTGCCACTATTATAATCACAGTCTGAACATTTGAAGTATTCAAATGAAAAGCATTACGGAATTGCAAACATACAATAACGAGTACTATTTTTTATTTTAAAGAGAGAATGCTACTTTAATGTGACTTCCTATTATATTCCTCTTAGATCATTCCCAGTGCTATTATAATGTATTCCTAGAAAAAAAAAATTCTTGCCTCTGTTACATTTTAAAAATCTTAGAATGAAATATTATAAAATATGCTTTTGGAGCAAGCTGTTTTTACTGTTATGGTTCTCAAATAAATCCGGAATCAGAAGAGAAATTACCTATTGTTTATTAGTCTATGTATGCTAAGCTCTAGGAAAGGCAAATTGGAGCATGGTGTGAATTTAAATACTAAATATTATATTAGAAAAAATAGGTAAACACGTCATATGCAGTTTCTCTCCTTATTTAAAACTTTTCTTTAATAGTCTTTTTAAACACACTTTCATAGCCAATGTGACACCACTGCAATCCTAGAAGCGTCGTGAGCACCTTACATACCACAAAACTTTGTTTCAATCTTAGAAATACCAGAAATACAAATTTCAAAATGTATTATTAATCTGATTCTTAGGATACTGTGGATTTTTGTGGAATAAATGAAAACATAATTTCCTAAAGTGCATTCTGCAGAAATGTCGTTTCTCAAGATGCCCAAAAAAAGAACACAGTTCTCTGCTTCATTATGTTTGGAGACCATACACCATAAGACATCTTTGGAGATTCAACATAAGTTAAATTATTAACATCTCAATAAGCCCTGAAACAAAGACAAATAGATAGATAGATAGATAGATAGATAGATAGATAGATAGATAGATTTAAGTTAAACTTGCAGTTTTCCTCTTTAATTTATCCTGGAAACTTCCTTTTCTGCCTGACCTGCAATACTACCCAGTATAATTAGGGTCCCATAGAATTTGTTTTTGGAAAAACTAAAGTCAGGCAAATATTAATGAACCTTAAGTTCAGACCAGCATTATGCCTGGCAGAGTATCTGATAAAATTCACAAAAGCCTCTGTGGAGTAAAACATGGTGTATAAATGTGTCTCTATTTTTGACAAGAAAAAAGATCAAGGACATGGAAACCCTGACTAGTTGTGAGGTACTATGAAAACTCTAGTAAGCTATTTTATTGATGTTGCTTAATCCTGTCTTAGAAAATGGTTACCAACTTATTGTTTAGTTTTCTAGCTGTTTTCGTATCTAGGGTGTAATGGAGGTGTAAACTCCTGATAGCTTCTCTTTTATTGTATCATATATTGCATTGATTTTATGTTATTTCATGACATTTATAATACTAATGTCATGGTATATATTTATTATTACCTTTTATATGACTCCAGGGAGGCTAACATTTTTAATTAACATTGAAAAGCAATATAAATACTTTCAAAAGTTACTTTAAAATTGCTGTATATCCCATATGATTTTCAACTGGCAGTTACCAAAATTTAAATATATACTACTCATTGATTTGTTTCAATCAGCATATAGCAGTTTCTTTGTAAACATACTTGGGAAGATTCTGCGTGATTTACCTTTAGCACATTTTAAGTATTTGTCATTTTTGAGTGTCATTATGAACTTAGACCCTTTATAGAATCAACTTGATAGGATTGACTGCAATTACTGTTTTCTTTTCACGAAGCACAAATTGTCACTATTTGACAGGACGGGACTCTGATACTCTGGCTTCTTCATTCTTATTGGTACTATTTTAGACATCTTTGAAATTATCTTTACTTTTTGATGGTAACAAGATATCCCTGGGTTATCTTGACTTTTCTTGCCCTAAACTTTGATTTAACTGACTCTTAGTCCAATATTAGAGGCCTAAATTTGAGTGCTAAATTTCACTAAAAATAGCCCTATCTAACCATGCGTGGCAAACAGAGTGACACTAGAAGTTTCAGAAACTCCTTTGTGTCTGATAAGGGATATATTTTTTTAAATTTCATGAGGTTATATTTATTTCTCTAGTTTAATTTTAAAGGTCTTATCCTGTTCTTCTATACATTTTATTTAATGCATTATTCATTTTGTTGAGCTAGCGGCTTATCTCCTGTCATTAGAGCTTTTATTATCAAATGTAATAGAATATGCTATTTAGTTTCTATTGAAGAATGTCATTAAGTTTGTTGTTTATATTGCTCAAATATTTAAATAACTATGTAACCAACATAAAACAGTGAGTAGCATTTTTTAAAATTTTCTGTAGACTATCTGAAATATTGAAAATAACTGACAAGTCAGTTATTTCCTGTCACTGATTTAATAATTTGTGTAGATGAGTGGCAAAACATAGTTTGGATCTGAATGTAGTGATCAGACTTAGGCCTAATTTTAAAGCAGATTTTGAAAGTGGCATCATAAGTGTAGTCAGGTTTCCTGAAGGACTGGACAAGGTACAGAATTGAAGCAGCTCTTGCTCATAGCTGTACCATGTCATTGGGTGGAAATGACCAGAAGTACTACTACCTTAAGGAAGTGATAAGAGTGACCATGGTGAGTGGTCCAAAATGTCTTCTTTAATTATAAAAGGATAAATATTCTGAAAAACATTTGAGAAAATTGAGGCTATGCAAGATAGCAAGGAATTTGAAAGCAATGAAATCAAGTGAGGCTGGAATAATTCCTGAAATTGTTTGCTGTTGACTATTGGCAAGTGCATTCTCAAAACACTAAAAAAATCTCATCATAGACTAGATATTAAGGAATCAGAAAAGAACCATACTCTGGTATTTATTTAGCAGGAATGGTGGTGTGAATAATCAGAACTTTCCTTTGTTTGTACTAACGGAGATCACTGGCAGTATGTAAGTAAATAGATGAAATAGTTTTGATTGTTGTTAAGGTGAAAACCAGGTTCTAAAACACACACACAGGTGTGTGTGTGTAAGATCACTTCAGGAAGAGCAATGCCTACCTAGATTTAGACAAGAACCTATGGCTCTGTGATATATAAAAGTCCAACCAAATTAAATCATAAAAAAACACCCATAATAAATTAGATGAGGAGAACTGACATTTTTATTTTACTAATAAATGGTTATAATACTATAATGTTGATTACTTCTCTTTGACCAGATTAACATGAATATTGATAAAACTCACAAATTTAGAGAGTGATAATAATATGTTAGATTTTTGCAATAGTTTGAAATTGAATATTTTGGAAATAGTTATTAAGCTTTCTCAAATGCATAAAGATATTGAAAAGCAAACTATTCAATATTTTGTATGTAATTCGACTTTTTCTGTTATTAAATGAGCTGACTTGTTTTGTTTGTTTCAAATTGCTTCTAGTGTTGACAATTTAGTTTCAAAGTAATAGATAATTTTCTTAGGTCTTAGGTCTTTTCCTCAGGAATAGTTTGCAACTTTTCCACATCAATTTTGAGGATTGTTTTTGTATTATCAGCTTCTGATTGTGTTGACATTAATATTCTTTCAAATTGAGAGCTATTTAAAAACCTGATTTTAGTCCTGTATAGTCACTGTGAGTAGTGAAAATTGATTGATATCCAGTTTTATGTTAATGCAAGACATTTTTATTTCCAATCTTACTACCAATGTTGACAAAAACATGTACTTTGAGTAAAGTGAAAACACACAGATGGTATCTAGATACAAACAAGATGTTAGCACTTTACTTTTATGTGGAGAAGAATGTGTACTTGAGGAAAGCTTTAATAATTAGAATAAACACATTATGACGAAGTAGGAAGACTTGGCAAGAAGAGAATATACCCCAAATAGTATTTTTATATTGACTATGACTATGAAGTAACAGATGTTTTTCTGAAAAGAAAAGCTAGCCCCAAGATGATGTAATCACACATTTGAATAGAGCACCAAAAACAGTTGAAAGGAAACTAATACATTTGTAATAAAATAAAAAGTCAGATTTTTTCATTTTCAGAGGGAAAGAGCACAGTTCAGTTAGGCTGAAAGGTCTTAACTGACTAGTCATATTTGAATCTAAATTTGAAGAAACTAAAAGGTGATTCCTAATATGGCTTCCACCATCATTTCAAGATTTAATTTTTACAATGTTAGATATTGAAAGTTAATACTATGTTGATTTAATCCTCTTCAGTGTTAATATATGAAGACATTAGCTAAACTAGTTAAATGGCAGTTAACTAGTTTAACTGGAAGTTGTTTATTTCTATACAGCCCTTTGGTTTTAGTGAGGCCTCAGAATGCTTTCTAGGTGCTTGATTTGAAAGTGGGTGGCCTGCTCTTTTAAGCAGATATGTTTTGAAGCCCCTACAACAGCTATTTTTAAAGTTGTATTTTCAGTATCTACCACATAGAAGCTTTAGGGAGTTAAGTTTGGAAGAAATAAAAGAAAGGACCACATCAAAATTTTATTTCATGTGTAAGATAATGCTAACTGATTATATGAATACTACAAAAGAGAGGCTGAATTAAAATTATGAATGGAAGAACTAATGGACAACCTCAAGAAGTACTAGTGTATGTTTGGAGGATAACTTTTCCCTGAATTTTACTGGTGAATAGACTATGTTTAAGGTCAGAGTGTTAGGATGAATAACCATTAATGAAAATAACTTTAAGCAGTAAGAGTGTCAAACATGTACTAAGAACTTCATGTATTTCTCACAGATAGGAAAACTAAGCTTAGAGAAGTTAGGTTACCTAGCCAAGAGACAAGGCTATTAAGTGGTTGAATTAGCAGAGAAAATGTTTAGAGCACCTCCCATTGATATAATTTTTGCACATTTTGAATGATTTCACATCTGATCAAATTTTACAAGGAGGACAGGAATTCACGGTTTTTTCTTTCATCGTCCTAGCCTTGTCACAGATATGTATGAGAACTCTTGGCATGACCTCGTAACATCTTTCTTTCTTATTGTATCTCCTATGTTCAGGGTCACAGATGATTCCCCAGGAACGTGTACCCTATTGTGCCCTCAGATTAATGAGACGGGGGATCACTGCAGATGCCATTATTTCATTCTTTTTCTATAGCTGAGTAATATTCCATCATATATATATATATTTTATATATATATATAGATATATAATATATATATATTTCATATTTTCTTTATCCATTCACATATTGATGGACACTTAGGTTGCTTCCATGTCCTGGCTATTGTAAATAGCACTGCTGTGAACATCAGGGTGCATGTATCCTTTCAAGTTAGAGTTTTTGTCTTTTCTGGATATATGCCCAAGAGTGGGACTGCTGGATCATATGGCAGCTCTATTTTTAGTTTTTGAAGGAGCCTCCATGCTATTCTCCATAGTGGCTGCACCAGTTTACATTCCCAGAGAAAAGGTATTTCAAACATTTAAAATACAATATGTGTAGTCATAGTATTATGCAGCATATTAAATTATACTTTATGTGTAGGTTAATTCACATTGTATTGGAGCCTGAGGCAAAAGAGAAAGATCAGTGATGTTGATGCTATCTCTATTTAAAATCTTGTTTTTTTAAATTTCTCATGGATTTTTCACATTCTTTTATTTTTAAAAGTTGCATTTAAATATTATTTATCTTAATTTCTTATTTTTTGGAACTCCTTAAATTTTTCACCATAAAACTCAGTTCTGCTGAATGTTGATTCTTACCTTAGCAAGCAGTTCAGTTTAAAGGTGTCTTTATTTCAGTGTTCACTGGAATTGTTACAAGGAGCTGAGTGTCAAATATATGGGCCTTTTGTAAAGAAAGGATTGAGAATAGTGACGTATCAGAACAACTGCAACATGGCGTAATCCAGAAGCCACAGTTTGTGTGAGGCTCTGTGTATTTGAACTTCTGTAGGCTTGCGGGTTTTTTGTTTTTTTTTTTTACGGTACGCGGGCCTCGCACTGTTGTGGCCTCTCCCGTTGCAGTGCACAGACTCCAGACGCGCAGGCTCAGTGGCCATGGCTCACGGGCCTAGCTGCTCCGTGGCATGTGGGATCTTCCCGGACCGGGGCACGAACCCATGTCCCCTACATCGGCAGGCAGACTCTCAACCACTGCGCCACCAGGGAAGCCCCTGTAGGCTTGTTTTTAAACTTTGTTAGTGTGTACTGTGGAAGGCCCATGGTATCCACAATCCTTCTAAAATGAGGGACTCAACTTCCACACCCTTTGGCCTCTGGGGAATCTTTTCAGGTCTCGCTTTAAATCTTTCTCTTAGGATGACTTTACAATAAGTATTATGGGTTGGAATGTGTCCCCCCCACAAATTCATATATTGTAGTCCTAACCCCCAAGTACCTTAGAATGCACACGTATTTGTAAATAGGGTCATTTCGGATGTAATTAGTTAAATTAAGATGTGGTCATGCCTGGAGTAGGGTGAACTCCAATCCAGTATGACTGGTGTCCTTATAAAGGGGGAGGATTTGGACATAGATGTGCACACAGGAAGAACATCATGTGAACATGAAGGCAAAGATGGGGTAATTTATTTCTAAGACAAGGGATGGCAAAGGTTGCCAGTAAACCACTAGAAGCTGGGAGAAAGGCATGGAACAGATTCTCCCTCACTGTCTCAAAAGAAACCAACCCTGCCAACATCTTGATCTCAGACTTCTAGCCTCCTGAACAGTGAAACAATAAATCTGTGTTGTTTAAGTTACCCAAATAATGAGACTTTGTTATCGCAGCCCTAGGAAACAAATACAAGTCTTAATTTAGGACATGATCCTTATATTTCAGGTTTGGTCTTTTTCGTTTTTCAGTGGGATTCCAGGGAGATATTAAGTAGGTTGAACAATTCTGACAGAGTCAGAATTCCTGTGTCCCAAGGAACTCCTCTTCTACTGGAGTTTTTCATTTTCTAGTATCCCCCTCTCAGTCTTTGATCAGCTACTTTCTGGTAGACATGAGTGGTCCTACCTACAGATGCACAGCCCAGCCCTCAGCCATGGGCTCACAGGGAATCCCCATGCTGACTTCTGAATTCCAGTCTCTACACAGCCTCTTCCTTATCGTACCCTGGCCTGGAGTCCTGCCACTTCAGCTGACCAGCACTCTGATCTCTGCCTCCTCAGTACAGTGGCACTGACCTTCTCTGCAGAATTCCGAATGTCTATGCAGCCCAAGTTTCCACCGAATCAGAGACTCCTCACGTCATGGAGTCATTTCCAAAGTTCTGTCAAGGATTGCAGCTTTGCATTGACTGTTGTCCTCGTTGTGAAACCCAATGCCTCATATGCTTTGTCCAGTTCCATACTTGTTTACAGCAGACTAGTCCAGTTCCAGTTATTCTACCAAGGCCAGCCTATGTCTTTAAGAGTGAAACGTGGAATCTAATAATTTAGATACTGATAAGCTACTATCTAAATTTCTGTGGAGGTTTGATTAAAAAACTATATCACATCTGCCCCATCACTACTATAATCTTTTGGGTTGATAGTAAATCTCTCTTCTTTTTTTCTCCCTAGTTGATTTTCAGAAGAAATATAAAGAGAGAAATTGATGAAACTGTAGAAGTACAATTCTAACTTCTTTTCCAGAAGCCTGATGAAAACTGTTCCATTCAATTTTAAATGTTGATTTAAAATCTCTTTGCCTAGCCAAAGAGCTAATTTTAGGTGTAAAGAAAGTGGATAGTAAATCTAAATAGCTTAGAGAATCTCACAAATCACATTTTCCAAGTCTTTCTCAGTGAAACTTCAAATCTATACCATACACAAACAACTGCCCCCCAAGCTCCTCTCCCACCCCACCCCCTTTCTTATTCTGTCTATTCAGTTTGACTCTAAGGGTTTTGTGATTGTTTCATTAAGCAGTTCCATTGACCAAAATATATAAATGTTACAGCGCTGAGTCAACAAAGTCCCATAGTAATCACACAGAACAATGCATTAACCTTTTCTCTCCAGCCTAAATAATTTTCTGATATCATGATACTGTATACTGTATTAACCTAGAGTGAGATGTAGTATCTTTGATACTGACAGATCTTCACCTCATAGAAGAAAATAATGGTTTAAATCATTTGCTTTTGGTAACAAAAATTGGTGATCAGTAATCTCAGGTGATCATTGTTTTCAGTTCTTACTTAAAGGAGTTGAGAGAAAATAGGTTAACATTTTTTTGAAATCATAACAACAGTGGTTTGATTTGCACATCTTAATTCTCCAAACAATCCTTAATAAAAATACCATAAGCTGCCAGGTGAGCAATGAAGATACAGTAATCAGTCATCAGTAAAGAATATTTTTAAAACTGACAGATTTAACCATCTTGGACAGTTCATAACAACAGAGGCTAAAGACACTATAGAATGTAGAAAAGACACTAGCCAAATAGAACTAAACAAAATATAATGAGACAAACAAAACTAATCAAAATACAAAATACTCTACAAATGTGACTATTTTTTATAACAGGTAGGTGATTTTGACCCAAATGTTGTCAAAAAATATGTTACTATCTGGTCTTGTATTTCAAGTAATATTCTTTTTTGCATAATATCATTAAATCTATTTTCCAAAGAAAAGTACTAAGGTTTTTTACAACTATCTTGATAAGGCAAGCTATTCAAATAGCAATCTTTTAATATCAGATTAAACAAGAGAACATCTTCAGGGAGTGGATGGTCTCCTTTAAACAATAAATTCCCTCATATATTAAAATACTTGACATGCATTGCACTAGGTTTTCAGAGAAAAAAACTTCAGGAGAAAAAACACATACAGCATTATTATAGAAAATTATTTAGAAAATAATGGGAGTTGGGGCTTCCCTGGTGGCGCAGTGGTTGAGAGTCCGTCTGCCGATGCAGGGGACACGGGTTTGTGCCCTGGTCCGGGAAGATCCCACATGCCGTGGAGTGGCTAGGCCCGTGAGCCATGGCTGCTGAGCCTGCACGTCCGGAGCCTGTGCTCCGCAATGGGAGAGGCCACAACAGTGAGAGGCCTGCATAACGCAAAACAAAAAAAAAAGAAAATAATGGGAGTTGTGGAAACTACATTTTCTAAATAGAAAATTAAGCTATACCTGGATGAATGAATGCTTCTAAGGAAATAAGATTTCTGGGGCGACAGCATTTCTCCCCGTTTTCTATAAATTTAATATTTGTGAGATTGAGAGGCAAAACAACTTATAGACATTAGTGATTCTCCTTACTCTAACCTGTTTTTTCTAGTACTGATCAAAACTAGCAACTACATGTATAGGTTTTTTAATGTTTATTATATATTGTTTGTATCCTGCTTCTAAAAGGTAAACCCAAGAGGGTCTAGAAACTTTTCTGTTCTTTTCACTGATGAATAATACAAAGTGCCTAGGCTAGTACCTGTCACATAGAAGGCATTTGGTAAATGTATGTTGATCAAATAAATGGATGAATTAATGAGTGAATGAAGGCATGGGAATAGATCTTGCATGACATTTTTCAGTTACAGCTTATTGTGAGGTGTTATGAAAACTGCCTACACAATGAATCAGACACAGATAGTGAAACATTTCATAAAAGAAAATCTCTTTGTTCCCATATTAAGAATGTAGAGCCCATATTCGTTCTCAAATACTTATGCTGGTTTTCTCAAAACCTTGTTTCCATATATCCCCCAGAAAAGACACATTGCAGTTTTCAAAGCCTTGCAGTATTACAATCTCTCAATACATTTGGAGCAAAGTATATAAAGAATTATGTTTTCCTGAAACTTGTTTACATAGAACTTCTGATTCAATTTTTAGTTCTACTAAAATGTTATGATAGTTCCTAGAAAATGAAATAGATCCATTCTTTCATTTCATGAATTATGTGAACTTAGTTCTTCAATGCATGTATCAATTTTGCTATGATCTTTTCTTACATAAGAATGTTTAATGGTTATGTAACAATGTAGTGATCAAATTAAAAATATTTTCAATCCTATACTTTGATTATCGTTGAACTAAAAGTTAATATCTGTAAGAATTCATATTTATTAAATACACTGTGTAAAACAAATTGATAGTGCCCGAATAGCCAGTTTTAAGGTTTCTGCCCAAGAATATGAGTACTTTTATGCTTTTCAGAAGTCAGTTCCTATATTTAGAACCTTAACTCATAAAACAGTAGCCTTGTTATATGTCTAGTCAAATAGTTTAAAAATATTTTAGATCATCTTGGGATAAGATATATCTTCAATTATTTCTTTCAATTCAATTAGTTCTGTGGCATTTTACTATAAAAATGTAATAATTCTAATTGGTGATGTAGATAAACACCTTTAAAAGGAGGAAACCAGAATTTACAATCAAGTAGAATCAATTCCATCCGATTATGAATTGATTTTTAGTTAATTTGGAATAGGAAGTATAGCAGAAAACTTTGATTCCCATTGCATGTGACAGAGGTAATTCAGGGATATTACACATATACTGCTTGGCAATAGAAATGCGAGTTACTCATTTAAAGATGCCATTTATTCAAGCAGAAATAAGAGTTACCAAAGATAGTGGAAAGGCTGTGTATTTTGATCTTTGTCCTTTTTTGATGATATTTGAAATTGTGGGCATTTTGAGTTCTGAAAGATTCAAGGAGACTTGAAATAATATCAGTGGGGGACTGTGATCACAAACAATATATAAGTTATAGTGAGATTCAGAATGTGTCTTATGGCTAGGGATGGTGTATTTTGTTGATCATTTCCTAAATGTTGTATTTGTGACACTTTTGAATTTTGGATGAAGAACATAAGTAAAGGAAACTAACACAATGGAATATTTTAAATGGATATTACATATGAAATTCAAAATCTTTGTGTAACAGATGGATATTATTTTCACTTTCTTAGTAAAAAAGGGTATAAGTAACATAAGAGGGGGACTCTCCTCAATATATCATTATGTACTTTATTCCATGAATATTTACTAAATATCTGACAAGCACTGCTGTTTATTAATTTATCCAGTCACCACAGTGTCTAGTAAGTGTCACTTACTAAACACTGTGGTTCCAGATAATATGCTATTTGGTGAGGAGAAGCAGTGACACAAGACATGGTCCTTTCTCACAAGAAGCTTAAATAGTTGAGGAGATAGATGAGTAAATCAGTCATAATATATATTAAAACATTTTAACTTTTATTAATTGGTTTATTTAAATGTTAAAATTTGTCTAAAAGTTTTATGGGAGTAGAGAGGAGAAAGAGGGATTGTGATATGAGGTTATTCTAAATTAGAATAATGAATATGTATGAATTAGACCAAAAACATGTGAGTTGCTTGCTACTGATAGAGGGACCTTGGAGACATGTGTTGGTGTAAAGCATAACTGCTTCAAAGGGTAGTTGTGGGAACCAGAGAAGGGTGAGGTTATTCAGGAACTAAATGTCCAAGGGCCTGCGATGAAATGCTAAGTGATATCAGCACAAAGGAAGAAAATGATCGCATAGGATTTTAGAAAGAATATCTGACTTCCGGTGCCAGCAATCACTTGAGTGATTCTTATCTATTGTATATAGAATGACAGTAGGTTAAAATTTCAAAACAGTTTTAAATATTTTATTTCTAAAGCTAATGGGTTGAAAGAGTCTCTCAAATGACAATTATATGTTGCAGGTGTTTATTTGATTCAGGAAAAAAGTCCAAACTGTTTAAAAGTTTTAAGTTTAAAATTTTGATTTACCTTTTTTTAAATTATTGTACTTAAACCAAAAACTTCTCCACATTTTACTTTGAAAAAAGCAAACAGTCTCTTTAAAGTTTAAACCCGTTGGGAGAAAAACTACCTATCAAAACTGGAGTGTGCATTTCTCGGAGTGTTGAGGAAGATGGCGGAAGAGTAAGACGCGGAGATCACCTTCCACCCACAGATACATCAGAAATACATCTACACGTGGAACTTCTCCTATAGAACACCCACTGAACGCTGGCAGAAGACCTCAGACCTCCCAAAAGGCAAGAAACTCCCCACGTACCTGGGTAGGGCCAAAGAAAACACAGAGACAAAAGAATAGGGACGGGACCTGCACTAGAGGGAGGGAGCTGTGAAGGAGGAAAGGTTTCCACACACTAGGAAACCGCTTCAAGGCAGGGACTGTGGGTGGCAGCGGGGGGGAAGCTTCGGATTTACAGAGGAGAGCACAGCAACAGGGGTGCGAAGGGCAAAGCAGAGAGATTCCCGCACAGAGCATCGGTGCCGACCAGCACTCACCAGCTGGAGAGGCTTGTCTGCTTACCCACCGGGATGAGTGGGGGCTGGGAGCTGAGGCTCGGGCCTCGGAGGTCGGATCCCAGGGAGAGAACTGAGGTTGGCGGTGTGAACACAGCCTGAAGGGGGCTAGTGCGCCACGGCTACACGGGAGGGACTCCGGGGAAAAGCCTGGACCTGCCGAAGAGGCAAGAGACTTTTTCTTTCCTCTTTGTTTCTTGGTGCGCGAGGAGAGGGAATTCAGAGCGCCACTTAAAGGAGCTCGAGAGACGGGTGCGAGCCGCGGCTAAAAGCACAGACCCCAAAGACAGGCATGAGACGCTAAGGCTACTGCTGCAGCCACCAAGAAGCCTGTGTGCAAGCACAGGTCACTGTCTGCGCATCCCCTCCTGGAAGCCTGTGCAGCCCGCCACTGCCAGAGTCCTGTGATCCAGGGACAACTTCCCCGGGAGAACACACGGCATGCCTCAGCCTGGTGCAATGTTACGCAGGCCTCTGCCACCGCAGGCTCCCCCCGCATCCGTACTCCTCCCTCCCCCCCCGGCCAGAGTGAGCCAGAGCCACTGAATCAGCTACTCCTTTAACCTTGTCCTGTCTGAGCGAAGAACATGTGCTCTCAGGCGACCTACACGTGGAGGCGGGTCCAAATCCAAAGCTTGAACTGTGCAAACAAAGAAGAGGAACGGAAATCTCTCCCAGCAGCCTCAGGAGCAGCGGATTAAATCTCCACAGTCAACTTGATGTACCCTGCATCTGTGGAATACCTGAATAGACAACGAATCATCCCAAATTGAGGACGTGGACTTTGGGACCAAGATAGATTATTTTTTCCCTTTTTCCTCTTTTTGTGAGTGTGTATGTGTATGCTTCTGTGTGAGATTTTGGCTGAAAAGCTTTGCTTTCACCATTTGTCCTAGGATTCTGTCCATCCGTTTTTTTTCGTTTGTTTTTACTTAAATTTTTTTCTCAATAATTATTTTTTATTTTAATAACTTTATTTTACTTTATTTTATTTTATCCTCTTTCTTTCTTTCTTTCTACTTTTTCTCTCTTTTATTCTGAGCCGTGTGGATGAAAGGCTCTTGGTGCTCCAGCCAGGCATCAGGGCTTTGCCCCTGAAGTGGGAGAGCCAAGTTCAGGACACTGGTCCACAAGAGACCTCCCAGCTGCACGTAATATCAAATGGCAAAAATCTCCCAGAGATCTCCATCTCAACACCAACACCCAGCTTCATTCAACGACCAGCAAGCTACAGTGCTGGACACCCTATGCCAAAAATCTAGCAAGACAGGAACACAACCCCACTCATTAGCAGAGAGGCTGCCTAAAATCTTAATAAGGCCACAGACAAGATCCAGCCTCATCCACCAGAACACAGGCACTAGTCCCTTCCACCAGGAAGCCTACATAACCCACTGAAACAAATTTAGCCACTGGGGAAAGATACCAAAAACAACGGGAACTACGAACCTGCAGCCTTCAAAAAGGAGACCCCAAACATAGTAAGATAAGCAAAATGAGAAGACAGGGAAACACACAGCAGATGAAGGAGCGAGGTAAAAACCCACCAGACCTAACAAATGAAGAGGAACTAGGCAGTCTACCTGAAAAAGAATTCAGAATAATGATAGTAAAGATGATCCAAAATCTTGGAAATAGAATAGACAAAATGCAAGAAACATTTAACAAGGACCTAGAAGAACAAAAGATGAAACAAGCAATGATGAAAAACACAGCAAATGAAATTAAAAATACTCTAGAAGTGATCAGTAGCAGAATAACTGAGGCAGAAGAATGGATAAGTGATCTGGAAGATAAAATAGTAGAAATAACTACTGCAGAGCAGAATAAAGAAAAAAACAATGAAAAGAACTGAGGACAGTCTCAGACGCCTCTGGGACAACATTAAATGCACCAACATTCAAATTATAGGGGTCTCAGAAGAAGAATAGAAAATGAAAGGGACTGAGAAAGTATTTGAAAAGATTATAGTTCAAAACTTCCCTAATATGGGAAAGGAAATAGTTAATCAAGTACAGGAAGCACAGAGAGTCCCATACAGGATAAATCCAAGGAGAAACATGCCAAGACACATATTAATCAAACTATCAAAAATTAAATACAAAGAAAACATTAAAAGCAGCAAGGGAAAAACAACAAATAACACATGAGGGAATCCCCATAAGGTTAACAGCTGATCTTTCAGCAGAAACTCTGCAAGCCAGAAGGGACTGGCAGGACATATTTAAAGTGATGAAGGAGAAAAACGTACAAGCAAGATTACTCTACCCAGCAAGGATTTCATTCAGATTTGATGGAGAAATTAAAACCTTTACAGACAAGTAAAAGCTGAGAGAGTTCAGCACCACCAAACGAGCTTTACAACAAATGCTAAAGGAACTTCTCTAAGCAAGAAACACAAGAGAAAGAAAAGACCTACAATAACAAATGCAAAACAATTAAGAATATGGGAATAGGAACATACATCTCGATAACTACCTTAAGTATAAATGGAATAAATGCTCCCACCAAAAGACACAGACTGGCTGAATGGATACAAAAGCAAGACCCATATATATGCTATCTGCAAGAGACCCACTTCAGACCTAGGGACACATCCAGACTGAAAGTGAGGGGATGGAAAAACATATTCCATGCAAATGGAAATCAAAAGAAAGCTGGAGTAGCAATTCTCATATCAGAGAAAATAGACTTTAAAATAAAGACTATTAGAAGAGACAAAGAAGGACACTACATAATGATCAACGGATCGATCCAAGAAGAAGATATAACAATTGTAAATATTTATGCACCCAACTTAGGAGCACCTCAGTACATCAGGCAAATACTAACAGCCATAAAAGGGGAAATTGACAGTAACATAACCATAGTAGGGGACTTTAACACCCCAATTTCACCAATGGACAGATCATCTAAAATTAAAATAAATAAGGAAACAGAAGCTTTAAATGATACATTAAATAAGATGGACTTAATTCATATTTATAGGACATTCCATCCAAAAACAACAGAATACCCATTTTACTCAAGTGCTCATGGAACATTCTCCAGGATAGATCATATCTTGGGTCACAAATCAAGCCTTGGTAAATTTAAGAAAATTGAAATTGTACCAAGTATCTTTTCCGACCACAATGCTATGAGACTAGATATCAATTACAGGAAAAGATGTGTAAAAAATACAAACACATGGAGGCTAAACAATATGCTACTTAATAACGAAGTGATCACTGAAGAAATCAAAGAGGAAATCAAAAAATACCTAGAAACAAATGACAATGGAGACACGACAACCCAAAACCTATGGGATGCAGCAAAAGCAGTTCTAAGAGGGAAGTTTAAAGCAATACAATCCTACCTTAAGAAAGAGGAAACGTCTCAAACAATCTAACCTTGCACCTAAAGCAATTACAGAAAGAAGAACAAAAAACGCCATAGTTACCAGAAGGAAGCACATCATAAAGATCAGATCAGAAATAAATGAAAAAGAAACGAAGGAAATGATAGCAAAGATCAATAAAACTTAAAGCTGTTTCGTTGAGAAGATAAACAAAATTAATAAACCATTAGCCAGACTCATCAAGAAAAAAAGGGAGAAAACTCAAATCAATAGAATTAGAAATGAAAAAGTCAAAGTAACAACTGACACTGCAGAAATACAAATGATCATGAGAGATTACTACAGGCAACTCTATGCCAATAAAATGGACAACCTGGAAGAAATGGACAAATTCTTAGAAATGCACAAGCTGCCGAGACTGAACCAGGAAGAAACAGAAAATATGAACAGAGGAATCACAAGCACCGAAATTCAAATTGTGATTAAAAATCTTCCAACAGGGCTTCCCTGGTGGCCCAGGGGTTGAGAGTCCGCCTGCGGATGCAGATGACACGGGTTCGTGCCCTGGTGCAGGAAGATCCCACATGCCGCAGAGCGACTAGGCCTATGAGCCATGGCCGTTGAGCCTGCGCATCCGGAGCCTGTGCTCCGCAACGGGAGAGGCCACAACAGTAGAGGCCCACATACTGCAAAAAGAAAAGAAAAAAGTCTTCCAACAAACAAAAGCCCAGGACCAGATGGCTTCGCAGGCAAATTCTATCAAACATTTAGAGGAGAGCTAACACTTATCCTTCTCAAACTCTTCCAAAATATAGCAGAGGGAGGAACACTCCCAAACTCATTCTACGAAGCCACCATCACCCTGATACCAAACCCAGACAAAGGTGTCACAAAGAAAGAAAACTACAGGCCAATATCACTGATGACCATGGATGCAAAGATCCTCAACAAAATACTAGCAAACAGAATCCAATAGCACATTAAAAGGATCATACACCATGATCAAGTGGGGTTTATTCCAGGAATGCAAGGATTCTTCAGTATACGCAAATCAATCAACGTGATACACCATATTAAGAAATTGAAGGAGAAAAACCATATGATCATCTGAATAGATGCAGAGAAAGCTTTTGACAAAATTCAACACCCATTTATGATAAAAACCCTTCAAAAAGTAGGCATACAGGAAACTTCCCTCAACATAATAAACGCCATGTATGAGAAACCCACAACGAACATCATCCTCAATGGTGAAAAACTGAAACCTTTTCCACTAAGATCAGGAACAAGACAGGGTTGCCCACTCTCACCACTCTTATTCCACATAATTTTGGAAGTTTTAGCCACAGCAATCAGAGAAGAAAAAGATTAAAAGGAATCCAAATTGGAAAAGAACAAGTAAAGCTGTCACTGTTTGCAGATGACATGATACTATACACAGAGAATCCTAAAGATGCTACCAGAAAACTACTAGAGCTAATCAATGAATTTGGTAAAGTAGCAGGATACAAAAATAATGCACAGAAATCTCTGGCATTCCTATACACTAATGATGAAAAATCTGACAGTGAAATTAAGTAAACACTCCCATTTACCATTGCACAAAAAGAATAAAATATCTAGGAATAAAACTATGTAAGGAGACAAAATTATAAGAAAATTATAAGACACTGATGAAAGAAATTAAAGACGATACAAGTAGATGGAGAGATTTACCATGTTCTTGGATTGGAAGAATCAACATTGGGAAAATGACTCTACTACCCAAAGCAATCTACAGATTCAATGCAATCCCTATCAAACTACCACTGGCATTTTTCACAGAACTAGAACAAACATTTCACAAGTTGTATGGAAACACAAAAGACCCTGAATAGCCAAAGCAATCTTGAGAACGAAAATTGGAGCTGGAGGAATCAGGCTCCCTGACTTCAGACTATATTACAAAGCTACAGT
This sequence comes from Grampus griseus, assembly GCF_964374135.1. Classification (NCBI taxonomy): domain Eukaryota; kingdom Metazoa; phylum Chordata; class Mammalia; order Artiodactyla; family Delphinidae; genus Grampus; species Grampus griseus. The sequence goes on from NC_139019.1 coordinate 81,652,321, forward strand.
AATCAAGACAGTATGGTACTGGCACAAAAACACAGATCAATGGAACGTGATAGAAAGTCCAGAGATAAACCCACGCACATATGGTCACCTTATCTTTTATAAAGGAGTCAAGAGTATACAGTGGAGAAAAGACAGCCTCTTCAGTAAGTGGTGTTGGGAAAACTGGACAGGTACATGTAAAAGTATGAAATTAGAACACTCCCTAACACCATACACAAAAATAAACTCAAAATGGATTAAAGACCTAAATGTAAGGCCAGACACTATCAAACTCTTAGAGGAAATCATAGGCAGAACGCTCTATGACATAAATCACAGCAAGATCCTTTTTGACCCACCTCCTAGAGAAATGGAAATAAAAACAAAAGTAAACAAATGGAACCTAATGAAACTTCAAAGCTTTTGCACAGCAAAGGAAACCATAAACAAGACCAAAAGACAACCCTCATAATGGGAGAAAATATTTGCAAATGATGTTACTGACAAGGGATTAGTCTCCAAAATTTACAAGCAGCTCATGCAGCTCAATAACAAAAAAACAAACAACCCAATCCCAAAATGGGCAGAAGACCTAAGTAGACATTTCTCCAAAGAAGATATACAGAGTGCCAACAAACACATGAAAGAATGCTCAACATCATTAATCATTAGGGAAATGCAAATCAGAACTACAGTGAGATATCATGTCACACCAGTCAGAATGGCCATCATCAAAATATCTAGAAACAATAAATACTGGAGAGGGTGTGGAGAAAAGGGAACCCTCTTGCACTGTTGGTGGGAATGTAAATTGATATAGCCACTATGGAAAGCAGTATGGAGGTTCCTTAAAAACTAAAAATAGAACTACCATACGACCCAGCAATCCGACTACTGGGCATGTACCCTGAGAAAACCATAATTCAAAAAGAGTCATGTTCCAAAATATTCATTACAGCTCTATTTACAGTAGCCAGGACATGGAAGCAACCTAAGTGTCCATCAACAGATTAATGGATAAAGAAGATGTGGCACATATATACAGTGGAATATTACTTAGCCATAAAAAGAAACGAAATTAAGTTATTTGTAGTGAGATGGATGGACCTAGAGTCTGTCATACAGAGTGAAGTAAGTCAGAAAGGGAAAAAGAAATACCGTATGCTAACATATGTATGGAATCTAAGAAAAAAAGAAAGAAGTCATGACGCACCTAGGGATAAGACGGGAATAAAGACACAGACTTACTAGAGCATAGACTTGAGGATATGGGGAAGGGTAAGGGTAAGCTGTGACAAAGTGAGAGAGTGGCATGGACATATATACACTACCAAATGTAAAATAGATAGCTAGTGGGAAGCAGCCGCATAGCACAGGGAGATCAGCTAGGTGGATTGTGACCACCTAGAGGGGTGGGATTGGGAGGGTAGGAGGTTGGGAGCCGCAAGAAGGAAGAGATATGGGAACATATATATATGTATAACTGATTCACTTTGTTATAAAGCAGAAACTAACACACCATTGTAAAGCAATTATACTCCAATAAAGATGTTTTAAAAAAATAAGAATCAGGAGTGTACATCTTTTGTGGTAATAGAAAAAAAAAAAACTCAACCACAAAGACCCCAGTGTAAATATTTGGTGCACTCTCAGTAGGCATAATAGTTTACTGAAATGCAGGTGAGGTGTTAGTTAATTTGTCAGTTACCACTGAAATAAAAAAAAATAACATTTTGGAAAATGACAGTATACATGTAAATATTATTAAATGTTTAAAAGGATCTGTTACCTTTTTACACATTGAAAACACATTTGCAGAAATGTTAATTGGAAATACAGAAAACTGGCAGATGTAGGGTCTCTATAATAATTCACAAACATAAAGACACTGGGCATAAAATACAGTCGTTTCTCAGATGTTAAAATTTTAACATGCTACGAACTAACAGGGCAGATCAAAGAAGTGACATTTATTAGATGCATCAAAATGGATTAAAACTGTCTTGGGTAGACAGGTTAACTTCATGAAAGGCAAGGATATTCCGAAAATCAAATGTATTAAACTATGAGCACAAGCTGTCATGCATATCTTGGTGAAATTAGGTTGAGAAATGTTCCTTTAATAAAAAAAAATCAGTTTGATAAATGTAAGCTCCCTTGATTGAAATTATTTTAGGACAAATATTAAATAGTTCATCTAATGGCAAAGGAAACAAAGCTCCTATATTCTTCAAAGGTATTTGAATAAACTGTTACTTTTTGTTACATTAGCCATGTTCAATCACCATAAAATCATCTCCTAAAAATTCAAATGAAGTCAATTTTTCTTCTGATGAATATGCTTTAAACAATTACTTTTCAGTTCCAGAAATTTGGCCTATAGTAATTTTCCCATCCCAATTGCCAGTTCTGGTTTAGGTATTTTTGTGTAGTAGTATCTCTATAGATAATTTTGTGTTTGTTGAAAAATAATATATGTATTTTGAAACCTAGGCTAATATTTACTTCAAAACAATAGTGTTTTGAATCTAATATGAAACACCATTAACTATCATTTGAATATCAGTTATAATGTCATGCAACAATTAATTTCTAATAAATGATCATGAATAAATGAATTACTAAACAAAAACTAGTCTTAATGGTTGAGTAACACAAAGGTGTAGTTCTCTTTCTGGCTACATATCCACTATGGTTGGTGGGGGGCTATGCTTTTTATTTTTTATTTCATCATCAATCTTTAACAGGATGATGGTTCAGCCAGTTTGAGACAGTGTGGACCATTGCAGCAGAAGTAGAAATGCACACTGGTCCTTATATCCTCAAAACTTCCACTAACAATTCATCTACATAATCAAGTCATATGGTTGATTCTGATATCAAGATGGTAGGGAAGGGCTTCCCTGGTGGCGCAGTGGTTGAGAGTCCACCTGCTGATGCAGGGGACACGGGTTCGTGCCCTGGTCCGGGAAGATCCCACATGCCACGGAGCGGCTAGGCCACTGAGCCTGCGTGTCCGGAGCCTGTGCTGCGCAACGGGAGAGGCCACAACAGCGAGAGGCCCGCATACCGCAAAAAAAAAAAAAATGTAGGGAAGTATTATGTTCACTCTGGCAAAATAATTTTATATTGTTGAACAGGAATACAACGTACTTACCATAGCTAGTAAGTGAAATATTTGGAGATTGCAAAGTAACCACTGTCTTTTTGATCCAAAGCCCATTCCTTAACCTCTACGTTAGTGGTACACAACTTTAGTAAAAAAATAAAAAAAAAAAAACCAACTAGAGTGTTATTTTAAAAATGAAAATGCTCAGGTCCTAACTCAAAAGACGCTAAGGTCAATATATAGATGAGATATTGGTGAGCTGTTAAACTGTTAGTGGGTTTATCAACTGTTTGTTTTGTTAGTGTTGTCATTTACCAAATATTCAATAGACAGAGATCAACAAAGGACAAAGAAAAGGATATTAAAACTGCTACAATTTATATACTCCATATTCTTGTGCATTTGAGGAAAAGCATGAACATATATGTGGCATAAAAACGTCACAGAAAAACTTTAAGAAAGGAAACTGCATCTGAAATGAAGCACACAATGGATAAGATTATAAGCAAACTGATCAGAGAAATACAAAATCTGAATAGTGCCATATATTTACAAAAATTTGTGTTTATATTAACTCTCCCTGAAAAAACCCACCAAATACGGTGTTACTAATGAATTCTGCTAGACATTTCAGAAGGAAAAATTGCCAAATGTACAGTTTTTTCCGTAAAATAAAGGAGGATAAATAGCTGCTCAGTTTGACAAAACTCAACTTCCATTCAGGATAAAAAATGATCAGCAAACTTGAAATAGTAGGGAACATCCTCAAACTGATAAAGGATCACTACGAAAAATCTACAGCCAAAAATCATACTAATGGTGAAACGTGAATAGTTTTTCCTTAAGTGTGGAAACAAAACTAGGATATCTGTTTTCATCAGTTTTATTTGACATTGTACTAGATGACTTAGCCATTCCAATAAGGTAAGAAAAATATAGTTAAAGATTAAAAAGGAAGACGTAAAAATTGTCTATTTGCAGATGTTATGATTGTTTACATAGAAAAATCTCGGGAAATCTATAATACAGCTAAGAAACCAAATTATTGAATGTATCACATTAGCAGGACACAGGTTAAATATAAAAATTGACTATTTGTATATGTAACAGCAAAGATTGAAAATTTGAAATTTAAAAAATGAATTAAAGTTAGTTTAATTTAATTTCAATTAATTTTTTAAATTAAAAATAACTCCATTTTTGGTAGAAAAAGTACATAAGACTATATCTAAAAAATTGTGCACAAGTGTTCTACATTGAGAAGTAAAAATATTGCTGAGAGAAGTTACATAAATGGAAAGATATGCCATGTTTGTAGATTAGAATATCAACAGTGCAATAATAACAGTTCTCCCCATACTGATTTCTAGATTAAATTACATTTCCAATGAAAATGCAGCAGGTTTTATTTCTGGAAATTGACAATTATTTTTAAATTAATAAAAGAATTCAAAAGACCTATAAGAGTCAAACAATATTTAAAAAGAATAATGTTAGATAAGTTACCTTATTTCAAGATTTACAATAAAGCTATAGTAATCAGGATTTCTTTTTTCAGAAAAAAAAATACATAGCTCAATGAAAAAGAATGGAGAGTCCAGAAATATAGTCTATTGATTTTTGTCAAAATGCATATGGTCTATTTTTTTCTTGGTTCATTTGTCATCTTGGCAACAGTGAAAGACTTTCATGATTATCTACCATCATCTTCTATTAAGAAGAGAAATGAATATTTAAGTTGTTTCAGTAATAAACTTAGAAAGTACATCCCGATCAAAAAGTGGATAAGGCAGAAAATTTCAGGAAAATGACTTGCATTGAAATTCATTTTAATTGTTTGACTTACAGGAAAGTCAGACTTTTCAGCCAGCCTTAACTGACAATAGGAAGAATGTGTTATCAAATCTGTTTGCACTTCATACCTTGCTATTCACAGTTTTAAGTGAAAAATACAACTTGCTAGGAAAAAAATATATTTAAAGTTCTCACCTATTCTCTCCTAGATTCCTGAGTACTTTAAAAGCAGTCCTTCTGACATGGTAATTGCATTCCCCTGGCATGTGTAAATATTTAATTGGGCTAAAGATTCTCAAGTATAAAATTCGGTTAGATAACAGTGAGGTTAATCATACATACCAAATATATGTAGCTCTCTTCCTCGTGGAGAAGTTTTCCAAATATACACAAGTCTCAGTAAAGCTCAATAGACAAATTATGTAACAATGAAATGATATATGCATTTAGCTACTTGAACACCTAAATTAACTTTATCACTCCACAGGACTGTGATCATCAACTAATCGAGAAAGTTATGTTATTGTCTAGATCGACCAATAGATCAAGGGAACAGAAGAGTGATGAAATAGAACTATAAATATATGGAAGTTAACTTTTTTCAAAGATGCAAAGGCAATTCATTGGGGAAATATAGTCTATTTAAGAAATGGGTTGAACCCATTGGATTTCCATATAGAAAAAATAATAATTTTGATCCATATTTTGTACTACAATACAGAATTACCTAATTAACTCAGACGTATTGTGAATATACATGTAACAGCTAGTATTAGAAAACTTCTAAAAGAAAACATCAGAAAAAATGTTTGTGACCTCACTTAGGCAAAGATGTCTTAAATAGGACACAAAGCACAAGCCATTAAAAAAAAAGATAATTCAAACTTCATAAAAGTTGAAAAGTTTTGCTCTTTGAAAGGCACTGTTAAGAAAATGAAAGGATAAATTACAGACTGGGATAAAATATATGAAAATTGTGTATCTGGTAAAGGACTTTTAAACATAATGTTTTAAAAACACTTTAAACTTAATGACAAGAAAGTGAACACTCATAAATAAAGGGCAAAATATTTCAAATGGAACGTCTTCAAAAAATATATGAATGACAAATGAGTGAAGTAAATCATGGAAAGAGAAATACATATTATAACATTTACATCAAACTCTATATGATGCAAATTAATCTATAGTGTCAGAAAGTAGTTAAGTGGTTTCCAGGACGAGAAGAGGGCAAGGAGGGGCAGGACGGAGAGATTACAAGGGGGTATGAGGCAACTTCTGGGAGTGGTGGATTTGTTCAGTCTTGTTTATGTTGATGGTTTCACGGAGAATATATACACATATGTATTTATACCAAAACATCAAATTAAATGTTTTAAATATGAGCACTTTTCTACTTTTCTGTATGTCTCATAACTCAATAAAGATGATGAAAAGAAAAAACTAGAAAAATAGCTTAACATTTTTAAGAAACACTCAAAACTAGAATTATAGTTGATTAATAAATTAATATAAAAATTTATAGTATGTTAACCATACATTCATTGAAAGACATCTGAGCTTTTTTTCAGATTGTAGTTATTACAAATAAAGCAATAATGAATATTAGTGTACATGTTTTATGTGAACGTAATTTTTTATTGCTCTGAGATAAATGCCCAAGTGTACAGTTGCTATACCATAAGGTAATTTCTTTTTTTTTCTTTTTTTTTTACATCTTTATTAGAGTATAATTGCTTTACAATGGTGTGTTAGTTTCTGCTTTATAACAAAGTGAATCAGTTATACATATACATATGTTTCCATATCTCTTCCCTCTTGCGTCTCCCTCCCTCCCACCCTCCCTATCCCACCCCTCTAGGTGGTCACAAAGCACTGAGCTGATCTCCCTGTGCTATGTGGCAGCTTCCCACTAGCTATCTACCTTACATTTGGTAGTGTATATATGTCCATGCCTCTCTCGCTTTGTCACAGCTTACCCTTCCCCTTTCCCATATCCTCAAGTCCATTCTCTAGTAGGTCTGTGTCTTTATTCCTCTCTTACCCCTAGTTCTTCATGACATTTTTTTTTTCTTAATTCCATATATATGTGTTAGCATACGGTATTTGTCTTTCTCTTTCTGACTTACTTCACTCTGTATGACAGACTCTAGGTCTATCCACCTCATTACAAATAGCGCAGTTTCGTTTCTTTATATGGCTGAGTAATATTCCATTGTATATATGTGCCCCATCTTCTTTATCCATTCATCCGATGATGGACACTTGGGTTGTTTCCATCTCTGGGCTATTGTAAATAGAGCTGCAATGAACATTTTGGTACATGACTCTTTTTGAATTATGGTTTTCTCAGAGTATATGCCCAGTAGTGGGATTGCTGGGTCATATGGTAGTTCTATTTGTAGTTTTTTAAGGAACCTCCATACTGTTCTCCATAGTGGCTGTACCAATTCACATTCCCACCAGCAGTGCAAGAGTGTTCCCTTTTCTCCACACCCTCTCCAGCATTTATTGTTTCTAGATTTTTTAATGATGGCCATTCTGACTGGCGTGAGATGATATCTCATTGTAGTTTTGATTTGCATTTCCCTAATGATTAATGATGTTGAGCATTCTTTCATGTGTTTGTTGGCAGTCTGTATATCTTCTTTGGAGAAATGTCTATTTAGGTCTTCTGCCCATTTTTGGATTGGATTGTTTGTTTTTTTGTTATTGAGCTGCATGAGCTGCTTATAAATTTCGGAAATTAATCCTTTGTCAGTTGCTTCAACTGTATTCTCTTCAAATATTTTCTCGTCACTTTCTTTTTCTCTTCTTCTGGGATCTCTGTGTTTCAAATTTTGGTGTGTTTAACGTTATTCCGGAGGTCTCTGAGACTTCGTCAGTTCTTTCCATTATTTTTTCTTTATTGTGCTCTGTGGTAGTTATTTCCACTATTTTATCTTCCAGGTCACTTGTACGTTCTTCTGCCTCAGTCATTCTGCTATGGATTCCTTCTAGAGAATTTTTAATTTCATTTATTGTGCTGTTCATCATTGCTTGTTTGCTCTTTAGTTCTTCTAGGTTCTTGTTAAACGTTTCTTTTATGTTCTACATTCTATTTCCAAGATTTTGGATAATCTTTACTCTCATTACTCTGAATAATTTTTCAGGTAGACTGCCTATTTCCTCTTCATTTGTTTGGTCTGGTGGGTTTTTACCTTGCTCCTTCATCTGCTGTGTATTTCTCTGTCTTCTCATTTTGCTTAACTTACTGTGTTTGTGGTCTCCTTTTCGCAGGCTGAACGTTCGTAGTTCCTGTTGTTTTTGGTGTCTGCCACCAGTGGATAAGTTGGGTTCAGTGGCTTGTGTAGGCTTCCTGGTGGAGGAGACTGGTGCCTGCTTTCTGGTTAATGAGTCTGGATCTTGTCTTTCTGGTTGGCAGGACCACGTCCAGTTTTGTATTTTGGGTTGTCTGTGTACTAGTAGGATTTTTGGTTGCCTCTCTGCTAATGCGTGGTGTTGTGCTCCTGTCTTGGTAGTTGTTTAGTGTAGGGTGTCCAGCACTGTAGCTTGCTGGTCATTGAGTGGAGCTGGGTTTTTGCTTTGAGATGGAGCTCTCTGGGTGAGCTTTTGCCATTAGATATTATGTGGAGTTGGGAGGTCTCTGGTGAACCAATGTCCTGTACTCAGCTCTCCCACCTCAGAGGCACAGGCCTGACACCCAGTCATTGCACCAAGATCCTGTCAGCCACATGGCTCAGAAGAAAAGGGAGGAAAAAAAAGAAAGGAAAAATAAAATAAAATGATGTTATTAAAATAAGAAAGAAAATAATGATTACAAATAAAAAAACCAAAAAAGTAATAGAAAAAAAAAGAAGAACAAAAGAAGAGAGCAACCAAAGCAAAAAACAAATCCACCAATGATAGCAAGCACTAAAAGCTATACTAAAACAAAGAAAAAAAAAAAAAAAAGGACAGACAGAACCCTAGGACAAATGGTAAAAGCAAAGCTATACAGAAAAAAATCACACAAAGAAGCCTACACATACACACTCAGAAAAAGAGAAAAAGGAAAAACATATATATATATATATATGTATAAAGAAAAAGGAAGACAGCAACCAAATCAGTAAACAAATCTACCAATGATAATAAATGCTAAATACTAAATTAAGATAAACATAAAACCAGAAACAATTTAGATGCAGAAAGCAAACCCTAAGTCTACAGTTGCTCCCAAAGTCCACCACCTCAATTTTGGGATGTTTCATTGTCTATTCAGGTATTCCAGAGATGTAGTGTACATCCTATTGATTGTGGAGATTTAATACACTATTCCTGAGGCTGCTTGGAGAGATTTCCCTTTCTCTTCTTTGTTCGCACATCTCCTGGGGTTCAGCTTTGGATTTAGCCCCGCCTCTGTGTGTAGGTCGCCTGAGGGTGTCTGTTTCCCACCCAGACAGGACCGGGTTAAAGTAGCAGCTGATTAGGAGGCTCTGGCTCACCCAGGCCGGGGTGAGGGAGGGGTACGGAATGCAGGGTGAGCCTGCGGCAGCAGATGCTAGCGTTGACGATGCAGCAGCCTGAGGCACTCCGTGTGTTCCCCCGGGGAAGTTGTTCCTGGATCATGGGACCCTGGCAGTGGCGGGCTGCACAGGCTCCCGGGAGGGGAAGTGTGTATAGTGACCTGTGCTTGCACACAGGTTTCTTGGTGGCTGCAGCAGCAGCCTTAGCGTCTCATGCCCGTCTCTGGTGTCCGCACTGATAGCCGTGGCTCACGCCCATCTCTGGAGCTCCTTTAAGTGGTGCTCTTAATCCCCTCTCCTCGTGCACCAGGAAATAAAGACGCAAGAAAAAGTCTCTTGCCTCTTCGGCAGGTCCAGACTTTTTCCCGGACTCCCGGCTAGCCGTGGTGCACTAGCCCCCTCCAGGCTGTGTTCACGCCACCAACCCCAGTCCTCTCCCTGGGATATGATCTCCGAAGCCCGAGCCTCAGCTCCCAGCCCCCGCCTGTCCCGGCGTGTGAGCAGACAAGCCTCTCGGCCTGGTGAGTGCTGGTCGGCACCGATGCTCTGTGCGGGAATCTCTCCGCTTTGCCTTCTGCGCCCCTGTTGCTGTGCTCTCCTCCGTGGCTCCGAAGCTTTCCCCCTCCACCGCCCGCAGTCCCCGCCAGTGAAGGGGCTTCCTAGTGTGTGGAAACTTTTCCTCCTCACAGCTCCCTCCCACTGGTGCAGGTCCTATCCCTACCCTTTTGTCTCTATTTTTTTCATTTTTCTTTTGCCCTACCCAGGTACGTGGGGAATTTCTTGCCTTTTGGGAGGTCTGAGGTGTTTTGCCAGCATTCAGTAGCTGTTCTGTAGGAGTTGTTGCACATGTAGATGTGTTTCTGATGTATTTGTTGGGAGGAAGGTGATGTTCACGTCTTACTCCTCCACCATCTTGAACGTCTCTCCCTTTTGTTGAGTTTTAACAGATAGCGAGAGATGAAGGACGTGGGTATAGTTAGTAAAGGAGCAACATGAAGGCTCCGTATGGTGATTCTGTATCCTGACTGTGGTGGTGGTCTCATAAACCTACACGTGATAAAATTACATGGAACTAAATACACCCCCCCCACACACACACATACACAAATGAGTACAAGTAATATTGAGGAAATCTCTGAATAAGATTTGTGGGTAGTGTCAATGTCAATACCCTGGTTGTGATATTGTACTGTAGATTTAAAAAACATTACCATAAAACGAAATTAAAGAGTACACAAGTTATCACTATATTATTTCTCACAACTGCATTTGAATCTACAATTATCTCTAAAATAATTTCAAATAAAAAAAATCTGCTATATGTCTAAAGCTATACTCAAAATGCATCTGTCAAAAGATTTAACCAATGAAGAAAAATTGATATACCAAATTTTGAACTCAGACTGAAACAAAGGTAGTAGTTAGGATGGTTTATGTTAGGGATGAGAGAATGTACAATAAATTTAACAATATAACCGTTATGTATTTCTCAAGTCAAATGACCTTGAGAATTATCAAAATGATATATTATTTTATACCCATTCCTATCTTTTAAAACTCAGTAATGTTGGAAAATAAAAATATTTCTTTGATATTGGTAACTATAATTAGTAGTGGAAAATTATTCACGTTCCTAAAATTACCAGATAGATGATAGAACAGAATACATATAAAGCATAAATACGGTAATATTTTAGTAAAATTTAAAACAGCTATCATATATATGTATATGTGTCTATGCTTATACAAGGAGAATTTGAGGAAGAACATATACTAGGATTTTTTTAAAGTTACCTCAGGTGCAGTGTGAATAAGGAATAAAAATAGGTTGTAATTTATATTTGTATACATTTTTCATACGCATACACATATACTTTATATATATTATATATATTTCAGTGGAACATTCTTATTTATTGTTATTGTAACGAGATAAAAATTTTAAAGAAGGAATATTAAATTATAACTAACAAAATTATTACAAAATGCTCAGTGTCTACATAGTTTTTAAAATATACGTATTAGATAAAGAAGACAAATTTTAAAATGGATACTATAAAACCTAAGAGAATACTTGCATAGGTGGAGTAAACTCTACGTTCTAGGTTAAGAGGTCTTAATATTTTATATATGATGTTTCTACGTGAAATTTTTTATGAAATTGTCTCAATTTGGAACGTAAGAGAAATGTAATATAATTCACCTGAGACTAACCAAGATTAATTTTATGCAATGTTTTTATTTAAAAAATGAGTAAAGAAAGATCTTTCCTACTAAACTGAAAAGTTTTGTGAAGATAGGGTAGTTCAAAGAGTGTGACACTGATTTAGTTACAGGCAAACAGCTTTTGTACATCAGAATATTAAGTACAGAAGCAATACCACCATAAAAATGTGTGTGTGTATGTGAGTAAATGATATATAATAAATTTAGCACTCCAAAAGGTTGGGCAAATGTATCCTTTAATACAGAGTATGAAAATGGTATTAGGTCTACAAAGAAAAGTTGGTATTCATAATGATAGTAAATTTTAATTCAAAAGAATTTTGTTTAGTAAAACTTAAAATCTGTTTCCACTTAATCTAAAAGTCAAATTGAAATGCTAAAAATATAGCGTATAAAATACTTGAGTTAATTAAAATAATGAATAAAATTTCAATATTATATATTTTTAAGGATTTTTGTGACTGTGTTCATGAGAGATATTTGTCTGTGGTCTTTTAGTTTTTCTTGTAACGTCATTATCTGGTTTTGGAGAAAGGGTAATAATCTCTTAAAATTAGTTGGAAAGTAGTTCCTCTTCTATTTTCTGGATTGGGCATATTTTGCTTTGTTTATAACTTAAATGTTTAGTAAGCATTCACTAGGAATAAAAACACCTGGGCTTGGATTATTCTTTTATGTAAGTTTTTTTTTAAACTACAGATTAATTTCTTCAGTTTGTATAAACTATTTGTGTTTATTTCTTTTTTAATGTGTTTTTGTTTGTGTCTTTCAAGAAAATGTCCATTTCATCTAATTTATCAAATATATGTGCATAGATTATTTATACGTTTACCTTATCCATTTAATTTCTCTGAGATAAGTAATGAGAGCCTCTCCTTCATTTGTTATGTCATATTTGCATTCTTTCTCCCTCTCTTTTTTCTTTCACTGGTTAGTCTGGTTAGAATTTTATCAATTGTACTGGTCTTTTCAAACAACCAGCTTTTGCTTCATTTATTTTCGTCTTATCTTCCTATTTTATTTTAGTTTCTGATCTAAGTTTTTTAAACTTTTTGTTGGAGTATAGTTGATTTACAATGTTGTGTTAGTTTTAGGTGTACAGCAAAGTGAATCACTTATACTTACACGTATATCCACTTGTTTTTAGATTCGTTTCCCATATAGGTCATTACAGAGTATTGAATAGAGTTTCCTGTACTATACAGTGGATCCTTATTAGTTATCTATTTTATATATAGTAGTGTGTATATGTGAAACCCAATCTCCCAATTTATCCCTTCACCCCCTACCCCCCTTATTCTCTTTCTTCTGATTACTTTTGGTTTAAGTAGCTCTTATTTCTCTAGTTTCCTAAAGCACAAGCTTGATTTAATTTTTAAAAGCCTTTCTTCTTTTATAATTAAAAAAACAAGATAGAATTGTGTGCACTGATGTATAAAGACACCTAACACATACAACGAATTGAGAAAAAAAGAATGACGTGACAGTATTTTGCGTGGGAATTCATTCTTATTAAAAATTTATGTATGCTCAGACTAATACATATAGTAAAAAGTACAGAAGAATATGCTAATAGTCTCAAAACAGATTATCTCCAAGATTGCAATGGCAAGATCACCTTATTTTTCATGTATAATTTGGTATTATAATTTTTATAATAATATTTGTGTATTTTTTGTATTTTATCAATGATTGTATATGTAATCATCAGTGAGTGGGGAGGCAGAGATGTGAAGAAATAATTTAGTGATATTAAGACAATTGGCTAACTCTTCGGAATATAAAATGTGAGAGCTGAAGCATTACATTCAATATTACACAAAATAAATTCCTGAGAAAAAATTAAATGTAAGAAAAGGTAAATATTTTTAAAAATCAGAACACATAGTGATGATTTACTTTTTATGATATTTGGGAATGGAGATATTTAAAGCATAATTGCAAAAGCTTGAATCATGAAGTAAATGGTTTGAATATGGAGGATTGATTTCCTTATGATTTTAAAAACATTAATACAAAATTAGGCAGCTTATCTGAGAGAAAATGTTTTCAGAAAAACTGCAATTATTATGCCATAAATATTTCTAGCAAATCCATAAGGATTAGAAAAATTCCAATATGAAAATTGTGTACAATAAGCAAATATACTTAAGAAATAAAGGTTATAGAATGAGAATATTTAAACCTCAATGATAGTAAATGATCCAGCAGTGGCACTCCATGTTATTTACCTGAAGGAGTTGAAAAATTATGTCCACTGAAAACCTGCACGTAGATGTAGATAGCAGTTTCATTCATAATTGCCAAAACTTGGAAGCAACCAAGATGTCCTTCAGTAGGTGATTGATTATTTAAGTGTGGTACTCCCAAATAATGGGATATTATTCTGTGCTGATAAGAATGAGCTATTAAGCCATGAAAAGACATGAAGTAGTCTTAAATGCATTATTACTAAGTGGATGTGGTCAATCTGAAAAGGAAGGCTACATACAGTTGATTCCAACTATATGACATTCTGGAAAAGGCAAAACTATGGAGACAGTAAAATGATCAGTGGTTGTGTTGAGTTGTGGGGGGAGGGATGCATAGGTGGAACATAGAGGATTTTTAGGGCAATGAAATACTTTAATGATGGATACATGTCATTATATATTTGTGCAAACCCGTAGAATGCACAACACCAAGAGTGAACTCTAATGTAAACTATGGACTTTGAGTGATTATGGTGTGTCCATATAGGTTCACTAATTGTAACAAATGTACCACTCTGGTAGAGGACGTTAATTATGAGGGAGGCTATGCATATAAGGAGGCAAGAGTTATATGAGAAATCTCTCTACCTTCCCCTTAATTTTTCTATGAACCTAAAATGGCTTTAAAAAATAAAGTCTTAAAAAAATAATAAAGTTTCAGGTTGTTCGTTGTCTTCTTGTGATGTGTTATTTGCATTTTCATTTTTCATAGAAAACTCAATGACTTGTGTAATAAAATTAATAGACTTTAAAATAAATAAGCCAATTTTAAATACATAAGATTTATAAAGATCATGAAATAGGTTTACGTACCATCGGTTGAGGAACTTGAATCACTTATGTCATTTTTTTTCTATATTGATCAATGGAAGATTGTTGTCATTAGAGAAAATGGATTATGAATTTACCCTTTCCAAAGCAGTGTGTTCTCTCCCAGTTCACCTCGAGACCAAATCACAATATTTTCTTGAGTGGTTTTGTGGCTTGGAGTTTGATTGTAAACTTATTGTTGTGGATTATTGGATACTGTATGGGAAAAGTAAGAACACCTCTTATTCCCCAGAAAAGTTTTTTTTAATTAATTCATACTTTAAATTAACTTTCAAAATATTTATTCATATAAAGGGATTTTTTTTCATTTCTGAACTTATCTAGGAGAAACTCTATGTCTTAGTTGAATCTCTACCAGTTAGTACCATGCGTGGCACATAGAAGATCTTAAATGACTATAGAGTGAATGAAAGAATGGGTGAATAAGTGAAGGAAGTAATCATGTTAACATCATATGACAATCCTTTATTTCCTCTATTAAGAAGTGAAATCAGTAAGAACCTTTTGTTATTTCTTCATGACATAATTTTATGGAAGAAATAATAATTTCAGTGATATGTTAATGATTTACTTTTTAGAAAATTAAGCTTCAAAAGCTCCACGTTAGGGCTTTCCTGGTGGCGCGGCGGTTGGGAGTCCGCCTGCTGATGCAGGGGACGCAGGTTCGTGCCCCGGTCCGGGGGGATCCCACATGCCGCGGAGCGGCTGGGCCTGTGAACCGTGGCCACTGAGCCTGCGCGTCCGGAGCCTGTGCTCCGCAGCGGGAGAGGCCACAGCAGTGAGAGGCCCGCGTACCACAAAAAAAAAAAAAAAAAAAAGGCTCCACATTAAAATAACCCATATCCTCAAGTCATAAAAACTAAATGCTTTAGGTATCATATGAACATGATTGTTATATGTAGCCAGGAATAAAATAGCTCTTCCAAGAAAATATAAGTGACCCTCATGGTAAATTGATTCCAGGCTTCCAATAATTACTCTCCACCCTACCCATTGAGATGCCCTCACTTCTGGCATCTAAAAATCCAAGTGCTTTCCTTTCTCTTTCTATATCAAAACAATAACTATTCCATTATATCACTTTCCTGAAATCAGTTTCAACATGTGAAGCGAATCTTGCATTTATAGCTACAGATTTTAATCAATGACTGTGAAACTAACCATTTATCCCTTGTTAACTTACTTTCACAGCAGGTAAGCGTAAAGAGAGTTGGAAGAACCTCACCCACATCTGATTTGACCACCCATACCTACACATTTCTGGAGACATTTATCTAATCTCAGGAGAAACTAACAAATGGTGTGGACAATATCTGGGAAGAGGTGAGGAAAAAAGGAGCAGGCTCTGTGATCACTAGCTTCTTCAGGAGCATTTTAACAAAATAACAACCACAAAAACCTGTCCTGAACACTTAACATTTAGTAACTCATGTAATTCTCACAACCGTCCTGAGGATGAGGATGATTTTTCTCATTTTCTAATGAGGCAACTGAGGTTCAGAGATTGTAACCTGATCAAGGTCAAACAAGTACACACCTTTACTTGTCTCAGCCTGAGGACTGGACTCCTGCTCAGCACAGATAATACAGTACCACTCCAGCCCCTGTATCAAGTGGGAACCTTCCATCCACTGCCTAAGTATAGTTCAGTACATCCCTACTCACTTTCCTAACACTCACAGGTACATAGTTTATTCTTGAGATAACATTTTTATTTTTTTTACTCAGACCGATATATATTTCCCTGCCATAAAGACTTTCTTTTAAAATTCTAGAATGTATCACTAGGCTTCTCTATCATTTGAAATCCTGGTGATGAGCTTCCTAGAAAGGTAATGGATAGATGATGGATATTCCTTTAATTAATAGAAGGATTACTTAAATTGTGGATCAGGAATTAATCTTAGATTTACATGGGTTCCATCTACCTAAATAAGTTTTAAATCATATGACTTATATCCTTGTTTACTAATCATTTATGGTTCAACAACTATGCCATTAATTTAAAGTATTAAGTATATTTTGCATGTGGATAAAGTATATGTGAATTCTATCTGCTATTTTGATGTATATATTTAATATATATGTAAAGTCTGTATAATAAAGGTACATGTCATGCATATACATATAATAAAATTTTGAGTATATATGTCACTATACTGCACCTAAATATATCCTACAAACTAATTTGCATCTAAATAGCCATAATGTAATCCTACAAACTAGTTTGCATCTAAATAGCCATTCTTTTTTAACTTTCCATTATTGTGTTTATTTATTATTTCAGTAAATATTTACTGAATATATAATTTGCATTCAAGTAGAAATAACTTATAATTTGCTTTCACTGAAAAATAATATTCTTAGTCAAGTTATACTACTTAGTAAATTCACCATCAATTAGGTATTTTATACACTGAGCAATCACTGAAGAAGAACCAGTGGGTTTGCCTGTATATTTCAGAACATTGCCAATTATTCAGAAATTTCACCAGCTTAGTTACTTATTTAGCTAACAGTAATTAATGTATTTATAGTGATATCTATTAATTTAAATTTCTGATTATTTCATCTTTACAGCCAGGAAAAAACTGTACTTTTATTGAAGTTATAGCAATAAATTAAAAATGTATTTTTAAGTACATTCACTAGATTTTTGTGATAGAAATTTTACTGTGGACTAATTTTAGCTTAATCTTCATCTGAAGGTGTCTACTTACTGAAGTACTGGGAGAGCACTGAATTTTAGCCTGGAAGTTAATAATTATCAGATGTAGGCCAAATTACTTACATTTATATATAGAATAATAATCAAAAGCATTAGCCAAATATGGCTATTTCTTTAAACACCATTTTTATTTCAATTGCTCTTTCACAGATGTTTACCTTGAGCAGAGGGAAACATTTTTTATTGTATATTTATACTATAATGCTTTAACTTATCTATTCTATTGGCTTGCTGATAATTTAAATAACAGTAGAATGAAGATAACTGTCAGCCACAGAGAAATAGGGGCCCCTGAAGGAGTTTCTCTCCTTCAACCTGTGTGCTTCATAGTATAGGATCTAATACATCATTCCAACATCAGAAAGCATGACATGTAGTCATCCATTTTGTTTTCTTCTGTTGCCATATTTAATCAAAATAGATGATCTAGAACTTCTTTTGCTGGGCATATGTCTATCAGTATTTTCAGTTAATAATTTTGCCCAAGGTAACACAGAGCTTAAAGAAAAAATGTATTTTAATAGTTACAACTCCTATATCATAAAATTTTGATTCCATTAAATGTTATTATTTTATCATACATTTTCTTCTAAGTTTTAAGAAAGTTTCCTTTTATTCATACTATGAGAAATTATTTTTTATTCAAATGGAGTCTCTCAGAATTAATTACATTATTTCACTGTTTGGTATAAATGCTAATATTTTTATAACAGTTATATTGGGATAGAATCACATTCCATATAATTCACCTGCACTGTGTAATACACAGACATGAATCCAGTGTCATGATTCAGGACACAGTTGTTATTATTCCACTCTGCCTACATATAAGTTCATGAGAAAAATATTACGAGGAGTACCAATATACAAATAGTTCAACCCTCTGGTTTTTATACATGTAGTACCTACACATATTTCACATTAGATTTAGAAATTTTGGCTTGAAAATTAACTTTTAATTCAAATGAGAGTATACTATAATTTTATTAAAATGTTATCATCAATGTCCATCCTGTGACACAGCCCTGTAAATTAAACAAGTTGATAAAGTCTAATATTGCAGTAATTTATATTTGTGTCCAAAATATTTTATATCTATTTTACCTGAGTCAAGAAAATGATTATAGTGTTTTATATTAATATAGTAATTTATATTTTCTTCTGGAATATTTTTATATTTATTATCTCATTTGAACCTTATAAGATGATTTTATCGCTGAGTAAACTTATGGCTAGATAGCAGACAAAACATGTCTAAAATGCGTATTTTTTTCAGAGATCTTAGATACCACAGAGATACCAATTATGACTATTGTGAAGTAAAAGAAAAATTAAAAGTTAATCTTTCCTACAAAGATATTAATATCTGAGAATAAAAATAAATGCTTTTCCCTATTGTAAACTTCTTTAAGCCACTACTTTTCATTCACCCCTATTACTGAATTCAAGTAAAGTGCTGAGGATGAGGATGTATGGGATAGTGGTGGAATGGGTTGGAAATAAGAGAAGAATAGAGGAAAATGAAAATAGTCCTTGTTGAAAGTAGGAGAAAGAAACCCCAAAAGCCTTTAATTGTACATGCTGTCCCTTTGAAGAATTTAATAATTGTTCTTGAACTTGTACTAGCTATGGACTGCTCCTAGATATTTTTGCTTTTTATTCATATGTACTTTTTAATTTTATTTCATTTACACAAGTATTATATGATTTTTCCAGCAGGAGAGAAAAATTTAAATACGCCTTGATAAATGCACATTATTATTTTAGATGTATCATAACTGACCTTTTTCTATCTGTTTAAGCTATATACAAATTTATACATTTAAAAATATAGTTTGTCTTTATTAGAAATTATTCATTGAGCTGTAAATAGAAAATCTAACAGTGATAAAAATTTAAAGCTTTATCTTTCTTACATAACAAGATTATGGGAAAACGGGAAAAAAACCTAGTATCAGAACATTAGTGGGTACTTTTTTGAAATATAGGTCTTACATACTTATATTAACTCCACTATTTCATTAAGATTAATTATTCAAAATTAATTTTCAAAGGACTGGAACTAAACTTTAAACTAAATTTATACATATTTTAAATAAAAAATACAATCTACAAAGAAAACTAAAATTTAAGCATAAAACTATTAAATGTTCATTAACATTTTAATAGAAATTATTAGCTACTATGTTAGTTCAGCTGCTTCCATTGATGCCTACCCTGCTGTCAAGGAAGCGCTCATGGCTGTCACCTTTATAAATTTATTTATTTATTTTTGGCAGTATTGGGTCTTTGTTGCTGCGCCCAGGCTTTCTCTAGTTGCGGAAAGCGGGGGCTACTCTTCGTTGCGGTGCACAGGCTTCTCATTGCGGTGGCTTCTCTTGTTGTGGAGCACGGGTTCTAGGCACATGGGCTTCAGTAGTTGTGGCACGCAGGCTCAGTAGTTGTGGCTTGCAGGCTCAGCTGCTCCGCGCCATGTGGGATCTTCCCGGACCAGGGCTTGAACCCGTGTCCCCTGCATTGGTGGGTGGATTCCCAACCACTGTGCCACCAGGGAAGTCCGGCTGTCACCTTTAATGTGGCTGAGTTGTTGAGATTTTACATCTTCTTTTTGTCTTAATTCTTCTGAGGGAGCACGTTCAAAACCACCATCTCCAACAGTTCTGATCTTTCCAATGGATCTGAATTGCAGCAGCTTTGATTTCTCTCACACTAACCAGGAAAGGTGCTTGTGTGTCCCCTTCCCAAGTGAAGAGCTCATTCCTCTTTGTGGGTTTTGCCTGAGTTCATGATGACTCATTCTAGGGGAGTAAAAATCGGAAGGAGCCAGAGGAAATGAAGGAGATAGAAATAAAGAAAATTATGAAGACTTGTGTGAGGTATCAGAGATGAGTGGGAAGGGAGGGCATTAAAGAAGAAAGGAAGGAAAGATTGGGAAGAAAACTAGAAAAGTGCACAAAGCTGCTGACTACTGTCTGAAATAGCAGTGTATCAACAAGATGCAAGTGTTTTGTTATGAAAATAATGAATTCACCATAACAAAAAATACTTGAATCCTGGATGCTAAAGAGGAGTACCTATAATAATGACTCCATACTGTCTTGAGGCCCACACTGCTGTTGCTGAGGTGGAGTGATGCCAAAGTCAGCACTCATTGTGGGAAGATGGTTGGAGCTTCAGCCATAATATAGTGTTAATCAGGAAGAAAGACATAAAGGAAGCTTTCAGCTGCATTGTGGAGAAATAAGTTAGAAGCAGTAACATTAGAAGCTAAATGTCACTCTGCAGAGTGACATTTAGTTTAACCATTATCACTTGCCAGGGTGGAAAGCCATAAACTTTCCAGCCACATTCAATATAGTATACCTTTGTCTTTTGACAAATTCTGGTTGGTATGCTGTGACTCAGTTTGATCTGAGATTTTTTTGACTTGCAATTAATTGGGTATTTTCCAGTCAAGTTTTTAAAGAGAGATTTTATAGCAAGAAATACAATCTGGTATTTACCCACATTGTTCCCATTGCCATTTCTCTTCATTCTGTTGGTTGGATTCATGTTACCATCTAATGTGGATTAGATGTGAATTTCTTTGTTTTCCCTTTCTGGTACTCGAAATATACAGATACTTGTACTTCTATTTATATTCCCAAAATCACTTGAACTATTAAATTTTTCCTTCTCTTTATTTTTTCTTGATGTCTTCTGGGGTAATACCTTGACCTGATATTTAAAGTCATTAATTTCTAATTTACCTGTATCAATTCTGTTCTAAATCTCACTCATGGAGTTCTTCATTTAAACTATTTTTATGTTCAATATTTCCAATTAGTTCTTCTGTTAATAATTGTTAACAAAACAGTTGTTTATTTTTTTGTCCCTGATCCATATCACTAATATTTATCTTACCTCTTTGAGAATTTTTAAAAGCTTA
Organism: Grampus griseus; assembly: GCF_964374135.1. Classification (NCBI taxonomy): domain Eukaryota; kingdom Metazoa; phylum Chordata; class Mammalia; order Artiodactyla; family Delphinidae; genus Grampus; species Grampus griseus. Next base: position 81,673,676 of record NC_139019.1, read on the forward strand.
TTTTGGCTTGCCTACTGATATTGCTTCATCTAGTACAAGTTTTTAGGTTTTTATATTTCCTGTAGGCCGGTATTCTACCCAAAAGTCTCAGAGATTTTCCTGGGATACAATTTTCCCAGATAAATCAGCCAATTAAGTGTTATTAAAATGTCTGATCAGGGCTTCCCTGGTGGTCCAGAGCCTGTGCTCTGCAACGGGAGAGGCCACATAAGTGAGAGGCCTGCGTACCGCAAAAAAAAAAAAAAGTCTGGTCATACTAAGTGTTCGTAAGGATTTGGAGCAACTGGATTTCTCATACACTTCTGGGGGGTATGTAAAATGATAAAACCACTTTGGAAAACCAAATGGCAGTTTCTTAAAAAGTTAAACATACACCTACCATACAACCCAGCCATTTCACTCTTATGTATTTGCCCAAGAGAAATAAAACTATATGTCTGGAGCAAAACTTACATATATATCTGTAGTAGCTCTATTGTGATAGACAAAAACTAAAAACAATCCAGACGTCAATACTAGATGAATGGATAAACAAATTGTGCTATATCCATACAACGTTATACTACCAAACAATTAAGAGGAATTACATATTGATAAAGGCAATAGCATGAATGTATCTCAAAACAATTATGCTAATGTAAAAAGGCAGACATAAAATAGTATATGTTGTGTGATTTTATTTATGTACCTTTCTAGAAAATGCACACAAATATATAAAGACAGAAGTTTTGAGGTTGTCTAGGAATGGAGTAGGCAGGACTAGACAGCAGGGAGAATTCATAAAAGGAAATGATGAAACTTTGGAGAGTGATGAATATATGCATTATCTTGATTGTGGTGAGATATTGTTACCAACTCAGGTTCGTTTGTCCGACGTGCAGCAAGCCAAACGCTGAGACAGAGACAGTTGCAGCACAGAAAAGGTTTATTCCCAAGGCAGTCAAGTGAGGAGATGGGAGAACAGATCTCAAATCTGCCTCCCTGAAGGCAAGGGGCTTGAGGTATTTTGGGGATAAACAAGCAGGGCTGTCTGAGGTGTGGGAAGGGTGTGGGAAAGGTGTTTGGAAATAAGAAAAAGATGAGGTAATTTTCATTCTTCACAGGTGCAACTAAGCTACAGGTTAGCACGTTCTGAGGGAGGAGTTTTGGGTGCTCTGCCGTCAAAAGGTCTCTGAGTAGGCACTTGCACAAGCCCAGTTGGAGGGTTGTTGTTCCTTACCTGGCTTCACTGGCTGGAACTCAAACTCCATACAGCTAGCTGACTCTTAAGTTCCCGGAAAACAGCTTGAGCAAACATCTTAGTGTTTCGGCACTTAGAGGAGATGTTTAAGCTACGTGAGCCTTGGAAGACGTGCACGTTTTTATAAAAACATATTAAGCAAGTTATAATTTAATGGCTCTAACTGATGATTACCCTCAGTTTCCGTATATCTCATCTAGCCTGTGCTCCCTCAGGGGGAGAGAGGTGGCAAAATGAATATGTGAAGACAATCCAAATAAGAAAAAGCAAGCCTTGCTATAGTCAGCCACCACCACTTGCATTTGGCAGAGACTCAAAGTGGGAAAACCTTAGAGAAGAAAAAAGAGAAGGCTACAGATACGTCCTGATTGGAGGCTCCTGGACTAGGGAAGCTGTTGGTGGGAAAACTAGAAGTTGGGCATAGTATGCGATGGGTAAGGATGTGTATTTGGCTCTCTCTGGTTGGTCCTAAGTTGGAAGCAAAGACAAAAATTAGGGAAGCTGTTATTAATCAATTTCTGCTCTCTGGGGCTGATTGCTTCAGGGATTGTTTGGCTTGCTGGACAGAGAGACAGTAAGAGACCGAGACAGGGAAAAAAAAATAGAGTGTGAGAGAGATAGCCAAATAACTCATTTCTATTTTTCTATTTTATTTCAAAACTTTTTTTAATAATAACATATAATCCTACTGAAAATATTCTCTCAAACTAAAAAATTCATTAAAGTGCCATATATTCTAATATTCTTCCAGATGATCTTTTAACTCCGGACTCTTTTAACTTCTAACCTCAGAATGGCATTTGAATTTCCAACAGTGGCTCTGAACACATCAGTTGGCCCTTTTTTCTTTTTTTTTTTCTTTGTTAAACACACTATGCTTTTAAAATTCTATATGCTTTTCATTTCATTCCTGTGGGATGCCGAAAGATATTTGAGGAGGTTAATGCCTATTTTTATGGAACTTTACAAAAATGCATGGTGTCTAAGTTTAAATAAAATAAAAATAGGCAGTGGAGAAGAAAACTGGGTTTTTGAGAAAAAGATGTGAAGCAATAGAGGTGAAAGTTTGATAAAAAGCAGTAGTCCCAGGATATCTGTATTAGGCAGTTGGGGATGAGTTTGGGAAGGGAGTTAGGGAAAGTCTGGTATTCAGAGAGTATTTCAAAGAATTTCTCAGCTTTCAAGGTCACCATTTACATGTAGAGAAGTAAAGCAGGATTTAAGTAATAGATATGCAGGATTTAAGTAATAGAATGAAATAAGGCAAAACTCAGTGGTTCTAGGGAACCAAATCTTTATTTAAAAAGAAGACATTTGTAACATTTCTGTACATCTGAAGGGAAAAAAAACCTAAGTGAATAATACTGAAAATCACACTCACCTAAAGTATGAATAAATAGCAGTTAAGAACTCCTGACTTTCAAATATGTGTGGATTTTAACATATGAGCTTTCTTCAGACAATGATTTTAAAATAGGTAGTTTATGCTTCAATTATTTATTAACTAAATAAGTGAACTAGTAAAGTGATATATCCCAAATTAGCATAAAACTTTAATTTTGAGTGAAAAATAAGAAATATTGATTAACTAGAACAACAAAAAGCTATTTATTTTCAATAAACATTTTTTGATTTTACATTGGAACGAATGATATTCATAAGGGAGATGCTTTCTAGAAATCTCTGGATTTTCGATAACAAACAGCTAGCAGTGAGGGAGACTTGAGCAATAAATAAGAACAGTGGCTTTAAAATCAGACACACCTGTGTTCAAATTCCAGCTCCACAATCCATCACCTGTGTGCTCGTGAAAACATTCTTTAAACCAGGGCTTATTTTATTCATGCATAAAATATGATAATAATAGCAGTCATATCATTGAAATAGCGGCGTTTATAAAAGGCTTACTAGGTATTTGGCTTTTTAAGTATTTCATATGAATTACCACATTTTATTCTTACAGCAGCCTTATGAGTTATGTGCTGTTGTCATCATTCCAGTTTTATGGATGAAGATGCGGAGTCACAGAGGGGTGAAGTGATAGACCGAAGAGTCACACAATTTATAAGTATAAGAAACAGGCTATGTGGGACTTCCTTGGTGGCACAGTAGTTAAGAATCCACCTGCCAATGCAGGGTACACGGGTTTGGGCCCTGGTCCAGGAAGATCCCACATGCCGCGAAGCACCTAAGCCCGTGAGCCACAACTACTGAGCCTGCGCTCTAGAGCCCGTGAGCCACAACTACTGAGCCCGTGTAACACAATTACTAAAGGCCCCGCGCCTAGAGCCTGTGCTCCTCAACAAGAGAAGCCACCGCAATGAGAAGTCCGCGCACCACAATGAAGAGTAGCCCCCGCTCGCCACTAGAGAAAGCTCGTGCACAGCAAGGAAGACCCAGCACAGCCAAAAATAAAATTAATTAATTAATTAAAAAAAAAAAAAGAAACAGACTGTGAACTCAGGCAGTCTACTGCCTGTGCCTGTTGTGCTTTTATGAGAGTTACATGACATAATGCTTGTGTGTCATACTCTCCATAATTTACCAAATATGCACTTAGGAAAAGTAATACTATTGGTTATTAGGGAAATAAAATCTGCTACATTAGATGAGCCTCTGTAAGATATATAATGAACACTACCACTTTTGATTAATCACTTTTTAGAGAATTGATTCAAATATAATGATAGCAACGTAAGATTGAATTTTAGATTTGATACTCTTGGCTGAAATACACACACACACACACACACACACACACACACACACACAGCCTTTGTGATAAATTTTTTAAGCTTTAAATAGTTACAATTTTATCTTTGGGCCCTTTATTTGCTAATTTAATTGTTTTGGACTACCTGTCTAGGAAAACCACAAACCAACTAACATTCAGAAAGCCATGTATTATTTGACCTGGCTGAACCTACAAGTTCAAAGGAATTTGATAATTGCCAAATATGTACTTTGCATTGTATCAGTATTGTTGCTACTGTAATTTGAGGGACTGCTAATAAACACATATGCTGAAAAAGTCAGTAAGGATTTACAGTTAAACCTCCTTTTCCCACGTGCACTATTTTCATCTCTTTTCTTCTTTTGAAACTCTGGAGAACATGTTTTGCTGTTTGGGAAATATTTAGGTAAATCCTGTTAGGATTAAATCATGTTGAAAATGCAGTGAAAATTAGTTCTCCAAGGGAACTAACACTTCTCTATGGGAAGTTACATAATAACAAGGGAGCTGACTTTGTGACCACAGATGCTAGGTGGAATTGAAAAACTTTTTAGCTAATCTTTGTAGTTGTAACTTCCAATTCAATAATGGGTTTGGAAACCGTAGCCCATCAGATTAGAATAAGACCCAACCAGAAACCTGTAAATAAATCTGTACTAGGGACAAAGATACATTTTAAAATCCAATCAGTAATATTGGACTACTAATGTCCCCAGCTTCTTATATGTTGCTTGTGGTGCTGGTGAGAAGAAGAGAGTTTTATAAACTTCTGTGTAAGGACTAGAAAATCCACAAATAGTTCAAAAGACAGAGTAATAGCTTCTATCCACTCCTTGATTTTCCCTCTAACCTCCCTCTGAGCATCTCCGCTGAGACCAGGTGAAAGAGCATTTGAAGGTAAAATGAGGATGTGGACATGGAAACACAGTTGACAACTTATTTCCTGGGATTAAGAAGAAAAATAAGTTTTGTAAATTATACCTCAGTAAATCTGGGAAAAAGAGAAGGAAAATAATGCTCAATGACTTAGAAAAGTCATTTTTCTTTATTCACTCTTATGCATAAATATAGCAAAGTAAATAGATAAATGACACTGAGATAATGTAGACATATATAAAACAGAATTGGTTCTTGAAACCTTTGCTTTTCAGTGGCTCAAAAACAATAAAACACAAAGGACGATTGTGAGCACTAGTCATAGGAAAACTCTCACTTTAAGAAAAGATTAATAATTTAATATAAGGTCAGAGCAAAAGATAATCCCATGTCAATAATGAAAAAATAAATCAACTGTATTTAGAAAAAGACTGCATTACTTTGATAACAATAAGAAGCTGAAGCACAAAAACAGGGAGTTTATCAATTTAGAGAGGAAAAGCGTGATCAGAAGCTTTTGGTTTTGTCTTTTGTTTCATTGTGTTTTTTTTTTTTTTTTGGCTGCATTGGGTTTTCATTGCTGAGCCCAGGCTTTCTCTAGTGCAGCGAGCGGGTGCTACTCTTCGTTGCGGTGCACGGGCTTCTCATTGCAGCGGCTTCTCTTGTTGCAAATCACAGGCTCTAGGCGCATGGGCTTCAGTAGTTGTGGCACACGGGCTCAGTAGTTGTAGCTCACGGGCTCTAGAGCGCAGGCTCAGTAGTTGTGGCTCACGGGCTTAGTTGCTCCATGGCATGTGGGATATTCCCCAACCGAGGCTCGGACCCATGTCCCTTGCACTGGCAGGCAGGTTCTTAACCACTGTGCCACCAAGGAAGGTCCCTACTGTTGTTTTTAATCTACACTAACTGGATGTAGAATCATGTCTCCACCTTTGACTGAACAGCAAGTATGTTTTGACACGTTCTGAGAACAGACCAAGGTGAATTCTAGTGTGACACCTACAGTGGCATGGCATCTCTGTGGAGGTGGCAGACCAAGCTCATATGGCCTTTCTTAGCAGTAGAGAGCTGCCCAGGCCCTGGAGCCAGATTTTGGAATTCTGACTTTCACCCTGGTTACAATTACAATTATAGCTGTTAATCATGGCTAATTGAGAGCAGAGCAAAAAATCTGTCACTTGTAGGGGGAAAGGCATGTTTAGAATTCCTGTATACAAAGCTTCCACAAAAAACTTGGCTAGAGAGAGCAGAAATGAGGAAGGAGGTGGTTTAGCCATGGCCCCGTGGATATTAAACTACCATGAGTGTTTTGAATTGAACTGGAATGGCTAGGTAGAGTAAGATTGAAAAAAAAAAAGGCTGGCTGTTTGCCTCATGAACGCATTAGAACCTCCTGGCAGATGCCAGAACTAATTTTAGTATAGATGGCTCCAAAATACTGTTGCCAGATCCCCAAGGTCCTCCCCACAGCATTAGCCTTTGGATACAATATCTGCGGTCAACTCTCCCAGATACCATCCCAGATCTTAGGATTCATCTCTTTTATGCTGGCCCTCTGCCCAAATGCAGATACTGACTTGTCTTAAATTTCCAGCACTGCGACACTGACCAGCAACCGTCAGTTTAGCAGAAGCATGAAGTGGCTCAAGTAGAACCAAACCTAGAGGTTCTAAATAACAAGATATTTTTTAAAAGACTGAGAAATTAGAATAGATAATGCTGCCACAGGAATCTCACATTTTACCCTGCTTTTAAAGCAGTGTAACAGTTAATCTTTTACAAAGTTAATATTTTGTATTTACAGCTAATATTTTACAAAGCATTTCCCACCTACATTATGTAATCTTTATAGCAACAGTATAAACTACATATTATGAAGAAACCTATTTTGCAAATAGGAAGAAACATGAATCTTGCACGCGACCACAGAGGGTGAGTGCCCGGGCAGTGACTCAGACTCTGACCCTAATTCCATATCTGTGCTCCTTCCACAGAAATGTTGTTGTTTGGTTGTGAAATCTGAATAGAAGTCTAAACAAATGCTGTCAGAAAAAAGAACAAGGCTAAACATAGGAAAATAAACAGACAAATAAAATACACCAAAGTAAGTATTTTAATGTTGATTTTACAATGGCTCTTTGTATGTTCCCTATACTTTATCTTACAATATCTCCTTCCCACGATGGGTCCAGTAACCTCCCTGGTAGGATCCTATGACCTTAGGCTTTCACTTTCTTCCTGTCTTACCTGCCTTGAATCCTATCCCCAATGGATCCCAAATCACCTTTATCTGCCTTATCAACCGTACCTCTTCAGCCTGTCTTCTTCCATCTTCTGATAAAATTTACACCCCAAACTGGCCTGTATCTAGGGCTGTATACAGATATAGAACATGAGTGCTTTGCCTAGATAGTTTGGGATTGATGGCAGCCATAGCCTCTTTCATTTACCCCTGGCATTTCAGCATTAGGGAGACAATGACAGAAGGCTGCTAGTGTAATTCCTTCCAATTGCCTTTTAGAAACAGTCTCAACCCATCTTTACACCGGCACATCCCTTTCCATAAGCCAAATATTAGTGAAGGTATAAATAGGGAGAAAACTCATCCCATAGAAGACCTGGGGTGTTTCTGATTCTAGCATCCCTGCTCACTCTTTCCCAAGGAGACTCACTTCAAGAAAAAGGCTTTAACTTTCCTGTGCTGAATTTTCCAAGTTTTATTGAGATGAAATGGCTGCCATTTGGTAAGGAGTGGTCTTAAAAGTAAAGGCAAAGGATACATACACAATAGAATAATGTTAGTTTTTATATCAAATAATAGGGGAAATTTCAGCAGTCGGAACAATTACTGAGTTAAATACTACACGTAGAAGAGAAAATAAGGCCAACTAGTGCCCTGGGTATACTAGAAACATTGTAATCCCATATATATCATGGAAAAGGATGATTAAGTTAGGGAAATGGAGCTTTTGAAAGGAAAGCAATTGGGTTCTAATGTTAAGAATGCAATTAGAACTCCATGCAGTATTCACTAAACTGACTCTTTATGCCTAGATTTAAAAAAGCATTTAAAGTTCTTTACTATTTTCACAGGTGTTTCTATTCGTGGCATCATTCAGTGATCTCGTAAGGTTGATGATTATCTTTAGTTTCTTAAGTATTCTGCTAAAAGAGATCTCTATGTTAGAACTGAATTCCTGTTGTAATTTTTACTCAATCACTTTGATCTTAGAAAAATGTATTTGGAGACAATGGAAATAGCTAACTCCATGAATTTAGTTAACTGCACTTGGCTCATTTGTATACAATCAATAAATACAGTAATTTCTTCCATTTACCAGAGCATCATTTAATTGTTGGAGGTGTAAGGAAGCCAGGCAGAAAGGTCTGTTCTTCAGTAATTTTTTTCTGTTGTTGTATTTATCCCCTACTGAAAATCAAGTAGGAGTGTAGGTCTCCTCTCGTACACCTCTTTCTTAGGGAACACAAGCCACTTAAAGAAGATGGGCTAAGTCTTATATCTTGGTGCAGCATTGTGACCCATGTATATGAATGCCATCATTTCCCTTTCCCCCTACTACCCTCACTGTCATGTAGTGAATTACTAAGAAAAAAAAAAAATGTTGGGACTTCCCTGGCAGTCCAGTGGTTAAGACTCCGTGCTTCCAATGCGACGGGGGCGCGGGTTCTATCCCTGGTTAGTGAACTAAGATCCCTCATGCCGCGTGGCACAGCCAAAAAAAAAAAAATATTAAGTATCTACAAATACCAACCCTGATATTCACTTAAGGCAAGTTAATTGTGTCTCCTCATAATAAGTACAGTAATGATAGCAAAAGAACACTTATCATGTACCATATACTCTTCTAAGAAATGTATATACACTATGGCATATAATCCTCACAATAACTTGGGAGGTAGTTACTAAGGTGTCAGATATTATCTCATTTCACAATTGAGAAAGGTGAGGTAAAGAAAATTTACGTAATTTCCCCAAGCTCTCACAACTTTCCTAGGGTCTTCAGGCAGTCCAGTCCCTGAAGCAGTGGTTCTGGCCATTATGCTAAAATGACCTTGAATCTTTTTTTTTTTTTTTTTTTTTGGCGGTACGCGGGCCTCTCACTGTTGTGGCCTCTCCCGTTGCTGTGCTCCGGACGCGCAGGCTCAGCGACCATGGCTCACGGGCCCAGCCGCTCCGGGCTATGGGATCTTCCCAGACCGGGGCACGAACCCGTGTCCACTGCATCGGCAGGCGGACTCTCAACCACTGCGCCACCAGGGAAGCCCCAATGACCTTGAATCTTGAGCTGTTAAATATGAGGGTGTACTAGATGAGTTCTTAAATTTCTATGAAGTTCTTCTAAACTCTTCATAGTATTCTATAGTAGGTAAGAATGACTAATAAACAAGATTAATATACATCCTGAGATTGATTTTTTAAAAAGAAGCTTGCTGACCCAAATTGGTCAGTGTTTAGCCAGTGTGATTAAATAAAGACCATTTGGAGCAGAGACACTTTCTGAAAAGGTCACCTTCCCGCAGCTTCTTAAGAGGTTCATCATGGGAAGCAGACTATGCCAAAGATAGATATGGGTCCTAGTTATTTTAATGTGATTTCATTTGTAAATGAAAACATAGTCTTTCTGTGGTCTTATTCTGAAGTGGATAAGCATTCTAAAATTATTTTTAAAATATCGTTTAAAAGACCATAGAGTCACTCTTAGAATGTTTTTATTTAATGCACAAGTGACAAGATATTTAGTGTTTTAAACACATGTTATGCTCCTGTGTCATGAAAACCTTTTGCTCCTGCTACCAGAGAGTATAAAACGCTACTAAATAAATTAGTCACACTAGTCATCTAAACAGGGGTAGGGGAGCATAGCACAATTTGTAGAAGCACTTTATGAAAATGTTACTTTATATTCCAGTCAGATCATTCCATTTTTCATGTCTATGTCAAAATACAAAAAAGGGTAAAGAACCAGATAATTAGGAGAAGTTGCTCTAGAATATCTCAGAATTTCCCATGAAAAGTGAGTCTTGACTAGTTTTATATTAGTCAAAGATATATGTTAAATTACTAATGACAGTGATCACATATAAGGAATGAGATGAGATTTTTATCTGATCATATTGAACGTATTAGATGAAAAATTAGTTTCTACAAAAAATGCAGATGTAATATACATTGTACATAAGCAGATGATTGTATCATCCAGTATCTTATGAACTAAAAGCTTTATTTCAACTACTTAACTGGAAGTGTAAATTGGCAATCCATTTGTATTCAAAATTCTCTGATTTCCCAGAAGCGATAGCAGGTTCCTAGACCTCTACCAAAAAAATTACATTTATCCTGGCCAGAAGCCATATTGTGCTAATCTTTGTATTGTCCAACATGCCACATGAATGTATGTATTGATAGGTCAAATTAAGTTATTGCAACTTGGGATGGTGGAAGAAGATTTAAGACAGTGTTTCTCATATGTGAGTTAACTGACGGTCCATTTAAAGAAACAAAGCCAAATTACAAATTAATTTTTTAAAGCTTCGCAATGAATTAAATGCAAGCTAAGAGCTTTAGTATAATGTGAGTACTACTCTTTTGCTTCAGTGTGACTGTAGTACTGGAGTCTACGTCTGTACTACTATTTAAAGCTAGCATTGGTTGAGAACTATGGGTCAGGTATTGTTCTATGTGATTTACATTTATAGAGTCCTTTAGTTTTCACCACAATTCTATGGGGAAGCAAATTTGTTTTCATAAAAAAGAAAAAAAAAGGAAAGAAAAACTTCTAAAGCAAGAGATCTGAATTAAATTCTCAAGGTTACACAGTTAAGTGATGGAGCAGGTTTAAAAATTGGCAGTCTGACAACAGAAATCTCTTAAATACTACATGATAATGCCTCTAAAATTATACACACATGCACACACACACACACACAATGCTATATCTTTCCATCACTGAGTACTAAACAGAGTTTTAAAGTGAAATAAAATGTTACTGGGTATTAAAATATGTATTTCTAATGTGTAGGTGGGGAAAATTTTGCCTCTACTGTCTTATATCACTGGGACCTGTAGATTTAATGGACAAAAGACAGATTAACAGGAAAAAGGCATACACATTTCATTTGATGGTAATATTTTAATTTTTTATGTGCATGGAGGTTTTCAGAGCAAAGAAATTCAAGATCCAAAGAAGCAGTTAACTTTGGGGGTTTATACACCATTTTAACAATGGACAAAAATTGTGAAGAAGTGAAGAGACAAAGGAAAAGGTGTTTGGGCAGTAAATTATGGAAGGTAAATATATGAGAGAAACTAATGGAAGATAAGGGTTATTTGGTAAGATTTTATGCAGACTCATCTTGGCACTGCCTCTGTCTCTGGTGAGATGGGAAATATATGTCCTGTTTTTAGGCACATAAGGGGAAGAGTATCCTGTGTCTGTTTTTTTCTCATTTTCCTTCAGCTCAAAAGAATCCTTACGCCAGAGTGGCATATTTTGGGGTGGCATTTTCTGATCCCCTTCACATAGAAATCAGAATCTGGCTGTTTAAAATAAAAACACAGTATGAGAAGTGCAGTTGGATCCAACAGCAGTAATGGAAGTGAACGGTCATTTGCTGGAGGTACTTAAAGTTGCTCATCAAAAGTTAAGTCATGTTACAGTCATTCTTAGCCATGTAGAAACATAAGTAGATTGAGTTCTTAAAAGTTCTCCTCTGCTTTTCTGAATATTTTACATACTTGATGCAAGGAGGTTAATAGGTTACTGTATATTGATATGCTTAGTATTTAGAAGTATATTTATGATGTAAGTATCAATAATAAAAGACGAGATGGGTAAGCCAGCTGGATAGAATAGCATACAATTGTTTAAAAACTTTAAGTGCCCTCAAGTTTCTTCCTGAAGAGAAGTAATAAAGCCCACAACACCTGTCACCATTTTAGATCCAATCATCTGGCAGAAGAGTTGATGCAGAAAATATGCCAACCCACAGGCATTAGAGCATCATGTGTTGCCAAAGTGTTGTTCATGGTATTTGCATTTGCTTGAGGTGGCACAAGGAAAGAGAGATGGCCCAGACCCTTTGTAAGGAGTTGCAGACAATTTCTGGACTGTCCTTCATAAGCCAAAAGAAGTGAATGTAAAACAGAATCATTAAATGGTTTTAGCCTACTTCCTTCCACTTAACTGACTTGGGGATATGCCCACTGCTAGACTGAGCCCCTGGCATATTGATTCTCCAGGGTGCCCACACAGTTCCCTGCCTGACAGTGGAGTTGAATGCTTCCAACAACAGTAGTCTTTTTTCCAAAACTTGTTTATGCCATTTTTGTTATTATTCTAATTAAGTTAGAATAATTAATTAAATTTAATTAAGTTAAATGCTTTCAACATGGCATAAAAAAAATTTGATGTTAAATGTGAGATGACTGTAAAAAATTGGGGAAAATGAGATTTACATTTGTCACCCAGAGTCCTTTTAAAATACATTTAAGTTCATATTCTAATTTAAAGAAACCAAAACTGAAAACATAGATGCCCTGTGAATACAGGTTAGATAAGAAAGAGCTGAAACTGAATCAGTTTGAGGCATATATTGGTATTAGAAAATAAACAGTATGCATTTTAAGTTAAATATGTATGGATGGATACGCTTTCCAACATTATTTTTTAGGTTAACCAATTCAAGCTTTTATTGTATCTGTCAGTTAAATTAGTGAAATAAATGGAGTGTGACATAAATATGCTCATCATATGGTTTGTGTGTTTTGGGGTGCAGGTAACAGATTGCAACATGCCCTGACCTACTATCGTATAATGTTCTATCCTTTGCCCCACAATCAGAGTCATTGTAATTGGAAGCCAAAATCTATCTTGGTAGGGTTTGAGTCTTCCACAATGGATTCTCATTTTTTTTTTTTTTGACCAAAAAAAACCCTACATGTATGTTTATATATATATATATATATATATACATACACACACACACATAGATAGATAGTCATTCTTATGTTTCAGAATTTGCAAGGGTGGTATCTGATAATTCCATAGATTATGCTTTATTACATTTTAAAATGAAAGGAAAATGGATTTTTCTCAAGGAAATTGAAACATTATAGTACGATTTGGTGTGAGAAGGAAGATAATAATGTCAGGACATTGAGCTATCTGTTATACCCTCCTTATAATCCAGAGATGGCACTATTGTTTGGAATGTGTCAACAGCATTTAATGAATTATTTCCTTGGTCTGTAAGCTACCCCTACAAAAATAAACACAGAGAATTTAAAGTCACACCTTGTCTTAGAATGAATTTCTATAATTCTAAAACCTGTCTACCATATCAGGGGAATAATTTATAATTTAAGAGAACCTGACTCAATGATAAAACAAGACTGTGAATGTATAAATTATCTCACAAGAAGCTTGAGCCACTGGTGATATATTATTTATGCATTGTCATGGGAAAAGGGCCAGTATTGCTTTCCCTGGTTAAGTGCTTTGAAAGTAGTGTCCTACATTGGATCAAATATTGTGACTTCATACAGGTGAGTTTATTTTTGTCAGTATATGTCCTGATTAAACCATTTTGTATATAAAGCATTAATTTATGATTTTCTTTTAGGTTTTCCTTGCTGTGTATAATTTACACAAATATTTACTTTTCAGTGTGATGTAACATCCAACATATATAGGTCACACTCCATGTAAGTTACTCGTGTGAAGTTAAAAGCAGATGGCCTTTGTCATCTGAAAACACAAATTCAAATTCTGTGCCTTTCTACTTGCTAGCTCTTTTTTTTAAATTAATTTTTATTGGAGTATAGTTGCTTTACAATGTTGTATTAGTTTCTACTGTACAGCAAAAGGAATCAGTTTATACATATACATATATCCCCTCTTTTTTGGATTTCCTTCCCATTTAGGTCACCACAGTGCATTAAGTAGAGTCCCTTGTGCTCTACAGTATGTTCTCATTAATTATCTATTTTATATGTAGTATCAATAGTGTATATATGTCAATCCCAATCTCCCAATTCCTCCCACCCTGCCCCTTCCCCCTTGGTATCCATACCTTTGTTCTCTATGTCTGCATCAATAGAGGAATGGATAAAGAAGATGTACATATATACTATGGAATATTACTCAGCCATAAAAGGGAATGAAATTGGGTTCACTAGAGAGTGTCATACAGAGTGAAGTAAGTCAGGAAGAGAATAACAAATATCATATATATGTGAAATCGAGAAAGATGGTATAGATGATCTACTTGGTAGCTCTTTATTCCATTCATCTCCATAGTAAATCCAAGGAATCAGGGTATTTCAGCAAGATTGCAAGATACAAGGTAACACGTTGAAATCAATTATATTTCTGCATACTAGCAATGAACAATAGGAGAATGAAATTTAAAATACAAATCTTTATAATTGCATGGGAATGAAATACTTAGGTTTAAATCTAAATTTAAAAAAAATGAGTCAGGGTTTGCATGCTGAAAACACCACTATTGAAAAAAATCAATATAGTAAAGAGGTCAAGTCTTCCCAAATTGATATATAGATTTAACAAAATTCCCATACCAATGAAAAAGGTTTGCACATATAGAAAATGCTATTCTAAAATTTGTATGGAAAGGCAATGGAACTAGAATAACTAAAGCAATGTTAAAAAAGAAGAATGTGAGATGAATCATTCTACCTAATTCCAAGATTTACTATGTAAAGATGGTTCTCTACTTATGATAGTTTGACTTAATGAGTTTTTGACTTTACAATGTTGTGAAAGCAGTATGCATTCAGTAGAAACCATACTTTGAATTTTGAATCTTTATTTTTTTCCGCAGTCTAGTGATGTGCAGTATAATACTCTCCCATGATGCAGGGCAGCAGCAGTGAGCTGCACCTCCCACTCAGCCACAGGATCACAGGGTGAACAACCGATACACTTAACAACCACTTGTACCCATGCAACCATTCTGTTTTTCACTTTCAGTACAGTATTCAATAAATTACATTCAACTTTATTATAAAATAGGCTTTGTGTTAGATGATCTTGCTCAACTGTAGTTTCGTATAAGTGTTCTAAGCATGTTTAAGCTACACTAGACTAAGCTATGATGTTAGTAGGTTAGGTATATTAAATGCGTTTTTGACTTACAATATTTTCAACTTACAATGGGTTTATCAGGATGTAACCCCATCATAAGCTGAGGAAGATCTGTGGCTATGTTAATCAAGTCTATGTGGTACTGGCAGAGAGATAAATATAGATCAATAGAGGAAATAGATAACCTGGAAATAGTCCTATACAAATAATGCTCACCCAGTACTTGTCTAAGTTGTCAAGGCTATGCAGTGGAAGAAAGAGAGCCTTTTAACAATGGTGCTAGAACAATTGAACATCTATAATAAATAAAAAATGGAAAATGAACTTTGACTTAAGTCTCACACCTTATGAAAATTAACTCGGAATGGATCACAAACTTAAATGTAAAAAGTGAAATAAATCTTTAAAAAATAACACATAGGAGAAAATCTTTAGGATCTAGGGTTAAGCAAAAAGATCTTGACATCAAAAGCATGGTGTGTAAATGGAAAAATGATAAATTGGACTTCATCAAAAATAAAAATTTTTAATCTCTGAAAGACCTTGTTAAGATGATGAAAAAGAAGCTAGAGACTGAGAGAAAATATTTGCAAACCACATATCTGACAGTGGACTAGTATCTGTATCACATAAAGAACTCTCAAAACTCAACAGTAAAAAACAAAACAAATAAAAAAATGAATTGGAAATTGGCCAAAAGACATGAGCAGACATTTCAGTGAAGAAGATATAAAATGGAGAATAATAACATTTAAAAATATTCAACATCATTAGCTATTAGGGAAATGAAAATTAAAGCTACAGTGAGACTGTGAATTACTCATTCATACATTTGTGGTGGAAAGATAAAATGGTATGGCCAATCTGTAAAATAAGTTGGCACTTTCTTAAAATACTAGACATGCAAAACCATATGATTCAGCAGTTGCAATCTTGTGCATTTATCTCAAAGAAAATGTATCTTTACACACACAAACACACACACAAAACCTTAATAACAATATTTATAGCAGCTTTATTTACAAAAACCAGAGGGGTGGAAGGGGGAGGGGAATAACCAGATGCCCTTCAATGGTGAATGATTACACTGTGATACATTCATAACATAGTACACTGCTCAGCAATAAAAAGGAATGAAGTTCAGATATATACAACAATGTGGTTGAATCCCCAGAGAATTAGGGTGAGTGAAATAAGCTAATGCCAAATGGTTACACACTGTATGATTTCATTTATATAAAATTCTTTCTGTTGATGGTTATAAGGACAGATTAGCAGAGCTAGATTCTTCTGTGAGTTATATTGATATCAGGCTGTCTATAGATCTTATTGCCTTGAGGAGGAAAAAGTTTAGGTAGTCATCCTCCTCAGACATTTTCAGCGGGTAGAACACAAGTTTGAACCCATGCTTTCCACTATGCCTTAATTTCCCTAGTACCCTACATCACATACACACACACCTTCCATATCTGATATGCTTAATGGTAGGTACTCCCCTGGTTAATTTAACTCAGACAGGAAGAGATACTATAATCAAAACAGGGATTCACTGAGAAACCAATTGGTTATGGAAATGGTTAAAAAACCAAGTCCGTGTTTCTTCAAGGTAGGGATTTCTCTTTTATTTAGAATTATTTTTCCTAAAACCCATTTTAAATGAGCCTATGTAATAAAATATTTGTTTTAAAAAGTTTATTTCATAAGCACTCACATAGAACTTGGTATGAGCCTATCAATCCTCCAAGCACCTTAATAAAACTTGATCCTCATACCAATGCTATGAGCTCAGCACCATTATTATCCTCACTTTGTAAGTGAAAAAAATGATGTAGAGCAAAAATGAGTAACTGCCCAAGTGGTTCAAGTAGTGAGAAGTGGAAATGGGATTCTTTCCAGATTATCAGGCTTCACTATCTGTGGCCTAAACCATTTCACTAAATTTATTAAAAATTCATGTTGGTAATACAGAGACTAATATTAATATATCAGTGCCTTACCATGTGCAGTTGCTTTAAATTTAGAAAATCTGAAAACAAAGTCCACTAAAAAATGATTTATGACATTCTAAAACATCCTTCTGTGGTGCATATAAGGACTGATATTTTGACCTAAAGATTATCTTCCTTAGTAATTCATATCAATGATGACAACATAACAGTTCTTCACTGCATATCTATTATATGCAGAACGTGTGCTAGGCATATCCCATACATAATCTCTTTAATCCCATAGTAACTCCATGAGGTAACTAATATCATCCTCATTCTACCTCTGAGTAAACTGAAACAAATTGAGATTATATGTGTAGTAAGTATCAGAGCTGGGACTTAAACCCAGTTATTCCTAATAACATGTCATCTCTAAGCACCTGTGTTAAACCTCCCATGAATACTCATTCTGGTAATTCTAAGAAAAACTAGAAGCAGAAATATAATACCTATGTATTTTTCGCTTTTGAATAATGTCAAGTCTACCATCGGTTCTCACACTTAAATCTATATTCTTCTTATTAGAAAATAAAACAAAATAGTTTACTACTAGTTTTTTTAGCTAGCAAACAGTTTACATAAATTAGTAAATGCTCAAGAAATTATAGCACCATGAGCAAGAGCCAGCAGAGAATCAAAAAACCAGAATCTAACCATTCAACCACTGTAATGATCAGATACAGAATATGAAATATTTCAAAAAATGAAAGAGAACCTTAAATATAAAAAAACTATTTGAAAAAAGGGCGAAGCAAAACTACTAATAGAAATACAACAGTGGTAATTTAAACCTACTGGATGCTTTTTTTTTTTTTTTTTTTTAATATTATTGGGCTTCCCTGTTGGCGCATTCGTTGAGAGTCCGCCTGCCAATGCAGGGGACATGGGTTCGTGCCCCGGTCCGGGAAGATCCCACATGCTGCGGAGCAGCTGCGCTGGTGAGCCATGGCCACTGAGCCTGCGCGTCCGGAGCCTGTGCTCCACAACGGGAGAGGCCACAACAGTGACAGGCCTGTGTACCGCAAAAAAAAAAAAAAAAAAAAAAATATATATATATATATATATATATATATATATATATATATATATATAAAATTTACTCCAGTAGAGAAAACTAAAAACAAGAAAACAGACTGAAAAAAATTATCCAGAAATTATCCCAAAGATAAAAGGCACATGCATACAATGAGAGGGTAAAGATATGGAGGATAAAGTGAGAAAATCTAATTGGAGTTTCAGAAGAGGAGGCAAAGTTGTAAGAGATAATAACTGAGATTTTCTCAAAACCAATTCAAAGCATCATTCACACTCTGTAAAGCCCACAAACAGCAAAGTGACTCCTAGCCGGACACAGTGAAAGTGCAGTACACCATCCTGGCGTGTTGCTTTCTGTTTTGAATGTTTAGTGTCTCCGTGATTTCATTGCTAATATTTCAGATATCACCTTTGATATCATAGTAATGACCTTTTGATGAGTCATCCCTGGAAAGTTTCCAATTGGTGTAATAAATTTGTGATATGTTGAAGGATTTTCAGTTCTAACACTGATAGTTTTAAAATATGTCCACAAGTTCTTTAACACTGTTACCTTCAAAATAAAAAGCCAAATTTCCCACCCACTAATTTCTGTTACTCAGATTTAGGAACTAACAAATAAAATATAGCCAAGGTAATGCTATGTGATCTCTGAGACTAGATCATAAATAGAAAATAACTTTTGCTTGCTCTGGGGAAGGCAGAACGCTATGTTCTGAAGACATCCAAACAATCCTGTGGAGACCCCTACAGAGAGTGAAACTGAGGCTTTTGGCCAACTTACTAACAGTGACTTGCTAGGCAAGTGAAGGAGTTCACTGGAAGTGGATCTCCTATCCCCAGTTAAACCTGAGATCTCTATAACATATTAATTGCAACCTCATTACAAAGTCTGAGATACAACCTCCCAGCAAAGTATTCTCCACAGACACTGTGAAAAATAACAAATGTTTATAATAGTTTTTTTTAAAACATCTTTATTGGGGTATAATTGCTTTACAATGGTGTGTTAGTTTCTGCTTTATAACAAAGTAAATCAGTTATACATATACATATGTTCCCATATCTCTTCCCTCTTATGTCTCTCTCCCTCCCACCCTCCCTATCCCACCTCTCCACGCGGTCACAAAGCACCGAGCTGATATCCCTGTGCTATGCGGCTGCTTCCCACTAGCTATCTACCTTACGTTTGGTAGTGTATATATGTCCATGCCTCTCTCTCGCTTTGTCACAGCTCACCCTTCCCCCTCCCCATATCCTCAATTCCGTTCTCCAGTAGGTCTGTGTCTTTATTCCTGTCTTACCCCTAGGTTCTTCATGACATTTTTTTTTTAATTCCATATATATGTGTTAGCATACGGTATTTGCCTTTCTCTTTCTGACTTACTTCACTCTGTATGACACACTCTAGGTCTATCCACCTCATTACAAATAGCTCAATTTCGTTTCTTTTTATGGCTGAGTAATATTCCCTTGTATATATGTGCCACATCTTCTTTATCCATTCATCCGATTATGGGCACTTAGGTTGTTTCCATCTCCGGGCTATTGTAAATAGAGCTGCAATGAACATTTTGGTACATGACTCTTTTTGAATTTTGGTTTTCTCTGGGTATATGCCCAGTAGTGGGTTTGCTGGATCATATGGTAGTTCTATTTTTAGTTTTCTAAGGAACCTCCATACTGTTCTCCATAGTGGCTGTACCAATTCACATTCCCACCAGCAGTACAAGAGTGTTCACTTTTCTCCACACCCTCTCCAGCATTGGTTGTTTCTAGATTTTTTGATGATGGCCATTCTGACTGGTGTGAGATGATATCTCATTGTAGTTTTGATTTGCATTTCTCTAATGATTAATGATGTTGAGCATTCTTTCATGTGTTTGTTGGCAGTCGGTATATCTTCTTTGGAGAAATGTCTATTTAGGTCTTCTGCCCATTTTTGGATTGGGTTGTTTATTTTTTTGTTATTGAGCTGCATGAGCTGCTTGTAAATTTTGGAAATTAATCCTTTGTCAGTTGCTTCATTTGCAAATATTTTCTCTCATTCTGAGGGTTGTCTTTTGGTCTTGTTTATGGTTTCCTTTGCTATGCAAAAGCTTTGAAGTTTCATTAGGTCCTATTTGTTTATTTTTGTTTTTATTTCCATTTCTCTAGGAGGTGGGTCAAAAAGGATCTTGCTGTGATTTATGTCATAGAGTGTTCTGCCTATGTTTTCTTCTAAGAGTTTGATAGTTTCTGGCCTTACATTTAGGTCTTTAATCCATTTTGAACTTATTTTTGTGTATGGTGTCAGGGAGTGATCTAATCTCATACTTTTACATGTACTTGTCCAGTTTTCCCAGCACCACTTATTGAAGAGGCTGTCCTTTCTCCACTGTACATTCCTGCCTCCTTTATAAAAGATAAGGTGACCATATGTGCGGGGGGTTATCTCTGGGCTTTCTATCCTGTTCCATTGATCTATCTTTCTGTTTTTGTGCCAGTACCATACTGTCTTGATTACTGTAGCTTTGTAGTATAGTCTGAAGTCAGGGAGCCTGATTCCTCCAGCTCCCTTTTTCGTTCTCAAAATTGCTTTGGCTATTCGGGGTCTTTTGTGTTTCCATACAAATTGTGACATTTTTTGTTCTAGTTCTGTGAAAAATGCCAGTGGTAGTTTGATAGGGATTGCATTGAATCTGTAGATTGCTTTGGGTAGTAGAGTCATTTTCACAATGTTGATTCTTCCAATCCAAGAACATGGTATATCTCTCCATCTATTTGTATCATCTTTAATTCTTTCATCAGTGTCTTATAATTTTCTTCATACAGGTCTTTTGTCTCCTTAGGTAGGTTTATTCCTAGATATTTTATTCTTTTTGTTGCAATGGTAAATGGGAGTGTTTTCTTGATTTCACTTTCAGATTTTTCCATCATTACTGTATAGGAATGCAAGAGATTTCTGTGCATTAATTTTGTATCCTGCCACTTTACCAAACTCATTGATTAGCTCTAGTAGTTTTGTGGTAGCATCTTTAGGATTCTCTATGTATAGGATCATGTCATCTGCAAACAGTGACAGCTTTACTTCTTCTTTTCCAATTTAGATTCCTTTTATTTCCTTTTCTTCTCTGATTGCTGTGGCTAAAACTTCCAAAACTGTATTGAATAAGAGTGGTGAGAATGGGCAACCTTGTCTTGTTCTCGATCTTAGTGGAAATGCTTTCAGTTTTTCACCATTGAGGATGATGTTGGCTGTGGGTTTGTCATATATGACCTCTATTATGTTGAGGAAAGTTCCCTCTGTGCCTACCTTCTGCGGGGTTTTTATCATAAATGGGTGTTGAATTTTGTCAAAAGTTTTCTCTGCATCTATTGAGATGATCATATAGTTTTTCTCCTTCAATTTGTTAATATGGTGTATCACATTGATAGATTAGCATATATTGAAGAATCCTTGCATTCCTGGAAGAAACCCCACTTGATCATGGTGTATGATCCTTTTAATGTGCTGTTGGATTCTGTATGCTAGTATTTTGTTGAGGATTTTTGCATCTATGTTCATCAGTGATATTGGCCTGTAGTTTTCTTTCTTTGTGACATCCTTGTCTGGTTTTGGTATCAAGGTTATGGTGGCCTCGTAGAATGAGTTTGGGAGTGTTCCTCCCTCTGCTGTATTTTGGAAGAGTTTGAGAAGGATAGGTATTAGCTCTTCTCTAAATGTTTATTAGAATTCGCCTGTAAAGCCATCTGGTCCTGGGCTTTTGTTTGTTGGAAGATTTTTAATCACAGTTTCAATTTCAGTGCTTGTGATTGGTATGTTCATATTTTCTATTTCTTCATGATTCAGTCTTGGTAGGTTGTGCATTTCTAAGAATTTGTCCATTTCTTCCAGGTTGTCCATTTTATTGGCATAGAGTTGCTTGTAGTAATCTCTCATGATCTTTTTTATTTCTGCAGTGTCAGTTGTTACTTCTCCTTTTTCATTTCTAATTCTATTGATTTGAGTCTTCTCCCTTTTTTTCTTGATGAGTCTGACTAGTGGTTTATCTATTTTGTTTATCTTCTCAAAGAACCAGCTTTTAGTTTTATTGATCTTTGCTATTGTTTCCTTCATTTCTTTTTCATTTATTTTTGATCTGATATTTATGATTTCTTTCCTTCTGCTAACTTTGGGGTTTTTTGTTCTTCTTTCTCTAATTGCTTTAGGTGCAAGGTTAGGTTGTTTATTTGAGATGTTTCCTGTGTCTCAAGGTGGGCTTGTATTGCTATAAACTTCCCTCTTAGAACTGCTTTTGTTGCACCCCATAGGTTTTGGGTCATCGTGTCTCCATTGTCATTTGTTTCGAGGTATTTTTTGATTTCCTCTTTGATTTCTTCAGTGATCACTTCGTTATTAAGTAGTGTATTGTTTAGCCACCATGTGTTTGTATTTTTTACAGATCTTTTCCTGTAATTGATATCTAGTCTCATGGCGTTGTGGTCGGAAAAGATACTTGATACAATGTCAATTTTCCTAAATTTACCAAGGCTTGATTTGTGACCCAAGATATGATCTATCCTGGAGAATGTTCCATGAGCACTTGAGAAAAAGTGTATTCTGTTGTTTTTGGATGGAATGTCCTATAAATATCAATTAAGTCCATCTTGTTTAATGTATCATTTAAAGCTTGTGTTTCCTTATTTATTTTCATTTTGGATGATCTCTCCATTGGTGAAAGTGGGGTTTTAAAGTCCCCTACTATGAATGTGTTACTGTTGATTTCCCCTTTTATGGCTGTTAGTATTTGCCTTATAGAGGTGCTCCTATGTTGGGTGCATAAATATTTACAATTGTTATATCTTCTTCTTGGATCAATCCCTTGATCATTATGTAGTGTCCTTCTTTGTCTCTTCTAATAGTCTTTATTTTAAAGTCTATTTTGTCTTATATGAGAATTGCTGCTCCAGCTTTCTTTTGGTTTCCATTTGCATGGAATATCTTTTTCCATCCCCTTACTTTCAGTCTGTATGTGTCTCTAGGTCTGAAGTGGGTCTCTTGTAGACAGCATATATATGGGTCTTGTTTTTGTATCCATTCAGCCAATCTGTGTCTTTTGGTGGGAGCATTTAGTCCATTTACATTTAAGGTAATTATCGATATGTATGTTCCTGTTCCCATTTTCTTAATTGTTTTGGGTTCATTATTATAGGTCTTTTCCTTCTCTTGTGTTTCTTGCCTAGAGAAGTTCCTTTAGCATTTGTTGTAAAGCTGGTTTGGTGGTGCTGAACTCTCTCAGCTTTTGCTTGTCTGTAAAGGTTTTAATTTCTCCATCAAATCTGAATGAGATCCTTGCTGGGTAGAGTAATCTTGGTTGCAGGCTTTTCTCCTTCATCACTTTCAGTATGTCCTGCCACTCCCTTCTGGCTTGCAGAGTTTTTGCTGAGAGATCTGCTGTTAACTTTATGGGGATTCCCTTGTGTGTTATTTGTTGTTTTTCCCTTGCTGCTGTTAATATGCTTTCTTTGTATTTAATTTTTGACAGTTTGATTAATATGTGTCTTGGCGTATTTCTCCTTGGATTTATCCTGTATGGGACTCTCTGTGCTTCCTGGACTTGATTAACTATTTCCTTTCCCATATTAGGGAAGTTTTCAACTATAATCTCTTCAAATATTTTCTCAGTCCCTTTCTTTTTCTCTTCTTCTTCTGGAACCCCTATAATTCGAATGTTGGTGCGTTTAATGTTCTCCCAGAGGTCTCTGAGACTGTCCTCACTTCTTTTCACTCTTTTTTCTTTTTTCTGCTCTTCAGTAGTTATTTCCACTATTTTATCTTCCAGATCATTTATCTGTTCTTCTGCCTCAGTTATTCTGCTATTGATCCCATTTAGAGTATTTTTCATTTCATTTATTGTGTTGTTCATCATTGTTTGTTTCATCTTTAGTTCTTCAAGGTCCTTGTTAAATGTTTCTTGCATTTTGTCTATTTTATTTCCAAGATTTTGGATCATCTTTACTATCATTATTCTGAATTCTGTTTCAGGTAGACTGCCTATTTCTTCTTCATTTGTTAGGTCTGGTGCGTTTTTATCTTGCTCCTTCATCTGCTGTGTGTTTTTCTGTCTTCTCATTTTGCTTATCTTACTGTGTTTGGGTTCTCCTTTTTGCAGACTGAAGGTTCATAGTTCCCGTTGTTTTTGATGTCTGCCCCCTGTGGCTAAGGTTGGTTCAGTGGGTTGTGTAGGCTTCCTGGTGGAGGGGACTAGTGCCTGTGTTCTGGTGGATGAGGCTGGATCTTGTCTCTCTGGTGGGCAGGTCCACATCTGGTGGTGTGTTTTGTGGTATCTGTGGACTTATTATGATTTTAGGCAGCCTCTCTGGTAATGGGTGGGGTTGTGTTCCTGTTTTGCTAGTTGTTTGGCATAAGATGTCCAGCACTGTAGCTTGCTGGTCGTTGAGTGAAGCTGGGTGCTTTTGTTGAGATGGAGATCTCTGGGAGGTTTTCGCCATTTGGTATTATGTAGAGTTGGGAGGTCTCTTGTTGACCAGTGTCCTGAAGTTGGCTCTCCCACCTCAGAGGCACAGCACTGACTCCTGGCTGCAGCACTAAGAGCCTTTCATCCACACGGCTAAAAAGAGGAAAAGGGGAAAAAATCATAAATCTTGCTGTCAAAGTCCACGTCCTCAATTTGGGATGATTCGTTGTCCATTCCTATATTCCACAGATGCAGGGTACATCAAGTTGATTGTGGAGCTTTAATCCGCTGCATCTGAGGCTTTTGGGAGGTCTGAGGTCCTCTGCCAGCATTCAGTAGGTGTTCTGTAGGAGTTGCCCCACGTGTAGATGTATTTCTGGTGTATCTGTGGGGAGGAAGGTGATCTCTGCGTCTTACTCTTCTGCCATCTTCCCCTCTGCCCTATAATAGTTTTAAGCCACTAAATTTTGTGGTAATTTGTTATACAGTAATAACTAATTAATAAAGTAAATGACTCTTTATGAAAGAAGCTAGTTAAAAAACATTGTGTTAGTTTATCCAACAAAGCAGTGTGGAAGGTTGGAAAAAGGGGCTTTATAAAGGTGGAAAACTGATAATAATTGATTATTAGTAACATAGTGAGCAGGATATTAAGAATAAATCTTTTAAAAAATTTATTAGAGATTCCATGGAACTTATAATTTCTGATCTTATGTCATTTTTAGATATAAATTACAGTCCTGAGCTAAATGTCATCACAGTTCACTCATATTTTGGGAAATAAAGATATAAATTAGCTGTCCTGTGTCTGTTCAAGCTCTCTAATCAGAAGGAAAAAAGAATGCAGGTTACCCAGTCTATCCTCCTTCACATAAATAAATGAGTGATATTTTCTAAGAACAATAGCCCTCATTTCTGGAATGGTTTTAGGAGTATGTACTTGGCCAAGGATTATGTGGAGTAAATAAACTGAAAATCTATGGTTTATGAGGCTTAGATGCCAGGAAAATGTCACATTATGTGGAGTATAAAATGAAGATATTTCACAACCCAGAGGCTTCCTCCCTCTGTAAAGTTACTTGTAGTTCTCATATAGAGATGTCACCTATTTTCTGGGTCAGATTGTTCATATTCAGTAAGGGAAGAAAATATCTAGACAGCTGTGCAAGATTTCTTATACCTGCTTTGTCTCAGCATCTTGATTAGCTGTATCTTTGAAATTATCAGTAAAACTTGATACTGGATAAGATCTGGTTTGTATGAATCTGATCTAAGAATGCAAACCTTCATGTTGGTTCAGCCTAGAAGAACAAATTACCATATGTTTTGTGTGTTTGGGGGTTCCCAAGACCATCTTCAATTTCAGTGATTTGCTAGAAGGGTTCTCAGTACTCAGAAATGTTACACTCACAGTTGTGATTTAGTACAGTGAAATAGAGACTAAAATCAGCTATAGAGAAAGGCACATAGGGCATGATCCAGGAGAGCCAGGTACAAGCTTTCAGTTGTCCTCTCCCAGTGGAGTCATATGGAAAGTGCTTAATTCTCCCAGCAGTGATGAACGACAGCATGCAGGGAGTATTACAAACCAGGGAAGAAAGTTCACCCAAGCCTTGGTGTCTAGGGATATTATTGAGGGTTATCACATAGGCATGGCTGACCACCTGCATAGCTGACCTTCAGTTTCCATCCTCTCCAGGGGTCAAGCTGATAACAACGGACCCAAGGCTTCAACCATAAATCACATAGTTAGCATAAACTATGATGTTGTCCAAGGATTCAGGTAAACAAACACATTCTGTCCAGGCAGGATAGTAAGGGTTTAGAGGTTATTCCTAGGATATAAGCAAGAACCAAATCTTTCTTTGGAATATGCAAACTTTGGACAATACAGATCTGCTGAGTGAGTCTTTTACTGTACAACCTGTATATAACATAATCAAAATTTCTTATGTATTAAACTATTATAATTGATAAAGACAAATTGGTAGGAAGGTAGATAGATAGATAGATAGGGAGATAGATGGGGAAATAGAGAGAGAGAGAGAGGAAAAGAGTCTAAAATCAACGGAACAGACCATCAATAAAGCAATTCCTAAATATTCTAGGAGAAGGAAAATGATCTCAGAAGGTTTGAGATATAAGAAGAAATGAAGAGAAAAAGTGATATCTATGCAGGTAGATTTAAACAAGTGATTGTAGAAAATAAATATTTTGGAGTTTAAAAAAGTGAGTGACAATCAAAATACGTGAGAATAATAGTTTTATCAGTTTGAGTAATAGGAATTTACGTGTTCTAACCTCCCTTTTTTGTGGAAGGAAGAGAGTAAAACTATTGATCAGCCTTTATTTTTTTAAATGCCTAGGTTTAAATTTCCAAGCATCTCAACTAAAATGGACCCCAATAAAAAGGAATCAATAAATTCAAAAGAAACAAGAAAAAGAACAAAGAAAACTTAGATCTCTCACATTCTCTTATTCTCCCTCTTTCCCTTTGGACTGCAGATGCATAAATTGGACCAATTATTCTTCTTGATTTATGGCACACTATTCTCATCATAGGCCCATGAATACCTCACTTTTAATGAATCACTTAGTCATTTTAAGAGTATAATACACTCCTGCAAAGCTACCACTTATAAATGCATACATACATGCATACGTACCTGGGATATACACAACAATGCATGGAGAATGATGTGATCTTCACCTCATCTCCATTCCATCTTCCTCAAACAAGAGAAATATTTCCTTGAATTTTTTTGTTAACATTCCCTTGTTTTCTTTTCTATTTTGCGTTAATATGGCTTAACAGAATCTAATTAATGTGTGTGCTTTTTTATGCTATAGAACATAATCCCTTTACAAAAAGGAAATGTGTCAGTCTTGTCACTGTAGATTCAGTAGCACCCAGAGCAATGTGAGATATATCATAGGAATTTAAAATAATTATTTGTTGAATAAATGTATACTTCTTTTTTAAATTGCCAACACTCAGCACAATGCTTATTAGACACACCATGAATGTTCGCTAAAATAAACATACATGAATGCATTAAAAAGATGTTTCTCAGAGTAGATTAAAACTCCTAGGTGGCAGTGACCAAATACTATATATGCTGTATCATATCACCTAGATCAATTCTTTACACAGAGTAGTTGCTGAATAATGAAAATAATTGAAAGAAGAATTTTTTTCAAATATCACAGTTACATGCATTTTAAAAACATCAAATATTTTAAAAATATACACAAAGAAGTGGTCTATTCAGAGCACTGTTTATAGATATATTTCATTGTAAATGCTCTCTTTTCCTTTTCACTTTCCAGTAAGGGGCAATTAGGTCTTTCCATCTTCCTAAACCTTCCAAAGCTAATGATATAGCTTTGGAAAAAAGCAGCTGGTATAGCTGCAAAAAGATAACTTTTTATTCTATTATTTATCTTAGCTATACACAGATATTCTTGTACGATTGCTAGCTAACCCATACAGAAGTTATTTTCATCTGTTTACTTCTAGAGTACTTATTACTACTGAATCTAAAATAAATATATGCTACTTACATTTTGCAGATAGAATCTCTGGGAAATATGATACATATAATGTTTTCTTCTCTTAGAAGGAAGCTACGTAACATGCCCAATTGGTATACATTGATATACAGCCACATTTTTTAAAGAAAAATTAAGAAGCTTTGTCCTGTGAATGAATGAAAAATGTAATCTCAGCAGCCTATAAATGCAAGCTACTGCTTGTAGAACGTGAGGCATACCAAAGGCTAAGTATTAGACCTCAGGAGATTTTAGGAAGCATGTGTACTATACATAGAGAAGGATTATAGCAAAGCAGGTGATTGCCCATGTTCTTCTACAGTCAGCAGATACAATCTATTGATCCAATGACTTTTTCACTGCTAATCAACACTTTCATATTCACATTACCCTCATTACCCAGCTTAAGTTTCATGGTCCTTCATTATCATTATTATCCTGCATAAAACCTCAACTGCCTTACCTCTTTATTTTATTTTTTTGGTACGCGGGCCTCTCACTCTTGTGGCCTCTCCCGTTGCGAAGCACACGCTCCGGACGCACAGGCTCAGCGGCCATGGCTCACAGGCCTAGCCGCTCCGCAGCATGTGGGATCTTCCCGGACCAGGGCACGAACCTCGGCAGGCGGACTCTCAACCACTGCGCCACTAGGGAAGCCCCCTTACCTTTCTTGATTTGCGATACTTGTTTGGCAATCCCCACCCTGTTTTGAAGCCATTTCTCTGTCTGTTATACAGATCGACTACTAATCCTTGCTTGAGAAAAACACACAGCTGCTAACTTCATCTCACATTAAATACAGTCCCTATAGCCCAAATGTGACCCTAAGGATGCCCAGTAATCTCATCTCATTTCCATGACACTCTCCCAATTCAGCTCCAATACATTTACCCTGGCCCTCATCCCCGGCTGATCTCCTTGCTTTCTATTTCACAGAGGAAATAGAGGCAATCAGAGGATTATTTTCACACTTTCACATCTACCTCTCCCACAGATTTAGTGCAAAATACTACTCTAAGTCTTCTTGGAACGCTTTTCCTTTCGTGATTATGCTGCTGACCCATAATTCATTTAAGTTCATTAGCTTTCGTTTTCAGCATTTAGAGGCTCTCTCTTTTTTTTTTTTTATAAGCTTTTTAGTTTGAGACAATTATGGATCCACATGCAGTTGTAAGAAATAATACAGAGACATCCTGTGTACCTATTACCTGGTTTAATATCTTGCAAATCTATAGTATAATTTCAAAGCCAGAGTATGGATATTAATACAGTTAAGTTTCTTTGATCACAAGGATTCCTGTAAACACCTTCCCCTGATGCATAGCAACCATGACTCTATTCTCCGTTTCACTCAGCATAACTACCTAGTGATTCATACAAATTGTGTATGTATAATACTTTGTTCCTTTTTACTGCTGAGTAGAATTCCATGGTATAGATGTAAGCAATTTTTCAATTATTAATTATGTTAGCATGGTAATATCCAAAATGATAAAACAATAAGTACTAGGCTCAATATACTTTTAAAAGGGAGAAATCTGAATAGATATTTTAACAAACATTTTTAAAATGTAGAGCAATTTTAGATTTACAGAAGAATTAATAATATAGTACAGAGAATCACCATATATAACATACCCAGTATCCTCTATTATTAACATTTTACATTAATTAGTATGGTACATTTGTGACAATTAAAGAACCAATATTGATACATTACTATTAACTAAAGACTGTCGTTTGTTCAGATTTCTTTAGTTTTTATATAATGTTCTTTTACTACTCCAGGGTTTCATCTGGGATACCACATTACATTTGGTTGTAATATTTCCTGAGGTTCCTCTGAACTATGACAGTTTCTCCAACTTTCCTTATTTGGATGTTTCTGACAGTTTTGAGGAGTACTGGTCAGATATTTTATATATTTATCTACACATTCATTACTTCATACATTTATTGGTTTAATGTATTAATATTATGTAAATAGTTGGTTTGTATAAATTGATACATTTTATATAAATAAATAGATTTATACATTTGTATTTTGTACATGTATTTATACATTTGTAGAATGTCCCTCAATTGAAATTTGTTGTCTTCCTCATGATTACACTGGGACTATGTGTTTTTAAGAGGAAGAACATAGAGGTAAAGTTTTAGTCTCATCATATCTAAGGTACATACCTATAATATCAATATGTAAGGCATAAAGTCTTCATCTAGGTTCATTTTTTAAAATATGGATGATCAATTGTTTCCACATTGTTGGGAAAAAAACTATCCATTCTCCATTGAAATGTCTTTGTGCCTTTGTTAAAAATCATTTGAGTATATTTATGTTATTCTTGGCTTCCTATTATGTTTCATTGATCTATGTGCCTATTGTTTCATCAATACCACCCTGTCTTGATTATTTTAGCTTTACAGTAAGTCTTGAATAAGGTAGTGTGGTTCTTTCAACTTATTGTTGTCATTCTCCTCCTCTTCCTCCTCCTCTTCCTCCTCCTTCTTCTTCCCTATCAACATTTTCTTGGATATTATATGTGCTTTGCCTTTACATATAAACTTTAGAATAGGTAGTTTGACATCTATAAAAAAGCTTGCTGGACTTCTGATTGGGATTATATCAGATCTATAGATCATGTTAGGTATAATTCAGATCTTAACAATGTTGAGTCTTCTAGTCAATGAACACAAAATATCTCCCATTCATTGAGATCTTGTTTGATTTTTTTCATCTCTTTTATAGTTATCTTCATACAGATCTGTACATATAAGATTTATACTGAAGTATCCACTTTTTTGGTGCTATTTAAATAGCAGTTCTAAAATAACATCAAATTCAAAAATTGTTATTGCTCATATATATAAAAGCAATTAACTTGTCTATCAGCCTTGTATCTTGTGATGTTGTTCCACTTGCTTGTTAGTGTCAAGCTGTCTTTTTAGTAGATTGTTTAGGGTTTTTTACATAGAATGCTTAGGATTTTCTACACAGAAAATTCTGTCATCTGTGAATAAAAATAGTTTTCTTTCTTTCCAATCTGTACACTTTTTATTTATTTTTCTTGTTAGAAAGAACATATTTTGTTCACAGTCTTTAGAGAGTAAGTATTTATCATACTATTAGGTATGATATTAGCTGGAGGATTTTCATATATACTATTTATTAGATTATGGAAATTTCTTGCTAGTCTTCATTTTTTGTGTTTTTATCATGAATGTGTCTTGAATTTTGTCAGATATTTTTCCTGCATCTATTGATATGATGATACATTTTTTCTTATTCAGTCTGTTAGTATGATGAAATGCATTGACTGATTTTGAATGTTGAACCAGCCTTGAATTCCTTTATGAACTCCAATTAATCATCATGTATTTTTGCTTGTGTGTATTCTGAATTAATTTGCTAATATTTATTAAGTACTTTTTGCAGTTATGGTCATGAGAGATATTGATCTATAATTATTTTTCATATAAAGTCTTTATGTGATTTTCATATTAGAGTAATGTTGCCCTCATACAGTTGTTTCCTCTACTTCTATTATCTGGAAAACATTGTGGAAAATAATTATTTCCTTCTTAAAATTTTGGTTGAATTTACCAGTGAACCATCTGGGCCTAAGCTTTCTTGTTTAGAAGATTATTAATTATTGATTAAATTTTATTAATAGATATAAGATTGTTCAGATTACCTATTTTTTTTGCATTAATTTTGGTAGTTTGTATCTTTTAAAGAATTTGTCTGTTTCATCTACATTATCAAAAATTTAGACAAAATTTTAGAGTTGTTTGTATTATTCCTTTTAATGTCTGTGGAATCAATAATGATGACCCCTCTTTCATTTCTGGTATTATTAATCTATATTCTCTCTTTTTTACTTGATTAGCCTGGATAAAATTTTATCAATTTTATTTATCTTTTCAGAGAACCAACTTTTGGTTTTGTTTATTTTCTCTTTCTTAGCTGTTTTCTTGTTTTCAACTTTGGTGATATCTACTCTAGTTTTGTTAGTTTTCATTCTTCTTTTTACACTGCTTATATTTCTTTTCTTTCTATATTTTCCTAAGGTGGATGCTTAGGTTAGTAATTTTAGATCTTCCTTGTTTTATAACCTATAATTTACCGCTATGAATATCCCTCTATACCTTGCTTTAGCTGTAGCCAAAAAAAAATGATAAGTTCTTTTTCATATTCATTTAATTCATAATATTTAAAATTTCTTTCAAAACTTCTTTGAACCATGATCATTTGGAAATATATTGTTTGATGTCTAACTATTTGGGGATTTTTCAGCTTTCTATCATTCATTTCTAGTTTAATTCCATTTTAATCTGAGAATATACTTTTTGTGATTTTTTAGTCTTATAATTTTGTCAAGCTGTGTGTCATGGTACAGAATATAGCCTATCTTGGTAAATGTTCCTTGTGAGCTTGACAAGAATGTGGAGTCTTCTGCTGTTGGATTCAGTGTATAAATATCAATTACATTAGGTTGATGATAGTGCTGTTCAGGACTTGTATATCTTTATTGATTTTCTGCCTGCTTGTTCTACCCATTACTGATAAAGGAGTAGTGAAGTGTTCAAGTATAATAGTGTATTTGTCTGTTTCTTCTCATCCTCCTTGTAAGCCACAAGGAATCCTTGGATTCTTGCATCCTCACAGTGGGAACTCGGTGGGATATCTAGAAGGAAACAGTTGGGATGCCCTTAAGACTGTGATCTCCAGGATTTTCTCACCCTAATGTGAATCCACTCTCAGCTTCCAGCAATTCATCAAAATTACCATTAAATGTTTTTGCCATTTTGTATCTCCAGCAGCTTCTACTCTAGATAAGCAGATCTTGGTTTCTGTGTCTCTGTGTATGTGCCTTTTTCTCCAGATTTTCAGGTGATGGTTTGCTCTTAGACATCAGTTCTCTTTAGGTTTCAAGAAAAGTCATTGATTTTCAGTTTTCCCAGCTTTTTCAAATTGTAATGATAGGAGTGATGAATTCCAAGCTCTTTACATGTTAGATGTAAAACTAGAAGTCCTCTAAATATACCTTTATATGAGCTTCCAAATAGTTTTAGTATTGTACAAAGTACCTGTATCAGTTCAAAGACTTACAGTAAGTTTTACCAATATGCATGTCCTACAAGAGCCTTTGTGCTTGCCTCCAGCAACTTTCTGTAACCAGAGAAAGAATAAGAGAAAAAAAAAGAGAGAGAAAGCGATTTAAAAAAAGCATTGATATGAGATTTCAATGTTTGCTATTTATGGTTGAGAATAATGTTAAATATTTCTTTCTAGAATCATAAAATTTTATGATTGAAAAGTGACTCAAAGATAACCTAATCAAGTGCCCTCTTTTATTTTTTTTTTTATTTTTTTATTTTTTTTTTTATGTCCCCATATCTCTTCCCTCTTGTGTCTCCTTCCCTCCCACCCTCCCTATCTCACCTCTCTAGGTGGTCACAAAGCACTGAGCAGATCTCCCTGTGCTATGTGGCTGCTTCCCACTAGCTATCTATTTTACATTTGGTAGTGTATATATGTCCATGCCACCCTCTTACTTTGTCCTAGCTTACCCTTCCCCCTCCCCGTATCCTCAAGTCATTCTCTGGTAGGTCTGTGTCTTTATTCCCGTCTTGCCCCTAGGTTCTTCATGACCATTTTTTTTTTTTAGATTCCATGTATATGTCAACATGCATTTATGATAAAAACACTCCAGAAAATGGGCAATTTACCTCAACATAATACTCCAGCTTTCTTTTGGTTTCCATTTGCATGAAATACCTTTTTCCATCCCCTTACTTTCAGTCTGTATGTGTCTCTAGGTCTGAAGTGGGTCTCTTGTAGACAGCAAATATATGGGTCTTGTTTTTGTATCCATTCAGCCAATCTGTGTCTTTTGGTGGGAGCATTTAGTCCATTTACATTTAAGGTAATTATCGATATGTGTGTTCCCATTCCCATTTTCTTAATTGTTTTGGGTTTGTTATTGTAGGTCTTTTCCTTCTTTTGTGTTTCTTGCCTAGAGAAGTTCCTTTAGCAGTTGTTGTAGAGCTGGTTTGGTGGTGCTGAACTCTCTCAGCTTTTGCTTGTCTCTAAAGGTTTTAATTTCTCCATCAAATCTGAATGAGATCCTTGCTGGGTAGAGTAATCTTGGTTGCAGGTTTTTCTCCTTCAACACTTTCAATATGTCCTGCCACTCCCTTCTGGCTTGCAGAGTTTCTGCTGAAAGATCAGCTGTTAACCTTATGGGGATTCCCTTGTGTGTTATTTGTTGTTTTTCCCTTGCTGCTTTTAATATGTTTTCTTTGTATTTAATTTTTGACAGTTTGATTAATATGTGTCTTGGCGTATTTCTCCTTGGATTTATCCTGTATGGGACTCTCTGTGCTTCCTGGACTTGATTAACTATTTCCTTTCCCATATTAGGGAAGTTTTCAACTATAATCTCTTCAAATATTTTCTCAGTCCCTTTCTTTTTCTCTTCTTCTTCTGGAACCCCTATAATTCGAATGTTGGTACGTTTAATGTTGTCCCAGAGGTCTCTGAGACTGTCCTCAGTTCTTTTCATTCTTTTTTCTTTATTCTGCTCTGCAGTAGTTATTTCCACTATTTTATCTTCCAGGTCACTTATCCGTTCTTCTGCCTCAGTTATTCTGCTATTGATCCCATCTAGAGTACTTTTAATTTCATTTATTGTGTTATTCATCGTTGCTTGTTTCATCTTTAGTTCTTCTAGGTCTTTGTTAACTGATTCTTGCATTTTGTCCATTCTATTGTCCATTCTATCTCCAAGATTTCGGATCAACCTTACTATCATTATTCTGAATTCTTTTTCAGGTAGACTGCCTATTTCCTCTTCATTTGTTAGGTCTGATGGGTTTTTATCTTGCTCCTTCATCTGCGGTGTGTTTTTCTGTCTTTTCATTTTGCTTATCTTACTGTGTTTGGGGTCTCCTTTTTTGCAGGCTGAAGGTTCGTAGTTCCTGTTGTTTTTTGTGTCTGTCCCCAGTGGCTAAGGTTGGTTCAGTGGGTTGTGTAGGCTTCCTGGTGGAGGGTACTAGTGCCTGTGTTCTGGTGGATGAGGCTAGATCTTGTCTTTCTGGTGTGCAGGTCCACGTCTGGTGGTGTGTTTTGGGGTGTCTGTAGACTTATTATGATTTTGGGCCGCCTCTCTGCTAATGGGTGGGGTTGTGTTCCTGTCTTGCTAGTTGTTTGGCATAGGATGTCCAGCACTGTAGCTTGCTGGTCGTTGAGTGAAGCTGGGTGCTGGCGTTGAGATGGAGATCTCTCGGAAATTTTTGCTGTTTGATATTATGTGCAGCTGGGAGGTCTCTTGTGGATCAGTGTCCTGAAGTTGGCTCTCCCACCTCAGAGGCACAGCACTGACTCCTGGCTGCAGCCCCAAGAGCCTTTCATCCACAGGGCTCCTTAATTTGGGATGATTGGTTGTCTATTCAGGTATTCCACAGATGCCAAGTGCCCTCTTTTATACATATGTAAACTTGAACCTAATGATGTTTTAGTATAATCCACATTATCTTGGAAAATAATTTACTAAATTAATTATGGTGACAATTAAGTAACATACCTCTAGACAATGAACAGATATATTTCCCCCAATTTTTCCTTTACAACAAGAGCCAATGACCACACTTTAACTCTATAGAAAAAAACCTTTTATATCATCGTTATTATGACTTATGGTTTTCAAGCAGCATTTCAAGTAGTATAATTAATCAGAAGCCACACATACATAAAATGGTTAACAATGGAAGCTTTAGCATTCTTAAGTAAGCATGTGGGGAGATCATAAGAAATTTTAGAATGTTTTGGGTTTTGAAGTCCTGTTACACTTGGTCTCCAGCTGTGCCTTACAAGTACTTGCTTTTCATAGTGAGTTGTACACAGCAGGGAAGCTAGCCAAGGAAGGATTTAATAAGCAAAAATGACCTAGCATTTAAGAAGGCTATGTTCTGCAAGCATTACAAACAATTACTGCTTCTACCCTAGGTTTTCAGTTTATTCTCATATTTTTAAACATTTGTTAAATGGCAGTTGAGTCTTTGATGACTGATTTTCAACGAATCAGAAAGTACACAACTTTAGCCTTTAAGCCAAGCCTTTCTCCACACCATGCTCAGCCATTTGCCTTAGGTGAGAGTACAAATGGTACACATAAATATTAATATACACTGTGACAAGTGGCTTTGAGAATTAGCAATTTTATTTCTTGTTATGCCTAGCAGTTTATTTTATAATTACAAATACATAACTTTCTTTGATCAGCCTTCTAATATGTTTGAAAGGATTTATGTGTAGAAAAAGAAGAATAACTGCCTTCTCTATGCCTACAAAATACACTAGGAAAAAATTTCTTAGTATGATCCATCTTATGTTACAAATAATAGTACAATTTATAGTTGCTGGGAAATGTAGAAATCTGTTTTTGAAATCTAGAAATTTTTGCTTTTTAAATGGTAACACTTAAGAGAAATTATATACATGAAATGTCAAAGTCAAATGAAACTTGTCTTTAAAACAAAAGGAGACATCTATAAAGTTTACCCATGCTATACTTTCAAAGAGGAGTATGGAATTCTGAGCTGAAAAATAAAAACACTCTTCCAATTAGAGAACAATGAAAAAACAATAAAAGTATGGAAAATGCACATAAAAGTTCAAAGTCTCTAAGTAAACAAAGAAACAAACAACATGACCACCTATTGTCATGAATATTAGAAAGAAATTTAAATCTGATTGAGTTCAACTGCAAATCTACTAGATTTCTTGCTGTGATATCTCTGCCAGTTGGAGGTCCAGTCTCTCTATATAAATAACTTCTTTAATGGGAATCTCACCAATAATTAACCAATTTTTTAAAAAATTAGTAGAGACTCTGAAGCATCCTGCTGAAATTGAGGTGTATTTTGACAAACCAGTCTTTAGATTTCCCAGGAAATTACTCCTAAAAGCAGAAAAGTTAGATTCAGTCTCCCTGGGGGTTCTGTATGCATCATCCAACCATCCTTTTACACTCCCAAGTAGTCCCTGAGATCCTCAGGTTTATCTTTAAATTTTAAGGGTATTTTGCATTCTATCACAGAATGTAAACATATTTGGTTTTATGTCAGTCTCTTAATGGGTGATATTCATCTATCAAATTAAAACAAAAAACTATACTGCGTTCAAGAGCACCAGCCCACATTGTTTGGTTCTATTTTCTGGAAAATTCTCTCCTTTGTCTCTTTATCAGAGTGTACTCAGAAATAGGCTCCCACAATAATGTGGACTTAAAGGGTAAAACATTTTTAAATGTATAAGTATTTTCTAGTTGAGAGAAATTTAAATAAATTCTATGTTAAACCACAAAAAGAGGCAGGGCAATATTGTATATCTCTAAAAAGCAAGACAAAGGAGTTTGTAAAATATAACAGCAGGAATAGGAAAAAACATATTCCTAATGACAAAAAAATTAAAAAAAAAAACCAGGAAAAAAATTTCAACTGAAAGAGTCAAGAGGGATTCTTTGAAGAAACAGACAGAACACTACATATCTAAATTAAGAGAAAAAATGGAAGTATTTTAGCCGAACTAGGATATTATCCTAATCATAATAGAATATTATATATTCTTCTCCCTAATTCATTTGAAATTCTAAATAAACTGGACTGCTTTTTACAAAAATACAATTAAAGTTAAAAATTAAATTAGAAATCCTTAACAGAACAATAACCTGAAAAAATAAAGAAAAAAGTGTTATCAAATTATCATAAAAATAAATGCTGGGTCCAGAGATATTCACCAATGATTTTCTTTAAATATTAAGAAACAGAAATTTTCTATAATATTTCAACTACTGTAGAACACAGAGATGGAACTGAGTTTTCATGAATTTCCAGCAGGTATTTCTCTGATATACAAATTTGAAAAAGATGGTAAACACACAAACACACACATCCCTTACTTTTCTTCAGTTACTACTAGTTCCTTTGAACAACCTGTAATTTCAACTACCTATACTCCCCAGTCAGAATCTGATTAACTTTAAACAGTGAGAACAAGGGACATTATTACCATCACAGAGGTTTATTTACAAAAGAGAGGCTTCCCACATGGGCAACATTTTGTAAAGTTCTCATGTTGATTAGCAACAAAAGTTTATTCATTTGTATCCCAAGAAGGAGCAGAACAAATATGCTATGTAAAGAAACTTTGTTATAATAGAGAAAAGTATTTCAATCCTGCCTCAGTTTTACGTACTTAGTTCTAATATTTTTTTGGTGGAGTCATTTGGGTTTTCTATATGTAATAACCTGTCCCCTGCAGAGACAATTTCACTTCTTCCTTTTCAACTTGGATGCCTTTTATTTCTTTTTCTGTTCTAATTGCTTTGGCTAGACCTTCTAGTACTGTTTGAATAGAAATGGCATGAATGGATATTCTTCTCTTATTCCTAATCCTAGAGGAAAATCTGTCAGCTTTTCCACTGTTGAATATGATGTTGGTTCAAGGCTTGTCATATATCACCTTTATTATGTTGAGGTACATTCCATCTATAGCTAATTTGTTGAGATTTATTATGAAACATTGTTGAATATTGTCAAATACTTTTTTGTATCTATAAATGATCATATGATGTTTATCTTTCATTCTGTTAATGTGATGTATCACATTTATTGTTACGCATATGTTGAACCATCCTTGCATACTAGGTATGGATCCTACTTGATAAAGGTGTATGATCCTTTTAATGTGGTGCTGAATTTTGTTTACTATTATATTGTAGAGAATTTTTGAATCTATATACATCAGGGATATTGGCCTGTAATTTTCTTATCTTGCAGTGTTCTTACCTGGCTTTGGTATCAGGGTAATGCTGGCCTAGTATTGGAAGTGCTTTTTCCTCTTCAGATTCTTGGAAGACGTTGAGAAGCATTGGTATTAATTCTTTAAATGTTTGATGGAATTCACCAGTGAAGAAATCTGGACATGGAATTTCTTTGTTGGGAGATTTTTGATTACTGATTCAATCTCCTTACTTGGTTCAGAATTGTATTTATTCATGATTCAGTATTGATAGGTTGTATGCTTCTAACAAATTTTTATTTCTTCTAGGTTATCTATTTCTTTTGCATGTAATTACTTTTAGAAGTTTCTTACCATCCTTAATATTTTGTGTTGTCGGTAGTAATGTCTCCTCTTTCATTTCTTTCATTTCATTTTATTTGAGTCTTCTCTCTCTTTTTTTTACTTAGTTTAGTTAAAGATGTGTCAATTTGTTTATCTTTTAAAAAAACTAGCTCTTAGTTTTATTTATCATTTATACTTGTCTTTCTGGTCTCTATTTCATTTATTTCCATTCTAATCTTCATTATTTCATTTCTTCTGCTAACTCTACAGTTAGTTTCTTCTTCTTTTCCTAATTTCTTAAGGTGTAAAGTTAGGCTGTTTATTTGAGATTTCTTTTTACTTAACGTAGGCATTTTTTTTTTTTTTTAATAAAACAGGTTCTTATTAGTCATCCATTTTATACACATCAGTGTATACATGTCAATCCCACTCGCCCAATTCATCACACCACCACCCCACCCCCCACCGCTTTCCCCCATTGGTGTCCATATGTTTGTTCTCTACATCTGTGTCTCAATTTCTGCCCTGCAAAACAGTTCATCTGTACCATTTTTCTAGGTTCCACAAGTATGCATTAATATATGATATTTGTTCTCCTTTTTCTGACTTACTTCACTCTGTATGACAGTCTCTAGATCCATCCACATCTCTACAAATGACCCAATTTCGTTCCTTTTATGGCTGAGTAATACTCCATTGCATATATGTACCATATCTTCTTTATCCATTCATCTGTCGATGGGCATGTAGGTTGCTTCCATGACCTGGCTATTGTAAATAGTGCTGCAGTGAATATTGGGGTGCATGTGTCTTTATGAATTATGGTTTTCTCTGGGTATATGCCCAGTAGTGGTATTGCTGGGTCATATGGTAATTCTATTTTTAGTTTTTCAAGGAACCTCCATACTGTTCTCCATAGTGGCTGTAGCAATTTACATTCCCACCAACAGTGAAAGAGGGTTCCCTTTTCTCCACACCCTCTCTAGCATTTGTTGTTTGTAGATTTTCTGATGATGCCCATTCTAACTGGTGTGACGTGATACTTCATTGAAGTTTTGATTTGCATTTCTCTAATAATTAGTTGAGCAATTTCTCTTACAGAATTTTCATCATTAGTGTATAGGAATGCAAGAGATTTCTGTGCATTAATTTTGTATCCTGTTACTTTACTAAGTTCATGATGAGCTCTAGTAGTTTTCTGGTGGCATCTTTAGGATTCTCTATGTATAGTATCATGTCATCTGCAAACAGTGACAATTTTACTTCTTCTTTTCCAATTTGTATTCCTTTTATTTCTTTTTCTTCTCTGATTGCCGTGGCTAGGACTTCCAACACTACATTGAATAATAGTGGTGAGAGTGGATATCCTTGTCTTGCTCCTGATCTTAGAGGAAACGCTTTCAGTTTTTCACCATTGAGAATGATGTTTACTCTGGGTTTGTCATGTAAGGCCTTTATTATGTTGAGGTAGCTTCCCTCTATACCCAGTTTCTGGAGAGTTTTTATAATAAACAGGTGTTGAATTTTGTTAAAAGGTTTTTCTGCATCTATTGAGATGATCATATGGTTTTTATTCTTAAGTTTGTTAATATGGTGTATCACATTGATTGATTTGCATATATTGAAGAATCCTTGCATCCCTGAGATAAATCCCCCTGATCATGGTGTAGGATCCTTTTAATGTGTTGTTGGATTCTGTTTGGTAGTGTATTGTTGAGGATTTTTGCATTTATATTCATCTGTGATATTGGTCTGTAATTTTCTTTATTTGTAGTATCTTTGTGTGGTTTTGGTAGGTGATGGTGGCCTCATAGAATGAGTTTGGGAGTGTTCCTTCCTCTGCAACTTTTTGGAAGAGTTTGAGAAGTATGGGTGTTAGCTCTTCTCTAAATGTTTGATAGAATTCACCTGTGAAGCCATCTGGTCCTGGACTTTTGTTTGTTTTTAATTTTTTAGATCTTTAATCACAGTTTCAATTTCATTACATGTGACTGGTCAGTTCATGTTTTCTATTTCTTCCTGGTTCAGTCTTGGGAGGTTATACCTCTGTAAGTATTTGTCCCTTTCTTCCAGGTTGTCCATTTTATTGGCATAGACTTGCTTGTAGTAGTCTCTTAGGATGCTTTGTGTTTCTGCAGTGTCTGTTATAACTTCTCCTTTTTCATTTCTAGTTTTATTGATTTGAGTCATCTCCCTCTTTTTCTTGATGAGTCTGGCTAATGGCTTATCAATTTTGTTTATCTTCTCAAAGAACCAGCTTTTAGTTTCATTGATCTTTGCTATTGTTTTATTTGTTTCTATTTCATTTATTTCTGCTCTGATCTTTATGATTTCTTTCCTTCTGCTAACTTTGGGTTTTGTTTGTTCTTCTTTCTCTAGTTCCTTTAGGTGTAAGATTAGATTGTTTATTTGAAATTTTTCTTGTTTCTTGAGGTAGGCTTGCATAGCTATAAACTTCCCTCTCAGTACTGCTTTTGCTGAATCCCATAGGTTTTGGATCATTGTGTTTTCAATGTCATTTATCTCTAGGTATTTTTTTATTTCCTCTTTGATGTCTTCAGTGATCTCTTGGTTACTTAGTAACGTATTGTTTAGCCTCCATGTGTTTGTGTTTTTTACAGTTTTTTCCCTGTAATTGATTTCTAATCTCATGGTGTTGTGATCAGAAGAGATGGTTGATATGATTTCAATATTCTTAAATTTACAGAGGCTTGATTTGTGACCCAAGTTATGATCTATCCTGGAAAATGTTCCGTGTGCACTTGAGAAGAAAGTGTAATCTACTGTTTTTGGATGGAATGTCCTATAAATATCAATTAAATCTATATGGTCTGTTGTGTCATTTAAAGCTTGTGTTTCCCTATTAATTTTCTGTTTAGATGATCTGTCCATTGGTGTAAGTGAGGTGTTAAAGTCCCCCTCTATTATTGTGTTACTGTCTATTTCCTCTTTTATAGCTGTTAGCAGTTTCCTTATGTATTGCAGTGCTTCTATGTTTGGTGCACATATATGTATAATTGTTATATCTTCTTCTTGGATTGATCCCTTGACCAGTATGTAGTGTTCTTCCTTGTCTCTTGTAACATTCTTTATTTTAAAGTCTATTTTATCTGATATGAGTATTGCTATTCCAGCTTTCTTTTGATTTCCATTTGCATGGAATATCTTTTTCCATCCCCTCACTTTCAATCTATATGTGTCCCTAGGTCTGAAGTGGGTCTCTTGTAGACAGCATATGTATGGATCTTGTTTTTGTATCCATTCAGCAAGGCTGTGTCTTTTGATTGGAGCATTTAATCCATTCACATTTAAGGTAATTATCGATATGTATGTTTCTATGACCATTTTCTTAATTGTTTTGGGTTTGTTTTTTTAAGTCCTTTTCTTCTCTTGTGTTTCCCACTTAGAGAATTTCCTTTAGCATTTGTTGTAAAGCCGGTTTGGTGGTGCTGAATTATCTTAGCTTTTGCTTGTCTGTAAAACTTTTGTTTTCTCCATCAAATCTGAATGAGACCCTTGCTAGGTAGAGTAATCTTGGTTGTAGGTTCTTCCCTTTCATCACTTTAAGTGTATCATGCCAATCCCTTCTGGCTTGTAGAGTTCTTGCTGAGAAATCAGCTGTTAACCTTATGGGAGTTTCCCTTGTATATTATTTGTCATTTTTCCCTTGTGCTTTCAATAATTTTTCTTTGTCTTTAATTTTTGCCAATTTGAATACTATGTGTCTTAGCGTGTTTCTCCTTGGATTTATCCTGTATGAGACTCTGTGCTTCCTGGACTTGGGTGGCTATTTCCTTTCCCATGTTAGGGAGTTTTCAACTATAATCTCTTCAAATATTTTCTCAGGTCCTTTCTCTCTCTCTTCTCCTTCTGGGACCCCTATAATGTGAATGTTGTTGCATTTAATGTTGTCCCAGAGGTCTCTTAGTCTGTCTTCATTTCTTTTCATTCTTTTTTCTTTATTCTGTTCTGCAGCAGCGAATTCCATCATTCTGTCATCCAGGTCACTTATCCGTTCTTCTACCTCAGTTATTCTGCTATTGATTCCTTCTAGTGTGTTTTTCATTTCAGTTATTGTATTGTTCATCTCTGTTTGTTCTTTAATTCTTCTAGATATTTTTTAAACATTTCTTGCATCTTCTTGATCTTTGCCTCCATTCTTTTTCTGAGGATCTGGATCATTTTCACTATCATTATTCTGAATCTTTTTCTGGAACGTTGCCTATCTCCACTTCATTTACTTGTTTTTCTGGGGTTTTATCTTGTTCCTTCATCTGGTACATAGTCCTCTGCCTTTTCATCTTGTCTGTCTTTCTGTGAATGTGGTTTTTGTTCCACAGGCTGCAGGATTGTAGTTCTTGCTTCTGCTCTCTGCCCTCTGGTGGATGAGGCTATCTATGAGGCTTGTGAAAGATTCCTGATCGGATGGACTGGTGGTGGGTAGAGCTGGGTGTTGCTCTGTTGGGCAGAGCTCAGTAAAACTTTAATCCACTTGTCTGCTGATGGGTGGGGCTGGGTTCCCTGCCTGTTCGTTGTTTGGCCTGAGGCGACCTAACACTGGAGCCTATCCGGGCTCTTTGGTGGGGCTAATCACAGACTCTGGAAGGTCTCATGCCAAGGAGTACTTCCCAGAACTTCTGCTGCCAGTGTCCTTGTCCTCATGGTGAGACAGAGCCACCCCCCACCTCTGCAGGAGGCCCTCCAACACTAGTAGGTAGTTCTGGTTCAGTTTCCTATGGGGTCACTGCTCCTTCCCCTGGGTACCAGTATGCACACTACCTTGTGTGGGCCCTCCAAGAGTGGATTCTCTGTTTCCCCCAGTCCTGTTGAAGTCCTGCAATCAAATCCCGATAACCTTCAAAGTTTGATTCTCTAGGAATTCCTCCTCCCGTTGCCAGACCCCCA
Source organism: Grampus griseus (assembly GCF_964374135.1). Lineage (NCBI taxonomy): Eukaryota > Metazoa > Chordata > Mammalia > Artiodactyla > Delphinidae > Grampus > Grampus griseus. The sequence continues at coordinate 81,717,704 of NC_139019.1, forward strand.
GGTTCAGAAGCCTGACGTGGGGCTCAGAACCTTCACTCCAGTGGGTGGGCTTCTATGGTATAAGTGTTCTCCAGTTTGTCAGTCACCCACCCAGCAGTTATGGGATTTGATTTTATTGTGATTGTGCCCCTCCTACCATCTTATTGTGGCTTCTCCTTTGTCTTTGGATGTGGGGTATCTTTTTTGGTGAGTTCCAGTGTCTTCCTTTCGATGATTGTTCAGCAGTTGTGATTCTGGTGTTCTTGCAAGGGGGAGTCTTAACGTAGGCATTTATAGCTATAAACTTTCCTGTTAAAACTGCTTTTTCTGCATCCCATAAATTGTAGTATTTTGTTTTTCCATTTTCTTTTGTCTCAAGATTTCATTTGCCTGTTGATTTCTTCATCGACTCAATGGTTGTTTAGGAGCATGTTATTTAATGTCTACATGTTTGTGAATTTCCTGTTTTCCTCTTGTAATTGATTTCTAGTTTCATACTGCTGTGCTCAGAAAAGAGGCTTGATACAATTTAAGTCACCTTAAATTTGTTCAGTTTTGTTTTCTGTCCCAACATATGATCTCTCCTGGAGAATGTTTCCTGTGTGCTTTAGAAGAATGTATTCCGCTGTTATTAAATGACACGTTCTGTATATATCTGTTAAGTTCATTTGTCTATCCTGTAGTTTTAGTCCAGTGTTTTCATATTGATTTTCTGTCTGGATGATCTATCCATTGCTTAAAGTTGGCTATTTAATTCCCTTACTATTATTGTATTGCTGTCTATGGCCCCCTTCAGATCTTAAAATTTTTGGGTGCTCCAGTGTTGGGTGCATATATAATGATTGTTATATCCTCTTGAAAGTGAACCCTTTATTATTATATAATGACCTCCTTTGTCTCATTACAATTTTTGGCTTAAAGTCTATTTTGTCTGTTATAAGTATATCTATCCTTACTCACTTTTGGTTTTCATTTGCATGGAATATCCTTTTTCGTCTTTTCACATTCACTCTATGTGTTTCTCTAATGCTGAAATGATTTTCTTGTAGGCAGCATATAATTGGGTCTTGTGTTTTTATCCATTCACTTAGTCAAACATACTTGACGTTTTTGATGTCATAATTTACATATTTTTATACTATTTTGTATTCACTACCAAATTATTATACTTATAGTTATTTTTAATACTTTTGTACTTAAGCTTTTATACTAGATATGTGACCACCAACATTACGGTATTAGAGTATTCTGAATTTAACTGTACATTTACCTTTACCTGTGAGTTTTATATTTTTACGTTTCTCATGTTATTAATTAGTGCCCCTTTATTTCAGCTTGAAGAACTCCTTTGTTAAGACCAGTCTAATGGTAATGTACTGCCTTCATCTTTTGTTTATCAGGAAAATCCTTTATCTCTCCTTCCATTATGAAGGACAGCTTTACTGGATAGAGTATTAGTGGTTGGCAGGGGTTTTTTGTTGTTGTTGTTTTGTTTTGTTTTTCAGCACTTTGAATGTATTATCTCACTCCCTTCTGGCCTGAAACGTTTCTGCTGAAAAATCTGATAGTCTTATGGGTGTTCTGTTGTATACTACCAAGTTGGTTTTCTCTTTAAAGATTTAAAGATTCTCCTTTTGTTTTTAGCTTTTGACAATTGAATTATAATGTATCTCATTGTAGGTCTCTTTAAATTCATCTTATTTGGTATTCCTTAGACTTCTTGGATCTAATGTCTGTTTCTTTCCCCAGGTGAGGGAAGTTTTCAGCCATCATTTCTTTGAATAGCTTTCTGCCCCTTTCTCTTTCTTCTCCTTCCAGAGCCTCTATAATTCTTATATTGGTGTAGTTGAAGATGAACACAAGTCCCTTAAGATATCTTACACTCTTTTTCTTTTTGCTCCTTTGATTGAATGAATTCTATCAATTCTTGAGTCAAGTCTATCTAGTCTTGAGTTCACTGATCCTTTCTTTCAATTGATTTAGTCTACTGTTGAACCCCTGTATTGACGTTTTCAATTTAGTTGTTATATTCTTCAGCTCTGTGATTTCTGTTTGGTGCTTTTTGTAATATTTTTCATCTCTTTATTAAATTTCTCTTTGTTCATGCACTGCTCTCCTAACCTCAGTGGTCATCTTTATGACAGTTATTTTAAATTCTCTATCAGGTAAATCATTTGATTTTATTAAGATTTATTTCTGGATATTTATCTTGTTCTTTTGTTTAGAACATAGTCCCTTGTTTCTTCATTTTCCTTGACTTTCTGTGTCAGTTTCTCTGTATTAGATAAAACAGCCACCCCTCCCAGTCTCAACAGAGTGATCTTGTTTAGGAAATAACCTTGTCAATCAGTCTGGTTGCCTGTCAAACCTTTGAGGCTGTCCAAGCTGCCCTCTTTGTTCTTAGTAACTCTGCTTCCTCTATGCTGAGACTAAGGGTGATAGCTGCAGGAAGTGCTTGCCTGTCATTTGAAAATTACTTTTTGCAAAAAATTTAGTATTGTCCTTTGGGTCTAAGCCCTATTGGCTATCAGAGTTGGTGGTTTGAAAGCCTAACCTTTGAGCAGCAGCTGCAAAAGTTGGGTACTAGATGTTTGGACAAGCTTCTCTGAAGGAACATTTTGGATCCTTGGTTTTATTGTTAGATCGAACCAGAGGGAAGAATGCAGGCTCTTTTGGCTCCCAGGATGATCACAGTCAGAACCTAGATACAGATTGTTTAGGAACTGGAACCTCAGACAGCAGCTGAGCAAGTATGTAGTCAGATCTCTTCCAGGGAGAGACTAGGAGATGGGAATTTTTATCTACTCCCCCTGCACTGAGTTTTGGGGGTATAGCCACAATGAGTGCTTGTGCACCTATTAACAACCACTTTTTCTTAGTTCTGTGAGATTTGTGAACACAAGTCGCATTGACTATAAAAGCTAGGTGATTTGGGGAGCCCATCCCCTGGCTGGTAGCCATAAGAGTTGAGGGGCTAAACGTGTGGACAAATTCCTTCCAGAGGATGCTGGCTACTAGGTTTTATTATTGAAACAAGCTGGATGGAAAAGCAGGGGAAATGCCCACCATCTCTTTCAGACTAAGGAGTATTGCAGTTAGCACCTAGATGTGTGCTAATTGGAAGCTAAACCCATAGACAGCATCTTGTAAAGTATGTAGACTGAGAGAAAGGCATTTTTGGTTGCTCCTGCTATGCTGAGCCCTGAGGAAATATCCAAGCTGAGTGCCTGTGTGTCCATTAACAACTGCCTCTATGTTTTTTATAGCCCTGTGGCATTTGTGAACACAAGTTCCTCTGGCTCTCAGGGCTAGATGATCTGGGAACCTGTCCCCAAAACACAGTTATATAAATTTTTGAGACAGAGGACTATACATTAAATGACCTATTGTATTATTTTCAGTTTACACAATCCAGATCTACACATACAAAGTGAGTAGTGGGTCATGGATCTTTGTGACCCCTTACAAGGTTAAGAAGGAACGTTATCTCCTAAGGAATTATCTTGTTTATGCTAGGAAAATGCTAGCTTCAAGGTTGAGCAGGTATTTCTGATAATGGGAAGGTTTGGTCAATGCATAATGAAGATACACAAAGTACAGGAGAGGGGAAAAGGAAGCCAAAAGGCAGAGAAAAGTTTTTATGTTTAAATTTTCCTTGACTTGCCTAATAATACAAATTTTTATTTCATCACTATAAAGGTAAAATTCTTATACTGAGCATTCCTCTCAAGTAAGGAAAATACTTTAAAAAAAAAAACCTAGAGCAATATTAAAGGAGAAGAACAAACTTGGAGAACTGACACTACCCAACTTCAAGATTTACTATAAAAGCTACTGTGATCAAGAAAATGTGATACTGAGGAAAGAATAGACAGTTAGATCAATGGAACATAATAGAGAGCCCAGATATAGACCCACATAAACATAGTCAACTGATCTTTGACAAAGGAGCAAAGGCAACACAGTCTTTTCAGCAAATGGTGCTGGGACAACAGGACATCCACATCCAAAAAACAAAGAAAAAAATGTATATATGTGTTGTGTGTGTGTATATATGTATATGTAGACAAGACCTTACACCCTTCACAAAAATTAACTCAATGAATCATAGACCCTAGAGGGTATAGAATATGTCACCCAAAAATACATCTCTTTGACGTTAGGATTATTTAGAGCTGATTATTTTGAGAAACAACAGACACAGAAACTACTCTGAAAACAGAATAGAAATTACTCTTTTGTAAGAGAAATGTACATTTTTAAAGGAATCTTTATTTGAAAAGGTGTCTCCTTCTCTATACAACTAAGAGAAGGATGCCTAAACACAAAATACTCTTATCAATGGAGAAGGCACCAATTTAAATCTGCATAACAATCCTTACTGTCGTTTATAATACTTTTCCTAGTCACTCCCATAATTGGCCTCCCCACACCCGTCTTTCTTTCATTTAGCTGAAGATGGTACTTAAGGAAGAATTTTAAGCCACCTCTGAGAGATACTCATTTTTCCCTGGGTATCTCCCATGTACATATGAGATGCACATGTTAATAAACATCTGTTTTTCTCTTGTTAATATAACTTTTGTTACAGGGACAAGAACCAAGACCTTAGAAGGGTAGAGAGGGAAAATTATTTTTCCTCTCCTACAAACATGTAAATGTAAAACACAAAACTATAAAATTCCTAGGAGATAACATAGTTTTACCCAACCAAACTTGGGTCCGCTCTCCAGCGTGCAGTAAAGCCATCTACTGACACCAGGTTGTGGTGAAAAAAAGTGCAGCATTTATTGCAGGGTGCCAAGCAGGGAGTCCAGGGCAGCTAGTGCTAAAAGCACCCGAACTCCCTGATGGGGTTCAGCAAAGAATTTTTAAAGGCAAGGTGAAGGAGGGGAGTCCCAGAGCCTGTGTTCAGCTCATGCACAATTCTCTAATTGGTTGATTGTGAGGTAATAGGGCAGTGTTGCAGGGGTTAACATAATCCTTGGGCTCCAGTAGGCCTGGAGGCTATGTGCTCATGGTCATCAAGTAGTTAATGTCTTCCATTTGGTGGGGGTTTTCACATCTCTAAAACAACTCAGTAAATGTGCATCAAATACTGTTATCTAGGTACTTCAGAGAAGAGCTAAAGCAGAGGATATGGGGGAGTGGTCTGTTCCAGGAATGCCCCATAAGGTCCTGCTCATTTACAATAGGACAAAACCTAGATGACCTTGGGTATGGTGATGACATTTTAAATAAAATACCAAGGGCATAATCTGTGAAAGAAAGAATTGGTATGCTGGACTTCATTAAAATTACTGACTTCTGTTCTGCAATAGACAGTATCAAAAGAATGTGAAGACAAACCCATACAAGGAGAATATATTTGCAGAAGACACATCTGATAAAAGACTGTTATCCAAAACACACAAAGAACTCTTAAAATTCAACAATAAGAAAATAAACAATCCAATTAAAAAAACGGACCAAAGACTTTAACATATACCCAAGGAGAAGATATACAAATCGCAAATAACCACCTGAAAAGATGCTCCACATCATATGTTATCAGGGAAATGCAAATTAAAACAACAATGAGATACCAATACATACCTATTAGATTGGCCAAAATCAGGAACACTGACAACACTAAATACTGGCAAGGAGGTGGAGCATTACGAATGCTCATTCACTGCTGGTGGGAATGCAAAATGGTACAGCCGTTTTGGAGGACAGTTTGGCAGTTTCTTAAAAAATTAAACACACATTCACCATACGATACAGTAACTGTGCTCCTTGGTATTTGCACAAAGGAATTGAAAACATGTTCATACGACTTTATACCAGCTTTATTCATAATTGCCAAACTTTGTAGTAACCAGGATGTCATTCAGTAGGCGAATGGATAAATGTCCAAAGAATGAAATATTAGCACTAATAGGAAATAAAATATCAAGCTATGAAAAGACATGGAGGGAGCTTACGTGCATATTACTCAGTGAAAGAAGCCCATCTCAAAAGGCTCCATACCGTATAATTCCAACTACATGACATTCTGGAAGAGGTAAAACTATGGAGACAACACAAAGATCAGTTGTTGTCAGGACTTGGGGGAAAGGAGGGATGAATAGGCAGAGCACGGAAAATTTTTAGGGCAGTGAAAATACTCTATATGATATCATAATAGTTGGTACATATTATTATACGTATGTCCAAGCCCATAGAAGGTACAACACCAAGAGTGAACTTATTTAAACTATGGACTTCGGGTGATTATGATGTGTCCACGTAGCTTCATCATTTGTAACAAATGCACCACTCTGGTGGGGGACGTTGATAATGGAGGAGGCTATGCATGTGCGGGGGTAGGTGTTATATGGGAAGTCTCTGTATCTTCCTCTTAATTTTGCTGAGAATTTAAAACTCTTAAAAAGATTGTCTTTTTAAAAAAAATCAGTGTTTTCAAATTCAGCTAATCAACAAAATTCTATAAACAGTGTTTGCCTCAGGGGATGGTATTGGGAGACAAGAGAAGAAGGGAAATTACTTCTCACTTGTACTCTTGTACCTTTTGAATTTTGTTATTATATGTTGCTTATTCAAAATAATACATGCATACTTAAAATTTTTTAATTAGATATAGCATCATTCATATGGAAAAAGGAAATATTTCATAGGAAAAGCCTACTCTTACTCCATTCATTGACCAAGAAAATCCTCCCAAATATTGATTTTTAACCTTGGTAAAATAATTATGCTAAGATAATATACAGTATGATGTATAATCTTCTTTCCTTCTCTCTCTGGTTACTGTCTAACAAAGTCTGGTGATGCATATCTTTGGAAAATGTTGCCATCCTTCCATGATAATTTGGTGAGGCAGGAATTTAGGACTCCCTTCAGTCAGAGGTGCCCATGGGCTGAGCTATGGGGAAGCTCATGGAAGTATAGAAAATCTCACATGGTATTACCACATACTTACGTTTCCAAGGTACCTTTAAAATTAAGTAATCTTTTTTACTCTCATTCTGTATGGGAGACCTCAGATGAGACATGGTTTTAAAAGAAATAGTTATTCAGGGGATACCAACAGAAAGAGGGCAGCAAATGAGGGCTTTGCTAACAGAATTAGATAAAGGCAGACTCAAGGATAAGTACAGGCAAGATATTGACAATGAGGACATTCTCCTTCAGAGCTTTTTCTTTTTAAGTAGAATCTAAGCAATTACATGGAAAACCTATATTATAAGAGCAAGAAAGCCATTATAGTAAATTTAGGAAAGAATAGGTGTGTGAAATATTATCAGCACCAAATTAGATTTCCATATTATTGATGCTGGTTATATGCAAAATAAATTTATAAGTGACAACAGGCATTTTTTCTCCAAATTTACATGTATGCCTCCAAGATTACATGAGTAATAAACATTTTATATTAGCCCTAACCTTTGCATGAATAAAATGCATCTCAAATATGGTATAACTTGCTGTGTCTAACTTTGTGTGTGCTGTATTTTTTAAAATTTTAAATCAAGGTAGTTTTTGCACTTGATTTGTGTGCAGCATAATAAAAAAGCAAGTATTTACATTGAAAATGAAATTTTTCATAAACTTTTTCACAATAGAATATAATAATGGTATTATTCTCCTATTTTTATTATTTAATAGCTAATAAAATGATATTCTAACTAAGATTTGGAATCTTAAAAGGATACTAAACATTGATTGAGATCTATATAACAGAAAATGTTTGAACTATGTAGCATAAAATCTCTAAATAGAAAAACATATATTTATATAAAAACAAAACTTTATGTGATCTACAAATGTAAGGTTAACATTGCCCTCTTCTGGCTTCATATTCAAATAAGAACATCTACTACAATGTCAAACAGCATGTTCCATGCCAGAAAGTGGTAAGTCTGAAACAAAGACAATCTATAACACTGTAGCCAAGGAGGAATAGAAGAGACTCTATTTCACCTACAAGAGGTGCCCGGTCAGAGTTAGAGAGACCTCTACTAGTATTTGGCTCACATGGACACATTAGGAAGGCCTAACACTAAGGAGAAATACATGATTCTGAGATTATTGATCTGTAATTTTACTTCTGGCTATTCCTATTTCTTTTTCTCGCAGTCCCTCCCCATGTCATAAACACAAACCTTTTGGAACTCAAGGGAATGTTTAACCCCAATTCCACTGGAAAACTAAACTCTCAAGGTGCAGATCAGAAGGAAGGAGTTCCAGAGATGGTCTACCACTGCTGGTTCCCTACAGCGGATCTTAGTTCCTAGAAAAATCAACAAAGTTCAGTTTGTGCAGTTCAACTCAGAGGCCATGGCTTAAATTCATCTCTGGGTTATCAGACTTGATGCCATATTGTTAACTTCCATGTATCCCTCAAAATATACTAGAAAGGGAACACATACACACATTTGGGTAAACCTCTTAAAATTCTAATAGACCTTCTAACAGTCTAATACTGTATTTTTTTAAATTCCTGGCAGGGAGATCAGTGTATATGTATATGTGTTTTATTTCTTGCTACTCTAGAGACTTAGAACAGTGTAAGCTTTGCCACTGGAGAATCTCTCTCCACCCCAAGGGAGAGAAGTTGCTGCAGAATTGTATTCAAGTACCTGTTCCTGTAGCAACTACATCATTATCAGAAGGTGGCTCCTGCCCTAAAATATTTTCCACTTGTTGGCCTCCATTAGGGCTGCGAGAGCATCACATCCTGTGCAAGGTGAAATTATTTCCAAAGTCTAGGTCTCAAAATAGTCATTAGGGAGATACTCAGAGATCAGTAAGCTACCAATCAGTTCTCTGTCTCTCTCTCTGTCTCTCTCTGTCTCTGTTTCCATCTCTCTGTCTCTATCTCTCTCTCATTGCCTCTTTTAAGTAAAAAAGCTTTGACCACACTACTCTCAGAAAATCAATAGAAACTATCCATTTTCAACTCTTGTGTGGCAATAGGTAAGATTAATTAACAGCAACAGGAAATACAGCATTAAATGACTTAAATTACTGGATGATCCAGTATCAAAAGCTCATTCTCCATTTCCATCTTTTTTAGGAATTCATATGATAAGCATTGTATGTACACTCAAGTCATATGTTACTGAGACATATATTCTACCTCACAGCTCACATGCACTTAACTATCAAATTTGTACTGTCTTTATAAAGCATAAATAATGCGTAGCCTAGGCCATGAAGATGTAAGCAGCTCCTAGCAGGTAAAATTTATTTTTACTCTGGCAGTTTCAAGGGTAAAGGAGGAGAGCCAGCCCCCACCTGTTCTGAGCAGCACTCCACATCATCAGTCTTAATGATGGGAAATGCACACACTGTCTATGATTTCCTAGTGAGTTTTTACTAAATATCCAGCATGAGAATTCCTGGGACTCTTATGCTGCACTTAGAATCTCTTGACCAGATGAGTTTGAACAGATTTCAGGATCAGGGGAGATATAATAAAAGCAAGGATAGTTAATGTTCAAAACAAATACTGGACCCTGAAAAACAAACTTCCTTTCCTAACACCTGATAGAGTTAGTGTAAGGGAGTTCAATCTCACAATGTGTCCATGTTGTAAAACTCAGGAATGTATTTAGAGTGTAGGTGCTGCCCAGTGGTTCTATCCCAAACTACTTCATGTACAAAACAGGTGGTTTTTTTTTTAGGAGTGTACTGATAGTGTTTATTGGGAAGGACAGTAAATCGAGCCTGTGTATAGCATGACAGATAACAATGAGCCTTCAGGAACTCTGGAGAGTGTGCTCTATAAGCAATCATTTGGAATCTCTCATCAACTTCTGCTCACACACAACAAATCCAAAAATATAAAAAGGAAGAATGAAAACAACAGAATCATCTCTGTTTCACAAGCTCAGAGCAATACAAACAGTAATAGCGTTATGGAAGAAAGGACCGCAGAATGTGTCATCAGTCATGATCTCTTTCTGAAAAAAAGGGTTTATTAATTAAATAGAATAGAATATTATGCTCTCTTGTTGGTTAAAAAAATGTATAAGAGATAGAAGGATTTAGAAACTGTTAAACCCTGCGTTCTGCTTCACCCAGCAGAGAGCGATTGCAATACTTAATTGCACTGTGATTTAAAGTTCTATATGATAGCTTCAGTTTTCTGCATGTAATTTCATCTGCCATAAAGCAATAAGAAATATTGACTATCCTCTGTGATGACCAATGAAATCCATGATCTCATCATCTTTTTTTCACAAAATATTAAAATAGAACAATCTGCTGACTTTGGTATAACAACTGCCACATGTTTGTGACAGCTATTCATATACTGGTTAGCACAGATTTCTTGTAAATTATGTACAAACAAAACTAGTTTCCTAAGTATCATTTTATATAGTAGCACTAAGAAAAAATAAAGGATACAATATGACTATTAAAAGTTTTTAAAGCCCTAGAAAATATAAATATGAAATAAAATAAGATGGTAATAATTCAGTTTTATTTCTTATAGATATTGTCCAAGAACAAACACTGACAGCTCTCTAGCGTATTCTAGAGAGTCAAAGGTATGGTTTCCTGGGGAGAAATCAACTATACCCTCTAAACGTTAGAACTCCAGGATCACTTGGTAGCCAGACAGTTCCAGGATGCCCACATGGGGACAGTGGGATCAAGTACATTATTGAGTGCATTCAGGTTTTTTTGTACATTTGTTATTCCTCTCATCCATTTTCTCTATTATTTTAACGTGTTTAAGTTTGCACAACTCCAAAGTTTGACCAGAGATGGAATGCTATGAATCTTAAAGGAGAACAATCACAGAATATGCTGAAGACTCAAGCCCTCTGATCCCACTGTCACCACAAACAGTGCATTTTGGGAGGTAAATAGAACTGGCACCTGACTCCAGGTTAGAACATCTGGGATCTGTCGTTAATTCTAGTAAGCCCTCTAATGACCTTGGTCAAATCTCTTAATCTGAGTTTTATCCCTTAATCTCTAGTAGATAGATTACCCTCTGAATTGATTATTTATTGTCTTGGGTTACCTACATTTTCATTTGTTGATAAAAAGAATTATGTCTTCCGAGGGATAGGAGACCATCCCTCCCCATCCACATTTCACATGCAGGGATAGTGCTGACACCCTCCAACCCTAAGCACCTCCCCACTTAGTAGTAGACACAGAAATCAGTACCTTCCACTCCTTAGGCTGAAGCAGTTATTTCAGGGATGGACATGTGACCCAAGCCAACCCAGTGAGACTCAGTCTCAAGAATTTTGCTAACATTATTCAAAATAAAGCATGTACTTTCTGTAGGATTGTTAGATAATAGAAAGTTAAACTAAAATTTTTCATGACAATATCAGACTTTTCATGGGGCAAGCTAACTTGAACAGAAGACCAAAAAAAAAGCAGAGCTACAAAATGGAAAGCAATAACGTTCTGACCCTGTAATCTGAGATCCTGAATCCAGACTGACTGAAACCAACTACATTCATCACTCTGAAGTCTGGTGTTGCATAAGCCCCCAAACCCCAATTTAAAAATATAACTTAAGTAAGTATTTTACCAGCTGCAGTTGTAATAGCCCTAAATAACAGGATCTCAAGTAAGACTTCAAACGCAGAGATTATATTATTCTTATAATCTGGATAAATCACTTCCATTACTATACTTTGCTCTTTGACAAAAATATACTACTACTAACTGATTCACAATTCATATATTTCATCAAAGTGGTGTATGATATCCTAGCCACAGCAATCAGAAAAAGAAATAAAAAGCAGCCAAATTGGAAGGGGAGAAGTAAAACTGTCACTATTTGCAGATGACACAATACTATATATAAAAAACCCAAAGTCTCCACCAAAAAACTATTAGAAGTAATAATGAATTTAGTAAAACTGAAAGATATAAGATTAATATACAGGAATCTGTTGCTTTTCTATACACTAACAATGAATTATCAGAAAGAGAAAACAAAAAATATCCTATTTAAAGTTGCATCAGAAAGAATAAAATTCCTAGGAATAAACTTAACCAAGGAGGCAAAAGACATATACTATGAAAACTATAAAGCATTGATGAAGGAAATTAAATATGGAATGAAGAAATGAAAAGATAACCATGCTCTTGGATTGGAAGAATAATATTGTTAAAATGGCCATACTACCCAAAGTGATCTACAGATTTAATGCAATCCCTATCAAAATACCCTTGACATCTTTCACAGAACTAGAACAAATAATCCTAAAATTTATATGGAACCACAAAAGATCCTGAATTGCCAAAACAGTCTTGAGAAAAAAGAACAAAGCTGGAGGTATCACACTTCCTGACTTCAGACTATACTACGAAGGTACAGTAATCAAAATAATATGGTACTGGCACAAAAACAGACACATAGGTCAATGGAACAGAATAGCCCAGAAGTAAACCCATGCACTTGTGGTCAATTAATTTACAACAAAGGAGGCAAAAATATACAATGAAGAAAAGACAGTCTCTTCAATAATTGATGCTGGGAAAACTGGACAGCTCCATGTAAAACAATGAGATTAGAACATTTCCTCACACCGTATACAAAAATAAACTCAAAATGGACTAAAGACCTATATAAGACCTGGAACCATAAAATTCCTAGAAGAGAACAGAGGCAGAGCACTCTTTGACATAAATTGTAGCAATATTTTTTGGATCTGTCTTCTAAGGCAAAAGAAATAAAAGCAAAAATAAACAAATGGGACCTAATTAAACTTAAAAGGTTTTGCACAGCAAAGGAAACCATCGACAGAAAGAAAAGACAACCTACTGAATGGGAGAAAATATTTGCAAGTGATGTGACTGACATGGGGTTAGTATTCAAAATACATAAACAGCTCATACTACTCAATGTCAAAAAGAAAAACCAACCCAATCAAAAAACGGGCAGAAGATCTGAATAGACATTTTTCCAAAGAAGACATATAGATGGCTAACAGGCACATGAAAAGATGCTCAACATTGAAATTTTACTCAGCAAAGATGCTCGTAACTATTAGAGAAATGCAAATAAAAACCACAATGAGTTATGAGTTATAGCTTCACACCTATCAGAATTACTATCATCAAAAAGTCGACAAATAACAAATTTTGGCAAGGATGTGGAGAAAAGGGAACCCTTGTACACTGTGAGAATGCAAATTGGTGCAGCCATTATAGATGACAGTATGGAGGTTCCTCAAAAAACTAAAAATAGAGCTACCATATGATCCAGCAATTCCACACTTGGATATGTATCTGGAAACAATGAGAACACTAATTCAAAAAGGTACATGTACCCCAGTGTTCATAGCAACATTATTTACAATAGCCAAGATGTGGAAGCAATCCAAGTGTCCATCAACAGACAAATGGGTAAAGAAGTCGTGATATACATATACAATGGAAATTAGTCATAAAAAATGAAATTCTGCCATTTGCAGCAACATGGATGGACCTAGAGAATATTATCCTTAATGAAAAAAGACAAATACTATATATTATCACTTATACATGGAATCCAAAAAAATAAAATGAATGTATATTGCAAAACAGAAACACACTCACAGTTATAGGAAACAAACTAATGGTTACCAGTGGGCGGGGGGAGAGGGAAGAGGAAACATATGGGATTAAGAGATACAAACTACTATGTATAAAATAGATAAGCAACAAGGATATATTATATAGCACAGGGAATTATAGCCATTATTTAGTAATAATTTTTAATGGAGTATAATCTATAAAAATACTGAATCACTATGCTGTACACCTGAAACTAATACTGTAAATCTACTCTACTTCAATTTTTTTAAAATGTGGTGTATGATATACATAAACATCTGTCTACATTCTAGATCTAAATGTTAAATTGATTTTATTTGTAGATCTTTATGTATGTGACCTTGCAATAAGTTACCTTATCTAAATCATTCCACTTTTTAAGTTAGTAATTATTATCATCATATAACCAGGTTTCTAATACCAGGTTTCCAGGTAATTAATAGAGCTTAGCACTTTTTCTTAATTTTTAATTTAATTTCTAAATTAACTCATATGCAAATTGTTCTCACTTCATATAAATATTGGTCTCATTCTTTGTTGGAGATCTTTTATGCGTTCAAACAATTATTCCTTGTACATCAACTTCCTCAAGTCCAAGTTCAAGATTTACATCCTCTGAGAACTCAAGTACATCATAGAAACAAAGAATTATGAACCATTCCATTTTGTTCGTTTTGAGTTGGCTAAATATAAACAGATCTCTAAGATGAAGGGATATAACTTGAATGAACTGAAGATATGAAAAACAGTGGAATTGGCTAGATGGAAGGTTAAGGACAGTAAGAGAAGTGTATAGGAGTCATGGTAGAAGTATAGTTTCAAAGAGAAATATCAATGCGTTTCTCATTGGCATTGAAGGCCAATCATCTTTAAATACCCTCATCGTCTTAGTTACTATGTTATCTAATCTGTGAGTAGTGAAACACATTACAGTAGTCAAGCTCTGTATATTATACTGAGGAGGCTTGGATCCCTAACAAGGGAAGTCCTAGGCTGTCCATCAACTGAGAGTATTGTCCAGAATAAATAAGTGGATCCAAATTAATTTGGTCAATCCAAATTATTTTGGGACAATCTGAAAAAAAAAATGCTAAGAGTATAAGGTCATAAGTAAAGGAAGCTAAAGTTGAAAGATATCAGAGGGATACCATGAGTTAAAACTATGCAAGCATAAAGGAATCATCTTAATGTTGGAATAGAGGGCTTCAGCATAAAACTAGAGGAAAGTCTCTTTTTACTCTCTCTGAACAAGCTCATTATTCCAAGGATCAGAAGGCCCAGTTACAGAAACATCAGCAGCAATGCAAGAAGCTCCATAGGAAATTCTATAAAAGCAAGACACTAGAAGTGACAAGCATTGAAACAGACCCAATATCTAAACCATATGCTCTCCATCCTTTAAGAAATTATCAGTAGTGTGAATGGGTCTTATCTTGCAAACAGAGGTGCTTAATACATATACCCAAGTGATAAAAGTAGTAAGTCAGCATAATTGGTTACATAATCACTGTTCTTATTTACAAGTTCCTATGAACATATAGCAAACCTGTTGAAACACTTGCCTCTCAAAAAGCATAGGACAGTTAATAAGGGAAAGTTGGGAGTGAATGCCAAGTTGTATTTTAATACTATGGCATAATGTTTTATCATTGGACATTATAAGAAATAACACATAAATATGTACTGTATTTGACGTGAAAATATTTTATGATGCTCTTTGATATATCATCACTCAGTGTTACTTATATGAGACCCTACATAGAAATTAGTGTAAAGGAAACTCTAATCTATCTAGAAGAGCTTTTGTGTTCTTCCATTCTGATAAGATAGAAGTGCTGTCTAAGGGAGATTCTGCTAAAAGGGATGGTGAGAGCCTAAGGTAATATAAGTCAGAATATCACCCTTTTATGGTTTGTATGTTTATTCCTTCTCTTTTTTTGTGGCCTTGGTTTACTAGGTCTGTATATATTTGAATATCCTCATTTTAAGTGTATCACTTATTATAAATAAATCTATTTTAGATAGAAATGAGATATAAACAAATGTGTAATATTTGATGATACCAAATTACTACAACCAGATGAATGAATAGGACATTTTCCCTGCTAGATAACATGGAAACATCTTTCAATAAACATTGCTGCCTTCTATAAGTTTCCTTCCTTGTGTTTTGCTATATATTATGAGTAGAATGTCTATATTGAATTTGGTTTGTGTTTTGAATTGCATCAGAAGGGATATAGATGAAATCTGTTATCTAAAGACATTGTAATGAGTAAAATAATGTGACTAATAGCCATTGTTGAAATCACTTGTCATTATTTCTTGCATATTTTAATATCTCATTTTCTCATCACAAACATTTTTATAGGAAGAATCAAGTAATGTACCCCCTTGGCTTTTGGTATTTTCCTATGTTTTTAAGTTTTAAGTAGAAAATAAGTTTATTTATTCCACAAATGTGTATACAGTTTTTCCCATGTGTTAGGCACTTTGTGAGAGTAGGGTAATGCCCCATCTATTTTGATGAATAGCTATGGAATCACCTATTTTTTTCACAGTTTAATTAGCAGAGGAAAAAAGTGTACTAAAAGTTAGGAAGACAAAATCTTCACTTGATATTTATATCCTACATACTTTACATAAATCTAGTGAAAGTACAATGGTATGGGAAAATGTCTGAACAATTTAAAATTTAGATAAATTAATATTATATTAGTAGAAAAAAAGGTAAAGACAGGCATCAGGTTTTACTTAATCTGCTATCAAATAATCCTGTAATCTAATTTTAGATTCTAAATAAAATGTACATCTTTGTTGCAATAATAGTTTAATTTTTTAATTATTACAAAGTAGATTTTGAACTACTATAACAAAATTTATATTGGTGCTTTTCACAATTGAGCATTTTAATGTATAATAGCTCTATCTTTTTAAAAGTAATGTTTCTGACCCCCAAGTTACCCAGAATTGTCCAAAAATAATTCTATCACGTTTCTAAAAATGGTGCAAAAGAAGAAGATTCGGTGGTTTCACCTTGAGTTATTTTTCAGTTGAATATTTTCAGATATTAAACCATTACCATAAAAATGAAGCTCTTCATTTAAAAAAAAAAATCACCCTTTATGTGAAACACAAACATATCAGCTTAAGATGGAAACAGTTTAAATTATGTGACATTAGTTTTCTGATCTCTGTAAAGTACCCAGTAGATGGATATTGATATATCATAGTCACTGCTACCATCAATAAAAAATCACCAGCTGTCATGGGCCTCCTAAATACCAGGTTGAACTAGTGAATTAGTTGAACATGTAAAGCAAGGCCAAAGCTGGAAGCTGTAGCACTTTATCTACTTTCTTAATGTTCTATTTTTCATTGAGACTGGTTCCAGTATATTGTGTTTCGGTTTAAAAGGAGATGAGAGTTTGTCCCAGATGCTGGAAAACTTCACACACACAATCATGGAGAATCAAAATAATAATTTTGGCTATATTGCATTATAAAATGAAAATAATACCTCTTCCTCCCAAAAGGAAGCTAAAGTTCTATGAGGGCTATAAATAAACCATTCATATTGCCAGAGACCTGGGTTGAAGAGTCCCTGCACTGTAGAGGTATTAGGAATAATTTCAAATAGTAGTTTATTTGAACTGAACAGCAATGCTTTCAAAATTTCTGTTGGGAAGCACATGCCATAACTTTCAAATTCAGATTGAAGATTGTGCCTGGAAACATTATCACACAGTACTGGCTTTGTAGATTATAGTTTCCAAGTAGAAGACAGAAAAATGTTGTTCTTAGGTATGCCCATTCTAAAATCAAGTAGAGCTGGATCATTTACTGTAATTTTTTGCAGTAATAGAAGCTTTACAGTTAGCCTTAACTTTAAAAAATCTCTAGAAATCTACAGCTCTGGTTTGCCTAGACTAATGTTTTTTTCCCAATATTCAAACAAATGATTTAGCAAAAGTATAAATAAATCTAGTGACGTTTGGATAGGACATTTTCTTTTGTCTCAGAAATTTTTGTCTGGGCTGAAACTCTCAGCACAGTGGACAATGAATTTTCACATTTCTAGGCCACACCTCCTCAAGGTTTAGCAGAGGTATCGGAAAACAAAAAAAAAAAGTAGCTACCATTATGCAGGCTAAATAAAAGACAGTCAGAGATTCACTGAGGAGAAAAAATAATTCTTTGAAGCCATTAGTGGCAGGAGAGAGGACTCAGACCTACTCCCTCACATACTTCAAGCCAAGTAAAGTGAGTAGCAAGAGAATTCCTTGGAGAGACTGTAACGGTGGTGGTGGGATTGGGTTGGTTTCCAGAGGAGAGTCCAGAATTTTCTTTCTAGCTGGACATTTGCTAGTCTGTAGAAATAGATCTGACCCTGTTATGACACCATCACTAAGAACAATGAAAGAATATTTGATAAACTTGACATCATCCTCTGGAGTTTGGGCAGGACATGAAGATTTGGACTGGACTCTCCTCTGAATTTTCAAGAACAGTTGACTGTTGCTGCCTATGGAACAGAACAAGGAAAGAGGAGAGTGATGAGTGTGCTTCCAAGGTTGGTTGGAGCAAGAATGCCTGAATTCCATTGGCCTTTGCTCTTTGATATGTACACATGTATTTATCTTACAGAAATCTGGCCCAGGATATCTGTCTTCCTGACTCAGCATTCTAGTAGAAAGGATAGAGGTGTAGTGCTGGAGCACAGGAGTTTGGGTGGATGTGTAAGAAGCTATTTGAATAGAATATTACCTACAGCAGGTCATAGTTCAGTGCAGCAGTCACCGAAGGAAGGGTCTCAAAATTACACAAAAGAGCCTCAAGCGAGAGATAGCTAGAATTTGGTCGTGCACCATATACTACCAGATTACATCAGCACCAAGCAGAGGAATTTGACCTTTCTTTCTAATTCTTGCTTACTCTTTCCCCTGCCCCTGATCCCATAAAAGTCAGAAACAGCAGAAGTAATTAAGTGTAATAAGGAGAGCAAAATGGTCAGATTATCCCCCCTTTCTTACTGGGTCTGAGAATTCTAGGAGTGTCGTGAGTTACAAGGGGTGTTAAGTTTGAATTGAGTGAGAGGTTAAAATTTTGATTCAAATTTGTTAGGACTTTTAAATAACTGAAATGAAACTGTTCTAACAGCTGAAAATGAAAAGGAAATTGAGGGAATATGCTTGAGATGTTGACAAAGAATTAGAGAATAGGAATTTAGGAAAATGGATTTGAAGTCCATGGAGGAAACAAAATAAAGTTATTTCCATATTGTATCCTAATGAGAATAACATACTCTGTCTCACTATTACTCACATAGTAAAATGATTTTAAACCATTGGCCTAGCTCAGTGTTCCTCGTTCCATCCACATACCAGGATCAGTCACTGATAACATTTTTGCTTTTCAAGAAAATAATACAAATAAGAAAAATGTAGCATGTCTATTCAACTTAATTTATTCAACTTAAATGATAATTCTATTACAGGATTATGTACTTTATATTTAAAATATCCATTATGCTAAAAAATATGAGAAGGGAGAGTAGCAGTGCTTTTATTTTAGTGTATATTCTTTCTTGGAAAAAATTAAAGCTTGTCAACACTACATCCACACCCATACTATTTTTTAACTATCCATCTATGCCATTGATCTAGGACATGTTATTTAATCTGAAATCATCTAGCTAGTCTTTTTTTCTATTCTGACTTCATGGACTTAATAGTAACTTGAAAAAATTGGTTTCATTAAATAAAAAAAGTAGAGGTGAATTTATTTTTTAAATTTCTATGGTAAGATAAATGAGTTATTTATGAACCTGAAATTTTAATCTCATTCTACACTGAAGTATTCTTCACTGAACTGGTCTCCTTGTCCATTAGACTGTCTAACATTTCCCTCTCCACCTCTGAAGAAACAAGTGAAATGGACAATGTATTGCGTCATATTTGGAGTGTTCACTCCAGGAAAAACATTTTGAATCAAGGAAAAATTATTACTGGAAATGCCCGCATCTTTATCCTAGTGCCCATTTCATTTTGCCTTTATTTCCCAGATACAAAGACATTTTCATTCTTTGAATGCGCATAGCTATTCAAGCCATGTAGCTAATCATTTTAGACTGAAAAAACAAAATCATACAGAGTTAAATGAGTCATTTTCAAGAATAAGCTCCAAATAGCTACTCTCCTCATCTTTTGTTTCCACCGGCACTTTACTTCATAACACAGAGATTTCTGCCACAGTGTATTGTTGGGTTCGGCTATGGAGGGAGTTGGGGGGGACTCAAAAAAATCAGTTTTGAGTTGAATTCTGCCAATACATACTCTTTAATCAAATCCAGTCTCATAAGTACATTATGCCTTGTTTCATGTATTTTTCTAAATTGGAATTCTCTTTCTCCACCACCTCCATTACCTCTAATACCAATATATAGATGCTACCCATTCTTCAGCTCAAAACACCCTCCAGAAAGCTTTTCCTGATCTGTCCAGTGTCCACTGACTTCCTCCTCCCCTTTATCCCACTGCATAGTCTGTCATATAAAGACCTGTGCCTAATCATTTGCTGTTGTGTATTTTGGGATGATCTCCACCACAGGGAGCTTCAAGATTTATATTTTACTTAATCTCTATGAGGCAATTTAGGGATTAGGACATAGGCTTTAGAGTCAGTCGGCATCTATTTGGATTCCACCCCACTACATATTGGTGTGCCAAACCATAAAAAGTATTTAACAGAGGGCTTGGCAAACAGAAAGTATGCAATAAATGCTGCTTATTGCTGCTGTTACTGCTGCTGCAGCTGTTATTGTTAAATAGTTTCCATCTAGTTAAGATTAACAGCGTTGATCATTTGCTAAGAACTTAATAGATACTTGTTACTTCAATGAAAACTCTTAAAATTCTTTAATTCATTCAGACTCTGCTCCCTGACCAGCACTACCAGTGTTTTCACATATTCATATTTTTGAAAATAGAGCCTCATCTTCATTAATCTGTAGACTTTCTTTACTCCACCCCTTCAAAAAATGTATAAAATTGCATTATATGTTTTTATGTGGATACATCTTTTAGATCTCTATGTCTGGTTTTATTAGTATGAACTCCCTAAAAATAAGTTTTAGAAGACCATGTTGACTGTATTTGTTTAATTAATGACTTTCAATTTTTTTAAATAATAAGAGTAATGCAAAATCTCAAAAAAAGAGATAGTCAGCATATAATTAAATTCTAATGCTTGCATATCCCACTTCATCTTAGAATGGAGCACCTATCTCCATCCTGTTCTTTTCTATAAAAAAAACTCATTTCTCTTTTCAACAATAAGATGAGCTCTTAAACAATTGTAATTAAATTTTTTTAAAAGCATTTTTTCAATAAAAATATGTTAAAGTTTGTAAATTCAGAACAATAAGAAATAGCTAAAGCATTAGACATCAGATTTCAAGGGCAAAATAATATTTTTAAGAATCTATAGTCTTAGAGATGGGGAACACAAAGCAAAACAAGAAAATCAGGTCTCATTTCTCAGCATAATAACCTCTACCTGGTGGTCAGAGTATCTCTTTTATCTAGCTTCCTTCTATGTCTTTTTCCCAATTTATTTGAACATCCTTTCAAACAGATTTTCTCATCCTTATAGAGATAATGCAGCTATCTCTTCTGAAGCTTAAACTAGTGCTCTGAATAAGAATAAAGGAAAACAACACTATACAGGTATACCTTTCTCTTTTAATGTATGTGATTTAAGAGAACAGAAGGTTTACTGTATGGGAGATGTTTTTTCCCCTAGTTCCATGCATCATTTGCTATACGAGCCCTGCTCGATGGTTTCCAGGATGAGTTTGGAACCCACTGGTCCTGACACAATGCAGCCATCCTTCTTCTGCAACCAACTCCTTCCTAAGCCCCAGGAAACTGCCAAACACCTGCTGTCAGGGGCAGATGCTCCTAAGGTTAGTAAACATACAACAAAAGTACAAAGTGGCTGGTCCTGTCTTCTTCTGGAGGAAGTGCATGTCTTATTTTATTTTCAGAAACAGAGCAGATCCACTGAATACATGAAAAGCAATCTTGTCTGTAATTTTGTATGGTGATACATTAAGTGCTGTTGTTTTGAAGAGAAAGCTACCAGTTGATTTCATTGGAATATCTGTAAAAAAATTTTTCAGTGATTATTTTGTGTTTCTACATGATTGTAAATATTTACGGATGACTTTTCAGTTCAACATTTAGATATTTCAGTTGTCACAACTTAGATCTTGCTTTTTAAAGGAAGAACGCACACAATAGTTAATATCAGCTGCAACTATTAATTTCCTAATAAATGTGTTCATACATTATCAGCTTAAAACTTTATATCCCTTTATCTGTGGACATAGGAGAGCATTACTTTAAAAACTCATAGCATTTTAATGACTTATAAGAAAACAGGAAGATAAGAACTGCACTGTTATTAAAAAGAGACAGAGACAGAGAGAGAGAGGGAGAGAGAGAAAACAAATTGAACAGCTCCTTCTCCTGACTTTACTCTTATACATGCGCTTTCACATAGTGAAGTAAATAACAATGAGGAATGTACATGATAAAAGCTACCATGAGTGTACAGTTCCTACTCTTCTTGAGGAAACATTAACTGTCAGAGCAAAACCTTCATCCAGGAAATCTGGAAGACAGTCTACCTTGTTTTCTAACATGGTTGGTGCTAAAAACACTGAAATAAATATCAAAAACATTAATTCACCAAAGACTTTAATTCATCCATAGACACTAAAATTGCTGTGAAACATATGTATAACTTAGCACTTAAACTATTATTCTGAAACTACATCAGAGAGAGAACTCAATTTACCCAACAACAAAACAGCATTCATGCACATCTGACCTTGCCGACAGCTAAATTCTCCCACTCTGTAAAGCCACACCCACAGACACCATTTATTTTAATAGACAAATTCAATATGTTTTACAAATCCTCTGCTTCATACAGATACTAATGCCAAGTTCAAAATAGAAACAAATAGTTCTTACATTTGAAGAGCGCAGCTGTTATTATAGATGAATATTTTTGCCAGAAAACATAAAATTAAATTTGAACAGAAGCCCAAAATTGTAAAACCACTTGAATAATATAAAGTGTAAATTATCAAATTTTAGTATACAGAGCTTTTATTGTTATGTCTCCTCTTTCTTGTGTTTTGAAACCAGAGTTCTTAGATGAATATTCATTAAGAGTTTTTCTGGAATCTTATTTGCCCTCTCTGAATTCGGTCCAAAAAAAATACGTTTTAATTCAGGTTACTTATAATCAGGTTCAAAATAAATGTGACTCTTCTAAAATTGGGATTGCTGTGAGTAAGTCAGGCCTCATCTAGGAGTATAACAGGTTCTGACTCACAGATTTAAATGCTGTTCCAATAATATTCATTTATTTATCAAACATTTATAAAGCAACTACTCTGTGTCAGGTTGCATGGCTGTAGATAGACTCATGACACAAAAATAGTCCAATTGTTATCCTCAAGGAAATTCAGACTAGTGGAGGCAACAAGTATGTAGAGATAATTGTAATACATCGTAGTAAGTAAGCTATATAGAGGTACATGTTTGCAAAGATGGCTCATAGGAGGTACAGCCTACCTGTGGAAGAGATCATTAAACTGAGCTACAGTGAATATTCAAAGAATCACCAAGCAGATAAAGTGTTCTAAGCCCTGGGATAAACAAATGTAGAAGCTGTGGAGCATCTGAATACATTAGGGGACTGCCAGACATTTAGTATGTCAGAAACGTAGTGAGGCGAAGAGATGTAGGCAGTGTGGTTTGGAAAAGCAGAAATAGGAAAGGGCCAGATCATGGAGATCCTGGAAAAAATTAAGAAGAAAGTTATTGTGCAGAGGAATGATATAATCAGATACACATTTTTAAAAGATATTTCAGACTAAGTGTTTTCAGTAAAATGCGGAGGGCCAGGAGAGCAGTTAGGAAGTCATTTGATAATCCACGTGAAAGACGTTAAAGGTTTCAAGTAGTAGAGTTAGTTCTGATATCAAAGGAGACGAGAGATTCAGAAGACACCAGCCTGGCCTAAACTTGACCTTATTTGTAAACCCAGGTCTTTAACTACTTAGAATGAAATTTTAGGATATACTAATTATGGCATACCCTAAAATTTTTAGATGTGTAGTCCAGAGGAAGACAGGAGTAAAAAAACAAACACTTCCTTGATAATTCAAAGGAAGTGTGAACATGGTAATTAAAACATGGAATGATCTATCATTCCCTATAATATTAGTAAAGACCTATAGTGCAAACTAAAATTAGGAGCATAAAGTATGTTCTAGTCTTGACCCTGTAAAAATTATCTGATAAGAGTCACTCGTTTACCCTCTTGGTTCTTCCATTATTCTGTCCATATAAGAACCAAATTACTGTGAGATGAACAAAACAACTTAATGAAAAAAAAACATTATTACCATAATTTTATATGCTATTTTATTTCTAAAATTTTCTACATACATTAAAAAAGGTATTTTTACATATTTCTTAAGTTCCTTGAATAATAATGTTAGAATTATGAAAAAATCTCCTCTTACGAAGTAAAATGACCTCAATTACGTTAGCTTTCTTGTCAATTTGCTGGTAGAGGAGGGAGGAACATGGGCATTATAAAGAGCTATTAATTTTCTAAATTGTACATTTATTATTATAAAATTATAACTAATAAAATTATTATAGAATAAAAATATATATATTTAATTAAAGGGAATTCTCTAACAACATCCATATGGATTTCCAAAGAGTCAATTTAATTCCTATCTGCCTAATTTTGACACCCACTTTGTACACTGACAATGAAAAAAAAAAAATTCCTACTCTTGAGGACTTCTATATCTTAAGCCACAAAACTCAGGATTCTTTTTTTTTTTTTTTTGACACCTTTATTGACATATAATTGCTTTGCAGTGGTGTGTTACTTTCTGCTGTATAACAAAGTGAATCGTCTATACATATACATACATACCCATATCTGCTCCCTCCTGCATCTCCCTCCCAGCCTTCCTATCCCACCCTTCTAGGTGGTCACAAAGCACCAAGCTGATCTCCTTGTGCTATGCGTCTGCTTCCCACTAGCTATCTGTTTTACATTTGGTAGTGTATATAGGTCCATGCCACTCTCTCACTTCGTCCCAGCTTACCCTTACCCCTCCCCATGTCCTCAAGTCCATTCTCTATGTCTGCATCTTTATTGCTCTCCTGCCCCAAAGTTTATTCAGACACATTCTTTATTTTTTTTTAGATTCCGTATATATGGGTTAGCATATGGTATTTGTTTTTCTCTTTCTGACTTACTTCACTCTGTATGACAGTCTCTAGGTCCATCCACCTCACTATAAATAACTCAATTTCATTTCTTTTTATGGCTGAGTAATATACCATTGTATATATGTACCACATCTTCTTTATCCATTCATCTGTTGATGGCCACTTAGGTTGCTTCCATGTCCTGACTATTGTACATACTGCTGCAATGAACATTGTGGTACATGACTCATTTTGAATAATGGATTTCTCAGGGTATATGCCCAATAGGGGGATTTCTAGGTCATATGGTAGACCTATTTTTAGTTTTTTAAGGAACCTCCATACTTTTCTCCATAGTGGCTGTATCAATTTACATTTCCACTAATAGTGCAACAGGGTTCCCTTTTCTCCACACACTCTCCAGCATTTATTTTTTGTAGATTTTTTGATGATGACCATTATAACTGGTGTGAGGTGATACCTCATTGTAGTTTTGATTTGCATTTCTCTAATGATTACTGATGTTGGGCATCCTTTTATGTGTTTGTTGGCAATCTGTATATTTTCTTTGGAGAAATGTCTATTTAGGTCTTGTGCCCAATTTTGGATTGAGTTGTTTGTTTTTTGGATATGGAGCTGCATGAGCTGCTTGTATATTTTGGAGATTAATCCTCTGTCAGTTGCTTTGTTTGCAAATATTTTTTCCCATTCTGAGGGCTGTCTTTTCATCTTGTTTATGGTTTCCTTTGCTGTGCAAAAGCTTTTAAGTTTAATTAGGTCCCATTGCTTTACTTTTGTTTTTATTTCCATTTCTTTAGGATGTGGGTCATAAAGGATCTTGCTGTGATTTATGTCATAGAGTGTTCTGCCTATGTTTTCCTCTAAGAGTTTGATAGTGTCTGGCCTTACATTTAGGTCTTTAATCCATTTTGAGTTTATTTTTTTTGTATGGTGTTTCGAAGTGTTCTAATGTCATTCTTTTACATGTAGCTGTCCAGTTTTCCCAGAGCCACTTATTGAAGAGGCTGTCTTTTCTCCATTGTGTATTCTTGCCTCCTTTTTCAAAGATAGGGTGACCATATGTGCATGGGTTTATCTCTGGGCTTTCTATCCTGTTCCATTGATCGATATTTCTGTTTTTGTGCCAGTACCATAGTGTCTTGATTACTGTAGCTTTGTAGTATAGTCTGAAGTCAGGGAGACTGATTCCTCCAGCTCAGTTTTTCTTTCTCAAGATTGCTTTGGCTATTCGGGGTCATTTTTGTTTCCATACAAACTGTGGAATTTTTTGTTCTAGCTCTGTGAAAAATGCCATTGGTACTTTGATAGGGATTGCATTGAATCTGTAGATTTCTTTGGGTAGTAGAGTCATTTTCACAATGTTGATTTTTCCAATCCAACAACATGGACCTCTCTGCATCTGTTTGTTTCATCTTTAATTTCTTTCATTGGTGTCTTATAGTTTTATGCATACAGGTCTTTTGTCTCCTTAGGTAGGTTTATTCCTAGGTATTTTATTCTTTTTGTTGTAATGGTAAATGGGAGTGTTTCCTTAATTTCTCTTTCAGATTTTTCATCATTAGTGTATAGGAATGCAACAGATTTCTGGGCATTAATTTTGTATCCTGCTAATTTATCAAATTCATTGATTAGCTCTAGTAGTTTTCTCATAGCATCTTTAGGATTCTCTATGTATAGCATCATGTCAGCTGCAAACAGGGTCAGTTTTACTTCTTCTTTTCAAATTTGGATTCCTTTTATTTCTTTTTCTTCTCCGATTACTGTGGCTAAAACTTCCAAAACTATCTTGAATAATAATGGTGAGAGTGGGCAACCTTGTCTTGTTCCTGATCTTAGTGGAAATGGTTTCAATTTATCACCATTGAGAACGATGTTGGCTGTGGGTTTGTCATATATGGCTTTTATTATGTTGAGGTAGGTTCACTCTGTGTCTACTTTCTGGAGGGTTTTTATCTTAAATCAGTGTGAATTTTGTTGAAAGTTTTTTCTGCATCTTTTGAGATGATTATATGGTTTTTGTTCTTCATTTTGTTAATATGCTGTATCACATTGATTGATTTGCATATACTGAAGAATCTTTGCATTCCTGGACTAAACCCCACTTGATCATGGTGTATGATCCTTTTAATGTGCTATTGGATTCTGTTTGGTAGTATTTTGTTGAGGGTTTTTGCATCCATTTTCATCAGAGATATTGGCCTGTAGTTTTCTTTTTTTGTGACATCTTTGTCTGGTTTTGGTATCAGGGTGATGGTGGCCTAGTAGAATGAGTTTGGGAGTGTTCCTCCCTCTGCTATATTTTGGAAGAGTTTGGGAAGGACAGGTGTTAACTCGTCTCTAAATGTTGATAGAATTCACCTGTGAACCCATCTTGTCCTGGGCTTTTGTTTGTTGATAGATTTTTAATCACAGTTTCAATTTCAGTGCTTGTGATTGGTCTCTTTATATTTTCTGTTTCTTTATGGCTCAGTCTTGGAGGTTTGCTCTTCCTAAGAATTTGTCCATTTCTTCCAGGTTGTCCATTTTATTGGCATATAGTTGCTTGTAGTAATCTCTCATAATCTTGTATTTCTGCTGTGTCAGTTGTTACTTCTCCTTTTTCATTTCTAATTTTATTGATGTGAGTCTTCTCCCTTTTTTTCCTGATGAGTCTGGCTAATGGTTTATCAATTTTGTTTATCTTCTCAAAGAACCAGCTTTTAGTTTTATTGGTCTTTGCTATCATTTCCTTCATTTATTCTTCATTTATTTCTGATCTGATCTTTATGGTTTCTTTCCTTCTGCTAACTTTTGAGGGTTTTCTGTTTTTCTTTCTCTGATTGCTTTAGGTGTAAGGTTCGGTTGTTTATTTGAGAGTCTTTTTTTTTTCTTCAGGTAGGATTATATTGCTATAAACTTCCCTCTTAGAACTGCTTTTGTTGCATCCCATAGATTTTGGGCTGTCATGTTTTCATTGTGATTTGTTTCTAAGTAATTTTTGATTTCTTCAGTGATCTTTTGGTTCAGTAGTAGTATATTGTTTAGCCTCCATGTGTTTGTAATTTTTACAGTTTTTTTCCTGTAATTGATATCTAGTCTCAGGGTGTTGTGGTTGGAAATGATACTTGATATGATTACGAATTCAATTTTCTTTAATTTACCCAGGCTTGATTTGTGACCCAAGATATGATCTATCCTGGAGAATGTTCCATGAACACTTGAGTAGAAATTGTATTCTGTTGTTTTTGGATGGAATGTCCAATAAGTATCAATTAAGTCCATCTTGTTTAGTGTGTCATTTAAAGCTTGTATTTCCTTATTTATTTTCTTTTTGGATGATCTGTCCATTGGTGAAAGTGAAGTGTTAAAGTCCCCTTCTATGATTGTGTTACTGTTGATATCCCCTTTTTGCTGTTAGCATTTGTCTTAGGTATTGAGGTGCTCCTATGTTGGGTTCATATATATTTACAATTGTTATATCTTCTTCTTGGATCGATCCCTTGATCATTATGTAGTGTCCTTCTTTGTCTCTTATAATAGACTTTATTTTAAAGTCTGTTTCGTCTGATATGAGAATTGCTACTCCAGCTTTCTTTTGATTTCCATTTGCATGGAGTATATTTTTCCATCCCCTCACTTTCAGTCTGTATGTGTCCCTAGGTCTGAGGTGGGTCTTTTGTAGACAGCATATATACGGCTTTTGTTTTTGTATCCATTCAGCCAGTCTATGTCTTTTGGTTGGAGCTTTTACTCCATTTACATTCAAGGTAATTATCAATATGTATGTTCCTATTACCATTTTCTTAATTGTTTTGGGTTTGTTATTGTAGGTCTTTTCCTTCTCTTGTGTTTCCTACCTAGAGAAGTTTCTTTTGCATTTGTTGTAATGCTGGTTTGGTGGTGCTGAATTCTCTTAGCTTTTGCTTGTCTGTGAAATATTTAATTTCTGTGTCGAATCTGAATGAGATCCTTCCTTGTAGAGTAATCTTGTTTGTAGGTTTTTCCCTTTCATCAGTTTAAATATGTCCTGTCACTCCCTTCTGGCTTTCAGAGTTTCTGCTGAAAGATCAGCTGTTAATCTTATGGGGATTCCCTTGTATGTTATTTGTTGTTTTTCCCTTGCTGCTTTTAATATTTTTTTCTTTGTTTTTAGTTTTTGATAGTTTGATTAATATGTGTCTTGGCATGTTTCTCCTTTTCTCTGTCCCTTTCTTTTTGTCTTCTTCTCCTGGGACTCCTATAATTAGAATGTTCGTATGTTTAATGTTATCCCAGAGGTCTCTGAGACTGTCCTCTATTCTTTTCATTCTTTTTTCTTTATTCTGCTCTGTAGTAGTTATTTCCACTATTTTATTTTCCAGGTTGCTTGTGCATTCTTCTGCCTCAGTTATTCTGTTATGGATTCCTTCTAGAGAATTTTTAATTTCACTTATTATGTTGTTCATCATTGTTTGCTCTTTAGATCTTCTAGGTCCTTGTTAAATGTTTCTTGTATTTTCTCCATTCTCTTTCCAAGATTTTGGATCATCTTTACTCTTATTATTCTGAATTCATTTTCAGGTAGCGTGCCTATTTCCTCTTCATATGTTTGGTCTGGTGGGTTTTTATCTTGCTCCTTCATCTGCTGTGTGTTTCCCTGTCTTCTCATTTTGCTTCACTTACTGTGTTTGTTTGGGGTCTCCTTTTCACAGGCTCCAAGTTTGTAATTCCCCTTGTTTTGGGTGTCTGTTCCCAGTGGCTTAGGTTGGTTCAGTGGGCTGTGTAGGCTTCCTGGTGTAGGGGACTAGTGCCTGTGTTCTGGTGGAGGAGGCTGGATCTTGTCTTTCTTTTGGGCCAGGACTATGTCCGTTGGTGTGTTTTGGGGTGTCTGTGAACTTACTATGATTTTCAGCAGTCTCTTTGTTAATGGGTGTGGTTGTGTTTCTGTCTTGCTAGTTGTTTGACATAGGGTGTCCAGCACTGTAGCTTGCTGTTCATTGAGTGGAGCTGCGTGTTAGCATTGAGATGGAGATCTCTGGGCGAGCTTTCTGTTTGTTATTACGTGGGGCCAGGAGGTCTCTGGTGGACCAATGTCCTGAACTTGGCTCTCGCTCCTCACAGGCTCAGGCTTGACACCTGGCCAGAGCACTAAGACCCTGTAAGTCACACGGCTCAGAACAAAAGGGAGAAAAAGAAAGAAAGAAAAAAATAAATAAATAAAATATAATAAATGAAGTTATTAAAATAAAACATAAAAATAAATATCATTAGAGAAAAAATAGAAAGAAAGAAAGAGGAGAGCAACCAAACCGAAAAACAAATCCACCAACGATAATAAGCACTAAAAGTATACAAAAAAATAAAAATAAATGGACAGAGAGAGCCCTATGACAAATGGTAAAAGCAAAGCTATACAGACCAAATCACAAAAAGAAGCCTACACACACACACTCACAAAAAGAGAAAAGGGAAAAAAATATATTTATATAAAAAAAGGAAGAGAGCAACCAAATCAATAAACAGATCTACCAATGATAATAAGCTCTAAATACTAAATTAAGATAAACAGAAAACCAGAAACAAATTAGATGCAGAAAGCAAACCCCAAGTCTACCGTTGCTCCCAAAGTCCACCACCTCAATCTTGGGATGATTTGTTGTCTATTCATGTATTCCACAGATGCAGGGTACATCAAGTTGATTGTGGAGATTTAATCTGCTGCTCCTGAGGCTGCTTGGGGAAGTTTCCCTTTCTCTTCTTTGTTCGCACAGCTCCTGGGGTTCAGCTTTGGATTTGGACTGCCTCTGCATGTAGGGTGCCTGAGGGTGTCTGTTTCCCACCCAGACAGGATGGGGTTAAAGTAGCAGCTGATTAGGGGGCTCTGGCTCACTCAGGCTGGGGTGAGGGAGCGGTACGGAATGTGGGCCGAGCCTGCGGTGGCAGAGGCCAGCGTGATGTTGCAACAGCCTGAGGCTCACCACGTGTTCTCCCGGGGAAGTTGTCCCTGGATCACGGGACTCTGGCAGTGTCCGGCTGCGCAGGCTCCTGGGAGGGGAGGTGTGGATAGTGCCCTGTGCTTGCACACAGGCTTCTTGGTGGCTGCAGTGACAGCCTTAGCATCTCATGCCCGTCTCTCGTGTCTGTGCTGAGAGCTGCAGCTCACGCCTGTCTATGGAGCTCATTTAGGCGGTGCTCTGTATCACCTCTCCTCATGCACCCCAAAACAGTGGTCTCCTGCCTTTTCGGCAGATTCAGGCTTTTTCCCTGACTCCCTCCCAGCTAGCTGTGGTGCACTAGCCCCCTTCAGGCTGTGTTCACGAAGCCAACCCCAGTCCTATCCCTGGGATCTGACCTCCAAAGCCTAAGCCTCAGTTCCCAGCCCCCAGCCACCCCAGTGGGTGAGCAGACAAGCCTCTCAGGCTGGTGATTGCTGGTTGGCACTGATCCTCTGTGCGGGGATCTCCGCTTTGCCCTCTGCACCCCTGTTGCTGCGCTCTCCTCTGTGGCTCTGAAGCTTCCCCCCTCTGCCACCCGCTGTCTCCACCCACAAAGGGGCTTCCTAGTGTGTGAAAACCTTTCCTCCTTCACAGCTCCCTTGCACTGGTGCAGGTCCTGTCCATATTCTTTTGTCTCCGTTTTTTCTTTTCTCTTTGCCCTACACAGGTACGTGAGGAGTTTCTTACCTTTTGGGAAGTCTGAGGTCTTTTGCCAGTGTTCAGTGGGTGTTCTGTGGAAGTTGTTCCCCATGTAGATGTATTTTTGATGTATTTGTGGGGAGGAAGGTGATCTCCGTGTCTTACTCCTCCGCCATCTTGAAGGTCTCAAAACGCAGTATTCTAGAAAAGACTGAACACCTACAATAAGTGTTTCCTACTTTTCTTACCAACCATGGTATTGTTGGTGATGAAATAAGATATATTTCAAACACCTTAGAAAACAGGTGCTTTTATTTTTTTCTCTTTTCATATCTGATGAAAAATATCAATAGCCATTGGATAATTTATCTGTATAAATATGTTTTACCTTTGCCTGTTTATTTTAAAATTATTTTTGAGAGTTATTTGAAGTGCATAAAGGAGAAAAGTTGATATCAAATACCAAAATTGTATAGTATTGAAGCTAGAAAGTTAACTTGGCCCCCAAAATGATGGAATTAAAATACATTCTTATTTCATTGAAGTTTTCTTGACCATTTGTTTTTAGTTTTATATAGACCTTATAATCAAGGCAGTTGTTTTATTTAAAAATTTAAAGTCTACATTTAATTTAGCAAAAGTAAGTTGTTATATTTCAACTTTATAGGATCCATATTGATTATATGCTATAACAGACTTTGAGAGAATCTGTTCAAAAGATTTGCTACAGATTTTAGAAGTGAATGCTGCAGTTATGTTCTGTTGGGATGTGTGAGATTGTTCACTGCCCTTGGGTTTATTCATTCTGGATTGCTGCTCAACTGTTATAAGTCTCTTGAAAGAGGAAATAGTGAGTCATTCCTTAAGAGCAATTACCAGTCACATATGAGAAAGCAAATTTGAGCAAACTCATTTGTAACATACTTTTAACTTTGCATTAATGTGGATTTGTTTATACAAATAACCCATCAATTATGTTGTATTCCAAATCCACAGAATTACACAAAGACATAAACAAAGACAAAAACATAAAACATGAAACATAAACATAAAAAAGAAATATGAAATTGAAGAGGTATAATTTAAGAGAAACTGAATGACTGAAACACAAGGAGTGTCCATATCCCTAATTTATGCCTACCTAATCCTTTGATCCTCAGCTCTATTGATGGGAATCTAATTATGGTAAAATCATTGTTCTAACTTCAGAAATGTTGTGTTTTGCTCACATATATTGCCATTCTTATTTTCAAAAATGACTTAGCTCTTTCAAAATGAAGAAACAGACATGAGAGGTAGCAATATACCTGACAGAACCACTGACAGGGTTTTGTAATACAGAAACTGAGAACAAGTTTATTTTTATCTTGGTAAGATTTTGAAGGGATGATCTTAGCAACTTTAGAAGCTGAATGTGGTGGGTACAAGGAGGTGCTGAGTGGAATGTAGGTAAGCAGGGTGGTTTGCAGCATGGGCAGTGGGAAGGGAAGCCCCTTCTTCTGGAGGCTCAGTCAGAGATCTTGTGTTCTCCTGCTTGCCCTGGCCATGCCTCTAACAGGCTGGGTCACTGCTCACCAGGGCAGAAACTGCGTTCTTTTCTTTGTACACACACACACACACACACACCTTTTTGCACAACTACTGTACCAACAAGGTCTCTCTGAGAGTACGTGTTTCTGACTTCCAGAAAGGGGGCATTATAAGGAGAGGTACTGAGACTAGTTTAGTGACCCTGGGTCTGCTCCAGTTCTACAATTCTAGTGTTAGCATGAGTGCAGGGTGAGTGTGATGGACCCACAATTTGAAGAACATCAAAATTAATTTCTATATGTGGGTTCTAGTTTCAGCTCTACCACTCACTAACTAATGAGGACCTCAGCCTCCCCATCTGTATAGAGATGCTAAGTTTTTACCTGCCACAAGGTTGGTTGTGCACATCAGTTGGGGTGCTGCAATCACTTCATAAGCTGAAAAGTGCTGGAGACACATGAGCTGTTATTGATAGGTGCTACCCTAGCTGAGGAGAGAGTGGTGCACTTGGAAGAGTAAAGGCAGCTTTTTCTTGGCAATGCAATATTTATCCCAAAAGGTTAAAAAAAAGAAAAAAGGGAGGAGACTGGGAAATAAAAGCAACCATTTTTGACTCGGACATCTCTTAAGCGCCACAGAGCCTATTTTGTGAACATGACTGAAGAATTTTTGATGCTGAAAACAGTTTAGGCTACATGAGAAGGTTGTATAATTTTTAAGACTCAGCATCCACACCTTGAATTTGCATATTCAGGACAGAGAGAAAGGCAGAGGGAAAAAATGGCAGAGAACAGTTTAAGCCATCTGTGAAACTTGGCCAACTGAGGAATATAGAATGTTTGTTCTCAACAGGCCATCTCTACTTTAATCTCTAAACTATTTGATAATCTCAGAATACCAATACCTCACACCACTCTATCTTACAGTTCTCACCAAAAGTAGAGACATTCTGTAAATAGTCCAACCCCGATTTAAACATACCTATAATCACTACACCTAAAATCGTTTTGTCAAGGAAGCTACTTTTTTTTGTTTTTTCCCTAATTTTTCAAATGAGCATTTTTGATTAGAACACATAGGTAAGGCCAGACTTAGCTGTAATGTTTTGGATCCAGTAATTGCCCATGTAGGAAACATGAAACAATGCTACTGGAATTTTAACTGGGGATAGACTCACAAATTCTGTTACATGGAAGAAGTAGCAAAATATACCATGATAAGAAAAATAGTTACTGGAAATATTATGTCAAAAAACTGTGAGCTATACCATTAATCAATAGCAGTAACATTAAGCATGTGTCAGTATTGCAGTATTGTGCCCCTGAATTAGTCTAGGATAGGCAGTCATTTGCTCTTCCATGTTATTTGTCCTAACAAATTAAGTACCTAGAGGCCATGGATGCAAAGGAGCTCAGAGTGGGGCACAGTTACAAATTTGTAATAACTCTTCTAACCTTTAAGTCAGTGCTTTTTTTACTAAAAACTCTGTAGGATGTGCTTATAGAATATGCAAAAAGCATTTAGGATCTTTTTATAGCAAAAAAAAAGCACATACATATTGTCAAGGCATAAACAATATTCAAGCAGCCCAATTTTAAATGAGAGCATGCCTATGCATAACATAGCTACAGTAATGCATCATAAAAATAATTTATGTGACAAGTTATTTTACTTTCTAATTTTCCCCATTAAAATATTGATTGTTTCCTAAATCACAGCTTTTAACACCAAGTCTAGAAACCATTATAAGCATGTTTATTGCCTTTATGATCTTACAAGAAAAATGTAAATACCCAGAGGTTTAGAAGGGTTTTTTATGTAGGAACAAAATAGAATTGGTAACAAAACTACTACATAAATCACCCAAGCATGGCAATGTGTCTGGGATTGCTTATATTTATCTTTATTCCTCATTCCATTATTACTTCCTAGTGGAATACTCAACATCCCAACCACTGGAATGCCATCTTTCAAACACCTCTGTTGTTCACCAAATCATAAATAAGAACATAAATAAGTAAATTCTAAGCACAAACATGGATGGTGTGTCAAGCTTCCTTGAGATTTTGGGTTATATATAACTCATAATTCTTACAGAAGACATTGAAAGATTGTAGGCACTTTGCTCAAGTTTCCCACACAAGTGAATCAATAGTAGTTTTCAGTCATGATTCTGAAATGGTTCTTATGAGCAGGGATTTCCACATCACTGATTCAACCATCAAAGCAGTTTGGAATTTCAAATATTCTGTCTTTAGAGCCTTCATAAAAAAAGAGAGAAGCCATGTTCCATTGAGACCTTACTTTTGAGAGATCTTTATCTGCAACTCTTCCTAATAAAGATATCAAGATTTGATTTTTTTGATAAGGGCCATGAGTATAATAGTTAATAAGTTCATAAACTGTTTTCAATCCATGACTTATTAGTCCAAGAAAGTTAACTTGGGCAAAAACAAACGACAATAAACCCAGAAATAAGAGAGGGGCTTATTTGTTGTTTTTTGTCTGTTTAAACTGATTTTAGTTTAATGTTTGTTTGTTTTAAAGAAAGAACAAGAATGTGATTTTTTTGTTCACAGACTGGCAGGACGAAGACAGCAAGAGGTTCTTTTTACATAGCGGTGGGTGAGCATGTCATTTTCAGAAAACAAACTAACAAGCCAACCAATGATTCCCTCAGGTTTCAGGTCTATCTTGAAGGCTAATGGTCATGTCAAGTGATCAGGGGCATCTCCCTATATAGGTGTCTGTTAAATGGTCTTCTATGAACCAATATAGAAGAAGGGATGGAGAAATGGGCTATTCTTTAGTATCTTCAAAGATTGAGATTTAAAGGCATACTTTTCTTTCTTGTTAAGTGCATATATAATGCTTCAGAGTATTATCTGGTTACAAGAGGGAATTAATGTAGGGAATTATAATTACAACATAGAAAAAATTTGGACTAAAAATTTGGACTCAGCACTTTTAAAACAATGTGTCAATTTCCAAATTATAAAGGTGATGACAAATTTAAATATAAATTTAAATTACTATCAAATCTAAAGCATATGTAGAACATATTTTCTTCTTTCTTATTCCCACAGATCCTTAGAATCAGGAAAAGAATCTAGAATATGTATTAAAATAATACATTGAATTAGGAAAAAAGCTGACGTATGTTTACTCTGATATCATGGATAGAATTATCTTTGCCTTAAACAGTTTAAGTTAGGGATATGTTAGAAGTTTCTGGATATTAGCATTATTAATTTGTGAAACAATTTCTAATTCTCTTATTTAATAGTAATCTTCCTTACTGTCTGTAATATCACTTTGTTAATATGTCATACCAATTCCTTTTGAATACCTTATATTATGAGGTACACATCTTTTTTTTCTTCCCTGCTAAATTAAAAGTACTACAATGGTAGATACTACATAGTATTTCATTTTTGTATTTATGGCACTAGGTTTGTTGATTGGAGTAGAGGAAATATTTGAAAAATGTTTATTAAACAGAACAGGCCATCTTTCTTCATCTTATTTGCCCTAAGGTCATGACTAAATGTAATTACTTAAAATTGGTGTTAATTGAGAAACGTGATGTGCTCAAGAGATTAAAGACACTGGAGAAATTAGAAAGCATCTGTTTCTATACTTTACATATAAATATTTTAAAAATTATGTTGAAAATTAAATAATCCAAACCTGGTGTTTATGTTTATTTGCAATGATACTTTTCACCCTCTCCCAATCTCACTTAAGAAGGTTTTCTTTTTTATTTCCTGTAGCTGAGTGAAGAAAGAAAATGTATTTTTGGCCCATGGGAAATGGTTAGTTTCTTAAAATTTACTGAAGATTTTGTGAATGATGCCTTAGAACAAATTCTGATTGCAAACATGCAGCATTTTCTAATGATGCTAATCCCGAGATATTTTTTAAAGAAAAATAATTTGCTTCTACTGCAATGAAGACTTAATAGAATCTCAGCAGACAAAGCCTCAGCTTATAGTAAATTCCCAAGCAAGATTTCTCAACTGCAAATAAAACATATGAGTTCTTCATGTCTTCATATTTACTGACAAAAGTGTTTACCAAACAGAAAGGCATATAAATAATTTCCGCTGCATCTCAAAATGCTAATACTCAATAGAATATTTCATGAAGTATTTATATAGCACTGCTACAGACAACAGTGAACTGTAAATCATGACACACTTCAGTACAAGACTCAAAAATAAGCTCCATGATTTTAGAAACATAACTCGTAAGCTACATTAGATTTTTCTGCCTAGGGTTTGTCACTTGTTTTGTACAGATGTACAGCTGCATATACACACCAAAGACCTTTCATTTCATGTTAAACTTCCTCCAATGTGTCCAATTTTGAATCTGTCAGAGTATTATACAACTAATGAAAACACTATAACAAAGTAATAAACAGCTAAGGTAACTGGACTCATTAAAAGGAGCATGTTCTCATGATTTTCTCTCCAGATCGCCTTTTTAAAAACTGTAATGATTTGTGCTGTACCTACTTTCTGGGGATCTGAGGGTATGTGTAGAAATGTTTTTGACATGTTCTTGGAGAAAGCAGAAGGTGGAAAAGAATGTGAAAGGAAGAATTAAAGAAGACCAAGAGTACGTGTAAATACACAGAAACTAAAAAGAGTGAGCTTGCAGTTAGTTATCTATCCCATAGGAATTCCTAACAGTTGATTACATGTATTCATCAAGTCAGGAAAAGGGAATCAAAGATTCACCTCCACGTGAAGATTCAGTGTTCAAATTTATTTAAGTCTAGGTAGGTAAACTTGTAGGATAAAACATGAATGAGTGAATCTAAAGAAAGACTGAATTTTCTGGGAACAACATTCCTTTATCTCAATTCACTGGATTATGAGTCCTGGTGTAAAATACAGTACAGTCTGTTGATTTGTTTTTACTTTCTTATATATAAGAGACTTCTGACATATAGGCAGTATAACATTAATAAAAATATATTGTGCAATTAAAATGGAGAGACTTTGTTGGGACTGTTTTACTCCAGCTAAATTTTTTATACTCAACACATAAACTGGTAGCTACTAGTATATTATTTAAAGTACTACTGTGAAGTTATCCAAACAGCATTTAATTTAGGTGAAATAATTCACAGTGGGTCAGATTTGAAATATAATTTATTGTTCTCATGTAAAGGAAACAACAGTGAGAAATGAGAAATTTGCAACAACAAATATTTTCAGTAATTAAGTCCAGTGCAGTAAATTAACAAATTCTGGGAAATGCAGTTTCAGGAAACTATTGTTGCTGGATGGATACCCTGAAGTTAACTTATTACGGGGCAGTGGTTCAGAGCACAGGCTGAAGAGCACAGTCTTCAGAAAGTCATACAACTGTTTTCTGCATGTTTCCTTATCTATAAGGTGTAGAGAGTGATAGCATTTGCCTCATATATGTCTTGAGAGCAAGCTGTTAATACATAATTTAATTGATGTAGGCATTTAATCTGATACATGACACATCCAAAATATTGCTGTAATGTCTTGATTCAACCAGCGAAAGGAAAATGATGGTGCTTCAGTACTTACTCATGAGATGATAGAAATCTACTCTAAGCTTTTCTTTTTCTTTCTACTTATTTAGATTCATGACATAGGAAATAGAGAACAAACAAATACACATTTAATGCTTGTAGCTAAACATATCTATGCAAATATTTAAATATAGAGTTACTGGGGCATATGAAGGATCTTACATGTTTTTGTTTTTGTTTTGCGGTACGCGGGCCTCTCACTGTTGTGGCCTCTCGCGTTGCTGAGCACAGGCTCCGGACGCGCAGGCTCAGCGGTCATGGCTCATGGGCCCAGCCACTCCGCGGCACGTGGGATCTTCCCGGACCGGGGCACGAACCCGTGTCCCCTGCATTGGCAGGCGGACTCTCAACCACTGCGCCCCAGGGAAGCCCCGTGTTTTTGTTATTTAATTAATTTTTATTGGAGCTATAGTTGATTTACAATGTTGTGTTAGTTTCTACTGTACAGCAAAGTGAATCAGTTATACATATACATATATCCATTCTTTTTTAGATTCTTCTCACATTTGGTCATTACAGAGTATTGAGTAGAGTTCCCTGTGCTATACAGTAGGTTCTTATTAGTTATCTATTTTATATATAGTAGTGTGTATATATCAATCCCAATCTCCCAATATATCCGTCTCCCCCTTTCCACCTCTTACGTGTTTTTGAAAGAAAAGAGAAGAAATAGTTACTTGACAAAGGTCGAGGGACTTCCCTGGCAGTCCAGAGGTTAGGACTTGGCGCTTCCACTGACATGGGCTAGGGTTTGATCCCTGGAGGGGAGCTAAGATCCCACAAGCCACAGGCTGCGGCCAAAAAAAAAAAACAACAAAAGACAGATATAGAGCTAAACATTGTTGCAAGGACAGAGAATATTACAGGAGAAGCCATTATATATAAAATATAGAAAATTGTCTTAAATGAAATTTTAAATGCTTATATCAGTATATTTTTTAAATTATCACATTCTTGATATATAATAATATTTTTTAAACTTGTGTACCTAGAATCAGAATATCTAGGTCAGAAACAATGTTAAATGTAATCAAATCCAATTCTACAACCAACAGGTTAAAAATTGGACCTACATGTACTAATGGAATAAATATTTGGAAGCCTTTTTTAAAGTAATATGTGACATTTAATCTCATGTACAAAATTGGGCACTGACACTGAAAAATACCTTGATGCAATAAAATGATGTGAGTTTATTGTTAATTGAAATGTTGGTGAAACACTGTCATTGAAATCTGAATCAAATTTTGATGGTAATAAAGGATATTCTCATTGTCCTTTTTCTTTTTTAAACATCTTTATTAGAGTATAATTGCTTCACAATGGTGTGCTAGTTTCTGCTTTATAACAAAGTGAATCACCTATACATATACATATGTCCCCATATCTCTCCCCTCTTGCTTCTCCCTCCCTCCAACTGTCCCTATCCCATCCCTCTAGGTGGTCACAAAGCACTGAGCTGATTTCCCTGTGCTATGTGGCTGCTTCCCACTACCTATCTATTTTACGTTTGGTAGTGTATATATGTCCATGCCACTCTCTCACTTTGACCCAGCTTACCCTTCCCCCTCCCCATATGCTCAAGTCCATTCTCTAGTAGGTCTAAGCTCTTCATGACCCTTTTTTTCTTTTTTTTTAGATTCCATATATATGTGTTAGCATACGATATTTGTTTTTCTCTTTCTGACTTACTTCACTCTATATGACAGACTCTAGGTCCATACACCTCACTACAAATAACTCAATTTCATTTCTTTTTATGGCTGAGTAATATTCCATTGTATATATGTGCCACACCTTCTTTATCCATTCATCTGTAGATGGGACACTTACGTTGCTTCCATGTCCTGTCTATTGTAAATAGAGCTGCAATGAATATTTGGTACATGACTCTTTTTGAATTAGAGTTTTCTCAGGGTATATGCCCAGTAGTGGGATGGCTGTGTTGTATGGTAGTTCTATTTTTAGTTTTTTAAGGAACCTCCATACTGTTCTCCATAGTGACTGTATCAATTTATATTCCCATTAACAGTGCAAGAGGGTACCCTTTTCTCCACACCCTCTCCAGCATTTACTCTTTGTAGATTTTATGAAGATGGCCATTCTGACTGGTGTGAGATGATATCTCATTGTAGTTTTGATTTGCATTTCTCTGTTGATTAATGATGTTGAGCATTCTTTCATGTGTTTGTTGGCAATCTATATATCTTATTTGGAGAAATGTCTAGGTCTTCCGCCCATTTTTGGATTGGTTGTTTATTTTTTGATATTGAGCTACTTATAAATTTTGGAGATTACTCCTTTGTCAGTTGCTTCATTTGCAAATGTTTTCTCCCATTCTGAGGTCTTCTCATCTTGTTTATGGTTTCCTTTGCTGTGCAAAAGCTTTTCAGTTTCATTAGGTCCCATTTGTTTATTTTTGTTTTTATTTCCATTTCTCTAGGAGTTGGGTCAAAAAGAATCTTGCTGTGTTTTATGTCATAGAGTCTTCGGCCTGTTTTCCTCTAAGAGTTTGATAGTGTCTGGCCTTATATTTAGGTCTTTAGTCCATTTTGAGTTTATTTTTGTGTATGGTGTTAGAGAGTGTTCTAATTTCATTCGTTTACATGTAGCTGTCCAGTTTTCCCAGCACCATTTATTGAAGAGGCTGTCTTTTCTCCACTGTATATTCTTGCCTCCTTTATCAAAGATATGGTGACCATGTGTGTGTGGGTTTATCTCTGGGCTTTCTATCCTGTTCCATTGATCTATATTTCTGATTTTGTGCCAGTACCATACTGTCTTGATTACTGTAGCTTTATAGTATAATGTGAAATCAGGGAGCCTGATTCCTCCAGCTCCATTTTTCTTTCTCAAGATTGCTTTGACTATTAGGGGTCTTTTGTGGTTCCATACAAATTGTGAAATTTTTTGTTCTCGTTCTGTGAAAAGTGCCAGTGGTAGTTTGATAGGGATTGCATTGAATCTGTAGATTGCTTTGGGTAGTAGAGTCATTTTCACAATGTTGATTCTTCCAATCCAAGAACATGGTATATCTCTCGATCTATGGATTCTGTTTGCTAGTAGTTTGTTGAGGATTTTTGCATCTATATTCATCAGTGATATTGGCCTGTAGTATTCTTTCTTTGTTACATCTTTGTCTGGTTTTGGTATCAGCATGATGGTGACCTCGTAGAATGCGTTTGGGAGTGTTCCTCCCTCTGCTATGTTTTGGAAGAGTTTGAGAAGGATAGGTGTTACCTCTTCTCTAAATGTTTGATAGAATTCGCCTGTGAAGCCATCTGATCCTGGGCTTTTGTACGTTAGAAGATTTTTAATCAGAATTTCAATTTCAGTGCTTTTGATTGGTCTGTTCATATTTTCTATTTCTTTATGGTTCAGTCTTGGAAAGTTGTGCATTTCTAAGAATTTGTCCATTTCTTCCAGGTTGTCCATTTTATTGGCATATAGTTGTTTGTAGTAATCTCTCATGATACTTTATATTTCTGCAGTGTCAGTTGTTACTTCCCCTTTTTCATTTCTAATTCTATTGATTTCAGTCTTCTCCCTTTTTTTTCTTGATGAGTCTGGCTAATGGTTTATCAATTTTGTTTACCTTCTCAAAGAACCAGCTTTTAGTTTTATTGATCTTTGCTATCGTTTCCTTCATTTCTTTTTCATTTATTTCTGATCTGATCTTTATGATTTCTTTCCTTCTGCTAACTTCGGGCGTTTTTTGTTCTTCTACCTCTAATTGCTTTAGGTGTAAGGTGAGGTTGTTTATTTGAGTTGTCTTAAGGTAGGATTGTATTGCTATAAACTTCCCTCTTAGAACTGCTTTTGCTGCATCCCGTAGGTTTTGGGTCATCGTGTTTTCATTATCACTTTTTTGCAGGTATTTTTTGGTTTCCTCTTTGATTTCTTCAGTGATCTCTTGGTTATTAAGTAGTGTATTGTTTAGCCTCCATGTGTTTGTATTTTTTACAGATTTTTTTTCCTGTAATTGATATCTAGTCTCGTAGCTTTGTGGTCAGAACAGATACTTGATACGATTTCAATTTTCTTAAATTTATGAAGGCTTGATTCATGACCCAAGATATAATCTATCCTGGAGAATGTTCCATGAGCTCTTGAGAAGAATGTGTATTCTGTTGTTTTTGGATGGAATGTCCTATAAATATCAATTAAGTCCATCTTGTTTAATGTATCATTTAAATCTTGTGTTCCTTATTTATTTTCATTTTGGATGATCT
The DNA here is from genome assembly GCF_964374135.1 of Grampus griseus. Lineage (NCBI taxonomy): Eukaryota > Metazoa > Chordata > Mammalia > Artiodactyla > Delphinidae > Grampus > Grampus griseus. The sequence continues at coordinate 81,760,515 of NC_139019.1, forward strand.
GTCCATTGATAAAAGTGGGGTGTTAAAGTCCCCTACTATGATTGTATTACTGTCGATTTCCCCTTTTATGGCTGTTAGCATTTGCCTTATATATTGAGGTGCTCCTATGTTGGGTACATAAATATTTACAATTGTTATATCTTCTTCTTGGATTGATCCCTTGATCATTATGTAGTGTCCTTCTTTGTCTCTTGTAATAGTCTTTTTTAAAAGTCTATTTTATCTGATATGAGAATTGCTACTCCAGCTTTCTTTTGATTTCCATTTGCAGGGAATATCTTTTTCCATCCCCTCACTTTCAGTCTGGATGTGTCCCTAGGTCTGAGGTGGGTCTCTTGTAGATAGCATATATACGGGTCTTGTTTTTGTATCCTTTCATCCAGTCTGTGTCTTTTGGTTGGAGCATTTAATCCATTTACATTTAAGGTAATTATCGATATGTATGTTCCTATTCCCATTTTCTTAATTGTTTTGGGTTTGTTATTGTAGATCTTTTCCTTCTCTTGTGTTTCCTGCCTAGAGAAGTTCCTTTAGCATTTGTTGTAAATCTGGTTTGGTGGTGCTGAATTCTCTTAGCTTTTTCTTATCTGTAAATGTTTTAATTTCTCCATCAAATCTGAATGAGATTCTTGCTGCGTAGAGTAGTCTTGGTTGTAGGTTCTCCTTCATCACTTTAAATATGACCTGCCACTCCCTTCTGGCTTGCAGAGTTTCTGCTGAAAGATCAGCTGTTAACCTTATGGGGATTCCCTTGTGTGTTATTTGTTGTTTTTCCCTTGGTTCTTTTAATATTTTTTCTTTGTATTTAATTTTTGATAGTTTGAGTAATATGTGTCTTGGCGTATTTCTCCTTGGATTTATTCCGTATGGGACTCTCTGTGCTTCCTGGACTTGATTAACTATTTCCTTTCCCATATTAGGGAAGTGTTCAACTATAATCTCTTCAAATATTTTCTCAGTCCCTTTCTTTTTCTCTTCTTCTTCTGGAACCCCTATAATTCAAATGTTGGTGCGTTTAATGTTGTCCCAGAGGTCTCTGAGACTGTCCTCAGTTCTTTTCATTCTTTTTTCTTTGTTCTGCTCTGCAGTAGTTATTTCCACTATTTTATCTTCCAGGTCACTTATTCATTCTTCTGCTTCAGTTATTTTGCTATTGATCCCTTCTAGAGAATTTTTAATTTCACTTATTGTGTTGTTCATCACTGTTTGTTTGCTCTTTAGTTCTTCTAGTTCCTTGTTAAACGTTTCTTGTATGTTCTCCATTCTATTTCCAAGATTTTGGATCATCTTTACTATCATTATTCTGAATTCTGTTTCAGGTAGACTGCCTATTTCTTCTTCATTTGTTAGGTCTGGTGCGTTTTTATCTTGCTCCTTCATCTGCTGTGTGTTTCTCTGTCTTCTCATTTTGCTTAACTTACTGTGTTTGGGTTCTCCTTTTCACAGGCTGCAGATTCGTAGTTCCCGTTGTTTTTGGTGTCTGTTCCCAGTGGCTAAGGTTGGTTCAGTGGGTTGTGTAGGCTTCCTGGTGGAGGGGACTAGTGCCTGTGTCTGGTGGATGAGGCTGGACCTTGTCTTTCTGGTGGGCAGGTCCATGTCTGGTGGTGTGTTTTGGGATGTCTGTGGCCTTAGTATGGTTTTAGGCAGACTCTGTGCTAATGGGTGGGGTTGTGTTCCTGTCTTGCTAGTTGTTTGGCATAGGGTGTAAAGCACTGTAGCTTTCTGGTCCTTGAGTGGAGCTGGGTCTTGGTGTTGAGATGGAGATCTCTGAGAGATATTCGCCATCTCCCCGCCACACTCTCTTCTCTCATTGTCTTTTTCTTTTCTTTTCAGTACATGGGCCCTCACCATTGTGGCCTCTCCCATTGCAGAGCACAGGCTCTGGACGCGCAGGCTCAGCGGCCATGGCTCACGGGCCTGGCCACTCTGCGGCATGTGGGATCTTCCCGGACTGAGGCACACACCCATGTCCCCTGCATCGGCAGGCGGACTCCCAGCAACTGCGCCACCAGGGAAGCCCTCTCATTGTCCTTTTTCAAAATTATTTTTATTTTTTTGGTCTCACCCCTCAGCATGCAGGATCTTAGTTACCCAGCCCCAGGTCTAGGTGTGTCCCTGCAGGGGACGCGCAGAGTCTTAACTGCCAGACAGCCAGCAAAGTCCCTCACTGTCGTTTTTTAAAATAAGATATCATGATTAAAAAAATGTACCCCAAAAGTACAGATATGTGAACATCGTATAATCCAAAAAATATTAATTAACCCTGCAGCCACTGCATTGCACTCAGTTAGCCACTGTGGGATTAATCGTTCTAAAAGGACCTGCAAAAACTGATGTAATTATAAGGAAGCATTCAGTGTATCACTTTCTAATTGTTAAAAAATACTTCATTCTCTAATGGTAAGGTTTTTTTTTAAATTGGGTTATAGAAATTAAAGATGATACAAATAGATGGAGAGATATACCATGTTCTTGGATTGGAAGAATCAACATTGTGAAAATGACTATACTACCCAAAGCAATCTATAGATTCAATGCAATCCCTATCAAACTACCACTGGCATTTTTCACAGAACTAGAACAAAAAATTTTGCAATTTGTATGGAAACACAAAAGACCCCGAATAGCCAAAGGAATCTTGAGAACGAAAGAAGGAACTGGAGGAATCAGGCTCCCTGACTTCAGACTATACTACAAAGCTACAGTTATCAAGATGGTATGGTACTGGCACAAAAACAGAAAGATAGATCAATGGAACAGGATAGAAAGCCCAGAGATAAACCCACGCACATATGGTCACCTTATCTTTGACAAAGGAGGCAGAAATGTACAGTGGAGAAAGGACAGCCTATTCAATAAGTGGTGCTGGGAAAACTGGACAGCTACATGTAAAAGTATGAGATTAGATCACTCCCTAACACCATACACAAAAATAAGCTCAAAATGGATTAAAGACCTAAATGTAAGGCCAGAAACTATCAAACTCTTAGAGGAAAACATAGGCAGAACACTCTATGACATAAATCACAGCAAGGTCCTTTTTGACCCACCTCCTAGAGAAATGGAAATAAAAACAAAAGTAAACAAATGGGACCTAATGAAACTTAAAAGCTTTTGCGCAGCAAAAGAAACCATAAAGAAGACCAAAAGACAACCCTCAGAATGGGAGAAAATATTTGCAAATGAAGCAACTGACAAAGGATTAATCTCCAAAATTTATAAGCAGCTCATGCAGCTTAATAACAGAAAAACAAACAACCGAATCCAAAAATGGGTAGAAGACCTAAATAGACATTTCTCCAAAGAAGATATACAGAGTGCCAACAAACACATGAAAGAATGCTCAACATCACTAATCATTAGAGAAATGCAAATCAAAACTACAATGAGATATCATCTCACACCAGTCAGAATGGCCATCATCAAAAAATCTAGAAACAATAAATGCTGGAGAGGATGTGGAGAAAAGGGAACCCTCTTACACTGTTGGTGGGAATGTGAATTGATACAGCCACTGTGGAGAACAGTATGGAGGTTCCTTAAAAAGCTACAAATAGAACTACCATATGACCCAGCAATCCCACTACTGGGCATATACCCTGAGAAAACCATAATTCAAAAAGAGTCATGTACCAAAATGTTCATTGCAGCTCTATTTACAATAGCCAGGACATGGAAGTAATCTAAGTGTCCATCATCGGATGAATGGATAAAGAAGATGTGGCACATATATACAATGGAATATTACTCAGCCATAAAAAGAGACGAAATTGAGCTATTTGTAATGAGGTGGATAGACCTAGAGTCTGTCATACAGAGTGAAGTAAGTCAGAAAGAGAGAGACAAATACCGTATGCTAACACATATATATGGAATTAAAAAAAAAAATGTCATGAAAAACCTAGGGGTGAAACAGGAATAAAGACACAGACTTACTAGAGAATGGACTTGAGACTATGGGGAGGGGGAAGGGTAAACGGTGACAAAGCGATAAAGAGGCATGGACACATATACACTACCAAACGTAAGGTAGATAGCTAGTGGGAAGCAGCCGCATAGCATAGGGAGATCAGCTCGGTGCTTTGTGACCGCCTGGAGGGGTGGGATAGGGAGGGTGGGAGGGAGGGAGACGCAAGCGGGAAGAGATATGGGAATATATGTATATATATATAACTGATTCATTTTGTTGTGAAGCTGAAACTAACATACCATTGTAAAGCAATTATACTCCAATAAAGATGTTAAAAAAAAAAAAAGATAAATGCAAAAATAAATAAATAAATAAATAAATAAATAAAATAAATTGGGTTATAATTGCTTTACAATGTTGTGTTAGTTTCTCCTGTACAATGAAGTGAATCAGCTATATGTATACGTATATCCCCTCCCTCTTGGACCTCCCTCTTACGCACCCCACCCCAATCCCACCTATCTAGCTCACCCCAGAGCATGGAGCTGAGCTCCCTGTGCTCTACAGCAGGTTCCCATTAGCTATCTATTTTACACTTGTAGTGTATATATGTCAATCCCAATCTCCCAATTCATCCTACCTCCCTCCATCATGTCCACCCGTCTGTTCCCTACGTCTGTGTCTCTATTCCTGCCCTGCAAATAGGTTCATCTGTAAGCAAATTAAGCAGCATAGGTGAATACTAGGCTTAATAATCCATTGAAGGTTGTAGAGAAATGTTATTTGAAAAGAGAGCTATTTAAGAAAATCTAAGATACGTAGTGCCCTCATATATAGGAGACATCCATATGCAACTACTACTATGAAATAAATTATTGTTCTATTATAAAATGATATATAGTATCAGAAAGGATTATTTGTGAAAGATTATAAAGGATCTCAATATATGAAATCCTAGATTTAATTTATGTGATAAAGCTACGTACAATTTAATATTTTAAGTCAAAATAGCTATAAAAATAATGTACCTGGAGAAATAATTTTTAACTGAATTATTTTAATTTTATTCAGGTAGGGACATGCCGTCATTTGTTTCTCTTTACTTTTCAGTACAAACATTTTGCTGGATATTACATTTTTGTTGTTGGCCTGGAAAAACAATAATAATTTTTCTTGGTTAAAAATTAAATTATTCTAAGTTCTTTGGAGTATGCTTGCGTTTTATATATATATATTATAAATATATATCCCATGCAATTCTATGACTTGATATTTAATAGGACAGAACATTGTCTAACAAGCTGCTTTTCAGTAAGAGGTAGCAGTGATTTCGTTTTAAATATTTTGTAAGATAATAGGGACCATGAATAACTTCTTTCCCATTCTGTCAGATGCAGCCCTGTCTTCAAATGAAATGACACTGCCTGGGATCTGTTGTGAAAGTGAACCCCATAAAACTATGAAAAAGCAATAAGAAAATCTTTTCATAATAGGTAATACATAGACAGCTCTATCCCCCACATGTGCTTGCTCATTTCCCATTCCCCAGGGGTGTTCGGGTCAGTGGATCTGGGTGCCTGTCAAACAGCTCTTTGTCTGATGAAGACATCTGCCACACTCTTCACCATTTCCTCCAATTTCCAAGTATACTAATAGAGATACCCATTTTCTACTATATTTGCAATGCCATCTCATTAATGGGAATATCTGGTTGATGTGTCTTATAGTGATTCATTCAAAGACAGAGATTTAAATAGCAGCTATTTATATGTTAATTAATAAAGTGACATACAGAGCCCTGCACATAGCCTATTGAGCATATTGCTATTTCCTGTTTTCCTCACACATGAGAATGGAGATCTGCCCTCTCTAGCCCCCTTTTCATCTGGTTATGCAAATGAGCTCTGTCTCTATAACCTTATTAATAAAGGGCATCCTCATCATTTAGAGTAATTTTTAAGGGAAAATAGCAACTGTTTATAAATCATCATATTGATCTTAGTTTGTGAGAATTTTGACAGGCTTTACTAGAAGCTTGCTTTAACCACAAAGCCTCCCTTAGAATTGGATGAAAGGAAGGGGAGAGATTGAATCATGTGAAATTAAAAGAGGACAGATCTAAAGGTGAAATATTTTTACAAGTCATCAAAGAAAACAATTTGGTAGCCGAAAACATGATGCCACTATCTAAACCAATTAAAGCCTGCTTACAATTAATTTTTCTTCATAAATATGGATTGAGGACCTACTATGGGTAGGCTTTGTGCAAGCACAGTAAAAAGGAAATTCGGGTGGTATGGAAATCTAACATTCTTACAGTATTTTTAACATGAATTGCAATTAGCAACACATTTTCAGGGAATAGTTGTTTGATGATTATATTATAAACTACCTCACAATTTACTGGCTTAATTCAGCAACCACTTATTTTGCTCAGAATTTTGTATATGTGTTAATAATTTCACTTGGGCTCAGCTAGGCTGGTCTTGGCTCAGTTCATTCATGATTCTGTGTTTAGTTGCTACTTTGGCTTCTGAGTTGCTTCTGCTTCTGGGGCTTGATTCATCAGCTGAGATAAGAATGGCTGTAGTCACATGTGTCCCTCATCCAGTAGGCTAGCCCAGGAATCTCCACAATGTGGAAATGTATGTCAGAGAGCATCAGGAGAGGGTAAGCTCCAATAAGCAAGTGCTTTTCAATCATCTGTTTATATCAAGTAGATTTGCTATTATGCTATTTGCCAAAATAAGCCATGTGGATAGACAGATTCACTGATAGAGGAGATAACCAGAGGACATGAGTATGCAAGGCATGAATAAATGGAGAACCATATTTAAAGAGTATCTACCACAGTCTGTCTTGAGACCTTAATGCTTCACTTTCCTCACAGTGCAAAACACATTCATTTCTTACTAGGATCCCCAGAAGTCTAATTGGATAATAAGACTCATTACGCAGATAACTCATTAAATATCTCACTGGATAACTTCAAAATCCAAGAGCACAAAATCTACAATCAAATTTAATGGATATCCTTTGATATAGTTATACTTGATTCAGGAACCTATAAAATAAAGTCAAATCATCTGTCCTCCTCACATCCAGCACTTGATAGTGAGGTAGGAATGCGATAGTCACAAAAGATTCTCCATTTCAGAAAGGGAGGAAACAAGAGGCACAGTCTGTTGCTGTGTAACTCTTCTGAAGTCTTGAGAGGGACCTGTTGCCCAGGCCCTTACACTGAGAGCAGGGAATGTTCCTTTACGAGGACTTGGTTCTGCTTCCGGCCAGTGACTCCCCAGTCCATTATTTTCCATTGTTCTTGGCTCTTCTCTCTGGATTCTTGGATTGATCCACTCACTCCTTTTTTTCTTTTATGTGAAAAATGGTCTGTACATGCAGTGTAGTAGCTTTCTCAGCCTGCTACTTGTCCATAGAAAGGCCCAGAAGTCTTTTGGCAACTTGAGCAACCTCATTCCATGTTTGTCTAATTTAGTGTGGTCACTTATTAATACAACTCTCTTAAAAATCTGTGGAATTTCTGTGCATCAGATTATGGCCCACTCTGTTCCACAGAAGATAACGACAACAGTCCTGTTTGAGATAGGTCTCTCTCCACTCTGGGCATTTCATGCATCTGTGGAAAATGTCATAAAGATCCTTAGAATCGCTTTTGTCTGACTTAATGGCTCTCAGTGCTTTTGCTCGTCGGGAGACATTTGAAGATGTCTAGAGACATTTTTTGGTTGTTACAGTTGTTGTGAGGGTGGTGTTCTGTCATCTAGTGCATAAAGGCTAGATATGTTCTTCAACATCTTTTAATGCACAAGACACTCCCACAATAAAGAATTATCTGGCCCCAAATGTCAATAGTGCTGAAGTTATAGTGTCTACTAGGCACTGACTTAAATAGTTTAGAAGTTTGAACAGAAGTTTATGGTTTTTGCAATCTTATCCTTGCCTGAAGACTTCTCCTCAGACTGCATTTTCTTTGAAAAACATTTATAAGCTAGGGAGAATGAAATGAAAGCCAGTTTTGTTTCCTAATACAGCAAGTCCTATCCCTCTGTATTTCCTCTAAATTCTGCTTACACATTAAATTGTTCCCTGTTTAGCTTAACTTGTTATAATGCTTTATTTTATATGGTTAGGAATATCTAACACATGTTTTAAACATCCTTTCTAAGCAGACCGCAAAAATTTTAGATACTTTTTTGAGATTCCAAGATACCACAAGTGATAGTTTTGCCAGCTGTTTGTTACAGACACACGCAAGTTGCCATTTTTCTAGCCTCTAATAACAATTTCCTCACCAGTTTTTTCAGCCTTTACTAACAGTTTTCTCACTGCTTTTCTGGACCGCATGAACAGTTTCCTTGTTGCTACTGCCTGCCACATGGTCCCAAAGCCAGTGTCACGTGTTTTACATTCTTATTACAGCAGTGCCTTGTTTCTGGTGCCAACTTTTGTATCAGTTAGCTTTTTTTCTGCATAATAAACCGTATCAACTTTTAGTAGCAGAAAAAACAAACATTTATCTAGCTCACAATTCTGTGGGTCATCAATTTGGCCTGAACTCAGCTAAGTGATCCTTCTGCTGGTTTGGGATGTGTTTTCTCATACATCTGCAGTCAAATGTTGGTCATTTGGAAAGTGCTGCTTTGTGGGTGACTGGCTATCAGTGTAGGCAGTGGGGCTGCCTGAGCCATATATCTCTTAATATGTGTTAGGCTATCCCAGGAGCAACAATATGGAAGCACTTTTCAAGTCTCTGCTCCTTTGTCATGTTTGATATTGACCCATTATCCAAAAGGCCAAAACAAATTACATGGCCAAAGCCAGATTTGGTTTAGGAAGGGATCTTCCAAGGTAATCATTATAGGGAGGCATAAATATTCGTAATCAACCAAAGGATGTGTTTTTCAACCACTTCATTGAGGTATAATTGACGTATAAAAAGCTGTACTTATTTAAGGTATACAACTCTAAGAGTTTGCAGATACGTATACACCATTGAAACCATTACCACTATTGAGGCCATAAACATATCCATCACCTTCCAAAGTTTCCTCCCACCCCTCTTTATTATTATTATTATTTGTGTGTGTGTGTGTGTGTGTGTGTGTGTAGTTAGAATACTTAACATAAGATCTACCCTCTTAGAAAACTTTAAGTATACAATACAGTATTATTAGTTTTAAGCACTATGCTGTAGAGTAGATCTCTGAACTTACCTTGTACAACTGAAGTTTTGTGCTATTTAACCATGACCTCCCCACAAACAACTGAAATGTCCATCAATGTCCATTCATGGATAAAGAAAGTGTGATATATATATCGATTGATCAATAGATAGAATGTAATATTACTCAGTCTTAAAAAAAGAAGGAAATCCTGCCATTTGTGATAGCATGGGTGGACCTGGAGGCATTATGTTAAATGAAATAAGCTAGACACAGAAATACAAATACTATATGATCTCACTTATATGCAGAATATAAAATAGTCAAACTCATACAACCACAAGATTTTAAGAGGTTTTTTTTTTAACAGGCCCTTATGAGTAACAATAAAAATTATTAGGCATTATATTAGTTCCTTTAGTAGTAAAAACATTTCTTTGTAAATATTGCATAAAGTGTTTTATATTCATTAAATTCTCATAACAGCTATGAAAATTGTAGGGAAATTTAATCATGTAAATATGTATTATATATGACACCATAAAGCTATATTATGATAATGCAGAATGAGAACTCCAGACATGTGATCTCTAAATGTAATTTTGAAAAGAGATTTGGATCAGGATTTACTAGCTTATTCCCTGAATTCTGGCTCCAGTCCTAAACCCTTTATGCATTGTGGTAGTAGCATGACGTTGTGGAAGTTAAATTAGGATTCCCTACCATTGTATATCCAAGAAAGAGAAGCCAGAGGTGTAACAGCTTAATTCACAGGAGCACTCGGGAGGCTTCCCCTGCCCTGTTTGTTTCTTTGTTTTCTTATTGTTCCAGGAGAAAAGTTTAGATTGGAATTCTCCTTATTCTCCTTTTATCTGTTAACACTTTAAGATCTACATGACAGGGATGTAGCCAGTGTGGGGTTTTTTTGTTTGTTTTTTGGGTTTTTTTGCGGTACGCAGGCCTCTCAGTGTTGTGGCCCCTCCCGTTGCGGAGCACAGGCTGCGAACGCGCAGGCTCAGCGGCCATGGCTCACGGGCCCAGCCGCTCTGCGGCATGTGGGATCTTCCCGGACCGGGGCACAGAACCCGTGTCCCCTGCATCGGCAGGCGGACTCTCAACCACTGCGACACCAGGGAAGGCCAGCCATTGTGTTTTTGAAGTGTTTTTTATTCCACTGTTGGTGAAAAAAAGACTCAAAGAGTCTTACTTGGCAATTGGACTGGATGTCAAAAGTCAGAACAAAAGTAGACCCTTAACTTCCCATTCTACTCTAGTTCATAAACAACTCAGTCATCTATGGGAAAAAAAAAATTAGGCTCCATTCAAATATGAAAGCCTAATATCTGGCAAGATAAAAATATTCAGATCCTTAATTTCTGCTCCCTAGTAAAACAAAACAAACCCAACCAAGCATAAATTTTTTTAAAAAAGCCATTTTAACCAGTACATCAAATCCTCATGAATCTGTTTCACAGGTTTGGGGGATTTAATGTGGAGAGAGAGAAGGAGAAAGGTAGGGAGGGAAGGAGGGAGAAAAAAAGAGAGAGAGAGAGACAGCCCTCCAACCAAAACTCTTGATCAAGGAAGGATGAACATAAAAATTCCTTTTGTAAGTTGCAGTTCTTCTAGGTACAGTAATAACTTGAAACACACATCATCTAACTCAGTCTAATTCAATTGTTTAGCTTTGTGGCACAAATATTAGCTGTTAAGAAATTAGTTTTGTTTATTTTGTTTTGTTTTACTACAGTCAAGACAATTAGAAAACTTTTAATTTTATTTTTTTACTTTGCAGCTTTTGCTTTTGACTATTGCATGAAATTATAAAAGACATGAGGAACAAAGTCATGTGTTGATAATATTTGCCCATTTCTTTTTGAGTGGAGTGATTAAAAAATTAAAATTCATAGACTTACATAATACTCGGTGAGGGAAAAATATAGACTAATATAGTAATAAATCCTTAAATGTGTTTAAAATCTATAACCATTACCATAGACCCAGATAAATGTCAAAGCTCCCTTAATCTTTTTCCTTGTAATTGAAATGAAAAAAAAAAAAAATCCTGACTCTTTTTCAAAACTAGGTTATTTTTCTACATTTCTTTGGCGCAGTTGGAGTATTAAGATTTAATGAAGTTATAGTTCTTACTTTATTAATAAAAATGTGAATTTTATAACTAAATTTAGTGATGCCTTTTAGAATTAATGGATGGACCTTTGAAGTAATAGATTTAATCTTCAATAATGTAACAAACAGGTACTGAGTACATAATGACAGCACACTTGCTAAATAGTCACATATTTAAATAAGCAAAGATGCAAATAAAATAAACACAATTCTAAATATATTGGCTAGCCTAGTAATTAGGATATGATTGTAGTAAATACATCAATTTGTCCATATCTTTAAGTAACAAATCCACTAGATGGCAACTAAACCAAAAAGGTCAGGTAAGAATTTTTTAATGATTTATAGAATACATAATACAGTGTGTTATTACCAAGGTGACTAGTCAACTTTCAATCTGATGTTTAAATCATAAAATGCTCGTTTGTAAAATAATAAACAATATCTAAAGGTAAATAGCATTCTTTAGAAAACAGGCATGATGCAAATGTATGTCAATATAGTTTAAGTAAAACATATTTTAAAATATCATCTCCTTTTCATATTCTAGTCCACTACACAAATAATTGTTGCAAGTTTCTATTTTACCTTGAGTAAATTACTACGTACTCTAATACTATATACTCTTTTCACTTAAGAATATTTATCTTTAAATTTTACATGTTTTTCATTTTGTTTTTTATTTTAAAAATCAGCTTTAACAGTGTTATTCATTTACCCAGATTCACTCTGCCACAAATACTTTCCACAGTGCTTTGTGCCTTTATTTATTATATTTATTTTGTTGAGAATCTGTATGTAATTATCTTGCATAATATTTTAATACCCTCCTCAGCTGGCTTGAGTGTTAAGTCTCTGTTTTCTCAAAATTTATCCTCATCCAGATTTAGCATGACTTGTTATTTATCACTTCATATATTATTATAATTCATCACAAAGTTCTTCAGATTAGAGCAGTAGCTTTGTCATACTCAAACTATAGCACCTGAACTGAGGTAAACCATGACTGATATAACATGTTAGAGGAATTTAACATTCTTTAGGAAGATATATGGGGTTTTTATCACATTTAATTTTAATATACTATATATTTTTTTAATTCCTACATTTTTTTCTTGAGCCTTTGGAACCCACTACCTATTATCTACTAGTTAATGAAAGCAAATAATAAATATGCACAGATTAGGTACAAGGAACCAAAAGCATAAGTACCTCAGAAGAAGCTAATCATGCTCATTTTGACTGCTGTGTTTCTGTGCATTTATGGGTATGTGGACATTAGTGCTTATGTTTGTAATTTTTATGAAGTATGAATATAGCTTAGTCTTATTTGCCAACAGCCAGGTAATTCCTTGTAGGCATGTTGGTATATAATCAGTCAGCCTTTCGTGGCATTGCATGTAGATCTCCTTAACTTCCAGAACATCTCACCTTAGCAAACTCATCAGACCTAAACTAGGTGCCTCATAATCATGCACTTAACTGTTTGTCAGTTTTTCAAATAAGAGGAAACACCATCAGAGTAGAATTGGAGAACAAGGAGACAAAGCACCAATGCAAATCCATCGCCAAATATGGGTTACTTTGAGTCACTCAAGACTGAAGTATTTAACACGCATGTTATGGAACAACAGGTACGTTTATGCACTGTTACATTTTAAAAGTCATTTCGTTGAAAGGGAAGTGATTAATGAGCAGCCGATGCACTGACCTCCTGCTAGAATTAATAAATGGAGACCACCACATCCAAGGAGGCACTGATCATAACTTGTCATCTTCTAAGCACATTCATGTCAGCTCTAGATTCATTGCATTTTTTATGGAAATTTAAATCTTCCCAGTGGTAGAATGCCTCCAATAATGAGCATGGAAATGCAAACAGATTTTTATTGCTGTGAAATGCTGAAGGCCCAGGAGTGCATCATGCGGTGCTGAGGGACGGCACAAATGATCATTTGGGCCTTTTTAATGATATCAGTTCAGCAGAATCTCTTTAAAGCTACTATATTTACAGTCTGTGTGTATTCATTTGTGTGTCTATTAGAAATATTATTTTCTTCTAGATCTAAGGCAATTTTACCTCATTATGAGCAATTCTGGTCAGGAAGCACCCTTAGTCATTTTATTCAGTGATGCATTTTACCTAGATAGGAAATTTCTAGTCTCAACTCAATTCCTAGGGAGCACAGAAGAGAGGAATTATATCATCACCAGCTTCTTTCAAGTCTGTCTTCATAATGTATTAAGTTCACAAAACTTCTCAACTCCAGATTATGAGAGTCAAGGAGATGATAATTATGGTAGACATTCCTGAGAAATTACATCAGAAATAACATCACAGGGAACCACTTCAATAATTTTATAAACTGGCCTGTAAATTGCATGAGCACCATTTGGAACACCCACACACCCAATAGAGGTCCCCGACCAACCACGTTACATCACACTAATGTTTTGAGATAATAAAGGTCATGAAAATCCCGAAGGTTTTACGTAGCAACAAAGTCAGGACAGCAGATTAGGCTTGTTGGCGTTGCTAAAGTCAGCAGAATATGGAAAGGACAAGGTTGGCTTCACAGTGCAGGAATCTAGGTAGCAAACTATCTTGGTGCCTGGACAGCAGTCTTACATTATTTTTCACAGTATAGCTATATTGACACCCACCCCCTGCTAATGCTTTTAAAACCATACCATCTTAGCTGTATGTTTGGATTATTGTCAGAAGAAAAATTTAATAGAGTGAATTTTTATTTAAAAAAGCTAAAGAAATCAGTATTTCTACCTTTGTAACTATTGTCATATTAAAAAGCTCTTGTGCAAAATAAATAACTACTCTGTTGTCAGATAAAAGTGGCCGGTCATCCCATTTCACCCTGAATAGATATCAAATGTAAGGACTCTACATAAACTGGGCCTTTCCTCTCCCCCTACTGTTGCCACTCACACTCTGGTCACTACCTCACTCCATGGTCCAGCCACGGCAAACATTTTTCTATTTCCTGAACATTTGTGATTATTTCTTGCATGATTGCATGTCTTCATTTTTTCATGTATTCAGAGCATATTAATGATTTATTTGGGTAAGGCAAAGTGCTAAGTGCTGGGGATGCAAAAGTGGTAAAGCCAGAAACGGATTCACCCTCACTGAGCTTAAAATCTAGTCGAAATATTTTCATATCTTCACACACGTTTTTTCCTCTTCCTGGCGTATCTTCCTCTCTTCTTCAGTGCCTGAAAAACTCATATTCATATTTGACATTCAAGTCAAGAATACCTCTTTTTGAAGTCTTTCTGTTATTTTTCACTAAGGAAAATAATTTTTCTCTTAGATATTGATATTAATTCTTATATATGCCTCTGTTGTAGTTTTTTATCCCATTATAGAGAAAATATTTGTTTATAGTCAGCCTCTATCTACACCTGACTACAACCTCTCAAAGACAGAACTGTGGCTTACTTACCATGTACTTTGTATATAGTTGGTGTTAAGGAGGTTGGTACCTTTATTGGGATGAATAAGTGAATGAATGAATGAATGAATTGGTAATTTGGAGACTTCTTTAATTTTCTTTTCTAGCAAGTATCAGGCATTTATTCTGAACTTGAACACACCAGTAGGTGACTATTTCATGATCTTAATATGGGCAGAATATTTCTGCATAATTAAAACAATGGGAAAAGTCACACAAAAACAGATTTGATCAAATGACAACTGTATTACTTATCTATTACTGGATAACAAATTACCACAAACTTTGTAATTTAATGCAACGTACATTTACTATCTGGGTTTCATGGTTTAGGAGTCCAGGCATAAAACAGCCTCTCCCCTCACTCTCAGAGCCTCACAAGGCTGCCATCAATGTGTCATATTGCTGTGTTCTGGAGCCCAGCGTCCTCTTCCAAGCTAATGTAGTTGTTGGCAGAATTCAATTCCATTTGGTTGTAGGAAGTAAATCCCCATTTTCTTGCAGACTGTCTGCCAGGGAACAACCTCAGCTCCCAGATGCCACCAGCAATTCCTTTCCTCTTAAAGGACCTCTTACAGCATGGTAAATTGCCTCTTCAATGCCACGGGGAATTTCAATTCCGTCCGCTAAGATAGAGTCTTATATAATACAATGTAATTCCATCACCTTTCTCATATTCTATTAGGAGGGGATCGTATAAGGGCATGACTTGTTGATGATCACCTTAACGTGTGTCCGCCACAAAAATTTTTAAAAAAGAAAATTTATGAGTAAAAACCACCACAAATAAAAAAGTAATGATTGAAGAAAATAACCAATATGACAAATATTCAAAATATTTAACTTCACCTCTTTATCAATAGTTAACAAAGAAATGTCAACTAAATCAATTCCTCTGTCTTCTGATTGGATCCAATTTCTTTAATTTTAATCCTAGTGTAGTAAACAATGCTACTGAAAGGAGAATAGCAAGGTGAGCACTTCCATAGTCTTCTTGAGAAGTACCTTCTTTATGGAAAGCAGAGGTTAAAAAATATCAGAGTCATTACCTGTCTCCACCCTTGCCCTGTCAGAGCAATCATTACAAAGCACCATAAGCAGGAAGAGCACATGGAAATTCTTCAGGTTTGTAAATCGTTTTACAGTCTATTAAGCTATTTGAACAATCCGCATGGCTAATATAATTGATAATCATCAAAAGGGGACTTTCCATCTCCAAGAAATGGAAGGTTAACGCTTTTCCTGAAATTGTAAGCATAACAGAATCTGAGCCCCACCTTTGACAGCCATGATGGCCTGCGAGGAAATACTGTAGTTCAAGCCACGTCAAATAGGCAGGGCCCTGGTACACTTAAGTCACTGTGGATTAGGACCCCAGTGACTATACTCCAGAGTAAGAGAATCAGAAATAGACCAACTCTAGCAAGAACTGCCAGTCAGTTCAGATCATTCAACCACTCATCCAGATAATCAAGTCTTGAGGATTCCATTTGCTATGTATTTCTAAAATCCTTCCTTTTTTTTTTTTTTTTTGCTTGCACACTGCCAGATTCTCATTGCTCAATTCTGGATTACTGCCGCTGCCACATGTTGGTCTTGTTTCCAGTTTCACTCACTTTCAGAATGCCAGCAGAATGACCTTTCGAAAGGGAAAATCCTGTCTTTTTCCTTTAGGTGTCTTCCAGGACAGCCTCAGCACACAATCTGAAATCCTTCGTGTGCCTGTAACAAGTCTAGTCCTTTACATAATTCTTCAATTCATCTTTCTCTATTCTCCCTTTCTCCATCTTCTTTCCTGTCTCCTAATTTCTGGAACCATTTGCTGTTCCTGTAGTGGAAAATGCTTTTTTGCCACTAGACCTTTACACATATCTGCCATTCACGTGACATCATCTATTTTCTTCATTTTTTACCTGGTTTTCCCTTGCTCTTCCTTCTGATCTAGCTTGATCATGCCTTTCTCCTGACTTCCAAGACGTCTCTCCTAACCACCCACAAATATTTCAGACTGTATGTGTCCATCACAGTTGCCTAGATGTATTATGAATGCCAGCTGTTTTTTTATTTTCAGTGTGTCCTGAGAGCTCTGTGTGGGACAATGCTGTTTTCCATGACGCTGTTTCTCCAACCCAGTGTTTAGCATTCCACATGTTTTTAATAAATGTACGGTAAATGAATAAAAGATCTCAATATTCACATGCCATCCCTGAAGCCTTAGCAGTCCAAGGATCACCCTGTAATTGTTCATAAAATCCTAGACCTCAGAGTACAGTTGATGCCACCTCCCGAGCAGCTTACTGGATACTTAGGTTGACAGATTCACAGTGGGCACTGAAACTTCTAGAGCAGCCTCAGCTGCAGAGCTGGGAAGGAGAAGGAAAACCTGGGGCATATGTCAGTTAAGATTTGATAGCTCAGTCTATCACAGATGGCCTGGGAAGGCACACCTCTATGTGCTCCTGCATATAGTTCTTGCCATCCATAAAATTTCATTCTGTCTCCCCAGGGGAGGCCCTGTAAGTGTTCGTGCATTCATGTTTTGCAAAGCATGTGTTGGTATTCCTTGAATAAAGACACTCTATAAATACAAAGCATTTTTGTCATTCGTCCAGATGCCCTACCCGAGTCCAACCTATTTGATTCTGTGCTACCAAACAGCTGCCGGCACCCACCAAGAGCATCTGGTTCCATTTCATGTTGGCAAGGGCCCCATTAGCAGTAAAACAGCTAATGCCTTTTAGATGGCCTCATGATTACCGTTTTTATTTGTACCCCCAGGTAATTGAGTTAATAAATATAATTGCCAGTGCTGACATGTCCTTCCACCATCTCTACTCCCCTAACTTCTTCCCCAGCTCCTCTTGGTCTTCTCTCAAAAAAAAAAAAAAAAAAAGGCGGAGAAACCATTAATAAGAATATGCATCTAATAGGACAGGTGACCACACAAAACACTTCTGAATGACTTCAAAATGTCACTGAGCCCACCCCTATTTATTTATAGCAGCGTGTGGTGCCATGACTCACATTTACTACCCTTTTCCTTTCAAGATAATTTATAGAACCGTCCACACTACATAGAGCAATATCCAGAGTATATAGTGTATTGCCACAAAGATTTCTAAGGAAGTATTTACAGTTGCAGAGGAGGAAATGGGCACAGATTTCTGGAAACTAATAATTCATATACTACATTGTAAATCATGTTGAAATATTACCTAATACGCAATAACACAACAGAGGGGAGATTGAAAACTGAACTTTCTCTTGAGAGGCGTTTTTAAGATCTTGCTGAAAGAATAACAGATCCTGAACTGCAATATGTATTTCTCTCAGAAAGACAGTCTCCTGGATGGCTCTGGGTTGTTTTGTTTGTTAGTTGCTCTTAGAAACTCCCCAGTGTTATCATTGACGAATGCCATATGTCCAAATTGCTCTTGTCCTCCCAAATTAAATCATTTACCCACTTCTCAAACAAAAAGCATTACCCTCCTCTCTACCTAATTAAAAGAGGCTGGTGGAGAGATCAGTAGTACACTATAATCTATGCCACCCAACATCTATTATCCAGATTGCTTTCATGCCTGACTCCAGCTCAGTGACCCCTTACACCCTTACGATCACCAGGCTCCTGGCTCCTGTCTCATTGATCTGTGTAGTTTTATTCTCAGTACCCAAAATACTAACTCAAATCAGAGTTTAAAATGATATCCAAGGGCTTCCCTGGTGGCACAGTGGTTGAGAGTCTGCCTGCCGATGCAGGGGACACGGGTTCGTGCCCCGGTCCGGGAAGATCCCACATGCCACGGAGCGGCTGGGCCCGTGAGCCATGGCCGCTGAGCCTGCGCGTCCGGAGCCTGTGCTCCGCAACGGGAGAGGCCACAACAGTGAGAGGCCCGCATACGGCAAAAAAAAAAAAAAAGATATCCGAGAGGGTACCAGTTAATAACTAGTTATTTCCATATATGAAGCACTTCACAAATATTGTTTTTGATTCTCATGTTTTGTAAGGCAGTGGTTGTCAACCAGGGGTAATTTCTAACCCTGGGTCCATTTGGCGAAGTCTGCAGAGATTTTGGTTGTCGCAACTATAGATGTACTACTGGTATCTAGTGGGGAGAGGGGCTAAGGATGCTGCCAAATAGCCTACAGTGCACAGGAGGGGTCCCATCACAAAGAATTGCCAATAGTGCTAAGGCTAAGAAATCCTGCTATAAGGTATTATTCCCATTGTAAGTAAAAGGAAGCAGAAGCTCAGAAAGGTGAAAAAGCTTGCCTAGCATCACTCAGACTGTAAACAGTGGAACACAAATGCAAATCTAGATTTTTCTAATTCTAGAGTTCAGTCTCTCTCTTTCTGTAGGACAATCTAGCTTCTAGGAGCTTCTGGAAACCTGGAAGTTACAGGAAGCATTCAAGCTTTAACTGCTGAGCACCCAAATCACATTATGCAATGAGGACTTTTTTTTCTAATGGTCATCCACTAAAAAGTTGCATTGCTGTGATCATTGCAGAATTCTGCCACAAACTGCAGTGCAGGTGGATGTGTGATTCTTCTGGCTACAAAATTCCACTCAGGGATGTCATGGTTAACAAAGGCCGTAGCAGATGGATCAAAAATTACTGTGTGCAAAGCAGTTTATGTTTTGATACGGGCAAACATTTATAAAACAAAGGTCAGTTACTGCTGAGAAAGTGATGCACAAAGGTAAAAGCTAAAAGAGAAGTAAGACGTGACAAGGCATAGCAAGAGCCAGACTATGATAGGGAACATAGTTTCCACAGAACTTTCCACATGTTTCTTTCAGAAAATCCTGGTGATGAGTGATTTTTGTCTTCACTATCAAGGGTTCTGAGGTAAATTAAAATTTTATATATCTTTATTATTTCTTAATGGGTTTTTTTGCCATTCTTAGGAAAAGTTGTGCATTGGAAAATCTAATTTGGGATGTGAAAATTAATAAACTACCTGTTTAAATTCAAATTTTTTTTTACAGAGTGTGTTATCTTTACTCTTTTCAGCTGAACCCAGATGTCTTTAATAAATACCAAATACTTGTTTTCTTCAACTGATTATCTAATGTATTTGTACAAAGCAACAAAGGTTTTCTAGGACCCTTATGCTTTTCATTTTTTCATAACTTGCACTCTAGAATCACTTAGTATACCTAAAGTTCATTTTTGCCCTGTATTGCTCTCCTTTAGAATTAAGCTATCTAAACTCTGGTAATTTACTTGGCTTAGGAAGGCAGGAGTGGGAGTGGATGGAGGACAAGACAAAATCAATCCAGAGCGGAGCCCAGTTTAGGGAGCAGAGGCAGAAAGAACAAGCAATGCAACCTGAAATAGAAGACTAAGGATAAGCCAGAGGTGATGTGACGCAAAGAGAGGACCAGGAAGCCAGTCAGATGAAGACATCGAACCTGAGAAGGAGACTGAGAACCTAACTCCACAAAATTAGGTGACTCCTGTTACAGGTAGAGGAGCATTCAGAAAGGGAGCAGGTATGGGCTAGCAGTGGCCAACCTGGGAGAATCCTAGATGCCGCAGCTGGGAGAACCTTTGAAGCACCCTTGTTCTAAATGGGAAAACAGCCCAGTGCTCTCCCACGCTGCACTAGGAATGAGTGCTGGGGTAGAGCTTGAACTCAGATCTCCTTCTTTCTGGTCTAGTGTCTCAGACAGAGAAGGAAAGATTTTCTGAAAGCTCAAGTCTTCTAAGCCAGCGGTCCCCAGCCTTTTTGGCACCAGGGACTAGTTTCGTGGAAGACAATCTTTCCATGGGCGGTGGGGGGTATGGTCAGGCTGTAATAGGTTCGCTTGCTTGGCCGCCGCTCACCTCCTGCTGTGCAGCCCGGTTCCTAACAGGCGTGATCACCGGTACAGGTCCACAGCCCGAGGGTTGGGGACCCCTGTTCTAAGCCACCCACTGCTGCTTCTTTACTTGCTCTTAGTAGAGAATGCTGCAGTTGGGCCTTCATTTTCCGTATCTGTGTGCATGTGATTGATTTGCGGCTTCATGGAAGCTCTTCTGACTAATCTGAGCTTAGTGTTAACTCCTCAGAGTTCTTCATCGTCCTCTTGATTTCCGCAGATGATAGTTGCAGTTTCATATGCTCTTCATTGAAGTCTCTAATTCCCACAGGCAGAAAGCAGTACTATCTCACCTGAGCTGTGATGCTCCACAGTGCTGATAAGTGCTTAGGTATTCATGAAATCCTTTGATTTCCCACCAATTTTTCCTCACCTTTAAAGCAAAAAAAAAAGCATCCCTTTTTATTGGTACTATTGGTAATCATTAATGTTGGTCCTTGTCCCTGTATCAAACCTTCAGTTCCCAGTCTCTTAAGATTCCTCTCCTATCACTATTTTTATAGTCTTGAAATCCCAAAGAACTTAATATGCTATAAGTCCAAAACAGCTTGATACGCTCTGTACATCATAACCATAATTGAAGTGAATCAGATGGAAACCCCAAAACAAATATCCATTCCATTTCTTCCAATAGCACCCAGAATTTATTGGAAAAATAGTGTTCTCACTAAACATGTCTACTAAAGATATTCTCCCACACCTTTGAAACTTACAGGTTAACAAGAAGATAAAGGGAACAGAATATGTCACTGGATCTAACTAGGCCAACTTCTTGTTAAGCCAAAATATTACCTTTGGACAACTGAAGTAGGTTGTTTCAGGAACAACAGCAAGACGTATGTATGTATACCTCTCTCTTTCTCTCTTTCTCTTTGTATACATGTATACATGCATAATATGTATAAATAGATATCAAAAGCAGAGCATGAATGGTTGAGGGGAAGAAAATAAGTCAGTTGGTCTGGCACATGTATCCCCCCACCTACCTCTATTCTTTGGAAGAGGACAGAACCAAGAAGCAGATAGGGGAAAAAAAAATATTGAGGAGTTTTCAAATTATTTTAAATAGTGGAAAAATATTTGAACACATATATCCTATCTGAAAATTGAATATATAAATTAGATAAAAGCATAGAGTAATTTTGAACTTCTACCCTATCAAGACCTCTGAGATCTCTGGAGTTGTGTGAATATCTAAAAGTAAAGATGGCAAAGCATTGGTGGGGTGGAAAACCCAGGCTGTAAAGTAAGACATACCTGGGGGTGAGTCTGAGTTGTTAGCTATGTGATTTCAAGGAGGTGGTGTCTCTTTTGGGGATTCATCTATGAAAGAATTATCATAAGATAGAGCCATACCTTATGTTCCAGTCTACACTAAGCTCTCATTGAGACAGATTTCTCTTACAAAATTTCTTAGTACCTATCAACCTTATTCCTTTGAATTTTCAAACTCATATATACAGGGGAAATGGAGAATTGAGCACATAGACCATCTTCTTGGAGTAATCCTCTGACTGGAGGGAAGTTAGGAACATCCCATAGCAAATAAGGCTTGAGCAGCTATTCATAATCCAGCCCCAGGACTTTGGCTCTGAGGACAGTTGCCCAGGCATTACTTCTTTGGCTGCTCCCATTCCAGTGTAGAGTTCTAAACAAACCCAAGAATCTCACTCACTTGTAGTTGAAAATCCCATTTATTTTTGTCAGTGATGGTGGTATCAATATTAGGAAATATAGAATCCGTCAGTCTGACGACAACAGGAAAAAAGAGCCAAGGCACCCAAATATGCCGAGGCAGAGACTTTGCAGCAAGGAATTTAAACTGGGTGGATTCTGCCTTTCTACAGGTGCAGTACTAATAGAAACGATGATAACTGTACCTTTTCAGTTAGGATAAGGAGAAAATATATTTTCAGGCGTCCACCAGTGACAGTTTTTTGTACATGGTTTAAAAAACAAACAACAAAAAAAGAGCTTACTTTTGATTGAAAATGTATCTGTGTACTCCAAAAGCATAGTATGCTCCAAAGAGAGAAGTGGAGGAGAAATAGGACAGCTTCATTTTAATCTCTGGCTTGGAGGCCAGCTCCTCATGTGAATCATTGGCATAGGAAGAAATTTGTTTTGCTACTCAGAAAAAAATAAATCCTTCTTTGGAAAGCACCTGAGTTATTCTTTTGAATGAGTCAGAAAAATCCCTGTGACTAGCTGGATTCTCAAAAGGCACAGCGTTTCTCTTTGTTGAAAGGGCATAGTGTGGATGATAATAGGCCTTCTTTTCTACTTTTACTCTTGGTGAGAGTCTGTAGTACTCAATAGGCTCATAGGGAAATCAGCACCAACTTCATGTAAGCCTTTCATTTAGAATATTTAGGATGTAGATAGATAGACAGATGATAGATAGACAGATAGGTAGATAATCTACATACCTTTAAGCACTTATCTCTTTGTCCTGCCATCACGGGCAACAAAACTTAACTACTCCCATCCAATGCTAAAATAGAAATTTTTTTCCACATACAAAATATTAGGAGACACAGAAAACTCAATTTCATTTGAGAAGTCCAAATATACCTTAAGACCTTGAGTATAACCTTAGTATTGGCATATGTAGCTGAAAATGCATCTGTATGACAAGGTAAAATATGTCAGGAGTTACAGAGTGGATCGTCCCTTTGATGTATTTTGCCCTTTAGGTATAAAACTATCAAGAGTTATTTGATATAAAGCCCAGTGGCTACCAAAAGCTACACATATATTCTTCCTTGTTTTTTTAAAAATGAAATAGCACAATATATATTAGAGCTGTAACACAGTGTACAGCTTAGGTTTGAAGCCTCCAGTAAAGCAACAAAGCAGTGAGGACTGTAGGAGGGTTATACAGTGTTTTAGTGAAAGAAACCTAGTCATCTGAATTCCTCATTTTACAGATGAATACACTGAGATCCCAATGTCATCATGCCAGTCAGTAGTGGGGCTGGACAAGAACTAAAGTCTCCTGACCCTTACTCCAAATTTTCCCCATAATCCGTCAACAATTACTTCTGCCCACAGAGCTTCCTTCTTTAGTACCATGATATTATGATATTGTGGATTATAAAATTATAACTACTTTCCCCTAACTCCTGGAATTAGGAGATTGTAATTAAAACTCCTGCAAAAAAGAAAAACAGATGTTTTTCTAAGCAGTCAACAGTGAAATTGTGAAAGCATCAATTTCTTACAAACTCCCCAGCCACCACTATTTTTCAACAGAGCACTTTGAGCAGCTGAGGAGGAGAAAGGGGAGTGGGAAGGTGCGAGTGGATTACGAAGAACCATCATCAAAGGCACTACACCGTCCATCCATCTGATCCTATTCATTCATCCTTTCCATAGGCATGTTTGAGTCAGTACACTGAAAGCCAGTGCTGAGGACACAGGTATGCCAGCCAAGGTAGCTTTACCAGACCAAAGCTGCTTTATCAGGCCAGCTGTGGCCAAAGTCAAGGCCACCCTACTAACCTGGTAATGTACCTTGTCCACATGCCAGGACCTCTGAGATTCTGAAAGTGCTTAATGGGTGTGAGCAAGCACCTTAGATCCCCAGGTTGGGAATTACATCATCAGAAGAATGCTTTGGGCAGTGATTAAAGCATAGTGCTTTAGTTGTTTATTAGTTGTTTACTTAAGACATCACTGAGAGATGGGAAGTCCCAAGGTATTTTCAGGAACTCAGTGATGTCTTCAAGGCTCCTTTGTTTCTTCTTCTCTGCTCTTCTCACTGGTGATGAAGTCTTCCTCCTCTCATTATGGAAAGAGGGCTACCTAGCCACAAGCATCATCACTTCACACATTCCTGGTTTTACGATGTACTTTAACAAATGACAAAAGAATTTCACCAAATTAAAGGCTCTGGGGATAAGGTCCCTCAATATTGGAAGTGTACAACTTGGAAATACTGGAAGCATTAACATTAGTAAAGAACACTATCAATACAGGTAATCAATACAAAATCAAAATCAAATTTTTAAATTCATAATGAAAAATAAAATTCTGTTCATGGCATTTTCTAGTCTTTTTAAACTCTCATTTAAGAAAGAAGACACAAGTTCTCTTTAAAATTTATTCAGTGAAGTTGGAAGCTTATTGTGCTGATCTTTTGCACTCAAATAATTTTCAGTATTTGTCTAAACAAAAACATTGCCTTCATGTGGACCCATCTGATTTGACAGCATAATCCTTGTCACTGTAACGATCAAGCTGGAGCTTGATTTCACTGCTTAAATGAAAATTAGTTTTCTATTGGAAAAATGCATCGTAATTGTGTCGATAAAATTCCTGAGCAAAGCCACTTAACAATGTAAGATTCAACATCAGCTCTTCACATTACAGGATACCTCTGCAAATTGCTTCCTAGGAAACCAACTGTTCCATTGGTTTCTTCACTTATACCAGGTATTTGAGTATTATTACAGTACTCAATTTTTATAAACTGGCTATTGGATTCAACTACTAACAAAAATTGGTGTTTAATAATATAAATGCCACTCATTTCTTTTTAATCTTCTTTTTGAGAGAATAACAGCTTCTCCTTCTAATATGGAAAAAAATTTACCTCTGGCTAAGCCACAGATGTGGTAACCAAATGCCAAGGTCATTGGTATTTCCAAAGAGTACTCAGGGATACATTTTTCTCTCTCTTTCTCTTTTAAACATTAAGTCATTTGTTAGTCTCTATATTTAATTTATTTTATTGCTTGAACAGTGAATGAAAAGCACTGCACAAACACATTGCATTATGTATTCTCCTAATTTCAAACTACATTAGAGATGCATATGTCCTTCTGTCTCAATTGCCACGAGAAATATTGAAGATAAAAATATCTTATTAATCAACTAAGAATTTAAGTATTATTAAGCAATTGTGCTTAATAATTTAAGCACAAGTTAAATCCTTTTCAGAAACAATAAAGAATCTAGATCAGCACTGCAATAGAAATATAATGTGAGCCACAAATGAGGACCACATATATAATTTTAAATTCTTTAGTAACCACATATTAACTGTAAAAAGAAACAGTTGAAATTATGTTTAATAATATATATTTACCTAATATATCCAAAATATTATCATTTCAATGTATAATCAATATAAAACTTAATAAGGTATTCCACTTTATTTTTTCAAATTAAGTCTTCAAAATCCAGTGTGTATTTT
This sequence comes from Grampus griseus, assembly GCF_964374135.1. NCBI lineage: Eukaryota > Metazoa > Chordata > Mammalia > Artiodactyla > Delphinidae > Grampus > Grampus griseus. The sequence continues at coordinate 81,786,278 of NC_139019.1, forward strand.
ACATTCACAACACATTTCAATTTTAACTAGCTACATTTCAAGTGCTTAATGGTCTCTTGTGGCTGGTAGGTACCATATAGGGCAGTGTGCCCTAGAGGATATATGGCAAAGAAGACCTGTCCTGACAGAAATTCATTGCCCTAGGACTACTTATGGGAGATCAGAAATTCCTAATAAAATTCCATAAAGCTCAGTAAATTCTAAAAGCCTAAGCAATTTAATAACCTTCAAATTGGATTTCCCTAAGATACAAGGGGTTCAGGGACAAAATACAAATAAGACCCAACATAATACATATCTAAATATTTAAATTTTATGACTCAATCTAACAAAGTTATTTAAAATATGTTCTGTCCTCCTATTTTAATGTATACTTTTATGTTGAAAAAGTAAAAAAAAAATTGATTTTTATATGACCAACAGTAAACAAAATATCAAAGATGATTGAATTAGTGAAAAAAAAAAAAAAGCCTAAGCAATTTAAGAGCAATCACATTTTTCCTTTTAGGGAACTTCCATGAGCCATGAGAGATAATTCAACAACGGATAGACTGAAAAATCACATCATGCCCTTCCAGTCTTGTTTATTTAACACTAATAATACGGGTAGATATTGAAAAGAATTCTCCTACATTACTTAATATTTAAGACAACTATTATCTCAGCCACTTTTTTCTCACTTCACCCGCCTAGTTTATACCAAGTATTTGAGAATCTCTTTCTGGTTGCTTCTCGTGAACCCAGATTAAAGAATGATTCAGATTAAGATATGTACTCACATATAGTACTGTTTACATTTTTAAAAATAAAATTAAAATGATGGCTCTTTAGCATTCCAAAACCTGATAAGCAATTTCATATTTTACTGAGAAAAATATGTTCAGTGTTTGTCTACTACACCTGGCATTTCTCCCCACCTTAAAGGATAAAATGACTTCCCAGCAGAGATGAAACAATCATTTGTGCATAGGTCTGCCCAGTCTTCACATTGTGCCCCATTTCAGCATACTCCAAAAAGAATGATTATTTGCAAGTAATTTATTTGTGGTTGCTCTTGAAGTGATCTGAATCTTAGAAAAGTAGAGGTAACTAATTACAAATAAATGTTAATTTCCAAGTTAAACTTTTTGAAGCTAAATGTTTATTTCCCCCCTTTTACTAGCAAATAAAAAGAGGTAAGCATTCTTTTTGGGGGAATAGGCTGGTTTTGGTTTCCAAGAATGGCATATTTTAGCAAAATGTCTTCAGGAAAACAGGAGTCAGGAAGCAAAGACATTTGTTGCTAATAGAAATAAAGCCTTCGAAATAAACCAATTTACTCTTTATCCATTTACTATTTATTTAAAGTTAAGGGGAAAACGAATGTCATGTTTAAGGCGATTTTAGCCACATTGAGTTGGTTCTGCAAAACTATTGATGTATCTTGGTAAATTGGACCATAAGAAAAGCCATAGTAACTTCAGCCCTGTGATTCCAACTGAGTAACAAGGCACTCCAGGGCATTTTACGAGCTGCCATGGAAAAATGCAGTGCAACTGCTAGTGACGACCAAAATGAAAACTTTCTGACAGTAATGTCACATTAACACAGAGCAAGCACAGCAGCATAGCAACAAAGCCACAAGGAAAACAAAAAAAAGAACAGTGAATGGTTTTGACATCCGTTGTCTGAGTATTTGGGATGATCCAGACAATAGCAGAGTAAACAATTGCCAATCAAGTGTTGCACAAGGTCTGAGCAAGGATTGTGACTAAAATAATATCCACTGATCCTTCTAGATTTATATCTGCATAAACTATAAGATAATCTAACAAAAAGCAAAAGAAAAGCCGTTAAAGGATAAAGTGGAATACAGAATTAAATTAAAATTTATCTAGAGAAGGGAACTGATGGGCATTATAATCCTGCAAGCAAACCTTAACGTGCCACTTACTTTCACTTTGCATCAGGATTATTTCTGCTATTGTGATGTATGGGAGCCTTCGGAGGAAAGTATCAGACATTCTGCCACTAAGTAGAGCCTAAAAACCTGGGGATGTGAAAAAGATTAATAATATGAACTGGCAGAAGGTACGGATGGAGAGATTAGTTATGGATGTAATCCTCTGTGGAAGTGTCAGTCAGTGCTTTAAAAAATTCAGCGTGCATACAGATCACCTGGGGATCTTTTTTTGGTTGCCAATTCTGATTTAGTAGGTCTAGGATAGGCCTGGCGATTCTGCCTTTGTACCGGAGATCCCAGGTGATGTCCATGCTGCTGCTTAGCACACCACACTTAGTAACAAGGCTGTAGTGAGCTGTGATGCCTGTATTCCCTGTCTCCCCATCATATATTCTTGCTCCCCTTCCTTTGTCCTCTTTCTTCTGAGGAACCCTCTCTTTGTGTTTGGGTATGTCTGCAAACCCCTGCACCTTTTGCCCATACAGGTGGAAACATTTCCCAGATCCACCAATCAGATTCTTCATTCTCTAGACTGTGATTGGTTTAGGGGTGGGCACAAGCCAGGCAAATCAGCCCTGCTTGAACGTTTGCTGAAACTTTTGGAAGAGATATTCTCTTTCACTAAATTTTCTAGCTTGAAAGATAATTCAGTCCACCTGGTGGTGGCTGTTTTTAGTCCTGTTGAGAATGTAGCCAACATGGATGAAAGTAGAGTTAAGAGATGGTGAAAGAGGCAGATTCCTGATCATGTAGCTTTAATGCTGAGATCCAGTCATGTCCGAAGCCCATTTACTCCTTTGAGGTTTCCAGTTACTGAGCCAAATACATCCCCTTTTCCTGCTTAAGTTAATTTGAGTCAGTTTCCTTGATGAGGAAAGAACTCATCTTCTTCCCCTCGTGTATCTAATATGCTCCTACTGAATTTAAAGTTTCAGCTTTTACTTTTTGCCTTCCACAGTCCTCTAGTTTCCAATATTAAAGCCTTAAATGGATGGCCACTCTCCTCTCCCAGGTGTTGGGAACAATCCTGATTTGGCAGGCACTTTATTTTGACCTTTAGCAGAATTCAGGGATCGCCTTGGTGATTCTGGTAGACTCACAGACCCAAAAAACATAAATGCCTATTTTTAAAATATATACTTTCATTTTTTTTAATGCAGAAGAGAAGAAACAGTAATCTAATATACAGGCAGAACTCCTAGATGAATGTGCTAATTAGGCGCCTGCCCCTCAGGCGGTTGCCTATCATATAAGCAGGTGAGCCTCCTTCACTTGATGTCTGGACGCCATCTGCTGCCTCTGCCGGGCCTCGGGGTAGGTGAGTAGCGCGAGCTATTTGTTTCTCAGATAATTACATACAGTTTTTTGGGTCTGGAGATGGGAGCATTGTTGGTTTTTAAAGTTAAATGTTTGGGGAGCTTGTTTCTCGCGTACACATCTTAAAAAGTTGAGGTGCCCCGCGTGGGTTTCGAAACCTTAGCTCCTCAGGGAGAAGGTCCTGGTTTTGAATTTTCTCTTTGCTGTGGGTCGCGTCACGGGGTGGTAGGGGGAGGGTGTTTATGTCGAGATTGTGTTTCGGCCTCTTCTGCCCTGCTTTGATGTGGTTTTTCTTTAGTTTATCTGATGTGGAGTTGTCATTCAGCCCGCCTTTAGGTTTTTAAAAGAGGAAAATTTTCGCTCTGGAGCTGCAGACTCAGCATGTCCGCGGTGGCGGGTGGGGTGCGGGGGGAGATGAATTCAGGATGTAACTAGGTCGCCTTCTTGAACCCAGAGCTCCATAGCTGTTTATTTAGACAATAACAGCAGCAAAAGAATAACAATTCTTTTGTGCCATGATTTTTTCCAGATTTACTCTCTTCTTTCCGGCATATTTATTTGGCTTGGTACTGGCATGGTGTTCGTGGTTTTACAGCTGAAAACACTTTTAGCAATTAATTCCAATATATTAAACATTCAAACAGAACAAACTTTTCCTGTGTTTATCTGTTTTCCGCTTCTTGATATACTTTCATTTCACTTATTTAATGCAGAAGAGAAGGAACAGCTACCTAGTACCCAGGCAGAACTTTTCCAAACAAAAGTTCAGCAGATGTTATGCAGAGGTGGCATTATTGTCATTCAGCATTTATATTGCTTTTCATATTCATAAAATGGCACCATTCTTTTCACTCTCCTTAAGTTAATGTTTTATCAGGTGAGGTAAGAGTTCAACAAGGTGTCTTTCTGAAAGCAAAGTAATTTCAAGGTCAATTAGTCCCTAAAATGCTAATCTGAGAATTAAATCATATGTAAAGCCTGATTTCTTCCAAAAGCAGCTCAAATGTTGTTGTTTTAATAAATGCTAGTTTCCATCCTTGGTATCATTTCACTGTAGGACAATTGCTAATATTGTAATATTATTCTTGAATTTAAATTTCTCACATTCAGAACTACTGGTTCACTCTAGACCTATCACAGGGAAAAAACATTGGAAAACTGTACTTCCATGGTTTTTAATTCTCTTTGTGGGAAGGTGCTTTGCCCCAGTGGTCCCCAAGGTCAACATGTAGTTTTTAAAATGTTTTCATGAAGAGAGAGAATTTAGAGAAGCGTGGTCAACACAATAGGCTGTGGAATCTTAGTCTCATCAAATGAGGCCAGAGCATCTTCCAAATTTCCAGCATTCCTCCTCTGACTTCTCACTGCCTCTGTTTTGCTAAGCGTTGTTCATTTTCAGGATTTATTTATCTAAATTCCTACTCCATTTCAACCCTTCCCTTGCCCAATGGTGCGTTACCCTCATGTCATTTCTTCACTTTCTGGAACTCTCCATAGAAGTGCTACACTTTAACTTTTTTGTTGTCTACTCCAAATCTATTTTATTCTTGAAAGAAAAAAGAGTTCTCTATAGTTTTTGATCTGTAGAGCCTCAGTGAGGTCTCTGCCATAAATATATCCCCAGTGCTGTTTCTGATGACTAAACTTTTACCAGTAGCACTATCTTCTTTGTTCATAATCCACTTACCTAATTCATTAATAATTCTTGCTAACAAATTATTGACTATTAGTGGTTTCATATATTAGCTTTGCCATGTAAAACGTTATATTTTAATACAACCTTTATCAACCAAAAGAAGCTTAGTGATTATTTTAGGTACTCTAATGGATTTGCTGCAGAAAAACAAATTCCTAAACAGAGAAAGCTGTGATTCTTTGTAGGGTAGCCTTGTTTTCTGTGTTTGTTTCCTGCCATGAGTGCTTAACACCTAACATGGTGCCTGGAACCCAGAAGGTACTTAGTAAATTACTGACGAATGTAAGCTAGAATCTGTGTTTGCACTGGATTCCTTGCATGGTTCCACCCAAGCTGCTCATGTCTGGGTCCAGAGCTGCCTGAATGGGACAGCTTCTGGCAGGCTGTTCCTTTGCTGATTGCATCAATCATTCTTCATTTCTTCTTTATAAAATAATCTATTGGGTACCCACTGACCCTTAAATCTCCTTGTCAAAGCTGCTGAATTTTTCAGTCTCTTCACTGAAGTTAAAGTTGCTACATTATCAATGACTTTGATATCAAATATAAAAAAAATTGGCTGTTTCTAAATGTATCCTCAAAGGAATACTGGCCCTAAAACAAGGTGGAGAGGAAAGAATACTCATTTGATTTGTCCCTGCAGATCATTCTCAAAACGTTGTTTTCGTCACACATAGAGTAAGAGCTAAGAACTGACAACGATTTAGTCAAATTTATGTAAAAGCTAGGACTGACCCAGATTCAAGTCACCTCAAGAGAAAAGCAGTGATTCACTGATAAAATACATGTAATTGGACATAGAAAACTGTCAAAAACTGTGCTGACTCTCTTTCGGGGCCTGGATGGTGTCTGTGGCTCTTCTGGTTGGTTCTCCTTCTTCTATCAGCCAGATTCCTCTACTTACTAATAGGTCCCGCTCCCTCATCCTGTGTGATTGCTCATGACTCATTTCAGTCCTATTTCTAAATCAGTAATCTCTCAATTAGATCAGCATCTGGACCCAGTACCAGCTGCCTCTGTCATTGAACGTTGCCCAATTCCAAATACTCAAGGAAGTAATCTGAAGGGCCCAAGACATCTTTGTGCAAAAGATTATATACACAGGTCGTAAGTTACTAGCCAATCATATATTAACATCCCCACATGTCTCGTTTAATCCCTGATGGTAAATAATAAATAGTGAATATGGCAGCTTAGGTAGCAGAACCTGTGGGAAGAAATTTGCCCCAAAGTCCTTGTAGCCTGGTATAGGTATTAATGTGAGCACTAATACAGTAATTGTATATCTATTTATAAGACTATCAGGGAGTTTTCCACACAAAATGAGAAAAATTACTTTAAATTCCAAGAGTGCAGATCTTCAAAGTATTATCACTTAACAATTTTTGTCTTTACAAAACCAAGGAGTTCTCATTTGCTGTCCTTCTTCTTATAAGGGAATGACCTCACTATTACTATGCATGTCTCTCTTTAAATAAATGTGGTTAGTACATGATATTAGGGCATGGTTTTCCTCTTGAAATTTCCTCTGCCAGAAAACCAAATATAGGTAACAGGGAAGAAGAAAAGGGGAATGAGCCTCTGTCTTGGTAGAAAATTTAAAGTCTGTCTACAGTAGGAAGTGTTCATATGTGATGACTGTGAAACAGAGCATTTGCCTCATGGTAGCAGGCATTTAAGGGACCCAGTGGAATATTTTTCTATATTTAAGATTTGATCACAATGAGAAAGAAATTCCGTGAAGTAATCCAGGACCTATACAAGAAAAAGGTCATTTGTCCCCAAGCCTCATATTTCCAAGAAAATTAAAATTTAGGTTATTAATTACACAGCCAAAAGATGCTATATATGCAGTAGTCATATTACTATGTTAAAAGTATAAATTCTTTCACATTTAAAGAACACCACATTTTTATAATTCTGTTTGGATTTCTTCATTATTAAAATATTGAAACCTAAAATATTGGTAGTGTTTTAGACTTTTCTGTCTTAGTTTTTGTCTAAGCTAGTTCTGTCTTAGTTTAGACTTTTCTGTGCTGCTATAACAAATTTCAGTAGGCTGGGGGCTTAAAAACAAACATTTATTTCTCACAGTTCTGGAGGCTGGAAAGTCCAAGATCAAGGTTCTGGCAGAGCCAGTGTCTGGTGAGGGCCAGCTTCCTGGTTTAAAGACAACCGACTTCCCATTGTATCTGCACAGGGCAGAAAGAGAGCTAGCTAGCTCTCTTAGCTCTCCGGCCTCTTCTTATAAGGGTACTAATCCCATTCATAAGGGCTCCACCTTCATGACCTAATTACCTCTCAGAGACCCTACTTCCAAATACCATTACTAGAAATAGGGTTTCACCATGTGAAATTTAGGGGAACACAAACATTCAGTTCATTGCGCTCTCTCAAATTCTGAAAAACTCTAAAATACCCCTTCTAATCCAGGCTGTTCAGATTCTTTGTACTTTAACTCATGTTCCTTCTCTTACTCCCTGGCTCTTTAAGTCTTAACCTATCTCTAGTTCTACATGGGTTTACCAAAGGAAATGTCTATTTTTTGTCCAGAGTGTTAAAAGGGAAGATGCAGCTCCAGAGGTTATAGCAATGACAGCAGCAATTAGAGAGAAAACCTTAAAGAAGCTGATCTGTAATCACTGGATGCAGCTGCCTCTTCATTTTAAGAGATTCCCCTACAGTTCTAATTCTTGGTGACCTAGGATCTATATTATTCATAGATTTTTGTCACCTTCTCAAATTCTGTCAAATGCCTTCTCAACATGACAACACATTATTGGGAATTAGAAGCTTGTTCTCAAAAACTTTATCAGATCACTTCTAAAGAACAATCTAGTATTTAGAATGTAACTTGCTAAATTAAAAGTTAATTTGACTTCTGACCTTCTTATAAGTAATTAATAGAATATAAACAATGACTTTTAGTCAGCTGAGCTATTTCCATGAAAAAAAATTAAAAAATAAAAAACATCATTTCACCACTGCTAAGATTGCCAATTTCAAAAGATAAGACATTGCATCACCCTCCATTACTATTAATGCATTTGTCAACCTAAATAAACTTAGGAGGCAATAGTGAAGCAAAAAGTGTTTATTCAGAATCAAAGAATTGCAATTCAGGACCGAATAGAATCCTTGGGTAACAACTCAAACAGTGTCCCCACTAGGGAGCAAAAAGGGCTTTTAAAGGTAAAGATGAGAGGTTTACATTATGAAGGATTTTAATTATAGTTAGAGGCAGAAGCTAGTCTTGGCTAAGCTTGATTGAGTGCTAAGGCTTTCCCTAGAGGGAGGTAAAAGTTGTTACTGTGACAAGTTGCAGGTGTTCTTGCAGAGTCATTGGACTATTTGTGGTTTGGCCCAGTTAAAAAGTTCTTGGTTCTGCCTGGTGAGGATGTGCGTGAGGTCCACCACCTCCTTAATGGCCTCCTGGCTCCATTTTAAAGCCCTTTGACATAAGAGATTCCATTTTATTTCACATTTCACACATTCCATATTTATGAATTCCAGAACTCTTTTAATTGAGACACACAGTACTACAGGAAACTGTTCAATCATCCAGTGCTGCCATCTGCTAAGATTTGACTTTATAAAGTGATTGTAACTGCTTATGGATTTACATATACTGTATAACTCTTCCTTTATAACCTTAAAGAAGACTAAATTAAAAGTTATAGGAAAGAAAATGTTACCACTGAGAAAGAAGACTTTCTTGAAAACTTACCTGACCCTTCAAAATCATGTTTGACATATTTTTTCTTGTGCATTTATTGCTTTATAATTTTTCAATGCTCTTACATTATTTAGTTTGATTTAATCTCATTGTAGGAATAAAAACAATGATTATTATATTTTTAATATCCAAATTTTTGATGTACAACTAAATTCATATTAAATAAGTGCACTCTCCCTTAAAAATAAGAATAATAATTACACATATGTTAATTACATACATTTCATTAAAATCCACCAATGATGCCAGGAAAAATCACTATATGCATATTGTTAAGGATTTAATATTATTCACGATTTTGCTATTTTCTGGCCTCTTCAGCTTTAATAGCCCTTTTCTGTCCTGATAGGAATGTATCCAATTGTACAGACAGAGAATATGCTTCAGCTCATTAAAAGGCAGAAGCACTTACTCTAACGAATTTTAATGTGTTCTACACTCCTTTTGCAAGTTCAGCTAATTTTGTTCTTTATATGAGAGTTTTTATTATTAAACTCTCTAGTTATACAAAATGGCATACTGCCCTTTTTCCTTTCTCTTTAAAAATAGTGAGAGTACTGAGCAGTGGATTATTTTCAGAAATTGTGTGTTGTATATAAGAGTGTGGGTATTATTTCTCTAACATTTTCATGAAATGTAAAGTAGAACCCTATCATTTCTAATATTAAAATACCAATTTCATAAAAATAATGCTATGAAAAGCACGTAATGGAGTACAGGTGTAGGCATACCTGTTTTATTGTGCTTCACAGAGATTGCCTTGTTTTACAGATTGAAGGTTTGTGATAACCTTACAACAAGCAAATCTATAGATGCCATTTTTTTCAACAGCATTTGCTCACTCCCTGTCTCTGTGTCACAGTTTGGTAATTGTCACAGTATTTCAAAAATATTCATTATTATTATGTTTTTTATGGTGATCTGTGATCAGTGATCTTTGATGTTACTATTGTAATTGTTCTGGAGTGCCATGAAGCACGCCCATATAAGATGGTGAACTTAATCTATAAATGTTGTGCTCTGACTGCTTCACTGACCGGCTGTTCCCCTGTCTCTCTCCCTCTCCTCAGGCCTCCCTATTCCATGAAACATAACAATATTCAAATTAGGCTAATTAATAACCCTACAGTGGTCTTTAAGTATTCAAGTGAAAGCAGTAGTCGCACATCTCTTAGTCTAAAACAAAAGCTAGACATGATTAAGCTTAGTGAGGAAGGTATGTCGAAAGCCAAGATAGGCCAAAAGCTAGGCCTCTTGAGCCAAACAGCCAAATTATGAATGCAAAGGAAACCTTCTTGAAGGAAATTAAAAGTGCTACTTTGGTGAACACAGGAATGGTAAGAAAGCAAAACAGCCTTATTATAAGTGATAGGAGAAAGTTTTAGTGATCTGGACAGAAGATCAAATTAGCCACAATATTCCCTTAAGCTGAAATCCAGATCAAGGCCCTAACTCTGTTCAACTCTATGAAGGCAGAGAGAGGTGAGGAAACTGCAGAAGAAAAGTTTGATGCTAGCAGAGATTGGTTTGTGAGGTTTAAGGAAAGAAACCATCTTCATAACTTAAGAGCGCAAATTAAGCAGTAAGGACTGGTGTAGAAGCTGCAGCAAGTTATCCAGAAGGTCTAGCTAAAATAATGAAGGTGGCTATGCCAAAAACCAGATTTTCAGTGTAGGTGAAACAGCCTTCTATTGGAAGAAGATGCTGTCTAGGACATTCATAGCTGGGGAGAAATCAATGCCTGGCTTCAAAGCTTCAAAGGACAGGCTAACTCTCTTGATGGGGCTAATGCAACTGATGACTTGAAGTTGAAGCCCATGCTCATTTACCATTTACCATTCCAAAAAATCCTTGAGCTCTTAAGAATTATGCTAAATCTACTCTCTGCCTGTGTTCTATAAATGGAACAACAAAGCCTGAATGACAGCATGGTTTACTCAATATTTTGAGCCCACTGTTGAGACCTACTGCTCAGAAAAAAAAATTTTCTTCTTTAAAAATATTACCACTCACTGCCAATGCACCTGATCCCCCAAGAATTCTGGTAGAGAAAACAATGAAATTAATGTCATTTTCATGCCTGCTAACAGAACATTCGTTCTGCAGCCCATAAATCAAGGAGTAATTTCAAGTCCTGTGATTTAAGAAATATATTTTGTAAGGCTATAGCTGCCATAGAATGTGATTCCTCTGATGGATCCAGGCAAGATCAGTAGAAAACCTTCTGGAAAGGATTCACCATTCTAGGTGCCATTAAGAGCATTCATGATTTATGGGAAGCGGCCAAAATATTAACATTAACAGCAGTTTGGAGGAAGTCCATTCCAACCCCCATGAATGACTTTGAGGGGTTCAAGGCTTCAGTACCGAAGAATGAAGGTGTGGTGGAAATAGCAATAGAACTAGAATTAGAAGTAGAGCCTGAAGATGTGACTGAATTGCTGCAGCCTCATGATGAAACTTAGATAAGGAGTTGCTTCCAATGGATGAGCAGAGAAAGCAGTTTCTTGAGATGGAACCTACTCCTGGTGAAGAGACTGTGAGGATTGTTGAAATGACAATAAACGATTTAAAATATAACTTAGTTGATAAAGCAGTGAAAGAGTTTGAGAGGATTGACCTCAATTTTGAAACAAGTTCTACTGTGGGTAAAATGCTGTCGGACAGTGCTGCATGCTACAGAGAAATTGTTCATGAAAGCAAGAGTCAATTGATGGGGCAAACTTCATTGTTATTTTAAGAAACTGCCACAGCCACCCAGCCTTCAGCAACCAGCACCCCGATTGGTCGCAGCCTTCAACATCCAGGCAAGACCCTCCCCCAGCAAAGAGATTATGACTTGCTGAAGTCTCAGAAAATGCTTAGCAGTTTTAGCAATAAAGTATTTTCTAATTAAGGTATATACATTGTTCTTTTAGACACAATGCTATTGCATACTTTATAGACTAGAGTATACTGTAAATATAACTTTTATATGCACTGGGAAACCAAAAAATTTATGTGACTTGCTTTATTGTGATAATTGCTTTATTGTGGTGGTCTGAAACCAAATCTTCAACATCTCCAAGATATGCCCATAATCCTACCATTTATCCATTTATTTTTCTCTTAATGTCTGAATCTGTATCTTGAACTAAAGGCCTAAAAAGGTGTTGACTTTTTTCCAAGTATTACTTTTCCATATATAATTTTAAATTATTTGAAGATATTATTTGAAATTATTACTTACAACTGGGAAAATAGGAGAAGTAATACTTAAGTTTGGTCTTGTGTAGGATTTTAGCAGATGGAAATATAGAAAGTAGAACAAACAGTTTAGGTAAAAGAAATGACAATCATAATAAGAATTCCTATGCACTGCTTAGGGACTATGACCAGGCACTATTCTATTTTCTTGTTTAAAGACATTCTGCTAAATTTAATCCTGAGATACCCTTATTTGCATATTACATATGAGGAAACCAGTGCCAGATATTTTAGACAACTATCAAGAATAAATTATCACTATTTGAATTAAAAGTGATAGAAAGTTAGATATAGTCTTGGTCTTCCTAACATCAGAGTCAGTGCTAGTTCAAATATATGCATCTTTTCCCAAACGGGCTATACATATCACTGTTTGTAATGAGATTTTGTGATGATACAAAGAGAACTTTAAAAAATATAAATAGTTATAAATAGTTAATAATTTTTTATTATTTTCTACTTATGACAAGTTATTCACTTCCCAATAGTATTAGAAAGATCTCCTCTAAAATAAAGCTTTTAAAGTAAATAATGAAAACGTAACATATAAATCCTTATATGTAAATAGTCCATGGCTCCTATGGAATTTTCTTTACTTCATAATTTTCATAGCTTTGCTCAAGATAACTACTAACAAGAAATGTTTCTCCCCGTGAAAATCAAATTAAATTAAAATTAAATAAACTAACATAAAATGAAATGAAAAATAAAATAAGAAAAAAATGAAAAAATAAGAAAAAGTAAAACAATGAAAGGCACAGCAATCTTCAACATAATGCAAACTGATATCATCAGAATATTTGGGGGCCCTGTGAGAAACTCAGCATGTTATATTTTCCTGATATGAGCTATATACATACAGGCTACACTTTCTTTCTTTTATGTGCAGTAGTTACTGCTCCTGAACTTTCATACCAAAAAAACACTCCTCAACAGGGACAGGTTGCTTAAAGACAGCTTGAGTCCAGCTAGCCACAATGACATACATTTGGCAAGCCACCTATTCTTACCACACCTGATAGGGGAATACACGATGCCCCATTGTGGCACTGTGGGATATGCCTACAGTAGCAGACTTTGCCACCCATCTTTCTGCATTCATAATTCACTGAGCAAAAGAAAACCACCAATGTCTTTGTTCACTCAGTCTGTACTGAAGTACAACAGTAAACTCCAAAGGACATAACTGGGTTCTTCCAAGAACTCTTGGAACTCCATGTTACAATCTAATGTTTCCCAATCATTTGAACTTTTTTCTCCAGAGTTTTTTTTTCCTTTTTGTAAACATGGCAATTTCAGTTAAAGCCCTAACCTGTAAACACTAATATCTAAATCACCTATGAGTCTTTTTCAGTTGTCTATTTTTTCTCTTGGAAATATCTGGAATCTCTAAAAAGATTAACAGAAAATGGTATTTGATCTAAAATTACTAGACATTCCAAGAGTTAGGATAATAAAATCCTAACCCATGGGAAAAAACAAACTTTGTGCATGTATGAATAAACTATAGATAAAGATACACATATAGATAACAAAGAAGATTTTCAAGAAAAAGGAATCACTTTTTTTAAAATGTAAAAGGCTTGAAATAGAAACAAATATAGTTATTAATAACAGCAATTTGGTTAATACTAGTAAAATAATGAGTGACATATATTTCTGTTTTTACAAATGGCCTTTATAATCTAGTTATATTATTTTAAAGGGTTTTTAGTTCAATAAGACAGAAAAACTAGATTTGTTCTCTAACTTTTGAAACATGAATATTTTGTTTGTTTGGGTTTTTGCTTAATGTCTTCCCCCATTGAATGATCTGTTATCCCAAAAATATTCTGGACATGAAGAGCTCAGTCTCTATACTGAATATGAAGGCAGGATTTAAGCCTCATTAGCAAGAAGTGGACTGTGGTTCATAATGCAGAAATGTTTCTTATTCTTTCCCCTTTTAGCCATGATTCATTATTGTGCTGCCTCAGCTGTGCTGAAAATTGGTATTCATAGTATAAATGGCCATTAGTCTATGAAGTTCTAACTCACGTCAACCTTACATAGCATTTATTTACCAATAAATTATATAGGCCTGGGCTTCCCTGGTGGCGCAGTGGTTGAGAGTCTGCCTGCCGATGCAGGGGACACGGGTTCATGCCCCGGTCCGGGAAGATCCCACATGTCGCGGAGCTGCTGGGCCCGTGAGCCATGGTCGCTGCGCCTGCGCATCCAGAGCCTGTGCTCCGCAACGGGAGAGGCCACAACAGTGAGAGGCCCGCGTACCACAAAAAAAAAAAAAAAAAAAAAAATTATATAGGCCTGATACGTTCACTGTAATCAAACATGTAAAGTACTTGGGTCAAAGTTAGTTTTGCAGGAACATTCAGCCTATTTGCTGTACCAAGAAAGGTAAATTACTTTTTTGTTTCATCACTTCAACCAATCTGTTTTTATTTTAAACCTTTGATCATCTTGACATTGCTCTTAGAACCACCCATTAATTAAGGGTCCAATACATTTCTCACTTTTATTATCTCTTTTTAAAGCTGCTATAAGGTCAACAATTCAAGATGGAACACATGTAGATTTGCCAAACCATAACTAATAGATAGGCCATGTGGAGATGAGCATAATAATCAAGTTCCTCCTACCCAGGGATCTAAATTTAAACTCCTTGGGAAAAGTTGTTGATAAAAGAGAAATGCGTTGGTGGAAGAAGAGGAGTCTCTGAGGAATGAGAGTAAATGCAAATACTTTTTTAAAGTACTGCACAGAAACACATTATTCAGACATTCATTCCATAGATTGAAAGGCCCCTGAAGGCACAGAAGCCAAGGTTTTATTAATCATTATTTAACCAGTATCTACCATGGTATCTCATATATAGAAGAAAGCTAAAAATAATATACTTAATAGCTTTTGGTATTTATAAAACTAAACCTACAGCTCTGTAAGATTCCACATCTGGAAAACAGTGCAGTGATCTGCCAGGGAGTCTGAGTCTGTTTTGTTTTCCTCTCAAAGCCTGCAATTCCATTCTTAATATGTGTAATCTCTTCTCCTCCCATAAGCTCTAAAATGCCAACATCATTACTCAGAATAATTATTTATTCATTCAAACTACAGGTATTAACTAAGTCTCCATTAAGTACTAGGTGCTGTGTTAGATGCTAGCTATAAAATGGTGAACAAATCAAATACAACCCTGTTCTTCTGGAGCTCATAGTCTATTAAACAGTCAAATTCGATATAATAGAATTAGTGTCATCATGGGAAAAGTAGCAGGTGCATCCTAAATAGGAAGGTACCTAAACAGGTTATAGTGGGTCAGGAAAAGCTTCAAGGAGAAAGGAGTTTAAACTGATGACTGAAAAAGGAGTAGGGATTGGTCAAATTGAGATCTGGGGAATGAATGTTCCAGGAAGAAGGTGCTGTACCAAAGAGAAAGATCTCAGCTGAGTGAAGCACTGGTTTCAGTGAGAAAATGGGAAGAAATTTTGTCTTTCTCAAGGAAACTGTTGGGGAGAGACCAGGGTAAGACATTGCGTGGGATAAGGAGGAGAGGTTAAAAAATGGGTTAGGTTATTAAAGGCCTTCCAAGTTTCCACATCTGGTCTTTCATGCCACCTTCTAAATTATTTACAAATCAATTTCATCTCCTTTGACTTGTTCCATGCTTTTGTTTTATCATTAGATTTGTAACTGATTTTCCTTCTATATTCTTTAAAGAAATTACTTGATCAGATAAATCTGAAAAGTTATTTCTATGTCTAGTAAAGTTCAAAATATTCTTTAGATTTTTGTTCATTTCTTATAACCTTCATTGACTGAGATATGAAACTGTAGATGATGGCAAGAGAAAACTCAAAAAGAAATAACCTGATTTTTCAAGGTATTGTTGTAAATAAATCATATGTATTGTGGGAAATCTGAATCTAGTTGAGATATCTTATATTCTTCATTGATTGTAATTTGAATTTGAGAAATAAATGGGAGGATAAATCATTTATTAAGCAAATTAAGTACTACTAGTTTCAGAATTGCAAAAAGAGACCACATAGAACAAACTGTAGATCAATTTCTTCTTTCACTATAGTCTCCATGCACTCGGTACTTTGCATACTGTAATAAATAAGATGTACCTTAGCTGCCGGTAACAAAAAGCTTAATTCAAAATCAGTAAGTTTAATTAAAATTTTTATTTTGTATACTGAGAAAGCCTGAGGTAGTATAACTTTACAAGTGATTATTTCAACAGTCCAGCTATCCTATCGTCATACAATGGGTGCTGCAGTTCGTCACAGAAAGATGTAATAATGTACAGTGGGGAAAAAAAAGATGCTGTCTACTCCAATTTAATCATATTAAAAATCAAAAAAAACCCTTCCAAGAAGCCTCATAGCTGATGTTCCTTCACATCCCATTGAATGGAATTGTATCACATCCTAGATTAATCATCTATGAGAGGTCTGGGGTTTCCATGATTAGTTTTCATTAAAGCACATTTACCCCTAAATTTTTTTTTAATACTATCCCTATTTTCCTTTTTTTTTTTTTTTTTTTTAGATATTGGGTGTAGGAGTTTATTAATTAATTTATTTTTGCTGTGTTGGGTCTTCGTTTCTGTGCGAGGGCTTTCTCTAGTTGTGGCGAGCGGTGGCCACTCTTCATCGCGGTGCGCGGGCCTCTCACTATCGCGGCCTCTCTCGTTGTGGAGCACAGGATCCAGACGCGCAGGCTCAGTAGTTGTGGCTCACGGGCCTAGTTGCTCCGCGGCATGTGGGATCCTCCCGGACCGGGACTCGAACCCGTGTCCCCTGCATTAGCAGGCAGATTCTCAACTACTGTGCCACCAGGGAAGCCCCTACCCCTAAATTTTGAACAGGGTTCTTGTCCTTTTAGAGTAAATAATTGAACAAAATCAGATTCTGATTTTGTTAATAAGGAAGGAAAAAGGGAAGAAATATCTTTTGGGTAGAAATAAAAATCAAATACTGTCTTATATATTCACTCCCATATGACTGGTAAAATAAGGAGCACCAAAATTGTAATTCCATTTATATTACTATTTACATCATGATTTTTTTTTCCATTTTATCAATGTTCTGACATACTATAGAGACATTCAGTAAATAATTAGGTATTATCACCATTACTAGTTTGATCCTTGGATTTAGTTGTCATTAATAGAAATATAGTTTTCAAGTAACTGTGATGGACTAGAATAATACCCTATAAGAGAATTTGTTTATAAGTACACATTTTGGAATTGTTTGATAAGGGAAGAAAATATTTAACCTAAAAGCTGATGTGAGGATGAAGTATAATCTGGAAAGTGCCAAGCACAAAATCTGGCACATGGCACATATTCAGTAAGTGGAAGGCAAATGGATTTACTATAAATGGCATAAAATGGGTACCTGATTTTGTTTATTCCAGAAGTGTTCTTACCTCACCTATTTAAGAATATATGATAAAATACATCTCAAATCTCTTTAAAGTTTCTTTAAAATCTAAGAAAAACAATTTATTTCATGAATGTTTTATAGTTTGAGTGTACAAGTGTTTCACCTCCTTGGATAAGATTATTTCTAAGTATTCTTTTTGATGCTGTTGTAAATAGGACTTTTAAAAATTTTTCCTTTTTTGTATAGTTCCTTGCTAGTGTATAGAAATGCAACTGATTCTTGTGTGTTGACTTTGTATCCTATAACTTTACTAAGCTGGTTTATTAGTTCTAACACTTTTTGTTAAATTCTTAAAGTTTTCTTTGAGATCATGTAATCTACAAAGAGATAATTTGACTTCTTCTATCTGATTTGTATGCCTTTTACTTCTTTTTCTTGACTAATTGCTCTGGCTAGGACTTCCAGTACTATGTTGAACAGAAGTGGTGAAAATGAGCATCCTTGCCTTGTTTCTGATTAGGAAAAGCTTTCAGTTTTTCGCCACTGAGTAGGATGTTAGCTGTCAGCTTTTCATATATGGTCTTTATTATGTTGAGGTAAATTCCTTCTCTGTCAGATACTTTTCAAATTGGACTGGGAGACACGTATTAACTTTGTGTTCAACAACAGTGTTTGACAGATAATTTGATTCCAGTAAAAGTAACAGCTGGTTTCTTAGAAGAAAGGTAACAGCTGTCATACCACTGGAATCAATAATTTCCATAGAAGATGGCTAGGATGCCAGTCTACAATTTGACGACTTTGGTGAAAATAGTATGTTTGTTTTCCTCAGTCTTTCGAATGGATGGTATATGGAAACTGGCCTCCTACTGATTTTGTTGCATAGATAGCCATAACCCGTATGCATGTGTCAGAAAGCCCAGGCTTGGACAATTAAAAATACTCATTTCTCTAATTAATATTAAACCATTTCTTCCATTTAAGTAAACTATTTAATCCACCATTTAACTATGTTTTCTCCTCAGGGTTTTCTGGCTGTTCATGTTACTTATAATGATGCAACTGTGCAATAAACTTTCCTAATGGAGTTTAATGAAGTTGTGAGTGAATGTACAATAATAATCATTCATCAGTGATGCCTATACAAACTCATTGTGGTAATCGAAATACCAGTGGGCTATCTTTCACCATGACCTCCTGTGGTTAACATCATTATGGAATGTCTGCTTTTACACAGCCATTGAGGAAACAAATTAAGTTGCAGTTTTCTTTCTTTTTCAATTATCAGAGCAATCTAGATTGACATGAACTACTATTTTTGTAAAACTACAGCCTGAAAATATGGTGAGATTGAATATTAAAAACCCTAGTACTAAATCTTCTCACTGTAATCTATAACCACAGTTTTTCCAGGCATCTCTGAAACAAAAGAATAACCAGAGTTTTAGAAGTTGTCCTTTAAGATTTTGCCACAGAATTTCTCTTTTCAATTAGGAATTCTGTGGTTCATTTACAAATAGCAAATAGGGAAAGTGAACATAATATTTCCTAGAAATATCAAACTATGTTTCACTTAATTAATGTAAAAAGCATCAATAGCAATAAATGTTAAGAGAAACACTCTGAATTTTAATATAACACATTTTAACCAGTCTAAGGTCAAAAGCCAAGAGCAGTGGTTCCAAGGTACAGTCCCCCATACAGTAATATTAGCAAATAAGAAACCTTCATGTTGATGTCCAGCAATCTGTGTTTTGTCACACAAAGAGATCTCCTATTAGCAATTTTTGTGAACTTGAGTAAAATAAACAGTCCCAATGTGAAACTGCATGGCTTGCATTCTGTTGTACTATGTATTGCAACCCTTGGGTGAATCATTTTCTGCTACTTCAGTTATCCTATCAGTAAAATGAGAATAATAATAGAACAACGTAATTGTTACAAGACTCAAATGTGATAATGTATAAAGAACTTAGAACAGTATCTGTAGCATAGGGTACATGCTTCAAAAAAATAGCTTTTCAGTCAATATTCTCTGATAACAATCTTTCAAATCTTTATATCAGCTATGGTTGCCGAATAAAAAACACAAAAAGTCAATAGCTCAAAGCTAGTAGGTCACCTGAGCAGTTCTTCTGCAGAGGTAACCACTCGCAGAGGAGATCACTCATGCATCTGTGGGCAGCTGGGGGGCCACCTACTGGTAGCCTCTATGCTTATGGCTGGGATCTCACACATCCCTGGTCTCAACTGGGGTGGTTCCGCTCTGATCGTGATGGTCTCTCATCCTCCAGCAAGCTAGTCCCTGCTTGTTTACATGGCAGCTGGCGGGGCTTTAAAAGAGAGAGAGAAAGCATGGAAGGCCTCCCAAGGGCTGGGCTCAGATCACATACAGTATCATTGCCACCACAGTTTATTTCCCAAAGCAAGTTACAAGAAAGCCAAGATCCAAGGAGTGGAAAAGTAGACTCCACTGTTGAAGTGAGGAGCTGTAAAAGCTCGTTCCTAAGGGGCAAACACACATGGAACATTGAGAATTGTATCAATGAAACCATCCTCCTTGACGGCCTTCGAACCCAGCTGCGCCGCAGATTGGAAATTGAACCCACAATCCCTGTCTTAGGAGGGGACTTGAACCCACTTCCTTTTAATTAAAACTGCTCACCTAGTGTCAGGACTTACTGAAGCTCAGGTTCTTTTGTCTTGAAGCAGAAAGAATTCAGCGTGAGGCAAAGTGATAAGGCAAGAGTGAGTATATTAGCACAGGACGCTTGTGAGAGATACATGCAGGCAGGCAAGGGAGCTCAGCCCTGAGAACAAAGAGCGCTACATTTTTATAATCAAAGAAAAACTGGGGAGGGAAGAAGACCACCTTCTTCCTCATTCTTGGGTAGACATTAAGGCTTACATCAGTAGTTCCTCCTTTGACCCTATATGGTCTAACTGGGACTATCATGGCACTATTTAAATCATATGTATATTAGCAGAAGGGTGGTAACATGTACTAAAATATGGTAATTCATGTTGGGTTCCAGTATAATGTTCCCTTTCACCTAGTTTCTTTCCCCTTTCACCTATGTTCCTGTTTTGGCTACGTGCAGGAATACAGTTTTTTCAGGGTCCATTATCTTACAGACCTCCCAAAGCTGAATGCAGGTCTTATACCCATTTTTCTGTGGTAGTGGCCTAAGTAAGTCTGTTTAGTTTTGAAATGTTCTGATTGTTGCTTAGCTGCCATATGTTCTGGGCATTTTCTAGTTGGTGTCTAGCTTATTGGTGATCTCCTGAAGTCCCTCTCTATCTATCTTCCCCTAGTGGGATTTCTAGCTGTGTAACTATCTTATTCTATCCCTACCCCTATTATCAATATTTGCAATCTACTGCAAACTTACCCCTCATTCATATGACATGACCATTATTTTCACGTGGCACCTCTGCTCAAAATGAAACTCACTCCAGGTTAACAGAGAAACCTGCATCATTTGCTGTAGGAGAAGAAAACTGGGCAGGATTTGGCCCTGCCTATAAATGCACCATCCCAGGAGTGATACATATCACTTCCATTCACAACTAATTGCCCAGAACTAGTTATAGGACTAGCTACATAAGTTATGGGGCTCAATGCATACTTAAAATGTGGTATCTCTTATTCAAAACATTGTAGGACTTTAAAGATGATGGTAGTAGAAAACAGAATCAAGCATGGGAACATTCTAACCAGGGCCCTGTGAGACTGCACAGATCACATGCCCACAGATCAGCCCTGGCTAGTTTACAAGCCTCCATCCAACAATAAATAGGTACGAAAGTGAAAACTAACCATACGTTCTAGAGGCACAGAATTTAAAATATTTGAAGAACAGCACCAAAGGTTCTCACAAATTGTTTTTTTAGTTATTATTTTTAGAGTAATTCACTTAAAGTAAGGTTTGTTTTATCATACCCTTTCCTATGATACCTCTGTCACTCCAAGAAGCCTAGTTCCATTATCCTTACCTGAGTTGCACAGAATCCCTCACTAAAACATGCTACTCAAGCCTGACTTTACTGTGTTGAATCTAGATTTTCATGCTACCAAGTTGTATTTTACTAAGTTTATCCATTAAAATAACCCTTAATAACTTCATTCACACCAAGCTGTTAATATTAATAAAAGATTCAAAGTATTCGGCATTCGCTGTATAATTACATAATTATGTAAATGAGAAATACTGTCTTAATCCACTGGAATAAATCTCTAATAATGGATGTTTAAACGTAAGTAATTAGCCTGCAGGGCAATTTTTCTAAATGTGAGAATTCCTGATGTCCTCTTAAATCCCACTGGATAGAAGCAGTGCCAGCCTATGTAGAAAGAAAGATGCACACCCAGTATTCCATCTGTCTCCCCTAAAATCAATGTCCCTTTTCATTTGTGTGGAGTCATAATTATTAAGATGAATAGACTGTGCAATAGACAGGACCAGCTGAGAGCAAAATAAAAGAGTCAGTACGAACCATCTCTTTTCCTGCTCCCATAATAGGTCATATGTACAGATGATGACACTATGGGATGTGAACATTCTATCATCTTGGGTGCCTGAGTTACTGCATAAAACAAAGCTGCATTGTTCATGTAGTATGTGAGAAAAATACCTTTTGTTGTATTAAGCCACAGATTTGGGGATTGTTTAAGGCATTGTAACCTAGTCTATTCTGACCAACCACCTAACATATATGATGGATCTGCTCATAGATTCTTTTCCGCCTGTCAGATGTATTATTTTTGAAGAGACTCCCCACTCACATTCAAGTGTAACAACATTGGGCATAAAATAAAGTAAAATCCCGAACTTTCATAGCTTAAAAAGAGCATGAGTAATGCTAAGTAGATGCATAAAATCTCCTAATTGTGATATTTTATCAAATCTAAACCACTATTTGAGCTGCATCCTCATGTAAAGCGAAATAATACACTACCAGTTATAAGTGTAAAATACTATTGATCATGTTTCTTGATTTATAAAGTAGAAAAAATGCACATTTTAGCATTGTTAAAATATGGTAATATTAAGTATCCATGACCTTTTGAACTTCCTGATTAAAAGAGAAGAAAGGGCTCTTGAATTACCATTGACATACTTTGTTTTTGTCAAAAAGATATATGCGAAGATAGGGCATTAAAGATGGTTGCAAAGTCTTCCCTATTTCTCTCACTGAGAATTGAGGTTCTTTCCCCTCTCCTAGAATCTGACTTTATCCTGAAAATTATTTTCATCAATACAAAGTAGCAGGAATGACACTGTTTAACTTCTGAAGATGGACCTTAAGAGTTCAGAAGCTTTCACCATTCATGCTTTCCATTCTACTTGGAATTCAGCAGACATGCAGTGAGAACTCCAAGCCATGTGGAGAGCCCACCTAGAGGAGGACCATAGCACACTGGTTCACAGCCCCAACTGAAATCTGAACGCTGAGCCAGCATCAACTGCCAGCCATGCAAGTGGGCCTCATTTTTCCATTCTCACCCATTAGAGCCTGTGGCCCAAGTAATACTACACAGAGCAGAAGAGCCACTCAACTGAGCCCAGGCAACCCACAGAGTAATGAGAGATGAGAAATGGTTGTTGTTGCTATTATAGTTTTAAGTCATCAAGTCCTGCATAGTAAGTTAAATTTTATTTACTTTCAATTAAATTCATTTGATTAATTTTAAAATAAATCTAAAATTAATTAAATGACTTTAATAAACAAAAGAGAAAGTTTAGGTTTTCAGATGTATTGACCATATTTCAGTAGACATATCCATAGCAAAATGCACATCCTTTTCAAGTGCAAATGGCATATTTATCAAGATAGTGTATATCCTTAGCACAAAAACAAATCTCAACAAATTTAAAATAACTCAAGTTATATAAACTAAATTTTCTGACAATGGAATCAAACTA
Source organism: Grampus griseus (assembly GCF_964374135.1). Classification (NCBI taxonomy): domain Eukaryota; kingdom Metazoa; phylum Chordata; class Mammalia; order Artiodactyla; family Delphinidae; genus Grampus; species Grampus griseus. Next base: position 81,809,538 of record NC_139019.1, read on the forward strand.
GAATTCAAAAACAGCAAGGTATCTTAAATATCCCCAAATAATTTGGAAATTAAAAATGTATACACACAGTCTAACTCATGGGTAAAAGGATAAATCAGAAGGAAAATTATGAAATATTGGACCTGAATAAAAAATAAAGCATAAAATATCAAACTTCGTGAGATGCAGATAAGCAGTGCTTACAGAGAAATTTATAGCCAAAAAAAAGTAGGTAACTGATTCAAGGCCTTGAACAGTGATCTATGATACCAGAAATGAGAAAAATTAGAAAAAATTAAAAGAATATTAAAAGTAACTTTATGCCCATAAATCCTACTACTTAAGAGACAAGTATCTTGAAAGATACAAATTACTAAAGTTCATTCAGGAGGAATATATAACCTTAGTATACCAATAACTCTTACACATCTCAAATTCGTATATGAAAACCATCCCACAGTGAAAACCCCAAGTCCAGAAGACTTTGTGGGCAAATCCTATCAAACAAACCAATTCTACAAAAACTCATGCAGAAAAATACAAAAGGAGAGAGAATTTCCCATCTTGTTTTAAAAGGCCAACATTACCCTGACTCCAAAATCACACACAAAGAATTATAAGAAAATAAAACAGCAGAACAATATCCCTAATGAGCATAGATGCAGAGATCCACAACAGAATATTAGAAAATAAAATCCAGCGATGTATAAAATGTACTATTTCTCCTGTCCATGTAGGTATTACAGAACTGCAAGGGTAGTTTAATTTGGAAAGCAATCAATTTCATTTACTACCTTACTAGATGAAGAGGGAAAAATCATGAGATCCATGTGTCTCTTATTCTTAAACCAGTAGGTACCTGAGAGTCTTCTCATAGAAGGGCAGGAATACAAGTGACCAAGTGCAACTTCAGAGCAAATTTCAAACTTCCATTTACATCACAATTGCAAATAACACATGGTCAATGTAAATTTCTTGGCCGAACTCAATGTCAATGAGATGGAGAAGTGTACTGCACTCACATGGGGGCGGGGGAGATGTAAATATTTACCGAGCAATAATCCAAGCTAAGTAGAGCCCCCTTTATAAAGCCATACCTTAGGCAGATATCATTGTGTTCTGTATCATAGAAGAATATATATTTGGCAATATAATAGATAAGAGGGAGGTTTTGCTATAGGTAAATGACCTTCCTTTTTGTGCTTAACCATACCCAGGTTTTCAGTAAAAATTAGGACAGAACAGGTGCTCAATAAATTCTTTATATATAGGTTAGTTGGAAGAAAACAAATTTAAAGTCTGCTAGACCTTGTTTGTTATCCTTTTCTGCAACTTACTACCCCAGGTGAAGCTGAGCTAGTTATGTTTTTATTCTGCACGTCAGTTTCCTCATTTGTGAAATAATTCTAAAATCTATATTTTCATTGTGAGGATTGATTATTGTATTATATGTAGGCCCAATACCATGCCTAGAAGATATGTATCCCCATAAATAGTAGCTAATATGAGTTAACGAAGTGCAGTGTGTAATTAGTATGATGAAGCGGTAGTTAGGTCTGCACACTCAAAGAAAATGAAGTATTAAGGTAATTAACCTGATAACTTTTTTTAAAATCACAAATTATTCAAGTAATTCTCAGCAAAGCAGGATATTGGGGGTAAGTCTGGGGACTTAATTTTTTTATATTTATCATTTATCTATAGCTAACCTTCTTTTCACTGGAATACCTTGTTGGAACTGTTCATCTTTAAACTTAGAGAGGTGAAGGCAATATTCAATATGTATCACAAGCCCTTTCCATTCCATTGTGAGACTATTACCTCTTTTCTTTTTAAAGATTTTTTTGATGTGGACCATTTTTTTTTTAAAGTCTTTATTGAGTTTGTCACAATATTGCTTCTGTTTTATGTTTTGGTTTTTTGGCTTTGAGGCATGTGGGATCTCAGCTCCTCGACCAGGGATTGAACCCACACCCCCTACATTGGAAGGCGAAGTCTTAACCACTGGACTGCCAGGGAAGTCCCACTATTACCTCTTAATGAAAAAAAGATTGGGCTACTTACTATCATCCAGTAGTTATTACACTTGGTTTGGCTTCAGTTTCTCTACTTAACAGTTAATGCTTGTAATGCTTTTTTGTTAGTTTTTTTTCTCTTTTGTTCAATATAAGACTTATTCAAATTGTGTTTACTCCTTTTATCATTTTTGTAAGGCAAATATCCTAGTTTCAGTTTTTACCGGAGATTGGTTGATTCATTCAAAACAGATGAGTGTACCTAAAGTAACAATTTAAGTTCCTGGAATCAAATGAATTTACTGGATTGTTCTAAATATAGTATGTGGGACTATGGTTCCTATCCTACTCAACAGGTTTACGACAAAGAAACAATAGAAAGACCAAACAAAAACTAGATTTTCTTTGAACATCTGCGTACACATTAACAAAATTACAATTCATTACACATAATTTCATTTATTGTAGAAGAAATAATGAAAATCCAGTGCCTAGCCTCCAAAGTCTGCACCATTCTTATTTACCAGAAATAATCCCCAATGCAGCCATCACCTGTAAAGATAGATATTTGGCATGGATGACAAGTAGCAATTTTCAAAGAGCAAACTTGAACACATCACTGAGTTCCACAAAATTCAAATATGCATTCAAATATCTGGTTTCATTATAAGGTTAGCCAGAGCACTTTCCCTTAAAACTAGCTCTTTCACTTCCAAATTGCAAATGATAACATTTATTATTTAAGAAGACTAGAAATAGCTTTAAAAGCCTTTTGTTTTTGTTTTTGTTTTTTTTACACTCATCAGTTAGACAATGTGCTAAACTTAAAAGGATTAGTTAAAAGTTTTTATCCTAATTTGGGTTGGAACTTGCTTTATATTAAGGCTATCTAATTGTTGTCCCTATGTCAATTTTATATTGCAATTATGATATGAAAGAAATGCCAGAAAGATCTATTTTAATACCAAGTACAATGATGGTCTAACCACTCACAAATACAGTTTAATATGATATTGCAACTGAAGAGTGGATTTAAGCTCCATTTTCTCAGATGCCATTTGCAAAATATTAATCACAGAGATGGGCAACAAGGATCTACCATTATGGCAGTTAGTTTTATAGCTACAATATTGTTTTTTCTTTCTGTAAATTCTAAAGTTTATGTTAAGATACTCATTGAAAGGTAGAATCAATGACTTCTGAGCCATTTCAGGAACTACAGTTCCCATTATTTTGTAACTAGAGGAAAGGTTTACAAGGACTCTAAGGCTCTTGTTTGTTTGTTTTTCTGGCAACATTAAGAGAATCTTCATTCTGGAAGTCACAGATTTTGACAAAGCGTTTTTACAACTCATTATTATGAAAATTTCAGAAACTAAAAGCTCCCTGAACCCCTGGGTTATTTATAATTCAGTGTATATGTTAATTCAGGGTCTAAGATTCAAGTGATTTTTATATCAATTATAAATTCTTTTTTGAAAAATCATATAAAAATTCTGTACTGGGGCTTCCCTGGTGGCGCAGTGGTTGAGAGTCTGCCTGCCGATGCAGGGGACATGGGTTCGTGCCCCGGTCCGGGAAGATCCCACATGCCACGGAGCGGCTGGGCCCGTGAGCCATGGCCGCTGAGCCTGTGCATCTGGAGCCTGTGCTCCACAACGGGAGAGTCCACAACAGTGAGAGGCCCGCGTACTGCAAAAAAAAAAAAAAAATTCTGTACTGATAATGTTACTTTAATTGGAGGATAGAGTGGGTGATATGGAAGCATCCATGTCTTATCTGCTGCAGTTAGACTCCATTAAAGAATAGTTAATTTTAGTAAAGAACTTTTTTTTTAAGGGTATAGTTAAACTTCTAAATACACTCCTAATTTGAATCTACATTTCTTAGTATTTTTTTTCTTAATAAAAATTTTAATTACACAGAATATCTATGGGAAGTAAGATTTGTCTGTAAGAAAATTGAGAGAAATTATAAATTTGTGAAAGAAGTTATATACATACATTTAATAATGCTTTCTTTGCCCTTCTAGTATTAGGATTTCCAAATACCTTTGTTTAAAGAAAAAAAAAATACAAAGAGATATGTTTGTTTCCTATAGAACTGTTTTCTCTCTTCCATACCTCCTCTCCCCGCTTTCCCTTTCAAGTAAGTAGTCAAATCCTTAGCATTTTTCTCCTTGCAAGGTAAAAAGTAAAATAAAACAAAAACAAAAGCAAACAAACAAAAAACCTGTTTGAAGCTAAGACTTATAAATCTTTATAAAATTATAAATTTGTTGTGGAGGTTATCTCAAGATATTGAAGCTGGTGTGTTGGGAGGAGGGTAGAGATAAAAAAACAAATAGTTCAGAGGCTGAAGGGGCCATGTGAGGGAAGGAATAAATGGGTATAAGTCAAAAGGAAGGGGAAGCAAGAGAACACCATCTCCCTCTGCCTGACAGGAAAACGACCGTGCACAGAGTATGAAACATTTTGCTCTACCTTCTTCCTCTCCCCATTTACTAGTAGTGATGAAAGCCAAGAGAATAGATCAGATGAGAGGGTGCAGAAAAGGAATCTAGAATTAGAATAGATGGCTAGTACACATTCACGTAGGTATGTCCAATTCTGAATTTCTGGGATCTGTCATTATTGTTCTCCATAGAGTGAATGATTATAACATCTCAAGATTTGCAGATGACACTAAAGGCAGGACAATTTCGCTCAGCAGTTGATGAGAGTAAAATATCTGCTAATGAGTTTTACTGGGAGGCCTTTATAAGAAAATGCCAGGATAAATTAGCACACTTACTTGTCTAGTATCATGTGCTCTTAATTATCAACCATAGATTTGAAAAACCTATAGCAGTCATTAAGAGTTACTATTGTTTGCTTATTTTGTTTTTTAAATAATGATAGGACAGTAGTTGATTTTGATCAAAATGGTCAGGTGAATTCCCTCATTTTTCTATGGTATTAGACCTATAAAGCCCAACTTCTTTTCAACCCTGACAGTAGGTTAATACTAGTTTGCATGACTCGTATATTTGGTAGTTAGGTTGAATCCATCTTTGGAAAACATGTCTTATTGGCTCTTTTATACACTTTGTTATTGTATTTCTTAGGAGCACTGGTTAAAAGAGATTTGAAGAAGTTTGCCACATTTCTACAAGTAAATTTTTTTATTTTGCCTAATTTTAATTTCTAAGCTTTTGATAACTTGAGAAGAAAATATGAATGATATAATAAAATGCATTATAAAAATATTGTAATTTTATCAAATTTGTATTATTTTAGTATAAATAAAAAGCAGTTATTGGGACAGAGGTTGAGGTTTTCACAATAATATTTTAATTTTATGTTTGGATATTTTTGGTAATACTTAAATGGATTTATGTAGGGATATATTACATCAACACATGGAATAGAATATGCAGATGAATTACTATTTCTATAAAAAGCTTACAGTTTTTTGATACATGCGGGCTTATATTTACATTTAAAAATTACCATTGAAATACGCATATTTTAGGATATTGATGTTATGCTTATATTAATCAATTATATTTACCTTATAGAAGGTTTTTGTGATTTTAGAGTGTGCAGAACCTGCATTTCATAAGGCAACTATTGATATATGGAAGCATCAGAGAGCAACTTGCAAAAAGTCAGATAGAAAAATAAAAGAAATGCCAAGGTGCTCCCAAACTGCCCTCATAAAAATACATTTTCTTCATTGTACAGCCTGCTTTATTAAAAAAGATGTAGAAATTTCTGCCTTAAATAAATCATAAATATTGCATCCCCTGTCACACAAAGCAAGTGAATAGGTACCGTATCCACCTAGTTTCTTCACCAGAACATCAACAGTCAGTCATTTTCTTCTATGGCATATTTATTATGGGACCGCTACATTTTTTTGTGGCTAATGTATGCACTGTTAGTAATTTTGCCCTAAACCGTACAGATAATGTCACAGTTTGGATGACAGTAGAAAGCCATATGGTAGAGCAATGGGACTACCATGCAACTTGAGCTGGGTTGAGTTAAACAGATCACCAGAAAGCTGGATCTTCATATTCTGCAGTTGATGCTGGTCTTGCTGAGGGTCCAGGTTGTAAGATTCCCCAGCTCCTGATTGGAAAGGATCCCAATGGCCTGGTCAAAAGTACGTAATGCATCTCCCTCAAACCATAGTCAAGGAGAGAATGTTAGGATGTAACAAGTTTATTGGGTCATGCTTTCAGTTTTGCTATGAATCTAGTCAGAAACATGTTTAGATATTTTAGATGGCAAGTATCTTTAGAGAAGGGCACTACTGACATTTTGAACTGGATAATTCTCTGTTGTGGGGGGCTGTCCTGTGCATTGTTTGATATTTAGCAGCATTCCTGGCCTTACCTTGAAGATGCTGGTAATACCACCTCTCCCAGTTGGGACAGAACCAGAATGCTTCCAGACATTGCCAAATATCCTCTGGTGGTGGTGGGGAGTTGTCCTGGGTTGAGAACCACTACTTTAGTGTAGGGAGTATGGCATATATATCTTTACAGGAATTCAAATCATCTTCCCAGTAGCATCATATAAGGACTCAGTGAAGCTTACATTTATTGAGAATCTATTATGTGCCAAAACTGAATGAAGTACCTGCACATACATTAATGTATCTGTTTTTCCCAACAAGTAAAATAGAGATTATAGGTGAGAAAATGGAGATACAGAGAAGTTAATTGAATTCCTAGGATTCAGAGTTAAATGTTTGTGACACCAAGGAACATAAAATGAATAAAATAAGGAGTTTTATACCTGTTGTAGGTACAGTAATAGCTCACGAGGTGTCTAGCGTCAGACTAGCCTTGAATCTACTAACACAGTGTTAGACACCTGTGTGTTAGTGTTGGTCTTCTAGAACTAAGTCTAGGTCAGGAGTTCAGCATTTGGAGGAAAATCATATACAGAATAACATTTATTTTATTCTAAAGAATACTTGAATGAAGAATAAAATCGTAGGGAACTATACTCAATACTTTGTGATGACTTATAATGGAAGAGAATCTGAAAAAGAAAATATGTATATATGTGTGTGTGTATATATATATATAACTGAAACACTTTGCTGTATACTGGAAGCTAATACAGCATTATAAATTACCTATATTTCAATAATTTTTTTAAAGAATAAAAGCATGGGAATTATCTGGATTATTATTAGAAAACATTTGATTCTTATGTTCTTATAAATTATAAAAAGCTCCATGAGGCACACCAGTTGTAATCATTGTATTCTAGAACTTTTATTTCCCTTCACCAAGATACATAGCCGAGCATTGCCACTGGAAGGGAACTTGCTTTGCTGTGGGAGTTAGAATGGAGACTGGTAATGCATTCTTTCCTATTGGCATTCTCTGTTTTTTAGATTCTGTCTCTATCTTGGTTACTCCACCATTACATTCTCCATATCTTCCTGATGGGTATGTGGACATAAACTTGAGAAATTTTGCATGACTAAGATCATTTGATTTTTCTCTTATTTTAAAAATTATTTTTATATTTCATACTGCCTCTCACTTATTGTTTTTAAAAAACTTTTAAATAAAATATCCACAGAAGTATCTTATTTTACCATAATAAAGATAATATACACTCCCCCAAACTATACTTAGTTAAGAAATACTAAAAAAGTTTTTGATAAAAAACACTTTAGAAATATATGTAGAATTACTATTATTGTTTATGTTTTAGAAATTTTACAAAAACAATATAATAGCTAAGAGTTATAGTTATCAAAAACCTATGAAAAGCTCTCATACATTTTAAGATAAACAACTCAGTATGGCACGATAATGCACAGAAAAGCAAATCCAAATGGCCAAATACACATAAAAACATACTGAAATATAATATTAAGGAAGTTCAAACTAAATTAACATAGGTATTTTTACCCATATAATTGGCAAAAGTTAAAAAACAAAAATATGGGGGAAAGTATGTTTTTATTCATTGTTGATGGAAATGTAAAGTTTGTAGCATTTGGGGAACACAATTTGACTATTAACTGCAGCCAAATGTACACATTTTAACAGAAACTCTAACATGACAGTGGAGGAACAAAATAGAAGTTTCTGTCTCACATAAAATAAGCCTAGAAATACACAATCTGGTTAGGACACTCCATGGTCATCAGGGTCTTGTTCAAAGCCGTCATCCTTAGCCACAGCTTACATCTCTGGACTCTCAAAGAATATTGGAGTTCCAGCCATCACAACTTCATGTCAGTTGTCAATTAGTATATGAAAGAAAGGCATTAAAAACTCATTGCTTCCATATTAAGATGTTTTCTAGGAACTGTGCTTATATTACCTAGTCACACAAGTACTTTTAGCTGCAAGAAATAAATATGCTCACCTGAAAGTTAAGGAAGAAGGTGAAATAATCCTAAGAGATGACTAGCCACGTACTCACTCTTTGATGGGGCAAAAGAAAAAAGTAATTGCATACAAGGACATGTCTTCTAGGATATTTGTTGTAGCATTGTTTATAATGGAGGAAAATAGGAAACTCAGTAACTGTCCCTTAATGGGGGACTATTAAATAACTTGGGGGTACATTTACATCATGTAATACTGTGCAGTTAGTGAAATGTATGAATTAAAGGTGTACAGATGCCTTAGAAATGTTTCTACAGAGTATTGCTAAGTATGAGAAAAATTGAGACTCAGACACCTGACTTTAGCCATTATAATCCTGTGGTGATGATCAAATGCATTAGTGACTCCAAAGGCACTTTGAAACCTGTAGAGTGCCAAGAAATTCAAGGAATCTTTGTGCAACACCCATATTATAAAATTACAGATACTAGATTAACGCATTCAGCAGATAACCCAACTTCTTTAGTGTGTCCCTTGTACTGCCTAGACTGGCAGTCTAAGCATTGCATTTCCCAGGCTCCCTTAGATGTGCAGTTCTGAATGTGATTTAGGTTCACCAGTCAGAAGCATTGCTAGAAAACTAGAATTCAGACAGGAGCTAAGTGAGAAGAGAAGCAGAGCATCAAGTGCCATTTTCCCGGCGTGGATCATGGCGGGGTTAACACTGCCCTGGAGCAGGCAGCAGAGCATCAGATATCTCCTCACCAGGCAGCACCCTGGTTGTCACAGGAGCAGCAGCCACCTTGACTGCCCAGGTCTGTGGTGTGACCTGAGAAACAGTTTCTGGATGCTTAGCCTGAAGTCTATTTTATCAGCTCGCCTAATCATTCTCTAAGCCATTTGGTACTCTGTAATAAATCCTATTCTGGTTAATCAGCTGGAGTAGATTTTGTTCTTGTAAAGTGAACCCTATCTGATGGTGCACTTTTGCTATTTTAATCCGAGAAGATGGGAAAACATTTCTGTGCTCCTCTGATAGTCCTTAAAATATGAAATATGCCAGGACACATACATCTTTTAAAATGTGTAATTTCGCTAAGATGACTGAATCAGATTAAGGCGTGACATATCAAAAACTATGCAACAAGAATTTAATCTCTATAAAATGCTACGTTATCTGATTAGTCTAACTTCCTAGTCTCTCCCTCTTGTTTTCTTGCCTTTAGCAATTAAAAAAAAAAAAGGTTATTAGAGTTTATCCCTGTTCATACCCCTTTATTAGTCAAGTAAATATTCATTAAAATTTCGTGGATTCTGGGCTTCCCTGGTGGCGCAGTGGTTGAGAATCCGCCTATTGATGCAGGGGACACGGGTTCGTGCCCCAGTCCGGGAAGATCCCATGTGCCGCGGAGCGGCTGGGCCCGTGAGCCATGGCCGCTGAGCCTGTGCGTCCGGAGCCTGTGCTCCGCAACGGGAGAGGCCACAACAGTGAGAGGCCCGCGTACCGCAAAAAAAAAAAAAAAAAAAAAAAAAAAAAATTTGTGGATTCTAGCACAGTCTTCTTATCCAGCGAGAAAGTACACAGGTCCAAAATGCTGCCTGACTTATGTTTCATTTCTCCAGTCACATGTGTGGTCCACTTCAGCCTTGTCACAGGAATAATAAAGCAAATTTTTCACATTTTTTAGTATATGATAATGAGTTATTGAAAAAATGACTTTCCACCAAAATAGACATCCAGCCAACTGAGAGCCAGACCTTCTGGGACCAACAGTTCAATGAAAGTTGTGTTCTGACAGCGACGTCCTTTCATCAACTGAAGAATTATTAATGTATAAACCCAGCAGTTTTGTAACTGACAAAGAGGATGACATTGGAAAAAATTCTGCCTTCAGCTAGATAAGCATAGCTCACAGCATCCGTGTTCTTTGAGTTTTCATATGCCTATAATTCTCTGCCATATATCTAATTATCTACACCATGAGGGGAAGGAATAAGGAATGAAGTCAGGGCTGGGAGGACAGAAAGGAGTTAGCCTGTATGCCATCAACCACTGACAAGTCTGTTTCTCTTACAAATACTGGATTCAAAATAATTGCCAGTGAAGGTCATTCACTTACCTAGAATAAACACAATAGCAATGTAATTTTCTTAATCTCCCATATGAATTTCCTTCCATGTGTTACATTTCCATCTTTCATTTCTTTTGTCTCATTTCATGTCTTCTATTATAGTGGCTTTAATATGCTTACTCCTCAGTCTCTTACTGGCTCTTCTTCAAATCACTTTACTGTAGGTAATTAGCTTTAGTATGTCTGAGACTGTGTTATCTCTGCCTGTTTGGTTCACAGCAGAGTCTTTTATGAGTTCTCTTCTCCATTTAGAATGTAAAAGAGTCAGGACAGAATCAGTGTCTGCTGAGAACTGTGTGGTTTAGTTTGTAATTTCAAGCAACTAATTGCTCTGCTTTTTCTTGATTAGAAACACAAATCCAGTGGCAGAAACATTGTTTAATTAAAAAATAATGAGTGAAGTCAATCTAAAAGAGAGGAAGGGGCTGCCATGTAACTGAATCACTAAATACAAAATCAAATGTGAAGCAACCACAAGAATACGCAGAATATAAGAATAAAATATCCGGGCTTCCCTGGTGGCGCAGTGGTTGAGAGTCCACCTGCCGATGCAGGGGACGCGGGTTCGTGCCCTGGTCCGGGAAGATCCCACATGCCACGGAGCTGCTGGGCCCGTGAGCCATGGCTGCTGAGCCTGCGCGTCCGGAGCCTGTGCTCTGCAACGGGAGAGGCCACAATAGTGAGAGGCCCGTGTACCACAAAAAAAAAAGAATAAAATATCCTTAGAGAAACTGTAGGGCAGATTTCACCCAGATCACTGACTTTGCCTCCAACCAAAATTAATAATACCATCTGATGAGGTAGACTGAACAATTAGAGCTTCAGCCTTCTCAGCTGAATTGCAGAATTCCCACACCATGGGCTAAATATATATTTCAGCCTTGCTGGAGAGCACTCTGGTAGATTCTTTTAAACACAAGCTCAAAAGAGAGGCTAGAACTTTGGTTCCTCCAACAAAGGTTTGCACATTCCCTGTCCTATGCCCAGACCTCACATATCAGAAAAATGGACATAAAGTAATACTCACCCACAAACTCCAACTCAGAATGGAGGATGAACAAATCACATATAAGTCATTCACCCTATCCACTCCATATGAAATCCTACCATGGCCTCCCATGACATTTGGAAGTAAATCCAACTCTTTAATCACAGTTATTATGAACTCAATTGTGTTTTTCCAAAATTCATGTGTTAAAGCTCTAATCCCCAGTATTTTGGGATGTGGCTGTGCTTTAGAATGGAGATAGGGCCTTTAAAGAAATAATTAAGGTTAAATGAGGTCAGAAGGGTGGGACCCTAATACAATATGACTGGTACCCTTATTATATAATGTAAGAGGTGCTGTTTTTGTGATGTTCTCTGCATTCTTGTTCATTATGTAAAGAATAATTTATATAGAAACCTTCTGCCCTTATCAGTACCTTTCCTGGCTTCCCAGTGGAGGGCAGCATGATCTATCTGCTGGGTGAGAGTGTAGCATCCTTGCCTGCACTTGCTGTGTAGAGATGATGTGTTCAATCTTGCAGCTCTCAGGTGCTCTTTCTCGGCTTCAGTGGGTTCATAGCAGACACAGGTCTACGTGTGGCCACCTGGGTAACTGCTCAGCAGACCCTTAATGATAACCAGTTTGGGCACGGGTCTAAGCCTTATCTACTTGTCTAGTTACACAGAAAGGAAAGGAAAAGCTGGAAGTTTTTTAGTCCTTGTCCACTTCTCAATTCTGAGGGCAGGGGCATACTTAATAACAGTCCTTTCATATCAGTACATGGAGTCCAAAAGAAAATCTGTTTTTAGTATTCATTTGTATTAATTTTATCCTGAATGCACACATGAGGTGTTTTGGATCAGAAATAGATTTCTTATCAATGACTTTACAATAAATAATAAGTATATTGGTCTTTTGTCCCCAGGCCTTATCCATGGGGTGATGTGATCAAAAGAAAGTCAAATGTTTCATGGAAGTAACAGGACACTCTAAAGTTGAGGGAGAAGGAAAAATGATTTTGCTCTGATTATAAGGGGGGAAGGAGGAAGCTGACTCATCCCCTCCTGAAGGGGTCTTCTTCTTACTCCAATCATTCGATATGTAAATAAAATCTCTTCAAGAGCCAGATGGTGCCTCTTAAGCTTTAATGACTAAAGTATCTTCAGTTCCTGGGGCTTCATTCCTTGTTCATTCTAGAGAGATGATGCTCTAGTCTCTCCCTCAGCTTGGGGCTTAGCCTAGGGATCTAATCAGGGCTCTAACCACTTGGCCTTCAGGGATCAGAAAAATTAACCAGAGGAAAGGCTACAGATTTAATTCTTATGGTATGTGGAGAGTATTAAGAGACTAGAGCTTTTATAGGAGCACCAAGGAATCCAGGAAAGTTTTATTTTCCCACTAAAGATAAATATGATTTTACACAGGGATCAAATGGACCCAAAAATGTATTAACAGATATAATCAAAGAAAAAATCCTCAAAATGAAGACTTGAATCTACATATTCAAATCTAAAGTACACATTCTATTTAAATAAAATTAATGTCAATATGTTTAAGTAATTGGACTTTAAAGATAAAATTCTATAAGCATCCAGGCAGGAAAAAAAAAAGTCACCTACAAAAGGAGAAATTTGAACTGCCTCAGACTTCTCTACAGCATTATTAACTGTCCAGACATAGTAGAAGAGTCTCCAAAACTTGGAAATAAACTATGACTCAAGGATGTTAAACCTAGGTAATCTGTTTTATGAATTCAAAGTGTAACAGACACATCTTTACACATGAAGGAACTCAGTGTATATTACATGCACAGCTCCTTCTTGAGAAACTAAAAACAAATCAAAAACAAAAATTAATAATGAAATTCAGCCAAGATGATGCAAATAGTAAAAATATGGTAAAAGGATTAATGTAATATTCAATTACAAACAATAAAGCAATGTCTCTGGGTCCTGAACAAAACTAAATATGATATAACTCAAGAATTTTTTATGCAGTCAGACCTTTGTTGAGTATAAAGAGAACAAATATTATCAAATATGGAAGAAGTCAAGGAATAGATCATCCATGAGACCTTTCTGGAAAATACAACTTACCATTGGAATTCATTCATTTAAGAGACATATAGTATGTAGACATCAAGAGTTAGATTTTTGAATATTAGAAATACTACAGAATGATGTGGAGTTTTACACTCCTTTAGTAGAATTTTAAACTTGTAATAATTTCTAAAAAAATACATCTGAATGTTTATACTGTCTCTTCCAGTAATTCACTTCTAGTCATTTATTCTAATGAAATTATTAAGGATTTTTAAAAGATATCTGATGAAAGACAATTATGCCAGAACCCCTTGTAAAAGAGTAAAATTCTCTTTTGATCTTTGAAGACAAGAACAGTTATGGAATGCCTACAATATTATGCATAAATTTTCTGCAGACGTATATCTTGCAATTTTTATTAGGGTAAATTGTGTTCTTTCTGGATATAAAAATACTCAGATAGATACACAGATAGATAGATAGAGAAAACCCAGACATGTCAATGGGAACCCCAAAACTACTAAACACTCAACAGTTAGATACATAAAGTAATAAAGTAGTAGCCTTTAAAATTTGAAGTAGGGAAATTAAAAAATAAATTTCTATCCTGATAAATCTTTACAGATATTTGATACAAGTAATATACATCTGCCTGTGGTGTAGTTGTTAGCCCAATTCTGTTTGCAGTTTGGGTTTCTGGAGTGAAATATAAGGCTAAGAAAATTTATGAGTAAATTTATTTTTAGTGTTTTATTCCTTAAAATATAGTTGCAATGTATTTTGTATTTATAAAATATTTCACAGGCAGAAAAGGAACTTGTGTTTAAATTTAGTTATATGAACTTGTTGACTTAAAAAAAAAGGCTGACAAATAAAAAACTTGGAAATCAAATTAAACTCTTCTTGAGCAAACTTTAAAGCTTCCTAAGCAACCCTTAAAATAAAATTTTGCTAATTATAGTGACAATTAGCATAGTGTTTGACAAAAATTATAAATATTAAATTTAAATTTAATAATAAATATTAATATATATTAATAAATTGATAATTATAAATAAATTAATTATAAATAATAATTATAAATAAATTATAAATATAAGTAAATTAATTAATATTAATAAATAATAAAGATAATAAATATTAAATTTAAACTGTAAAATCATCAATAAATTCCATTCAGGTGTGCTTCAGGGTCTAGATTCTTTTGTTTTTTTAGTTCTACAGCATGGTATACTTGTCTATTCATTTGTAGTTATGTGAATAAAACTTTCCCTTAAAGACTCATGTCCTTGTCATCCTCCTCTTATGATCAGAGTTAGTCAACAATATTTGTTTTTTTTGTTGTTGTTGTTTTTGTTTTTATTTATTTATTTTTGGCTGCATTGGGTCTTCACTGCTGCACGCAGGCTTTCTCTAGTTGCAGCGAGCGGGGGCTACTGTTTGTTGCAGTGTGCGGGCTTCTCATTGTGGTGGCTTCTCTTGTTGCAGAGCGCAGGCTCTAGGCGCACGGGCTTCAGTAGTTGTGACACGCAGGCTCAGCAGTTGTGGCTCACAGGCTTAGTTGCTCCGTGGCATGTGGGATCTTCCCGGACCAGGGCTCGAACCCGTGTCCCTTGCACTGGCAGACAGATTCTTAACCACTGTGCCACCAGGGAAGTCCCAACAATATTTGTTGGTCATAGTTTCATATACTGAACAATTCAAGTTTATCTAGCCCCAAGAGGCAGAGTACCCAGGAGGGTGATTCTTATTCTGTGGGATACATTAAGATTGGTTATGGAATTTGTTTCCCTTTAACTGACACAAAACTTTAACTTCCTAAAGTCATTTTGAAACCAAGACCTTCACAGAAACCTGTATGATAAGTCTTGGTTTCTAAGATATTAAAATCTTCCTTCTGTCTTTTTTTTTATACTTTAGTTTGTTATAGTGTTGAACTAATTAGTTTTATTCCCAAGATCAAAACTACATATAGATGATGTAAGTCTGAAGGTTTACTATGACTTATCACTACCATTATTATGATTTTTTCTGAGAAATGTTTTAATATTCTGAGGAAATCACTCCAATTCCTGAATTTCTTTAAGCTAGGAAATATAAAAAAATGAATTCCTTCTTAGATTCTGGTTTATTCCAATAGGCAGATCAACACCTAGGCTACTGAAAATTATAGTGTATATACTGCGAATGTATATGTATATATATGCAAATGCATATGTATATATTCTACTTATGTGTATGTATGTATTTAGTGTATATATACACATGTATTTCTATATTTACACACATGTCTATGTTGGTTGATGAAGAAGTTTGAGGTAATTGAATAGGAGATTTCATTTAATATGTACTTACTAATGTAGAAATATTTGTTACCTTTATATAGGAAAAGAAATGGTGTTTTATCATACAACTTTTGTATATCGTACTTCGTATGTTCTCTTATATTTGTTTATATTTCTCTCAGGTTCTCTTAATGGTAATGGTAACACATTATATACCAAGAAGATTTGGTTATTTGAAAATCATTTGTTACAGAGCTCTTAAATTAAGAAAAAAATCCTTCAGTTGTAATGAAGGTATTATAAACTCCTAATGCATTCTCTTACTGCTTAAATGTATGGAAATAGCATCTGAGTAACACTGATCTGTGCTTTAATCTACATTTCAAGGCAAAACCATAATTGAGATTGAATCCATGATTTGGGTAATAGATGTTGTATATCTTGGTGTATCAGATAAGATAAACATTCATTAAGTGCCTATTATATGGACTGTGCTAAGAAAGAATAAGAAATGGACACTGCCCTCAAGGAGTTTAAAATGTGATTGAGGAAAACAACAACATAAAATGTTAAATAAAAATGTTAAATAAGAGTCTACAACTGTAATGAAAGTGATGTCCCAAAGATGTGCATAAGTAAGTGCCAAATAAAGTATTCAACAATAACTGCATCTAGAGTGTGACGGCCAGAGAGTCCACGCTCATGGGTGTGCTTTAAGGGCAGGTAGAGCATGGAGGAAGAGCACCACGTAACTCCACTAGAGTTCAAGAAGATCACCCATAAATTCATCAATTCTGTTCTTCCCTAGAGTTAACATCAGAAAGGTTAGTTACTCGTGTTTTTCTTTTCTTGGAACTGAAACCCGCAAAGCAGGTAAAGAAATATTGAATTCCATCTCAACCAAAAAAGGATAATATGTTCTCAAGTAGTGGCAATTAGTATTACAAGATATCTCCAAGTTTCCCAATTCTCCTTTAAAGGGGACAAATGAAATAGGAACAAACTATCTATGATTTCTAACAAACAGTTCAGAAGCATCATTATACTTTAGCATTCCTTCTTTTATTTACTCAATGAATATTTATTGAAGGAATAAGCAAAACAAACTAAAATACTTCCCTTGTAGACTTGTCCTCTAAGGAGGGGTAAATGCATTGAAAAAAAAGTAACATCTGAAAAAATATGTAACATCCATCAGTGATTAGAAAAATAAGACAGAGAGAGCAACAGAGGATGAAGGAGAGGGAGGCTGTTGTAGACGCTGTATACAGGGTCTCTGTGAGGATGTAGCACTTCAGCAACACCCAAATCTCAGCTCTCAGTAAGTTTAGAAAATAAAATTCTACCTTAAAAGTTCTCTTTAGACCATATAATTTGCACAAAGGAGCTCATGATTAAACTTGTAATAATCTGATCAAGGGGTGCATGTGAGTGTGCTTAGTAGAGCTCTCTGTTCCATCACGTTTAAATGTTACAAAGATTTATGGTCCCCAACATAACAACAAACAATGTATATGTCACAACAATATGTCAAATTCCCTGACACCAGTGTTAAAAAGGACATTCCCTGTATAAATATATCAGAAAAGATAAAGTTAGAATAAAAGGGGGGAAAAAAGTAGATACGATTGATAAGACAAGATTAAAGACAAAGAAAAATAGAGCAAAAGAGAATAGGATGGAAAAAAGAGAAATTAGAAGAGAAGAGAGTGGTGATATTCCCACTGATCAACTCCAACTTTGTACAAGTTACTCTTCCGTAAGATAAGAACTGACACCACAGAATTATCAGCCTAATGCTGGGAGCAGAGCTAGTGAATTAAAGAATGAAAAGAAAACCAAAAGAAATGGCAGTGCATGCACACTAGTAGTTTAATGAGAAGAGAGGTGTGGGATCAAGGAAGGAATATGCATGTTTGTTTGAGGTGGGAGGAAACTTTTCTAGTTACTGAATGACAATGAATTTTCCAACTTACTTCCATTCCAATTCTATAAATTTAGTGACAGTTTTGAGAACAAATAGTCTCTGCCTTCAAACAACTTTTTTCCCCAAGAAATCTATAGGTATTCTTTATCCAGTAATTTTTTAATTAAAATGTTTCCATTTATAATCATATTAATTAATAAGTGATCATTGAGTATATGCTAAGTGCCTGACAGTATGCTAGGCCCAGGGAGAAGTAAAGACATCCAGTGCATATTTCCTATTATTAAGGTGTTGTCACTTTAGCTTGTATCTTTTATGAAGGTTTATTTTGGGAGAAACTACATTATTAGAAAAATAATAAATGTATATATGGCTTTTTAAGTTTAAATTGTTTCCCATTGATAGCATAAATAATAGAACATTCATTGATCTTTTCTAAACTATTATTCTACAATTATGTCTAGATTATAATTTGTGCAGCATTTTAATACATATGCCAGTAAAACTTTATGTATATGTCAGCAACAGAAAAAAACATTATGCAGAGTTATTACGGCAGTTCATATTGATTATGAGGTTCTAACTATAAAGAAAAAAATCACCGTTACTATTGCCACTATGAAAATAATACCCAAAGAAAAATTAATAATCAATGGGTTTCTAAAAATATACTTTTAAAATGTACTGTAATTCAAAACAGTGCCATGCCTATAGTAAGCCCTTAATCAAATCTGTATTAATGTAGATATCAATATACACTATTTCCTAATATGACCTGTGTGTGAGTGTATTAATCTTAAGGTTTTAGACTATATTGATAAACAGGTCATTGAAATGAAATTATCATTAAACCCACTTTATTAATTCATAGCTGCAAAAACTCTTTTTAACCTACTTGTGTTTAAATGGCTTTGCACTGAGGACTGCAGAATTCTCAGCACATAGTGACTCCTGGAGAACCCCTGCAGACTCTAGCACTTTCCTATCAGCTCAGGGTCATGGCCTAGTGTGACCCCAGCCCCCTTTAAAGTGCCTTCCTGAGAAATCTCAATGCTGCCAGAATTTGTTTCAGCCAGAATCTGGTGATAAGTGACTAGGCCCAGAAGCCTCTGTTAGAGCAGTTACTTTAGAAAGCTGGCAATTATAAATCTTTCCTCTGCTCTTTGAGATGTAAAACTACCACCCAAACCCTTGTCTTCAGGACTAGAGCAGTCTCTTTGAAATGCACTCAGGGAGCTATCTCTCACTCTAGCTCCCAGTCCCTGAGGGAGGATAAGGGTGTCACTTCAGTGAGTGCCTTGCCTGACTGCTTCCTGTCATAAAGATAGAAGTTATGTTTCTCCTCCCCGTAAGCACCGCTTAAATCCAGGGGGCCTGCTCACGTGGGCCACCCCTCCACGCCTTTCTCCTAGCACCCTCAGCCTTTAAAAGGTCTCTCACTTTTGTTTTGAGGATTTGAGTTCAGTTCATGCTGGGTTCTTTTCCCTGTTGCAGTAGTTACTGAATGAAACCTGTCCTTAGCACTTGGCTAGCGTCTGACTTTGTTTCTCTTTGACAGTACCCTTCTAGAAATCTCACATTTTCACAACCTTCTCTTCTTTCACCCACTCCCCAGAGAGGTATGTTCCATGATCCTCAGTCTCTTCCTCTTTCTGCATAGCATTTCCTATATGTAGGTCATTTTAACTATGCTGTCCATGCTCTGGGCATTTTAATGGCCAGAGCAAGGAAGCTAAAACTAAGACTTTTTAACAATAAGGTAGGGAGTGTGAGTAATGCAACCGTTTAATTCTTTCTTCTTGACATTTTTTTTAAAAAGGGGAGGGGTTGTGGACTCTTAGCTTTATTTTTATTACCAAGTAACGTTAAGGAAGCCACTAGACTTTTTCTCCCTATCCTCCGTCCCCACACCTCTTAGTGATTAATATGTCCTTCGTCACAGGTGAGCTGCAAAATGGCCCGACACACTTTCCTCTTTCCTTACTTCAAGGGCAGCTTACTACCTAAAGGTTCTCCACCCATGTCTTTGTTTCTCAGGGCCATGTACCATTTGATAGTTTGGTACCATCTGGTACTTTCTGCTCTTCCGTAAAGAGCATGCAGAGAAAGTGCTTTGGCAACGGAAAGGGTCTGGGTAAAATTATGGGGGTGAAGCCAGGTCTGCCCAACTTATCCCTACCTATTTTTAACACTTCTAGACATTTTTCTTCTAGGTCTTGACACATAAAGTTGTATCCAAACTGGTTCCTGAACAAAGCCTTCACTTTCTTCACATATCTCCTCTGCCTTTTTCCTTTTCCCCAATTTTTATATCGAGAATTTATCTATTCAGGGGCTTCCCTGGTGGCGCAGTGGTTGAGAGTCCGCCTGCGGATGCAGGGGACGCGGGTTCGTGCCCCGGTCCGGGAAGATCCCACATGCCGCGGAGGGCTGGTCCCGTGAGCCATGGCCGCTGAGCCTGCGCGTCCGCCGTCCGGAGCCTGTGCTCCGCAATGGGAGAGGCCACAACAGTGAGAGGCCCACGTACCGCAAAAAAAAAAAAAAAAGAAAAAAGAATTTATCTATTCAAAGAGTCATGTAAATCTCATTTTCTTTATTAGACCCAGAAAACTTTCCAGCAGAATGAAGTAGGTAGACTCTCCTTCTTTTTAACCCCTTCACATTTTTATTTTTCCTAGTACCGAGTTTCATTCACTTTTATTTTCCAATCTCTCCCTTTAAGAGTAAGGATTTTGTCAGACATCTATACATAAACAGTACTCAGTAAATGTTTCATCAATGTAAAAGAATGTAGAAGTATGAGTAGCAATTAATCTATAAGGTAAATTAATAAAAGATTTTCAAGTACATCCTAAGGTTAGCTTACTTTAATTTCAATTCAGTCTTCCATGCAGCTAAGACGGGGAAAAAATGCCCATCAGAAGGCATATCTATATTTTAATTTTAAAACCATAGGAATACATAATTTTAAATTCTCTCTAGGACACCATTAAGTACAGAAGAGAATAAGATGCTAAATGTAAGTATTTTGTTGAATATCTTAACAGCACAGTGTGAAGACAGTGATTCAAAAATCATAGGTTGATCCCTGAACATGTCAATTGTGTAATGGTTTTACTTTTATGATACACATCATTCCCTAAGCATCATTAAATTGAGCTGACACTCTGTTATTAAAATATCTATATTTAAAGTATAAATCAGTGTTTAATATGTTGGTCAAGCACAAGGCATCTATGACATGATGTTAAATTCATTATGCATTACTAAAGAAACTCACTTTATGTCCAGCAGTAAACAGGACTTGATTTTATAACATTCTAGAGAGGGCTAAAGAGTGAAAAACTCTTTTTGTGTGTGAATCCTATAAACATTCATTTTCTGAAAGAAGAGCAATGTCTCATAAACAGATCACATGATTTTTTATGAAATATAGTTGATTTACAATGTTGTGTTAGTTTCTGGTGTACAGCAAAGTGATTCAGTTATATATGCATATATTTTTTCCAGATTCTTTTCCATTATAGGATATTACAAGATATTGAATATAGTTCCCTGTGCTATATAGTATGACCTAGTTTATCTGTTTTATATATGGTAGTATGTACCTGTTAATTACAAACTCCTAATTTATCCCTCCCCCGCTTTCCCCTTTGGTAACCATAAGTTTGTTATCGATGTCTGTGAGTCTGTTTCTGTTTTGTAAATAAGTTCATTTGTATCATTTCTTAGATTCCACATATAAATGATTATTATATGATATTTGTCTTTCTCTGACTTACTTCACTTAGTATGATGATCTCTGTTTGCATCTATGTTGCTGCAAATGGCATCATTTCATTCTTTTTTATGGCTGAGTAATATTCCATTGTATATATGTACCACATCTTCTTTATCTAGTCATCTATGGATGGACATTTAGGTTGCTTCCATGTCTTGGCTATTGTAAATAGTGCTGAAATAAACATTGGGGTGCATGTATCTTTTTGAATTATGGTTTTCTGCAGATATATGCCCAGGAGTGAGATTGCAGGGTCATACGGTAGTTCTGTTGTTAGTTTTTTAAGGAACCTCCATACTGTTCTCCATAGTGGCTGCACCAATTTACATTCCCACCAACAGTGCAGGAGAGTTCCTTTTTCTCCACAACCTCTCTAGCATTTATTATTTGTAGGTAAAGAGTAAAGAACCTTTTTTTTTTTTTTTTTTTTTTGCGGTATGCAGGCCTCTCACTGTTGTGGCCTGACGCGCAGGCTCAACGGCCATGGCTCACGGGCCCAGCCGCTCCGCAGCATGTGGGATCCTCCCGGACCGGGTCACGAACCCGCGTCCCCTGCATCGGCAGGCGGACTCTCAACCACTGCGCCACCAGGGAAACCCGTAAAGAGCTCTTAATGAGAGATTAATTAAAACAGAGTTCACCATCCCTGAAATTGAATACAAAAAATGCCAGCTCTGTGAAAGTAAGAAGAATTTTAAGTAGCATAATACATAGTTTACTTTGATTAATGGTTAAGGTAAGTTATAAATGCTATTTATTCTACATGTTTTAAGGATAGCAGATGAGTGGTATAAAGAAAGTCTGAAGGATAAAGGATATATACTTACATTAGAACAAATACCTACACCTGTACTTTAAGGAATGTAAACTTTCTCATATAAACAGATGTAGGATTTCCAGAAATGGACTATTCAATGAGTTTACGACCAGGTTCACATACTGCAAGCTGTGTCATTAACACAAAATTACAGCCGCCGTCTGGATAAACTTCAGAATCACAGAGGTTGTACTTGTTAAACTAAAGACCTCATCTGGACGAACACAGGAAAGAGGTTATTAAACCATGTGTGCAATACCCGGTTTCTACAATTATACCCAAGCTTGTCAAAATCTCCTCCAAGGAAGGGCAAATAATGTGGTGTCCTTGATAGCCCTGTAGTTTCCACTTCAATACATAAATCGGCTGTAGGAGGGAAGAGGTGAGAAACAGAGGAGGCAGGCATTTTCTGCTTTCTGGGCTTTAACTTCAGCCTTTCAGGAAACCCGTTTGTAACTCACCAGAGTGATAGGGCAGAGAAAGAAGAAAGGGCAACAAAATGGTGAATACAGGTACCTCCTTTGAGTTCTGCTCAAGGTTAGAGGACAGAGCACATGTATTTGTTGACATGTCTTCAGTGACTTCTCCAACACAACTGCCACTACTGCTGTTCTGGGGAAGGTGAACTCACACTGGGAAAAGCATAGAGAAGCACACACATCTCAACAACAGCCTTTGTCTTTTAATTCGTGATACTAAACACACTCATAGGAACACACACACTGTCTTCAACACTTATTCTACCATTTATATTCACATTTCATTTATAGCTTCACTTTTTGTTATATCCTGAATTACCACATGAGTTGTATTCCCCCCGTCCCTCAGTTCTTGCCATTTCTTTTGTCTTATGAACGATCAGGAGCAGACTTATGGTGCAGATCGTTCCCTTCTTCCTGTAGGAGCTCATCTTGGATGCCCAGGAAAGCCCTGGAGGCACCAGCTCCCTCACTTCTCTTGATAGGAAGGTTCTGTTTGGGGGAGATAATAGCCGAGGTGGGGGGAATCCATAAAATGTGAGGCGATCAGGCAGCCCAGATGCCCCTCCTGGAGCAGCAGGATCTCTGCAGTGAAGCGGAGGATCCACGGAGGCTGAGCTCCTGCTGTGTCCAGGCAATCAGTGCCCTGTGTGGTCCTGCGAGGTTCACACAAGCGCCCAGGGCAGTCCACCCCTCCTCCCTGGCACTAAGCTTTCTTTTTAGATCAGCCTTCTAAGGCATTGGAGGTGGCGGCTGCTACTTGCACTTGAGCTCAACGATGTCACTGGTCCTTTCCTCTTCCTAGCAGGGAAATGAGAAGAAACAGCCAATCGCCTAGCTGCTGCTGTCTTGTTTTGTAGCAGCGCTGCCTGCACAGTGCGGGAGGCAAGGACAGCCCTCACTCCTCACCCCGACCAGACACTCCCTGCTGGGGAACCAGTGTTGGCACTGTCTGGAGAGAGAGCAGCACAGTAGGAAGAAGTCAGGTCGCCCTCCTGGGACCCCAAAGCATTAGTTCTCTGGACGTGGGTGCTCTGAGTCTGTCCACTTCAGCGTGAAGAGGACACCTCAGCTGGGGACAGATTAGAGACACTTCTTGAGGGAGAAATGCTTCAGGTAGAACTGGGGGTGCATTGTGAGAGGGCTAGCTTCTGCCAAGCACCTGTGCTCAATACACACGTTGGTGCACATGCAAACTCATGCTCTCCCCAAGCAGAGTAAGTGGGGGAGGGAGGGGGAAAGGAGTTACAGGACGTTTTATATTCCCTGCATTGCTCAATCCGGAAAGTACAAATACATGCACGATCAGCCAACTGCCTACTCAGTGTGGGTGCTGGATGACGACCCTGACTCAGGATTCTGCAGGAAACAAGTGATGACAGAGGTGTCATAAGGAACTCTGTGAACGTGTATGTGGATCTTTCACTCCCTTTATGGATACTGTTCCTCTGGCAGAAGTCTAGAAAACTCCAATAAGTTTAGAAAACTCCAATCCCACTTAAACTTCATAGAGAAGAAACAGGATTCAGAGATAAAACAGCCACCAAGGGCCTTCCTTTAAACGCAAGGCAACACCTGCCCCCCACCCCACATTCTCCACTCAAAGAAGGTAGAAGGACAGAAAAACAGACAGAAAGAAACTAGAAAATTCTCTAAAGGTCTCAGCAGTCAGTTTAGACCATTCTTTTTTTTTTAAATTAATTAATTTATTTATTTTAAATCTGATACTAGAAGTTATAATGGGGCCTTCACCTCACTATTTCTCCCAGAGCCTGGTCGCATCTTTTAACCTGCGTGCTGGGCGGCAGTGGGGCCGGGGGCGGGGGTTGTTGGGGGAGGGGAGAAGGGGAGGGGCTTGGGGTAATGGAGGGAGGCCTGTAAGGGTGTCTGGAGATGAGCTTCTGGAGGTTCGACCACCTCCACCCCAACACCCATCTGGACTCTCGGGTCTTCTCAAGCTGGGCAGTGGCTGAAGTTGTCAGCCAGCCTGAACTTTGGGGGTTTACAAGTCCTCTTGCTCAAAAAGAGGGGTGGTATAACCCCTGTTTCTCCACCCAGGGGAAAGGGATACCACCCCTCTCAAGATTTAGGAAGTTAAGAACCCTGAATCTAGAGCCCATCCTTGCTGAAGAGTGAGCTAAGGAATCGAATCAAAAACTGTCTTAGAGCAGCCGCATAGCACAGGGAGATCAGCTCGGTGCTTTGTGACCGCCTGGAGGGGTGGGATAGGGAGGGTGGGAGGGAGGGAGATGCAAGAGGGAAGAGATATGGGAACATATGTATATGTATAACTGATTCACTTTGTTATAAAGCAGAAACTAACACACCATTGTAAAGCAATTATACTCCAATTAAAAAAACTGTCTTAGGATCAAATAATTAAAAACCTTTGACACTTCTAGTGGATTGCTGGGACATTCCGTGATTATTGATACTTCTGCAAATCCTCTTCTACTAATGCATTTCTGTCTAGGATCAAATAATTAAAAACCTTTGACACTCCTAGTGGATTGCTGGGACATTCTGTGATTATTGATACTTCTGCAAATCCTCTTCTACTAATGCATTTCTGTCACCGTGACTGTTTCTCAGTGAACAAAAGAGCAAAAATAAAATGAGTGGAGGTGGTCACTTGTTGTGGTGATGTTGGTTAGGATTTTGAATCCTCTACGTTAGTTTTTGATTTTTAAAATAGTAAATGAATGTATTCTGGATTTAAAAGAAATTCCAATAACAGGCATCTCTGAAGAAATATTTGGCACTTAATTAAATTCATCCACCTTTAAATGACCAGCTATGAATGGAGAAGGCTGGATGTGATGTGTGGGAACATAGACAGGATTAAAATGCAACCCCTAAGCAGCCTAGGAGCTCATTATCTCAGAGGGAGATCAGACATTAAAATTAAATAAATTGCAGTGTTCTACAGCCCACTAACAGTAGCATTTGGAAGTATGCCTCTAGAGCTTCGGTAAGCTCTTGGAGTTACAATTTTGGATGCAAGGGAATTGGAAGAAAGAAAAAACAGCTTCTTGGAAGAGCAAAGTTCTAGGCTCTGTTTTCAAGGATAACTACGGAGTTGGGCAAACAGATGAAAGACAGAACATCTTGAGCAGAGCATGTAGAAAGTCAGGGGCTTTTAGAATGGCGTTTCAGGAAATGTCAGGCTATCAGTACAGTTTGAGCACTAAGTGGGAGGGGAGACTCTCAAGAGATAAGGTTAAGCATTTAAGTGGAAATGTTTCATTGTAAATGGAACTGTAGTGGGAACTCATTCAATACAGCTGTTGGTTGGATAATAAACTTTCGATAAAAATCAAAACAAAACAAAACACAAACTCATCACCAGGATAAACAAATGCACCAAGCAAGAACTTGCTACAGGAAACACTTAGGCAAATTAAAGTCAAGAAGAGAGAAAGTGAGACTTTGCAATTTTATAATGCTGTTCGTTCTGAAAATTTTATATCATGTTATTTTTTTTAACATCTTTATTGGAGTATAATTGCTCTACAATGGTGTGTTAGTTTCTGCTTTATAACAAAGTGAATCAGTTACACATATACATATGACCCCATATCTCTTCCCTCTTGCATCTACCTCCCTCCCACCCTCCCTATCCCACCCCTCTAGGTGGTCACAAAGCACGAAGCTGATCTCCCTGTGCTATGCGGCTGCTTCCCACTAGTTAGTTATTTTACGTTTGGTAGTGTATATACGTCCAGGCCACTCTCTCACTTTGTCACAACTTACCCTTCCCCCTCCCTATATCCTCAAGTCCATTCTCTAGTAGGTCTGTGTCTTTATTCCTGTCTTACCCCTAGGTTCTTCATGACTTTTTTCCCCTTAAATTCCATATATATGTGTTAGCATATGGTATTTGTCTTTCTCTTTCTGACTTACTTCACTCTGTATGACAGACTCTAGGTCCATCCACCTCACTACAAATAACTCAAGTTCGTTTTTATTATGGCGGAGTAATATTCCATTGTACATATGTGCCACATCTTCTTTATCCATTCATCTGTCGATGGACACTTAGGTTGCTTCCATGTCCTGGCTATTGTAAATAGAGCTGCAATGAACATTTTGGTACATGACTCTTTCTGAATAATGGTTTTCTCAGGGTATATGCCCAGTAGTGGAATTGCTGGGTCGTATGGTAGTTCTATTTTTAGTTTTTTGCGGAACATCCATACTGTTCTCCATAGTGGCTGTATGAATATACATTCCCACCAACAGTACAAGAGGGTTCCGTTTTCTCCACACCCTCTCCGGCATTTATTCTTTGTAGATTTTTTGAGGATGGCCATTCTGACAGGTGTGAGATGATATCTCATTGTAGTTTTGATTTGCATTTCTCTAATGATTAATGATGTTGAGCATTCTTTCATGTGTTTGTTGGCAATCTGTATATCTTCTTTGGAGAAATGTCTATTTAGGTCTTCTGCCCATTTTTGGGTTTGGTTGTTTGTTTTTTTCATATTGAGCTGCATGAGCCGCTTCTAAATTTTGGAGATTAATCCTTTGTCAGTTGCTTCATTTGCAAATATTTTCTACCATTCTGAGGGTTGTCTTTTTGTCTTGTTTATGGTTTCCTTTGCTGCGTAAAAGCTTTGAAGTTTCATTAGGTCCCATTTCTTTATTTTTGTTTTTATTTCCATTTCTCTAGGATGTGGGTCAAAAAAGATCTTGCTGTGATTTATGTCACAGAGTGTTCTGCCTATGTTTTCCTCTAAGAGTTTGATAGTGTCTGGCCTTACATTTAGGTCTTTAATCCATTTTGAGTTTATTTTTGTGTATGATGTTAGGGAGTGTTCTAATTTCATTCTTTTACGTGTAGCTGTCCAGTTTTCCCAGCACCAATTATTGAAGAGGCTGTCTTTTCTCCACTGTATATTCTTGCATCCTTTATCAAAGATAAGGTGACCATATGTGCGTGGGTTTATCTCTGGGCTTTCTATCCTGTTCCACTAATCTATAGTTCTCTTTTTGTGCCAGTACCATACTGTCTTGAATACTGTAGCTTTGTAGTATAGTCTGAAGTCTGGGAGCCTCATTCCTCCAGCTCTGTTTTTCCTTCTCAAGATTGCTTTGGCTGCTTGGGGTCTTTTGTGTTTCCATACACAAACTGTGAAATTTTTTGTCCAAATTCTGTGAAAAATTCTGAAATTTTTTGTTGAAGTTGTGAAATTTTTTGTTCAAGTTCTGTGAAAAATGCCAGTGGTAGTTTGATAGGGATTGCATTGAGTCTGTAGATTGCTTTGGTTAGTATAGTCATTTTCACAATGTTGATTCTTCCAATACAAGACATGGTATATCTCTCCATCTATTTGTATTATCTTTAATTTCTTTCACAAGAGTCTTATAACTTTCTGCATACAGGTCTTTTGTCTCCTCAGGTACCTTTATTCCTAGATATTTTATTCTTTTTATTGCAATGGTAAATAGGATTGTTTTCTTAATTTCACTTTCAGATTTTTCATCATTAGTGTATAGGAATACAAGAGATTTCTGTGCATTAATTTTGTATCCTGCTACATTACCAAATTCATTGATTAGCTCTAGTAGTCTTCTGGTAACATCTTTAGGATTCTGTATGTGTAGTATAATGCCATCTGAAAACAGTGACAGTTTTACTTCTTCTTTTCCAGTTTGGATTCCTTTTATTTCTTTTTCTTCTCTGATTGCTGTGGCTAAAACTTCCAAAACTATGTTGAATAATAGTTGTGAGAGTGGGGAACCTTGTCTTGTTCCTGATGTTAGTGGAAATGGTTTCAGTTTATCACCATTGAGGATGATGTTGGCTGTGTCTTTGTCATATATACCTTTATTATGTTGATGAAAGTTCCCTCTATGCCTACTTTTTGCAGGGTTTTTATCATAAATGGGTGTTGAATTTTGTCAAAAGTTTTCTCTGCGTCTATTGAGATGATCATATGGTTTTTCTCCTTCAATTTGTTAATATGGTGTATCACATTGATTTGTTTATATTGAAGAATCCTTGCATTCCTGGGATAAACCCCACTTCTTCATGGTGTATGACCTTTTTTTTTTTTTTTTTTTGCGGTATGCGGCCTCTCACTGTTGTGGCCTCTCCCATTGAAGAGCACAGGCTCCGGACCCGCAGGCTTAGTGGCCATGGCTCACAGGCACAGTCTTTTCACGGCATGTGGGATCTTCCTGGACCAGGGCACGAACCCACGTCCCCTGCATCGGCAGGCCGACTCTCAACCACTGTGCCACCAGGGAATCCCTATGACCTTTTAATGTGCTGTTGGATTCACTTTGCTCGTATTTTGTTGAGGATTTTTGGATCTGTGTTCATCAGTGATATTGGCCTGTAGTTTTCTTTCTTTGTGACATCATTGTCTGGTTTTGGTAACAGAATGATGGTGGCCTCGTAGAATGAGGTTGGGAGTGTTCCTCTCTCTGCTATATTTTGGAAGAGTTTGAGAAGGATAGGTGTTTAGCTCTTCTCTAAATGTTTGATAGAATTCGCCAATGAAGCCATCTGGTCCTAGGCTTTTGTTTGTTGGAAGGTTTTCAATCACACTTTCAATTTCAGTGCTTGTTATTGGTCTGTTCATATTTTCTATTTCTTCCTGGTTCAGTCTCGGAATATTGTGCATTTCTAAGAATTTGTCCATTTCTTCCAGGTTGTCCATTTTATTGGCATAGAGTTGCTTGTAGTAATCTCTCATGATCCTTTGTATTTCTGCATTGTCAGTTGTTACTTCTCCTTTTTCATTTCTAATTCTATTGATGTGAGTCTTCTCCCTTTATTTCTTGATGAGTCTGGCTAATGGTTTATCAATTTTGTTTATCTTCTCAAAGAACCAGCTTTTAGTTTTATTGATCTTTGCTATCGTTTCCTTCATTTGTTTTTCATTTATTTCTGATCTGATATTTATGATTTCTTTCCTTCTGCTGACTTTGGGGTTTTTTTGTTCTTCTTTCTCTAATTGCTTTAGGTGCAAGGTTAGGTTGTTTATTTGCGATGTTTCTTGTTTCTTAAGGTAGGATTGTATTGCTATAAACTTCCCTCTTATAACTGCTTTTGGTGCATCCCAAAGGTTTTCGGTCATGGTGTTTTCATTGTCATTTGTTTCTAGGTACTTTTTGGTTCACTCTTTGATTTCTTCAGTGATCTCTTGGTTTTTAAGTAGTGTATTGTTTACCCTCCATGTGTTTTTATTTTTTACAGATTTTTTCCTTTAATTGATACCTAGTCTCATAGCATTGTGGTCAGAACAAATACTTTATATGATTTCAGTTTTCTTAAATTCATCAAGCCTTGATTTGTGAGCCAAGATATGATCTATCCTGGAGAATGTTCCATGAGCACTTGAGAAGAATGTGTATTCTGTTGTTGTAGGATGGAATGTCCTATAAATATCAATTAAGTCCATCTTGTTTAATGTATCATTTAAGGCTTGTGTTTCCTTTTTTATTTTCATTTTGGATGATCTGTCCATTGGTGAAAGTGGGGTGTTAACGTCCCCTACAATGATTGTGTTACTGTCAATTTCCCCTTTTATGGCTGTTAGTATTTGCCTTATGTATTCAGATGCTCCTATGTAGGGTGCATGTTTACAATCATTATATCTTCTTCTTGGATTGATCCCTTGATCATTAAGTAGTGTCCTTCTTTGTCTCTTGTAATAGTCTTTGTTTTAAAGTCCATTTTGTCTGATATGAGAATTGCTACACCAGCTTTCTTTTGATTTCCATTTGCATGGAGTATCTTTTTCCATCCCCTCCCTTTCAGTCTGTATGTGTCCCTAGGTCTGAAGTGGGTCTCTTGTAGACAGCATATATACCTGTCTTGTTTTTGTATCCATTCATCCAGTCTGTGTCTTTTGGTTGGAGCATTTAATCCATTTACATTTAAGGTAATTATCAATATATATGTTCCCATTACCATTTTCTTAATTGTTTTGCGTTTGTCATTGTAGGTCTTTTCCTTCTCTTATGTTTCCTACCTAGAAAAGTTCCTTTAGCATTTGTTGTAAATCTGGTTTGGTGGTGCTGAATTCTCTTAGCTTTTGCTTGTCTGTAAAGGTTTTAATTTCTCCATCAAATCTGAATGAGATCCTTGCTGGGTTGATTAATCTTGCTTGTAGGTTTTTCTCCTTCATCACTTTAAATATGTCCTGCCTCCCCCTTCTGGTTTACAGAGTTTCTGCTGAAAGATCAGCTGTTAACCTTATGGGGATTCTCTTGTGTGTTATTCATTGTTTTTTCCTTGCTGCTCTTAATATTTTTTCTTTGTATTTAATTTTGGTAGTTTGATTAATATGTGTCTTGGCATGTTTCTCCTTGGAATTATCCTGTATGAGACTCTCTATGCTTCCTGGACTTGATTTACTATTTCCTTTCCCATATTAGGGAAGTGTTCAACTATAATCTCTTCAAATATTTTCTCAGTCCCTTTCTTTTTCTCTTCTTCTTCTGGGACCCCTATAATTCAAATGTTGGTGCATTTAATGTTGTCCCAGAGGTCTCTGAGACTGTCCTCAGTTCTTTTCATTCTTTCTTCTTTATTGTACTCTGCGATAGTTATTTCCACTATTTTATCTTCCAGGTCACTGATCTGTTGTTCTTCCTCCGTTATTCTGATGTTGATCCCTTCTAGAGAATTTTTAATTTCATTTATTGTGTTGTTCATCACTGTTTGTTTGCTCTTTAGTTCTTCTAGGTCCTTCTTAAACGTTTCTTTTATTGTCTCCATTCTATTTCCAAGATTTTGGATCTACTTTACTCTCATTGTTCTGAATTCTTTTTCAGGTAGACTGCCTATTTCCTATTTCATTTGTTAAGTCTGGCCGGGTTTTGCCTTGCTCCTTCATCTGCTGTATGTTTCTCTGTCTTGTCATTTTGCTTAACTTACTGTGTTTGGGGTCTCCTTTTTGCAGACTGCAGGTTCGTAGTTCCCGTTGTTTTTGGTGCCTGTCCCCAGCGGCTAAGCTTGGTTCAGTGGGTTGTGTAGGCGTACTGGTGGAGGGGACTAGTGCCTGTGTTCTGGTGGATGAGGTTGGACCTTGTGTTTCTGGCAGGCAAGTCCACGTCTGGTGGTGTGTTTTGGGGTGTCTGTGGTCTTATTATGATTCTAGGCAGCCTCTCTGCTAATGGATGTGGTTGTGTTCCTGTCTTGCTAGTTGTTTGGCATAGGGTGTCCTGCACTCTAGCTTGCTGGTCGTTGAGTGGAGCTGGGTCTTTGTGTTGAGATGGAGATCTCTGGGAGATTTTCACCGTTTGATATTATGTGGAGCTGGGAGGTCTCTTGTGGACCAGTGTCCTGAAGTTGGCTCTCCCACCTCAGAGGCACAGCCCTGAAGCCTGGATGGAGCACAAAGAGCCTGTCATCCACACGGCTCAGAATAAAAGGGAGGAAAGAAAGAAAGAAAAAAAGAAAGAGAGAGAGAGAGGAAGGAAGGAAGGAAGGAAGAAGCAGATGAAATAAAGTAAAATATAGTAAAATAAAATAAAATAGTTATTATAATAAAAAATATTAAGAAAAATATTTTTTAAAGTAATAAGAAAGAAAGAAGAGAGAAACCAAACCAAAAAACAGATCCACCAATGATAACAAGTGCTAAAAACTATACTAAAAAAAAAATAGTAAATACAGACAGACAGAACCCTAGGACAAATGGTAAAAGCAAAGCTATACAGACAAAATCACACACAGAATCATACACATACACACTCACAAAAAGAGAAAAAGGGAAAAAATATATATATCCTTTGTCCCAAAATCCACCTCCTCAATTTGGGATGATTCCTTGTCTATTTAGGTATTCCACAGATGCAGGGTACATCAGGTTGATTGTGGAGATTTAATCCGCTGCTCCTGAGGCTGCTGGGAGAGATTTCCCTTTCTCTTCTTTGTTCGCACAGCTCCCGGGGTTCAGCTTTGGATTTGGCCCCGCCTCTGCGTGTAGGTCGCCAGAGGGCGTCTGTTCTTCGCTCAGACTGGACTGGGTTAAAGGAGCAGCTGATTCAGGGGCTCTGACTCACTCAGGCCGCGGGGAGGGAGAGGTGCGGATGCGGGGCGAGCTTGCGGCGGCAAAGGCCAGTGTGACGTCATACCAGCCTGAGGCGCACCGTGCGTTCTCCAGGGTAGGTTGTCCGTGGATCACGGGACCCTGGCAGTGGCGGGCTGCACAGGCTTCCTAGAGGGGAGGTGTGGATAGTGACCTATGCTCGCACACTGGCTTGTTGGTGGCTGCAGCAGCAGCCTTAGCGTCCCATGCCTGTCTCTGGAGTCCGCGCTGTTTGCTGCGGCTCGCGCACGTCTCTGGAGCTCCTTTAAGCAGCGCTCTTAATCCCTCCTCCTCACGCACCAGGAAACAAAGAGGGAAGAAAAAGTCTTTTGCCTCCTCGGCAGCTCCAGACCTTTTTCCGGACTCCCTCCTGGCTAGCTGTGGCGCACTAGCCCCCTTCAGGCTGTGTTCACGCCACCAACCCCAGTTCTCTCCCTGGGATCCGACCGAAGCCCGAGCCGCAGCGCCCAGACCCCGCTCGCCCTGGTGGGTGAGAAGACTAGCCTCTCGGGCTGGTGAGTGCCGGTTGGCACCGATCCTCTGTCTGGGAATCTCCCCGCTTTGCCCTCCGCACCCTTGTTGCTGCGCTCTCCTCCATGGCTCCGAAGCTTCCCCCTTCCGCCCCCTGCAGTCTCAGCCCTCGAAGGGGCTTTTAGTGTGTGGAAACCTTTCCTCCTTCACAGCTCCCTCCCACTGGTGCAGGTCCCGTCCCTATTCTTTTGTCACTGTTTTTGTTTTTGTTTTCTTTTGCCCTACCAGGTACGTGGGGAGTTTCTTGCGTTTTGGGAGGTCTGAGGTCTTCTGCCAGCGTTCAGTAGGTGTTCTGTAGGAGTTGTTCCACATGTAGATGTATTTCTGATGTATTTGTGGGGAGGAAGGTGATCTCCATGTCTTACTCTTCTGCCATCTTGAAGTTCCTCCAGATATCATGTTTTATATGTACCTAATTAATGCCAGATCAATGAGATTTCTGGAATTCTGCATCCCATTTTACTATAATTTAGTGATAAAGAAGTGTTTGTTACATTTGGTTGATATAATAATTCATGAAATTCACATTCACCTCAATTTATCAGTAAACCAGTAAATGTAAGGTCTAATACTCAGACCACATTGAAGAAAGTTTGGTCCTAATCAATATGTTATTAAATTTAAAAACATACAGGTTGGATAAGCAGTACTGTTTACAGAATGCACTTTTACTTATGTCTTCCAGTTAGAACTCTTTAAATAAAATTTTGATTAGCAGATGATATATTTAAATGTTCCTTGAGTGCTTACTGTTCAGATAATTATTTTAATAATGCAGAGTTTTTCACTAACTGGAAGCCCGGAGAGGTATAACCCAAGAAGTATTGTGTTTTCCTGTATAATACATTAAAAGGTTAAAAATGAGTTTCAAATATTTCAAAACCATGAAATTTCACATAAAACCTCTAAGATTTCAAGGTTCTCTTCAAAAAGAAGAGTAGATGTGAAAACATTGTACTAATATTCCCATATAATAGCAATCTTTTTTGGTTGAGTAGAAGCTGTTTCTTTTAATGGGGTTTTCCCTTCAGTTGGCCCATTTTGCATTCTTGATACAAAATTGCAAAACATTTTCATTTTGTTTCTTTTTGTGTTACTTTTCTTATACATACTTTTCTTTATTAATATATTTTAGCTGCCAGGTTGCTCTCTCTGCATTATAATGTAAAACTTTCTCAATGAGGATTTCTCTTAATCTGAAACAGAATATAAGAAAATAGTGTAAGCAGTGACTTTCTTAATTATTCTAAGGATGTTTTACAACTAGGAGCACTGTAGATGCACAAGAGAGAAGTCAATTCATTATATACAATCAGTGCCTCAAAGTATTAGGGCTTAAGTCTCTAATGGACCTCGGTTCAGAAAGTTTTGGGATAAGTATTCTTTGATTTACTTGTTTCGTAAATATACTTTTTCATAAACTGGATTTATTTAAGGTGAACAGTTGAGCAAATAACTAATTAAAGCATTTGTGACTTGAAAATGTGTATGCAGAGTTTAGGGAAAGTCACAAATGCTTAGGAAGAATCAGTGAGTACTTGCTGGTGGGGGCCCGAGGGAATAAGGAGAAATAATGAGTGTAATTCACATCTGACCTGCTTCTGCCCAAAGTAATATAAATAATTGATCTCTACTCTGCACTGCCACAATTATCTTTCTTTACATTCCTCTCAAAAGCTCTATGTCAATACATATGGAACACTTAGAGAAAATTGTGCTCTCATAATATGACATCTTAACCAAATTGCATGTTAGTTACAATTGTAACCTGTAATTAGAAGAGTCAGGAAATTTTAAAAGGTTTTAAAATTCTTTCAGGAGAACTCAAAATGTATCTGCTCATTATCCTCAGTGAAACTGAAAATATAAACTACTCACCTTTTAGCTGTGTGCCTGGATAACTACAAAGGACATTGCAGTGGACCTCTGGGGTTGGAAGTAGGTGAATCCATTTATTTATGATATAGAAATAAGGGACAGAGATAGGGATGGGGATAGAGAAAAGGGGGCAAATGCATGGAGAGTTCTCAGGAGCAAATAAGTTAGTAAAACGTATACAAGGGGTAGAATTCCTGTGGAGAGGCACCTAGAATCCATGGGAAGCTTGGTTGCATGTTTAGTGTACCACAGACACCTTTTATGTTTATATTGAGGTGACTTTCTACACAAAGAGAGTGCTTGGACTGCTGATTGCTTTTTGACTCTTGATGGATATTCTTCTTCTTTGGTGTTAAAGCAGATGACCAGCAAAAATATGTAGCTGTCTCAAGATCCAGTCTTGTATCCTCTGTTCTCTGAGGAAACAACAGCAAAGCAAGCTTAGACACATCAGAGCACCAACAAATTCAACAACCTCAGACTGTAGTCAACGGGTTGGAGATATGACTACAATCACAGAAGAGATGTTATATATCACATAGTTCAACCATTTCATTTTATAGTTGTGACACCAGAAGCAAGGTAGTTTCAAGTGATTTGCCTAATATACCATTCACTCATTCTTTCATTCATTCAACAAGTATTTATTGTATACCTCCTGTATGCCAGGAATATCAGGGTCTGGTGATAAAGCAGAGAACAAAAGAATCACATTCCTTTCCTTTCTTACTGTCTAAAATAGAGATAGAAATACAAATAAAAATACTTGAGATTGTTATTTTAATAAGCACAGAAAAGAAAATATATGGGGGGCATGTAATAGGGAGTCATCTTTAGATAGTATAGTGAGAGAAGGCCTCTCTGAGAAGATGATATAGATTTAATGCCTGAAGTATAAGAAGGAATGCCTTTACAAATGAGTGGTGAGAAGAGCAAATTTAAGGCTAGAAAGTAAAAAATGGCTTGACTAAAATGGTTGAAAGTGAACATAAGAGAGATCATTATGGCTAGTGAAGCAAATTGGATGGCAGTGAGAGAAGGTTTGGGGGATATTTGTAAAATAAGCATCTCCTATAGTTATATCAGAATCTAGAAAACCAGATCACTGAAGGAATTATTTGTATCCAGTGTTAATTTGAGGGGATGGGTTTAAAGAAACGTCTTTCATATCATATATTCTACCTTCAGGTTTGGGCACAGTGAATATGTAAGTATATATATGTAATATATACATATTATATATATATATTATATATATATAAAATATATATTAGTGCTAAAAGCCTCCAGAAGCTGAGATTTTACCAGGAAACGTGACGGAGAAGGAGAGAAGAACAAATGTTAAAGGTGATTTGCATGCCATGATTATAAGAATTGATAAATAATGATCAAAGTTGGGTAGAGAGAGGAGTAAAAATAGAAGAAATAGGAGTGTAATGATAGAGTCAAGAGCTCAGTTAAATGAAAACATTAATGATATAAAGAATTATTATAATAGGAGTACTAGAAAAAAGTGAGCTGAAAATATAGGAAATGGCAGTCAGGATGGCATGTAATGCAAGATTCAGGGTGCGTCCATGGGAATAAGACACAATGAACATAGGGAAAACATCTGTTAGAGATGATGAAGTCTAGGGGCAAAGACACCAGAGTTTTGAGAAGGTCCTCAATGTGAGTATTTGAAGTCACTGAGAATGATGAGTGGAGTAAGTGCAGAATATGAGTAAACTGAGTGGAGCAGTCCTTCAGCAACTGGGAGTGAAATGGATAGATGGCTGGAACAGTGTGAGGAGAAGCAGAAGGAGGCACCATTGATGACACTGATTTCAGAGGAGCTGGAGTCTCCTGAAAGAAGAAGGCAGGGGAATGTTTTGGGGTTCATAGTAGGAAATAAAATACGCTACCTGCCTCATCACCTGGCCATGTCTTAATGACTGTGAGAGAAAATATAATCTCAGCTTGAGAGGGCCGCCATGGAAGGAGAGAGCGTTCCTTGAAACCTCAAGATCGATCATTAAATGATCAGAAGATTGGTAACTTCATCTTAAGTTATCACAAACAAAAGCAAACAAAGCATCTTTTTTTCTTTAGCAAGTGTAGATTGCCTAGTAATATCGTCCTGGTTTGTTTTAATATGAGTTTTTAAATAAGTCCAATCACATTTCTAATATTTTAAGCAGTGTTTTTCCTACTCTTCATTGATAGATACATCAACTAAAATGGATTCAACTTCACCATTACAATTCAATTGCTAAAATATATCCTTTTAATCAGTATTTCTTAAATGAGTATATTAATTTTATTACCTTGATTAGTAACAAACAAACTCAAAACCTCAGTAGTGTACAATACATGTTTATTTTTCTTGTGTTACTTGTCAGAAGACTGTGGGTTTGTCCATGTTTCTCTGCATTCCATGTTCTTAGCTGAAAGAGCTGGCCTTGCTTGGAACATAAAGAAAACCTTTGGCAGAAATTCCCAGTGCCTTCGAAAGCTTCTGCTCAGACATGGTGTTGCGTTCTCTCAAATTTCACTGGCTGAAGCTTGTCAAGCCCAATTACACTGGGGCAGGAGGGGCGGTGCGGGGTAGCAGCAGTCACATCACTTCCCTCCTTGGTGCTTTGCATGTCTTGTGGCAGTGGGTGAGAATATGTCATAGTCTTCACGGAGATGAAAATGGAAATACCTGGGACAGTAAAACAACCTCACACAAGAACTGAAAACTTATGCTAAATACTTCAAATGATCCCAAGCAGAATGTACTTATAAATTAAACCCAAATACAATTGGGAGACATGTGTCTGCCAAGGTTAAAATAATAAATACTGGATAATGTTTGTGGCAGCCAGGCGAATAGGAATTTAAGAAAACAGCAGATGTCAAGATTTTTTTCCTTCTTTTACCTTAGAAAATAAATGCAGGTAAAGGAATGAGTTAGTACTAGTTTATTGGAAAAGGAAGACTGGCTAATCTGTCTCCCTAATGTCCTCACTGAGTGGTAATCACTTTTTGGTAAATTTTTTGTGCTTCTGGCCACAAAATAGTTATATTGGCCCAGATAACATGGTTTGATCATTACTGTGATTTAGGTTCTAGGCACTGGGATAAACTGCATTTAACTTATCATATGTCAACCAGCCAAATGGTCGAGATGTTCTTTTGGGAGGGGGTTCCAGGTTAACTTGTGCTCCTGTCTCATTTAGCTCCCCTGATACAGATACCTTGATGTTATATGAATAAGCATTATAGGGCTCTAATCTCACCTCTTATTCTCAAAGTGTCGTCTATATTTATTAGGAGAATTAAGTGAACTGACTCAAGAATATGCTGCTATTTCTTCTCTACTGTCAAATATGGCAGCTATTTTAAATGAGCCATACCATATTGTATTCCTATGAGGATTATACAATGTTTCTTTAAAGAAAACCTGAAATATATAATAAAAAATCAGTTCTAGTCTGAAGCCTTTTCCAAAGGTCACCCCATCACTCCAATACAAAATTTGAGCCATACAAAAATTGGACTACTGAATTAATTCCTGGAAGCCTATAAGGAAAATACCAAGAAGTAAAGAAAAAAGTGTAAAATCCTACCATATGTTTCATGTGAATTTTGTTCATCTTGCTTTTTGAAGCAAGCCATTCTTAACCTTGGAATATTTTATCATTTGGCCTTTAAACTTTCAGGTCAAATTTAATGCCACAGAGATTTAGTCTTACTGAAATAAAGATACGGCAAGCATCTCAGCTTTATTCTTTCTTTGTAGTGAAACAATAATGCTCGGAGCCACTGAGCCAGGCACCAGTGTAATAGCACCCTCCAGCTCATGGCATAACATCCCAACGATAAGTTCAAACTCGTACTCTAAAGCTATATTAAATACCTCAAAGTTAGTTATTGCAAAATTATGGTTAAATTAAAGTGATTTTTTGCATGAGACGTTACACATTCAAACATAATGAATGTTCAATGTGGCATTTATTTGGAAGGATAATGGAAGAGTTAAACAGATATTTATGAGTGATCATACAATTGTACATTAGGTTCAGAAACACTTAAGTGAATGTTTTTGCATTTCTATGAGCTGTGGTAATGTGCAAAACTATAAGCACATATTAAGGTGCAGGATTAATAAAACAAAACATACTGTATATTATAATAGGCGTCATCCACATAACAATATATTGAGGGTTCCTTGCTGGCTTTCAAATATAAGAAAA
Source organism: Grampus griseus (assembly GCF_964374135.1). Lineage (NCBI taxonomy): Eukaryota > Metazoa > Chordata > Mammalia > Artiodactyla > Delphinidae > Grampus > Grampus griseus. The sequence goes on from NC_139019.1 coordinate 81,849,010, forward strand.
AATATGGAATGAATTTTATAAGAATGTTTATCAAGCTATCCCAAAGAACAGAAAAAATAATGGAGACATACCAGGTACCATTATATTGAATCATTCACAGATTAAAGGAGCATAATGGAGAACATTCACACAATGAGCATTTGGGAAGCTTGCTGTAAGTGGAGATGGCCCAAGTTCTATTTGAGAGCCTGGAAGGGAGCCAATCATGTGCTCTTCTTGATCCCAAAGGGACAAATTTCAAATTTCTGTCTGCTCTGTTTTTCCAAGTTAGGATGCTTGACTGAAACAAAAAACATTTTCTAGTCTCTAGTCAAGGCACCTTGCTGTGTCAGGCAGAAGGAACCTGTGGCAAACAGAAACTTAGTACCTTCTACATATTTTGGGGGAAGAGTAAGAAAATAAAATCCTGCTGGCAAGAGTGCCTCGTGGAATTGTTCAGGAACTCACCATATGACTCTTGTCTTGGGACCTAAAGAGATGCTCAGACAAATTTAATAGAAAATAACCTGCTTCCCATGGGTTGGGTTGGAAATTAGGTACATGAAGACAGGAAGCAGTCTTTTTCCTTTCAGAAAGAGCCAGTGCAATTGATGCTGTGATTGCTCTTTTGGAAATTTGTACACTAATGGATGAGGTACCTTATCCCTGGTTTGATTAAATCTGTTACTTACTTATAATATTAATACAGTGCTTTAGCATATGATAAGGCACCGTCTCTGAAATAATTAGTGTTCACGAGTCTTCACGAGTGTCCGTTTGGTTCCCCAGCAGGTGAGACTCTTGCGATAACAGTACATACTTGAGGGGTTTAACAAAGGCATGAAAATATGACACTGGGGTCTTTTCTAACATCTTCCTCCAGCTGAGTTATTCCCATTTCAGTACATTGCCCATAACTTCCCTTTTCCTTTTCCATCCTAAACCTTTATTAAATATTCTTAACATGTGGACATTGAAAAATATCTTGTACAAAACCTGAAGAAGGAAGAGAACATGATTTGACGAAAAAAGCGATAATTTTAAGTTGAAGCTGATATAGTCAGTTTTTAGGAAAAGGAAGAGGGACGTCAACTAGGTGCCTCATCTGAATTAAGACATTGTGGCAACATAAACAACAATAAAAAATGTTTTTAAAAAACCCAAACAACAAGAAAATTATTTAGAAGTGGTGGGAAGAATAAAGCAATCTCATAATTACTTAAAAACAGTGTCTTGAGGTAATTCTGCCTAATAAGTGGAATAATTCATTTCCAGTTTCAAAATATATTAGGAAAACTTCTCAGTGGGCAAAGAGTTTTTATTGTTTGTTTGTTGGTTTTGTTTTTTGTTTCTTTGGTTTAGAAATTTGCTATAGCATTTATGAAGGAGACAAACAGAATGATGAAATGAGTGCAATGAAAATTTCAAAGGAATTTTATGACATATATAAAGCAATCTGAAAGAGTTGTTACTTAGCCATGTTTCTGTTTTAGAAATACGCAAGTACATATTTTGTTTGTCAGCATGTATTATAAGTGTTTATTTTACTAATGTAAATACTTCAGTTGAGAAAACTTTAGTCAAATATATAGAGGCTATTGAATATAAAAACAGATTTAGAAATATAATAAGTAATAAGTGTAAAATCAATCTGAAATTTCATCTTGCAATAACTTCCATTTTAAAACATGAACTAAATTAAAAATGATTTGATATTTACAGACTATTATAATATGTTGATTATATTTTAAATATACAAGGAATTACAGTATTTTTAATAATCCCAAGCTACATTTGTGAAGTAAATTATTTTCAGTAATCCCTTTCTTTCAAATAAATATTTTAGAAAGCTTATAGGCATACTTTCATGTTTCATAGGCATGCTAAATACTGTTGCCCAGATAATCATAGAAAATAACCATGTAATCAGCCATTTACCTCATTTATATATTTATTTTCCTTCTTCCCCTTCAGTAAGTTTATCTCAAAGTTTGAATCAAAGGAAGCATTATGAACAATGCATATTTTGAGCACACACACAAAAAATAAAACTTGAACTTAAGAATGGCTCTGCACACATGGTTTCATAATAGGTTTTTTTTCCTCCTAAGATCAGAAACATCTGCCATACTTTTTCTTTCTCAAAGGCTTTCTTCTAATATTATCTTCCAGAGCCATCACGTGGAAAGTGGACTGAATTTTTATGTCTGGGTACTCAAAATAGCCAAGTTTCCTTATCCCAAATTAATATCTGTGAGCAATTGGATTAGTTTACAATGTCCCTGGTGTTTTGTGTAGTTAGAGAAAAGGCCATATTTTGACTAAACCTTTTAGTCCCAGTTGAAAATAACTGAACAACTAAAGGTCAAGTATTTTATTTCATGACTTCTGGAAGTATTGACACTGGATTGATCCATACCTAGCCAAATTGTTCAAAAAATCAGATCTGAGTATGTAGAAATATCCGAATATCTATGAGAAGATAACTGTGTGAGATGATGGATGTGTTAATTAACTAGGTAGTTGGAATCCTTTCACAATTTTAAAAAGAGAAAAATACAAGTATCTGTAATATTTGTTTTCTTTTTTCTTGTCGGTTGTTTAGAATATCCTTATAGTGTGTCTTTACTATCTACCTCTCCATACCCAAGACATACACTACTACATTTTTTTAAATGTTGTATACTCTTTTATAGATGAAAAAGTTCTTTGAAAGCAGTGACATACGTTATTTATCTTGTATATTCAACCCCTTGCATGGTGCCTAAATCTGTGGACTTAAAAATGGTTTTGGATAATTACATAGTGAGTGAAAAAATAGGAGACTTTCTCTCTGACTAGCCACAGTTTACCTTGCCTTCTCTGAACTCTCTTTTAATTCCTCCATAGTATTTTTTGTGTGGACAATCCTAACACATTTAGGAGCTCCAATTCACCTATTACTGAGACTGTAGACATCTATTTGCGTTTGGATTTCAGCAGTTCAAGTACTCGCTTCAGGCTCAATCTCATAACTGTTCTTCCAGATCTTCTAGTTTTCGTGGAATGTTTTGCTATTTTGCTCTGTTATCCTTGGATTCTGCCACTCTTCCTAGCCTGGTTTGGTTGTTTGTCTGGTTACTGTATCTTCGATTACCCTTGTCTGTCTATGTCTAACGTCTGTTTTAGACAGTTGCAAAACAGTTTTTCTATATATCTATACATTTTAGGTTTTAATATGTTTTATAAATTGAAATTTGATAGTGTGCTCTCTTTTAGAAAATACTTTATTGAACTTGTAGTTCACTGAAGATTCTTTAATCTTCATTTTTAAGTGACACATATAGTTCGAGATTTGATAAGTTAAAAAACACTAAATTATTTGAATATTTTTTACAGGTGTGATATATAATACCTAATTGCACATTTCTACCTAATGTAAAAATATACACATTTTTAAAAGTATTTAAGAAAGAGAGTAGTTTCAATTTCAAAACTATTTATTTTATACACATATAGTTCATTTTGAGTTAACAATATATACAATATGGAGCTGGACAAGCATATTCTTTTAAGAGACCATGCAACAGCTGGAAAATTTAGTAAAAAAAAAAAAATTGAACAAATTGAAACATCTTCATGAGGATATATCTATCCTTGGTCTCTGGAAAAGGCTAAGAAGACTAGTCCACCCTATACCACCTAATTCTTTTCTGGAATGTAAAAGCCCACCTTCTTATGCATCCTCACTCATGCTCCACAGTGAAGGAGTGGTCAAAATTGAAACAGTTGTCATGTGGTTACTCTCTGGAATCATCATTATAGTTTTCTAACATGTGTCGACATACATATTTACAAGGCTAGGTGATCCAGGATGCCACAACCACTTTTCCATCTATTCCCCTGTACCACAGTTGGGTCAGAACCTCTTTGGGAGCTTCCCACATGTAATCTGAAACCAGCACCCAGAGGGCAGGGAGAGACTGAAGAAAAAGGCTCCAGTTGGTAGGTTTACTCAGCAAGGGAGCTTAATAATGAGACTTGTCTTGGGTGGCTGCAAGATGAGTATCTCTCCACATGAACCAGCCAAAATCTTAAGAGCTTATATAGAGTTCTGGTTTCAGTCACATACCCAGTCTGGGTAGCCTCAATACCACGTTTCTGGTTCAAGTCTATATCCTGTTGGTTACAAAACCTAATATTAAGTCTTTCAGAATCCTGTTGAAGTCTGCCATTCCACTGGGCAGGCCAGGATAGCATGTGTTCTGATGGAATAAAGTATTTAAACATTCCTTTTTCTGAGCACAACTGCAATTGATCATCTAGAGATTGTGGCTTCTGCTTACGATATTTTTCACCTCTGTATAACTTGCTTTAACATATGTACACATTTGTTCCATAAACCACTCATGAAAAAGTAGTATTTTTGACAAGTTAATAAAAAATGGTGAAATCAGTCCTTGGTGTCTCATGTGCCACTACAAAATCTTGTCCAAGGGGGTTTCATTGTCTCATATATTTTTGCTCTCTGAAAGGGTTGCTGAAGGAATGAACTATTAATTCCAAGATTTCTGACTATAAACCTCAAACATACTTTGAAATACCATAACAGTCTTTATATGAAAAAGTTAAATCCAAAGGAATGTTCCAATGCCGCAGAGTTTGCCATAAAACTTTCAACATCTCTTTGTTCCTGAAGCATAACAAGTCTGGGACTAACCTGCCCTTCCTTCCCACCTGAGACTGCAGCACAAAAAACTGCTAATAACTGAAACTGTTCTTATCAAACTAGGACACCTGATCACCTCACTTATCAAATTAGTCATTGTATGTCAACCAGTTTTTTTCAACTTTATTCAGTATTGTATGGTTCCTATTCATTCTTTAAAGTCTGCATGCTTTGTGACTTCAATACAAAATGCTTAATATATTTAGAATATTATTCAGCAGGCTTTTTCTTTAAAAAGTATATCTATCTCTCTAAATATAAACTAAGAGCTGCAATATCAATATCATTTTTATTGACATGAAAATGTCAAAGTCCTACAACAGAGTTTCTGGTTCCCTGATAGCCAGACACATCAAGAAAAGGAAGAGGATGCAAATCAATAAAACTGGAAATGAACAAGGAGAAATCACAACTGACACTGCAGAAATACAAAGGATTATAAGAAACTACTACAAACAACTATAGGCCAACAAAATGGATAACCACAAAGAAATGGACAAATTCTTGGAAAGGCACAATTTTCCAAGACTGAACCAAGAAGAATTAGAAAATATAAACAGACTTATCATACGTAATGAAATTGAAACTGTGACTAAAAATCTTCCAAGAAACAAAAGTCCAGGACCAGATGGCTTCACAGGCAAATTCTATCAAACATTTAGAGAAAAGCTAACACCGATCTTTCTCAAACTCTTCCAAAAAACTGCAGAGGGAGGAACACTCCCAAATTCATTCTATGAAGCCATCATTACCCTGATGCCAGAACCAGAAAAAGATATCACAAAAAAAGAAAATTATACACCAATATCACTGATGAACATAGATGCAAAAATCCTGAACAAAATACTAGCAAACAGAATCCAACAACATATTAAGAGGATCATATATCATGTTCAGGGGATTTATGCCAAGAATACAAAGATTCTTCAATGTATGCAAATCAATCAATGTGATACACGATATTAACAAATTAAGGAATAAAAACCATATGATCATTTCAATAGATACAGAAAAAGCTTCTGACAAAATTCAACACCCATTTATGATAAAAACTCTCCAGAAAATGGGCATAGAGAGAACCTACCTCAACATAATAAAGGCCATATATGACAAACCCACAGCAAACATCATGCTCAGTGGTGAAAAACAGAAAGCATTTCCTCTAAGATCAGGAGAAAGATAAGGATATCCACTCTCACTACTCTTATTCAATGTAGTTTTGGAAGTCCTAGCCATCACAATCAGAGAAGGAAAAGAAATAAAAGGACTAAAAATTGGAAAAGAAGAAGTAAAACTGTCACTGTTTGCAGATGACATGATGCTATACATAGAGAATCCTAAAGCTGCCACCAGAAAACTACTAGAGCTAATCAAAGAATTTGGTAAAGTTGCAGGACACAAAATTACTGCACAGAAATCTCTGGCATTCCTATACACTAACAACGAAAAATCAGAAAGAGAAATTAAGGAAACACTCCCATTTACCATTGCAACAAAAAGAATAAAATGCCTAGGAATAAACCTAACTAAGGAGGTGAAAGACTTGTACTCAGAAAACTATAAAACACTGATGAAAGGAATCAAAGATGACATAAACAGATGGAGGAATATACCATGTTCTTGGATTGGAAGAACCAATACTGTAAAAATAACTATACTACCAAAGAAATCTACAGATTCAATGCAATGCAAACCCTTTCAAACTACCAATGAGATTCTTCACAGAATTAGAATGAAAAATTTTACAACTTGAATGGAAACACAAAAGACTCTGATTAGGCAGAGCAATCTTGAGAAACAAAAATGGAGCCAGAAGAATCAGATTGCCTGACTTCAAACACTACTACAAAGCTACAGTAATCAAGACAGTATGGTATTGGCACAAAAAAAGAAATATAGATCAATGGTACAGGATAGAAAGCCCGGAGATAAACCCACACCCATATGGTCACCTAATTTACAACAAAGGAGGCAAGAACATACAGTGGAGAAGACAGTCTCTTCAATTAGTGGTGCGGGGAAAACTGGACAGCTACCTGTAAAAGAATGAAATTAGAACACTACTTAACACCATACACAGAAATAACCTCAAAATGGATTAAAGACTTAAATGTGAAACCAGACAGTATAAAACTTTTAGAGGAAAACATAGGAAAAACACTCTTTGACATAAACAACAGCAAGATCTTTTTTGACCCACCTCCTAGGGTAATGAAAATAAAAACAAAAATAAACAAATGGGACCTAATTAAACTTAAAAGCTTTTGCACAGCAAAGGAAACCATAAACAAGACAAAAAGACAACCCTCAGAATGGGAGAAAATATTTGCAAATGAAACAACAGGCAAAAGATTAATCTCCAAAATATACAAACAGCTTATGGAGCTCAACATCAAAAACGCAAAGAACCCAATTAAAAAATGGGCAGAAGACCTAAATAGACATTTCACCAAAGAAGACATACAGATGGCCAAGAAGCACATGAAAAGATGCTCAACATCACTAATTATTAGAGAAATGCAAATCAGAACTACAATGAGGTATCACCTCATGCTAGTCAGAATGGCCATTATCAAAAAATCTAGAAGCAATAAATGCTGGAGAGGGTGTGGAGAAAAGGGAATCCTCTTGCACTGTTGGTGGGAATGTAAATTTATACAACCACTATGGAGAAGAGTATGGAGGTTCCTTAAAAAACTAAAAATAGAACTACCATATGACCCAGCAATCCCACTACTGAGCATATACCCTGAGAAAACCATAATTCAAAAAGAGACATGTAACCACAGTTTTCCTTGCAGCACTAATTACTATTTAGGTTGTTTACATTTAGGAAGCAACCTAAATATCCATTGACAGATGAATGGATAAAGATGATGTGACACATGTATACAATAGACTAGTACTCAGCCATAAAAAGAAAGGACATTGAGTTATTTGTAGTGAGGTGGATGGACCTACAGTCTGTCATACAGAGTGAAGTAAGTCAGAAAGAGAAAAACAAATACTGTATACTAACACATATATATGGAATCTAAAAAAACATGGTCCTGATGAACCTAGTGGCAGGGCAGGAATAAAGACGCAGATATAGAGAATGGACTTGAGGACATGGTGGGGTGGAGGGGGAAGCTGGGGCGAAGTTAGAGAAGCATCAACATATATACACTACCAAATATAAAATAGATAGCTAGTGGGAAGCAGCCATATAGCACAGGGAGATCAGCTCGGTGCTTTGCAACGATCTAGAGGGGTGGGATAGGGAGGGTGGGAGGGAGGCTCAAGAGGGCTGGGATATGGGGATATATGTATGCATATGGCTGATTTACTTTGTTGTACAATAGAAACTAACAGCGTTGTGAAGCAATTATACTTCAATAAAGATGTATAAAAAAATGATGTGGATTTTCTTAGAAATATCTGAATTAAAATTGCGAAAGTGAAAAAGTGTCTTATATAGAACTGAGAATATACAAAAAAATTGATACCTGCCTTCTTGATGCTAAACAAGTTTTCATTAGAGACCCAAGGCATATAAATATTTAATTTTGAAAATTTTGTGTTAGGCCACCTACTTTATAATGCTATATTCTGGTGTCAATTTTGGCATTTGTGTTTTCTAGCTATGATCACTCATAAAGTCATTGGATTATAATTCTACTGTTTTTTGGGAGGGGTAAGGGAGGAAAAACAAAACGAAAAAATTGTCAATTTTTGAAAATAAGTATTACATATTCACACAAACAATTAGAGAAATGATCTCTAGCTTCCATGCTTCCAAGCTATTTCATGCTAACTATTTAGCTATTACAATGCCCAATCTTTTATTTCTACTATGATGCTTAAGTTTAAGGTAAATTCAAGTGGAATAAGGAATTTTTAAAAGTAACAGTTTATACCTCTTACACTGGAAAGAAAATTGACCTATCACTTAACGCAAAAAATTATGAGTTCAAAAGTTGTCATTTATGTGAAAATGAGCATTCTGCCCTGCAGATGGATGGTGTCTTATTCTGGCAAAAGTATGGTGTTATCCTGGGAAAATAGTTTTGCTTTTTTTTTTTTTTTTAACTTTACATCGAATTGTATTCATATTTCTCTGATGGACTGATTTTTTATTTAATATTTTTTATATACAGCAGTTTCTTTTTTTTGAATTTTTGAATATTATTTATTTTTTTTACACAGCAGGTTCTTACTAGTTATCTATTTTATACATATTAGTGTATATATGTCAATTCCAATCTCCCAATTCATCCCATCATCCCCACTTTCCCCCCTTGGTATCCATAGGTTTGTTCTCTACATCTGTGTCTCTATTTCTGCCTTGCAAACTGGTTCATCTGTGCCATTTTCATAGATTCCACATACATGCATTAATATACAATATTTGTTTTTCTCTTTCTGACTTACTTCACTCTATGTGACAGTCTCTAGGTTCATCCACGTCTCTACAAATGACGCAATTTCGTTCCTTTTTCTGGCTGAGTAATATTGCATTGTATATATGTACCACATCTTTGTCCAGTCGTCTGTCAATGGGTATTTAAGTTGCTTCTATGCCCTGCCTATTGTAAATAGTGCTGCAGTGAAAATTGGGGTGCATGTGTCTTTTTGAATTATGGTTTTCTCTGGGTATATGGCCAGTAGTGGGATTGCTTGGTCATTTGGTAGTTCTATTTTTAGTTTTTTAAGGAACCTTCATACTGTTCTCCATAGTGGCTGTATCAGTTTACATTCCCACCAACAATGCAAGAAGGTTCCCTTTTCTCCAGTTCTCTCCAGCATTTGCTGTTTGTAGATTTTCTGATGATGGTCATTCTAACCAATGTGATGTGATACCTCATTGTAGTTTTGATTTGAATTTCTCTAATAATTAGTGATGTTGAGCATCTTTTCATGTGCCTCTTGGCTATCTGTATGTCTTTTTGGAGAAATGTCTATTCACTTCTTCTGCCCATTTTTGATTGGGTTGTTTGTTTTTTTATATAGAGCTGCATGAACTGCTTATATATTTTGCAGATTAATCCATTGTCCACTGATTCATTTGCAAACATTTTCTCCCATTCTGAGGGTTGTCTTTTCATCTTGTTTAGTTTCCTTTGCTGTACAAAAGCTTTTAAGTGTCATTAGGTTCCATTTGTTTATTTTTATTTCCATTACTCTAGGAGGTGGGTCAAAAAAGATCTTGCTGTGATTTATGTCAAAGAGTGTTCTTCCTATGTTTTCCTCTAAGAGTTTTATAGTGTCCGGTCTTACATTTAGATCTTTAATCCATTTTGAGTTTATTTTTGTGTATGGTGTTAGGGAGTGTTACAACTTCATTCTTTTACACATAACTGCCCAGTTTTCCCAGCACCACTTATTGAAGAGACTATCTTTTCTCCATTATGTATCCTTTCCTCCTTTGTCATAGATTAGTTGACCATAGATGCATGGGTTTATCTCTTGCCTTTCTATCCTGTTGCACTTATCTATATTTCTATTTTTGTGCCAGTACCATATTGTCTTGATTACTGTAGCTTTGTAGTATACTCTCAAGTCAGGGGGTTTGATTTCTCCAGCTCCTTTTTTTTCCCTCAAGATTGCTTTGGCTATTTGAGGTCTTTTTTGTCTCCATACAAATTATAAGACTCTTTGTTCTAGTTCTATAAAAAATACCATTGGTAATTTGACAGAGATTGCATTGAATCTGCAGATTGCTTTGGGTAATATAGTCATTTTCACAATACTGGTTCTTCCAATCCAAGAACCTTGTATATCTCTCCATTTGTTTGTGTCATCTTTAATTTCTTTCATCAGTGTCTTATAGTTTTCCGAGTACCAGTCTTTTACCTCTTTAGGTAGGTTTATTCATAGATATTTTATTTGTTCTGTTGCAATGGTGAATGGGATTGTTTCCTTAAATCTCTTTCTGATCTTTTTTGTTAGTATATAGGAATGTAAGAGATTTCTATGCATTAATTTTGTATCCTGCAACTTTACCAAATTCATTGATTAGCTCTAGTAGTTTTCTGGTGGCATATTTAGGATTCTCTATGTATAGTATCATGTCATCTGCAAACGGTGACAGTTTTACTTTTTCTTTTCCAATTTGTATTCCTTTTCTTTCTTTTTCTTCTCTGATTGTCATGACTAGGACTTCCAAAACGATGTTGAATAGTAGTGGCGAGAGTGGACATACTTGTCTTGTTCTGATCTTAGACGAAGTGTTTTCAGTTTTTCACCATTGAGAATGATGTTTGCTGTGGGTTTGTCATATATGGCCTTCATTATGTTGAGGTAGTTTCCCTCTGTGCCCACTTTCTGGAGAAGTTTTATCATAAATTGGTGTTGAATTTTGTCAGAAGCTTTTTCTGCATCTATTGAGGTGATCATATGGTTTTTATTCTTCAACTTGTTTATATGTTGTATCATATTGATTGAATTGCATGTATTGAAGAATCCCTGCATCCCTGGGAGAAATCCAACTTAATCATGGTGTTTGATCCTTTTCATGTGGTGTTGGATTCTGTTTGTTAGTATTTTGTTGAGGATTTTTGCATCTATATTCATCAGTGATATTGGTCTGTAATTTTCTTTGTTTATAGTATCTTTAAGTGGTTTTGGTATCAGGGTGATGGTGGCCTCATAGAATAAGTTTGGGAGTGTTCCTTCCTCTGCAATATTTTGGAAGAGTTTTAGAAGGATGGGTGTTAGCTCTTCTCTAAATGTTTGATAAAATTTGCCTGTGAAGCCATCTTGTCCTGGACTTTTGTTTGTTGGAAGATTTTTAATTACAGTTTCAATTTCATTACGTGTGATTAGTCTGTTCATGTTTTCTAATTCTTCCTGGTTCAGTATTGGAAGGTTGTACCTTTCTAAGGATTTGTCCATTTCTTCCACGTTGTCCATTTTATTGGCACAGAGTTGTTTGTAGTAGTCTCTTATGATGCTTTGTATTTCTGCAATGTCTGTTGTAACTTCTTTTTCATTTTTAATTTTATTGATTTGAGTCCTCTCCCTCTTTTTCCTGATTAATCTGGCTAAAGGTTTATCAATTTTGTTTATCTTCTCAGAGAACCAGCTTTTAGTTTTATTGATCTTTGCTATTGTTTTCTTTGTTTCTATTTCATTTATTTTTGCTCTGATCTTTATGATTTCTTTCCTTCTGCTAACTTTTGGTTTTGTTTGTTCTTCTTTCTCTAGTTCCTTTAGGTGTCAGGTTAGATTGTTTATTTTAGTTTTTTCTTGTTTCTTGAGGTAGGATAGTATTGCTATAAACTTCCCTCTTACAACAGCTTTTGCTGCCTCTGTAGGTTTTGGGTCATCGTGTATTCATTGTCATTTATCTCTAGGTATTTTTTGATTTCCTCTTTGATTTCTTCAATGATCTCTTGGTTATTTAGTAACATATTGTTTAGCCTCCATGTGTGTGTATTTTTTACAGTTTTTTTTCCTGAAATTGATTTCTAATCTTACAGTGTTGGAGTCAGAAAAGATGCTTGATATGGTTTCAATTTTCTTAAATTTACCGAGGTTTGATTTGTGACCCAAGATGTGATCTATCCTGGAGAATATTCTGTGTGCATTTGAGAAGAAAGTGTAATCTGCTGTTTTTGGATAGAATGTTCTATAAATGTCAATTAAATCTATCTGGTCTATTGTGTCATTTCAAGTTTGTGTTTCCTTATTAATTTTCTGTTTGGATGATCTGTCCATTGGTGTAAGTGAGGTGTTAAAGTCCCCCACTATTATTGTGTTACTGTCAGTTTCCTCTTTTATAGCTGTTACCATTTGCCTTATGTATTGAGGTGCTCCTGTGTTGGGTGCATAAATATTTACAATTGTTAAGTCTTCTTCTTGGATTGATCCCTTGATCATTATGTAGTGTCCTTCTTTGTCTCTTGTAATATTCTTTATTTTAAAGTCCATTTTATCTGATGTGAGTATAGCTACTCCAGCTTTCTTTTGATTTCTATTTGCATGGAAAATCTTCTTCCATCCCCTCACTTTCAGTCTGTATGTGTCACTAGGTATGAAGTGTGTCTCTTGTAGACAGCATATATATGGTTCTTGTTTTTGTATCCCTTCAGCAAGCCTGTGTCTTTTGGTTGCAGCATTTAATCCATTCACGTTTAAGGTAATTATCAATATGTATGTTCCTATAACCATTTTCTTAATTGTTTTGGGTTTGTTTTTGTAGGTCCTTTTCTTCTCTTTTGTTTCCCACTTAGAGAAGTTCGTTTAGCATTTGTTGTAGAGCTGGTTTGGTGGTGCTGAATTCTCTTAGCTTTTGCTTGTCTGTAAAGCTTTTGATTTCTCCATCGAATCTGAATGAGATCCTTGCTAGGTAGAGTAATCTTGGTTGTAGGTTCATCCTTTCCATCACTTTAAATATGTCATGCCACTCCTTTCTGGCTTGTAGAGTTTCTGCTGAGAAATCAGCTGTTAACCTTATGGGAGTTCACTTGTATGTTATTTGTCGTTTTTCCCTTGTTGCTTTTAATAATTTTTCTTTGTCTAATTTTTGTCAATTTGATTACTATGTTTCTTGGCATGTTTCTCCTTTGGTTTATCCTTCCTGGAACTCTCTGTGCTTCCTCGACTTGGATAGCTACTTCCTTTCCCCTATAGGGAAATTTTTGACTCTAATCTCTTCACATATTTTCTCAGGTCCTTTCTCTCTCTCTTCTCCTTCTGGGACACCTGTAATGTGAATGTTGGTATATTTAATGTTGTCCCAGAGGTCTCTTAGGCTTTCTTCATTTCTTTTCATTCTGTTTTCTTTATTTTGGTCCATGACACTGATTTCCACCGTTCTTTCTTCCAGGTCACTTATCTGTTCTTCTGCCACAGTTATTCTTCTATTGATTCCTTCTAGTGTATATTACGTTTCAGTTATTGTATTGTTCATCTCTGTTTGTTTGTTCTTTAATTCTTCTAGGTCTTTGTGAAACATTTCTTGCATGTTCTGGATCCTTGCCTCCATTCACTTTCCAAGGTCCTGTATCATCTTCACTATCATTATTCTGAATACTTTTCCTGGAAGGTTTCCTATCTCCACTTCATATAGTTTTTTTTCTGGGGTTTTATCTTTTTCCTTCATCTGGTACATAGTCCTCTGCCTTTTCATTTTTTCTGTGTTTCTTTGAATGTGGTTTTTGTTCCACTGCAGGATTGTAGTTTTTCTTGCTTCTGTTGTCTGCCCTCTGGCGGATGAGGCTATCTAAGTGGCTTGTGCGAGCTTCCTGATGGGAGGGACCTCTGAAGGAGTGAATTTCGATTTAAATGTTCTCTTGAATACTTTGCTTGGAAATCAAGTTTTCAAAAAAATGAAATTTTGTTTATATATTTATTTTTATTGTGCTAAATATATTTTATTTTTTATTTTATATTGGATTATAGTTGATTTACCATGTTGTGTTAGTTTCAGGTTACAACAAAGTGATTCATTTATACATATACGTGTATCTATTCTTTTTCAAATTCTTTTCCCATTTAGGTTATTTCAGGATATTGAACAGTTTCCTGTGCTGTATAATAGGTCCTTATTGGTTATCTATTTTAAATATAGCAGTGTGTACATGTGAATCCCAAACTCCCATCTGCCCCCTCCACCACCTTCTCTCCTGCTCTGGTAACCGTAAGTTCATTCTCTAAGTCTGTGAGTCTGTTTCTGTTTTGTAAATAAGTTCCTTTGTATCATTTTTTTTTTAGATTCCATATATAAGCAATATCATGGTATCTTTCTCGTTCTCTTTCTGACTTACTTCGCCTAGTATGATAATCTCCAGATCCATCCATGTTGCTGCAAATAGCATTATTTCATTCTGCTTAATGGCTGAGTAATATTTCATTGTATATGTGTACCATATCTTCTTTATCCATTTATCTGTTGATGGACATTTAGGTTGCTTCCATGTCTTGGCTATTGTAAACAGTGCTGCAGTGAACATTTTGGTGCATGTATCCTTTCAAACCACGTTTTTCTCCAGATATATGCCCAGGAGTGGGATTGCTGGATCATACGGTAGCTCTATTTTTAGTTTTTTAAGGAACCTCCATAATGTTCTCTATAGTGGCTGTACCAATTTACATTACCACCAACTATGTAGGAGTGTTCCCTTTTCTCCACACCATCTCCAGCGTTTATTGTTAGTAGATTTTTTGAAGATGGCCATTCTGACTGGTGTGAATTGATATCTCATTGTCGTTTTGATTTGCATTTCTCTTATGGTTAGCTATGTTGAATATCTTTTCATGTGCCTATTGGCCATCTGATATCTTCTTTGGAGAAATGTCTATTTAGCTCTTCTGCCCATTTTTGATTGTGTTTTTTGTTTTTATGGTATTGAGCCATATGAGCTGTTTGTAAATTTTGGAGACTAATCTTTTGTTGGTCTCATCATTTGCAAATATATTCTCCCATTCTGTGGGTTGTCTTTTTGTTTTGTTTATGGTTTCCTTTGCTGTGCAAAAGCTTTTGAGTTTAATTAGGTCCCATTCATTTATTTTTGTTTTTACTTGCATTACTCTGGGAGATGGATCAAAGAAGATCTTGCTGTGATTTATGTCAGAGTGTTCTGCCTATGTTTTCCTCTAAGTTTTACAGTATCCGGTCTTACATTTAGGTCTCTAATTCAAATGAAGAAAACAGTAGAAATAGTTTTAGTTTTTGAAGCAGTAGGAAACATTTATTTGTTTTAAGTGCTTAAAATTTTGAAAAGGATAGTTCTGATAATGAGAAAACAAGTTGTGTTGCATTATTATAATTTAGATACTGTGATTAAAGTGTCACTGTAATATCCCCAGCACCAGTTATTGTCAGAACATTTTGATATACCTTCTGGAAAAACATTCAAGAGAAGTATAAATATTTACTAATAAGAACACATTTGAAATTCAGTTCTGTCACCTTCTGTTTTTAAGTTTCCCACCTTTGATATTAAATTAATATAATTAAATCTCTATTTTAAACAAATCATACAGTTAATAATTTAATTAAATACATATAGCTTTATCTCTGGGTCATCATTAGCCTTCATTTACTTATGTCTTTAATTCAAGCTAATTTGGTTTCTATTAGCTGGCTTTGAGAATTCTACCCAATATAATATATATATATATATATATAATATATATATTATAGTTGAATCATAGATATAGTTATATTGGTTTATCAAGTTCTATAATTTCATTCACAAAAATTTTAAGTGTAGATGGTGATTTTAATTGGAAATGTGGTTTTTACCATATAAAAATATTCCTGAAATTTTATTGACAGAGTGAATTTCTGTCAAGGGAGAAATCACATGAGAAGCATAAAAGATGAGAATTTTAGTCACTACATATGCCAAAGACCCTTGAAAAGGCAGAGAACCAGTTTTATGAAACTATGGAAGCAAAACTGCTTTCTCTTGTTGAAGTGCCTTATGATTTATATATCAGTATACTAAAAATTTCCCATCTCTTCTAACACATTAACATTTCTGTTAAAAAATGGCATTCCACATCTGTTCTCACAGGCACATTTTTATGGAAGAAATATTATAACATGAAGTCATATGCAGTTGCTCTACCAAAAACACACAAGATCCAAACCTCTTAGTAAGGGCAGTCTTAGTCCTGCATTATACAAATGCATTATAAAATATTTGGAAATTATGTAAAAATCAATATGAACATGTGTATTAGGGAAACTTATTCTCACCACTGCTATTCAATTGAAATGAAATGTCTTCCAGTTGAAAACTAGCTATAGGCTAGAAATTGTTTGAAAATATTTCAATGACAAATTTTAGGTAAAAAGAAAAAAAACCATTTTATTAGTTATTGATAATCCCTATCTAAAATATAATCTATTTTTCTCCTAATAATTCCACCAATTAAAGTGACTTTGTATAATGGTTTGTATAAGGGTTACCTGAAAATAAATTTGGAAATATAGCTTGGGACCAGGCTTTTCTAGAAAAAGCAAAGTCATTAAAATGTCTGAGGATAAGGATAATAACATAAATAAACGATTTTTAAAACTTTTAGAGTTGCTTACAAGACAAACAGGAGGAAAGACAGATTAGAAGAGAAAATATTTAGGAAGGCTTCAAAACTTTACAGGAACAATCATAATGAAATAAACTTGGGTTGATAATGATAACTAAAAAACAAAAATAGTAAATTTAAGTGATACTGAGCATGTTGCATCAACAGAATTTGGTGACTTATTTGATGAAAGATGACTTAGAGAAATGAGAATCTGAAATTGCTCTACATTTTGAACCTCAGTGATCCGGAGAACGGTGATTTTAAAGTGAGAAGATAAATTTTATATTCAGAATGTTCAATTTAATGCACTAGTGATATTTATTTTGTACAGAGGTAAAAGAAATGTCTCTCAAGCAAGTGAAAATTAAGGGCTACCATTGAAGAAATTTATAAGAAGCTTAGGTATAAATTATGAGACCAGGGCTTATTTAAAGTAGTATTAATAAGTATCCTTATAAAAAAAGATAGAAGATGGAAGATAGCAAGTCTGTTTTAAAACAAATTATGTCAAAATATAAGTTTTCTAGAAAAAAATGGAAAATATTTATAATATGTCTAAAGTTTTGGAAGTGAGAGTCCTGAAAGTAAGGGAAATTTGGAATGACTTATTAAGGAAATAAAGTCAAGGGGGAAGTAGCTTTGTCACAATTCTTTGGAGGAATTTGGCACTAGTAATGCAACAGATACTGAGAGCTCATTCACCACAAAGGCAATATCCTTCACCATGGACTCATGTGGTCCCTTGCTAAATTATATAGAACTACGATTATGGTCAACTTATACCTTATTGTCAAGCCATGAGAATAAAATTGTAAACTGGAACATTCTTGGTGAAACTAGACCATGTCCTGATTCACCTAACCTATAATCTTTGTTATCTCAGTACAGATTTTTGTATCTCAATAAAAATATTACTTATTACAAATAATATTCTGCTTAATATAAGCCATTCAGTTTGGTTCAGGCTGAGTTCAAATTGATAATTCATGACACTTGTACTTCAAAAAAAGTTTTAGGAATAAGTTTAACTAAGGTAGTGAAAGATCTGTACACTGAAAATTATGAACATTGACATTTGTATTTTATGTTTAAAATATTTCCCTTGAAAAAATAAAGTAACTACTTTTAACTTAAATATCATTAGTAAAATCCTTTTAATTCTGCCTTGATCACTTTACAATTATTTGTTTTATCGCATATTAACTCAGCACCCTGAGTCACTCTGTCCTACTAAATGGTTTATATCCATGTCAGTATCCACATTACAGTGCTTGTTATTAGGCCAGTTCTGTTCACTGTGTCCTACTTTAAGAATGCCATTGCCTTTAAGCAAAGAATCAGAACATTTATACACAAGTAGAAAACATTCAGTTCTAACTATTTTTACATGAATACCGATGTGATTTAGTTAGTAAGTGTTCAAAAATAATAACAACTGAAAATATCCTTGAAAACTGCACATCATGAGATTCTTTCCAAATCTATTACCTGTAAATATAGCTTGACCTTGACTAAAGAGTCTAAAATTCGGTGCTAATTAATCATATGGCATATTTAACATAAAATGTATTCTATAATTTATGTAGTTACATTAGTGGCTGTAGTTTTTTTAAAATTGAAGTATAGTTGATTTACAACCTTGTGTTAGTTTCATGTGTACAGCAAAGTGATTCATATATATATACACACATATATATACTTTTTCAAATTCTTTTCCATTATAGGTTGTTACAAGATGTTGAATATAGTTCCCTGTACTATACAGTATATCCTTGTTGTTTATCTATTTTGTATATAGTAGTGTGTATATTTTAATCCCAAACTCCTAATTTATCCCTCCCCTACCCTTTCCCCTTTAGTAACCATAAGTTTGTTTCCTGTTTGTGAGTCTATTTCTGTTTTATAAATAAGTTCATTTGTATTATTTTTTAGATTCCACATATAAGTTGTATCATATAATATTTGTCTTTCTCTGTTTGACTTGCTTCACTTAGTATGATAATTAATCATATGGCATATTTAACATGAAATATATTCTATAATTTATATAGTTCCATAGTGGTTGTAGTTTTAAAAAGATTCTATCCGTAGGTTTTTTGCCCATTAAAAACTAATTTCTTAAGAACAAATTTCCATAAAAGAAAAAAGATGCTGAATGTTTTATCAGTGCACATAATTAATCACCTTCTTCACATAAACTCATTTTTCTACATATCTTAATTTATAAGTGGGATGACTTCTTCAATTCTTATTAACTATCCACATGGAGACCATTAACTATACTACTCTAATTCATTTTCCCTCCTGCAAATCTAATTATAACTAATCACAAGGGTTTCAGACTTGGTCAGCTTTGCTTCTAACTGAAAATTGGCAAGACTCCTCGTTCTGAGGAATAAGTAGGCAAAGGAGATAGGACAAAGGACAGTGAAAATGACCTGGCCATATTTTTCTGATAAACCTAAATTGTCTGTGAACATATCACCTTTAAATCTCTTTTCCAGTAGTTTGAAAATTATCCACTAAAAATCACTGCAGATGATGAGTTGGCACAGAATCCTAAAGAGAACAGCAATTAGTTCTAATTAAAAGTTTTCAGAACAAATTCACTTAGCTGATTTTTAGTAACAAATTTATTATTAAATAAATGACATAAATGCATCCAAGCAGTAGCAGAAAAATAATCTTTAATTTTCATGACATACCAGTGATTGATCCTTACACCATGGACAGAAGGCATATTGTCTTGTTTTTCTAAATCTAATCAACGGCACTCCAGACCTTTTATGTTATTATGAACAAAATCAATGTTTTTGATTGGTGTAAGCCATTCAGTTCGGTTCAGACTGAGCCCAAAGTCAAAGCCGTTTATTATTTTAACAATCAAATGCTTTCGTTTATTGAATTATAGAATGAATTTTATATCTCAGACGTTACAGGAGTACATAGTGCTGTGAAATATGTGAGAATGATCATAAATATAACCTAAACTCTCCTTTTTGGCATATCTGAGGAAGATTTTAAAAGAATAATTAGTATTAATATAATCCCAATTTTTATTTTATATTGTACAATAGTAAATTAATACATTTTTAAACAATACTTTTAAAATTTTGTACAAGGAAATTAATACACATAATTAACTAATTTTACATTTAGACTTTGGAAATATTTCTACAGTCATTATTTGTTTAAAATACATATATCTACAAAGAATCAGTTGGAGTAGAAATCTAGAGATTTTTCCATGCATTTGTTCAATGCATGTAATTTCCAAATTGTTGACTAATGCATCCAAAAGTCTGCTTTGTACTCTCTCACATTCACCAAATATAGTAGCGTGCAGCGAAGTATCTTCTTTAAAATCTCTAATGGCTTCTTATCACTGACAGCATAAATGCCAAAAAAAGTTAACATGGAAGACAGTATTCTTTGTATCCTTCAAGTGTCCCACTACACTGCTTCCTCGGGTCCCACACTCTGGCTACTGAAGGTTACAGTACTTCCTGTTCGTTCAACCTATTTTATACTTTTACACTGCTATGCTTTTCCTCGTTATTTCTATTATTCCCAACTCATCATCTAATATTCAGCTCAAATACCTCAACTCTGAAGACAAATCAATAATCAATCACTTGTATGTTCAGAACACTTTCTATAAAATTTCTTATGGCACTTAAGAACTTCAATTATTTGTTTATATTCTGCCTCTCCTGTTAAAGTAAAATATTCTCAAAAGCCACAGCTATGCTTATTTCATCTTTGTGTACCACAATTTTGGCTTGACTATAGCTAGAGTTGGGTATGACAACTAAAGCCAAAATACAGGGGGAAGTGGGAAAAAATAAGAAAAATCCTTTAAGATAAACATTAAAAAAGAGAAAGTCAACTAAGTGGCTAGCTTGATTTAAAGTAAAACAAAATAGATATATTGAATATGGACGTTAAAATATTCTTCCCAGAAAGGCAGGTAGTATTTTGACAGTAAGTGTAACCCAAATAACAATAGATAAATTGTGACAATTCACAAAATTTCCATTACGAACAATGAGTATAATCACTTACCAAAGTTCTGAGAGACTCATTATCCTGGATCCTGGAAATTAATCGATCTTCTTTCTACAGATACCCCTTGAAGTGAGCAGTGAAATCTATGCTAAAATTCGTCTTCGTTTAGGTAATAGCAAAATGTCCTAGATTTATGGTTTTCTAATTTTACTATCAGAACATGTGTACATTCTCTGGTATGGCCACTCTGAGGACTTCAGAGTTCTATACAACCTGACTTAAACCTCCACACTGCATAGCCAGGTGGAAAAGGCAAATTTCTCAATTTTCAGGCAGTTGTACAAGGCAGAAGTCTATGGATGGGACTACATTGTTGTATAAAAGCAAAATATTAGGTATAGAATTGGCTGTGTGATCTTGAAAGACAATTCAACTTCTCTGTACTCCATTTTTCTCAAATGGACATTGAAGAGATTAGCTTATATAGTTATCTGAGGGCCTTGCCAGTATTGCAGTGTCAATTAATTTCTTCAGACCAACTGTGTTTTAAGTCTCTATAGTTTAATAGTTTTAAAATACATACCATAAAATTGTGACAACCATTGTGTTTTATGGATTTCCTTTCTCCTATCAAGCACAGTACCTCCCACTTCTCTCTGACTGAGTGATCAAGTGCAAAGAACTTAGACATCTCTCTTCAGTCTTAGGCTCTGAACATGTGGACATGCCTTAACTTCTGTATATGTTTTTCCTTTTCCCCCCCATCTTTATTGAGATATAATGGTTATATAACATTGAAGTTTAAGGTATATAACTGGTGATTTGATGATAGATGTATATGTTGCAAAATGATTACCACAGTAAGGTTGGTTAACACATCCAACATCTCATATAATTACCCTTTTTGTAAGTTATACTTACATATTGTTAGTTATACACGTTGTAAGTTCTGTAGGATTTTATAAGTTATGTAGGATTTTGACTGTCTTCATCCTAAAGTCCTTATACCTGAAATATAGATATAAAAAAGTTGTGTACATATGCATCCACACCTATGTGCATTCACATGCACACAGAATAAGGTGAAGGAAGAGTGTCATTCAGATATCTTGTGAGGACCTGCTTTGGAGGATTCCAAACTAGAATCTTGAAGAGTAATGCAATTAAACTTTATATGTGCATGAAGTGCAAAAGGAGGACTAATAAGAGATGGACTATGTCTACATTATACTGTTAAGGTTGTCAGTCTTTCCAGAGAGCCACATTATGGTGATTCTTGATAGTCAGATCCTTTTAGCTGAGTTATAGATTAATTAGGTCATTTCCATAATTTAAAGAAATTCACTAGTACTCTGATTTTCTTAACATTTATTTTCTATTGTCTATAACATTTAATTTTGTTATACTTTAGTGAGATTTTCTGAACTTTATCATTAAAATGTTCTATTGATTTTCTTTGCTGTTTTATGTTTATTTCCAAAGAACTTTTTCTTATTATTTGATTGATCTTATTTTATACTACCATGTCATTTTTAAAAACTTTAATAATTGAAATATAGCATACATAAAGAAAAGTACACAAATAGCATGTAGTTCAATAAATGTTCACAATTTGAACACATGTGTAAGTAGCACACAAATCAAAAGATGGAGGGTCACTAGCACTGCAGAAGCCCCTCCCTCCTCCCACACACAGCGACCAGTCACTAAGCACCCCATCCTCGACTTCTAAGAAACAAGAAACCTTTAGCTCCTTTCAAAATTTATGTAAGTAGAATCGTGTATATGTACTCTTTTGTGTTTGCCTTATTTTACTCGATAGTATTTGTGACATTCATCTATGTTGTTATGTGTAGCTATAGTTAATTCATTCTTGTTACTGTTATTTATCACCTGTTATACCACAATTTACTTAATATTAATAGACAGTTGGTTTCTTTCCAAGTTTTAGCTGTTTTAAATAATAATGCAATAAATAGTCTTGTACATGCCCTTTCATGGACATATGTATGTATATGGTCCTTATCCAATCAGTTGAAATGCCTTAAGAGTGAAAAAAGTTTTCCATGAGAAGAGACTGCATGAAAATTGCAGTATCAGCTCCTGGCTGAGTTTCCAGCCTGCTGGCCTACCTTAAAGATTTTGGACTTCCCTGCTGTATGGATTTCAAACTTTCCAGCTCCCACAATTGCAGAGCCAATTCCTTGAAAAAAAATCTCTTAATATATACACATATATCCCATTGGTTCTCTTTCTTTAGAGAACCCTGACTGATACACACACTGTGCTCTAAAATGGCAAGGTATATAATGTTTCTCCTCATTATCAAAAGTGTGCCTTGCTGCCATGTGCCTACTACTAAATGCTTGAAAATAGCTGTTCTTATCATTTGGTAGTTCATTATCCAGGAAAACCTGGATATACTGAGGTAAATTAATGCCTAACTCATGTTCCAAGAACAAATTCTATTTAAATAAGAGCCTGATATTAATCCCATGGGATAAAGAATAGGCCAACTTTATTGATGGCTCTTTCTGCTTATTCCTACTCATTAAAATTCTACTCATCTTTCATGGCTTAGCCTACATCCTCCATGAAAGCCTTGCTGATTACTTAAGTCACATGGATCTTTCTTCTCCTTGAAACAACTGAGTACTCTTTCTACACTTTTCATCTTGTTCTGTAATTGTTCTTGACTGTGTATCTTGGGTCTACAATTAGATTTTGAGCTCCGGACTTTCACCTCACTAATATCCATTGTGGATTTAAGCAGGTGATCCACTAAACAAGTGTACAGAAGGTACTGGTTAGTTTGTCAGTTTGACTTGTAACAACATAGAATAAGGCTCTTTTCAGGAATATGACTCTTCAGGGGATAGCTGATCTGTTCCATGACAATAATAGTCTATTCAACTGATGATAAAAGCCCAAAATAGAGTATAGTATATGTGTAGTTACAGTACAAAGGATGATCCTAGACCACACACTAAATTGTAGCCTAAGAATGTTTTCAAGTTCCACTAAGATTGTCAATTATATACACGTTTCATATGTTATACATTAGTAAAATTATTTTTTAATTAGTGGGTATTTCTGATAACCTTGACATTCCTCTTCTTTCACACATATCCATCCACCATTAACTTTTATTATCCTAATGACATTTTAAGAGATTTGATTTACTCAGCCATAAAAAATAAAAAAATAATGTCATTTGCAGCAACGTGGATGGACCTAGAGAACATCAGACAAACATATGATAGTTGTCTTTCTCTGTCTGTGAAGTAAGTCAGACAGAGAACGACAGATATCATCTGATATCACTTATATGCGGAATCTAAAATAATGGTACAAAAGAACCTATTTACAAAACAAAAATTAAGTCACAGATGTAGAAAACAAACTTATGGTTACCAAGGAGGAAAGGGTGGGATAAATTGGGAGATGGGGATTGACATATACACACTACTATCAATACATATAAAAGATAACTAATAAGAACCTACTGGATAGCACAGGGAATACTATTTGGTGCTCTGTAATGACCTATATGGGAATGGAGTCTAGAAGAGAGTGGATATATGTATATGTATAACTGATTCACTTTGCTGTACATCAGAAACTAACACAACATTGTAAATCAACTATACTCCAATTTAAAATGTTTAAAAAAGAGATCTGATCATATTAGTGACATTCATGATGTGTATATTCAGAGCCATTCACAAATAGAAGAATTCACAAATTCATTCTGCTATACACTTTCTTACTTAAATTTTGTTTTATGGCTAGGCGCCATCATTGGTAGTTAAATTTATTTTTAGAGCATTTTATATCCAGAGTAAAAGTTAAATCACCTCAAGGGAGTTTTTCTACATGTTCCACCAGGTAGAGATAATGAATGATTCTCTGCAATGTACATGGTTTAACTGTCAACTGAGCAACTTATTCCCTCACATAGATTTTCAACATATGCGTTTCAAATTTGCTACTCAGAAAATTATCTCTTTACTACCTCTCAGAAACCTTTGAGAATATATTACTGGTGAAAACATATGTGTTTTATTTGGAAAAATAAAAATCTAGGGCACTAACCTGCTCAGAGGTGGCAAAATAGAAGCTTAGAATCCAAAACTGGACAAGAATTTATTCCCTCCCTCCCTCCCTTCCTTCTTTCTTTCCCATCATAAATGTCTTAGCTGGGAAGATTTTGCATAAATTATATATTTGTGATTTATTTAGAGAAATCAAGAGACCTAGCAACATGAGTAATGTTTCTGCATGGCTCGTGCTGAGTAAGTTTCCACTTAAGACAAGTATTATTCTTCCATCAACCACAGTCCTCATCTTATAATATTAAAGCTAAGAACGGTCATTTAAGTGAACTGGTTGTTCTGACGATAGTGACAGACTTTACTCACATTATTATTATAGACTCAACTTCACCTTTAAGGCCTGTCGCCTGATTCGTAGCCAAATATATATGAGATGCTCATTATAGATTCAGTTTTTCTGTCCCACCACCTGATCTACCATTCTATGTGGACTATGAAAGATAATACTACTGAAGTCCTCATGCTGCTTCAGAAGATAAAGGGCATCTTCAGATCACACATTTAAGCACCCCTCCTCCCCCAAGGCTGGTAATTTTAAATGACTACTTGCTTCTGCTTTCTCATTTATATCACTGAAAACTTCCATTAAGAAGGAGTCGACAGAATAGTTTCAGAGTATCCTGGTGATAAGTTACTTAGCATTTATTTTGCTTTAGTTAATGGAAATCTTTGTGTTTTCATCAGCAAGGAATCTCTACATGAAGATGTGTTTTCACTGTTAATGAGGATATTAAAAGGAAGAAATGGAAAAGTGACGTCTAGCTGAGTAGACTGGTTTTAACATTAAGCTTATGATGCTACCCAATATTACTTGTCTGTAGCAGGAGAGGAGTTACTTAATTTATCAACACAACAGGCTAGAGGGAAACTCATTGTGTTAATTGTCCTTATAAATGAAAACCAATGCCTTGTTGGCCTCCAGCATGTCACTGTGCCTGGACATTTCATGTCTGATGGAATAATAAGTGACTACACATGCAGTGCCTCACAGCACACACAAAGCAAGTCCCATCTCTTATTACCTCAAATAATACAGAAATCTTCCTGCACTGCAGAACTTGAGTCATCTTTCTGAAAAATAAAATAGAAATACCCTTCATTTTAAAACAAAAACAGAGTGATCTGTATATGTTAAACATTTACAGTTACAAGTCATTGGTTCCTTCTTCCTTGTATCCTCTCTTTCTATATCCTCTAATGAAATTTGACTGTTAGCCTGCTATTTCCAATCCAAGGCTTACATGCTGATTTTACTACCTACTTACCATTCTATTGCAGACAAAGGAGCAATAGGAGGAAGTATTGTACTTTTCTATGGAAAATTGTACATTTCTAGATAAAATTGATATATCTCC